>NC_133034.1:17500-1237500 GCF_048771995.1 Taeniopygia guttata
ACCCTAACCCTAACCCTAACCCTTACCCTTACCCTAACCCTAACCCTTACCCTAACCCTAACATGTCCTTGCTTCCCTAGCAATTCAGCACAGCCCTTCTTTTCTGCAGCTGCCATCGAGTTCTCTGCAACTCGGAAGCTCAGGGTACGAACAAGAATTCTCCAGATTCGTCTGCATCAGGACCAAGTAAAAACGCAGGAAAGTCGTCCTGGAGCACCTGCCAGAAGCATCCCAGAAGTGAACTGAAAGGGCTGGCAGCTGCAGCCACCGTCCTCTAGCAGTGCCAAGGCTGCGCACACAAGCCGGTTTCGTTCTTCGCCTCTCAGAAGCCAACCGCTCTCCCTGGCTGCCGGAGGCGAAGAAAGCGGCTACTAGGTGCACCGTTGACGTGAACCGCACTTGTAGGCTGCAAAGCGCGGCTTCGGCAGAAAGAAGCCGGCAACCGCCGCTTCCCTGCGTACAGCTGCGGAGAGCCGAAGACGGCGTCTCTAGCGGAATGCATCATAGCGAAAAGCTTTTCCAGCGTGTCTCGCAGGGAGAAAGCTTGCCAGCACAGTGCACGCATCCCGCCCTTGCCCAGAAACATGTATTTGCTGAACATTCCAAAAACACTACTCTTTCCTAGGCAAGCTTCAAACTGCTGTAAGACGTCCGTGCTCTCTGTTTTCTGCTGCCCTCCTCGTTGTAGAGGAGTGCATAGCTCACCCTGGCATTCAGTGCACAGCGAAGTCAACTGCAAAAAACCAGCAGCTGCTCACTCCCAAACGCAAGGCGCTGTCTATGTCCTTGCTACCCGAGCAACTCAACGCAGCCCTTCTTCTCTGCATCTCGGAAGCTCAGGGCACGAACAAGAATTTTCCAGATTCGTCTGCATCAGGACCAAGTCAAAACCCAGGAAAGTCGTCCTGGAGCACCTGCCAGAAGCATGCCAGCGGTGAATTGAAAGGGCTGGCAGCTGCAGCCACCGTCTTCTAGCAGTGCCAAGGCTGCGCACACAAGCCGCTTTCGTTCTTCGCCTCTCAGAAGCCAACCGCTCTCCCCGGCTGCCGGAGGCGAAGAAGCGGCTACTAGGTGCACCGATGACGTGAACCGCACTTGTAGGCTGCAAAGCGCGGCTTCGGCAGAAGGACGCCGGCAACCGCCGCTTCCCTGCGGACAGCTGCGGAGAGCCGAAGTCTGCGTCTCTAGCGGACTGCATCATAGCGAAAAGCTTTTCCAGCGTGTCTCGCCGGGAGAGAGCTTGCCAGAACAGTGCACGCATCCCGCCCTTGCCCAGAAACATGGATCTGCTGAACACTCCGAAAACACTGCTCTTTCCTAGGCAAGCTTCAAACTGCTGTCAGACATCTGTGCTCTCTGTTTTCTGCTGCCCTGCTGGTTGTAGAAGTGTGCACAGCTCACCCTGGCATTCAGTGCACAGCGAAGTCAACTGCAAAACACCAGCAGCTGCTCACTCCCAAACACAAGACGCTGTCTATGTCCTTGCTTCCCGAACAACTCAGCGCAGCCCTTCTTCTCTGCATCTCGGAAGCTCAGGGCACGAACAAGAATTCTCCAGATTCGTCTGCATCAGGACCAAGTCAAAACCCAGGAAAGTCGTCCTGGAGCACCTGCCAGAAGCATGCCAGAGGTGACCTGAAAGGGCTGGCAGCTGCAGCCACCGTCCTCTAGCAGTGACAAGGCAGCGCACACAAGCCGGTTTCGTTCTTCGCCTCTCAGAAGCCAACCGCACTCCCCGGCTGCCGGAGGCGAAGAAGCGGCTACTAGGTGCACCGCTGACGTGAACCGCACTTGTAGGCTGCAAAGCGCGGTTTCGGCAGAAAGAAGCCGGCAACCGCCGCTTCCCTGCGTACAGCTGCGGAGAGCCGAAGTCTGCGTCTCTAGCGGACTGCATCATGGCGAAAAGCTTTTCCAGCGTGTCTCGCAGGGAGAAAGCTTGCCAGCACAGTGCACGCATCCCGCCCTTGCCCAGAAACATATATTTGCTGACCACTCCAAAAACACTGCTCTTTCCTACGCAAGCTTCAAACTGCTGTCAGACGTGCGTGCTCTCTGTTTTCTGCTGCCCTGCTGGTTGTAGAAGTGTGCACAGCTCACCCTGGCATTCAGTGCACAGCGAAGTCAATTGCAAAAAACCAGCAGCTGCTCACTCCCAAACGCAAGGCGCTGTCTATGTCCTTGCTACCCGAGCAACTCAACGCAGCCCTTCTTCTCTGCATCAAGGAAGCTCAGGGCACGAACAAGAATTTTCCAGATTCGTCTGCATCTGGACCAAGTCAAAACCCAGGAAAGTCGTCCTGGAGCACTTGCCAGAAGCATCCCAGAAGTGAAGTGAAAGGGCTGGCAGCTGCAGCCACCGTCTTCTAGCAGTGCCAAGTCTGCGCACACAAGCCGGTTTCGTTCTTCGCCTCTCAGAAGCCAACCGCACTCCCCGGCTGCCGGAGGCGAAGAAGCGGCTACTAGGTGCACCGCTGACGTGAACCGCACTTGTAGGCTGCAAAGCGCGGCTTCGGCAGAAGGACGCCGGCAACCGCCGCTTCACTGCGGACAGCTGGGGAGAGCAGAAGACTGCGTTTCTAGCGGTCTGCATCATAGCGAAAAGCTTTTCCAGCGTGTCTCGCAGGGAGAGAGCTTGCCAGCACACTGCACGCATCCCGCCCTTGCCCAGAAACTTGTATTTGCTGAACACTCCAAAAACACTGCTCTTTCCTAGGCAAGCTTCAAACTGCTGTCAGACGTGCGTGCTCTCTGTTTTCTGCTGCCCTGCGCGTTGTAGAAGAGTGCACAGCTCCACCTGACATTCAGTGCACAGCGAAGTCGACTGCAAAAAACCAGCAGCTGCTCACTCCCAAACACAAGGCGCTGTCTATGTCCTTGCTACCCGAGCAACTCAACGCAGCCCTTCTTCTCTGCATCTCGGTAGCTCAGGGCACGAACAAGAATTCTCCAGATTCGTCTGCTTCAGGACCAAGTCAAAACCCAGGAAAGTCGTCCTGGAGCACCTACCAGAAGCATGCCAGAGGTGACCTGAAAGGGCTGGCAGCTGCAGCCACCGTCTTCTAGCAGTGCCAAGGCTGCGCACACAAGCCGGTTTCGTTCTTCGCCTCTCAGAAGCCAACCGCTCTCCCCGGCTGCCGGAGGCGAAGAAGCGGCTACTAGGTGTACCGCTGACGTGAACCGCACTTGTAGGCTGCAAAGCGCGGCTTCGGCAGAAGGACTCCGGGAACCGCCGCTTCCCTGCGGACAGCTGCGGAGAGCCGAAGACTGCGTCTCTAGCGGAGTGCATCATAGCGAGAAGCTTTTCCCGCGTGTCTCGACGGGAGAGAGCTTGCCAGCACAGTGCACGCATCCCGCCCTTGCCCAGAAACATATATTTGCTGAACCCTCCAAAAACACTACTCTTTCCTACGCAAGCTTCAAACTGCTGCCAGACATCTGTGTTCTCTGTTTTCTGCTGCCCTGCGCGTTGTAGAAGAGTGCACAGCTCCACCTGACATTCAGTGCACAGCGAAGTCAACTGCAAAAAAACAGCAGCTGCTCACTCCCAAACACAAGGCGCTGTCTATGTCCTTGCTTCCCTGCAACTCAGCACAGCCCTTCTTTTCTGCAGCTGCCATCGAGTTCTCTGTATCTCGGGAGCTCAGGGAACGAACAAGAATTCTCCAGATTCGTCTGCATCAGGACCAAGTCAAAACGCAGGAAAGTCGTCCTGGAGCACCTGCCAGAAGCATCCCAGAAGTGAACTGAAAGGGCTGGCAGCTGCAGCTACCGTCCTCTAGCAGTGCCAAGGCTGCGCACACAAGCCGGTTTCGTTCTTCGCCTCTCAGAAGCCAACTGCTCTCCCCGGCCTCCGGAGGCGAAGAAAGTGGTTACTAGGTGCACCGCTGACGTGAACCGCACTTGTAGGCTGCAAAGCGCGGCTTCGGCAGAAGGACGCCGGCAACCGCCGCTTTCCAGCGTACAGCTGGGGAGAGCCGAAGTCTGCGTCTCTAGCGGACTGCAACATAGCGAAAAGCTTTTCCAGCGTGTCTCGCCGGGAGAGAGCTTGCCAGCACAGTGCACGCATCCCGCCCTTGCCCAGAAACATATATTTGCTGAACTCTCCAAAAACACTGCTCTTTTCTAGGCAAGCTTCAAACTGCTGTCAGACATCTGTGCTCTCTGTTTTCTGCTGCCCTGCGCGTTGTAGAAGAGTGCACAGCTCCCCCTGACATTCAGTGCACAGCGAAGTCTACTGCAAAACACCAGCAGCTGCTCACTCCCAAACACAAGGCGCTGTCTATGTCCTTGCTTCCCTTGCAACTCATCACAGCCCTTCTTTTCTGCAGCTGCCATCGAGTTCTCTGTATCTCGGGAGCTCAGGAAACGAACAAGAATTCTCCAGATTCGTCTGCATCAGGACCAAGTCAAAACGCAGGAAAGTCGTTTTGGAGCACCTGCCAGAAGCATCCCAGAAGTGAACTGAAAGGGCTGGCAGCTGCAGCCACCGTCCTCTAGCAGTGCCAAGGCAGCGCACAAAAGCCGCTTTCGTTCTTCGCCTCTCAGAAGCCAACCGCACTCCCCGGCTGCCGGAGGCGAAGAAGCGGCTACTAGGTGCACCGCTGACGTGAACCGCACTTGTAGGCTGCAAAGCGCGGCTTCGGCAGAAAGAAGCCGGCAACCGCCGCTTCCCTGCGGACAGCTGCGGAGAGCCGAAGTCTGCGTCTCTAGCGGACTGCATCATAGCGAAAAGCTTTTCCAGCGTGTCTCGCAGGGAGAAAGCTTGCCAGCACAGTGCACGCATCCCGCCCTTGCCCAGAAACATATATTTGCTGAACTCTCCAAAAACACTGCTCTTTCCTAGGCAAGCTTCAAACTGCTGTCAGACATCTGTGCTCTCTGTTTTCTGCTGCCCTGCGCGTTGTAGAAGAGTGCACAGCTCCCCCTGACATTCAGTGCACAGCGAAGTCAACTGCAAAAAAACAGCAGCTGCTCACTCCCAAACACAAGGCGCTGTCTATGTCCTTGCTTCCCTTGCAACTCAGCACAGCCCTTCTTTTCTGCAGCTGCCATCGAGTTCTCTGTATCTCGGGAGCTCAGGAAACGAACAAGAATTCTCCAGATTCGTCTGCATCAGGACCAAGTCAAAACCCAGGAAAGTCGTCCTGGAGCACCTGCCAGAAGCATGCCAGAGGTGACCTGAAAGGGCTGGCAGCTGCACTCACCGTCCTCTAGCAGTGCCAAGGCTGCGCACACAAGCCGGTTTCGTTCTTCGCCTCTCAGAAGCCAACCGCTCTCCCCGGCTGCCGGAGGCGAGGAAGCGGCTACTAGGTGCACCGCTGACGTGAACCGCACTTGTAGGCTGCAAAGCGCGGCTTCGGCAGAAAGACGCCGGCAACCGCCGCTTCCCTGCGGACAGCTGCCGAGAGCCGGAGTCTGCGTCTCTAGCGGACTGCATCATAGCGAAAAGCTTTTGCAGCGTGTCTCGCCGGGAGAGAGCTTGCCAGGACAGTGCACGCATCCCGCCCTTGCCCAGAAACATGGATCTGCTGAACACTCCGAAAACACTGCTCTTTCCTAGGCAAGCTTCAAACTCCTGTCAGACATTTGTGCTCTCTGTTTTCTGCTGCCCTGCTGGTTGTAGAAGTGTGCACAGCTCCCCCGGCATTCAGTGCACAGCGAAGTCAATTGCAAAAAACCAGCAGCTGCTCACTCCCAAACGCAATGCGCTGTCTATGTCCTTGCTACCCGAGCAACTCAACGCAGCCCTTCTTCTCTGCATCTAGGAAGCTCAGGGCACGAACAAGAATTTTCCAGATTCGTCTGCATCAGGACCAAGTCAAAACCCAGGAAAGTCGTCCTGGAGCACCTGCCAGAAGCATCCCAGAAGTGAAGTGAAAGGGCTGGCAGCTGCAGCCACCGTCTTCTAGCAGTGCCAAGGCTGCGCACACAAGCCGGTTTCGTTCTTCGCCTCTCAGAAGCCAACCGCACTCCCCGGCTGCCGGAGGCGAAGAAGCGGCTACTAGGTGCACCGCTGACGTGAACCGCACTTGTAGGCTGCAAAGCGCGGCTTCGGCAGAAGGACGCCGGCAACCGCCGCTTCACTGCGGACAGCTGGGGAGAGCAGAAGACTGCGTCTCTAGCGGACTGCATCATAGCGAAAAGCTTTTCCAGCGTGTCTCGCAGGGAGAGAGCTTGCCAGCACACTGCACGCATCCCGCCCTTGCCCAGAAACTTGTATTTGCTGAACACTCCAAAAACACTGCTCTTTCCTAGGCAAGCTTCAAACTGCTGTCAGACGTGCGTGCTCTCTGTTTTCTGCTGCCCTGCGCGTTGTAGAAGAGTGCACAGCTCCACCTGACATTCAGTGCACAGCGAAGTCGACTGCAAAAAACCAGCAGCTGCTCACTCCCAAACACAAGGCGCTGTCTATGTCCTTGCTACCCGAGCAACTCAACGCAGCCCTTCTTCTCCGCATCTCGGTAGCTCAGGGCACGAACAAGAACTCTCCAGATTCGTCTGCTTCAGGACCAAGTCAAAACCCAGGAAAGTCGTCCTGGAGCACCTGCCAGAAGCATGCCAGAGGTGACCTGAAAGGGCTGGCAGCTGCAGCCACCGTCTTCTAGCAGTGCCAAGGCTGCGCACACAAGCCGGTTTCGTTCTTCGCCTCTCAGAAGCCAACCGCTCTCCCCGGCTGCCGGAGGCGAAGAAGCGGCTACTAGGTGTACCGCTGACGTGAACCGCACTTGTAGGCTGCAAAGCGCGGCTTCGGCAGAAGGACTCCGGGAACCGCCGCTTCCCTGCGGACAGCTGCGGAGAGCCGAAGACTGCGTCTCTAGCGGAGTGCATCATAGCGAGAAGCTTTTCCCGCGTGTCTCGACGGGAGAGAGCTTGCCAGCACAGTGCACGCATCCCGCCCTTGCCCAGAAACATATATTTGCTGAACCCTCCAAAAACACTACTCTTTCCTACGCAAGCTTCAAACTGCTGCCAGACATCTGTGTTCTCTGTTTTCTGCTGCCCTGCGCGTTGTAGAAGAGTGCACAGCTCCACCTGACATTCAGTGCACAGCGAAGTCAACTGCAAAAAAACAGCAGCTGCTCACTCCCAAACACAAGGCGCTGTCTATGTCCTTGCTTCCCTGCAACTCAGCACAGCCCTTCTTTTCTGCAGCTGCCATCGAGTTCTCTGTATCTCGGGAGCTCAGGGAACGAACAAGAATTCTCCAGATTCGTCTGCATCAGGACCAAGTCAAAACGCAGGAAAGTCGTCCTGGAGCACCTGCCAGAAGCATCCCAGAAGTGAACTGAAAGGGCTGGCAGCTGCAGCTACCGTCCTCTAGCAGTGCCAAGGCTGCGCACACAAGCCGGTTTCGTTCTTCGCCTCTCAGAAGCCAACTGCTCTCCCCGGCCTCCGGAGGCGAAGAAAGTGGTTACTAGGTGCACCGCTGACGTGAACCGCACTTGTAGGCTGCAAAGCGCGGCTTCGGCAGAAGGACGCCGGCAACCGCCGCTTTCCAGCGTACAGCTGGGGAGAGCCGAAGTCTGCGTCTCTAGCGGACTGCAACATAGCGAAAAGCTTTTCCAGCGTGTCTCGCCGGGAGAGAGCTTGCCAGCACAGTGCACGCATCCCGCCCTTGCCCAGAAACATATATTTGCTGAACTCTCCAAAAACACTGCTCTTTTCTAGGCAAGCTTCAAACTGCTGTCAGACATCTGTGCTCTCTGTTTTCTGCTGCCCTGCGCGTTGTAGAAGAGTGCACAGCTCCCCCTGACATTCAGTGCACAGCGAAGTCAACTGCAAAACACCAGCAGCTGCTCACTCCCAAACACAAGGCGCTGTCTATGTCCTTGCTTCCCTTGCAACTCATCACAGCCCTTCTTTTCTGCAGCTGCCATCGAGTTCTCTGTATCTCGGGAGCTCAGGAAACGAACAAGAATTCTCCAGATTCGTCTGCATCAGGACCAAGTCAAAACGCAGGAAAGACGTTTTGGAGCACCTGCCAGAAGCATCCCAGAAGTGAACTGAAAGGGCTGGCAGCTGCAGCCACCGTCCTCTAGCAGTGCCAAGGCAGCGCACACAAGCCGCTTTCGTTCTTCGCCTCTCAGAAGCCAACCGCACTCCCCGGCTGCCGGAGGCGAAGAAGCGGCTACTAGGTGCACCGCTGACGTGAACCGCACTTGTAGGCTGCAAAGCGCGGCTTCGGCAGAAAGAAGCCGGCAACCGCCGCTTCCCTGCGGACAGCTGCGGAGAGCCGAAGTCTGCGTCTCTAGCGGACTGCATCATAGCGAAAAGCTTTTCCAGCGTGTCTCGCAGGGAGAAAGCTTGCCAGCACAGTGCACGCATCCCGCCCTTGCCCAGAAACATATATTTGCTGAACTCTCCAAAAACACTGCTCTTTCCTAGGCAAGCTTCAAACTGCTGTCAGACATCTGTGCTCTCTGTTTTCTGCTGCCCTGCGCGTTGTAGAAGAGTGCACAGCTCCCCCTGACATTCAGTGCACAGCGAAGTCAACTGCAAAAAAACAGCAGCTGCTCACTCCCAAACACAAGGCGCTGTCTATGTCCTTGCTTCCCTTGCAACTCAGCACAGCCCTTCTTTTCTGCAGCTGCCATCGAGTTCTCTGTATCTCGGGAGCTCAGGAAACGAACAAGAATTCTCCAGATTCGTCTGCATCAGGACCAAGTCAAAACCCAGGAAAGTCGTCCTGGAGCACCTGCCAGAAGCATGCCAGAGGTGACCTGAAAAGGCTGGCAGCTGCACTCACCGTCCTCTAGCAGTGCCAAGGCTGCGCACACAAGCCGGTTTCGTTCTTCGCCTCTCAGAAGCCAACCGCTCTCCCCGGCTGCCGGAGGCGAGGAAGCGGCTACTAGGTGCACCGCTGACGTTAACCGCACTTGTAGGCTGCAAAGCGCGGCTTCGGCAGAAAGACGCCGGCAACCGCCGCTTCCCTGCGGACAGCTGCCGAGAGCCGGAGTCTGCGTCTCTAGCGGACTGCATCATAGCGAAAAGCTTTTGCAGCGTGTCTCGCCGGGAGAGAGCTTGCCAGGACAGTGCACGCATCCCGCCCTTGCCCAGAAACATGGATCTGCTGAACACTCCGAAAACACTGCTCTTTCCTAGGCAAGCTTCAAACTCCTGTCAGACATTTGTGCTCTCTGTTTTCTGCTGCCCTGCTGGTTGTAGAAGTGTGCACAGCTCCCCCGGCATTCAGTGCACAGCGAAGTCAATTGCAAAAAACCAGCAGCTGCTCACTCCCAAACGCAATGCGCTGTCTATGTCCTTGCTACCCGAGCAACTCAACGCAGCCCTTCTTCTCTGCATCTAGGAAGCTCAGGGCACGAACAAGAATTTTCCAGATTCGTCTGCATCAGGACCAAGTCAAAACCCAGGAAAGTCGTCCTGGAGCACCTGCCAGAAGCATCCCAGAAGTGAAGTGAAAGGGCTGGCAGCTGCAGCCACCGTCTTCTAGCAGTGCCAAGGCTGCGCACACAAGCCGGTTTCGTTCTTCGCCTCTCAGAAGCCAACCGCACTCCCCGGCTGCCGGAGGCGAAGAAGCGGCTACTAGGTGCACCGCTGACGTGAACCGCACTTGTAGGCTGCAAAGCGCGGCTTCGGCAGAAGGACGCCGGCAACCGCCGCTTCACTGCGGACAGCTGGGGAGAGCAGAAGACTGCGTCTCTAGCGGACTGCATCATAGCGAAAAGCTTTTCCAGCGTGTCTCGCAGGGAGAGAGCTTGCCAGCACACTGCACGCATCCCGCCCTTGCCCAGAAACTTGTATTTGCTGAACACTCCAAAAACACTGCTCTTTCCTAGGCAAGCTTCAAACTGCTGTCAGACGTGCGTGCTCTCTGTTTTCTGCTGCCCTGCTGGTTGTAGAAGTGTGCACAGCTCACCCTGGCATTCAGTGCACAGCGAAGTCAATTGCAAAAAACCAGCAGCTGCTCACTCCCAAACGCAAGGCGCTGTCTATGTCCTTGCTACCCGAGCAACTCAACGCAGCCCTTCTTCTCTGCATCAAGGAAGCTCAGGGCACGAACAAGAATTTTCCAGATTCGTCTGCATCTGGACCAAGTCAAAACCCAGGAAAGTCGTCCTGGAGCACTTGCCAGAAGCATCCCAGAAGTGAAGTGAAAGGGCTGGCAGCTGCAGCCACCGTCTTCTAGCAGTGCCAAGTCTGCGCACACAAGCCGGTTTCGTTCTTCGCCTCTCAGAAGCCAACCGCACTCCCCGGCTGCCGGAGGCGAAGAAGCGGCTACTAGGTGCACCGCTGACGTGAACCGCACTTGTAGGCTGCAAAGCGCGGCTTCGGCAGAAGGACGCCGGCAACCGCCGCTTCACTGCGGACAGCTGGGGAGAGCAGAAGACTGCGTTTCTAGCGGTCTGCATCATAGCGAAAAGCTTTTCCAGCGTGTCTCGCAGGGAGAGAGCTTGCCAGCACACTGCACGCATCCCGCCCTTGCCCAGAAACTTGTATTTGCTGAACACTCCAAAAACACTGCTCTTTCCTAGGCAAGCTTCAAACTGCTGTCAGACGTGCGTGCTCTCTGTTTTCTGCTGCCCTGCGCGTTGTAGAAGAGTGCACAGCTCCACCTGACATTCAGTGCACAGCGAAGTCGACTGCAAAAAACCAGCAGCTGCTCACTCCCAAACACAAGGCGCTGTCTATGTCCTTGCTACCCGAGCAACTCAACGCAGCCCTTCTTCTCTGCATCTCGGTAGCTCAGGGCACGAACAAGAATTCTCCAGATTCGTCTGCTTCAGGACCAAGTCAAAACCCAGGAAAGTCGTCCTGGAGCACCTACCAGAAGCATGCCAGAGGTGACCTGAAAGGGCTGGCAGCTGCAGCCACCGTCTTCTAGCAGTGCCAAGGCTGCGCACACAAGCCGGTTTCGTTCTTCGCCTCTCAGAAGCCAACCGCTCTCCCCGGCTGCCGGAGGCGAAGAAGCGGCTACTAGGTGTACCGCTGACGTGAACCGCACTTGTAGGCTGCAAAGCGCGGCTTCGGCAGAAGGACTCCGGGAACCGCCGCTTCCCTGCGGACAGCTGCGGAGAGCCGAAGACTGCGTCTCTAGCGGAGTGCATCATAGCGAGAAGCTTTTCCCGCGTGTCTCGACGGGAGAGAGCTTGCCAGCACAGTGCACGCATCCCGCCCTTGCCCAGAAACATATATTTGCTGAACCCTCCAAAAACACTACTCTTTCCTACGCAAGCTTCAAACTGCTGCCAGACATCTGTGTTCTCTGTTTTCTGCTGCCCTGCGCGTTGTAGAAGAGTGCACAGCTCCACCTGACATTCAGTGCACAGCGAAGTCAACTGCAAAAAAACAGCAGCTGCTCACTCCCAAACACAAGGCGCTGTCTATGTCCTTGCTTCCCTGCAACTCAGCACAGCCCTTCTTTTCTGCAGCTGCCATCGAGTTCTCTGTATCTCGGGAGCTCAGGGAACGAACAAGAATTCTCCAGATTCGTCTGCATCAGGACCAAGTCAAAACGCAGGAAAGTCGTCCTGGAGCACCTGCCAGAAGCATCCCAGAAGTGAACTGAAAGGGCTGGCAGCTGCAGCTACCGTCCTCTAGCAGTGCCAAGGCTGCGCACACAAGCCGGTTTCGTTCTTCGCCTCTCAGAAGCCAACTGCTCTCCCCGGCCTCCGGAGGCGAAGAAAGTGGTTACTAGGTGCACCGCTGACGTGAACCGCACTTGTAGGCTGCAAAGCGCGGCTTCGGCAGAAGGACGCCGGCAACCGCCGCTTTCCAGCGTACAGCTGGGGAGAGCCGAAGTCTGCGTCTCTAGCGGACTGCAACATAGCGAAAAGCTTTTCCAGCGTGTCTCGCCGGGAGAGAGCTTGCCAGCACAGTGCACGCATCCCGCCCTTGCCCAGAAACATATATTTGCTGAACTCTCCAAAAACACTGCTCTTTTCTAGGCAAGCTTCAAACTGCTGTCAGACATCTGTGCTCTCTGTTTTCTGCTGCCCTGCGCGTTGTAGAAGAGTGCACAGCTCCCCCTGACATTCAGTGCACAGCGAAGTCAACTGCAAAACACCAGCAGCTGCTCACTCCCAAACACAAGGCGCTGTCTATGTCCTTGCTTCCCTTGCAACTCATCACAGCCCTTCTTTTCTGCAGCTGCCATCGAGTTCTCTGTATCTCGGGAGCTCAGGAAACGAACAAGAATTCTCCAGATTCGTCTGCATCAGGACCAAGTCAAAACGCAGGAAAGTCGTTTTGGAGCACCTGCCAGAAGCATCCCAGAAGTGAACTGAAAGGGCTGGCAGCTGCAGCCACCGTCCTCTAGCAGTGCCAAGGCAGCGCACAAAAGCCGCTTTCGTTCTTCGCCTCTCAGAAGCCAACCGCACTCCCCGGCTGCCGGAGGCGAAGAAGCGGCTACTAGGTGCACCGCTGACGTGAACCGCACTTGTAGGCTGCAAAGCGCGGCTTCGGCAGAAAGAAGCCGGCAACCGCCGCTTCCCTGCGGACAGCTGCGGAGAGCCGAAGTCTGCGTCTCTAGCGGACTGCATCATAGCGAAAAGCTTTTCCAGCGTGTCTCGCAGGGAGAAAGCTTGCCAGCACAGTGCACGCATCCCGCCCTTGCCCAGAAACATATATTTGCTGAACTCTCCAAAAACACTGCTCTTTCCTAGGCAAGCTTCAAACTGCTGTCAGACATCTGTGCTCTCTGTTTTCTGCTGCCCTGCGCGTTGTAGAAGAGTGCACAGCTCCCCCTGACATTCAGTGCACAGCGAAGTCAACTGCAAAAAAACAGCAGCTGCTCACTCCCAAACACAAGGCGCTGTCTATGTCCTTGCTTCCCTTGCAACTCAGCACAGCCCTTCTTTTCTGCAGCTGCCATCGAGTTCTCTGTATCTCGGGAGCTCAGGAAACGAACAAGAATTCTCCAGATTCGTCTGCATCAGGACCAAGTCAAAACCCAGGAAAGTCGTCCTGGAGCACCTGCCAGAAGCATGCCAGAGGTGACCTGAAAGGGCTGGCAGCTGCACTCACCGTCCTCTAGCAGTGCCAAGGCTGCGCACACAAGCCGGTTTCGTTCTTCGCCTCTCAGAAGCCAACCGCTCTCCCCGGCTGCCGGAGGCGAGGAAGCGGCTACTAGGTGCACCGCTGACGTGAACCGCACTTGTAGGCTGCAAAGCGCGGCTTCGGCAGAAAGACGCCGGCAACCGCCGCTTCCCTGCGGACAGCTGCCGAGAGCCGGAGTCTGCGTCTCTAGCGGACTGCATCATAGCGAAAAGCTTTTGCAGCGTGTCTCGCCGGGAGAGAGCTTGCCAGGACAGTGCACGCATCCCGCCCTTGCCCAGAAACATGGATCTGCTGAACACTCCGAAAACACTGCTCTTTCCTAGGCAAGCTTCAAACTCCTGTCAGACATTTGTGCTCTCTGTTTTCTGCTGCCCTGCTGGTTGTAGAAGTGTGCACAGCTCCCCCGGCATTCAGTGCACAGCGAAGTCAATTGCAAAAAACCAGCAGCTGCTCACTCCCAAACGCAATGCGCTGTCTATGTCCTTGCTACCCGAGCAACTCAACGCAGCCCTTCTTCTCTGCATCTAGGAAGCTCAGGGCACGAACAAGAATTTTCCAGATTCGTCTGCATCAGGACCAAGTCAAAACCCAGGAAAGTCGTCCTGGAGCACCTGCCAGAAGCATCCCAGAAGTGAAGTGAAAGGGCTGGCAGCTGCAGCCACCGTCTTCTAGCAGTGCCAAGGCTGCGCACACAAGCCGGTTTCGTTCTTCGCCTCTCAGAAGCCAACCGCACTCCCCGGCTGCCGGAGGCGAAGAAGCGGCTACTAGGTGCACCGCTGACGTGAACCGCACTTGTAGGCTGCAAAGCGCGGCTTCGGCAGAAGGACGCCGGCAACCGCCGCTTCACTGCGGACAGCTGGGGAGAGCAGAAGACTGCGTCTCTAGCGGACTGCATCATAGCGAAAAGCTTTTCCAGCGTGTCTCGCAGGGAGAGAGCTTGCCAGCACACTGCACGCATCCCGCCCTTGCCCAGAAACTTGTATTTGCTGAACACTCCAAAAACACTGCTCTTTCCTAGGCAAGCTTCAAACTGCTGTCAGACGTGCGTGCTCTCTGTTTTCTGCTGCCCTGCGCGTTGTAGAAGAGTGCACAGCTCCACCTGACATTCAGTGCACAGCGAAGTCGACTGCAAAAAACCAGCAGCTGCTCACTCCCAAACACAAGGCGCTGTCTATGTCCTTGCTACCCGAGCAACTCAACGCAGCCCTTCTTCTCTGCATCTCGGTAGCTCAGGGCACGAACAAGAATTCTCCAGATTCGTCTGCTTCAGGACCAAGTCAAAACCCAGGAAAGTCGTCCTGGAGCACCTGCCAGAAGCATGCCAGAGGTGACCTGAAAGGGCTGGCAGCTGCAGCCACCGTCTTCTAGCAGTGCCAAGGCTGCGCACACAAGCCGGTTTCGTTCTTCGCCTCTCAGAAGCCAACCGCTCTCCCCGGCTGCCGGAGGCGAAGAAGCGGCTACTAGGTGTACCGCTGACGTGAACCGCACTTGTAGGCTGCAAAGCGCGGCTTCGGCAGAAGGACTCCGGGAACCGCCGCTTCCCTGCGGACAGCTGCGGAGAGCCGAAGACTGCGTCTCTAGCGGAGTGCATCATAGCGAGAAGCTTTTCCCGCGTGTCTCGACGGGAGAGAGCTTGCCAGCACAGTGCACGCATCCCGCCCTTGCCCAGAAACATATATTTGCTGAACCCTCCAAAAACACTACTCTTTCCTACGCAAGCTTCAAACTGCTGCCAGACATCTGTGTTCTCTGTTTTCTGCTGCCCTGCGCGTTGTAGAAGAGTGCACAGCTCCACCTGACATTCAGTGCACAGCGAAGTCAACTGCAAAAAAACAGCAGCTGCTCACTCCCAAACACAAGGCGCTGTCTATGTCCTTGCTTCCCTGCAACTCAGCACAGCCCTTCTTTTCTGCAGCTGCCATCGAGTTCTCTGTATCTCGGGAGCTCAGGGAACGAACAAGAATTCTCCAGATTCGTCTGCATCAGGACCAAGTCAAAACGCAGGAAAGTCGTCCTGGAGCACCTGCCAGAAGCATCCCAGAAGTGAACTGAAAGGGCTGGCAGCTGCAGCTACCGTCCTCTAGCAGTGCCAAGGCTGCGCACACAAGCCGGTTTCGTTCTTCGCCTCTCAGAAGCCAACTGCTCTCCCCGGCCTCCGGAGGCGAAGAAAGTGGTTACTAGGTGCACCGCTGACGTGAACCGCACTTGTAGGCTGCAAAGCGCGGCTTCGGCAGAAGGACGCCGGCAACCGCCGCTTTCCAGCGTACAGCTGGGGAGAGCCGAAGTCTGCGTCTCTAGCGGACTGCAACATAGCGAAAAGCTTTTCCAGCGTGTCTCGCCGGGAGAGAGCTTGCCAGCACAGTGCACGCATCCCGCCCTTGCCCAGAAACATATATTTGCTGAACTCTCCAAAAACACTGCTCTTTTCTAGGCAAGCTTCAAACTGCTGTCAGACATCTGTGCTCTCTGTTTTCTGCTGCCCTGCGCGTTGTAGAAGAGTGCACAGCTCCCCCTGACATTCAGTGCACAGCGAAGTCAACTGCAAAAAAACAGCAGCTGCTCACTCCCAAACACAAGGCGCTGTCTATGTCCTTGCTTCCCTTGCAACTCAGCACAGCCCTTCTTTTCTGCAGCTGCCATCGAGTTCTCTGTATCTCGGGAGCTCAGGGAACGAACAAGAATTCTCCAGATTCGTCTGCATCAGGACCAAGTCAAAACGCAGGAAAGTCGTCCTGGAGCACCTGCCAGAAGCATCCCAGAAGTGAACTGAAAGGGCTGGCAGCTGCAGCTACCGTCCTCTAGCAGTGCCAAGGCTGCGCACACAAGCCGGTTTCGTTCTTCGCCTCTCAGAAGCCAACTGCTCTCCCCGGCCTCCGGAGGCGAAGAAAGTGGTTACTAGGTGCACCGCTGACGTGAACCGCACTTGTAGGCTGCAAAGCGCGGCTTCGGCAGAAAGAAGCCGGCAACCGCCGCTTCCCTGCGGACAGCTGCGGAGAGCCGAAGTCTGCGTCTCTAGCGGACTGCATCATAGCGAAAAGCTTTTCCAGCGTGTCTCGCAGGGAGAAAGCTTGCCAGCACAGTGCACGCATCCCGCCCTTGCCCAGAAACATATATTTGCTGAACTCTCCAAAAACACTGCTCTTTCCTAGGCAAGCTTCAAACTGCTGTCAGACATCTGTGCTCTCTGTTTTCTGCTGCCCTGCGCGTTGTAGAAGAGTGCACAGCTCCCCCTGACATTCAGTGCACAGCGAAGTCAACTGCAAAAAAACAGCAGCTGCTCACTCCCAAACACAAGGCGCTGTCTATGTCCTTGCTTCCCTTGCAACTCAGCACAGCCCTTCTTTTCTGCAGCTGCCATCGAGTTCTCTGTATCTCGGGAGCTCAGGAAACGAACAAGAATTCTCCAGATTCGTCTGCATCAGGACCAAGTCAAAACCCAGGAAAGTCGTCCTGGAGCACCTGCCAGAAGCATGCCAGAGGTGACCTGAAAAGGCTGGCAGCTGCACTCACCGTCCTCTAGCAGTGCCAAGGCTGCGCACACAAGCCGGTTTCGTTCTTCGCCTCTCAGAAGCCAACCGCTCTCCCCGGCTGCCGGAGGCGAGGAAGCGGCTACTAGGTGCACCGCTGACGTGAACCGCACTTGTAGGCTGCAAAGCGCGGCTTCGGCAGAAAGACGCCGGCAACCGCCGCTTCCCTGCGGACAGCTGCCGAGAGCCGGAGTCTGCGTCTCTAGCGGACTGCATCATAGCGAAAAGCTTTTGCAGCGTGTCTCGCCGGGAGAGAGCTTGCCAGGACAGTGCACGCATCCCGCCCTTGCCCAGAAACATGGATCTGCTGAACACTCCGAAAACACTGCTCTTTCCTAGGCAAGCTTCAAACTCCTGTCAGACATTTGTGCTCTCTGTTTTCTGCTGCCCTGCTGGTTGTAGAAGTGTGCACAGCTCCCCCGGCATTCAGTGCACAGCGAAGTCAATTGCAAAAAACCAGCAGCTGCTCACTCCCAAACGCAATGCGCTGTCTATGTCCTTGCTACCCGAGCAACTCAACGCAGCCCTTCTTCTCTGCATCTAGGAAGCTCAGGGCACGAACAAGAATTTTCCAGATTCGTCTGCATCAGGACCAAGTCAAAACCCAGGAAAGTCGTCCTGGAGCACCTGCCAGAAGCATCCCAGAAGTGAAGTGAAAGGGCTGGCAGCTGCAGCCACCGTCTTCTAGCAGTGCCAAGGCTGCGCACACAAGCCGGTTTCGTTCTTCGCCTCTCAGAAGCCAACCGCACTCCCCGGCTGCCGGAGGCGAAGAAGCGGCTACTAGGTGCACCGCTGACGTGAACCGCACTTGTAGGCTGCAAAGCGCGGCTTCGGCAGAAGGACGCCGGCAACCGCCGCTTCACTGCGGACAGCTGGGGAGAGCAGAAGACTGCGTCTCTAGCGGACTGCATCATAGCGAAAAGCTTTTCCAGCGTGTCTCGCAGGGAGAGAGCTTGCCAGCACACTGCACGCATCCCGCCCTTGCCCAGAAACTTGTATTTGCTGAACACTCCAAAAACACTGCTCTTTCCTAGGCAAGCTTCAAACTGCTGTCAGACGTGCGTGCTCTCTGTTTTCTGCTGCCCTGCGCGTTGTAGAAGAGTGCACAGCTCCCCCTGACATTCAGTGCACAGCGAAGTCGACTGCAAAAAACCAGCAGCTGCTCACTCCCAAACACAAGGCGCTGTCTATGTCCTTGCTACCCGAGCAACTCAACGCAGCCCTTCTTCTCTGCATCTCGGTAGCTCAGGGCACGAACAAGAATTCTCCAGATTCGTCTGCTTCAGGAGCAAGTCAAAACCCAGGAAAGTCGTCCTGGAGCACCTGCCAGAAGCATGCCAGAGGTGACCTGAAAGGGCTGGCAGCTGCAGCCACCGTCTTCTAGCAGTGCCAAGGCTGCGCACACAAGCCGGTTTCGTTCTTCGCCTCTCAGAAGCCAACCGCTCTCCCCGGCTGCCGGAGGCGAAGAAGCGGCTACTAGGTGTACCGCTGACGTGAACCGCACTTGTAGGCTGCAAAGCGCGGCTTCGGCAGAAGGACTCCGGGAACCGCCGCTTCCCTGCGGACAGCTGCGGAGAGCCGAAGACTGCGTCTCTAGCGGAGTGCATCATAGCGAGAAGCTTTTCCCGCGTGTCTCGACGGGAGAGAGCTTGCCAGCACAGTGCACGCATCCCGCCCTTGCCCAGAAACATATATTTGCTGAACCCTCCAAAAACACTACTCTTTCCTACGCAAGCTTCAAACTGCTGCCAGACATCTGTGTTCTCTGTTTTCTGCTGCCCTGCGCGTTGTAGAAGAGTGCACAGCTCCACCTGACATTCAGTGCACAGCGAAGTCAACTGCAAAAAAACAGCAGCTGCTCACTCCCAAACACAAGGCGCTGTCTATGTCCTTGCTTCCCTGCAACTCAGCACAGCCCTTCTTTTCTGCAGCTGCCATCGAGTTCTCTGTATCTCGGGAGCTCAGGGAACGAACAAGAATTCTCCAGATTCGTCTGCATCAGGACCAAGTCAAAACGCAGGAAAGTCGTCCTGGAGCACCTGCCAGAAGCATCCCAGAAGTGAACTGAAAGGGCTGGCAGCTGCAGCTACCGTCCTCTAGCAGTGCCAAGGCTGCGCACACAAGCCGGTTTCGTTCTTCGCCTCTCAGAAGCCAACTGCTCTCCCCGGCCTCCGGAGGCGAAGAAAGTGGTTACTAGGTGCACCGCTGACGTGAACCGCACTTGTAGGCTGCAAAGCGCGGCTTCGGCAGAAAGAAGCCGGCAACCGCCGCTTCCCTGCGGACAGCTGCGGAGAGCCGAAGTCTGCGTCTCTAGCGGACTGCATCATAGCGAAAAGCTTTTCCAGCGTGTCTCGCAGGGAGAAAGCTTGCCAGCACAGTGCACGCATCCCGCCCTTGCCCAGAAACATATATTTGCTGAACTCTCCAAAAACACTGCTCTTTCCTAGGCAAGCTTCAAACTGCTGTCAGACATCTGTGCTCTCTGTTTTCTGCTGCCCTGCGCGTTGTAGAAGAGTGCACAGCTCCCCCTGACATTCAGTGCACAGCGAAGTCAACTGCAAAAAAACAGCAGCTGCTCACTCCCAAACACAAGGCGCTGTCTATGTCCTTGCTTCCCTTGCAACTCAGCACAGCCCTTCTTTTCTGCAGCTGCCATCGAGTTCTCTGTATCTCGGGAGCTCAGGAAACGAACAAGAATTCTCCAGATTCGTCTGCATCAGGACCAAGTCAAAACCCAGGAAAGTCGTCCTGGAGCACCTGCCAGAAGCATGCCAGAGGTGACCTGAAAAGGCTGGCAGCTGCACTCACCGTCCTCTAGCAGTGCCAAGGCTGCGCACACAAGCCGGTTTCGTTCTTCGCCTCTCAGAAGCCAACCGCTCTCCCCGGCTGCCGGAGGCGAGGAAGCGGCTACTAGGTGCACCGCTGACGTGAACCGCACTTGTAGGCTGCAAAGCGCGGCTTCGGCAGAAAGACGCCGGCAACCGCCGCTTCCCTTGCGGACAGCTGCCGAGAGCCGGAGTCTGCGTCTCTAGCGGACTGCATCATAGCGAAAAGCTTTTGCAGCGTGTCTCGCCGGGAGAGAGCTTGCCAGGACAGTGCACGCATCCCGCCCTTGCCCAGAAACATGGATCTGCTGAACACTCCGAAAACACTGCTCTTTCCTAGGCAAGCTTCAAACTCCTGTCAGACATTTGTGCTCTCTGTTTTCTGCTGCCCTGCTGGTTGTAGAAGTGTGCACAGCTCCCCCGGCATTCAGTGCACAGCGAAGTCAATTGCAAAAAACCAGCAGCTGCTCACTCCCAAACGCAATGCGCTGTCTATGTCCTTGCTACCCGAGCAACTCAACGCAGCCCTTCTTCTCTGCATCTAGGAAGCTCAGGGCACGAACAAGAATTTTCCAGATTCGTCTGCATCAGGACCAAGTCAAAACCCAGGAAAGTCGTCCTGGAGCACCTGCCAGAAGCATCCCAGAAGTGAAGTGAAAGGGCTGGCAGCTGCAGCCACCGTCTTCTAGCAGTGCCAAGGCTGCGCACACAAGCCGGTTTCGTTCTTCGCCTCTCAGAAGCCAACCGCACTCCCCGGCTGCCGGAGGCGAAGAAGCGGCTACTAGGTGCACCGCTGACGTGAACCGCACTTGTAGGCTGCAAAGCGCGGCTTCGGCAGAAGGACGCCGGCAACCGCCGCTTCACTGCGGACAGCTGGGGAGAGCAGAAGACTGCGTCTCTAGCGGACTGCATCATAGCGAAAAGCTTTTCCAGCGTGTCTCGCAGGGAGAGAGCTTGCCAGCACACTGCACGCATCCCGCCCTTGCCCAGAAACTTGTATTTGCTGAACACTCCAAAAACACTGCTCTTTCCTAGGCAAGCTTCAAACTGCTGTCAGACGTGCGTGCTCTCTGTTTTCTGCTGCCCTGCGCGTTGTAGAAGAGTGCACAGCTCCCCCTGACATTCAGTGCACAGCGAAGTCGACTGCAAAAAACCAGCAGCTGCTCACTCCCAAACACAAGGCGCTGTCTATGTCCTTGCTACCCGAGCAACTCAACGCAGCCCTTCTTCTCTGCATCTCGGTAGCTCAGGGCACGAACAAGAATTCTCCAGATTCGTCTGCTTCAGGACCAAGTCAAAACCCAGGAAAGTCGTCCTGGAGCACCTGCCAGAAGCATGCCAGAGGTGACCTGAAAGGGCTGGCAGCTGCAGCCACCGTCTTCTAGCAGTGCCAAGGCTGCGCACACAAGCCGGTTTCGTTCTTCGCCTCTCAGAAGCCAACCGCTCTCCCCGGCTGCCGGAGGCGAAGAAGCGGCTACTAGGTGTACCGCTGACGTGAACCGCACTTGTAGGCTGCAAAGCGCGGCTTCGGCAGAAGGACTCCGGGAACCGCCGCTTCCCTGCGGACAGCTGCGGAGAGCCGAAGACTGCGTCTCTAGCGGACTGCATCATAGCGAAAAGCTTTTCCAGCGTGTCTCGCAGGGAGAAAGCTTGCCAGCACAGTGCACGCATCCCGCCCTTGCCCAGAAACATATATTTGCTGAACTCTCCAAAAACACTGCTCTTTCCTAGGCAAGCTTCAAACTGCTGTCAGACATCTGTGCTCTCTGTTTTCTGCTGCCCTGCGCGTTGTAGAAGAGTGCACAGCTCCCCCTGACATTCAGTGCACAGCGAAGTCAACTGCAAAAAAACAGCAGCTGCTCACTCCCAAACACAAGGCGCTGTCTATGTCCTTGCTTCCCTTGCAACTCAGCACAGCCCTTCTTTTCTGCAGCTGCCATCGAGTTCTCTGTATCTCGGGAGCTCAGGAAACGAACAAGAATTCTCCAGATTCGTCTGCATCAGGACCAAGTCAAAACCCAGGAAAGTCGTCCTGGAGCACCTGCCAGAAGCATGCCAGAGGTGACCTGAAAAGGCTGGCAGCTGCACTCACCGTCCTCTAGCAGTGCCAAGGCTGCGCACACAAGCCGGTTTCGTTCTTCGCCTCTCAGAAGCCAACCGCTCTCCCCGGCTGCCGGAGGCGAGGAAGCGGCTACTAGGTGCACCGCTGACGTGAACCGCACTTGTAGGCTGCAAAGCGCGGCTTCGGCAGAAAGACGCCGGCAACCGCCGCTTCCCTGCGGACAGCTGCCGAGAGCCGGAGTCTGCGTCTCTAGCGGACTGCATCATAGCGAAAAGCTTTTGCAGCGTGTCTCGCCGGGAGAGAGCTTGCCAGGACAGTGCACGCATCCCGCCCTTGCCCAGAAACATGGATCTGCTGAACACTCCGAAAACACTGCTCTTTCCTAGGCAAGCTTCAAACTCCTGTCAGACATTTGTGCTCTCTGTTTTCTGCTGCCCTGCTGGTTGTAGAAGTGTGCACAGCTCCCCCGGCATTCAGTGCACAGCGAAGTCAATTGCAAAAAACCAGCAGCTGCTCACTCCCAAACGCAATGCGCTGTCTATGTCCTTGCTACCCGAGCAACTCAACGCAGCCCTTCTTCTCTGCATCTAGGAAGCTCAGGGCACGAACAAGAATTTTCCAGATTCGTCTGCATCAGGACCAAGTCAAAACCCAGGAAAGTCGTCCTGGAGCACCTGCCAGAAGCATCCCAGAAGTGAAGTGAAAGGGCTGGCAGCTGCAGCCACCGTCTTCTAGCAGTGCCAAGGCTGCGCACACAAGCCGGTTTCGTTCTTCGCCTCTCAGAAGCCAACCGCACTCCCCGGCTGCCGGAGGCGAAGAAGCGGCTACTAGGTGCACCGCTGACGTGAACCGCACTTGTAGGCTGCAAAGCGCGGCTTCGGCAGAAGGACGCCGGCAACCGCCGCTTCACTGCGGACAGCTGGGGAGAGCAGAAGACTGCGTCTCTAGCGGACTGCATCATAGCGAAAAGCTTTTCCAGCGTGTCTCGCAGGGAGAGAGCTTGCCAGCACACTGCACGCATCCCGCCCTTGCCCAGAAACTTGTATTTGCTGAACACTCCAAAAACACTGCTCTTTCCTAGGCAAGCTTCAAACTGCTGTCAGACGTGCGTGCTCTCTGTTTTCTGCTGCCCTGCGCGTTGTAGAAGAGTGCACAGCTCCACCTGACATTCAGTGCACAGCGAAGTCGACTGCAAAAAACCAGCAGCTGCTCACTCCCAAACACAAGGCGCTGTCTATGTCCTTGCTACCCGAGCAACTCAACGCAGCCCTTCTTCTCTGCATCTCGGTAGCTCAGGGCACGAACAAGAATTCTCCAGATTCGTCTGCTTCAGGACCAAGTCAAAACCCAGGAAAGTCGTCCTGGAGCACCTGCCAGAAGCATGCCAGAGGTGACCTGAAAGGGCTGGCAGCTGCAGCCACCGTCTTCTAGCAGTGCCAAGGCTGCGCACACAAGCCGGTTTCGTTCTTCGCCTCTCAGAAGCCAACCGCTCTCCCCGGCTGCCGGAGGCGAAGAAGCGGCTACTAGGTGTACCGCTGACGTGAACCGCACTTGTAGGCTGCAAAGCGCGGCTTCGGCAGAAGGACTCCGGGAACCGCCGCTTCCCTGCGGACAGCTGCGGAGAGCCGAAGACTGCGTCTCTAGCGGAGTGCATCATAGCGAGAAGCTTTTCCCGCGTGTCTCGACGGGAGAGAGCTTGCCAGCACAGTGCACGCATCCCGCCCTTGCCCAGAAACATATATTTGCTGAACCCTCCAAAAACACTACTCTTTCCTACGCAAGCTTCAAACTGCTGCCAGACATCTGTGTTCTCTGTTTTCTGCTGCCCTGCGCGTTGTAGAAGAGTGCACAGCTCCACCTGACATTCAGTGCACAGCGAAGTCAACTGCAAAAAAACAGCAGCTGCTCACTCCCAAACACAAGGCGCTGTCTATGTCCTTGCTTCCCTGCAACTCAGCACAGCCCTTCTTTTCTGCAGCTGCCATCGAGTTCTCTGTATCTCGGGAGCTCAGGGAACGAACAAGAATTCTCCAGATTCGTCTGCATCAGGACCAAGTCAAAACGCAGGAAAGTCGTCCTGGAGCACCTGCCAGAAGCATCCCAGAAGTGAACTGAAAGGGCTGGCAGCTGCAGCTACCGTCCTCTAGCAGTGCCAAGGCTGCGCACACAAGCCGGTTTCGTTCTTCGCCTCTCAGAAGCCAACTGCTCTCCCCGGCCTCCGGAGGCGAAGAAAGTGGTTACTAGGTGCACCGCTGACGTGAACCGCACTTGTAGGCTGCAAAGCGCGGCTTCGGCAGAAGGACGCCGGCAACCGCCGCTTTCCAGCGTACAGCTGGGGAGAGCCGAAGTCTGCGTCTCTAGCGGACTGCAACATAGCGAAAAGCTTTTCCAGCGTGTCTCGCCGGGAGAGAGCTTGCCAGCACAGTGCACGCATCCCGCCCTTGCCCAGAAACATATATTTGCTGAACTCTCCAAAAACACTGCTCTTTTCTAGGCAAGCTTCAAACTGCTGTCAGACATCTGTGCTCTCTGTTTTCTGCTGCCCTGCGCGTTGTAGAAGAGTGCACAGCTCCCCCTGACATTCAGTGCACAGCGAAGTCAACTGCAAAACACCAGCAGCTGCTCACTCCCAAACACAAGGCGCTGTCTATGTCCTTGCTTCCCTTGCAACTCATCACAGCCCTTCTTTTCTGCAGCTGCCATCGAGTTCTCTGTATCTCGGGAGCTCAGGAAACGAACAAGAATTCTCCAGATTCGTCTGCATCAGGACCAAGTCAAAACGCAGGAAAGTCGTTTTGGAGCACCTGCCAGAAGCATCCCAGAAGTGAACTGAAAGGGCTGGCAGCTGCAGCCACCGTCCTCTAGCAGTGCCAAGGCAGCGCACACAAGCCGCTTTCGTTCTTCGCCTCTCAGAAGCCAACCGCACTCCCCGGCTGCCGGAGGCGAAGAAGCGGCTACTAGGTGCACCGCTGACGTGAACCGCACTTGTAGGCTGCAAAGCGCGGCTTCGGCAGAAAGAAGCCGGCAACCGCCGCTTCCCTGCGGACAGCTGCGGAGAGCCGAAGTCTGCGTCTCTAGCGGACTGCATCATAGCGAAAAGCTTTTCCAGCGTGTCTCGCAGGGAGAAAGCTTGCCAGCACAGTGCACGCATCCCGCCCTTGCCCAGAAACATATATTTGCTGAACTCTCCAAAAACACTGCTCTTTCCTAGGCAAGCTTCAAACTGCTGTCAGACATCTGTGCTCTCTGTTTTCTGCTGCCCTGCGCGTTGTAGAAGAGTGCACAGCTCCCCCTGACATTCAGTGCACAGCGAAGTCAACTGCAAAAAAACAGCAGCTGCTCACTCCCAAACACAAGGCGCTGTCTATGTCCTTGCTTCCCTTGCAACTCAGCACAGCCCTTCTTTTCTGCAGCTGCCATCGAGTTCTCTGTATCTCGGGAGCTCAGGAAACGAACAAGAATTCTCCAGATTCGTCTGCATCAGGACCAAGTCAAAACCCAGGAAAGTCGTCCTGGAGCACCTGCCAGAAGCATGCCAGAGGTGACCTGAAAAGGCTGGCAGCTGCACTCACCGTCCTCTAGCAGTGCCAAGGCTGCGCACACAAGCCGGTTTCGTTCTTCGCCTCTCAGAAGCCAACCGCTCTCCCCGGCTGCCGGAGGCGAGGAAGCGGCTACTAGGTGCACCGCTGACGTGAACCGCACTTGTAGGCTGCAAAGCGCGGCTTCGGCAGAAAGACGCCGGCAACCGCCGCTTCCCTGCGGACAGCTGCCGAGAGCCGGAGTCTGCGTCTCTAGCGGACTGCATCATAGCGAAAAGCTTTTGCAGCGTGTCTCGCCGGGAGAGAGCTTGCCAGGACAGTGCACGCATCCCGCCCTTGCCCAGAAACATGGATCTGCTGAACACTCCGAAAACACTGCTCTTTCCTAGGCAAGCTTCAAACTCCTGTCAGACATTTGTGCTCTCTGTTTTCTGCTGCCCTGCTGGTTGTAGAAGTGTGCACAGCTCCCCCGGCATTCAGTGCACAGCGAAGTCAATTGCAAAAAACCAGCAGCTGCTCACTCCCAAACGCAATGCGCTGTCTATGTCCTTGCTACCCGAGCAACTCAACGCAGCCCTTCTTCTCTGCATCTAGGAAGCTCAGGGCACGAACAAGAATTTTCCAGATTCGTCTGCATCAGGACCAAGTCAAAACCCAGGAAAGTCGTCCTGGAGCACCTGCCAGAAGCATCCCAGAAGTGAAGTGAAAGGGCTGGCAGCTGCAGCCACCGTCTTCTAGCAGTGCCAAGGCTGCGCACACAAGCCGGTTTCGTTCTTCGCCTCTCAGAAGCCAACCGCACTCCCCGGCTGCCGGAGGCGAAGAAGCGGCTACTAGGTGCACCGCTGACGTGAACCGCACTTGTAGGCTGCAAAGCGCGGCTTCGGCAGAAGGACGCCGGCAACCGCCGCTTCACTGCGGACAGCTGGGGAGAGCAGAAGACTGCGTCTCTAGCGGACTGCATCATAGCGAAAAGCTTTTCCAGCGTGTCTCGCAGGGAGAGAGCTTGCCAGCACACTGCACGCATCCCGCCCTTGCCCAGAAACTTGTATTTGCTGAACACTCCAAAAACACTGCTCTTTCCTAGGCAAGCTTCAAACTGCTGTCAGACGTGCGTGCTCTCTGTTTTCTGCTGCCCTGCGCGTTGTAGAAGAGTGCACAGCTCCCCCTGACATTCAGTGCACAGCGAAGTCGACTGCAAAAAACCAGCAGCTGCTCACTCCCAAACACAAGGCGCTGTCTATGTCCTTGCTACCCGAGCAACTCAACGCAGCCCTTCTTCTCTGCATCTCGGTAGCTCAGGGCACGAACAAGAATTCTCCAGATTCGTCTGCTTCAGGAGCAAGTCAAAACCCAGGAAAGTCGTCCTGGAGCACCTGCCAGAAGCATGCCAGAGGTGACCTGAAAGGGCTGGCAGCTGCAGCCACCGTCTTCTAGCAGTGCCAAGGCTGCGCACACAAGCCGGTTTCGTTCTTCGCCTCTCAGAAGCCAACCGCTCTCCCCGGCTGCCGGAGGCGAAGAAGCGGCTACTAGGTGTACCGCTGACGTGAACCGCACTTGTAGGCTGCAAAGCGCGGCTTCGGCAGAAGGACTCCGGGAACCGCCGCTTCCCTGCGGACAGCTGCGGAGAGCCGAAGACTGCGTCTCTAGCGGAGTGCATCATAGCGAGAAGCTTTTCCCGCGTGTCTCGACGGGAGAGAGCTTGCCAGCACAGTGCACGCATCCCGCCCTTGCCCAGAAACATATATTTGCTGAACCCTCCAAAAACACTACTCTTTCCTACGCAAGCTTCAAACTGCTGCCAGACATCTGTGTTCTCTGTTTTCTGCTGCCCTGCGCGTTGTAGAAGAGTGCACAGCTCCACCTGACATTCAGTGCACAGCGAAGTCAACTGCAAAAAAACAGCAGCTGCTCACTCCCAAACACAAGGCGCTGTCTATGTCCTTGCTTCCCTGCAACTCAGCACAGCCCTTCTTTTCTGCAGCTGCCATCGAGTTCTCTGTATCTCGGGAGCTCAGGGAACGAACAAGAATTCTCCAGATTCGTCTGCATCAGGACCAAGTCAAAACGCAGGAAAGTCGTCCTGGAGCACCTGCCAGAAGCATCCCAGAAGTGAACTGAAAGGGCTGGCAGCTGCAGGTACCGTCCTCTAGCAGTGCCAAGGCTGCGCACACAAGCCGGTTTCGTTCTTCGCCTCTCAGAAGCCAACTGCTCTCCCCGGCCTCCGGAGGCGAAGAAAGTGGTTACTAGGTGCACCGCTGACGTGAACCGCACTTGTAGGCTGCAAAGCGCGGCTTCGGCAGAAGGACGCCGGCAACCGCCGCTTTCCAGCGTACAGCTGGGGAGAGCCGAAGTCTGCGTCTCTAGCGGACTGCAACATAGCGAAAAGCTTTTCCAGCGTGTCTCGCCGGGAGAGAGCTTGCCAGCACAGTGCACGCATCCCGCCCTTGCCCAGAAACATATATTTGCTGAACTCTCCAAAAACACTGCTCTTTTCTAGGCAAGCTTCAAACTGCTGTCAGACATCTGTGCTCTCTGTTTTCTGCTGCCCTGCGCGTTGTAGAAGAGTGCACAGCTCCCCCTGACATTCAGTGCACAGCGAAGTCAACTGCAAAACACCAGCAGCTGCTCACTCCCAAACACAAGGCGCTGTCTATGTCCTTGCTTCCCTTGCAACTCATCACAGCCCTTCTTTTCTGCAGCTGCCATCGAGTTCTCTGTATCTCGGGAGCTCAGGAAACGAACAAGAATTCTCCAGATTCGTCTGCATCAGGACCAAGTCAAAACGCAGGAAAGTCGTTTTGGAGCACCTGCCAGAAGCATCCCAGAAGTGAACTGAAAGGGCTGGCAGCTGCAGCCACCGTCCTCTAGCAGTGCCAAGGCAGCGCACACAAGCCGCTTTCGTTCTTCGCCTCTCAGAAGCCAACCGCACTCCCCGGCTGCCGGAGGCGAAGAAGCGGCTACTAGGTGCACCGCTGACGTGAACCGCACTTGTAGGCTGCAAAGCGCGGCTTCGGCAGAAAGAAGCCGGCAACCGCCGCTTCCCTGCGGACAGCTGCGGAGAGCCGAAGTCTGCGTCTCTAGCGGACTGCATCATAGCGAAAAGCTTTTCCAGCGTGTCTCGCAGGGAGAAAGCTTGCCAGCACAGTGCACGCATCCCGCCCTTGCCCAGAAACATATATTTGCTGAACTCTCCAAAAACACTGCTCTTTCCTAGGCAAGCTTCAAACTGCTGTCAGACATCTGTGCTCTCTGTTTTCTGCTGCCCTGCGCGTTGTAGAAGAGTGCACAGCTCCCCCTGACATTCAGTGCACAGCGAAGTCAACTGCAAAAAAACAGCAGCTGCTCACTCCCAAACACAAGGCGCTGTCTATGTCCTTGCTTCCCTTGCAACTCAGCACAGCCCTTCTTTTCTGCAGCTGCCATCGAGTTCTCTGTATCTCGGGAGCTCAGGAAACGAACAAGAATTCTCCAGATTCGTCTGCATCAGGACCAAGTCAAAACCCAGGAAAGTCGTCCTGGAGCACCTGCCAGAAGCATGCCAGAGGTGACCTGAAAAGGCTGGCAGCTGCACTCACCGTCCTCTAGCAGTGCCAAGGCTGCGCACACAAGCCGGTTTCGTTCTTCGCCTCTCAGAAGCCAACCGCTCTCCCCGGCTGCCGGAGGCGAGGAAGCGGCTACTAGGTGCACCGCTGACGTGAACCGCACTTGTAGGCTGCAAAGCGCGGCTTCGGCAGAAAGACGCCGGCAACCGCCGCTTCCCTGCGGACAGCTGCCGAGAGCCGGAGTCTGCGTCTCTAGCGGACTGCATCATAGCGAAAAGCTTTTGCAGCGTGTCTCGCCGGGAGAGAGCTTGCCAGGACAGTGCACGCATCCCGCCCTTGCCCAGAAACATGGATCTGCTGAACACTCCGAAAACACTGCTCTTTCCTAGGCAAGCTTCAAACTCCTGTCAGACATTTGTGCTCTCTGTTTTCTGCTGCCCTGCTGGTTGTAGAAGTGTGCACAGCTCCCCCGGCATTCAGTGCACAGCGAAGTCAATTGCAAAAAACCAGCAGCTGCTCACTCCCAAACGCAATGCGCTGTCTATGTCCTAGCTACCCGAGCAACTCAACGCAGCCCTTCTTCTCTGCATCTAGGAAGCTCAGGGCACGAACAAGAATTTTCCAGATTCGTCTGCATCAGGACCAAGTCAAAACCCAGGAAAGTCGTCCTGGAGCACCTGCCAGAAGCATCCCAGAAGTGAAGTGAAAGGGCTGGCAGCTGCAGCCACCGTCTTCTAGCAGTGCCAAGGCTGCGCACACAAGCCGGTTTCGTTCTTCGCCTCTCAGAAGCCAACCGCACTCCCCGGCTGCCGGAGGCGAAGAAGCGGCTACTAGGTGCACCGCTGACGTGAACCGCACTTGTAGGCTGCAAAGCGCGGCTTCGGCAGAAGGACGCCGGCAACCGCCGCTTCACTGCGGACAGCTGGGGAGAGCAGAAGACTGCGTCTCTAGCGGACTGCATCATAGCGAAAAGCTTTTCCAGCGTGTCTCGCAGGGAGAGAGCTTGCCAGCACACTGCACGCATCCCGCCCTTGCCCAGAAACTTGTATTTGCTGAACACTCCAAAAACACTGCTCTTTCCTAGGCAAGCTTCAAACTGCTGTCAGACGTGCGTGCTCTCTGTTTTCTGCTGCCCTGCGCGTTGTAGAAGAGTGCACAGCTCCCCCTGACATTCAGTGCACAGCCAAGTCGACTGCAAAAAACCAGCAGCTGCTCACTCCCAAACACAAGGCGCTGTCTATGTCCTTGCTACCCGAGCAACTCAACGCAGCCCTTCTTCTCTGCATCTCGGTAGCTCAGGGCACGAACAAGAATTCTCCAGATTCGTCTGCTTCAGGAGCAAGTCAAAACCCAGGAAAGTCGTCCTGGAGCACCTGCCAGAAGCATGCCAGAGGTGACCTGAAAGGGCTGGCAGCTGCAGCCACCGTCTTCTAGCAGTGCCAAGGCTGCGCACACAAGCCGGTTTCGTTCTTCGCCTCTCAGAAGCCAACCGCTCTCCCCGGCTGCCGGAGGCGAAGAAGCGGCTACTAGGTGTACCGCTGACGTGAACCGCACTTGTAGGCTGCAAAGCGCGGCTTCGGCAGAAGGACTCCGGGAACCGCCGCTTCCCTGCGGACAGCTGCGGAGAGCCGAAGACTGCGTCTCTAGCGGAATGCATCATAGCGAGAAGCTTTTCCCGCGTGTCTCGACGGGAGAGAGCTTGCCAGCACAGTGCACGCATCCCGCCCTTGCCCAGAAACATATATTTGCTGAACCCTCCAAAAACACTACTCTTTCCTACGCAAGCTTCAAACTGCTGCCAGACATCTGTGTTCTCTGTTTTCTGCTGCCCTGGGCGTTGTAGAAGAGTGCACAGCTCCACCTGACATTCAGTGCACAGCGAAGTCAACTGCAAAAAAACAGCAGCTGCTCACTCCCAAACACAAGGCGCTGTCTATGTCCTTGCTTCCCTGCAACTCAGCACAGCCCTTCTTTTCTGCAGCTGCCATCGAGTTCTCTGTATCTCGGGAGCTCAGGGAACGAACAAGAATTCTCCAGATTCGTCTGCATCAGGACCAAGTCAAAACGCAGGAAAGTCGTCCTGGAGCACCTGCCAGAAGCATCCCAGAAGTGAACTGAAAGGGCTGGCAGCTGCAGCTACCGTCCTCTAGCAGTGCCAAGGCTGCGCACACAAGCCGGTTTCGTTCTTCGCCTCTCAGAAGCCAACTGCTCTCCCCGGCCTCCGGAGGCGAAGAAAGTGGTTACTAGGTGCACCGCTGACGTGAACCGCACTTGTAGGCTGCAAAGCGCGGCTTCGGCAGAAGGACGCCGGCAACCGCCGCTTTCCAGCGTACAGCTGGGGAGAGCCGAAGTCTGCGTCTCTAGCGGACTGCAACATAGCGAAAAGCTTTTCCAGCGTGTCTCGCCGGGAGAGAGCTTGCCAGCACAGTGCACGCATCCCGCCCTTGCCCAGAAACATATATTTGCTGAACTCTCCAAAAACACTGCTCTTTTCTAGGCAAGTTTCAAACTGCTGTCAGACATCTGTGCTCTCTGTTTTCTGCTGCCCTGCGCGTTGTAGAAGAGTGCACAGCTCCCCCTGACATTCAGTGCACAGCGAAGTCAACTGCAAAACACCAGCAGCTGCTCACTCCCAAACACAAGGCGCTGTCTATGTCCTTGCTTCCCTTGCAACTCATCACAGCCCTTCTTTTCTGCAGCTGCCATCGAGTTCTCTGTATCTCGGGAGCTCAGGGAACGAACAAGAATTCTCCAGATTCGTCTGCATCAGGACCAAGTCAAAACGCAGGAAAGTCGTTTTGGAGCACCTGCCAGAAGCATCCCAGAAGTGAACTGAAAGGGCTGGCAGCTGCAGCCACCGTCCTCTAGCAGTGCCAAGGCAGCGCACAAAAGCCGCTTTCGTTCTTCGCCTCTCAGAAGCCAACCGCACTCCCCGGCTGCCGGAGGCGAAGAAGCGGCTACTAGGTGCACCGCTGACGTGAACCGCACTTGTAGGCTGCAAAGCGCGGCTTCGGCAGAAAGAAGCCGGCAACCGCCGCTTCCCTGCGGACAGCTGCGGAGAGCCGAAGTCTGCGTCTCTAGCGGACTGCATCATAGCGAAAAGCTTTTCCAGCGTGTCTCGCAGGGAGAAAGCTTGCCAGCACAGTGCACGCATCCCGCCCTTGCCCAGAAACATATATTTGCTGAACTCTCCAAAAACACTGCTCTTTCCTACGCAAGCTTCAAACTGCTGTCAGACATCTGTGCTCTCTGTTTTCTGCTGCCCTGCGCGTTGTAGAAGAGTGCACAGCTCCCCCTGACATTCAGTGCACAGCGAAGTCAACTGCAAAAAAACAGCAGCTGCTCACTCCCAAACACAAGGCGCTGTCTATGTCCTTGCTTCCCTTGCAACTCAGCACAGCCCTTCTTTTCTGCAGCTGCCATCGAGTTCTCTGTATCTCGGGAGCTCAGGAAACGAACAAGAATTCTCCAGATTCGTCTGCATCAGGACCAAGTCAAAACCCAGGAAAGTCGTCCTGGAGCACCTGCCAGAAGCATGCCAGAGGTGACCTGAAAAGGCTGGCAGCTGCACTCACCGTCCTCTAGCAGTGCCAAGGCTGCGCACACAAGCCGGTTTCGTTCTTCGCCTCTCAGAAGCCAACCGCTCTCCCCGGCTGCCGGAGGCGAGGAAGCGGCTACTAGGTGCACCGCTGACGTGAACCGCACTTGTAGGCTGCAAAGCGCGGCTTCGGCAGAAAGACGCCGGCAACCGCCGCTTCCCTGCGGACAGCTGCCGAGAGCCGGAGTCTGCGTCTCTAGCGGACTGCATCATAGCGAAAAGCTTTTGCAGCGTGTCTCGCCGGGAGAGAGCTTGCCAGGACAGTGCACGCATCCCGCCCTTGCCCAGAAACATGGATCTGCTGAACACTCCGAAAACACTGCTCTTTCCTAGGCAAGCTTCAAACTCCTGTCAGACATTTGTGCTCTCTGTTTTCTGCTGCCCTGCTGGTTGTAGAAGTGTGCACAGCTCCCCCGGCATTCAGTGCACAGCGAAGTCAATTGCAAAAAACCAGCAGCTGCTCACTCCCAAACGCAATGCGCTGTCTATGTCCTTGCTACCCGAGCAACTCAACGCAGCCCTTCTTCTCTGCATCTAGGAAGCTCAGGGCACGAACAAGAATTTTCCAGATTCGTCTGCATCAGGACCAAGTCAAAACCCAGGAAAGTCGTCCTGGAGCACCTGCCAGAAGCATCCCAGAAGTGAAGTGAAAGGGCTGGCAGCTGCAGCCACCGTCTTCTAGCAGTGCCAAGGCTGCGCACACAAGCCGGTTTCGTTCTTCGCCTCTCAGAAGCCAACCGCACTCCCCGGCTGCCGGAGGCGAAGAAGCGGCTACTAGGTGCACCGCTGACGTGAACCGCACTTGTAGGCTGCAAAGCGCGGCTTCGGCAGAAAGAAGCCGGCAACCGCCGCTTCCCTGCGGACAGCTGCGGAGAGCCGAAGTCTGCGTCTCTAGCGGACTGCATCATAGCGAAAAGCTTTTCCAGCGTGTCTCGCAGGGAGAAAGCTTGCCAGCACAGTGCACGCATCCCGCCCTTGCCCAGAAACATATATTTGCTGAACTCTCCAAAAACACTGCTCTTTCCTAGGCAAGCTTCAAACTGCTGTCAGACATCTGTGCTCTCTGTTTTCTGCTGCCCTGCGCGTTGTAGAAGAGTGCACAGCTCCCCCTGACATTCAGTGCACAGCGAAGTCAACTGCAAAAAAACAGCAGCTGCTCACTCCCAAACACAAGGCGCTGTCTATGTCCTTGCTTCCCTTGCAACTCAGCACAGCCCTTCTTTTCTGCAGCTGCCATCGAGTTCTCTGTATCTCGGGAGCTCAGGAAACGAACAAGAATTCTCCAGATTCGTCTGCATCAGGACCAAGTCAAAACCCAGGAAAGTCGTCCTGGAGCACCTGCCAGAAGCATGCCAGAGGTGACCTGAAAGGGCTGGCAGCTGCACTCACCGTCCTCTAGCAGTGCCAAGGCTGCGCACACAAGCCGGTTTCGTTCTTCGCCTCTCAGAAGCCAACCGCTCTCCCCGGCTGCCGGAGGCGAGGAAGCGGCTACTAGGTGCACCGCTGACGTGAACCGCACTTGTAGGCTGCAAAGCGCGGCTTCGGCAGAAGGACGCCGGCAACCGCCGCTTTCCAGCGTACAGCTGGGGAGAGCCGAAGTCTGCGTCTCTAGCGGACTGCAACATAGCGAAAAGCTTTTCCAGCGTGTCTCGCCGGGAGAGAGCTTGCCAGCACAGTGCACGCATCCCGCCCTTGCCCAGAAACATATATTTGCTGAACTCTCCAAAAACACTGCTCTTTTCTAGGCAAGCTTCAAACTGCTGTCAGACATCTGTGCTCTCTGTTTTCTGCTGCCCTGCGCGTTGTAGAAGAGTGCACAGCTCCCCCTGACATTCAGTGCACAGCGAAGTCAACTGCAAAACACCAGCAGCTGCTCACTCCCAAACACAAGGCGCTGTCTATGTCCTTGCTTCCCTTGCAACTCATCACAGCCCTTCTTTTCTGCAGCTGCCATCGAGTTCTCTGTATCTCGGGAGCTCAGGAAACGAACAAGAATTCTCCAGATTCGTCTGCATCAGGACCAAGTCAAAACGCAGGAAAGTCGTTTTGGAGCACCTGCCAGAAGCATCCCAGAAGTGAACTGAAAGGGCTGGCAGCTGCAGCCACCGTCCTCTAGCAGTGCCAAGGCAGCGCACAAAAGCCGCTTTCGTTCTTCGCCTCTCAGAAGCCAACCGCACTCCCCGGCTGCCGGAGGCGAAGAAGCGGCTACTAGGTGCACCGCTGACGTGAACCGCACTTGTAGGCTGCAAAGCGCGGCTTCGGCAGAAAGAAGCCGGCAACCGCCGCTTCCCTGCGGACAGCTGCGGAGAGCCGAAGTCTGCGTCTCTAGCGAACTGCATCATAGCGAAAAGCTTTTCCAGCGTGTCTCGCAGGGAGAAAGCTTGCCAGCACAGTGCACGCATCCCGCCCTTGCCCAGAAACATATATTTGCTGAACTCTCCAAAAACACTGCTCTTTCCTAGGCAAGCTTCAAACTGCTGTCAGACATCTGTGCTCTCTGTTTTCTGCTGCCCTGCGCGTTGTAGAAGAGTGCACAGCTCCCCCTGACATTCAGTGCACAGCGAAGTCAACTGCAAAAAAACAGCAGCTGCTCACTCCCAAACACAAGGCGCTGTCTATGTCCTTGCTTCCCTTGCAACTCAGCACAGCCCTTCTTTTCTGCAGCTGCCATCGAGTTCTCTGTATCTCGGGAGCTCAGGAAACGAACAAGAATTCTCCAGATTCGTCTGCATCAGGACCAAGTCAAAACCCAGGAAAGTCGTCCTGGAGCACCTGCCAGAAGCATGCCAGAGGTGACCTGAAAGGGCTGGCAGCTGCACTCACCGTCCTCTAGCAGTGCCAAGGCTGCGCACACAAGCCGGTTTCGTTCTTCGCCTCTCAGAAGCCAACCGCTCTCCCCGGCTGCCGGAGGCGAGGAAGCGGCTACTAGGTGCACCGCTGACGTGAACCGCACTTGTAGGCTGCAAAGCGCGGCTTCGGCAGAAAGACGCCGGCAACCGCCGCTTCCCTGCGGACAGCTGCCGAGAGCCGGAGTCTGCGTCTCTAGCGGACTGCATCATAGCGAAAAGCTTTTGCAGCGTGTCTCGCCGGGAGAGAGCTTGCCAGGACAGTGCACGCATCCCGCCCTTGCCCAGAAACATGGATCTGCTGAACACTCCGAAAACACTGCTCTTTCCTAGGCAAGCTTCAAACTCCTGTCAGACATTTGTGCTCTCTGTTTTCTGCTGCCCTGCTGGTTGTAGAAGTGTGCACAGCTCCCCCGGCATTCAGTGCACAGCGAAGTCAATTGCAAAAAACCAGCAGCTGCTCACTCCCAAACGCAATGCGCTGTCTATGTCCTTGCTACCCGAGCAACTCAACGCAGCCCTTCTTCTCTGCATCTAGGAAGCTCAGGGCACGAACAAGAAATTTCCAGATTCGTCTGCATCAGGACCAAGTCAAAACCCAGGAAAGTCGTCCTGGAGCACCTGCCAGAAGCATCCCAGAAGTGAAGTGAAAGGGCTGGCAGCTGCAGCCACCGTCTTCTAGCAGTGCCAAGGCTGCGCACACAAGCCGGTTTCGTTCTTCGCCTCTCAGAAGCCAACCGCACTCCCCGGCTGCCGGAGGCGAAGAAGCGGCTACTAGGTGCACCGCTGACGTGAACCGCACTTGTAGGCTGCAAAGCGCGGCTTCGGCAGAAGGACGCCGGCAACCGCCGCTTCACTGCGGACAGCTGGGGAGAGCAGAAGACTGCGTCTCTAGCGGACTGCATCATAGCGAAAAGCTTTTCCAGCGTGTCTCGCAGGGAGAGAGCTTGCCAGCACACTGCACGCATCCCGCCCTTGCCCAGAAACTTGTATTTGCTGAACACTCCAAAAACACTGCTCTTTCCTAGGCAAGCTTCAAACTGCTGTCAGACGTGCGTGCTCTCTGTTTTCTGCTGCCCTGCGCGTTGTAGAAGAGTGCACAGCTCCACCTGACATTCAGTGCACAGCGAAGTCGACTGCAAAAAACCAGCAGCTGCTCACTCCCAAACACAAGGCGCTGTCTATGTCCTTGCTACCCGAGCAACTCAACGCAGCCCTTCTTCTCTGCATCTCGGTAGCTCAGGGCACGAACAAGAATTCTCCAGATTCGTCTGCTTCAGGACCAAGTCAAAACCCAGGAAAGTCGTCCTGGAGCACCTGCCAGAAGCATGCCAGAGGTGACCTGAAAGGGCTGGCAGCTGCAGCCACCGTCTTCTAGCAGTGCCAAGGCTGCGCACACAAGCCGGTTTCGTTCTTCGCCTCTCAGAAGCCAACCGCTCTCCCCGGCTGCCGGAGGCGAAGAAGCGGCTACTAGGTGTACCGCTGACGTGAACCGCACTTGTAGGCTGCAAAGCGCGGCTTCGGCAGAAGGACTCCGGGAACCGCCGCTTCCCTGCGGACAGCTGCGGAGAGCCGAAGACTGCGTCTCTAGCGGAGTGCATCATAGCGAGAAGCTTTTCCCGCGTGTCTCGACGGGAGAGAGCTTGCCAGCACAGTGCACGCATCCCGCCCTTGCCCAGAAACATATATTTGCTGAACCCTCCAAAAACACTACTCTTTCCTACGCAAGCTTCAAACTGCTGCCAGACATCTGTGTTCTCTGTTTTCTGCTGCCCTGCGCGTTGTAGAAGAGTGCACAGCTCCACCTGACATTCAGTGCACAGCGAAGTCAACTGCAAAAAAACAGCAGCTGCTCACTCCCAAACACAAGGCGCTGTCTATGTCCTTGCTTCCCTGCAACTCAGCACAGCCCTTCTTTTCTGCAGCTGCCATCGAGTTCTCTGTATCTCGGGAGCTCAGGGAACGAACAAGAATTCTCCAGATTCGTCTGCATCAGGACCAAGTCAAAACGCAGGAAAGTCGTCCTGGAGCACCTGCCAGAAGCATCCCAGAAGTGAACTGAAAGGGCTGGCAGCTGCAGCTACCGTCCTCTAGCAGTGCCAAGGCTGCGCACACAAGCCGGTTTCGTTCTTCGCCTCTCAGAAGCCAACTGCTCTCCCCGGCCTCCGGAGGCGAAGAAAGTGGTTACTAGGTGCACCGCTGACGTGAACCGCACTTGTAGGCTGCAAAGCGCGGCTTCGGCAGAAGGACGCCGGCAACCGCCGCTTTCCAGCGTACAGCTGGGGAGAGCCGAAGTCTGCGTCTCTAGCGGACTGCAACATAGCGAAAAGCTTTTCCAGCGTGTCTCGCCGGGAGAGAGCTTGCCAGCACAGTGCACGCATCCCGCCCTTGCCCAGAAACATATATTTGCTGAACTCTCCAAAAACACTGCTCTTTTCTAGGCAAGCTTCAAACTGCTGTCAGACATCTGTGCTCTCTGTTTTCTGCTGCCCTGCGCGTTGTAGAAGAGTGCACAGCTCCCCCTGACATTCAGTGCACAGCGAAGTCAACTGCAAAACACCAGCAGCTGCTCACTCCCAAACACAAGGCGCTGTCTATGTCCTTGCTTCCCTTGCAACTCATCACAGCCCTTCTTTTCTGCAGCTGCCATCGAGTTCTCTGTATCTCGGGAGCTCAGGAAACGAACAAGAATTCTCCAGATTCGTCTGCATCAGGACCAAGTCAAAACGCAGGAAAGACGTTTTGGAGCACCTGCCAGAAGCATCCCAGAAGTGAACTGAAAGGGCTGGCAGCTGCAGCCACCGTCCTCTAGCAGTGCCAAGGCAGCGCACACAAGCCGCTTTCGTTCTTCGCCTCTCAGAAGCCAACCGCACTCCCCGGCTGCCGGAGGCGAAGAAGCGGCTACTAGGTGCACCGCTGACGTGAACCGCACTTGTAGGCTGCAAAGCGCGGCTTCGGCAGAAAGAAGCCGGCAACCGCCGCTTCCCTGCGGACAGCTGCGGAGAGCCGAAGTCTGCGTCTCTAGCGGACTGCATCATAGCGAAAAGCTTTTCCAGCGTGTCTCGCAGGGAGAAAGCTTGCCAGCACAGTGCACGCATCCCGCCCTTGCCCAGAAACATATATTTGCTGAACTCTCCAAAAACACTGCTCTTTCCTAGGCAAGCTTCAAACTGCTGTCAGACATCTGTGCTCTCTGTTTTCTGCTGCCCTGCGCGTTGTAGAAGAGTGCACAGCTCCCCCTGACATTCAGTGCACAGCGAAGTCAACTGCAAAAAAACAGCAGCTGCTCACTCCCAAACACAAGGCGCTGTCTATGTCCTTGCTTCCCTTGCAACTCAGCACAGCCCTTCTTTTCTGCAGCTGCCATCGAGTTCTCTGTATCTCGGGAGCTCAGGAAACGAACAAGAATTCTCCAGATTCGTCTGCATCAGGACCAAGTCAAAACCCAGGAAAGTCGTCCTGGAGCACCTGCCAGAAGCATGCCAGAGGTGACCTGAAAAGGCTGGCAGCTGCACTCACCGTCCTCTAGCAGTGCCAAGGCTGCGCACACAAGCCGGTTTCGTTCTTCGCCTCTCAGAAGCCAACCGCTCTCCCCGGCTGCCGGAGGCGAGGAAGCGGCTACTAGGTGCACCGCTGACGTGAACCGCACTTGTAGGCTGCAAAGCGCGGCTTCGGCAGAAAGACGCCGGCAACCGCCGCTTCCCTGCGGACAGCTGCCGAGAGCCGGAGTCTGCGTCTCTAGCGGACTGCATCATAGCGAAAAGCTTTTGCAGCGTGTCTCGCCGGGAGAGAGCTTGCCAGGACAGTGCACGCATCCCGCCCTTGCCCAGAAACATGGATCTGCTGAACACTCCGAAAACACTGCTCTTTCCTAGGCAAGCTTCAAACTCCTGTCAGACATTTGTGCTCTCTGTTTTCTGCTGCCCTGCTGGTTGTAGAAGTGTGCACAGCTCCCCCGGCATTCAGTGCACAGCGAAGTCAATTGCAAAAAACCAGCAGCTGCTCACTCCCAAACGCAATGCGCTGTCTATGTCCTTGCTACCCGAGCAACTCAACGCAGCCCTTCTTCTCTGCATCTAGGAAGCTCAGGGCACGAACAAGAATTTTCCAGATTCGTCTGCATCAGGACCAAGTCAAAACCCAGGAAAGTCGTCCTGGAGCACCTGCCAGAAGCATCCCAGAAGTGAAGTGAAAGGGCTGGCAGCTGCAGCCACCGTCTTCTAGCAGTGCCAAGGCTGCGCACACAAGCCGGTTTCGTTCTTCGCCTCTCAGAAGCCAACCGCACTCCCCGGCTGCCGGAGGCGAAGAAGCGGCTACTAGGTGCACCGCTGACGTGAACCGCACTTGTAGGCTGCAAAGCGCGGCTTCGGCAGAAGGACGCCGGCAACCGCCGCTTCACTGCGGACAGCTGGGGAGAGCAGAAGACTGCGTCTCTAGCGGACTGCATCATAGCGAAAAGCTTTTCCAGCGTGTCTCGCAGGGAGAGAGCTTGCCAGCACACTGCACGCATCCCGCCCTTGCCCAGAAACTTGTATTTGCTGAACACTCCAAAAACACTGCTCTTTCCTAGGCAAGCTTCAAACTGCTGTCAGACGTGCGTGCTCTCTGTTTTCTGCTGCCCTGCTGGTTGTAGAAGTGTGCACAGCTCACCCTGGCATTCAGTGCACAGCGAAGTCAATTGCAAAAAACCAGCAGCTGCTCACTCCCAAACGCAAGGCGCTGTCTATGTCCTTGCTACCCGAGCAACTCAACGCAGCCCTTCTTCTCTGCATCAAGGAAGCTCAGGGCACGAACAAGAATTTTCCAGATTCGTCTGCATCTGGACCAAGTCAAAACCCAGGAAAGTCGTCCTGGAGCACTTGCCAGAAGCATCCCAGAAGTGAAGTGAAAGGGCTGGCAGCTGCAGCCACCGTCTTCTAGCAGTGCCAAGTCTGCGCACACAAGCCGGTTTCGTTCTTCGCCTCTCAGAAGCCAACCGCACTCCCCGGCTGCCGGAGGCGAAGAAGCGGCTACTAGGTGCACCGCTGACGTGAACCGCACTTGTAGGCTGCAAAGCGCGGCTTCGGCAGAAGGACGCCGGCAACCGCCGCTTCACTGCGGACAGCTGGGGAGAGCAGAAGACTGCGTTTCTAGCGGTCTGCATCATAGCGAAAAGCTTTTCCAGCGTGTCTCGCAGGGAGAGAGCTTGCCAGCACACTGCACGCATCCCGCCCTTGCCCAGAAACTTGTATTTGCTGAACACTCCAAAAACACTGCTCTTTCCTAGGCAAGCTTCAAACTGCTGTCAGACGTGCGTGCTCTCTGTTTTCTGCTGCCCTGCGCGTTGTAGAAGAGTGCACAGCTCCACCTGACATTCAGTGCACAGCGAAGTCGACTGCAAAAAACCAGCAGCTGCTCACTCCCAAACACAAGGCGCTGTCTATGTCCTTGCTACCCGAGCAACTCAACGCAGCCCTTCTTCTCTGCATCTCGGTAGCTCAGGGCACGAACAAGAATTCTCCAGATTCGTCTGCTTCAGGACCAAGTCAAAACCCAGGAAAGTCGTCCTGGAGCACCTACCAGAAGCATGCCAGAGGTGACCTGAAAGGGCTGGCAGCTGCAGCCACCGTCTTCTAGCAGTGCCAAGGCTGCGCACACAAGCCGGTTTCGTTCTTCGCCTCTCAGAAGCCAACCGCTCTCCCCGGCCTCCGGAGGCGAAGAAGCGGCTACTAGGTGTACCGCTGACGTGAACCGCACTTGTAGGCTGCAAAGCGCGGCTTCGGCAGAAGGACTCCGGGAACCGCCGCTTCCCTGCGGACAGCTGCGGAGAGCCGAAGACTGCGTCTCTAGCGGAGTGCATCATAGCGAGAAGCTTTTCCCGCGTGTCTCGACGGGAGAGAGCTTGCCAGCACAGTGCACGCATCCCGCCCTTGCCCAGAAACATATATTTGCTGAACCCTCCAAAAACACTACTCTTTCCTACGCAAGCTTCAAACTGCTGCCAGACATCTGTGTTCTCTGTTTTCTGCTGCCCTGCGCGTTGTAGAAGAGTGCACAGCTCCACCTGACATTCAGTGCACAGCGAAGTCAACTGCAAAAAAACAGCAGCTGCTCACTCCCAAACACAAGGCGCTGTCTATGTCCTTGCTTCCCTGCAACTCAGCACAGCCCTTCTTTTCTGCAGCTGCCATCGAGTTCTCTGTATCTCGGGAGCTCAGGGAACGAACAAGAATTCTCCAGATTCGTCTGCATCAGGACCAAGTCAAAACGCAGGAAAGTCGTCCTGGAGCACCTGCCAGAAGCATCCCAGAAGTGAACTGAAAGGGCTGGCAGCTGCAGCTACCGTCCTCTAGCAGTGCCAAGGCTGCGCACACAAGCCGGTTTCGTTCTTCGCCTCTCAGAAGCCAACTGCTCTCCCCGGCCTCCGGAGGCGAAGAAAGTGGTTACTAGGTGCACCGCTGACGTGAACCGCACTTGTAGGCTGCAAAGCGCGGCTTCGGCAGAAGGACGCCGGCAACCGCCGCTTTCCAGCGTACAGCTGGGGAGAGCCGAAGTCTGCGTCTCTAGCGGACTGCAACATAGCGAAAAGCTTTTCCAGCGTGTCTCGCCGGGAGAGAGCTTGCCAGCACAGTGCACGCATCCCGCCCTTGCCCAGAAACATATATTTGCTGAACTCTCCAAAAACACTGCTCTTTTCTAGGCAAGCTTCAAACTGCTGTCAGACATCTGTGCTCTCTGTTTTCTGCTGCCCTGCGCGTTGTAGAAGAGTGCACAGCTCCCCCTGACATTCAGTGCACAGCGAAGTCAACTGCAAAACACCAGCAGCTGCTCACTCCCAAACACAAGGCGCTGTCTATGTCCTTGCTTCCCTTGCAACTCATCACAGCCCTTCTTTTCTGCAGCTGCCATCGAGTTCTCTGTATCTCGGGAGCTCAGGGAACGAACAAGAATTCTCCAGATTCGTCTGCATCAGGACCAAGTCAAAACGCAGGAAAGTCGTTTTGGAGCACCTGCCAGAAGCATCCCAGAAGTGAACTGAAAGGGCTGGCAGCTGCAGCCACCGTCCTCTAGCAGTGCCAAGGCAGCGCACAAAAGCCGCTTTCGTTCTTCGCCTCTCAGAAGCCAACCGCACTCCCCGGCTGCCGGAGGCGAAGAAGCGGCTACTAGGTGCACCGCTGACGTGAACCGCACTTGTAGGCTGCAAAGCGCGGCTTCGGCAGAAAGAAGCCGGCAACCGCCGCTTCCCTGCGGACAGCTGCGGAGAGCCGAAGTCTGCGTCTCTAGCGGACTGCATCATAGCGAAAAGCTTTTCCAGCGTGTCTCGCAGGGAGAAAGCTTGCCAGCACAGTGCACGCATCCCGCCCTTGCCCAGAAACATATATTTGCTGAACTCTCCAAAAACACTGCTCTTTCCTAGGCAAGCTTCAAACTGCTGTCAGACATCTGTGCTCTCTGTTTTCTGCTGCCCTGCGCGTTGTAGAAGAGTGCACAGCTCCCCCTGACATTCAGTGCACAGCGAAGTCAACTGCAAAAAAACAGCAGCTGCTCACTCCCAAACACAAGGCGCTGTCTATGTCCTTGCTTCCCTTGCAACTCAGCACAGCCCTTCTTTTCTGCAGCTGCCATCGAGTTCTCTGTATCTCGGGAGCTCAGGAAACGAACAAGAATTCTCCAGATTCGTCTGCATCAGGACCAAGTCAAAACCCAGGAAAGTCGTCCTGGAGCACCTGCCAGAAGCATGCCAGAGGTGACCTGAAAGGGCTGGCAGCTGCACTCACCGTCCTCTAGCAGTGCCAAGGCTGCGCACACAAGCCGGTTTCGTTCTTCGCCTCTCAGAAGCCAACCGCTCTCCCCGGCTGCCGGAGGCGAGGAAGCGGCTACTAGGTGCACCGCTGACGTGAACCGCACTTGTAGGCTGCAAAGCGCGGCTTCGGCAGAAAGACGCCGGCAACCGCCGCTTCCCTGCGGACAGCTGCCGAGAGCCGGAGTCTGCGTCTCTAGCGGACTGCATCATAGCGAAAAGCTTTTGCAGCGTGTCTCGCCGGGAGAGAGCTTGCCAGGACAGTGCACGCATCCCGCCCTTGCCCAGAAACATGGATCTGCTGAACACTCCGAAAACACTGCTCTTTCCTAGGCAAGCTTCAAACTCCTGTCAGACATTTGTGCTCTCTGTTTTCTGCTGCCCTGCTGGTTGTAGAAGTGTGCACAGCTCCCCCGGCATTCAGTGCACAGCGAAGTCAATTGCAAAAAACCAGCAGCTGCTCACTCCCAAACGCAATGCGCTGTCTATGTCCTTGCTACCCGAGCAACTCAACGCAGCCCTTCTTCTCTGCATCTAGGAAGCTCAGGGCACGAACAAGAATTTTCCAGATTCGTCTGCATCAGGACCAAGTCAAAACCCAGGAAAGTCGTCCTGGAGCACCTGCCAGAAGCATCCCAGAAGTGAAGTGAAAGGGCTGGCAGCTGCAGCCACCGTCTTCTAGCAGTGCCAAGGCTGCGCACACAAGCCGGTTTCGTTCTTCGCCTCTCAGAAGCCAACCGCACTCCCCGGCTGCCGGAGGCGAAGAAGCGGCTACTAGGTGCACCGCTGACGTGAACCGCACTTGTAGGCTGCAAAGCGCGGCTTCGGCAGAAGGACGCCGGCAACCGCCGCTTCACTGCGGACAGCTGGGGAGAGCAGAAGACTGCGTCTCTAGCGGACTGCATCATAGCGAAAAGCTTTTCCAGCGTGTCTCGCAGGGAGAGAGCTTGCCAGCACACTGCACGCATCCCGCCCTTGCCCAGAAACTTGTATTTGCTGAACACTCCAAAAACACTGCTCTTTCCTAGGCAAGCTTCAAACTGCTGTCAGACGTGCGTGCTCTCTGTTTTCTGCTGCCCTGCGCGTTGTAGAAGAGTGCACAGCTCCACCTGACATTCAGTGCACAGCGAAGTCGACTGCAAAAAACCAGCAGCTGCTCACTCCCAAACACAAGGCGCTGTCTATGTCCTTGCTACCCGAGCAACTCAACGCAGCCCTTCTTCTCTGCATCTCGGTAGCTCAGGGCACGAACAAGAATTCTCCAGATTCGTCTGCTTCAGGACCAAGTCAAAACCCAGGAAAGTCGTCCTGGAGCACCTGCCAGAAGCATGCCAGAGGTGACCTGAAAGGGCTGGCAGCTGCAGCCACCGTCTTCTAGCAGTGCCAAGGCTGCGCACACAAGCCGGTTTCGTTCTTCGCCTCTCAGAAGCCAACCGCTCTCCCCGGCTGCCGGAGGCGAAGAAGCGGCTACTAGGTGTACCGCTGACGTGAACCGCACTTGTAGGCTGCAAAGCGCGGCTTCGGCAGAAGGACTCCGGGAACCGCCGCTTCCCTGCGGACAGCTGCGGAGAGCCGAAGACTGCGTCTCTAGCGGAGTGCATCATAGCGAGAAGCTTTTCCCGCGTGTCTCGACGGGAGAGAGCTTGCCAGCACAGTGCACGCATCCCGCCCTTGCCCAGAAACATATATTTGCTGAACCCTCCAAAAACACTACTCTTTCCTACGCAAGCTTCAAACTGCTGCCAGACATCTGTGTTCTCTGTTTTCTGCTGCCCTGCGCGTTGTAGAAGAGTGCACAGCTCCACCTGACATTCAGTGCACAGCGAAGTCAACTGCAAAAAAACAGCAGCTGCTCACTCCCAAACACAAGGCGCTGTCTATGTCCTTGCTTCCCTGCAACTCAGCACAGCCCTTCTTTTCTGCAGCTGCCATCGAGTTCTCTGTATCTCGGGAGCTCAGGGAACGAACAAGAATTCTCCAGATTCGTCTGCATCAGGACCAAGTCAAAACGCAGGAAAGTCGTCCTGGAGCACCTGCCAGAAGCATCCCAGAAGTGAACTGAAAGGGCTGGCAGCTGCAGCTACCGTCCTCTAGCAGTGCCAAGGCTGCGCACACAAGCCGGTTTCGTTCTTCGCCTCTCAGAAGCCAACTGCTCTCCCCGGCCTCCGGAGGCGAAGAAAGTGGTTACTAGGTGCACCGCTGACGTGAACCGCACTTGTAGGCTGCAAAGCGCGGCTTCGGCAGAAGGACGCCGGCAACCGCCGCTTTCCAGCGTACAGCTGGGGAGAGCCGAAGTCTGCGTCTCTAGCGGACTGCAACATAGCGAAAAGCTTTTCCAGCGTGTCTCGCCGGGAGAGAGCTTGCCAGCACAGTGCACGCATCCCGCCCTTGCCCAGAAACATATATTTGCTGAACTCTCCAAAAACACTGCTCTTTTCTAGGCAAGCTTCAAACTGCTGTCAGACATCTGTGCTCTCTGTTTTCTGCTGCCCTGCGCGTTGTAGAAGAGTGCACAGCTCCCCCTGACATTCAGTGCACAGCGAAGTCAACTGCAAAACACCAGCAGCTGCTCACTCCCAAACACAAGGCGCTGTCTATGTCCTTGCTTCCCTTGCAACTCAGCACAGCCCTTCTTTTCTGCAGCTGCCATCGAGTTCTCTGTATCTCGGGAGCTCAGGGAACGAACAAGAATTCTCCAGATTCGTCTGCATCAGGACCAAGTCAAAACGCAGGAAAGTCGTCCTGGAGCACCTGCCAGAAGCATCCCAGAAGTGAACTGAAAGGGCTGGCAGCTGCAGCTACCGTCCTCTAGCAGTGCCAAGGCTGCGCACACAAGCCGGTTTCGTTCTTCGCCTCTCAGAAGCCAACTGCTCTCCCCGGCCTCCGGAGGCGAAGAAAGTGGTTACTAGGTGCACCGCTGACGTGAACCGCACTTGTAGGCTGCAAAGCGCGGCTTCGGCAGAAAGAAGCCGGCAACCGCCGCTTCCCTGCGGACAGCTGCGGAGAGCCGAAGTCTGCGTCTCTAGCGGACTGCATCATAGCGAAAAGCTTTTCCAGCGTGTCTCGCAGGGAGAAAGCTTGCCAGCACAGTGCACGCATCCCGCCCTTGCCCAGAAACATATATTTGCTGAACTCTCCAAAAACACTGCTCTTTCCTAGGCAAGCTTCAAACTGCTGTCAGACATCTGTGCTCTCTGTTTTCTGCTGCCCTGCGCGTTGTAGAAGAGTGCACAGCTCCCCCTGACATTCAGTGCACAGCGAAGTCAACTGCAAAAAAACAGCAGCTGCTCACTCCCAAACACAAGGCGCTGTCTATGTCCTTGCTTCCCTTGCAACTCAGCACAGCCCTTCTTTTCTGCAGCTGCCATCGAGTTCTCTGTATCTCGGGAGCTCAGGAAACGAACAAGAATTCTCCAGATTCGTCTGCATCAGGACCAAGTCAAAACCCAGGAAAGTCGTCCTGGAGCACCTGCCAGAAGCATGCCAGAGGTGACCTGAAAAGGCTGGCAGCTGCACTCACCGTCCTCTAGCAGTGCCAAGGCTGCGCACACAAGCCGGTTTCGTTCTTCGCCTCTCAGAAGCCAACCGCTCTCCCCGGCTGCCGGAGGCGAGGAAGCGGCTACTAGGTGCACCGCTGACGTGAACCGCACTTGTAGGCTGCAAAGCGCGGCTTCGGCAGAAAGACGCCGGCAACCGCCGCTTCCCTGCGGACAGCTGCCGAGAGCCGGAGTCTGCGTCTCTAGCGGACTGCATCATAGCGAAAAGCTTTTGCAGCGTGTCTCGCCGGGAGAGAGCTTGCCAGGACAGTGCACGCATCCCGCCCTTGCCCAGAAACATGGATCTGCTGAACACTCCGAAAACACTGCTCTTTCCTAGGCAAGCTTCAAACTCCTGTCAGACATTTGTGCTCTCTGTTTTCTGCTGCCCTGCTGGTTGTAGAAGTGTGCACAGCTCCCCCGGCATTCAGTGCACAGCGAAGTCAATTGCAAAAAACCAGCAGCTGCTCACTCCCAAACGCAATGCGCTGTCTATGTCCTTGCTACCCGAGCAACTCAACGCAGCCCTTCTTCTCTGCATCTAGGAAGCTCAGGGCACGAACAAGAATTTTCCAGATTCGTCTGCATCAGGACCAAGTCAAAACCCAGGAAAGTCGTCCTGGAGCACCTGCCAGAAGCATCCCAGAAGTGAAGTGAAAGGGCTGGCAGCTGCAGCCACCGTCTTCTAGCAGTGCCAAGGCTGCGCACACAAGCCGGTTTCGTTCTTCGCCTCTCAGAAGCCAACCGCACTCCCCGGCTGCCGGAGGCGAAGAAGCGGCTACTAGGTGCACCGCTGACGTGAACCGCACTTGTAGGCTGCAAAGCGCGGCTTCGGCAGAAGGACGCCGGCAACCGCCGCTTCACTGCGGACAGCTGGGGAGAGCAGAAGACTGCGTCTCTAGCGGACTGCATCATAGCGAAAAGCTTTTCCAGCGTGTCTCGCAGGGAGAGAGCTTGCCAGCACACTGCACGCATCCCGCCCTTGCCCAGAAACTTGTATTTGCTGAACACTCCAAAAACACTGCTCTTTCCTAGGCAAGCTTCAAACTGCTGTCAGACGTGCGTGCTCTCTGTTTTCTGCTGCCCTGCGCGTTGTAGAAGAGTGCACAGCTCCCCCTGACATTCAGTGCACAGCGAAGTCGACTGCAAAAAACCAGCAGCTGCTCACTCCCAAACACAAGGCGCTGTCTATGTCCTTGCTACCCGAGCAACTCAACGCAGCCCTTCTTCTCTGCATCTCGGTAGCTCAGGGCACGAACAAGAATTCTCCAGATTCGTCTGCTTCAGGAGCAAGTCAAAACCCAGGAAAGTCGTCCTGGAGCACCTGCCAGAAGCATGCCAGAGGTGACCTGAAAGGGCTGGCAGCTGCAGCCACCGTCTTCTAGCAGTGCCAAGGCTGCGCACACAAGCCGGTTTCGTTCTTCGCCTCTCAGAAGCCAACCGCTCTCCCCGGCTGCCGGAGGCGAAGAAGCGGCTACTAGGTGTACCGCTGACGTGAACCGCACTTGTAGGCTGCAAAGCGCGGCTTCGGCAGAAGGACTCCGGGAACCGCCGCTTCCCTGCGGACAGCTGCGGAGAGCCGAAGACTGCGTCTCTAGCGGAGTGCATCATAGCGAGAAGCTTTTCCCGCGTGTCTCGACGGGAGAGAGCTTGCCAGCACAGTGCACGCATCCCGCCCTTGCCCAGAAACATATATTTGCTGAACCCTCCAAAAACACTACTCTTTCCTACGCAAGCTTCAAACTGCTGCCAGACATCTGTGTTCTCTGTTTTCTGCTGCCCTGCGCGTTGTAGAAGAGTGCACAGCTCCACCTGACATTCAGTGCACAGCGAAGTCAACTGCAAAAAAACAGCAGCTGCTCACTCCCAAACACAAGGCGCTGTCTATGTCCTTGCTTCCCTGCAACTCAGCACAGCCCTTCTTTTCTGCAGCTGCCATCGAGTTCTCTGTATCTCGGGAGCTCAGGGAACGAACAAGAATTCTCCAGATTCGTCTGCATCAGGACCAAGTCAAAACGCAGGAAAGTCGTCCTGGAGCACCTGCCAGAAGCATCCCAGAAGTGAACTGAAAGGGCTGGCAGCTGCAGCTACCGTCCTCTAGCAGTGCCAAGGCTGCGCACACAAGCCGGTTTCGTTCTTCGCCTCTCAGAAGCCAACTGCTCTCCCCGGCCTCCGGAGGCGAAGAAAGTGGTTACTAGGTGCACCGCTGACGTGAACCGCACTTGTAGGCTGCAAAGCGCGGCTTCGGCAGAAAGAAGCCGGCAACCGCCGCTTCCCTGCGGACAGCTGCGGAGAGCCGAAGTCTGCGTCTCTAGCGGACTGCATCATAGCGAAAAGCTTTTCCAGCGTGTCTCGCAGGGAGAAAGCTTGCCAGCACAGTGCACGCATCCCGCCCTTGCCCAGAAACATATATTTGCTGAACTCTCCAAAAACACTGCTCTTTCCTAGGCAAGCTTCAAACTGCTGTCAGACATCTGTGCTCTCTGTTTTCTGCTGCCCTGCGCGTTGTAGAAGAGTGCACAGCTCCCCCTGACATTCAGTGCACAGCGAAGTCAACTGCAAAAAAACAGCAGCTGCTCACTCCCAAACACAAGGCGCTGTCTATGTCCTTGCTTCCCTTGCAACTCAGCACAGCCCTTCTTTTCTGCAGCTGCCATCGAGTTCTCTGTATCTCGGGAGCTCAGGAAACGAACAAGAATTCTCCAGATTCGTCTGCATCAGGACCAAGTCAAAACCCAGGAAAGTCGTCCTGGAGCACCTGCCAGAAGCATGCCAGAGGTGACCTGAAAAGGCTGGCAGCTGCACTCACCGTCCTCTAGCAGTGCCAAGGCTGCGCACACAAGCCGGTTTCGTTCTTCGCCTCTCAGAAGCCAACCGCTCTCCCCGGCTGCCGGAGGCGAGGAAGCGGCTACTAGGTGCACCGCTGACGTGAACCGCACTTGTAGGCTGCAAAGCGCGGCTTCGGCAGAAAGACGCCGGCAACCGCCGCTTCCCTGCGGACAGCTGCCGAGAGCCGGAGTCTGCGTCTCTAGCGGACTGCATCATAGCGAAAAGCTTTTGCAGCGTGTCTCGCCGGGAGAGAGCTTGCCAGGACAGTGCACGCATCCCGCCCTTGCCCAGAAACATGGATCTGCTGAACACTCCGAAAACACTGCTCTTTCCTAGGCAAGCTTCAAACTCCTGTCAGACATTTGTGCTCTCTGTTTTCTGCTGCCCTGCTGGTTGTAGAAGTGTGCACAGCTCCCCCGGCATTCAGTGCACAGCGAAGTCAATTGCAAAAAACCAGCAGCTGCTCACTCCCAAACGCAATGCGCTGTCTATGTCCTTGCTACCCGAGCAACTCAACGCAGCCCTTCTTCTCTGCATCTAGGAAGCTCAGGGCACGAACAAGAATTTTCCAGATTCGTCTGCATCAGGACCAAGTCAAAACCCAGGAAAGTCGTCCTGGAGCACCTGCCAGAAGCATCCCAGAAGTGAAGTGAAAGGGCTGGCAGCTGCAGCCACCGTCTTCTAGCAGTGCCAAGGCTGCGCACACAAGCCGGTTTCGTTCTTCGCCTCTCAGAAGCCAACCGCACTCCCCGGCTGCCGGAGGCGAAGAAGCGGCTACTAGGTGCACCGCTGACGTGAACCGCACTTGTAGGCTGCAAAGCGCGGCTTCGGCAGAAGGACGCCGGCAACCGCCGCTTCACTGCGGACAGCTGGGGAGAGCAGAAGACTGCGTCTCTAGCGGACTGCATCATAGCGAAAAGCTTTTCCAGCGTGTCTCGCAGGGAGAGAGCTTGCCAGCACAGTGCACGCATCCCGCCCTTGCCCAGAAACTTGTATTTGCTGAACACTCCAAAAACACTGCTCTTTCCTAGGCAAGCTTCAAACTGCTGTCAGACGTGCGTGCTCTCTGTTTTCTGCTGCCCTGCGCGTTGTAGAAGAGTGCACAGCTCCACCTGACATTCAGTGCACAGCGAAGTCGACTGCAAAAAACCAGCAGCTGCTCACTCCCAAACACAAGGCGCTGTCTATGTCCTTGCTACCCGAGCAACTCAACGCAGCCCTTCTTCTCTGCATCTCGGTAGCTCAGGGCACGAACAAGAATTCTCCAGATTCGTCTGCTTCAGGACCAAGTCAAAACCCAGGAAAGTCGTCCTGGAGCACCTGCCAGAAGCATGCCAGAGGTGACCTGAAAGGGCTGGCAGCTGCAGCCACCGTCTTCTAGCAGTGCCAAGGCTGCGCACACAAGCCGGTTTCGTTCTTCGCCTCTCAGAAGCCAACCGCTCTCCCCGGCTGCCGGAGGCGAAGAAGCGGCTACTAGGTGTACCGCTGACGTGAACCGCACTTGTAGGCTGCAAAGCGCGGCTTCGGCAGAAGGACTCCGGGAACCGCCGCTTCCCTGCGGACAGCTGCGGAGAGCCGAAGACTGCGTCTCTAGCGGAGTGCATCATAGCGAGAAGCTTTTCCCGCGTGTCTCGACGGGAGAGAGCTTGCCAGCACAGTGCACGCATCCCGCCCTTGCCCAGAAACATATATTTGCTGAACCCTCCAAAAACACTACTCTTTCCTACGCAAGCTTCAAACTGCTGCCAGACATCTGTGTTCTCTGTTTTCTGCTGCCCTGCGCGTTGTAGAAGAGTGCACAGCTCCACCTGACATTCAGTGCACAGCGAAGTCAACTGCAAAAAAACAGCAGCTGCTCACTCCCAAACACAAGGCGCTGTCTATGTCCTTGCTTCCCTGCAACTCAGCACAGCCCTTCTTTTCTGCAGCTGCCATCGAGTTCTCTGTATCTCGGGAGCTCAGGGAACGAACAAGAATTCTCCAGATTCGTCTGCATCAGGACCAAGTCAAAACGCAGGAAAGTCGTCCTGGAGCACCTGCCAGAAGCATCCCAGAAGTGAACTGAAAGGGCTGGCAGCTGCAGCTACCGTCCTCTAGCAGTGCCAAGGCTGCGCACACAAGCCGGTTTCGTTCTTCGCCTCTCAGAAGCCAACTGCTCTCCCCGGCCTCCGGAGGCGAAGAAAGTGGTTACTAGGTGCACCGCTGACGTGAACCGCACTTGTAGGCTGCAAAGCGCGGCTTCGGCAGAAAGAAGCCGGCAACCGCCGCTTCCCTGCGGACAGCTGCGGAGAGCCGAAGTCTGCGTCTCTAGCGGACTGCATCATAGCGAAAAGCTTTTCCAGCGTGTCTCGCAGGGAGAAAGCTTGCCAGCACAGTGCACGCATCCCGCCCTTGCCCAGAAACATATATTTGCTGAACTCTCCAAAAACACTGCTCTTTCCTAGGCAAGCTTCAAACTGCTGTCAGACATCTGTGCTCTCTGTTTTCTGCTGCCCTGCGCGTTGTAGAAGAGTGCACAGCTCCCCCTGACATTCAGTGCACAGCGAAGTCAACTGCAAAAAAACAGCAGCTGCTCACTCCCAAACACAAGGCGCTGTCTATGTCCTTGCTTCCCTTGCAACTCAGCACAGCCCTTCTTTTCTGCAGCTGCCATCGAGTTCTCTGTATCTCGGGAGCTCAGGAAACGAACAAGAATTCTCCAGATTCGTCTGCATCAGGACCAAGTCAAAACCCAGGAAAGTCGTCCTGGAGCACCTGCCAGAAGCATGCCAGAGGTGACCTGAAAAGGCTGGCAGCTGCACTCACCGTCCTCTAGCAGTGCCAAGGCTGCGCACACAAGCCGGTTTCGTTCTTCGCCTCTCAGAAGCCAACCGCTCTCCCCGGCTGCCGGAGGCGAGGAAGCGGCTACTAGGTGCACCGCTGACGTGAACCGCACTTGTAGGCTGCAAAGCGCGGCTTCGGCAGAAAGACGCCGGCAACCGCCGCTTCCCTGCGGACAGCTGCCGAGAGCCGGAGTCTGCGTCTCTAGCGGACTGCATCATAGCGAAAAGCTTTTGCAGCGTGTCTCGCCGGGAGAGAGCTTGCCAGGACAGTGCACGCATCCCGCCCTTGCCCAGAAACATGGATCTGCTGAACACTCCGAAAACACTGCTCTTTCCTAGGCAAGCTTCAAACTCCTGTCAGACATTTGTGCTCTCTGTTTTCTGCTGCCCTGCTGGTTGTAGAAGTGTGCACAGCTCCCCCGGCATTCAGTGCACAGCGAAGTCAATTGCAAAAAACCAGCAGCTGCTCACTCCCAAACGCAATGCGCTGTCTATGTCCTTGCTACCCGAGCAACTCAACGCAGCCCTTCTTCTCTGCATCTAGGAAGCTCAGGGCACGAACAAGAATTTTCCAGATTCGTCTGCATCAGGACCAAGTCAAAACCCAGGAAAGTCGTCCTGGAGCACCTGCCAGAAGCATCCCAGAAGTGAAGTGAAAGGGCTGGCAGCTGCAGCCACCGTCTTCTAGCAGTGCCAAGGCTGCGCACACAAGCCGGTTTCGTTCTTCGCCTCTCAGAAGCCAACCGCACTCCCCGGCTGCCGGAGGCGAAGAAGCGGCTACTAGGTGCACCGCTGACGTGAACCGCACTTGTAGGCTGCAAAGCGCGGCTTCGGCAGAAGGACGCCGGCAACCGCCGCTTCACTGCGGACAGCTGGGGAGAGCAGAAGACTGCGTCTCTAGCGGACTGCATCATAGCGAAAAGCTTTTCCAGCGTGTCTCGCAGGGAGAGAGCTTGCCAGCACACTGCACGCATCCCGCCCTTGCCCAGAAACTTGTATTTGCTGAACACTCCAAAAACACTGCTCTTTCCTAGGCAAGCTTCAAACTGCTGTCAGACGTGCGTGCTCTCTGTTTTCTGCTGCCCTGCGCGTTGTAGAAGAGTGCACAGCTCCACCTGACATTCAGTGCACAGCGAAGTCGACTGCAAAAAACCAGCAGCTGCTCACTCCCAAACACAAGGCGCTGTCTATGTCCTTGCTACCCGAGCAACTCAACGCAGCCCTTCTTCTCTGCATCTCGGTAGCTCAGGGCACGAACAAGAATTCTCCAGATTCGTCTGCTTCAGGACCAAGTCAAAACCCAGGAAAGTCGTCCTGGAGCACCTGCCAGAAGCATGCCAGAGGTGACCTGAAAGGGCTGGCAGCTGCAGCCACCGTCTTCTAGCAGTGCCAAGGCTGCGCACACAAGCCGGTTTCGTTCTTCGCCTCTCAGAAGCCAACCGCTCTCCCCGGCTGCCGGAGGCGAAGAAGCGGCTACTAGGTGTACCGCTGACGTGAACCGCACTTGTAGGCTGCAAAGCGCGGCTTCGGCAGAAGGACTCCGGGAACCGCCGCTTCCCTGCGGACAGCTGCGGAGAGCCGAAGACTGCGTCTCTAGCGGAGTGCATCATAGCGAGAAGCTTTTCCCGCGTGTCTCGACGGGAGAGAGCTTGCCAGCACAGTGCACGCATCCCGCCCTTGCCCAGAAACATATATTTGCTGAACCCTCCAAAAACACTACTCTTTCCTACGCAAGCTTCAAACTGCTGCCAGACATCTGTGTTCTCTGTTTTCTGCTGCCCTGCGCGTTGTAGAAGAGTGCACAGCTCCACCTGACATTCAGTGCACAGCGAAGTCAACTGCAAAAAAACAGCAGCTGCTCACTCCCAAACACAAGGCGCTGTCTATGTCCTTGCTTCCCTGCAACTCAGCACAGCCCTTCTTTTCTGCAGCTGCCATCGAGTTCTCTGTATCTCGGGAGCTCAGGGAACGAACAAGAATTCTCCAGATTCGTCTGCATCAGGACCAAGTCAAAACGCAGGAAAGTCGTCCTGGAGCACCTGCCAGAAGCATCCCAGAAGTGAACTGAAAGGGCTGGCAGCTGCAGCTACCGTCCTCTAGCAGTGCCAAGGCTGCGCACACAAGCCGGTTTCGTTCTTCGCCTCTCAGAAGCCAACTGCTCTCCCCGGCCTCCGGAGGCGAAGAAAGTGGTTACTAGGTGCACCGCTGACGTGAACCGCACTTGTAGGCTGCAAAGCGCGGCTTCGGCAGAAGGACGCCGGCAACCGCCGCTTTCCAGCGTACAGCTGGGGAGAGCCGAAGTCTGCGTCTCTAGCGGACTGCAACATAGCGAAAAGCTTTTCCAGCGTGTCTCGCCGGGAGAGAGCTTGCCAGCACAGTGCACGCATCCCGCCCTTGCCCAGAAACATATATTTGCTGAACTCTCCAAAAACACTGCTCTTTTCTAGGCAAGCTTCAAACTGCTGTCAGACATCTGTGCTCTCTGTTTTCTGCTGCCCTGCGCGTTGTAGAAGAGTGCACAGCTCCCCCTGACATTCAGTGCACAGCGAAGTCAACTGCAAAACACCAGCAGCTGCTCACTCCCAAACACAAGGCGCTGTCTATGTCCTTGCTTCCCTTGCAACTCAGCACAGCCCTTCTTTTCTGCAGCTGCCATCGAGTTCTCTGTATCTCGGGAGCTCAGGGAACGAACAAGAATTCTCCAGATTCGTCTGCATCAGGACCAAGTCAAAACGCAGGAAAGTCGTCCTGGAGCACCTGCCAGAAGCATCCCAGAAGTGAACTGAAAGGGCTGGCAGCTGCAGCTACCGTCCTCTAGCAGTGCCAAGGCTGCGCACACAAGCCGGTTTCGTTCTTCGCCTCTCAGAAGCCAACTGCTCTCCCCGGCCTCCGGAGGCGAAGAAAGTGGTTACTAGGTGCACCGCTGACGTGAACCGCACTTGTAGGCTGCAAAGCGCGGCTTCGGCAGAAAGAAGCCGGCAACCGCCGCTTCCCTGCGGACAGCTGCGGAGAGCCGAAGTCTGCGTCTCTAGCGGACTGCATCATAGCGAAAAGCTTTTCCAGCGTGTCTCGCAGGGAGAAAGCTTGCCAGCACAGTGCACGCATCCCGCCCTTGCCCAGAAACATATATTTGCTGAACTCTCCAAAAACACTGCTCTTTCCTAGGCAAGCTTCAAACTGCTGTCAGACATCTGTGCTCTCTGTTTTCTGCTGCCCTGCGCGTTGTAGAAGAGTGCACAGCTCCCCCTGACATTCAGTGCACAGCGAAGTCAACTGCAAAAAAACAGCAGCTGCTCACTCCCAAACACAAGGCGCTGTCTATGTCCTTGCTTCCCTTGCAACTCAGCACAGCCCTTCTTTTCTGCAGCTGCCATCGAGTTCTCTGTATCTCGGGAGCTCAGGAAACGAACAAGAATTCTCCAGATTCGTCTGCATCAGGACCAAGTCAAAACCCAGGAAAGTCGTCCTGGAGCACCTGCCAGAAGCATGCCAGAGGTGACCTGAAAAGGCTGGCAGCTGCACTCACCGTCCTCTAGCAGTGCCAAGGCTGCGCACACAAGCCGGTTTCGTTCTTCGCCTCTCAGAAGCCAACCGCTCTCCCCGGCTGCCGGAGGCGAGGAAGCGGCTACTAGGTGCACCGCTGACGTGAACCGCACTTGTAGGCTGCAAAGCGCGGCTTCGGCAGAAAGACGCCGGCAACCGCCGCTTCCCTGCGGACAGCTGCCGAGAGCCGGAGTCTGCGTCTCTAGCGGACTGCATCATAGCGAAAAGCTTTTGCAGCGTGTCTCGCCGGGAGAGAGCTTGCCAGGACAGTGCACGCATCCCGCCCTTGCCCAGAAACATGGATCTGCTGAACACTCCGAAAACACTGCTCTTTCCTAGGCAAGCTTCAAACTCCTGTCAGACATTTGTGCTCTCTGTTTTCTGCTGCCCTGCTGGTTGTAGAAGTGTGCACAGCTCCCCCGGCATTCAGTGCACAGCGAAGTCAATTGCAAAAAACCAGCAGCTGCTCACTCCCAAACGCAATGCGCTGTCTATGTCCTTGCTACCCGAGCAACTCAACGCAGCCCTTCTTCTCTGCATCTAGGAAGCTCAGGGCACGAACAAGAATTTTCCAGATTCGTCTGCATCAGGACCAAGTCAAAACCCAGGAAAGTCGTCCTGGAGCACCTGCCAGAAGCATCCCAGAAGTGAAGTGAAAGGGCTGGCAGCTGCAGCCACCGTCTTCTAGCAGTGCCAAGGCTGCGCACACAAGCCGGTTTCGTTCTTCGCCTCTCAGAAGCCAACCGCACTCCCCGGCTGCCGGAGGCGAAGAAGCGGCTACTAGGTGCACCGCTGACGTGAACCGCACTTGTAGGCTGCAAAGCGCGGCTTCGGCAGAAGGACGCCGGCAACCGCCGCTTCACTGCGGACAGCTGGGGAGAGCAGAAGACTGCGTCTCTAGCGGACTGCATCATAGCGAAAAGCTTTTCCAGCGTGTCTCGCAGGGAGAGAGCTTGCCAGCACACTGCACGCATCCCGCCCTTGCCCAGAAACTTGTATTTGCTGAACACTCCAAAAACACTGCTCTTTCCTAGGCAAGCTTCAAACTGCTGTCAGACGTGCGTGCTCTCTGTTTTCTGCTGCCCTGCGCGTTGTAGAAGAGTGCACAGCTCCCCCTGACATTCAGTGCACAGCGAAGTCGACTGCAAAAAACCAGCAGCTGCTCACTCCCAAACACAAGGCGCTGTCTATGTCCTTGCTACCCGAGCAACTCAACGCAGCCCTTCTTCTCTGCATCTCGGTAGCTCAGGGCACGAACAAGAATTCTCCAGATTCGTCTGCTTCAGGAGCAAGTCAAAACCCAGGAAAGTCGTCCTGGAGCACCTGCCAGAAGCATGCCAGAGGTGACCTGAAAGGGCTGGCAGCTGCAGCCACCGTCTTCTAGCAGTGCCAAGGCTGCGCACACAAGCCGGTTTCGTTCTTCGCCTCTCAGAAGCCAACCGCTCTCCCCGGCTGCCGGAGGCGAAGAAGCGGCTACTAGGTGTACCGCTGACGTGAACCGCACTTGTAGGCTGCAAAGCGCGGCTTCGGCAGAAGGACTCCGGGAACCGCCGCTTCCCTGCGGACAGCTGCGGAGAGCCGAAGACTGCGTCTCTAGCGGAGTGCATCATAGCGAGAAGCTTTTCCCGCGTGTCTCGACGGGAGAGAGCTTGCCAGCACAGTGCACGCATCCCGCCCTTGCCCAGAAACATATATTTGCTGAACCCTCCAAAAACACTACTCTTTCCTACGCAAGCTTCAAACTGCTGCCAGACATCTGTGTTCTCTGTTTTCTGCTGCCCTGCGCGTTGTAGAAGAGTGCACAGCTCCACCTGACATTCAGTGCACAGCGAAGTCAACTGCAAAAAAACAGCAGCTGCTCACTCCCAAACACAAGGCGCTGTCTATGTCCTTGCTTCCCTGCAACTCAGCACAGCCCTTCTTTTCTGCAGCTGCCATCGAGTTCTCTGTATCTCGGGAGCTCAGGGAACGAACAAGAATTCTCCAGATTCGTCTGCATCAGGACCAAGTCAAAACGCAGGAAAGTCGTCCTGGAGCACCTGCCAGAAGCATCCCAGAAGTGAACTGAAAGGGCTGGCAGCTGCAGCTACCGTCCTCTAGCAGTGCCAAGGCTGCGCACACAAGCCGGTTTCGTTCTTCGCCTCTCAGAAGCCAACTGCTCTCCCCGGCCTCCGGAGGCGAAGAAAGTGGTTACTAGGTGCACCGCTGACGTGAACCGCACTTGTAGGCTGCAAAGCGCGGCTTCGGCAGAAAGAAGCCGGCAACCGCCGCTTCCCTGCGGACAGCTGCGGAGAGCCGAAGTCTGCGTCTCTAGCGGACTGCATCATAGCGAAAAGCTTTTCCAGCGTGTCTCGCAGGGAGAAAGCTTGCCAGCACAGTGCACGCATCCCGCCCTTGCCCAGAAACATATATTTGCTGAACTCTCCAAAAACACTGCTCTTTCCTAGGCAAGCTTCAAACTGCTGTCAGACATCTGTGCTCTCTGTTTTCTGCTGCCCTGCGCGTTGTAGAAGAGTGCACAGCTCCCCCTGACATTCAGTGCACAGCGAAGTCAACTGCAAAAAAACAGCAGCTGCTCACTCCCAAACACAAGGCGCTGTCTATGTCCTTGCTTCCCTTGCAACTCAGCACAGCCCTTCTTTTCTGCAGCTGCCATCGAGTTCTCTGTATCTCGGGAGCTCAGGAAACGAACAAGAATTCTCCAGATTCGTCTGCATCAGGACCAAGTCAAAACCCAGGAAAGTCGTCCTGGAGCACCTGCCAGAAGCATGCCAGAGGTGACCTGAAAAGGCTGGCAGCTGCACTCACCGTCCTCTAGCAGTGCCAAGGCTGCGCACACAAGCCGGTTTCGTTCTTCGCCTCTCAGAAGCCAACCGCTCTCCCCGGCTGCCGGAGGCGAGGAAGCGGCTACTAGGTGCACCGCTGACGTGAACCGCACTTGTAGGCTGCAAAGCGCGGCTTCGGCAGAAAGACGCCGGCAACCGCCGCTTCCCTGCGGACAGCTGCCGAGAGCCGGAGTCTGCGTCTCTAGCGGACTGCATCATAGCGAAAAGCTTTTGCAGCGTGTCTCGCCGGGAGAGAGCTTGCCAGGACAGTGCACGCATCCCGCCCTTGCCCAGAAACATGGATCTGCTGAACACTCCGAAAACACTGCTCTTTCCTAGGCAAGCTTCAAACTCCTGTCAGACATTTGTGCTCTCTGTTTTCTGCTGCCCTGCTGGTTGTAGAAGTGTGCACAGCTCCCCCGGCATTCAGTGCACAGCGAAGTCAATTGCAAAAAACCAGCAGCTGCTCACTCCCAAACGCAATGCGCTGTCTATGTCCTTGCTACCCGAGCAACTCAACGCAGCCCTTCTTCTCTGCATCTAGGAAGCTCAGGGCACGAACAAGAATTTTCCAGATTCGTCTGCATCAGGACCAAGTCAAAACCCAGGAAAGTCGTCCTGGAGCACCTGCCAGAAGCATCCCAGAAGTGAAGTGAAAGGGCTGGCAGCTGCAGCCACCGTCTTCTAGCAGTGCCAAGGCTGCGCACACAAGCCGGTTTCGTTCTTCGCCTCTCAGAAGCCAACCGCACTCCCCGGCTGCCGGAGGCGAAGAAGCGGCTACTAGGTGCACCGCTGACGTGAACCGCACTTGTAGGCTGCAAAGCGCGGCTTCGGCAGAAGGACGCCGGCAACCGCCGCTTCACTGCGGACAGCTGGGGAGAGCAGAAGACTGCGTCTCTAGCGGACTGCATCATAGCGAAAAGCTTTTCCAGCGTGTCTCGCAGGGAGAGAGCTTGCCAGCACACTGCACGCATCCCGCCCTTGCCCAGAAACTTGTATTTGCTGAACACTCCAAAAACACTGCTCTTTCCTAGGCAAGCTTCAAACTGCTGTCAGACGTGCGTGCTCTCTGTTTTCTGCTGCCCTGCGCGTTGTAGAAGAGTGCACAGCTCCCCCTGACATTCAGTGCACAGCGAAGTCGACTGCAAAAAACCAGCAGCTGCTCACTCCCAAACACAAGGCGCTGTCTATGTCCTTGCTACCCGAGCAACTCAACGCAGCCCTTCTTCTCTGCATCTCGGTAGCTCAGGGCACGAACAAGAATTCTCCAGATTCGTCTGCTTCAGGAGCAAGTCAAAACCCAGGAAAGTCGTCCTGGAGCACCTGCCAGAAGCATGCCAGAGGTGACCTGAAAGGGCTGGCAGCTGCAGCCACCGTCTTCTAGCAGTGCCAAGGCTGCGCACACAAGCCGGTTTCGTTCTTCGCCTCTCAGAAGCCAACCGCTCTCCCCGGCTGCCGGAGGCGAAGAAGCGGCTACTAGGTGTACCGCTGACGTGAACCGCACTTGTAGGCTGCAAAGCGCGGCTTCGGCAGAAGGACTCCGGGAACCGCCGCTTCCCTGCGGACAGCTGCGGAGAGCCGAAGACTGCGTCTCTAGCGGAGTGCATCATAGCGAGAAGCTTTTCCCGCGTGTCTCGACGGGAGAGAGCTTGCCAGCACAGTGCACGCATCCCGCCCTTGCCCAGAAACATATATTTGCTGAACCCTCCAAAAACACTACTCTTTCCTACGCAAGCTTCAAACTGCTGCCAGACATCTGTGTTCTCTGTTTTCTGCTGCCCTGCGCGTTGTAGAAGAGTGCACAGCTCCACCTGACATTCAGTGCACAGCGAAGTCAACTGCAAAAAAACAGCAGCTGCTCACTCCCAAACACAAGGCGCTGTCTATGTCCTTGCTTCCCTGCAACTCAGCACAGCCCTTCTTTTCTGCAGCTGCCATCGAGTTCTCTGTATCTCGGGAGCTCAGGGAACGAACAAGAATTCTCCAGATTCGTCTGCATCAGGACCAAGTCAAAACGCAGGAAAGTCGTCCTGGAGCACCTGCCAGAAGCATCCCAGAAGTGAACTGAAAGGGCTGGCAGCTGCAGCTACCGTCCTCTAGCAGTGCCAAGGCTGCGCACACAAGCCGGTTTCGTTCTTCGCCTCTCAGAAGCCAACTGCTCTCCCCGGCCTCCGGAGGCGAAGAAAGTGGTTACTAGGTGCACCGCTGACGTGAACCGCACTTGTAGGCTGCAAAGCGCGGCTTCGGCAGAAAGAAGCCGGCAACCGCCGCTTCCCTGCGGACAGCTGCGGAGAGCCGAAGTCTGCGTCTCTAGCGGACTGCATCATAGCGAAAAGCTTTTCCAGCGTGTCTCGCAGGGAGAAAGCTTGCCAGCACAGTGCACGCATCCCGCCCTTGCCCAGAAACATATATTTGCTGAACTCTCCAAAAACACTGCTCTTTCCTAGGCAAGCTTCAAACTGCTGTCAGACATCTGTGCTCTCTGTTTTCTGCTGCCCTGCGCGTTGTAGAAGAGTGCACAGCTCCCCCTGACATTCAGTGCACAGCGAAGTCAACTGCAAAAAAACAGCAGCTGCTCACTCCCAAACACAAGGCGCTGTCTATGTCCTTGCTTCCCTTGCAACTCAGCACAGCCCTTCTTTTCTGCAGCTGCCATCGAGTTCTCTGTATCTCGGGAGCTCAGGAAACGAACAAGAATTCTCCAGATTCGTCTGCATCAGGACCAAGTCAAAACCCAGGAAAGTCGTCCTGGAGCACCTGCCAGAAGCATGCCAGAGGTGACCTGAAAAGGCTGGCAGCTGCACTCACCGTCCTCTAGCAGTGCCAAGGCTGCGCACACAAGCCGGTTTCGTTCTTCGCCTCTCAGAAGCCAACCGCTCTCCCCGGCTGCCGGAGGCGAGGAAGCGGCTACTAGGTGCACCGCTGACGTGAACCGCACTTGTAGGCTGCAAAGCGCGGCTTCGGCAGAAAGACGCCGGCAACCGCCGCTTCCCTGCGGACAGCTGCCGAGAGCCGGAGTCTGCGTCTCTAGCGGACTGCATCATAGCGAAAAGCTTTTGCAGCGTGTCTCGCCGGGAGAGAGCTTGCCAGGACAGTGCACGCATCCCGCCCTTGCCCAGAAACATGGATCTGCTGAACACTCCGAAAACACTGCTCTTTCCTAGGCAAGCTTCAAACTCCTGTCAGACATTTGTGCTCTCTGTTTTCTGCTGCCCTGCTGGTTGTAGAAGTGTGCACAGCTCCCCCGGCATTCAGTGCACAGCGAAGTCAATTGCAAAAAACCAGCAGCTGCTCACTCCCAAACGCAATGCGCTGTCTATGTCCTTGCTACCCGAGCAACTCAACGCAGCCCTTCTTCTCTGCATCTAGGAAGCTCAGGGCACGAACAAGAATTTTCCAGATTCGTCTGCATCAGGACCAAGTCAAAACCCAGGAAAGTCGTCCTGGAGCACCTGCCAGAAGCATCCCAGAAGTGAAGTGAAAGGGCTGGCAGCTGCAGCCACCGTCTTCTAGCAGTGCCAAGGCTGCGCACACAAGCCGGTTTCGTTCTTCGCCTCTCAGAAGCCAACCGCACTCCCCGGCTGCCGGAGGCGAAGAAGCGGCTACTAGGTGCACCGCTGACGTGAACCGCACTTGTAGGCTGCAAAGCGCGGCTTCGGCAGAAGGACGCCGGCAACCGCCGCTTCACTGCGGACAGCTGGGGAGAGCAGAAGACTGCGTCTCTAGCGGACTGCATCATAGCGAAAAGCTTTTCCAGCGTGTCTCGCAGGGAGAGAGCTTGCCAGCACACTGCACGCATCCCGCCCTTGCCCAGAAACTTGTATTTGCTGAACACTCCAAAAACACTGCTCTTTCCTAGGCAAGCTTCAAACTGCTGTCAGACGTGCGTGCTCTCTGTTTTCTGCTGCCCTGCGCGTTGTAGAAGAGTGCACAGCTCCACCTGACATTCAGTGCACAGCGAAGTCGACTGCAAAAAACCAGCAGCTGCTCACTCCCAAACACAAGGCGCTGTCTATGTCCTTGCTACCCGAGCAACTCAACGCAGCCCTTCTTCTCTGCATCTCGGTAGCTCAGGGCACGAACAAGAATTCTCCAGATTCGTCTGCTTCAGGAGCAAGTCAAAACCCAGGAAAGTCGTCCTGGAGCACCTGCCAGAAGCATGCCAGAGGTGACCTGAAAGGGCTGGCAGCTGCAGCCACCGTCTTCTAGCAGTGCCAAGGCTGCGCACACAAGCCGGTTTCGTTCTTCGCCTCTCAGAAGCCAACCGCTCTCCCCGGCTGCCGGAGGCGAAGAAGCGGCTACTAGGTGTACCGCTGACGTGAACCGCACTTGTAGGCTGCAAAGCGCGGCTTCGGCAGAAGGACTCCGGGAACCGCCGCTTCCCTGCGGACAGCTGCGGAGAGCCGAAGACTGCGTCTCTAGCGGAGTGCATCATAGCGAGAAGCTTTTCCCGCGTGTCTCGACGGGAGAGAGCTTGCCAGCACAGTGCACGCATCCCGCCCTTGCCCAGAAACATATATTTGCTGAACCCTCCAAAAACACTACTCTTTCCTACGCAAGCTTCAAACTGCTGCCAGACATCTGTGTTCTCTGTTTTCTGCTGCCCTGCGCGTTGTAGAAGAGTGCACAGCTCCACCTGACATTCAGTGCACAGCGAAGTCAACTGCAAAAAAACAGCAGCTGCTCACTCCCAAACACAAGGCGCTGTCTATGTCCTTGCTTCCCTGCAACTCAGCACAGCCCTTCTTTTCTGCAGCTGCCATCGAGTTCTCTGTATCTCGGGAGCTCAGGGAACGAACAAGAATTCTCCAGATTCGTCTGCATCAGGACCAAGTCAAAACGCAGGAAAGTCGTCCTGGAGCACCTGCCAGAAGCATCCCAGAAGTGAACTGAAAGGGCTGGCAGCTGCAGCTACCGTCCTCTAGCAGTGCCAAGGCTGCGCACACAAGCCGGTTTCGTTCTTCGCCTCTCAGAAGCCAACTGCTCTCCCCGGCCTCCGGAGGCGAAGAAAGTGGTTACTAGGTGCACCGCTGACGTGAACCGCACTTGTAGGCTGCAAAGCGCGGCTTCGGCAGAAAGAAGCCGGCAACCGCCGCTTCCCTGCGGACAGCTGCGGAGAGCCGAAGTCTGCGTCTCTAGCGGACTGCATCATAGCGAAAAGCTTTTCCAGCGTGTCTCGCAGGGAGAAAGCTTGCCAGCACAGTGCACGCATCCCGCCCTTGCCCAGAAACATATATTTGCTGAACTCTCCAAAAACACTGCTCTTTCCTAGGCAAGCTTCAAACTGCTGTCAGACATCTGTGCTCTCTGTTTTCTGCTGCCCTGCGCGTTGTAGAAGAGTGCACAGCTCCCCCTGACATTCAGTGCACAGCGAAGTCAACTGCAAAAAAACAGCAGCTGCTCACTCCCAAACACAAGGCGCTGTCTATGTCCTTGCTTCCCTTGCAACTCAGCACAGCCCTTCTTTTCTGCAGCTGCCATCGAGTTCTCTGTATCTCGGGAGCTCAGGAAACGAACAAGAATTCTCCAGATTCGTCTGCATCAGGACCAAGTCAAAACCCAGGAAAGTCGTCCTGGAGCACCTGCCAGAAGCATGCCAGAGGTGACCTGAAAAGGCTGGCAGCTGCACTCACCGTCCTCTAGCAGTGCCAAGGCTGCGCACACAAGCCGGTTTCGTTCTTCGCCTCTCAGAAGCCAACCGCTCTCCCCGGCTGCCGGAGGCGAGGAAGCGGCTACTAGGTGCACCGCTGACGTGAACCGCACTTGTAGGCTGCAAAGCGCGGCTTCGGCAGAAAGACGCCGGCAACCGCCGCTTCCCTGCGGACAGCTGCCGAGAGCCGGAGTCTGCGTCTCTAGCGGACTGCATCATAGCGAAAAGCTTTTGCAGCGTGTCTCGCCGGGAGAGAGCTTGCCAGGACAGTGCACGCATCCCGCCCTTGCCCAGAAACATGGATCTGCTGAACACTCCGAAAACACTGCTCTTTCCTAGGCAAGCTTCAAACTCCTGTCAGACATTTGTGCTCTCTGTTTTCTGCTGCCCTGCTGGTTGTAGAAGTGTGCACAGCTCCCCCGGCATTCAGTGCACAGCGAAGTCAATTGCAAAAAACCAGCAGCTGCTCACTCCCAAACGCAATGCGCTGTCTATGTCCTTGCTACCCGAGCAACTCAACGCAGCCCTTCTTCTCTGCATCTAGGAAGCTCAGGGCACGAACAAGAATTTTCCAGATTCGTCTGCATCAGGACCAAGTCAAAACCCAGGAAAGTCGTCCTGGAGCACCTGCCAGAAGCATCCCAGAAGTGAAGTGAAAGGGCTGGCAGCTGCAGCCACCGTCTTCTAGCAGTGCCAAGGCTGCGCACACAAGCCGGTTTCGTTCTTCGCCTCTCAGAAGCCAACCGCACTCCCCGGCTGCCGGAGGCGAAGAAGCGGCTACTAGGTGCACCGCTGACGTGAACCGCACTTGTAGGCTGCAAAGCGCGGCTTCGGCAGAAGGACGCCGGCAACCGCCGCTTCACTGCGGACAGCTGGGGAGAGCAGAAGACTGCGTCTCTAGCGGACTGCATCATAGCGAAAAGCTTTTCCAGCGTGTCTCGCAGGGAGAGAGCTTGCCAGCACACTGCACGCATCCCGCCCTTGCCCAGAAACTTGTATTTGCTGAACACTCCAAAAACACTGCTCTTTCCTAGGCAAGCTTCAAACTGCTGTCAGACGTGCGTGCTCTCTGTTTTCTGCTGCCCTGCGCGTTGTAGAAGAGTGCACAGCTCCCCCTGACATTCAGTGCACAGCGAAGTCGACTGCAAAAAACCAGCAGCTGCTCACTCCCAAACACAAGGCGCTGTCTATGTCCTTGCTACCCGAGCAACTCAACGCAGCCCTTCTTCTCTGCATCTCGGTAGCTCAGGGCACGAACAAGAATTCTCCAGATTCGTCTGCTTCAGGAGCAAGTCAAAACCCAGGAAAGTCGTCCTGGAGCACCTGCCAGAAGCATGCCAGAGGTGACCTGAAAGGGCTGGCAGCTGCAGCCACCGTCTTCTAGCAGTGCCAAGGCTGCGCACACAAGCCGGTTTCGTTCTTCGCCTCTCAGAAGCCAACCGCTCTCCCCGGCTGCCGGAGGCGAAGAAGCGGCTACTAGGTGTACCGCTGACGTGAACCGCACTTGTAGGCTGCAAAGCGCGGCTTCGGCAGAAGGACTCCGGGAACCGCCGCTTCCCTGCGGACAGCTGCGGAGAGCCGAAGACTGCGTCTCTAGCGGAGTGCATCATAGCGAGAAGCTTTTCCCGCGTGTCTCGACGGGAGAGAGCTTGCCAGCACAGTGCACGCATCCCGCCCTTGCCCAGAAACATATATTTGCTGAACCCTCCAAAAACACTACTCTTTCCTACGCAAGCTTCAAACTGCTGCCAGACATCTGTGTTCTCTGTTTTCTGCTGCCCTGCGCGTTGTAGAAGAGTGCACAGCTCCACCTGACATTCAGTGCACAGCGAAGTCAACTGCAAAAAAACAGCAGCTGCTCACTCCCAAACACAAGGCGCTGTCTATGTCCTTGCTTCCCTGCAACTCAGCACAGCCCTTCTTTTCTGCAGCTGCCATCGAGTTCTCTGTATCTCGGGAGCTCAGGGAACGAACAAGAATTCTCCAGATTCGTCTGCATCAGGACCAAGTCAAAACGCAGGAAAGTCGTCCTGGAGCACCTGCCAGAAGCATCCCAGAAGTGAACTGAAAGGGCTGGCAGCTGCAGCTACCGTCCTCTAGCAGTGCCAAGGCTGCGCACACAAGCCGGTTTCGTTCTTCGCCTCTCAGAAGCCAACTGCTCTCCCCGGCCTCCGGAGGCGAAGAAAGTGGTTACTAGGTGCACCGCTGACGTGAACCGCACTTGTAGGCTGCAAAGCGCGGCTTCGGCAGAAGGACGCCGGCAACCGCCGCTTTCCAGCGTACAGCTGGGGAGAGCCGAAGTCTGCGTCTCTAGCGGACTGCAACATAGCGAAAAGCTTTTCCAGCGTGTCTCGCCGGGAGAGAGCTTGCCAGCACAGTGCACGCATCCCGCCCTTGCCCAGAAACATATATTTGCTGAACTCTCCAAAAACACTGCTCTTTTCTAGGCAAGCTTCAAACTGCTGTCAGACATCTGTGCTCTCTGTTTTCTGCTGCCCTGCGCGTTGTAGAAGAGTGCACAGCTCCCCCTGACATTCAGTGCACAGCGAAGTCAACTGCAAAACACCAGCAGCTGCTCACTCCCAAACACAAGGCGCTGTCTATGTCCTTGCTTCCCTTGCAACTCATCACAGCCCTTCTTTTCTGCAGCTGCCATCGAGTTCTCTGTATCTCGGGAGCTCAGGAAACGAACAAGAATTCTCCAGATTCGTCTGCATCAGGACCAAGTCAAAACGCAGGAAAGTCGTTTTGGAGCACCTGCCAGAAGCATCCCAGAAGTGAACTGAAAGGGCTGGCAGCTGCAGCCACCGTCCTCTAGCAGTGCCAAGGCAGCGCACACAAGCCGCTTTCGTTCTTCGCCTCTCAGAAGCCAACCGCACTCCACGGCTGCCGGAGGCGAAGAAGCGGCTACTAGGTGCACCGCTGACGTGAACCGCACTTGTAGGCTGCAAAGCGCGGCTTCGGCAGAAAGAAGCCGGCAACCGCCGCTTCCCTGCGGACAGCTGCGGAGAGCCGAAGTCTGCGTCTCTAGCGGACTGCATCATAGCGAAAAGCTTTTCCAGCGTGTCTCGCAGGGAGAAAGCTTGCCAGCACAGTGCACGCATCCCGCCCTTGCCCAGAAACATATATTTGCTGAACTCTCCAAAAACACTGCTCTTTCCTAGGCAAGCTTCAAACTGCTGTCAGACATCTGTGCTCTCTGTTTTCTGCTGCCCTGCGCGTTGTAGAAGAGTGCACAGCTCCCCCTGACATTCAGTGCACAGCGAAGTCAACTGCAAAAAAACAGCAGCTGCTCACTCCCAAACACAAGGCGCTGTCTATGTCCTTGCTTCCCTTGCAACTCAGCACAGCCCTTCTTTTCTGCAGCTGCCATCGAGTTCTCTGTATCTCGGGAGCTCAGGAAACGAACAAGAATTCTCCAGATTCGTCTGCATCAGGACCAAGTCAAAACCCAGGAAAGTCGTCCTGGAGCACCTGCCAGAAGCATGCCAGAGGTGACCTGAAAAGGCTGGCAGCTGCACTCACCGTCCTCTAGCAGTGCCAAGGCTGCGCACACAAGCCGGTTTCGTTCTTCGCCTCTCAGAAGCCAACCGCTCTCCCCGGCTGCCGGAGGCGAGGAAGCGGCTACTAGGTGCACCGCTGACGTGAACCGCACTTGTAGGCTGCAAAGCGCGGCTTCGGCAGAAAGACGCCGGCAACCGCCGCTTCCCTGCGGACAGCTGCCGAGAGCCGGAGTCTGCGTCTCTAGCGGACTGCATCATAGCGAAAAGCTTTTGCAGCGTGTCTCGCCGGGAGAGAGCTTGCCAGGACAGTGCACGCATCCCGCCCTTGCCCAGAAACATGGATCTGCTGAACACTCCGAAAACACTGCTCTTTCCTAGGCAAGCTTCAAACTCCTGTCAGACATTTGTGCTCTCTGTTTTCTGCTGCCCTGCTGGTTGTAGAAGTGTGCACAGCTCCCCCGGCATTCAGTGCACAGCGAAGTCAATTGCAAAAAACCAGCAGCTGCTCACTCCCAAACGCAATGCGCTGTCTATGTCCTTGCTACCCGAGCAACTCAACGCAGCCCTTCTTCTCTGCATCTAGGAAGCTCAGGGCACGAACAAGAATTTTCCAGATTCGTCTGCATCAGGACCAAGTCAAAACCCAGGAAAGTCGTCCTGGAGCACCTGCCAGAAGCATCCCAGAAGTGAAGTGAAAGGGCTGGCAGCTGCAGCCACCGTCTTCTAGCAGTGCCAAGGCTGCGCACACAAGCCGGTTTCGTTCTTCGCCTCTCAGAAGCCAACCGCACTCCCCGGCTGCCGGAGGCGAAGAAGCGGCTACTAGGTGCACCGCTGACGTGAACCGCACTTGTAGGCTGCAAAGCGCGGCTTCGGCAGAAGGACGCCGGCAACCGCCGCTTCACTGCGGACAGCTGGGGAGAGCAGAAGACTGCGTCTCTAGCGGACTGCATCATAGCGAAAAGCTTTTCCAGCGTGTCTCGCAGGGAGAGAGCTTGCCAGCACAGTGCACGCATCCCGCCCTTGCCCAGAAACTTGTATTTGCTGAACACTCCAAAAACACTGCTCTTTCCTAGGCAAGCTTCAAACTGCTGTCAGACGTGCGTGCTCTCTGTTTTCTGCTGCCCTGCGCGTTGTAGAAGAGTGCACAGCTCCACCTGACATTCAGTGCACAGCGAAGTCGACTGCAAAAAACCAGCAGCTGCTCACTCCCAAACACAAGGCGCTGTCTATGTCCTTGCTACCCGAGCAACTCAACGCAGCCCTTCTTCTCTGCATCTCGGTAGCTCAGGGCACGAACAAGAATTCTCCAGATTCGTCTGCTTCAGGACCAAGTCAAAACCCAGGAAAGTCGTCCTGGAGCACCTGCCAGAAGCATGCCAGAGGTGACCTGAAAGGGCTGGCAGCTGCAGCCACCGTCTTCTAGCAGTGCCAAGGCTGCGCACACAAGCCGGTTTCGTTCTTCGCCTCTCAGAAGCCAACCGCTCTCCCCGGCTGCCGGAGGCGAAGAAGCGGCTACTAGGTGTACCGCTGACGTGAACCGCACTTGTAGGCTGCAAAGCGCGGCTTCGGCAGAAGGACTCCGGGAACCGCCGCTTCCCTGCGGACAGCTGCGGAGAGCCGAAGACTGCGTCTCTAGCGGAGTGCATCATAGCGAGAAGCTTTTCCCGCGTGTCTCGACGGGAGAGAGCTTGCCAGCACAGTGCACGCATCCCGCCCTTGCCCAGAAACATATATTTGCTGAACCCTCCAAAAACACTACTCTTTCCTACGCAAGCTTCAAACTGCTGCCAGACATCTGTGTTCTCTGTTTTCTGCTGCCCTGCGCGTTGTAGAAGAGTGCACAGCTCCACCTGACATTCAGTGCACAGCGAAGTCAACTGCAAAAAAACAGCAGCTGCTCACTCCCAAACACAAGGCGCTGTCTATGTCCTTGCTTCCCTGCAACTCAGCACAGCCCTTCTTTTCTGCAGCTGCCATCGAGTTCTCTGTATCTCGGGAGCTCAGGGAACGAACAAGAATTCTCCAGATTCGTCTGCATCAGGACCAAGTCAAAACGCAGGAAAGTCGTCCTGGAGCACCTGCCAGAAGCATCCCAGAAGTGAACTGAAAGGGCTGGCAGCTGCAGCTACCGTCCTCTAGCAGTGCCAAGGCTGCGCACACAAGCCGGTTTCGTTCTTCGCCTCTCAGAAGCCAACTGCTCTCCCCGGCCTCCGGAGGCGAAGAAAGTGGTTACTAGGTGCACCGCTGACGTGAACCGCACTTGTAGGCTGCAAAGCGCGGCTTCGGCAGAAGGACGCCGGCAACCGCCGCTTTCCAGCGTACAGCTGGGGAGAGCCGAAGTCTGCGTCTCTAGCGGACTGCAACATAGCGAAAAGCTTTTCCAGCGTGTCTCGCCGGGAGAGAGCTTGCCAGCACAGTGCACGCATCCCGCCCTTGCCCAGAAACATATATTTGCTGAACTCTCCAAAAACACTGCTCTTTTCTAGGCAAGCTTCAAACTGCTGTCAGACATCTGTGCTCTCTGTTTTCTGCTGCCCTGCGCGTTGTAGAAGAGTGCACAGCTCCCCCTGACATTCAGTGCACAGCGAAGTCAACTGCAAAACACCAGCAGCTGCTCACTCCCAAACACAAGGCGCTGTCTATGTCCTTGCTTCCCTTGCAACTCATCACAGCCCTTCTTTTCTGCAGCTGCCATCGAGTTCTCTGTATCTCGGGAGCTCAGGAAACGAACAAGAATTCTCCAGATTCGTCTGCATCAGGACCAAGTCAAAACGCAGGAAAGTCGTTTTGGAGCACCTGCCAGAAGCATCCCAGAAGTGAACTGAAAGGGCTGGCAGCTGCAGCCACCGTCCTCTAGCAGTGCCAAGGCAGCGCACACAAGCCGCTTTCGTTCTTCGCCTCTCAGAAGCCAACCGCACTCCCCGGCTGCCGGAGGCGAAGAAGCGGCTACTAGGTGCACCGCTGACGTGAACCGCACTTGTAGGCTGCAAAGCGCGGCTTCGGCAGAAAGAAGCCGGCAACCGCCGCTTCCCTGCGGACAGCTGCGGAGAGCCGAAGTCTGCGTCTCTAGCGGACTGCATCATAGCGAAAAGCTTTTCCAGCGTGTCTCGCAGGGAGAAAGCTTGCCAGCACAGTGCACGCATCCCGCCCTTGCCCAGAAACATATATTTGCTGAACTCTCCAAAAACACTGCTCTTTCCTAGGCAAGCTTCAAACTGCTGTCAGACATCTGTGCTCTCTGTTTTCTGCTGCCCTGCGCGTTGTAGAAGAGTGCACAGCTCCCCCTGACATTCAGTGCACAGCGAAGTCAACTGCAAAAAAACAGCAGCTGCTCACTCCCAAACACAAGGCGCTGTCTATGTCCTTGCTTCCCTTGCAACTCAGCACAGCCCTTCTTTTCTGCAGCTGCCATCGAGTTCTCTGTATCTCGGGAGCTCAGGAAACGAACAAGAATTCTCCAGATTCGTCTGCATCAGGACCAAGTCAAAACCCAGGAAAGTCGTCCTGGAGCACCTGCCAGAAGCATGCCAGAGGTGACCTGAAAAGGCTGGCAGCTGCACTCACCATCCTCTAGCAGTGCCAAGGCTGCGCACACAAGCCGGTTTCGTTCTTCGCCTCTCAGAAGCCAACCGCTCTCCCCGGCTGCCGGAGGCGAGGAAGCGGCTACTAGGTGCACCGCTGACGTGAACCGCACTTGTAGGCTGCAAAGCGCGGCTTCGGCAGAAAGACGCCGGCAACCGCCGCTTCCCTGCGGACAGCTGCCGAGAGCCGGAGTCTGCGTCTCTAGCGGACTGCATCATAGCGAAAAGCTTTTGCAGCGTGTCTCGCCGGGAGAGAGCTTGCCAGGACAGTGCACGCATCCCGCCCTTGCCCAGAAACATGGATCTGCTGAACACTCCGAAAACACTGCTCTTTCCTAGGCAAGCTTCAAACTCCTGTCAGACATTTGTGCTCTCTGTTTTCTGCTGCCCTGCTGGTTGTAGAAGTGTGCACAGCTCCCCCGGCATTCAGTGCACAGCGAAGTCAATTGCAAAAAACCAGCAGCTGCTCACTCCCAAACGCAATGCGCTGTCTATGTCCTTGCTACCCGAGCAACTCAACGCAGCCCTTCTTCTCTGCATCTAGGAAGCTCAGGGCACGAACAAGAATTTTCCAGATTCGTCTGCATCAGGACCAAGTCAAAACCCAGGAAAGTCGTCCTGGAGCACCTGCCAGAAGCATCCCAGAAGTGAAGTGAAAGGGCTGGCAGCTGCAGCCACCGTCTTCTAGCAGTGCCAAGGCTGCGCACACAAGCCGGTTTCGTTCTTCGCCTCTCAGAAGCCAACCGCACTCCCCGGCTGCCGGAGGCGAAGAAGCGGCTACTAGGTGCACCGCTGACGTGAACCGCACTTGTAGGCTGCAAAGCGCGGCTTCGGCAGAAGGACGCCGGCAACCGCCGCTTCACTGCGGACAGCTGGGGAGAGCAGAAGACTGCGTCTCTAGCGGACTGCATCATAGCGAAAAGCTTTTCCAGCGTGTCTCGCAGGGAGAGAGCTTGCCAGCACACTGCACGCATCCCGCCCTTGCCCAGAAACTTGTATTTGCTGAACACTCCAAAAACACTGCTCTTTCCTAGGCAAGCTTCAAACTGCTGTCAGACGTGCGTGCTCTCTGTTTTCTGCTGCCCTGCGCGTTGTAGAAGAGTGCACAGCTCCACCTGACATTCAGTGCACAGCGAAGTCGACTGCAAAAAACCAGCAGCTGCTCACTCCCAAACACAAGGCGCTGTCTATGTCCTTGCTACCCGAGCAACTCAACGCAGCCCTTCTTCTCTGCATCTCGGTAGCTCAGGGCACGAACAAGAATTCTCCAGATTCGTCTGCTTCAGGACCAAGTCAAAACCCAGGAAAGTCGTCCTGGAGCACCTGCCAGAAGCATGCCAGAGGTGACCTGAAAGGGCTGGCAGCTGCAGCCACCGTCTTCTAGCAGTGCCAAGGCTGCGCACACAAGCCGGTTTCGTTCTTCGCCTCTCAGAAGCCAACCGCTCTCCCCGGCTGCCGGAGGCGAAGAAGCGGCTACTAGGTGTACCGCTGACGTGAACCGCACTTGTAGGCTGCAAAGCGCGGCTTCGGCAGAAGGACTCCGGGAACCGCCGCTTCCCTGCGGACAGCTGCGGAGAGCCGAAGACTGCGTCTCTAGCGGAGTGCATCATAGCGAGAAGCTTTTCCCGCGTGTCTCGACGGGAGAGAGCTTGCCAGCACAGTGCACGCATCCCGCCCTTGCCCAGAAACATATATTTGCTGAACCCTCCAAAAACACTACTCTTTCCTACGCAAGCTTCAAACTGCTGCCAGACATCTGTGTTCTCTGTTTTCTGCTGCCCTGCGCGTTGTAGAAGAGTGCACAGCTCCACCTGACATTCAGTGCACAGCGAAGTCAACTGCAAAAAAACAGCAGCTGCTCACTCCCAAACACAAGGCGCTGTCTATGTCCTTGCTTCCCTGCAACTCAGCACAGCCCTTCTTTTCTGCAGCTGCCATCGAGTTCTCTGTATCTCGGGAGCTCAGGGAACGAACAAGAATTCTCCAGATTCGTCTGCATCAGGACCAAGTCAAAACGCAGGAAAGTCGTCCTGGAGCACCTGCCAGAAGCATCCCAGAAGTGAACTGAAAGGGCTGGCAGCTGCAGCTACCGTCCTCTAGCAGTGCCAAGGCTGCGCACACAAGCCGGTTTCGTTCTTCGCCTCTCAGAAGCCAACTGCTCTCCCCGGCCTCCGGAGGCGAAGAAAGTGGTTACTAGGTGCACCGCTGACGTGAACCGCACTTGTAGGCTGCAAAGCGCGGCTTCGGCAGAAGGACGCCGGCAACCGCCGCTTTCCAGCGTACAGCTGGGGAGAGCCGAAGTCTGCGTCTCTAGCGGACTGCAACATAGCGAAAAGCTTTTCCAGCGTGTCTCGCCGGGAGAGAGCTTGCCAGCACAGTGCACGCATCCCGCCCTTGCCCAGAAACATATATTTGCTGAACTCTCCAAAAACACTGCTCTTTTCTAGGCAAGCTTCAAACTGCTGTCAGACATCTGTGCTCTCTGTTTTCTGCTGCCCTGCGCGTTGTAGAAGAGTGCACAGCTCCCCCTGACATTCAGTGCACAGCGAAGTCAACTGCAAAACACCAGCAGCTGCTCACTCCCAAACACAAGGCGCTGTCTATGTCCTTGCTTCCCTTGCAACTCAGCACAGCCCTTCTTTTCTGCAGCTGCCATCGAGTTCTCTGTATCTCGGGAGCTCAGGGAACGAACAAGAATTCTCCAGATTCGTCTGCATCAGGACCAAGTCAAAACGCAGGAAAGTCGTCCTGGAGCACCTGCCAGAAGCATCCCAGAAGTGAACTGAAAGGGCTGGCAGCTGCAGCTACCGTCCTCTAGCAGTGCCAAGGCTGCGCACACAAGCCGGTTTCGTTCTTCGCCTCTCAGAAGCCAACTGCTCTCCCCGGCCTCCGGAGGCGAAGAAAGTGGTTACTAGGTGCACCGCTGACGTGAACCGCACTTGTAGGCTGCAAAGCGCGGCTTCGGCAGAAAGAAGCCGGCAACCGCCGCTTCCCTGCGGACAGCTGCGGAGAGCCGAAGTCTGCGTCTCTAGCGGACTGCATCATAGCGAAAAGCTTTTCCAGCGTGTCTCGCAGGGAGAAAGCTTGCCAGCACAGTGCACGCATCCCGCCCTTGCCCAGAAACATATATTTGCTGAACTCTCCAAAAACACTGCTCTTTCCTAGGCAAGCTTCAAACTGCTGTCAGACATCTGTGCTCTCTGTTTTCTGCTGCCCTGCGCGTTGTAGAAGAGTGCACAGCTCCCCCTGACATTCAGTGCACAGCGAAGTCAACTGCAAAAAAACAGCAGCTGCTCACTCCCAAACACAAGGCGCTGTCTATGTCCTTGCTTCCCTTGCAACTCAGCACAGCCCTTCTTTTCTGCAGCTGCCATCGAGTTCTCTGTATCTCGGGAGCTCAGGAAACGAACAAGAATTCTCCAGATTCGTCTGCATCAGGACCAAGTCAAAACCCAGGAAAGTCGTCCTGGAGCACCTGCCAGAAGCATGCCAGAGGTGACCTGAAAAGGCTGGCAGCTGCACTCACCGTCCTCTAGCAGTGCCAAGGCTGCGCACACAAGCCGGTTTCGTTCTTCGCCTCTCAGAAGCCAACCGCTCTCCCCGGCTGCCGGAGGCGAGGAAGCGGCTACTAGGTGCACCGCTGACGTGAACCGCACTTGTAGGCTGCAAAGCGCGGCTTCGGCAGAAAGACGCCGGCAACCGCCGCTTCCCTGCGGACAGCTGCCGAGAGCCGGAGTCTGCGTCTCTAGCGGACTGCATCATAGCGAAAAGCTTTTGCAGCGTGTCTCGCCGGGAGAGAGCTTGCCAGGACAGTGCACGCATCCCGCCCTTGCCCAGAAACATGGATCTGCTGAACACTCCGAAAACACTGCTCTTTCCTAGGCAAGCTTCAAACTGCTGTCAGACGTGCGTGCTCTCTGTTTTCTGCTGCCCTGCGCGTTGTAGAAGAGTGCACAGCTCCCCCTGACATTCAGTGCACAGCGAAGTCGACTGCAAAAAACCAGCAGCTGCTCACTCCCAAACACAAGGCGCTGTCTATGTCCTTGCTACCCGAGCAACTCAACGCAGCCCTTCTTCTCTGCATCTCGGTAGCTCAGGGCACGAACAAGAATTCTCCAGATTCGTCTGCTTCAGGAGCAAGTCAAAACCCAGGAAAGTCGTCCTGGAGCACCTGCCAGAAGCATGCCAGAGGTGACCTGAAAGGGCTGGCAGCTGCAGCCACCGTCTTCTAGCAGTGCCAAGGCTGCGCACACAAGCCGGTTTCGTTCTTCGCCTCTCAGAAGCCAACCGCTCTCCCCGGCTGCCGGAGGCGAAGAAGCGGCTACTAGGTGTACCGCTGACGTGAACCGCACTTGTAGGCTGCAAAGCGCGGCTTCGGCAGAAGGACTCCGGGAACCGCCGCTTCCCTGCGGACAGCTGCGGAGAGCCGAAGACTGCGTCTCTAGCGGAGTGCATCATAGCGAGAAGCTTTTCCCGCGTGTCTCGACGGGAGAGAGCTTGCCAGCACAGTGCACGCATCCCGCCCTTGCCCAGAAACATATATTTGCTGAACCCTCCAAAAACACTACTCTTTCCTACGCAAGCTTCAAACTGCTGCCAGACATCTGTGTTCTCTGTTTTCTGCTGCCCTGCGCGTTGTAGAAGAGTGCACAGCTCCACCTGACATTCAGTGCACAGCGAAGTCAACTGCAAAAAAACAGCAGCTGCTCACTCCCAAACACAAGGCGCTGTCTATGTCCTTGCTTCCCTGCAACTCAGCACAGCCCTTCTTTTCTGCAGCTGCCATCGAGTTCTCTGTATCTCGGGAGCTCAGGGAACGAACAAGAATTCTCCAGATTCGTCTGCATCAGGACCAAGTCAAAACGCAGGAAAGTCGTCCTGGAGCACCTGCCAGAAGCATCCCAGAAGTGAACTGAAAGGGCTGGCAGCTGCAGCTACCGTCCTCTAGCAGTGCCAAGGCTGCGCACACAAGCCGGTTTCGTTCTTCGCCTCTCAGAAGCCAACTGCTCTCCCCGGCCTCCGGAGGCGAAGAAAGTGGTTACTAGGTGCACCGCTGACGTGAACCGCACTTGTAGGCTGCAAAGCGCGGCTTCGGCAGAAAGAAGCCGGCAACCGCCGCTTCCCTGCGGACAGCTGCGGAGAGCCGAAGTCTGCGTCTCTAGCGGACTGCATCATAGCGAAAAGCTTTTCCAGCGTGTCTCGCAGGGAGAAAGCTTGCCAGCACAGTGCACGCATCCCGCCCTTGCCCAGAAACATATATTTGCTGAACTCTCCAAAAACACTGCTCTTTCCTAGGCAAGCTTCAAACTGCTGTCAGACATCTGTGCTCTCTGTTTTCTGCTGCCCTGCGCGTTGTAGAAGAGTGCACAGCTCCCCCTGACATTCAGTGCACAGCGAAGTCAACTGCAAAAAAACAGCAGCTGCTCACTCCCAAACACAAGGCGCTGTCTATGTCCTTGCTTCCCTTGCAACTCAGCACAGCCCTTCTTTTCTGCAGCTGCCATCGAGTTCTCTGTATCTCGGGAGCTCAGGAAACGAACAAGAATTCTCCAGATTCGTCTGCATCAGGACCAAGTCAAAACCCAGGAAAGTCGTCCTGGAGCACCTGCCAGAAGCATGCCAGAGGTGACCTGAAAAGGCTGGCAGCTGCACTCACCGTCCTCTAGCAGTGCCAAGGCTGCGCACACAAGCCGGTTTCGTTCTTCGCCTCTCAGAAGCCAACCGCTCTCCCCGGCTGCCGGAGGCGAGGAAGCGGCTACTAGGTGCACCGCTGACGTGAACCGCACTTGTAGGCTGCAAAGCGCGGCTTCGGCAGAAAGACGCCGGCAACCGCCGCTTCCCTGCGGACAGCTGCCGAGAGCCGGAGTCTGCGTCTCTAGCGGACTGCATCATAGCGAAAAGCTTTTGCAGCGTGTCTCGCCGGGAGAGAGCTTGCCAGGACAGTGCACGCATCCCGCCCTTGCCCAGAAACATGGATCTGCTGAACACTCCGAAAACACTGCTCTTTCCTAGGCAAGCTTCAAACTCCTGTCAGACATTTGTGCTCTCTGTTTTCTGCTGCCCTGCTGGTTGTAGAAGTGTGCACAGCTCCCCCGGCATTCAGTGCACAGCGAAGTCAATTGCAAAAAACCAGCAGCTGCTCACTCCCAAACGCAATGCGCTGTCTATGTCCTTGCTACCCGAGCAACTCAACGCAGCCCTTCTTCTCTGCATCTAGGAAGCTCAGGGCACGAACAAGAATTTTCCAGATTCGTCTGCATCAGGACCAAGTCAAAACCCAGGAAAGTCGTCCTGGAGCACCTGCCAGAAGCATCCCAGAAGTGAAGTGAAAGGGCTGGCAGCTGCAGCCACCGTCTTCTAGCAGTGCCAAGGCTGCGCACACAAGCCGGTTTCGTTCTTCGCCTCTCAGAAGCCAACCGCACTCCCCGGCTGCCGGAGGCGAAGAAGCGGCTACTAGGTGCACCGCTGACGTGAACCGCACTTGTAGGCTGCAAAGCGCGGCTTCGGCAGAAGGACGCCGGCAACCGCCGCTTCACTGCGGACAGCTGGGGAGAGCAGAAGACTGCGTCTCTAGCGGACTGCATCATAGCGAAAAGCTTTTCCAGCGTGTCTCGCAGGGAGAGAGCTTGCCAGCACACTGCACGCATCCCGCCCTTGCCCAGAAACTTGTATTTGCTGAACACTCCAAAAACACTGCTCTTTCCTAGGCAAGCTTCAAACTGCTGTCAGACGTGCGTGCTCTCTGTTTTCTGCTGCCCTGCGCGTTGTAGAAGAGTGCACAGCTCCCCCTGACATTCAGTGCACAGCGAAGTCGACTGCAAAAAACCAGCAGCTGCTCACTCCCAAACACAAGGCGCTGTCTATGTCCTTGCTACCCGAGCAACTCAACGCAGCCCTTCTTCTCTGCATCTCGGTAGCTCAGGGCACGAACAAGAATTCTCCAGATTCGTCTGCTTCAGGAGCAAGTCAAAACCCAGGAAAGTCGTCCTGGAGCACCTGCCAGAAGCATGCCAGAGGTGACCTGAAAGGGCTGGCAGCTGCAGCCACCGTCTTCTAGCAGTGCCAAGGCTGCGCACACAAGCCGGTTTCGTTCTTCGCCTCTCAGAAGCCAACCGCTCTCCCCGGCTGCCGGAGGCGAAGAAGCGGCTACTAGGTGTACCGCTGACGTGAACCGCACTTGTAGGCTGCAAAGCGCGGCTTCGGCAGAAGGACTCCGGGAACCGCCGCTTCCCTGCGGACAGCTGCGGAGAGCCGAAGACTGCGTCTCTAGCGGAGTGCATCATAGCGAGAAGCTTTTCCCGCGTGTCTCGACGGGAGAGAGCTTGCCAGCACAGTGCACGCATCCCGCCCTTGCCCAGAAACATATATTTGCTGAACCCTCCAAAAACACTACTCTTTCCTACGCAAGCTTCAAACTGCTGCCAGACATCTGTGTTCTCTGTTTTCTGCTGCCCTGCGCGTTGTAGAAGAGTGCACAGCTCCACCTGACATTCAGTGCACAGCGAAGTCAACTGCAAAAAAACAGCAGCTGCTCACTCCCAAACACAAGGCGCTGTCTATGTCCTTGCTTCCCTGCAACTCAGCACAGCCCTTCTTTTCTGCAGCTGCCATCGAGTTCTCTGTATCTCGGGAGCTCAGGGAACGAACAAGAATTCTCCAGATTCGTCTGCATCAGGACCAAGTCAAAACGCAGGAAAGTCGTCCTGGAGCACCTGCCAGAAGCATCCCAGAAGTGAACTGAAAGGGCTGGCAGCTGCAGCTACCGTCCTCTAGCAGTGCCAAGGCTGCGCACACAAGCCGGTTTCGTTCTTCGCCTCTCAGAAGCCAACTGCTCTCCCCGGCCTCCGGAGGCGAAGAAAGTGGTTACTAGGTGCACCGCTGACGTGAACCGCACTTGTAGGCTGCAAAGCGCGGCTTCGGCAGAAAGAAGCCGGCAACCGCCGCTTCCCTGCGGACAGCTGCGGAGAGCCGAAGTCTGCGTCTCTAGCGGACTGCATCATAGCGAAAAGCTTTTCCAGCGTGTCTCGCAGGGAGAAAGCTTGCCAGCACAGTGCACGCATCCCGCCCTTGCCCAGAAACATATATTTGCTGAACTCTCCAAAAACACTGCTCTTTCCTAGGCAAGCTTCAAACTGCTGTCAGACATCTGTGCTCTCTGTTTTCTGCTGCCCTGCGCGTTGTAGAAGAGTGCACAGCTCCCCCTGACATTCAGTGCACAGCGAAGTCAACTGCAAAAAAACAGCAGCTGCTCACTCCCAAACACAAGGCGCTGTCTATGTCCTTGCTTCCCTTGCAACTCAGCACAGCCCTTCTTTTCTGCAGCTGCCATCGAGTTCTCTGTATCTCGGGAGCTCAGGAAACGAACAAGAATTCTCCAGATTCGTCTGCATCAGGACCAAGTCAAAACCCAGGAAAGTCGTCCTGGAGCACCTGCCAGAAGCATGCCAGAGGTGACCTGAAAAGGCTGGCAGCTGCACTCACCGTCCTCTAGCAGTGCCAAGGCTGCGCACACAAGCCGGTTTCGTTCTTCGCCTCTCAGAAGCCAACCGCTCTCCCCGGCTGCCGGAGGCGAGGAAGCGGCTACTAGGTGCACCGCTGACGTGAACCGCACTTGTAGGCTGCAAAGCGCGGCTTCGGCAGAAAGACGCCGGCAACCGCCGCTTCCCTGCGGACAGCTGCCGAGAGCCGGAGTCTGCGTCTCTAGCGGACTGCATCATAGCGAAAAGCTTTTGCAGCGTGTCTCGCCGGGAGAGAGCTTGCCAGGACAGTGCACGCATCCCGCCCTTGCCCAGAAACATGGATCTGCTGAACACTCCGAAAACACTGCTCTTTCCTAGGCAAGCTTCAAACTCCTGTCAGACATTTGTGCTCTCTGTTTTCTGCTGCCCTGCTGGTTGTAGAAGTGTGCACAGCTCCCCCGGCATTCAGTGCACAGCGAAGTCAATTGCAAAAAACCAGCAGCTGCTCACTCCCAAACGCAATGCGCTGTCTATGTCCTTGCTACCCGAGCAACTCAACGCAGCCCTTCTTCTCTGCATCTAGGAAGCTCAGGGCACGAACAAGAATTTTCCAGATTCGTCTGCATCAGGACCAAGTCAAAACCCAGGAAAGTCGTCCTGGAGCACCTGCCAGAAGCATCCCAGAAGTGAAGTGAAAGGGCTGGCAGCTGCAGCCACCGTCTTCTAGCAGTGCCAAGGCTGCGCACACAAGCCGGTTTCGTTCTTCGCCTCTCAGAAGCCAACCGCACTCCCCGGCTGCCGGAGGCGAAGAAGCGGCTACTAGGTGCACCGCTGACGTGAACCGCACTTGTAGGCTGCAAAGCGCGGCTTCGGCAGAAGGACGCCGGCAACCGCCGCTTCACTGCGGACAGCTGGGGAGAGCAGAAGACTGCGTCTCTAGCGGACTGCATCATAGCGAAAAGCTTTTCCAGCGTGTCTCGCAGGGAGAGAGCTTGCCAGCACACTGCACGCATCCCGCCCTTGCCCAGAAACTTGTATTTGCTGAACACTCCAAAAACACTGCTCTTTCCTAGGCAAGCTTCAAACTGCTGTCAGACGTGCGTGCTCTCTGTTTTCTGCTGCCCTGCGCGTTGTAGAAGAGTGCACAGCTCCCCCTGACATTCAGTGCACAGCGAAGTCGACTGCAAAAAACCAGCAGCTGCTCACTCCCAAACACAAGGCGCTGTCTATGTCCTTGCTACCCGAGCAACTCAACGCAGCCCTTCTTCTCTGCATCTCGGTAGCTCAGGGCACGAACAAGAATTCTCCAGATTCGTCTGCTTCAGGAGCAAGTCAAAACCCAGGAAAGTCGTCCTGGAGCACCTGCCAGAAGCATGCCAGAGGTGACCTGAAAGGGCTGGCAGCTGCAGCCACCGTCTTCTAGCAGTGCCAAGGCTGCGCACACAAGCCGGTTTCGTTCTTCGCCTCTCAGAAGCCAACCGCTCTCCCCGGCTGCCGGAGGCGAAGAAGCGGCTACTAGGTGTACCGCTGACGTGAACCGCACTTGTAGGCTGCAAAGCGCGGCTTCGGCAGAAGGACTCCGGGAACCGCCGCTTCCCTGCGGACAGCTGCGGAGAGCCGAAGACTGCGTCTCTAGCGGAGTGCATCATAGCGAGAAGCTTTTCCCGCGTGTCTCGACGGGAGAGAGCTTGCCAGCACAGTGCACGCATCCCGCCCTTGCCCAGAAACATATATTTGCTGAACCCTCCAAAAACACTACTCTTTCCTACGCAAGCTTCAAACTGCTGCCAGACATCTGTGTTCTCTGTTTTCTGCTGCCCTGCGCGTTGTAGAAGAGTGCACAGCTCCACCTGACATTCAGTGCACAGCGAAGTCAACTGCAAAAAAACAGCAGCTGCTCACTCCCAAACACAAGGCGCTGTCTATGTCCTTGCTTCCCTGCAACTCAGCACAGCCCTTCTTTTCTGCAGCTGCCATCGAGTTCTCTGTATCTCGGGAGCTCAGGGAACGAACAAGAATTCTCCAGATTCGTCTGCATCAGGACCAAGTCAAAACGCAGGAAAGTCGTCCTGGAGCACCTGCCAGAAGCATCCCAGAAGTGAACTGAAAGGGCTGGCAGCTGCAGCTACCGTCCTCTAGCAGTGCCAAGGCTGCGCACACAAGCCGGTTTCGTTCTTCGCCTCTCAGAAGCCAACTGCTCTCCCCGGCCTCCGGAGGCGAAGAAAGTGGTTACTAGGTGCACCGCTGACGTGAACCGCACTTGTAGGCTGCAAAGCGCGGCTTCGGCAGAAAGAAGCCGGCAACCGCCGCTTCCCTGCGGACAGCTGCGGAGAGCCGAAGTCTGCGTCTCTAGCGGACTGCATCATAGCGAAAAGCTTTTCCAGCGTGTCTCGCAGGGAGAAAGCTTGCCAGCACAGTGCACGCATCCCGCCCTTGCCCAGAAACATATATTTGCTGAACTCTCCAAAAACACTGCTCTTTCCTAGGCAAGCTTCAAACTGCTGTCAGACATCTGTGCTCTCTGTTTTCTGCTGCCCTGCGCGTTGTAGAAGAGTGCACAGCTCCCCCTGACATTCAGTGCACAGCGAAGTCAACTGCAAAAAAACAGCAGCTGCTCACTCCCAAACACAAGGCGCTGTCTATGTCCTTGCTTCCCTTGCAACTCAGCACAGCCCTTCTTTTCTGCAGCTGCCATCGAGTTCTCTGTATCTCGGGAGCTCAGGAAACGAACAAGAATTCTCCAGATTCGTCTGCATCAGGACCAAGTCAAAACCCAGGAAAGTCGTCCTGGAGCACCTGCCAGAAGCATGCCAGAGGTGACCTGAAAAGGCTGGCAGCTGCACTCACCGTCCTCTAGCAGTGCCAAGGCTGCGCACACAAGCCGGTTTCGTTCTTCGCCTCTCAGAAGCCAACCGCTCTCCCCGGCTGCCGGAGGCGAGGAAGCGGCTACTAGGTGCACCGCTGACGTGAACCGCACTTGTAGGCTGCAAAGCGCGGCTTCGGCAGAAAGACGCCGGCAACCGCCGCTTCCCTGCGGACAGCTGCCGAGAGCCGGAGTCTGCGTCTCTAGCGGACTGCATCATAGCGAAAAGCTTTTGCAGCGTGTCTCGCCGGGAGAGAGCTTGCCAGGACAGTGCACGCATCCCGCCCTTGCCCAGAAACATGGATCTGCTGAACACTCCGAAAACACTGCTCTTTCCTAGGCAAGCTTCAAACTCCTGTCAGACATTTGTGCTCTCTGTTTTCTGCTGCCCTGCTGGTTGTAGAAGTGTGCACAGCTCCCCCGGCATTCAGTGCACAGCGAAGTCAATTGCAAAAAACCAGCAGCTGCTCACTCCCAAACGCAATGCGCTGTCTATGTCCTTGCTACCCGAGCAACTCAACGCAGCCCTTCTTCTCTGCATCTAGGAAGCTCAGGGCACGAACAAGAATTTTCCAGATTCGTCTGCATCAGGACCAAGTCAAAACCCAGGAAAGTCGTCCTGGAGCACCTGCCAGAAGCATCCCAGAAGTGAAGTGAAAGGGCTGGCAGCTGCAGCCACCGTCTTCTAGCAGTGCCAAGGCTGCGCACACAAGCCGGTTTCGTTCTTCGCCTCTCAGAAGCCAACCGCACTCCCCGGCTGCCGGAGGCGAAGAAGCGGCTACTAGGTGCACCGCTGACGTGAACCGCACTTGTAGGCTGCAAAGCGCGGCTTCGGCAGAAGGACGCCGGCAACCGCCGCTTCACTGCGGACAGCTGGGGAGAGCAGAAGACTGCGTCTCTAGCGGACTGCATCATAGCGAAAAGCTTTTCCAGCGTGTCTCGCAGGGAGAGAGCTTGCCAGCACACTGCACGCATCCCGCCCTTGCCCAGAAACTTGTATTTGCTGAACACTCCAAAAACACTGCTCTTTCCTAGGCAAGCTTCAAACTGCTGTCAGACGTGCGTGCTCTCTGTTTTCTGCTGCCCTGCGCGTTGTAGAAGAGTGCACAGCTCCCCCTGACATTCAGTGCACAGCGAAGTCGACTGCAAAAAACCAGCAGCTGCTCACTCCCAAACACAAGGCGCTGTCTATGTCCTTGCTACCCGAGCAACTCAACGCAGCCCTTCTTCTCTGCATCTCGGTAGCTCAGGGCACGAACAAGAATTCTCCAGATTCGTCTGCTTCAGGAGCAAGTCAAAACCCAGGAAAGTCGTCCTGGAGCACCTGCCAGAAGCATGCCAGAGGTGACCTGAAAGGGCTGGCAGCTGCAGCCACCGTCTTCTAGCAGTGCCAAGGCTGCGCACACAAGCCGGTTTCGTTCTTCGCCTCTCAGAAGCCAACCGCTCTCCCCGGCTGCCGGAGGCGAAGAAGCGGCTACTAGGTGTACCGCTGACGTGAACCGCACTTGTAGGCTGCAAAGCGCGGCTTCGGCAGAAGGACTCCGGGAACCGCCGCTTCCCTGCGGACAGCTGCGGAGAGCCGAAGACTGCGTCTCTAGCGGAGTGCATCATAGCGAGAAGCTTTTCCCGCGTGTCTCGACGGGAGAGAGCTTGCCAGCACAGTGCACGCATCCCGCCCTTGCCCAGAAACATATATTTGCTGAACCCTCCAAAAACACTACTCTTTCCTACGCAAGCTTCAAACTGCTGCCAGACATCTGTGTTCTCTGTTTTCTGCTGCCCTGCGCGTTGTAGAAGAGTGCACAGCTCCACCTGACATTCAGTGCACAGCGAAGTCAACTGCAAAAAAACAGCAGCTGCTCACTCCCAAACACAAGGCGCTGTCTATGTCCTTGCTTCCCTGCAACTCAGCACAGCCCTTCTTTTCTGCAGCTGCCATCGAGTTCTCTGTATCTCGGGAGCTCAGGGAACGAACAAGAATTCTCCAGATTCGTCTGCATCAGGACCAAGTCAAAACGCAGGAAAGTCGTCCTGGAGCACCTGCCAGAAGCATCCCAGAAGTGAACTGAAAGGGCTGGCAGCTGCAGCTACCGTCCTCTAGCAGTGCCAAGGCTGCGCACACAAGCCGGTTTCGTTCTTCGCCTCTCAGAAGCCAACTGCTCTCCCCGGCCTCCGGAGGCGAAGAAAGTGGTTACTAGGTGCACCGCTGACGTGAACCGCACTTGTAGGCTGCAAAGCGCGGCTTCGGCAGAAGGACGCCGGCAACCGCCGCTTTCCAGCGTACAGCTGGGGAGAGCCGAAGTCTGCGTCTCTAGCGGACTGCAACATAGCGAAAAGCTTTTCCAGCGTGTCTCGCCGGGAGAGAGCTTGCCAGCACAGTGCACGCATCCCGCCCTTGCCCAGAAACATATATTTGCTGAACTCTCCAAAAACACTGCTCTTTTCTAGGCAAGCTTCAAACTGCTGTCAGACATCTGTGCTCTCTGTTTTCTGCTGCCCTGCGCGTTGTAGAAGAGTGCACAGCTCCCCCTGACATTCAGTGCACAGCGAAGTCAACTGCAAAACACCAGCAGCTGCTCACTCCCAAACACAAGGCGCTGTCTATGTCCTTGCTTCCCTTGCAACTCATCACAGCCCTTCTTTTCTGCAGCTGCCATCGAGTTCTCTGTATCTCGGGAGCTCAGGAAACGAACAAGAATTCTCCAGATTCGTCTGCATCAGGACCAAGTCAAAACGCAGGAAAGTCGTTTTGGAGCACCTGCCAGAAGCATCCCAGAAGTGAACTGAAAGGGCTGGCAGCTGCAGCCACCGTCCTCTAGCAGTGCCAAGGCAGCGCACACAAGCCGCTTTCGTTCTTCGCCTCTCAGAAGCCAACCGCACTCCACGGCTGCCGGAGGCGAAGAAGCGGCTACTAGGTGCACCGCTGACGTGAACCGCACTTGTAGGCTGCAAAGCGCGGCTTCGGCAGAAAGAAGCCGGCAACCGCCGCTTCCCTGCGGACAGCTGCGGAGAGCCGAAGTCTGCGTCTCTAGCGGACTGCATCATAGCGAAAAGCTTTTCCAGCGTGTCTCGCAGGGAGAAAGCTTGCCAGCACAGTGCACGCATCCCGCCCTTGCCCAGAAACATATATTTGCTGAACTCTCCAAAAACACTGCTCTTTCCTAGGCAAGCTTCAAACTGCTGTCAGACATCTGTGCTCTCTGTTTTCTGCTGCCCTGCGCGTTGTAGAAGAGTGCACAGCTCCCCCTGACATTCAGTGCACAGCGAAGTCAACTGCAAAAAAACAGCAGCTGCTCACTCCCAAACACAAGGCGCTGTCTATGTCCTTGCTTCCCTTGCAACTCAGCACAGCCCTTCTTTTCTGCAGCTGCCATCGAGTTCTCTGTATCTCGGGAGCTCAGGAAACGAACAAGAATTCTCCAGATTCGTCTGCATCAGGACCAAGTCAAAACCCAGGAAAGTCGTCCTGGAGCACCTGCCAGAAGCATGCCAGAGGTGACCTGAAAAGGCTGGCAGCTGCACTCACCGTCCTCTAGCAGTGCCAAGGCTGCGCACACAAGCCGGTTTCGTTCTTCGCCTCTCAGAAGCCAACCGCTCTCCCCGGCTGCCGGAGGCGAGGAAGCGGCTACTAGGTGCACCGCTGACGTGAACCGCACTTGTAGGCTGCAAAGCGCGGCTTCGGCAGAAAGACGCCGGCAACCGCCGCTTCCCTGCGGACAGCTGCCGAGAGCCGGAGTCTGCGTCTCTAGCGGACTGCATCATAGCGAAAAGCTTTTGCAGCGTGTCTCGCCGGGAGAGAGCTTGCCAGGACAGTGCACGCATCCCGCCCTTGCCCAGAAACATGGATCTGCTGAACACTCCGAAAACACTGCTCTTTCCTAGGCAAGCTTCAAACTCCTGTCAGACATTTGTGCTCTCTGTTTTCTGCTGCCCTGCTGGTTGTAGAAGTGTGCACAGCTCCCCCGGCATTCAGTGCACAGCGAAGTCAATTGCAAAAAACCAGCAGCTGCTCACTCCCAAACGCAATGCGCTGTCTATGTCCTTGCTACCCGAGCAACTCAACGCAGCCCTTCTTCTCTGCATCTAGGAAGCTCAGGGCACGAACAAGAATTTTCCAGATTCGTCTGCATCAGGACCAAGTCAAAACCCAGGAAAGTCGTCCTGGAGCACCTGCCAGAAGCATCCCAGAAGTGAAGTGAAAGGGCTGGCAGCTGCAGCCACCGTCTTCTAGCAGTGCCAAGGCTGCGCACACAAGCCGGTTTCGTTCTTCGCCTCTCAGAAGCCAACCGCACTCCCCGGCTGCCGGAGGCGAAGAAGCGGCTACTAGGTGCACCGCTGACGTGAACCGCACTTGTAGGCTGCAAAGCGCGGCTTCGGCAGAAGGACGCCGGCAACCGCCGCTTCACTGCGGACAGCTGGGGAGAGCAGAAGACTGCGTCTCTAGCGGACTGCATCATAGCGAAAAGCTTTTCCAGCGTGTCTCGCAGGGAGAGAGCTTGCCAGCACAGTGCACGCATCCCGCCCTTGCCCAGAAACTTGTATTTGCTGAACACTCCAAAAACACTGCTCTTTCCTAGGCAAGCTTCAAACTGCTGTCAGACGTGCGTGCTCTCTGTTTTCTGCTGCCCTGCGCGTTGTAGAAGAGTGCACAGCTCCACCTGACATTCAGTGCACAGCGAAGTCGACTGCAAAAAACCAGCAGCTGCTCACTCCCAAACACAAGGCGCTGTCTATGTCCTTGCTACCCGAGCAACTCAACGCAGCCCTTCTTCTCTGCATCTCGGTAGCTCAGGGCACGAACAAGAATTCTCCAGATTCGTCTGCTTCAGGACCAAGTCAAAACCCAGGAAAGTCGTCCTGGAGCACCTGCCAGAAGCATGCCAGAGGTGACCTGAAAGGGCTGGCAGCTGCAGCCACCGTCTTCTAGCAGTGCCAAGGCTGCGCACACAAGCCGGTTTCGTTCTTCGCCTCTCAGAAGCCAACCGCTCTCCCCGGCTGCCGGAGGCGAAGAAGCGGCTACTAGGTGTACCGCTGACGTGAACCGCACTTGTAGGCTGCAAAGCGCGGCTTCGGCAGAAGGACTCCGGGAACCGCCGCTTCCCTGCGGACAGCTGCGGAGAGCCGAAGACTGCGTCTCTAGCGGAGTGCATCATAGCGAGAAGCTTTTCCCGCGTGTCTCGACGGGAGAGAGCTTGCCAGCACAGTGCACGCATCCCGCCCTTGCCCAGAAACATATATTTGCTGAACCCTCCAAAAACACTACTCTTTCCTACGCAAGCTTCAAACTGCTGCCAGACATCTGTGTTCTCTGTTTTCTGCTGCCCTGCGCGTTGTAGAAGAGTGCACAGCTCCACCTGACATTCAGTGCACAGCGAAGTCAACTGCAAAAAAACAGCAGCTGCTCACTCCCAAACACAAGGCGCTGTCTATGTCCTTGCTTCCCTGCAACTCAGCACAGCCCTTCTTTTCTGCAGCTGCCATCGAGTTCTCTGTATCTCGGGAGCTCAGGGAACGAACAAGAATTCTCCAGATTCGTCTGCATCAGGACCAAGTCAAAACGCAGGAAAGTCGTCCTGGAGCACCTGCCAGAAGCATCCCAGAAGTGAACTGAAAGGGCTGGCAGCTGCAGCTACCGTCCTCTAGCAGTGCCAAGGCTGCGCACACAAGCCGGTTTCGTTCTTCGCCTCTCAGAAGCCAACTGCTCTCCCCGGCCTCCGGAGGCGAAGAAAGTGGTTACTAGGTGCACCGCTGACGTGAACCGCACTTGTAGGCTGCAAAGCGCGGCTTCGGCAGAAGGACGCCGGCAACCGCCGCTTTCCAGCGTACAGCTGGGGAGAGCCGAAGTCTGCGTCTCTAGCGGACTGCAACATAGCGAAAAGCTTTTCCAGCGTGTCTCGCCGGGAGAGAGCTTGCCAGCACAGTGCACGCATCCCGCCCTTGCCCAGAAACATATATTTGCTGAACTCTCCAAAAACACTGCTCTTTTCTAGGCAAGCTTCAAACTGCTGTCAGACATCTGTGCTCTCTGTTTTCTGCTGCCCTGCGCGTTGTAGAAGAGTGCACAGCTCCCCCTGACATTCAGTGCACAGCGAAGTCAACTGCAAAACACCAGCAGCTGCTCACTCCCAAACACAAGGCGCTGTCTATGTCCTTGCTTCCCTTGCAACTCATCACAGCCCTTCTTTTCTGCAGCTGCCATCGAGTTCTCTGTATCTCGGGAGCTCAGGAAACGAACAAGAATTCTCCAGATTCGTCTGCATCAGGACCAAGTCAAAACGCAGGAAAGTCGTTTTGGAGCACCTGCCAGAAGCATCCCAGAAGTGAACTGAAAGGGCTGGCAGCTGCAGCCACCGTCCTCTAGCAGTGCCAAGGCAGCGCACACAAGCCGCTTTCGTTCTTCGCCTCTCAGAAGCCAACCGCACTCCCCGGCTGCCGGAGGCGAAGAAGCGGCTACTAGGTGCACCGCTGACGTGAACCGCACTTGTAGGCTGCAAAGCGCGGCTTCGGCAGAAAGAAGCCGGCAACCGCCGCTTCCCTGCGGACAGCTGCGGAGAGCCGAAGTCTGCGTCTCTAGCGGACTGCATCATAGCGAAAAGCTTTTCCAGCGTGTCTCGCAGGGAGAAAGCTTGCCAGCACAGTGCACGCATCCCGCCCTTGCCCAGAAACATATATTTGCTGAACTCTCCAAAAACACTGCTCTTTCCTAGGCAAGCTTCAAACTGCTGTCAGACATCTGTGCTCTCTGTTTTCTGCTGCCCTGCGCGTTGTAGAAGAGTGCACAGCTCCCCCTGACATTCAGTGCACAGCGAAGTCAACTGCAAAAAAACAGCAGCTGCTCACTCCCAAACACAAGGCGCTGTCTATGTCCTTGCTTCCCTTGCAACTCAGCACAGCCCTTCTTTTCTGCAGCTGCCATCGAGTTCTCTGTATCTCGGGAGCTCAGGAAACGAACAAGAATTCTCCAGATTCGTCTGCATCAGGACCAAGTCAAAACCCAGGAAAGTCGTCCTGGAGCACCTGCCAGAAGCATGCCAGAGGTGACCTGAAAAGGCTGGCAGCTGCACTCACCGTCCTCTAGCAGTGCCAAGGCTGCGCACACAAGCCGGTTTCGTTCTTCGCCTCTCAGAAGCCAACCGCTCTCCCCGGCTGCCGGAGGCGAGGAAGCGGCTACTAGGTGCACCGCTGACGTGAACCGCACTTGTAGGCTGCAAAGCGCGGCTTCGGCAGAAAGACGCCGGCAACCGCCGCTTCCCTGCGGACAGCTGCCGAGAGCCGGAGTCTGCGTCTCTAGCGGACTGCATCATAGCGAAAAGCTTTTGCAGCGTGTCTCGCCGGGAGAGAGCTTGCCAGGACAGTGCACGCATCCCGCCCTTGCCCAGAAACATGGATCTGCTGAACACTCCGAAAACACTGCTCTTTCCTAGGCAAGCTTCAAACTCCTGTCAGACATTTGTGCTCTCTGTTTTCTGCTGCCCTGCTGGTTGTAGAAGTGTGCACAGCTCCCCCGGCATTCAGTGCACAGCGAAGTCAATTGCAAAAAACCAGCAGCTGCTCACTCCCAAACGCAATGCGCTGTCTATGTCCTTGCTACCCGAGCAACTCAACGCAGCCCTTCTTCTCTGCATCTAGGAAGCTCAGGGCACGAACAAGAATTTTCCAGATTCGTCTGCATCAGGACCAAGTCAAAACCCAGGAAAGTCGTCCTGGAGCACCTGCCAGAAGCATCCCAGAAGTGAAGTGAAAGGGCTGGCAGCTGCAGCCACCGTCTTCTAGCAGTGCCAAGGCTGCGCACACAAGCCGGTTTCGTTCTTCGCCTCTCAGAAGCCAACCGCACTCCCCGGCTGCCGGAGGCGAAGAAGCGGCTACTAGGTGCACCGCTGACGTGAACCGCACTTGTAGGCTGCAAAGCGCGGCTTCGGCAGAAGGACGCCGGCAACCGCCGCTTCACTGCGGACAGCTGGGGAGAGCAGAAGACTGCGTCTCTAGCGGACTGCATCATAGCGAAAAGCTTTTCCAGCGTGTCTCGCAGGGAGAGAGCTTGCCAGCACACTGCACGCATCCCGCCCTTGCCCAGAAACTTGTATTTGCTGAACACTCCAAAAACACTGCTCTTTCCTAGGCAAGCTTCAAACTGCTGTCAGACGTGCGTGCTCTCTGTTTTCTGCTGCCCTGCGCGTTGTAGAAGAGTGCACAGCTCCCCCTGACATTCAGTGCACAGCGAAGTCGACTGCAAAAAACCAGCAGCTGCTCACTCCCAAACACAAGGCGCTGTCTATGTCCTTGCTACCCGAGCAACTCAACGCAGCCCTTCTTCTCTGCATCTCGGTAGCTCAGGGCACGAACAAGAATTCTCCAGATTCGTCTGCTTCAGGAGCAAGTCAAAACCCAGGAAAGTCGTCCTGGAGCACCTGCCAGAAGCATGCCAGAGGTGACCTGAAAGGGCTGGCAGCTGCAGCCACCGTCTTCTAGCAGTGCCAAGGCTGCGCACACAAGCCGGTTTCGTTCTTCGCCTCTCAGAAGCCAACCGCTCTCCCCGGCTGCCGGAGGCGAAGAAGCGGCTACTAGGTGTACCGCTGACGTGAACCGCACTTGTAGGCTGCAAAGCGCGGCTTCGGCAGAAGGACTCCGGGAACCGCCGCTTCCCTGCGGACAGCTGCGGAGAGCCGAAGACTGCGTCTCTAGCGGAGTGCATCATAGCGAGAAGCTTTTCCCGCGTGTCTCGACGGGAGAGAGCTTGCCAGCACAGTGCACGCATCCCGCCCTTGCCCAGAAACATATATTTGCTGAACCCTCCAAAAACACTACTCTTTCCTACGCAAGCTTCAAACTGCTGCCAGACATCTGTGTTCTCTGTTTTCTGCTGCCCTGCGCGTTGTAGAAGAGTGCACAGCTCCACCTGACATTCAGTGCACAGCGAAGTCAACTGCAAAAAAACAGCAGCTGCTCACTCCCAAACACAAGGCGCTGTCTATGTCCTTGCTTCCCTGCAACTCAGCACAGCCCTTCTTTTCTGCAGCTGCCATCGAGTTCTCTGTATCTCGGGAGCTCAGGGAACGAACAAGAATTCTCCAGATTCGTCTGCATCAGGACCAAGTCAAAACGCAGGAAAGTCGTCCTGGAGCACCTGCCAGAAGCATCCCAGAAGTGAACTGAAAGGGCTGGCAGCTGCAGGTACCGTCCTCTAGCAGTGCCAAGGCTGCGCACACAAGCCGGTTTCGTTCTTCGCCTCTCAGAAGCCAACTGCTCTCCCCGGCCTCCGGAGGCGAAGAAAGTGGTTACTAGGTGCACCGCTGACGTGAACCGCACTTGTAGGCTGCAAAGCGCGGCTTCGGCAGAAGGACGCCGGCAACCGCCGCTTTCCAGCGTACAGCTGGGGAGAGCCGAAGTCTGCGTCTCTAGCGGACTGCAACATAGCGAAAAGCTTTTCCAGCGTGTCTCGCCGGGAGAGAGCTTGCCAGCACAGTGCACGCATCCCGCCCTTGCCCAGAAACATATATTTGCTGAACTCTCCAAAAACACTGCTCTTTTCTAGGCAAGCTTCAAACTGCTGTCAGACATCTGTGCTCTCTGTTTTCTGCTGCCCTGCGCGTTGTAGAAGAGTGCACAGCTCCCCCTGACATTCAGTGCACAGCGAAGTCAACTGCAAAACACCAGCAGCTGCTCACTCCCAAACACAAGGCGCTGTCTATGTCCTTGCTTCCCTTGCAACTCATCACAGCCCTTCTTTTCTGCAGCTGCCATCGAGTTCTCTGTATCTCGGGAGCTCAGGAAACGAACAAGAATTCTCCAGATTCGTCTGCATCAGGACCAAGTCAAAACGCAGGAAAGTCGTTTTGGAGCACCTGCCAGAAGCATCCCAGAAGTGAACTGAAAGGGCTGGCAGCTGCAGCCACCGTCCTCTAGCAGTGCCAAGGCAGCGCACACAAGCCGCTTTCGTTCTTCGCCTCTCAGAAGCCAACCGCACTCCCCGGCTGCCGGAGGCGAAGAAGCGGCTACTAGGTGCACCGCTGACGTGAACCGCACTTGTAGGCTGCAAAGCGCGGCTTCGGCAGAAAGAAGCCGGCAACCGCCGCTTCCCTGCGGACAGCTGCGGAGAGCCGAAGTCTGCGTCTCTAGCGGACTGCATCATAGCGAAAAGCTTTTCCAGCGTGTCTCGCAGGGAGAAAGCTTGCCAGCACAGTGCACGCATCCCGCCCTTGCCCAGAAACATATATTTGCTGAACTCTCCAAAAACACTGCTCTTTCCTAGGCAAGCTTCAAACTGCTGTCAGACATCTGTGCTCTCTGTTTTCTGCTGCCCTGCGCGTTGTAGAAGAGTGCACAGCTCCCCCTGACATTCAGTGCACAGCGAAGTCAACTGCAAAAAAACAGCAGCTGCTCACTCCCAAACACAAGGCGCTGTCTATGTCCTTGCTTCCCTTGCAACTCAGCACAGCCCTTCTTTTCTGCAGCTGCCATCGAGTTCTCTGTATCTCGGGAGCTCAGGAAACGAACAAGAATTCTCCAGATTCGTCTGCATCAGGACCAAGTCAAAACCCAGGAAAGTCGTCCTGGAGCACCTGCCAGAAGCATGCCAGAGGTGACCTGAAAAGGCTGGCAGCTGCACTCACCGTCCTCTAGCAGTGCCAAGGCTGCGCACACAAGCCGGTTTCGTTCTTCGCCTCTCAGAAGCCAACCGCTCTCCCCGGCTGCCGGAGGCGAGGAAGCGGCTACTAGGTGCACCGCTGACGTGAACCGCACTTGTAGGCTGCAAAGCGCGGCTTCGGCAGAAAGACGCCGGCAACCGCCGCTTCCCTGCGGACAGCTGCCGAGAGCCGGAGTCTGCGTCTCTAGCGGACTGCATCATAGCGAAAAGCTTTTGCAGCGTGTCTCGCCGGGAGAGAGCTTGCCAGGACAGTGCACGCATCCCGCCCTTGCCCAGAAACATGGATCTGCTGAACACTCCGAAAACACTGCTCTTTCCTAGGCAAGCTTCAAACTCCTGTCAGACATTTGTGCTCTCTGTTTTCTGCTGCCCTGCTGGTTGTAGAAGTGTGCACAGCTCCCCCGGCATTCAGTGCACAGCGAAGTCAATTGCAAAAAACCAGCAGCTGCTCACTCCCAAACGCAATGCGCTGTCTATGTCCTAGCTACCCGAGCAACTCAACGCAGCCCTTCTTCTCTGCATCTAGGAAGCTCAGGGCACGAACAAGAATTTTCCAGATTCGTCTGCATCAGGACCAAGTCAAAACCCAGGAAAGTCGTCCTGGAGCACCTGCCAGAAGCATCCCAGAAGTGAAGTGAAAGGGCTGGCAGCTGCAGCCACCGTCTTCTAGCAGTGCCAAGGCTGCGCACACAAGCCGGTTTCGTTCTTCGCCTCTCAGAAGCCAACCGCACTCCCCGGCTGCCGGAGGCGAAGAAGCGGCTACTAGGTGCACCGCTGACGTGAACCGCACTTGTAGGCTGCAAAGCGCGGCTTCGGCAGAAGGACGCCGGCAACCGCCGCTTCACTGCGGACAGCTGGGGAGAGCAGAAGACTGCGTCTCTAGCGGACTGCATCATAGCGAAAAGCTTTTCCAGCGTGTCTCGCAGGGAGAGAGCTTGCCAGCACACTGCACGCATCCCGCCCTTGCCCAGAAACTTGTATTTGCTGAACACTCCAAAAACACTGCTCTTTCCTAGGCAAGCTTCAAACTGCTGTCAGACGTGCGTGCTCTCTGTTTTCTGCTGCCCTGCGCGTTGTAGAAGAGTGCACAGCTCCCCCTGACATTCAGTGCACAGCCAAGTCGACTGCAAAAAACCAGCAGCTGCTCACTCCCAAACACAAGGCGCTGTCTATGTCCTTGCTACCCGAGCAACTCAACGCAGCCCTTCTTCTCTGCATCTCGGTAGCTCAGGGCACGAACAAGAATTCTCCAGATTCGTCTGCTTCAGGAGCAAGTCAAAACCCAGGAAAGTCGTCCTGGAGCACCTGCCAGAAGCATGCCAGAGGTGACCTGAAAGGGCTGGCAGCTGCAGCCACCGTCTTCTAGCAGTGCCAAGGCTGCGCACACAAGCCGGTTTCGTTCTTCGCCTCTCAGAAGCCAACCGCACTCCCCGGCTGCCGGAGGCGAAGAAGCGGCTACTAGGTGCACCGCTGACGTGAACCGCACTTGTAGGCTGCAAAGCGCGGCTTCGGCAGAAGGACGCCGGCAACCGCCGCTTCACTGCGGACAGCTGGGGAGAGCAGAAGACTGCGTCTCTAGCGGACTGCATCATAGCGAAAAGCTTTTCCAGCGTGTCTCGCAGGGAGAGAGCTTGCCAGCACACTGCACGCATCCCGCCCTTGCCCAGAAACTTGTATTTGCTGAACACTCCAAAAACACTGCTCTTTCCTAGGCAAGCTTCAAACTGCTGTCAGACGTGCGTGCTCTCTGTTTTCTGCTGCCCTGCGCGTTGTAGAAGAGTGCACAGCTCCCCCTGACATTCAGTGCACAGCCAAGTCGACTGCAAAAAACCAGCAGCTGCTCACTCCCAAACACAAGGCGCTGTCTATGTCCTTGCTACCCGAGCAACTCAACGCAGCCCTTCTTCTCTGCATCTCGGTAGCTCAGGGCACGAACAAGAATTCTCCAGATTCGTCTGCTTCAGGAGCAAGTCAAAACCCAGGAAAGTCGTCCTGGAGCACCTGCCAGAAGCATGCCAGAGGTGACCTGAAAGGGCTGGCAGCTGCAGCCACCGTCTTCTAGCAGTGCCAAGGCTGCGCACACAAGCCGGTTTCGTTCTTCGCCTCTCAGAAGCCAACCGCTCTCCCCGGCTGCCGGAGGCGAAGAAGCGGCTACTAGGTGTACCGCTGACGTGAACCGCACTTGTAGGCTGCAAAGCGCGGCTTCGGCAGAAGGACTCCGGGAACCGCCGCTTCCCTGCGGACAGCTGCGGAGAGCCGAAGACTGCGTCTCTAGCGGAGTGCATCATAGCGAGAAGCTTTTCCCGCGTGTCTCGACGGGAGAGAGCTTGCCAGCACAGTGCACGCATCCCGCCCTTGCCCAGAAACATATATTTGCTGAACCCTCCAAAAACACTACTCTTTCCTACGCAAGCTTCAAACTGCTGCCAGACATCTGTGTTCTCTGTTTTCTGCTGCCCTGGGCGTTGTAGAAGAGTGCACAGCTCCACCTGACATTCAGTGCACAGCGAAGTCAACTGCAAAAAAACAGCAGCTGCTCACTCCCAAACACAAGGCGCTGTCTATGTCCTTGCTTCCCTGCAACTCAGCACAGCCCTTCTTTTCTGCAGCTGCCATCGAGTTCTCTGTATCTCGGGAGCTCAGGGAACGAACAAGAATTCTCCAGATTCGTCTGCATCAGGACCAAGTCAAAACGCAGGAAAGTCGTCCTGGAGCACCTGCCAGAAGCATCCCAGAAGTGAACTGAAAGGGCTGGCAGCTGCAGCTACCGTCCTCTAGCAGTGCCAAGGCTGCGCACACAAGCCGGTTTCGTTCTTCGCCTCTCAGAAGCCAACTGCTCTCCCCGGCCTCCGGAGGCGAAGAAAGTGGTTACTAGGTGCACCGCTGACGTGAACCGCACTTGTAGGCTGCAAAGCGCGGCTTCGGCAGAAGGACGCCGGCAACCGCCGCTTTCCAGCGTACAGCTGGGGAGAGCCGAAGTCTGCGTCTCTAGCGGACTGCAACATAGCGAAAAGCTTTTCCAGCGTGTCTCGCCGGGAGAGAGCTTGCCAGCACAGTGCACGCATCCCGCCCTTGCCCAGAAACATATATTTGCTGAACTCTCCAAAAACACTGCTCTTTTCTAGGCAAGTTTCAAACTGCTGTCAGACATCTGTGCTCTCTGTTTTCTGCTGCCCTGCGCGTTGTAGAAGAGTGCACAGCTCCCCCTGACATTCAGTGCACAGCGAAGTCAACTGCAAAACACCAGCAGCTGCTCACTCCCAAACACAAGGCGCTGTCTATGTCCTTGCTTCCCTTGCAACTCATCACAGCCCTTCTTTTCTGCAGCTGCCATCGAGTTCTCTGTATCTCGGGAGCTCAGGGAACGAACAAGAATTCTCCAGATTCGTCTGCATCAGGACCAAGTCAAAACGCAGGAAAGTCGTTTTGGAGCACCTGCCAGAAGCATCCCAGAAGTGAACTGAAAGGGCTGGCAGCTGCAGCCACCGTCCTCTAGCAGTGCCAAGGCAGCGCACAAAAGCCGCTTTCGTTCTTCGCCTCTCAGAAGCCAACCGCACTCCCCGGCTGCCGGAGGCGAAGAAGCGGCTACTAGGTGCACCGCTGACGTGAACCGCACTTGTAGGCTGCAAAGCGCGGCTTCGGCAGAAAGAAGCCGGCAACCGCCGCTTCCCTGCGGACAGCTGCGGAGAGCCGAAGTCTGCGTCTCTAGCGGACTGCATCATAGCGAAAAGCTTTTCCAGCGTGTCTCGCAGGGAGAAAGCTTGCCAGCACAGTGCACGCATCCCGCCCTTGCCCAGAAACATATATTTGCTGAACTCTCCAAAAACACTGCTCTTTCCTACGCAAGCTTCAAACTGCTGTCAGACATCTGTGCTCTCTGTTTTCTGCTGCCCTGCGCGTTGTAGAAGAGTGCACAGCTCCCCCTGACATTCAGTGCACAGCGAAGTCAACTGCAAAAAAACAGCAGCTGCTCACTCCCAAACACAAGGCGCTGTCTATGTCCTTGCTTCCCTTGCAACTCAGCACAGCCCTTCTTTTCTGCAGCTGCCATCGAGTTCTCTGTATCTCGGGAGCTCAGGAAACGAACAAGAATTCTCCAGATTCGTCTGCATCAGGACCAAGTCAAAACCCAGGAAAGTCGTCCTGGAGCACCTGCCAGAAGCATGCCAGAGGTGACCTGAAAAGGCTGGCAGCTGCACTCACCGTCCTCTAGCAGTGCCAAGGCTGCGCACACAAGCCGGTTTCGTTCTTCGCCTCTCAGAAGCCAACCGCTCTCCCCGGCTGCCGGAGGCGAGGAAGCGGCTACTAGGTGCACCGCTGACGTGAACCGCACTTGTAGGCTGCAAAGCGCGGCTTCGGCAGAAAGACGCCGGCAACCGCCGCTTCCCTGCGGACAGCTGCCGAGAGCCGGAGTCTGCGTCTCTAGCGGACTGCATCATAGCGAAAAGCTTTTGCAGCGTGTCTCGCCGGGAGAGAGCTTGCCAGGACAGTGCACGCATCCCGCCCTTGCCCAGAAACATGGATCTGCTGAACACTCCGAAAACACTGCTCTTTCCTAGGCAAGCTTCAAACTCCTGTCAGACATTTGTGCTCTCTGTTTTCTGCTGCCCTGCTGGTTGTAGAAGTGTGCACAGCTCCCCCGGCATTCAGTGCACAGCGAAGTCAATTGCAAAAAACCAGCAGCTGCTCACTCCCAAACGCAATGCGCTGTCTATGTCCTTGCTACCCGAGCAACTCAACGCAGCCCTTCTTCTCTGCATCTAGGAAGCTCAGGGCACGAACAAGAATTTTCCAGATTCGTCTGCATCAGGACCAAGTCAAAACCCAGGAAAGTCGTCCTGGAGCACCTGCCAGAAGCATCCCAGAAGTGAAGTGAAAGGGCTGGCAGCTGCAGCCACCGTCTTCTAGCAGTGCCAAGGCTGCGCACACAAGCCGGTTTCGTTCTTCGCCTCTCAGAAGCCAACCGCACTCCCCGGCTGCCGGAGGCGAAGAAGCGGCTACTAGGTGCACCGCTGACGTGAACCGCACTTGTAGGCTGCAAAGCGCGGCTTCGGCAGAAAGAAGCCGGCAACCGCCGCTTCCCTGCGGACAGCTGCGGAGAGCCGAAGTCTGCGTCTCTAGCGGACTGCATCATAGCGAAAAGCTTTTCCAGCGTGTCTCGCAGGGAGAAAGCTTGCCAGCACAGTGCACGCATCCCGCCCTTGCCCAGAAACATATATTTGCTGAACTCTCCAAAAACACTGCTCTTTCCTAGGCAAGCTTCAAACTGCTGTCAGACATCTGTGCTCTCTGTTTTCTGCTGCCCTGCGCGTTGTAGAAGAGTGCACAGCTCCCCCTGACATTCAGTGCACAGCGAAGTCAACTGCAAAAAAACAGCAGCTGCTCACTCCCAAACACAAGGCGCTGTCTATGTCCTTGCTTCCCTTGCAACTCAGCACAGCCCTTCTTTTCTGCAGCTGCCATCGAGTTCTCTGTATCTCGGGAGCTCAGGAAACGAACAAGAATTCTCCAGATTCGTCTGCATCAGGACCAAGTCAAAACCCAGGAAAGTCGTCCTGGAGCACCTGCCAGAAGCATGCCAGAGGTGACCTGAAAGGGCTGGCAGCTGCACTCACCGTCCTCTAGCAGTGCCAAGGCTGCGCACACAAGCCGGTTTCGTTCTTCGCCTCTCAGAAGCCAACCGCTCTCCCCGGCTGCCGGAGGCGAGGAAGCGGCTACTAGGTGCACCGCTGACGTGAACCGCACTTGTAGGCTGCAAAGCGCGGCTTCGGCAGAAGGACGCCGGCAACCGCCGCTTTCCAGCGTACAGCTGGGGAGAGCCGAAGTCTGCGTCTCTAGCGGACTGCAACATAGCGAAAAGCTTTTCCAGCGTGTCTCGCCGGGAGAGAGCTTGCCAGCACAGTGCACGCATCCCGCCCTTGCCCAGAAACATATATTTGCTGAACTCTCCAAAAACACTGCTCTTTTCTAGGCAAGCTTCAAACTGCTGTCAGACATCTGTGCTCTCTGTTTTCTGCTGCCCTGCGCGTTGTAGAAGAGTGCACAGCTCCCCCTGACATTCAGTGCACAGCGAAGTCAACTGCAAAACACCAGCAGCTGCTCACTCCCAAACACAAGGCGCTGTCTATGTCCTTGCTTCCCTTGCAACTCATCACAGCCCTTCTTTTCTGCAGCTGCCATCGAGTTCTCTGTATCTCGGGAGCTCAGGAAACGAACAAGAATTCTCCAGATTCGTCTGCATCAGGACCAAGTCAAAACGCAGGAAAGTCGTTTTGGAGCACCTGCCAGAAGCATCCCAGAAGTGAACTGAAAGGGCTGGCAGCTGCAGCCACCGTCCTCTAGCAGTGCCAAGGCAGCGCACAAAAGCCGCTTTCGTTCTTCGCCTCTCAGAAGCCAACCGCACTCCCCGGCTGCCGGAGGCGAAGAAGCGGCTACTAGGTGCACCGCTGACGTGAACCGCACTTGTAGGCTGCAAAGCGCGGCTTCGGCAGAAAGAAGCCGGCAACCGCCGCTTCCCTGCGGACAGCTGCGGAGAGCCGAAGTCTGCGTCTCTAGCGGACTGCATCATAGCGAAAAGCTTTTCCAGCGTGTCTCGCAGGGAGAAAGCTTGCCAGCACAGTGCACGCATCCCGCCCTTGCCCAGAAACATATATTTGCTGAACTCTCCAAAAACACTGCTCTTTCCTAGGCAAGCTTCAAACTGCTGTCAGACATCTGTGCTCTCTGTTTTCTGCTGCCCTGCGCGTTGTAGAAGAGTGCACAGCTCCCCCTGACATTCAGTGCACAGCGAAGTCAACTGCAAAAAAACAGCAGCTGCTCACTCCCAAACACAAGGCGCTGTCTATGTCCTTGCTTCCCTTGCAACTCAGCACAGCCCTTCTTTTCTGCAGCTGCCATCGAGTTCTCTGTATCTCGGGAGCTCAGGAAACGAACAAGAATTCTCCAGATTCGTCTGCATCAGGACCAAGTCAAAACCCAGGAAAGTCGTCCTGGAGCACCTGCCAGAAGCATGCCAGAGGTGACCTGAAAGGGCTGGCAGCTGCACTCACCGTCCTCTAGCAGTGCCAAGGCTGCGCACACAAGCCGGTTTCGTTCTTCGCCTCTCAGAAGCCAACCGCTCTCCCCGGCTGCCGGAGGCGAGGAAGCGGCTACTAGGTGCACCGCTGACGTGAACCGCACTTGTAGGCTGCAAAGCGCGGCTTCGGCAGAAAGACGCCGGCAACCGCCGCTTCCCTGCGGACAGCTGCCGAGAGCCGGAGTCTGCGTCTCTAGCGGACTGCATCATAGCGAAAAGCTTTTGCAGCGTGTCTCGCCGGGAGAGAGCTTGCCAGGACAGTGCACGCATCCCGCCCTTGCCCAGAAACATGGATCTGCTGAACACTCCGAAAACACTGCTCTTTCCTAGGCAAGCTTCAAACTCCTGTCAGACATTTGTGCTCTCTGTTTTCTGCTGCCCTGCTGGTTGTAGAAGTGTGCACAGCTCCCCCGGCATTCAGTGCACAGCGAAGTCAATTGCAAAAAACCAGCAGCTGCTCACTCCCAAACGCAATGCGCTGTCTATGTCCTTGCTACCCGAGCAACTCAACGCAGCCCTTCTTCTCTGCATCTAGGAAGCTCAGGGCACGAACAAGAATTTTCCAGATTCGTCTGCATCAGGACCAAGTCAAAACCCAGGAAAGTCGTCCTGGAGCACCTGCCAGAAGCATCCCAGAAGTGAAGTGAAAGGGCTGGCAGCTGCAGCCACCGTCTTCTAGCAGTGCCAAGGCTGCGCACACAAGCCGGTTTCGTTCTTCGCCTCTCAGAAGCCAACCGCACTCCCCGGCTGCCGGAGGCGAAGAAGCGGCTACTAGGTGCACCGCTGACGTGAACCGCACTTGTAGGCTGCAAAGCGCGGCTTCGGCAGAAAGAAGCCGGCAACCGCCGCTTCCCTGCGGACAGCTGCGGAGAGCCGAAGTCTGCGTCTCTAGCGGACTGCATCATAGCGAAAAGCTTTTCCAGCGTGTCTCGCAGGGAGAAAGCTTGCCAGCACAGTGCACGCATCCCGCCCTTGCCCAGAAACATATATTTGCTGAACTCTCCAAAAACACTGCTCTTTCCTAGGCAAGCTTCAAACTGCTGTCAGACATCTGTGCTCTCTGTTTTCTGCTGCCCTGCGCGTTGTAGAAGAGTGCACAGCTCCCCCTGACATTCAGTGCACAGCGAAGTCAACTGCAAAAAAACAGCAGCTGCTCACTCCCAAACACAAGGCGCTGTCTATGTCCTTGCTTCCCTTGCAACTCAGCACAGCCCTTCTTTTCTGCAGCTGCCATCGAGTTCTCTGTATCTCGGGAGCTCAGGAAACGAACAAGAATTCTCCAGATTCGTCTGCATCAGGACCAAGTCAAAACCCAGGAAAGTCGTCCTGGAGCACCTGCCAGAAGCATGCCAGAGGTGACCTGAAAGGGCTGGCAGCTGCACTCACCGTCCTCTAGCAGTGCCAAGGCTGCGCACACAAGCCGGTTTCGTTCTTCGCCTCTCAGAAGCCAACCGCTCTCCCCGGCTGCCGGAGGCGAGGAAGCGGCTACTAGGTGCACCGCTGACGTGAACCGCACTTGTAGGCTGCAAAGCGCGGCTTCGGCAGAAGGACGCCGGCAACCGCCGCTTTCCAGCGTACAGCTGGGGAGAGCCGAAGTCTGCGTCTCTAGCGGACTGCAACATAGCGAAAAGCTTTTCCAGCGTGTCTCGCCGGGAGAGAGCTTGCCAGCACAGTGCACGCATCCCGCCCTTGCCCAGAAACATATATTTGCTGAACTCTCCAAAAACACTGCTCTTTTCTAGGCAAGCTTCAAACTGCTGTCAGACATCTGTGCTCTCTGTTTTCTGCTGCCCTGCGCGTTGTAGAAGAGTGCACAGCTCCCCCTGACATTCAGTGCACAGCGAAGTCAACTGCAAAACACCAGCAGCTGCTCACTCCCAAACACAAGGCGCTGTCTATGTCCTTGCTTCCCTTGCAACTCATCACAGCCCTTCTTTTCTGCAGCTGCCATCGAGTTCTCTGTATCTCGGGAGCTCAGGAAACGAACAAGAATTCTCCAGATTCGTCTGCATCAGGACCAAGTCAAAACGCAGGAAAGTCGTTTTGGAGCACCTGCCAGAAGCATCCCAGAAGTGAACTGAAAGGGCTGGCAGCTGCAGCCACCGTCCTCTAGCAGTGCCAAGGCAGCGCACAAAAGCCGCTTTCGTTCTTCGCCTCTCAGAAGCCAACCGCACTCCCCGGCTGCCGGAGGCGAAGAAGCGGCTACTAGGTGCACCGCTGACGTGAACCGCACTTGTAGGCTGCAAAGCGCGGCTTCGGCAGAAAGAAGCCGGCAACCGCCGCTTCCCTGCGGACAGCTGCGGAGAGCCGAAGTCTGCGTCTCTAGCGGACTGCATCATAGCGAAAAGCTTTTCCAGCGTGTCTCGCAGGGAGAAAGCTTGCCAGCACAGTGCACGCATCCCGCCCTTGCCCAGAAACATATATTTGCTGAACTCTCCAAAAACACTGCTCTTTCCTAGGCAAGCTTCAAACTGCTGTCAGACATCTGTGCTCTCTGTTTTCTGCTGCCCTGCGCGTTGTAGAAGAGTGCACAGCTCCCCCTGACATTCAGTGCACAGCGAAGTCAACTGCAAAAAAACAGCAGCTGCTCACTCCCAAACACAAGGCGCTGTCTATGTCCTTGCTTCCCTTGCAACTCAGCACAGCCCTTCTTTTCTGCAGCTGCCATCGAGTTCTCTGTATCTCGGGAGCTCAGGAAACGAACAAGAATTCTCCAGATTCGTCTGCATCAGGACCAAGTCAAAACCCAGGAAAGTCGTCCTGGAGCACCTGCCAGAAGCATGCCAGAGGTGACCTGAAAGGGCTGGCAGCTGCACTCACCGTCCTCTAGCAGTGCCAAGGCTGCGCACACAAGCCGGTTTCGTTCTTCGCCTCTCAGAAGCCAACCGCTCTCCCCGGCTGCCGGAGGCGAGGAAGCGGCTACTAGGTGCACCGCTGACGTGAACCGCACTTGTAGGCTGCAAAGCGCGGCTTCGGCAGAAAGACGCCGGCAACCGCCGCTTCCCTGCGGACAGCTGCCGAGAGCCGGAGTCTGCGTCTCTAGCGGACTGCATCATAGCGAAAAGCTTTTGCAGCGTGTCTCGCCGGGAGAGAGCTTGCCAGGACAGTGCACGCATCCCGCCCTTGCCCAGAAACATGGATCTGCTGAACACTCCGAAAACACTGCTCTTTCCTAGGCAAGCTTCAAACTCCTGTCAGACATTTGTGCTCTCTGTTTTCTGCTGCCCTGCTGGTTGTAGAAGTGTGCACAGCTCCCCCGGCATTCAGTGCACAGCGAAGTCAATTGCAAAAAACCAGCAGCTGCTCACTCCCAAACGCAATGCGCTGTCTATGTCCTTGCTACCCGAGCAACTCAACGCAGCCCTTCTTCTCTGCATCTAGGAAGCTCAGGGCACGAACAAGAATTTTCCAGATTCGTCTGCATCAGGACCAAGTCAAAACCCAGGAAAGTCGTCCTGGAGCACCTGCCAGAAGCATCCCAGAAGTGAAGTGAAAGGGCTGGCAGCTGCAGCCACCGTCTTCTAGCAGTGCCAAGGCTGCGCACACAAGCCGGTTTCTTTCTTCGCCTCTCAGAAGCCAACCGCTCTCCCCGGTTGCCGGAGGCGAAGAAGCGGCTACTAGGTGCACCGCTGACGTGAACCGCACTTGTAGGCTGCAAAGCGCGGCTTCAGCAGAAGGACGCCGGCAACCGCCGCTTCCCTGCGTACAGCTGGGGAGAGCCGAAGTCTGCGTCTCTAGCGGACTGCATCATAGCGAAAAGCTTTTGCAACGTGTCTCGCCGGGAGAGAGCTTGCCAGCACAGTGCACGCATCCCGCCCTTGCCCAGAAACATATATTTGCTGAACTCTCCAAAAACACTGCTCTTTCCTACGCAAGCTTCAAACTGCTGTCAGACATCTGTGCTCTCTGTTTTCTGCTGCCCTGCGCGTTGTAGAAGAGTGCACAGCTTCCCCTGACATTCAGTGCACAGCGAAGTCGACTGCAAAAAACGAGCAGCTGCTCACTCCCAAACACAAGGCGCTGTCTATGTCCTTGCTACCCGAGCAACTCAACGCAAGCCCTTCTTCTCTGCATCTCGGTAGCTCAGGGCACGAACAAGAATTATCCAGATTCGTCTGCATCAGGACCAAGTCAAAACCCAGGAAAGTCGTCCTGGAGCACCTGTCAGAAGCATGCCAGAGGTGACCTGAAAGGGCTGGCAGCTGCAGCCACCGTCTTCTAGCAGTGCCAAGGCTGCGCACACAAGCCGGTTTCGTTCTTCGCCTCTCAGAAGCCAACCGCTCTCCCCGGCTGCCGGAGGCGAAGAAGCGGCTACTAGGTGTACCGCTGACGTGAACCGCACTTGTAGGCTGCAAAGCGCGGCTTCGGCAGAAGGACTCCGGGAACCGCCGCTTCCCTGCGGACAGCTGCGGAGAGCCGAAGACTGCGTCTCTAGCGGAGTGCATCATAGCGAGAAGCTTTTCCCGCGTGTCTCGACGGGAGAGAGCTTGCCAGCACAGTGCACGCATCCCGCCCTTGCCCAGAAACATATATTTGCTGAACCCTCCAAAAACACTACTCTTTCCTACGCAAGCTTCAAACTGCTGCCAGACATCTGTGTTCTCTGTTTTCTGCTGCCCTGCGCGTTGTAGAAGAGTGCACAGCTCCACCTGACATTCAGTGCACAGCGAAGTCAACTGCAAAAAAACAGCAGCTGCTCACTCCCAAACACAAGGCGCTGTCTATGTCCTTGCTTCCCTGCAACTCAGCACAGCCCTTCTTTTCTGCAGCTGCCATCGAGTTCTCTGTATCTCGGGAGCTCAGGGAACGAACAAGAATTCTCCAGATTCGTCTGCATCAGGACCAAGTCAAAACGCAGGAAAGTCGTCCTGGAGCACCTGCCAGAAGCATCCCAGAAGTGAACTGAAAGGGCTGGCAGCTGCAGCTACCGTCCTCTAGCAGTGCCAAGGCTGCGCACACAAGCCGGTTTCGTTCTTCGCCTCTCAGAAGCCAACTGCTCTCCCCGGCCTCCGGAGGCGAAGAAAGTGGTTACTAGGTGCACCGCTGACGTGAACCGCACTTGTAGGCTGCAAAGCGCGGCTTCGGCAGAAGGACGCCGGCAACCGCCGCTTTCCAGCGTACAGCTGGGGAGAGCCGAAGTCTGCGTCTCTAGCGGACTGCAACATAGCGAAAAGCTTTTCCAGCGTGTCTCGCAGGGAGAGAGCTTGCCAGCACACTGCACGCATCCCGCCCTTGCCCAGAAACTTGTATTTGCTGAACACTCCAAAAACACTGCTCTTTCCTAGGCAAGCTTCAAACTGCTGTCAGACGTGCGTGCTCTCTGTTTTCTGCTGCCCTGCTGGTTGTAGAAGTGTGCACAGCTCACCCTGGCATTCAGTGCACAGCGAAGTCAATTGCAAAAAACCAGCAGCTGCTCACTCCCAAACGCAAGGCGCTGTCTATGTCCTTGCTACCCGAGCAACTCAACGCAGCCCTTCTTCTCTGCATCAAGGAAGCTCAGGGCACGAACAAGAATTTTCCAGATTCGTCTGCATCTGGACCAAGTCAAAACCCAGGAAAGTCGTCCTGGAGCACTTGCCAGAAGCATCCCAGAAGTGAAGTGAAAGGGCTGGCAGCTGCAGCCACCGTCTTCTAGCAGTGCCAAGTCTGCGCACACAAGCCGGTTTCGTTCTTCGCCTCTCAGAAGCCAACCGCACTCCCCGGCTGCCGGAGGCGAAGAAGCGGCTACTAGGTGCACCGCTGACGTGAACCGCACTTGTAGGCTGCAAAGCGCGGCTTCGGCAGAAGGACGCCGGCAACCGCCGCTTCACTGCGGACAGCTGGGGAGAGCAGAAGACTGCGTTTCTAGCGGTCTGCATCATAGCGAAAAGCTTTTCCAGCGTGTCTCGCAGGGAGAGAGCTTGCCAGCACACTGCACGCATCCCGCCCTTGCCCAGAAACTTGTATTTGCTGAACACTCCAAAAACACTGCTCTTTCCTAGGCAAGCTTCAAACTGCTGTCAGACGTGCGTGCTCTCTGTTTTCTGCTGCCCTGCGCGTTGTAGAAGAGTGCACAGCTCCACCTGACATTCAGTGCACAGCGAAGTCGACTGCAAAAAACCAGCAGCTGCTCACTCCCAAACACAAGGCGCTGTCTATGTCCTTGCTACCCGAGCAACTCAACGCAGCCCTTCTTCTCTGCATCTCGGTAGCTCAGGGCACGAACAAGAATTCTCCAGATTCGTCTGCTTCAGGACCAAGTCAAAACCCAGGAAAGTCGTCCTGGAGCACCTACCAGAAGCATGCCAGAGGTGACCTGAAAGGGCTGGCAGCTGCAGCCACCGTCTTCTAGCAGTGCCAAGGCTGCGCACACAAGCCGGTTTCGTTCTTCGCCTCTCAGAAGCCAACCGCTCTCCCCGGCTGCCGGAGGCGAAGAAGCGGCTACTAGGTGTACCGCTGACGTGAACCGCACTTGTAGGCTGCAAAGCGCGGCTTCGGCAGAAGGACTCCGGGAACCGCCGCTTCCCTGCGGACAGCTGCGGAGAGCCGAAGTCTGCGTCTCTAGCGGAGTGCATCATAGCGAGAAGCTTTTCCCGCGTGTCTCGACGGGAGAGAGCTTGCCAGCACAGTGCACGCATCCCGCCCTTGCCCAGAAACATATATTTGCTGAACCCTCCAAAAACACTACTCTTTCCTACGCAAGCTTCAAACTGCTGCCAGACATCTGTGTTCTCTGTTTTCTGCTGCCCTGCGCGTTGTAGAAGAGTGCACAGCTCCACCTGACATTCAGTGCACAGCGAAGTCAACTGCAAAAAAACAGCAGCTGCTCACTCCCAAACACAAGGCGCTGTCTATGTCCTTGCTTCCCTGCAACTCAGCACAGCCCTTCTTTTCTGCAGCTGCCATCGAGTTCTCTGTATCTCGGGAGCTCAGGGAACGAACAAGAATTCTCCAGATTCGTCTGCATCAGGACCAAGTCAAAACGCAGGAAAGTCGTCCTGGAGCACCTGCCAGAAGCATCCCAGAAGTGAACTGAAAGGGCTGGCAGCTGCAGCTACCGTCCTCTAGCAGTGCCAAGGCTGCGCACACAAGCCGGTTTCGTTCTTCGCCTCTCAGAAGCCAACTGCTCTCCCCGGCCTCCGGAGGCGAAGAAAGTGGTTACTAGGTGCACCGCTGACGTGAACCGCACTTGTAGGCTGCAAAGCGCGGCTTCGGCAGAAGGACGCCGGCAACCGCCGCTTTCCAGCGTACAGCTGGGGAGAGCCGAAGTCTGCGTCTCTAGCGGACTGCAACATAGCGAAAAGCTTTTCCAGCGTGTCTCGCCGGGAGAGAGCTTGCCAGCACAGTGCACGCATCCCGCCCTTGCCCAGAAACATATATTTGCTGAACTCTCCAAAAACACTGCTCTTTTCTAGGCAAGCTTCAAACTGCTGTCAGACATCTGTGCTCTCTGTTTTCTGCTGCCCTGCGCGTTGTAGAAGAGTGCACAGCTCCCCCTGACATTCAGTGCACAGCGAAGTCAACTGCAAAACACCAGCAGCTGCTCACTCCCAAACACAAGGCGCTGTCTATGTCCTTGCTTCCCTTGCAACTCATCACAGCCCTTCTTTTCTGCAGCTGCCATCGAGTTCTCTGTATCTCGGGAGCTCAGGAAACGAACAAGAATTCTCCAGATTCGTCTGCATCAGGACCAAGTCAAAACGCAGGAAAGTCGTTTTGGAGCACCTGCCAGAAGCATCCCAGAAGTGAACTGAAAGGGCTGGCAGCTGCAGCCACCGTCCTCTAGCAGTGCCAAGGCAGCGCACAAAAGCCGCTTTCGTTCTTCGCCTCTCAGAAGCCAACCGCACTCCCCGGCTGCCGGAGGCGAAGAAGCGGCTACTAGGTGCACCGCTGACGTGAACCGCACTTGTAGGCTGCAAAGCGCGGCTTCGGCAGAAAGAAGCCGGCAACCGCCGCTTCCCTGCGGACAGCTGCGGAGAGCCGAAGTCTGCGTCTCTAGCGGACTGCATCATAGCGAAAAGCTTTTCCAGCGTGTCTCGCAGGGAGAAAGCTTGCCAGCACAGTGCACGCATCCCGCCCTTGCCCAGAAACATATATTTGCTGAACTCTCCAAAAACACTGCTCTTTCCTAGGCAAGCTTCAAACTGCTGTCAGACGTGCGTGCTCTCTGTTTTCTGCTGCCCTGCGCGTTGTAGAAGAGTGCACAGCTCCACCTGACATTCAGTGCACAGCGAAGTCAACTGCAAAAAAACAGCAGCTGCTCACTCCCAAACACAAGGCGCTGTCTATGTCCTTGCTTCCCTGCAACTCAGCACAGCCCTTCTTTTCTGCAGCTGCCATCGAGTTCTCTGTATCTCGGGAGCTCAGGGAACGAACAAGAATTCTCCAGATTCGTCTGCATCAGGACCAAGTCAAAACGCAGGAAAGTCGTCCTGGAGCACCTGCCAGAAGCATCCCAGAAGTGAACTGAAAGGGCTGGCAGCTGCAGCTACCGTCCTCTAGCAGTGCCAAGGCTGCGCACACAAGCCGGTTTCGTTCTTCGCCTCTCAGAAGCCAACTGCTCTCCCCGGCCTCCGGAGGCGAAGAAAGTGGTTACTAGGTGCACCGCTGACGTGAACCGCACTTGTAGGCTGCAAAGCGCGGCTTCGGCAGAAGGACGCCGGCAACCGCCGCTTTCCAGCGTACAGCTGGGGAGAGCCGAAGTCTGCGTCTCTAGCGGACTGCAACATAGCGAAAAGCTTTTCCAGCGTGTCTCGCCGGGAGAGAGCTTGCCAGCACAGTGCACGCATCCCGCCCTTGCCCAGAAACATATATTTGCTGAACTCTCCAAAAACACTGCTCTTTTCTAGGCAAGCTTCAAACTGCTGTCAGACATCTGTGCTCTCTGTTTTCTGCTGCCCTGCGCGTTGTAGAAGAGTGCACAGCTCCCCCTGACATTCAGTGCACAGCGAAGTCAACTGCAAAACACCAGCAGCTGCTCACTCCCAAACACAAGGCGCTGTCTATGTCCTTGCTTCCCTTGCAACTCATCACAGCCCTTCTTTTCTGCAGCTGCCATCGAGTTCTCTGTATCTCGGGAGCTCAGGAAACGAACAAGAATTCTCCAGATTCGTCTGCATCAGGACCAAGTCAAAACGCAGGAAAGTCGTTTTGGAGCACCTGCCAGAAGCATCCCAGAAGTGAACTGAAAGGGCTGGCAGCTGCAGCCACCGTCCTCTAGCAGTGCCAAGGCAGCGCACAAAAGCCGCTTTCGTTCTTCGCCTCTCAGAAGCCAACCGCACTCCCCGGCTGCCGGAGGCGAAGAAGCGGCTACTAGGTGCACCGCTGACGTGAACCGCACTTGTAGGCTGCAAAGCGCGGCTTCGGCAGAAAGAAGCCGGCAACCGCCGCTTCCCTGCGGACAGCTGCGGAGAGCCGAAGTCTGCGTCTCTAGCGGACTGCATCATAGCGAAAAGCTTTTCCAGCGTGTCTCGCAGGGAGAAAGCTTGCCAGCACAGTGCACGCATCCCGCCGTTGCCCAGAAACATATATTTGCTGAACTCTCCAAAAACACTGCTCTTTCCTAGGCAAGCTTCAAACTGCTGTCAGACATCTGTGCTCTCTGTTTTCTGCTGCCCTGCGCGTTGTAGAAGAGTGCACAGCTCCCCCTGACATTCAGTGCACAGCGAAGTCAACTGCAAAAAAACAGCAGCTGCTCACTCCCAAACACAAGGCGCTGTCTATGTCCTTGCTTCCCTTGCAACTCAGCACAGCCCTTCTTTTCTGCAGCTGCCATCGAGTTCTCTGTATCTCGGGAGCTCAGGAAACGAACAAGAATTCTCCAGATTCGTCTGCATCAGGACCAAGTCAAAACCCAGGAAAGTCGTCCTGGAGCACCTGCCAGAAGCATGCCAGAGGTGACCTGAAAGGGCTGGCAGCTGCACTCACCGTCCTCTAGCAGTGCCAAGGCTGCGCACACAAGCCGGTTTCGTTCTTCGCCTCTCAGAAGCCAACCGCTCTCCCCGGCTGCCGGAGGCGAGGAAGCGGCTACTAGGTGCACCGCTGACGTGAACCGCACTTGTAGGCTGCAAAGCGCGGCTTCGGCAGAAAGACGCCGGCAACCGCCGCTTCCCTGCGGACAGCTGCCGAGAGCCGGAGTCTGCGTCTCTAGCGGACTGCATCATAGCGAAAAGCTTTTGCAGCGTGTCTCGCCGGGAGAGAGCTTGCCAGGACAGTGCACGCATCCCGCCCTTGCCCAGAAACATGGATCTGCTGAACACTCCGAAAACACTGCTCTTTCCTAGGCAAGCTTCAAACTCCTGTCAGACATTTGTGCTCTCTGTTTTCTGCTGCCCTGCTGGTTGTAGAAGTGTGCACAGCTCCCCCGGCATTCAGTGCACAGCGAAGTCAATTGCAAAAAACCAGCAGCTGCTCACTCCCAAACGCAATGCGCTGTCTATGTCCTTGCTACCCGAGCAACTCAACGCAGCCCTTCTTCTCTGCATCTAGGAAGCTCAGGGCACGAACAAGAATTTTCCAGATTCGTCTGCATCAGGACCAAGTCAAAACCCAGGAAAGTCGTCCTGGAGCACCTGCCAGAAGCATCCCAGAAGTGAAGTGAAAGGGCTGGCAGCTGCAGCCACCGTCTTCTAGCAGTGCCAAGGCTGCGCACACAAGCCGGTTTCGTTCTTCGCCTCTCAGAAGCCAACCGCACTCCCCGGCTGCCGGAGGCGAAGAAGCGGCTACTAGGTGCACCGCTGACGTGAACCGCACTTGTAGGCTGCAAAGCGCGGCTTCGGCAGAAGGACGCCGGCAACCGCCGCTTCACTGCGGACAGCTGGGGAGAGCAGAAGACTGCGTCTCTAGCGGACTGCATCATAGCGAAAAGCTTTTCCAGCGTGTCTCGCAGGGAGAGAGCTTGCCAGCACACTGCACGCATCCCGCCCTTGCCCAGAAACTTGTATTTGCTGAACACTCCAAAAACACTGCTCTTTCCTAGGCAAGCTTCAAACTGCTGTCAGACGTGCGTGCTCTCTGTTTTCTGCTGCCCTGCGCGTTGTAGAAGAGTGCACAGCTCCACCTGACATTCAGTGCACAGCGAAGTCGACTGCAAAAAACCAGCAGCTGCTCACTCCCAAACACAAGGCGCTGTCTATGTCCTTGCTACCCGAGCAACTCAACGCAGCCCTTCTTCTCTGCATCTCGGTAGCTCAGGGCACGAACAAGAATTCTCCAGATTCGTCTGCTTCAGGAGCAAGTCAAAACCCAGGAAAGTCGTCCTGGAGCACCTGCCAGAAGCATGCCAGAGGTGACCTGAAAGGGCTGGCAGCTGCAGCCACCGTCTTCTAGCAGTGCCAAGGCTGCGCACACAAGCCGGTTTCGTTCTTCGCCTCTCAGAAGCCAACCGCTCTCCCCGGCTGCCGGAGGCGAAGAAGCGGCTACTAGGTGTACCGCTGACGTGAACCGCACTTGTAGGCTGCAAAGCGCGGCTTCGGCAGAAGGACTCCGGGAACCGCCGCTTCCCTGCGGACAGCTGCGGAGAGCCGAAGACTGCGTCTCTAGCGGAGTGCATCATAGCGAGAAGCTTTTCCCGCGTGTCTCGACGGGAGAGAGCTTGCCAGCACAGTGCACGCATCCCGCCCTTGCCCAGAAACATATATTTGCTGAACCCTCCAAAAACACTACTCTTTCCTACGCAAGCTTCAAACTGCTGCCAGACATCTGTGTTCTCTGTTTTCTGCTGCCCTGCGCGTTGTAGAAGAGTGCACAGCTCCACCTGACATTCAGTGCACAGCGAAGTCAACTGCAAAAAAACAGCAGCTGCTCACTCCCAAACACAAGGCGCTGTCTATGTCCTTGCTTCCCTGCAACTCAGCACAGCCCTTCTTTTCTGCAGCTGCCATCGAGTTCTCTGTATCTCGGGAGCTCAGGGAACGAACAAGAATTCTCCAGATTCGTCTGCATCAGGACCAAGTCAAAACGCAGGAAAGTCGTCCTGGAGCACCTGCCAGAAGCATCCCAGAAGTGAACTGAAAGGGCTGGCAGCTGCAGCTACCGTCCTCTAGCAGTGCCAAGGCTGCGCACACAAGCCGGTTTCGTTCTTCGCCTCTCAGAAGCCAACTGCTCTCCCCGGCCTCCGGAGGCGAAGAAAGTGGTTACTAGGTGCACCGCTGACGTGAACCGCACTTGTAGGCTGCAAAGCGCGGCTTCGGCAGAAGGACGCCGGCAACCGCCGCTTTCCAGCGTACAGCTGGGGAGAGCCGAAGTCTGCGTCTCTAGCGGACTGCAACATAGCGAAAAGCTTTTCCAGCGTGTCTCGCCGGGAGAGAGCTTGCCAGCACAGTGCACGCATCCCGCCCTTGCCCAGAAACATATATTTGCTGAACTCTCCAAAAACACTGCTCTTTTCTAGGCAAGCTTCAAACTGCTGTCAGACATCTGTGCTCTCTGTTTTCTGCTGCCCTGCGCGTTGTAGAAGAGTGCACAGCTCCCCCTGACATTCAGTGCACAGCGAAGTCAACTGCAAAACACCAGCAGCTGCTCACTCCCAAACACAAGGCGCTGTCTATGTCCTTGCTTCCCTTGCAACTCATCACAGCCCTTCTTTTCTGCAGCTGCCATCGAGTTCTCTGTATCTCGGGAGCTCAGGAAACGAACAAGAATTCTCCAGATTCGTCTGCATCAGGACCAAGTCAAAACGCAGGAAAGTCGTTTTGGAGCACCTGCCAGAAGCATCCCAGAAGTGAACTGAAAGGGCTGGCAGCTGCAGCCACCGTCCTCTAGCAGTGCCAAGGCAGCGCACACAAGCCGCTTTCGTTCTTCGCCTCTCAGAAGCCAACCGCACTCCCCGGCTGCCGGAGGCGAAGAAGCGGCTACTAGGTGCACCGCTGACGTGAACCGCACTTGTAGGCTGCAAAGCGCGGCTTCGGCAGAAAGAAGCCGGCAACCGCCGCTTCCCTGCGGACAGCTGCGGAGAGCCGAAGTCTGCGTCTCTAGCGGACTGCATCATAGCGAAAAGCTTTTCCAGCGTGTCTCGCAGGGAGAAAGCTTGCCAGCACAGTGCACGCATCCCGCCCTTGCCCAGAAACATATATTTGCTGAACTCTCCAAAAACACTGCTCTTTCCTAGGCAAGCTTCAAACTGCTGTCAGACATCTGTGCTCTCTGTTTTCTGCTGCCCTGCGCGTTGTAGAAGAGTGCACAGCTCCCCCTGACATTCAGTGCACAGCGAAGTCAACTGCAAAAAAACAGCAGCTGCTCACTCCCAAACACAAGGCGCTGTCTATGTCCTTGCTTCCCTTGCAACTCAGCACAGCCCTTCTTTTCTGCAGCTGCCATCGAGTTCTCTGTATCTCGGGAGCTCAGGAAACGAACAAGAATTCTCCAGATTCGTCTGCATCAGGACCAAGTCAAAACCCAGGAAAGTCGTCCTGGAGCACCTGCCAGAAGCATGCCAGAGGTGACCTGAAAAGGCTGGCAGCTGCACTCACCGTCCTCTAGCAGTGCCAAGGCTGCGCACACAAGCCGGTTTCGTTCTTCGCCTCTCAGAAGCCAACCGCTCTCCCCGGCTGCCGGAGGCGAGGAAGCGGCTACTAGGTGCACCGCTGACGTGAACCGCACTTGTAGGCTGCAAAGCGCGGCTTCGGCAGAAAGACGCCGGCAACCGCCGCTTCCCTGCGGACAGCTGCCGAGAGCCGGAGTCTGCGTCTCTAGCGGAGTGCATCATAGCGAAAAGCTTTTGCAGCGTGTCTCGCCGGGAGAGAGCTTGCCAGGACAGTGCACGCATCCCGCCCTTGCCCAGAAACATGGATCTGCTGAACACTCCGAAAACACTGCTCTTTCCTAGGCAAGCTTCAAACTCCTGTCAGACATTTGTGCTCTCTGTTTTCTGCTGCCCTGCTGGTTGTAGAAGTGTGCACAGCTCCCCCGGCATTCAGTGCACAGCGAAGTCAATTGCAAAAAACCAGCAGCTGCTCACTCCCAAACGCAATGCGCTGTCTATGTCCTTGCTACCCGAGCAACTCAACGCAGCCCTTCTTCTCTGCATCTAGGAAGCTCAGGGCACGAACAAGAATTTTCCAGATTCGTCTGCATCAGGACCAAGTCAAAACCCAGGAAAGTCGTCCTGGAGCACCTGCCAGAAGCATCCCAGAAGTGAAGTGAAAGGGCTGGCAGCTGCAGCCACCGTCTTCTAGCAGTGCCAAGGCTGCGCACACAAGCCGGTTTCGTTCTTCGCCTCTCAGAAGCCAACCGCACTCCCCGGCTGCCGGAGGCGAAGAAGCGGCTACTAGGTGCACCGCTGACGTGAACCGCACTTGTAGGCTGCAAAGCGCGGCTTCGGCAGAAGGACGCCGGCAACCGCCGCTTCACTGCGGACAGCTGGGGAGAGCAGAAGACTGCGTCTCTAGCGGACTGCATCATAGCGAAAAGCTTTTCCAGCGTGTCTCGCAGGGAGAGAGCTTGCCAGCACACTGCACGCATCCCGCCCTTGCCCAGAAACTTGTATTTGCTGAACACTCCAAAAACACTGCTCTTTCCTAGGCAAGCTTCAAACTGCTGTCAGACGTGCGTGCTCTCTGTTTTCTGCTGCCCTGCGCGTTGTAGAAGAGTGCACAGCTCCACCTGACATTCAGTGCACAGCGAAGTCGACTGCAAAAAACCAGCAGCTGCTCACTCCCAAACACAAGGCGCTGTCTATGTCCTTGCTACCCGAGCAACTCAACGCAGCCCTTCTTCTCTGCATCTCGGTAGCTCAGGGCACGAACAAGAATTCTCCAGATTCGTCTGCTTCAGGACCAAGTCAAAACCCAGGAAAGTCGTCCTGGAGCACCTGCCAGAAGCATGCCAGAGGTGACCTGAAAGGGCTGGCAGCTGCAGCCACCGTCTTCTAGCAGTGCCAAGGCTGCGCACACAAGCCGGTTTCGTTCTTCGCCTCTCAGAAGCCAACCGCTCTCCCCGGCTGCCGGAGGCGAAGAAGCGGCTACTAGGTGTACCGCTGACGTGAACCGCACTTGTAGGCTGCAAAGCGCGGCTTCGGCAGAAGGACTCCGGGAACCGCCGCTTCCCTGCGGACAGCTGCGGAGAGCCGAAGACTGCGTCTCTAGCGGAGTGCATCATAGCGAGAAGCTTTTCCCGCGTGTCTCGACGGGAGAGAGCTTGCCAGCACAGTGCACGCATCCCGCCCTTGCCCAGAAACATATATTTGCTGAACCCTCCAAAAACACTACTCTTTCCTACGCAAGCTTCAAACTGCTGCCAGACATCTGTGTTCTCTGTTTTCTGCTGCCCTGCGCGTTGTAGAAGAGTGCACAGCTCCACCTGACATTCAGTGCACAGCGAAGTCAACTGCAAAAAAACAGCAGCTGCTCACTCCCAAACACAAGGCGCTGTCTATGTCCTTGCTTCCCTGCAACTCAGCACAGCCCTTCTTTTCTGCAGCTGCCATCGAGTTCTCTGTATCTCGGGAGCTCAGGGAACGAACAAGAATTCTCCAGATTCGTCTGCATCAGGACCAAGTCAAAACGCAGGAAAGTCGTCCTGGAGCACCTGCCAGAAGCATCCCAGAAGTGAACTGAAAGGGCTGGCAGCTGCAGCTACCGTCCTCTAGCAGTGCCAAGGCTGCGCACACAAGCCGGTTTCGTTCTTCGCCTCTCAGAAGCCAACTGCTCTCCCCGGCCTCCGGAGGCGAAGAAAGTGGTTACTAGGTGCACCGCTGACGTGAACCGCACTTGTAGGCTGCAAAGCGCGGCTTCGGCAGAAAGAAGCCGGCAACCGCCGCTTCCCTGCGGACAGCTGCGGAGAGCCGAAGTCTGCGTCTCTAGCGGACTGCATCATAGCGAAAAGCTTTTCCAGCGTGTCTCGCAGGGAGAAAGCTTGCCAGCACAGTGCACGCATCCCGCCCTTGCCCAGAAACATATATTTGCTGAACTCTCCAAAAACACTGCTCTTTCCTAGGCAAGCTTCAAACTGCTGTCAGACATCTGTGCTCTCTGTTTTCTGCTGCCCTGCGCGTTGTAGAAGAGTGCACAGCTCCCCCTGACATTCAGTGCACAGCGAAGTCAACTGCAAAAAAACAGCAGCTGCTCACTCCCAAACACAAGGCGCTGTCTATGTCCTTGCTTCCCTTGCAACTCAGCACAGCCCTTCTTTTCTGCAGCTGCCATCGAGTTCTCTGTATCTCGGGAGCTCAGGAAACGAACAAGAATTCTCCAGATTCGTCTGCATCAGGACCAAGTCAAAACCCAGGAAAGTCGTCCTGGAGCACCTGCCAGAAGCATGCCAGAGGTGACCTGAAAAGGCTGGCAGCTGCACTCACCGTCCTCTAGCAGTGCCAAGGCTGCGCACACAAGCCGGTTTCGTTCTTCGCCTCTCAGAAGCCAACCGCTCTCCCCGGCTGCCGGAGGCGAGGAAGCGGCTACTAGGTGCACCGCTGACGTGAACCGCACTTGTAGGCTGCAAAGCGCGGCTTCGGCAGAAAGACGCCGGCAACCGCCGCTTCCCTGCGGACAGCTGCCGAGAGCCGGAGTCTGCGTCTCTAGCGGACTGCATCATAGCGAAAAGCTTTTGCAGCGTGTCTCGCCGGGAGAGAGCTTGCCAGGACAGTGCACGCATCCCGCCCTTGCCCAGAAACATGGATCTGCTGAACACTCCGAAAACACTGCTCTTTCCTAGGCAAGCTTCAAACTCCTGTCAGACATTTGTGCTCTCTGTTTTCTGCTGCCCTGCTGGTTGTAGAAGTGTGCACAGCTTCCCCGGCATTCAGTGCACAGCGAAGTCAATTGCAAAAAACCAGCAGCTGCTCACTCCCAAACGCAATGCGCTGTCTATGTCCTTGCTACCCGAGCAACTCAACGCAGCCCTTCTTCTCTGCATCTAGGAAGCTCAGGGCACGAACAAGAATTTTCCAGATTCGTCTGCATCAGGACCAAGTCAAAACCCAGGAAAGTCGTCCTGGAGCACCTGCCAGAAGCATCCCAGAAGTGAAGTGAAAGGGCTGGCAGCTGCAGCCACCGTCTTCTAGCAGTGCCAAGGCTGCGCACACAAGCCGGTTTCGTTCTTCGCCTCTCAGAAGCCAACCGCACTCCCCGGCTGCCGGAGGCGAAGAAGCGGCTACTAGGTGCACCGCTGACGTGAACCGCACTTGTAGGCTGCAAAGCGCGGCTTCGGCAGAAGGACGCCGGCAACCGCCGCTTCACTGCGGACAGCTGGGGAGAGCAGAAGACTGCGTCTCTAGCGGACTGCATCATAGCGAAAAGCTTTTCCAGCGTGTCTCGCAGGGAGAGAGCTTGCCAGCACACTGCACGCATCCCGCCCTTGCCCAGAAACTTGTATTTGCTGAACACTCCAAAAACACTGCTCTTTCCTAGGCAAGCTTCAAACTGCTGTCAGACGTGCGTGCTCTCTGTTTTCTGCTGCCCTGCGCGTTGTAGAAGAGTGCACAGCTCCCCCTGACATTCAGTGCACAGCCAAGTCGACTGCAAAAAACCAGCAGCTGCTCACTCCCAAACACAAGGCGCTGTCTATGTCCTTGCTACCCGAGCAACTCAACGCAGCCCTTCTTCTCTGCATCTCGGTAGCTCAGGGCACGAACAAGAATTCTCCAGATTCGTCTGCTTCAGGAGCAAGTCAAAACCCAGGAAAGTCGTCCTGGAGCACCTGCCAGAAGCATGCCAGAGGTGACCTGAAAGGGCTGGCAGCTGCAGCCACCGTCTTCTAGCAGTGCCAAGGCTGCGCACACAAGCCGGTTTCGTTCTTCGCCTCTCAGAAGCCAACCGCTCTCCCCGGCTGCCGGAGGCGAAGAAGCGGCTACTAGGTGTACCGCTGACGTGAACCGCACTTGTAGGCTGCAAAGCGCGGCTTCGGCAGAAGGACTCCGGGAACCGCCGCTTCCCTGCGGACAGCTGCGGAGAGCCGAAGACTGCGTCTCTAGCGGAGTGCATCATAGCGAGAAGCTTTTCCCGCGTGTCTCGACGGGAGAGAGCTTGCCAGCACAGTGCACGCATCCCGCCCTTGCCCAGAAACATATATTTGCTGAACCCTCCAAAAACACTACTCTTTCCTACGCAAGCTTCAAACTGCTGCCAGACATCTGTGTTCTCTGTTTTCTGCTGCCCTGCGCGTTGTAGAAGAGTGCACAGCTCCACCTGACATTCAGTGCACAGCGAAGTCAACTGCAAAAAAACAGCAGCTGCTCACTCCCAAACACAAGGCGCTGTCTATGTCCTTGCTTCCCTGCAACTCAGCACAGCCCTTCTTTTCTGCAGCTGCCATCGAGTTCTCTGTATCTCGGGAGCTCAGGGAACGAACAAGAATTCTCCAGATTCGTCTGCATCAGGACCAAGTCAAAACGCAGGAAAGTCGTCCTGGAGCACCTGCCAGAAGCATCCCAGAAGTGAACTGAAAGGGCTGGCAGCTGCAGCTACCGTCCTCTAGCAGTGCCAAGGCTGCGCACACAAGCCGGTTTCGTTCTTCGCCTCTCAGAAGCCAACTGCTCTCCCCGGCCTCCGGAGGCGAAGAAAGTGGTTACTAGGTGCACCGCTGACGTGAACCGCACTTGTAGGCTGCAAAGCGCGGCTTCGGCAGAAGGACGCCGGCAACCGCCGCTTTCCAGCGTACAGCTGGGGAGAGCCGAAGTCTGCGTCTCTAGCGGACTGCAACATAGCGAAAAGCTTTTCCAGCGTGTCTCGCCGGGAGAGAGCTTGCCAGCACAGTGCACGCATCCCGCCCTTGCCCAGAAACATATATTTGCTGAACTCTCCAAAAACACTGCTCTTTTCTAGGCAAGCTTCAAACTGCTGTCAGACATCTGTGCTCTCTGTTTTCTGCTGCCCTGCGCGTTGTAGAAGAGTGCACAGCTCCCCCTGACATTCAGTGCACAGCGAAGTCAACTGCAAAACACCAGCAGCTGCTCACTCCCAAACACAAGGCGCTGTCTATGTCCTTGCTTCCCTTGCAACTCATCACAGCCCTTCTTTTCTGCAGCTGCCATCGAGTTCTCTGTATCTCGGGAGCTCAGGAAACGAACAAGAATTCTCCAGATTCGTCTGCATCAGGACCAAGTCAAAACGCAGGAAAGTCGTTTTGGAGCACCTGCCAGAAGCATCCCAGAAGTGAACTGAAAGGGCTGGCAGCTGCAGCCACCGTCCTCTAGCAGTGCCAAGGCAGCGCACACAAGCCGCTTTCGTTCTTCGCCTCTCAGAAGCCAACCGCACTCCCCGGCTGCCGGAGGCGAAGAAGCGGCTACTAGGTGCACCGCTGACGTGAACCGCACTTGTAGGCTGCAAAGCGCGGCTTCGGCAGAAAGAAGCCGGCAACCGCCGCTTCCCTGCGGACAGCTGCGGAGAGCCGAAGTCTGCGTCTCTAGCGGACTGCATCATAGCGAAAAGCTTTTCCAGCGTGTCTCGCAGGGAGAAAGCTTGCCAGCACAGTGCACGCATCCCGCCCTTGCCCAGAAACATATATTTGCTGAACTCTCCAAAAACACTGCTCTTTCCTAGGCAAGCTTCAAACTGCTGTCAGACATCTGTGCTCTCTGTTTTCTGCTGCCCTGCGCGTTGTAGAAGAGTGCACAGCTCCCCCTGACATTCAGTGCACAGCGAAGTCAACTGCAAAAAAACAGCAGCTGCTCACTCCCAAACACAAGGCGCTGTCTATGTCCTTGCTTCCCTTGCAACTCAGCACAGCCCTTCTTTTCTGCAGCTGCCATCGAGTTCTCTGTATCTCGGGAGCTCAGGAAACGAACAAGAATTCTCCAGATTCGTCTGCATCAGGACCAAGTCAAAACCCAGGAAAGTCGTCCTGGAGCACCTGCCAGAAGCATGCCAGAGGTGACCTGAAAAGGCTGGCAGCTGCACTCACCGTCCTCTAGCAGTGCCAAGGCTGCGCACACAAGCCGGTTTCGTTCTTCGCCTCTCAGAAGCCAACCGCTCTCCCCGGCTGCCGGAGGCGAGGAAGCGGCTACTAGGTGCACCGCTGACGTGAACCGCACTTGTAGGCTGCAAAGCGCGGCTTCGGCAGAAAGACGCCGGCAACCGCCGCTTCCCTGCGGACAGCTGCCGAGAGCCGGAGTCTGCGTCTCTAGCGGACTGCATCATAGCGAAAAGCTTTTGCAGCGTGTCTCGCCGGGAGAGAGCTTGCCAGGACAGTGCACGCATCCCGCCCTTGCCCAGAAACATGGATCTGCTGAACACTCCGAAAACACTGCTCTTTCCTAGGCAAGCTTCAAACTCCTGTCAGACATTTGTGCTCTCTGTTTTCTGCTGCCCTGCTGGTTGTAGAAGTGTGCACAGCTCCCCCGGCATTCAGTGCACAGCGAAGTCAATTGCAAAAAACCAGCAGCTGCTCACTCCCAAACGCAATGCGCTGTCTATGTCCTTGCTACCCGAGCAACTCAACGCAGCCCTTCTTCTCTGCATCTAGGAAGCTCAGGGCACGAACAAGAATTTTCCAGATTCGTCTGCATCAGGACCAAGTCAAAACCCAGGAAAGTCGTCCTGGAGCACCTGCCAGAAGCATCCCAGAAGTGAAGTGAAAGGGCTGGCAGCTGCAGCCACCGTCTTCTAGCAGTGCCAAGGCTGCGCACACAAGCCGGTTTCGTTCTTCGCCTCTCAGAAGCCAACCGCACTCCCCGGCTGCCGGAGGCGAAGAAGCGGCTACTAGGTGCACCGCTGACGTGAACCGCACTTGTAGGCTGCAAAGCGCGGCTTCGGCAGAAGGACGCCGGCAACCGCCGCTTCACTGCGGACAGCTGGGGAGAGCAGAAGACTGCGTCTCTAGCGGACTGCATCATAGCGAAAAGCTTTTCCAGCGTGTCTCGCAGGGAGAGAGCTTGCCAGCACACTGCACGCATCCCGCCCTTGCCCAGAAACTTGTATTTGCTGAACACTCCAAAAACACTGCTCTTTCCTAGGCAAGCTTCAAACTGCTGTCAGACGTGCGTGCTCTCTGTTTTCTGCTGCCCTGCGCGTTGTAGAAGAGTGCACAGCTCCCCCTGACATTCAGTGCACAGCGAAGTCGACTGCAAAAAACCAGCAGCTGCTCACTCCCAAACACAAGGCGCTGTCTATGTCCTTGCTACCCGAGCAACTCAACGCAGCCCTTCTTCTCTGCATCTCGGTAGCTCAGGGCACGAACAAGAATTCTCCAGATTCGTCTGCTTCAGGAGCAAGTCAAAACCCAGGAAAGTCGTCCTGGAGCACCTGCCAGAAGCATGCCAGAGGTGACCTGAAAGGGCTGGCAGCTGCAGCCACCGTCTTCTAGCAGTGCCAAGGCTGCGCACACAAGCCGGTTTCGTTCTTCGCCTCTCAGAAGCCAACCGCTCTCCCCGGCTGCCGGAGGCGAAGAAGCGGCTACTAGGTGTACCGCTGACGTGAACCGCACTTGTAGGCTGCAAAGCGCGGCTTCGGCAGAAGGACTCCGGGAACCGCCGCTTCCCTGCGGACAGCTGCGGAGAGCCGAAGACTGCGTCTCTAGCGGAGTGCATCATAGCGAGAAGCTTTTCCCGCGTGTCTCGACGGGAGAGAGCTTGCCAGCACAGTGCACGCATCCCGCCCTTGCCCAGAAACATATATTTGCTGAACCCTCCAAAAACACTACTCTTTCCTACGCAAGCTTCAAACTGCTGCCAGACATCTGTGTTCTCTGTTTTCTGCTGCCCTGCGCGTTGTAGAAGAGTGCACAGCTCCACCTGACATTCAGTGCACAGCGAAGTCAACTGCAAAAAAACAGCAGCTGCTCACTCCCAAACACAAGGCGCTGTCTATGTCCTTGCTTCCCTGCAACTCAGCACAGCCCTTCTTTTCTGCAGCTGCCATCGAGTTCTCTGTATCTCGGGAGCTCAGGGAACGAACAAGAATTCTCCAGATTCGTCTGCATCAGGACCAAGTCAAAACGCAGGAAAGTCGTCCTGGAGCACCTGCCAGAAGCATCCCAGAAGTGAACTGAAAGGGCTGGCAGCTGCAGCTACCGTCCTCTAGCAGTGCCAAGGCAGCGCACACAAGCCGCTTTCGTTCTTCGCCTCTCAGAAGCCAACCGCACTCCCCGGCTGCCGGAGGCGAAGAAGCGGCTACTAGGTGCACCGCTGACGTGAACCGCACTTGTAGGCTGCAAAGCGCGGCTTCGGCAGAAAGAAGCCGGCAACCGCCGCTTCCCTGCGGACAGCTGCGGAGAGCCGAAGTCTGCGTCTCTAGCGGACTGCATCATAGCGAAAAGCTTTTCCAGCGTGTCTCGCAGGGAGAAAGCTTGCCAGCACAGTGCACGCATCCCGCCCTTGCCCAGAAACATATATTTGCTGAACTCTCCAAAAACACTGCTCTTTCCTAGGCAAGCTTCAAACTGCTGTCAGACATCTGTGCTCTCTGTTTTCTGCTGCCCTGCGCGTTGTAGAAGAGTGCACAGCTCCCCCTGACATTCAGTGCACAGCGAAGTCAACTGCAAAAAAACAGCAGCTGCTCACTCCCAAACACAAGGCGCTGTCTATGTCCTTGCTTCCCTTGCAACTCAGCACAGCCCTTCTTTTCTGCAGCTGCCATCGAGTTCTCTGTATCTCGGGAGCTCAGGAAACGAACAAGAATTCTCCAGATTCGTCTGCATCAGGACCAAGTCAAAACCCAGGAAAGTCGTCCTGGAGCACCTGCCAGAAGCATGCCAGAGGTGACCTGAAAAGGCTGGCAGCTGCACTCACCGTCCTCTAGCAGTGCCAAGGCTGCGCACACAAGCCGGTTTCGTTCTTCGCCTCTCAGAAGCCAACCGCTCTCCCCGGCTGCCGGAGGCGAGGAAGCGGCTACTAGGTGCACCGCTGACGTGAACCGCACTTGTAGGCTGCAAAGCGCGGCTTCGGCAGAAAGACGCCGGCAACCGCCGCTTCCCTGCGGACAGCTGCCGAGAGCCGGAGTCTGCGTCTCTAGCGGACTGCATCATAGCGAAAAGCTTTTGCAGCGTGTCTCGCCGGGAGAGAGCTTGCCAGGACAGTGCACGCATCCCGCCCTTGCCCAGAAACATGGATCTGCTGAACACTCCGAAAACACTGCTCTTTCCTAGGCAAGCTTCAAACTCCTGTCAGACATTTGTGCTCTCTGTTTTCTGCTGCCCTGCTGGTTGTAGAAGTGTGCACAGCTCCCCCGGCATTCAGTGCACAGCGAAGTCAATTGCAAAAAACCAGCAGCTGCTCACTCCCAAACGCAATGCGCTGTCTATGTCCTTGCTACCCGAGCAACTCAACGCAGCCCTTCTTCTCTGCATCTAGGAAGCTCAGGGCACGAACAAGAATTTTCCAGATTCGTCTGCATCAGGACCAAGTCAAAACCCAGGAAAGTCGTCCTGGAGCACCTGCCAGAAGCATCCCAGAAGTGAAGTGAAAGGGCTGGCAGCTGCAGCCACCGTCTTCTAGCAGTGCCAAGGCTGCGCACACAAGCCGGTTTCGTTCTTCGCCTCTCAGAAGCCAACCGCACTCCCCGGCTGCCGGAGGCGAAGAAGCGGCTACTAGGTGCACCGCTGACGTGAACCGCACTTGTAGGCTGCAAAGCGCGGCTTCGGCAGAAGGACGCCGGCAACCGCCGCTTCACTGCGGACAGCTGGGGAGAGCAGAAGACTGCGTCTCTAGCGGACTGCATCATAGCGAAAAGCTTTTCCAGCGTGTCTCGCAGGGAGAGAGCTTGCCAGCACACTGCACGCATCCCGCCCTTGCCCAGAAACTTGTATTTGCTGAACACTCCAAAAACACTGCTCTTTCCTAGGCAAGCTTCAAACTGCTGTCAGACGTGCGTGCTCTCTGTTTTCTGCTGCCCTGCGCGTTGTAGAAGAGTGCACAGCTCCCCCTGACATTCAGTGCACAGCGAAGTCGACTGCAAAAAACCAGCAGCTGCTCACTCCCAAACACAAGGCGCTGTCTATGTCCTTGCTACCCGAGCAACTCAACGCAGCCCTTCTTCTCTGCATCTCGGTAGCTCAGGGCACGAACAAGAATTCTCCAGATTCGTCTGCTTCAGGAGCAAGTCAAAACCCAGGAAAGTCGTCCTGGAGCACCTGCCAGAAGCATGCCAGAGGTGACCTGAAAGGGCTGGCAGCTGCAGCCACCGTCTTCTAGCAGTGCCAAGGCTGCGCACACAAGCCGGTTTCGTTCTTCGCCTCTCAGAAGCCAACCGCTCTCCCCGGCTGCCGGAGGCGAAGAAGCGGCTACTAGGTGTACCGCTGACGTGAACCGCACTTGTAGGCTGCAAAGCGCGGCTTCGGCAGAAGGACTCCGGGAACCGCCGCTTCCCTGCGGACAGCTGCGGAGAGCCGAAGACTGCGTCTCTAGCGGAGTGCATCATAGCGAGAAGCTTTTCCCGCGTGTCTCGACGGGAGAGAGCTTGCCAGCACAGTGCACGCATCCCGCCCTTGCCCAGAAACATATATTTGCTGAACCCTCCAAAAACACTACTCTTTCCTACGCAAGCTTCAAACTGCTGCCAGACATCTGTGTTCTCTGTTTTCTGCTGCCCTGCGCGTTGTAGAAGAGTGCACAGCTCCACCTGACATTCAGTGCACAGCGAAGTCAACTGCAAAAAAACAGCAGCTGCTCACTCCCAAACACAAGGCGCTGTCTATGTCCTTGCTTCCCTGCAACTCAGCACAGCCCTTCTTTTCTGCAGCTGCCATCGAGTTCTCTGTATCTCGGGAGCTCAGGGAACGAACAAGAATTCTCCAGATTCGTCTGCATCAGGACCAAGTCAAAACGCAGGAAAGTCGTCCTGGAGCACCTGCCAGAAGCATCCCAGAAGTGAACTGAAAGGGCTGGCAGCTGCAGCTACCGTCCTCTAGCAGTGCCAAGGCTGCGCACACAAGCCGGTTTCGTTCTTCGCCTCTCAGAAGCCAACTGCTCTCCCCGGCCTCCGGAGGCGAAGAAAGTGGTTACTAGGTGCACCGCTGACGTGAACCGCACTTGTAGGCTGCAAAGCGCGGCTTCGGCAGAAGGACGCCGGCAACCGCCGCTTTCCAGCGTACAGCTGGGGAGAGCCGAAGTCTGCGTCTCTAGCGGACTGCAACATAGCGAAAAGCTTTTCCAGCGTGTCTCGCCGGGAGAGAGCTTGCCAGCACAGTGCACGCATCCCGCCCTTGCCCAGAAACATATATTTGCTGAACTCTCCAAAAACACTGCTCTTTTCTAGGCAAGTTTCAAACTGCTGTCAGACATCTGTGCTCTCTGTTTTCTGCTGCCCTGCGCGTTGTAGAAGAGTGCACAGCTCCCCCTGACATTCAGTGCACAGCGAAGTCAACTGCAAAACACCAGCAGCTGCTCACTCCCAAACACAAGGCGCTGTCTATGTCCTTGCTTCCCTTGCAACTCATCACAGCCCTTCTTTTCTGCAGCTGCCATCGAGTTCTCTGTATCTCGGGAGCTCAGGAAACGAACAAGAATTCTCCAGATTCGTCTGCATCAGGACCAAGTCAAAACGCAGGAAAGTCGTTTTGGAGCACCTGCCAGAAGCATCCCAGAAGTGAACTGAAAGGGCTGGCAGCTGCAGCCACCGTCCTCTAGCAGTGCCAAGGCAGCGCACAAAAGCCGCTTTCGTTCTTCGCCTCTCAGAAGCCAACCGCACTCCCCGGCTGCCGGAGGCGAAGAAGCGGCTACTAGGTGCACCGCTGACGTGAACCGCACTTGTAGGCTGCAAAGCGCGGCTTCGGCAGAAAGAAGCCGGCAACCGCCGCTTCCCTGCGGACAGCTGCGGAGAGCCGAAGTCTGCGTCTCTAGCGGACTGCATCATAGCGAAAAGCTTTTCCAGCGTGTCTCGCAGGGAGAAAGCTTGCCAGCACAGTGCACGCATCCCGCCCTTGCCCAGAAACATATATTTGCTGAACTCTCCAAAAACACTGCTCTTTCCTAGGCAAGCTTCAAACTGCTGTCAGACATCTGTGCTCTCTGTTTTCTGCTGCCCTGCGCGTTGTAGAAGAGTGCACAGCTCCCCCTGACATTCAGTGCACAGCGAAGTCAACTGCAAAAAAACAGCAGCTGCTCACTCCCAAACACAAGGCGCTGTCTATGTCCTTGCTTCCCTTGCAACTCAGCACAGCCCTTCTTTTCTGCAGCTGCCATCGAGTTCTCTGTATCTCGGGAGCTCAGGAAACGAACAAGAATTCTCCAGATTCGTCTGCATCAGGACCAAGTCAAAACCCAGGAAAGTCGTCCTGGAGCACCTGCCAGAAGCATGCCAGAGGTGACCTGAAAAGGCTGGCAGCTGCACTCACCGTCCTCTAGCAGTGCCAAGGCTGCGCACACAAGCCGGTTTCGTTCTTCGCCTCTCAGAAGCCAACCGCTCTCCCCGGCTGCCGGAGGCGAGGAAGCGGCTACTAGGTGCACCGCTGACGTGAACCGCACTTGTAGGCTGCAAAGCGCGGCTTCGGCAGAAAGACGCCGGCAACCGCCGCTTCCCTGCGGACAGCTGCCGAGAGCCGGAGTCTGCGTCTCTAGCGGACTGCATCATAGCGAAAAGCTTTTGCAGCGTGTCTCGCCGGGAGAGAGCTTGCCAGGACAGTGCACGCATCCCGCCCTTGCCCAGAAACATGGATCTGCTGAACACTCCGAAAACACTGCTCTTTCCTAGGCAAGCTTCAAACTCCTGTCAGACATTTGTGCTCTCTGTTTTCTGCTGCCCTGCTGGTTGTAGAAGTGTGCACAGCTCCCCCGGCATTCAGTGCACAGCGAAGTCAATTGCAAAAAACCAGCAGCTGCTCACTCCCAAACGCAATGCGCTGTCTATGTCCTTGCTACCCGAGCAACTCAACGCAGCCCTTCTTCTCTGCATCTAGGAAGCTCAGGGCACGAACAAGAATTTTCCAGATTCGTCTGCATCAGGACCAAGTCAAAACCCAGGAAAGTCGTCCTGGAGCACCTGCCAGAAGCATCCCAGAAGTGAAGTGAAAGGGCTGGCAGCTGCAGCCACCGTCTTCTAGCAGTGCCAAGGCTGCGCACACAAGCCGGTTTCGTTCTTCGCCTCTCAGAAGCCAACCGCACTCCCCGGCTGCCGGAGGCGAAGAAGCGGCTACTAGGTGCACCGCTGACGTGAACCGCACTTGTAGGCTGCAAAGCGCGGCTTCGGCAGAAGGACGCCGGCAACCGCCGCTTCACTGCGGACAGCTGGGGAGAGCAGAAGACTGCGTCTCTAGCGGACTGCATCATAGCGAAAAGCTTTTCCAGCGTGTCTCGCAGGGAGAGAGCTTGCCAGCACACTGCACGCATCCCGCCCTTGCCCAGAAACTTGTATTTGCTGAACACTCCAAAAACACTGCTCTTTCCTAGGCAAGCTTCAAACTGCTGTCAGACGTGCGTGCTCTCTGTTTTCTGCTGCCCTGCGCGTTGTAGAAGAGTGCACAGCTCCACCTGACATTCAGTGCACAGCGAAGTCGACTGCAAAAAACCAGCAGCTGCTCACTCCCAAACACAAGGCGCTGTCTATGTCCTTGCTACCCGAGCAACTCAACGCAGCCCTTCTTCTCTGCATCTCGGTTGCTCAGGGAACGAACAAGAATTCTCCAGATTCGTCTGCTTCAGGACCAAGTCAAAACCCAGGAAAGTCGTCCTGGAGCACCTGCCAGAAGCATGCCAGAGGTGACCTGAAAGGGCTGGCAGCTGCAGCCACCGTCTTCTAGCAGTGCCAAGGCTGCGCACACAAGCCGGTTTCGTTCTTCGCCTCTCAGAAGCCAACCGCTCTCCCCGGCTGCCGGAGGCGAAGAAGCGGCTACTAGGTGTACCGCTGACGTGAACCGCACTTGTAGGCTGCAAAGCGCGGCTTCGGCAGAAAGACGCCGGCAACCGCCGCTTCCCTGCGGACAGCTGCGGAGAGCCGAAGACTGCGTCTCTAGCGGAGTGCATCATAGCGAGAAGCTTTTCCCGCGTGTCTCGACGGGAGAGAGCTTGCCAGCACAGTGCACGCATCCCGCCCTTGCCCAGAAACATATATTTGCTGAACCCTCCAAAAACACTACTCTTTCCTACGCAAGCTTCAAACTGCTGCCAGACATCTGTGTTCTCTGTTTTCTGCTGCCCTGCGCGTTGTAGAAGAGTGCACAGCTCCACCTGACATTCAGTGCACAGCGAAGTCAACTGCAAAAAAACAGCAGCTGCTCACTCCCAAACACAAGGCGCTGTCTATGTCCTTGCTTCCCTGCAACTCAGCACAGCCCTTCTTTTCTGCAGCTGCCATCGAGTTCTCTGTATCTCGGGAGCTCAGGGAACGAACAAGAATTCTCCAGATTCGTCTGCATCAGGACCAAGTCAAAACGCAGGAAAGTCGTCCTGGAGCACCTGCCAGAAGCATCCCAGAAGTGAACTGAAAGGGCTGGCAGCTGCAGCTACCGTCCTCTAGCAGTGCCAAGGCTGCGCACACAAGCCGGTTTCGTTCTTCGCCTCTCAGAAGCCAACTGCTCTCCCCGGCCTCCGGAGGCGAAGAAAGTGGTTACTAGGTGCACCGCTGACGTGAACCGCACTTGTAGGCTGCAAAGCGCGGCTTCGGCAGAAGGACGCCGGCAACCGCCGCTTTCCAGCGTACAGCTGGGGAGAGCCGAAGTCTGCGTCTCTAGCGGACTGCAACATAGCGAAAAGCTTTTCCAGCGTGTCTCGCCGGGAGAGAGCTTGCCAGCACAGTGCACGCATCCCGCCCTTGCCCAGAAACATATATTTGCTGAACTCTCCAAAAACACTGCTCTTTTCTAGGCAAGTTTCAAACTGCTGTCAGACATCTGTGCTCTCTGTTTTCTGCTGCCCTGCGCGTTGTAGAAGAGTGCACAGCTCCCCCTGACATTCAGTGCACAGCGAAGTCAACTGCAAAACACCAGCAGCTGCTCACTCCCAAACACAAGGCGCTGTCTATGTCCTTGCTTCCCTTGCAACTCATCACAGCCCTTCTTTTCTGCAGCTGCCATCGAGTTCTCTGTATCTCGGGAGCTCAGGAAACGAACAAGAATTCTCCAGATTCGTCTGCATCAGGACCAAGTCAAAACGCAGGAAAGTCGTTTTGGAGCACCTGCCAGAAGCATCCCAGAAGTGAACTGAAAGGGCTGGCAGCTGCAGCCACCGTCCTCTAGCAGTGCCAAGGCAGCGCACAAAAGCCGCTTTCGTTCTTCGCCTCTCAGAAGCCAACCGCACTCCCCGGCTGCCGGAGGCGAAGAAGCGGCTACTAGGTGCACCGCTGACGTGAACCGCACTTGTAGGCTGCAAAGCGCGGCTTCGGCAGAAAGAAGCCGGCAACCGCCGCTTCCCTGCGGACAGCTGCGGAGAGCCGAAGTCTGCGTCTCTAGCGGACTGCATCATAGCGAAAAGCTTTTCCAGCGTGTCTCGCAGGGAGAAAGCTTGCCAGCACAGTGCACGCATCCCGCCCTTGCCCAGAAACATATATTTGCTGAACTCTCCAAAAACACTGCTCTTTCCTACGCAAGCTTCAAACTGCTGTCAGACATCTGTGCTCTCTGTTTTCTGCTGCCCTGCGCGTTGTAGAAGAGTGCACAGCTCCCCCTGACATTCAGTGCACAGCGAAGTCAACTGCAAAAAAACAGCAGCTGCTCACTCCCAAACACAAGGCGCTGTCTATGTCCTTGCTTCCCTTGCAACTCAGCACAGCCCTTCTTTTCTGCAGCTGCCATCGAGTTCTCTGTATCTCGGGAGCTCAGGAAACGAACAAGAATTCTCCAGATTCGTCTGCATCAGGACCAAGTCAAAACCCAGGAAAGTCGTCCTGGAGCACCTGCCAGAAGCATGCCAGAGGTGACCTGAAAGGGCTGGCAGCTGCACTCACCGTCCTCTAGCAGTGCCAAGGCTGCGCACACAAGCCGGTTTCGTTCTTCGCCTCTCAGAAGCCAACCGCTCTCCCCGGCTGCCGGAGGCGAGGAAGCGGCTACTAGGTGCACCGCTGACGTGAACCGCACTTGTAGGCTGCAAAGCGCGGCTTCGGCAGAAGGACGCCGGCAACCGCCGCTTTCCAGCGTACAGCTGGGGAGAGCCGAAGTCTGCGTCTCTAGCGGACTGCAACATAGCGAAAAGCTTTTCCAGCGTGTCTCGCCGGGAGAGAGCTTGCCAGCACAGTGCACGCATCCCGCCCTTGCCCAGAAACATATATTTGCTGAACTCTCCAAAAACACTGCTCTTTTCTAGGCAAGCTTCAAACTGCTGTCAGACATCTGTGCTCTCTGTTTTCTGCTGCCCTGCGCGTTGTAGAAGAGTGCACAGCTCCCCCTGACATTCAGTGCACAGCGAAGTCAACTGCAAAACACCAGCAGCTGCTCACTCCCAAACACAAGGCGCTGTCTATGTCCTTGCTTCCCTTGCAACTCATCACAGCCCTTCTTTTCTGCAGCTGCCATCGAGTTCTCTGTATCTCGGGAGCTCAGGAAACGAACAAGAATTCTCCAGATTCGTCTGCATCAGGACCAAGTCAAAACGCAGGAAAGTCGTTTTGGAGCACCTGCCAGAAGCATCCCAGAAGTGAACTGAAAGGGCTGGCAGCTGCAGCCACCGTCCTCTAGCAGTGCCAAGGCAGCGCACAAAAGCCGCTTTCGTTCTTCGCCTCTCAGAAGCCAACCGCACTCCCCGGCTGCCGGAGGCGAAGAAGCGGCTACTAGGTGCACCGCTGACGTGAACCGCACTTGTAGGCTGCAAAGCGCGGCTTCGGCAGAAAGAAGCCGGCAACCGCCGCTTCCCTGCGGACAGCTGCGGAGAGCCGAAGTCTGCGTCTCTAGCGGACTGCATCATAGCGAAAAGCTTTTCCAGCGTGTCTCGCAGGGAGAAAGCTTGCCAGCACAGTGCACGCATCCCGCCCTTGCCCAGAAACATATATTTGCTGAACTCTCCAAAAACACTGCTCTTTCCTACGCAAGCTTCAAACTGCTGTCAGACATCTGTGCTCTCTGTTTTCTGCTGCCCTGCGCGTTGTAGAAGAGTGCACAGCTCCCCCTGACATTCAGTGCACAGCGAAGTCAACTGCAAAAAAACAGCAGCTGCTCACTCCCAAACACAAGGCGCTGTCTATGTCCTTGCTTCCCTTGCAACTCAGCACAGCCCTTCTTTTCTGCAGCTGCCATCGAGTTCTCTGTATCTCGGGAGCTCAGGAAACGAACAAGAATTCTCCAGATTCGTCTGCATCAGGACCAAGTCAAAACCCAGGAAAGTCGTCCTGGAGCACCTGCCAGAAGCATGCCAGAGGTGACCTGAAAGGGCTGGCAGCTGCACTCACCGTCCTCTAGCAGTGCCAAGGCTGCGCACACAAGCCGGTTTCGTTCTTCGCCTCTCAGAAGCCAACCGCTCTCCCCGGCTGCCGGAGGCGAGGAAGCGGCTACTAGGTGCACCGCTGACGTGAACCGCACTTGTAGGCTGCAAAGCGCGGCTTCGGCAGAAAGACGCCGGCAACCGCCGCTTCCCTGCGGACAGCTGCCGAGAGCCGGAGTCTGCGTCTCTAGCGGACTGCATCATAGCGAAAAGCTTTTGCAGCGTGTCTCGCCGGGAGAGAGCTTGCCAGGACAGTGCACGCATCCCGCCCTTGCCCAGAAACATGGATCTGCTGAACACTCCGAAAACACTGCTCTTTCCTAGGCAAGCTTCAAACTCCTGTCAGACATTTGTGCTCTCTGTTTTCTGCTGCCCTGCTGGTTGTAGAAGTGTGCACAGCTCCCCCGGCATTCAGTGCACAGCGAAGTCAATTGCAAAAAACCAGCAGCTGCTCACTCCCAAACGCAATGCGCTGTCTATGTCCTTGCTACCCGAGCAACTCAACGCAGCCCTTCTTCTCTGCATCTAGGAAGCTCAGGGCACGAACAAGAATTTTCCAGATTCGTCTGCATCAGGACCAAGTCAAAACCCAGGAAAGTCGTCCTGGAGCACCTGCCAGAAGCATCCCAGAAGTGAAGTGAAAGGGCTGGCAGCTGCAGCCACCGTCTTCTAGCAGTGCCAAGGCTGCGCACACAAGCCGGTTTCGTTCTTCGCCTCTCAGAAGCCAACCGCACTCCCCGGCTGCCGGAGGCGAAGAAGCGGCTACTAGGTGCACCGCTGACGTGAACCGCACTTGTAGGCTGCAAAGCGCGGCTTCGGCAGAAGGACGCCGGCAACCGCCGCTTCACTGCGGACAGCTGGGGAGAGCAGAAGACTGCGTCTCTAGCGGACTGCATCATAGCGAAAAGCTTTTCCAGCGTGTCTCGCAGGGAGAGAGCTTGCCAGCACACTGCACGCATCCCGCCCTTGCCCAGAAACTTGTATTTGCTGAACACTCCAAAAACACTGCTCTTTCCTAGGCAAGCTTCAAACTGCTGTCAGACGTGCGTGCTCTCTGTTTTCTGCTGCCCTGCGCGTTGTAGAAGAGTGCACAGCTCCACCTGACATTCAGTGCACAGCGAAGTCGACTGCAAAAAACCAGCAGCTGCTCACTCCCAAACACAAGGCGCTGTCTATGTCCTTGCTACCCGAGCAACTCAACGCAGCCCTTCTTCTCTGCATCTCGGTTGCTCAGGGAACGAACAAGAATTCTCCAGATTCGTCTGCTTCAGGACCAAGTCAAAACCCAGGAAAGTCGTCCTGGAGCACCTGCCAGAAGCATGCCAGAGGTGACCTGAAAGGGCTGGCAGCTGCAGCCACCGTCTTCTAGCAGTGCCAAGGCTGCGCACACAAGCCGGTTTCGTTCTTCGCCTCTCAGAAGCCAACCGCTCTCCCCGGCTGCCGGAGGCGAAGAAGCGGCTACTAGGTGTACCGCTGACGTGAACCGCACTTGTAGGCTGCAAAGCGCGGCTTCGGCAGAAAGACGCCGGCAACCGCCGCTTCCCTGCGGACAGCTGCGGAGAGCCGAAGACTGCGTCTCTAGCGGAGTGCATCATAGCGAGAAGCTTTTCCCGCGTGTCTCGACGGGAGAGAGCTTGCCAGCACAGTGCACGCATCCCGCCCTTGCCCAGAAACATATATTTGCTGAACCCTCCAAAAACACTACTCTTTCCTACGCAAGCTTCAAACTGCTGCCAGACATCTGTGTTCTCTGTTTTCTGCTGCCCTGCGCGTTGTAGAAGAGTGCACAGCTCCACCTGACATTCAGTGCACAGCGAAGTCAACTGCAAAAAAACAGCAGCTGCTCACTCCCAAACACAAGGCGCTGTCTATGTCCTTGCTTCCCTGCAACTCAGCACAGCCCTTCTTTTCTGCAGCTGCCATCGAGTTCTCTGTATCTCGGGAGCTCAGGGAACGAACAAGAATTCTCCAGATTCGTCTGCATCAGGACCAAGTCAAAACGCAGGAAAGTCGTCCTGGAGCACCTGCCAGAAGCATCCCAGAAGTGAACTGAAAGGGCTGGCAGCTGCAGCTACCGTCCTCTAGCAGTGCCAAGGCTGCGCACACAAGCCGGTTTCGTTCTTCGCCTCTCAGAAGCCAACTGCTCTCCCCGGCCTCCGGAGGCGAAGAAAGTGGTTACTAGGTGCACCGCTGACGTGAACCGCACTTGTAGGCTGCAAAGCGCGGCTTCGGCAGAAGGACGCCGGCAACCGCCGCTTTCCAGCGTACAGCTGGGGAGAGCCGAAGTCTGCGTCTCTAGCGGACTGCAACATAGCGAAAAGCTTTTCCAGCGTGTCTCGCCGGGAGAGAGCTTGCCAGCACAGTGCACGCATCCCGCCCTTGCCCAGAAACATATATTTGCTGAACTCTCCAAAAACACTGCTCTTTTCTAGGCAAGTTTCAAACTGCTGTCAGACATCTGTGCTCTCTGTTTTCTGCTGCCCTGCGCGTTGTAGAAGAGTGCACAGCTCCCCCTGACATTCAGTGCACAGCGAAGTCAACTGCAAAACACCAGCAGCTGCTCACTCCCAAACACAAGGCGCTGTCTATGTCCTTGCTTCCCTTGCAACTCATCACAGCCCTTCTTTTCTGCAGCTGCCATCGAGTTCTCTGTATCTCGGGAGCTCAGGAAACGAACAAGAATTCTCCAGATTCGTCTGCATCAGGACCAAGTCAAAACGCAGGAAAGTCGTTTTGGAGCACCTGCCAGAAGCATCCCAGAAGTGAACTGAAAGGGCTGGCAGCTGCAGCCACCGTCCTCTAGCAGTGCCAAGGCAGCGCACAAAAGCCGCTTTCGTTCTTCGCCTCTCAGAAGCCAACCGCACTCCCCGGCTGCCGGAGGCGAAGAAGCGGCTACTAGGTGCACCGCTGACGTGAACCGCACTTGTAGGCTGCAAAGCGCGGCTTCGGCAGAAAGAAGCCGGCAACCGCCGCTTCCCTGCGGACAGCTGCGGAGAGCCGAAGTCTGCGTCTCTAGCGGACTGCATCATAGCGAAAAGCTTTTCCAGCGTGTCTCGCAGGGAGAAAGCTTGCCAGCACAGTGCACGCATCCCGCCCTTGCCCAGAAACATATATTTGCTGAACTCTCCAAAAACACTGCTCTTTCCTACGCAAGCTTCAAACTGCTGTCAGACATCTGTGCTCTCTGTTTTCTGCTGCCCTGCGCGTTGTAGAAGAGTGCACAGCTCCCCCTGACATTCAGTGCACAGCGAAGTCAACTGCAAAAAAACAGCAGCTGCTCACTCCCAAACACAAGGCGCTGTCTATGTCCTTGCTTCCCTTGCAACTCAGCACAGCCCTTCTTTTCTGCAGCTGCCATCGAGTTCTCTGTATCTCGGGAGCTCAGGAAACGAACAAGAATTCTCCAGATTCGTCTGCATCAGGACCAAGTCAAAACCCAGGAAAGTCGTCCTGGAGCACCTGCCAGAAGCATGCCAGAGGTGACCTGAAAGGGCTGGCAGCTGCACTCACCGTCCTCTAGCAGTGCCAAGGCTGCGCACACAAGCCGGTTTCGTTCTTCGCCTCTCAGAAGCCAACCGCTCTCCCCGGCTGCCGGAGGCGAGGAAGCGGCTACTAGGTGCACCGCTGACGTGAACCGCACTTGTAGGCTGCAAAGCGCGGCTTCGGCAGAAGGACGCCGGCAACCGCCGCTTTCCAGCGTACAGCTGGGGAGAGCCGAAGTCTGCGTCTCTAGCGGACTGCAACATAGCGAAAAGCTTTTCCAGCGTGTCTCGCCGGGAGAGAGCTTGCCAGCACAGTGCACGCATCCCGCCCTTGCCCAGAAACATATATTTGCTGAACTCTCCAAAAACACTGCTCTTTTCTAGGCAAGCTTCAAACTGCTGTCAGACATCTGTGCTCTCTGTTTTCTGCTGCCCTGCGCGTTGTAGAAGAGTGCACAGCTCCCCCTGACATTCAGTGCACAGCGAAGTCAACTGCAAAACACCAGCAGCTGCTCACTCCCAAACACAAGGCGCTGTCTATGTCCTTGCTTCCCTTGCAACTCATCACAGCCCTTCTTTTCTGCAGCTGCCATCGAGTTCTCTGTATCTCGGGAGCTCAGGAAACGAACAAGAATTCTCCAGATTCGTCTGCATCAGGACCAAGTCAAAACGCAGGAAAGTCGTTTTGGAGCACCTGCCAGAAGCATCCCAGAAGTGAACTGAAAGGGCTGGCAGCTGCAGCCACCGTCCTCTAGCAGTGCCAAGGCAGCGCACAAAAGCCGCTTTCGTTCTTCGCCTCTCAGAAGCCAACCGCACTCCCCGGCTGCCGGAGGCGAAGAAGCGGCTACTAGGTGCACCGCTGACGTGAACCGCACTTGTAGGCTGCAAAGCGCGGCTTCGGCAGAAAGAAGCCGGCAACCGCCGCTTCCCTGCGGACAGCTGCGGAGAGCCGAAGTCTGCGTCTCTAGCGGACTGCATCATAGCGAAAAGCTTTTCCAGCGTGTCTCGCAGGGAGAAAGCTTGCCAGCACAGTGCACGCATCCCGCCCTTGCCCAGAAACATATATTTGCTGAACTCTCCAAAAACACTGCTCTTTCCTACGCAAGCTTCAAACTGCTGTCAGACATCTGTGCTCTCTGTTTTCTGCTGCCCTGCGCGTTGTAGAAGAGTGCACAGCTCCCCCTGACATTCAGTGCACAGCGAAGTCAACTGCAAAAAAACAGCAGCTGCTCACTCCCAAACACAAGGCGCTGTCTATGTCCTTGCTTCCCTTGCAACTCAGCACAGCCCTTCTTTTCTGCAGCTGCCATCGAGTTCTCTGTATCTCGGGAGCTCAGGAAACGAACAAGAATTCTCCAGATTCGTCTGCATCAGGACCAAGTCAAAACCCAGGAAAGTCGTCCTGGAGCACCTGCCAGAAGCATGCCAGAGGTGACCTGAAAGGGCTGGCAGCTGCACTCACCGTCCTCTAGCAGTGCCAAGGCTGCGCACACAAGCCGGTTTCGTTCTTCGCCTCTCAGAAGCCAACCGCTCTCCCCGGCTGCCGGAGGCGAGGAAGCGGCTACTAGGTGCACCGCTGACGTGAACCGCACTTGTAGGCTGCAAAGCGCGGCTTCGGCAGAAAGACGCCGGCAACCGCCGCTTCCCTGCGGACAGCTGCCGAGAGCCGGAGTCTGCGTCTCTAGCGGACTGCATCATAGCGAAAAGCTTTTGCAGCGTGTCTCGCCGGGAGAGAGCTTGCCAGGACAGTGCACGCATCCCGCCCTTGCCCAGAAACATGGATCTGCTGAACACTCCGAAAACACTGCTCTTTCCTAGGCAAGCTTCAAACTCCTGTCAGACATTTGTGCTCTCTGTTTTCTGCTGCCCTGCTGGTTGTAGAAGTGTGCACAGCTCCCCCGGCATTCAGTGCACAGCGAAGTCAATTGCAAAAAACCAGCAGCTGCTCACTCCCAAACGCAAGGCGCTGTCTATGTCCTTGCTACCCGAGCAACTCAACGCAGCCCTTCTTCTCTGCATCTAGGAAGCTCAGGGCACGAACAAGAATTTTCCAGATTCGTCTGCATCAGGACCAAGTCAAAACCCAGGAAAGTCGTCCTGGAGCACCTGCCAGAAGCATCCCAGAAGTGAAGTGAAAGGGCTGGCAGCTGCAGCCACCGTCTTCTAGCAGTGCCAAGGCTGCGCACACAAGCCGGTTTCTTTCTTCGCCTCTCAGAAGCCAACCGCTCTCCCCGGTTGCCGGAGGCGAAGAAGCGGCTACTAGGTGCACCGCTGACGTGAACCGCACTTGTAGGCTGCAAAGCGCGGCTTCAGCAGAAGGACGCCGGCAACCGCCGCTTCCCTGCGTACAGCTGGGGAGAGCCGAAGTCTGCGTCTCTAGCGGACTGCATCATAGAGAAAAGCTTTTGCAACGTGTCTCGCCGGGAGAGAGCTTGCCAGCACAGTGCACGCATCCCGCCCTTGCCCAGAAACATATATTTGCTGAACTCTCCAAAAACACTGCTCTTTCCTACGCAAGCTTCAAACTGCTGTCAGACATCTGTGCTCTCTGTTTTCTGCTGCCCTGCGCGTTGTAGAAGAGTGCACAGCTTCCCCTGACATTCAGTGCACAGCGAAGTCGACTGCAAAAAACGAGCAGCTGCTCACTCCCAAACACAAGGCGCTGTCTATGTCCTTGCTACCCGAGCAACTCAACGCAAGCCCTTCTTCTCTGCATCTCGGTAGCTCAGGGCACGAACAAGAATTATCCAGATTCGTCTGCATCAGGACCAAGTCAAAACCCAGGAAAGTCGTCCTGGAGCACCTGTCAGAAGCATGCCAGAGGTGACCTGAAAGGGCTGGCAGCTGCAGCCACCGTCTTCTAGCAGTGCCAAGGCTGCGCACACAAGCCGGTTTCGTTCTTCGCCTCTCAGAAGCCAACCGCTCTCCCCGGCTGCCGGAGGCGAAGAAGCGGCTACTAGGTGTACCGCTGACGTGAACCGCACTTGTAGGCTGCAAAGCGCGGCTTCGGCAGAAGGACTCCGGGAACCGCCGCTTCCCTGCGGACAGCTGCGGAGAGCCGAAGACTGCGTCTCTAGCGGAGTGCATCATAGCGAGAAGCTTTTCCCGCGTGTCTCGACGGGAGAGAGCTTGCCAGCACAGTGCACGCATCCCGCCCTTGCCCAGAAACATATATTTGCTGAACCCTCCAAAAACACTACTCTTTCCTACGCAAGCTTCAAACTGCTGCCAGACATCTGTGTTCTCTGTTTTCTGCTGCCCTGCGCGTTGTAGAAGAGTGCACAGCTCCACCTGACATTCAGTGCACAGCGAAGTCAACTGCAAAAAAACAGCAGCTGCTCACTCCCAAACACAAGGCGCTGTCTATGTCCTTGCTTCCCTGCAACTCAGCACAGCCCTTCTTTTCTGCAGCTGCCATCGAGTTCTCTGTATCTCGGGAGCTCAGGGAACGAACAAGAATTCTCCAGATTCGTCTGCATCAGGACCAAGTCAAAACGCAGGAAAGTCGTCCTGGAGCACCTGCCAGAAGCATCCCAGAAGTGAACTGAAAGGGCTGGCAGCTGCAGCTACCGTCCTCTAGCAGTGCCAAGGCTGCGCACACAAGCCGGTTTCGTTCTTCGCCTCTCAGAAGCCAACTGCTCTCCCCGGCCTCCGGAGGCGAAGAAAGTGGTTACTAGGTGCACCGCTGACGTGAACCGCACTTGTAGGCTGCAAAACGCGGCTTCGGCAGAAGGACGCCGGCAACCGCCGCTTTCCAGCGTACAGCTGGGGAGAGCCGAAGTCTGCGTCTCTAGCGGACTGCAACATAGCGAAAAGCTTTTCCAGCGTGTCTCGCCGGGAGAGAGCTTGCCAGCACAGTGCACGCATCCCGCCCTTGCCCAGAAACATATATTTGCTGAACTCTCCAAAAACACTGCTCTTTTCTAGGCAAGCTTCAAACTGCTGTCAGACATCTGTGCTCTCTGTTTTCTGCTGCCCTGCGCGTTGTAGAAGAGTGCACAGCTCCCCCTGACATTCAGTGCACAGCGAAGTCAACTGCAAAACACCAGCAGCTGCTCACTCCCAAACACAAGGCGCTGTCTATGTCCTTGCTTCCCTTGCAACTCATCACAGCCCTTCTTTTCTGCAGCTGCCATCGAGTTCTCTGTATCTCGGGAGCTCAGGAAACGAACAAGAATTCTCCAGATTCGTCTGCATCAGGACCAAGTCAAAACGCAGGAAAGTCGTTTTGGAGCACCTGCCAGAAGCATCCCAGAAGTGAACTGAAAGGGCTGGCAGCTGCAGCCACCGTCCTCTAGCAGTGCCAAGGCAGCGCACAAAAGCCGCTTTCGTTCTTCGCCTCTCAGAAGCCAACCGCACTCCCCGGCTGCCGGAGGCGAAGAAGCGGCTACTAGGTGCACCGCTGACGTGAACCGCACTTGTAGGCTGCAAAGCGCGGCTTCGGCAGAAAGAAGCCGGCAACCGCCGCTTCCCTGCGGACAGCTGCGGAGAGCCGAAGTCTGCGTCTCTAGCGGACTGCATCATAGCGAAAAGCTTTTCCAGCGTGTCTCGCAGGGAGAAAGCTTGCCAGCACAGTGCACGCATCCCGCCCTTGCCCAGAAACATATATTTGCTGAACTCTCCAAAAACACTGCTCTTTCCTAGGCAAGCTTCAAACTGCTGTCAGACATCTGTGCTCTCTGTTTTCTGCTGCCCTGCGCGTTGTAGAAGAGTGCACAGCTCCCCCTGACATTCAGTGCACAGCGAAGTCAACTGCAAAAAAACAGCAGCTGCTCACTCCCAAACACAAGGCGCTGTCTATGTCCTTGCTTCCCTTGCAACTCAGCACAGCCCTTCTTTTCTGCAGCTGCCATCGAGTTCTCTGTATCTCGGGAGCTCAGGAAACGAACAAGAATTCTCCAGATTCGTCTGCATCAGGACCAAGTCAAAACCCAGGAAAGTCGTCCTGGAGCACCTGCCAGAAGCATGCCAGAGGTGACCTGAAAGGGCTGGCAGCTGCACTCACCGTCCTCTAGCAGTGCCAAGGCTGCGCACACAAGCCGGTTTCGTTCTTCGCCTCTCAGAAGCCAACCGCTCTCCCCGGCTGCCGGAGGCGAGGAAGCGGCTACTAGGTGCACCGCTGACGTGAACCGCACTTGTAGGCTGCAAAGCGCGGCTTCGGCAGAAAGACGCCGGCAACCGCCGCTTCCCTGCGGACAGCTGCCGAGAGCCGGAGTCTGCGTCTCTAGCGGACTGCATCATAGCGAAAAGCTTTTGCAGCGTGTCTCGCCGGGAGAGAGCTTGCCAGGACAGTGCACGCATCCCGCCCTTGCCCAGAAACATGGATCTGCTGAACACTCCGAAAACACTGCTCTTTCCTAGGCAAGCTTCAAACTCCTGTCAGACATTTGTGCTCTCTGTTTTCTGCTGCCCTGCTGGTTGTAGAAGTGTGCACAGCTCCCCCGGCATTCAGTGCACAGCGAAGTCAATTGCAAAAAACCAGCAGCTGCTCACTCCCAAACGCAAGGCGCTGTCTATGTCCTTGCTACCCGAGCAACTCAACGCAGCCCTTCTTCTCTGCATCTAGGAAGCTCAGGGCACGAACAAGAATTTTCCAGATTCGTCTGCATCAGGACCAAGTCAAAACCCAGGAAACTCGTCCTGGAGCACCTGCCAGAAGCATCCCAGAAGTGAAGTGAAAGGGCTGGCAGCTGCAGCCACCGTCTTCTAGCAGTGCCAAGGCTGCGCACACAAGCCGGTTTCTTTCTTCGCCTCTCAGAAGCCAACCGCTCTCCCCGGTTGCCGGAGGCGAAGAAGCGGCTACTAGGTGCACCGCTGACGTGAACCGCACTTGTAGGCTGCAAAGCGCGGCTTCAGCAGAAGGACGCCGGCAACCGCCGCTTCCCTGCGTACAGCTGGGGAGAGCCGAAGTCTGCGTCTCTAGCGGACTGCATCATAGCGAAAAGCTTTTGCAACGTGTCTCGCCGGGAGAGAGCTTGCCAGCACAGTGCACGCATCCCGCCCTTGCCCAGAAACATATATTTGCTGAACTCTCCAAAAACACTGCTCTTTCCTACGCAAGCTTCAAACTGCTGTCAGACATCTGTGCTCTCTGTTTTCTGCTGCCCTGCGCGTTGTAGAAGAGTGCACAGCTTCCCCTGACATTCAGTGCACAGCGAAGTCGACTGCAAAAAACGAGCAGCTGCTCACTCCCAAACACAAGGCGCTGTCTATGTCCTTGCTACCCGAGCAACTCAACGCAAGCCCTTCTTCTCTGCATCTCGGTAGCTCAGGGCACGAACAAGAATTATCCAGATTCGTCTGCATCAGGACCAAGTCAAAACCCAGGAAAGTCGTCCTGGAGCACCTGTCAGAAGCATGCCAGAGGTGACCTGAAAGGGCTGGCAGCTGCAGCCACCGTCTTCTAGCAGTGCCAAGGCTGCGCACACAAGCCGGTTTCGTTCTTCGCCTCTCAGAAGCCAACCGCTCTCCCCGGCTGCCGGAGGCGAAGAAGCGGCTACTAGGTGTACCGCTGACGTGAACCGCACTTGTAGGCTGCAAAGCGCGGCTTCGGCAGAAGGACTCCGGGAACCGCCGCTTCCCTGCGGACAGCTGCGGAGAGCCGAAGACTGCGTCTCTAGCGGAGTGCATCATAGCGAGAAGCTTTTCCCGCGTGTCTCGACGGGAGAGAGCTTGCCAGCACAGTGCACGCATCCCGCCCTTGCCCAGAAACATATATTTGCTGAACCCTCCAAAAACACTACTCTTTCCTACGCAAGCTTCAAACTGCTGCCAGACATCTGTGTTCTCTGTTTTCTGCTGCCCTGCGCGTTGTAGAAGAGTGCACAGCTCCACCTGACATTCAGTGCACAGCGAAGTCAACTGCAAAAAAACAGCAGCTGCTCACTCCCAAACACAAGGCGCTGTCTATGTCCTTGCTTCCCTGCAACTCAGCACAGCCCTTCTTTTCTGCAGCTGCCATCGAGTTCTCTGTATCTCGGGAGCTCAGGAAACGAACAAGAATTCTCCAGATTCGTCTGCATCAGGACCAAGTCAAAACCCAGGAAAGTCGTCCTGGAGCACCTGCCAGAAGCATGCCAGAGGTGACCTGAAAGGGCTGGCAGCTGCACTCACCGTCCTCTAGCAGTGCCAAGGCTGCGCACACAAGCCGGTTTCGTTCTTCGCCTCTCAGAAGCCAACCGCTCTCCCCGGCTGCCGGAGGCGAGGAAGCGGCTACTAGGTGCACCGCTGACGTGAACCGCACTTGTAGGCTGCAAAGCGCGGCTTCAGCAGAAAGACGCCGGCAACCGCCGCTTCCCTGCGGACAGCTGCCGAGAGCCGGAGTCTGCGTCTCTAGCGGACTGCATCATAGCGAAAAGCTTTTGCAGCGTGTCTCGCCGGGAGAGAGCTTGCCAGGACAGTGCACGCATCCCGCCCTTGCCCAGAAACATGGATCTGCTGAACACTCCGAAAACACTGCTCTTTCCTAGGCAAGCTTCAAACTCCTGTCAGACATTTGTGCTCTCTGTTTTCTGCTGCCCTGCTGGTTGTAGAAGTGTGCACAGCTCCCCCGGCATTCAGTGCACAGCGAAGTCAATTGCAAAAAACCAGCAGCTGCTCACTCCCAAACGCAAGGCGCTGTCTATGTCCTTGCTACCCGAGCAACTCAACGCAGCCCTTCTTCTCTGCATCTAGGAAGCTCAGGGCACGAACAAGAATTTTCCAGATTCGTCTGCATCAGGACCAAGTCAAAACCCAGGAAAGTCGTCCTGGAGCACCTGCCAGAAGCATCCCAGAAGTGAAGTGAAAGGGCTGGCAGCTGCAGCCACCGTCTTCTAGCAGTGCCAAGGCTGCGCACACAAGCCGGTTTCTTTCTTCGCCTCTCAGAAGCCAACCGCTCTCCCCGGTTGCCGGAGGCGAAGAAGCGGCTACTAGGTGCACCGCTGACGTGAACCGCACTTGTAGGCTGCAAAGCGCGGCTTCAGCAGAAGGACGCCGGCAACCGCCGCTTCCCTGCGTACAGCTGGGGAGAGCCGAAGTCTGCGTCTCTAGCGGACTGCATCATAGCGAAAAGCTTTTGCAACGTGTCTCGCCGGGAGAGAGCTTGCCAGCACAGTGCACGCATCCCGCCCTTGCCCAGAAACATATATTTGCTGAACTCTCCAAAAACACTGCTCTTTCCTACGCAAGCTTCAAACTGCTGTCAGACATCTGTGCTCTCTGTTTTCTGCTGCCCTGCGCGTTGTAGAAGAGTGCACAGCTTCCCCTGACATTCAGTGCACAGCGAAGTCGACTGCAAAAAACGAGCAGCTGCTCACTCCCAAACACAAGGCGCTGTCTATGTCCTTGCTACCCGAGCAACTCAACGCAAGCCCTTCTTCTCTGCATCTCGGTAGCTCAGAGCACGAACAAGAATTATCCAGATTCGTCTGCATCAGGACCAAGTCAAAACCCAGGAAAGTCGTCCTGGAGCACCTGTCAGAAGCATGCCAGAGGTGACCTGAAAGGGCTGGCAGCTGCAGCCACCGTCTTCTAGCAGTGCCAAGGCTGCGCACACAAGCCGGTTTCGTTCTTCGCCTCTCAGAAGCCAACCGCTCTCCCCGGCTGCCGGAGGCGAAGAAGCGGCTACTAGGTGTACCGCTGACGTGAACCGCACTTGTAGGCTGCAAAGCGCGGCTTCGGCAGAAGGACTCCGGGAACCGCCGCTTCCCTGCGGACAGCTGCGGAGAGCCGAAGACTGCGTCTCTAGCGGAGTGCATCATAGCGAGAAGCTTTTCCCGCGTGTCTCGACGGGAGAGAGCTTGCCAGCACAGTGCACGCATCCCGCCCTTGCCCAGAAACATATATTTGCTGAACCCTCCAAAAACACTACTCTTTCCTACGCAAGCTTCAAACTGCTGCCAGACATCTGTGTTCTCTGTTTTCTGCTGCCCTGCGCGTTGTAGAAGAGTGCACAGCTCCACCTGACATTCAGTGCACAGCGAAGTCAACTGCAAAAAAACAGCAGCTGCTCACTCCCAAACACAAGGCGCTGTCTATGTCCTTGCTTCCCTGCAACTCAGCACAGCCCTTCTTTTCTGCAGCTGCCATCGAGTTCTCTGTATCTCGGGAGCTCAGGGAACGAACAAGAATTCTCCAGATTCGTCTGCATCAGGACCAAGTCAAAACGCAGGAAAGTCGTCCTGGAGCACCTGCCAGAAGCATCCCAGAAGTGAACTGAAAGGGCTGGCAGCTGCAGCTACCGTCCTCTAGCAGTGCCAAGGCTGCGCACACAAGCCGGTTTCGTTCTTCGCCTCTCAGAAGCCAACTGCTCTCCCCGGCCTCCGGAGGCGAAGAAAGTGGTTACTAGGTGCACCGCTGACGTGAACCGCACTTGTAGGCTGCAAAACGCGGCTTCGGCAGAAGGACGCCGGCAACCGCCGCTTTCCAGCGTACAGCTGGGGAGAGCCGAAGTCTGCGTCTCTAGCGGACTGCAACATAGCGAAAAGCTTTTCCAGCGTGTCTCGCCGGGAGAGAGCTTGCCAGCACAGTGCACGCATCCCGCCCTTGCCCAGAAACATATATTTGCTGAACTCTCCAAAAACACTGCTCTTTTCTAGGCAAGCTTCAAACTGCTGTCAGACATCTGTGCTCTCTGTTTTCTGCTGCCCTGCGCGTTGTAGAAGAGTGCACAGCTCCCCCTGACATTCAGTGCACAGCGAAGTCAACTGCAAAACACCAGCAGCTGCTCACTCCCAAACACAAGGCGCTGTCTATGTCCTTGCTTCCCTTGCAACTCATCACAGCCCTTCTTTTCTGCAGCTGCCATCGAGTTCTCTGTATCTCGGGAGCTCAGGAAACGAACAAGAATTCTCCAGATTCGTCTGCATCAGGACCAAGTCAAAACGCAGGAAAGTCGTTTTGGAGCACCTGCCAGAAGCATCCCAGAAGTGAACTGAAAGGGCTGGCAGCTGCAGCCACCGTCCTCTAGCAGTGCCAAGGCAGCGCACAAAAGCCGCTTTCGTTCTTCGCCTCTCAGAAGCCAACCGCACTCCCCGGCTGCCGGAGGCGAAGAAGCGGCTACTAGGTGCACCGCTGACGTGAACCGCACTTGTAGGCTGCAAAGCGCGGCTTCGGCAGAAAGAAGCCGGCAACCGCCGCTTCCCTGCGGACAGCTGCGGAGAGCCGAAGTCTGCGTCTCTAGCGGACTGCATCATAGCGAAAAGCTTTTCCAGCGTGTCTCGCCGGGAGAGAGCTTGCCAGCACAGTGCACGCATCCCGCCCTTGCCCAGAAACATATATTTGCTGAACTCTCCAAAAACACTGCTCTTTTCTAGGCAAGCTTCAAACTGCTGTCAGACATCTGTGCTCTCTGTTTTCTGCTGCCCTGCGCGTTGTAGAAGAGTGCACAGCTCCCCCTGACATTCAGTGCACAGCGAAGTCAACTGCAAAACACCAGCAGCTGCTCACTCCCAAACACAAGGCGCTGTCTATGTCCTTGCTTCCCTTGCAACTCATCACAGCCCTTCTTTTCTGCAGCTGCCATCGAGTTCTCTGTATCTCGGGAGCTCAGGAAACGAACAAGAATTCTCCAGATTCGTCTGCATCAGGACCAAGTCAAAACGCAGGAAAGTCGTTTTGGAGCACCTGCCAGAAGCATCCCAGAAGTGAACTGAAAGGGCTGGCAGCTGCAGCCACCGTCCTCTAGCAGTGCCAAGGCAGCGCACAAAAGCCGCTTTCGTTCTTCGCCTCTCAGAAGCCAACCGCACTCCCCGGCTGCCGGAGGCGAAGAAGCGGCTACTAGGTGCACCGCTGACGTGAACCGCACTTGTAGGCTGCAAAGCGCGGCTTCGGCAGAAAGAAGCCGGCAACCGCCGCTTCCCTGCGGACAGCTGCGGAGAGCCGAAGTCTGCGTCTCTAGCGGACTGCATCATAGCGAAAAGCTTTTCCAGCGTGTCTCGCAGGGAGAAAGCTTGCCAGCACAGTGCACGCATCCCGCCCTTGCCCAGAAACATATATTTGCTGAACTCTCCAAAAACACTGCTCTTTCCTACGCAAGCTTCAAACTGCTGTCAGACATCTGTGCTCTCTGTTTTCTGCTGCCCTGCGCGTTGTAGAAGAGTGCACAGCTCCCCCTGACATTCAGTGCACAGCGAAGTCAACTGCAAAAAAACAGCAGCTGCTCACTCCCAAACACAAGGCGCTGTCTATGTCCTTGCTTCCCTTGCAACTCAGCACAGCCCTTCTTTTCTGCAGCTGCCATCGAGTTCTCTGTATCTCGGGAGCTCAGGAAACGAACAAGAATTCTCCAGATTCGTCTGCATCAGGACCAAGTCAAAACCCAGGAAAGTCGTCCTGGAGCACCTGCCAGAAGCATGCCAGAGGTGACCTGAAAGGGCTGGCAGCTGCACTCACCGTCCTCTAGCAGTGCCAAGGCTGCGCACACAAGCCGGTTTCGTTCTTCGCCTCTCAGAAGCCAACCGCTCTCCCCGGCTGCCGGAGGCGAGGAAGCGGCTACTAGGTGCACCGCTGACGTGAACCGCACTTGTAGGCTGCAAAGCGCGGCTTCGGCAGAAAGACGCCGGCAACCGCCGCTTCCCTGCTGACAGCTGCCGAGAGCCGGAGTCTGCGTCTCTAGCGGACTGCATCATAGCGAAAAGCTTTTGCAGCGTGTCTCGCCGGGAGAGAGCTTGCCAGGACAGTGCACGCATCCCGCCCTTGCCCAGAAACATGGATCTGCTGAACACTCCGAAAACACTGCTCTTTCCTAGGCAAGCTTCAAACTCCTGTCAGACATTTGTGCTCTCTGTTTTCTGCTGCCCTGCTGGTTGTAGAAGTGTGCACAGCTCCCCCGGCATTCAGTGCACAGCGAAGTCAATTGCAAAAAACCAGCAGCTGCTCACTCCCAAACGCAAGGCGCTGTCTATGTCCTTGCTACCCGAGCAACTCAACGCAGCCCTTCTTCTCTGCATCTAGGAAGCTCAGGGCACGAACAAGAATTTTCCAGATTCGTCTGCATCAGGACCAAGTCAAAACCCAGGAAAGTCGTCCTGGAGCACCTGCCAGAAGCATCCCAGAAGTGAAGTGAAAGGGCTGGCAGCTGCAGCCACCGTCTTCTAGCAGTGCCAAGGCTGCGCACACAAGCCGGTTTCTTTCTTCGCCTCTCAGAAGCCAACCGCTCTCCCCGGTTGCCGGAGGCGAAGAAGCGGCTACTAGGTGCACCGCTGACGTGAACCGCACTTGTAGGCTGCAAAGCGCGGCTTCAGCAGAAGGACGCCGGCAACCGCCGCTTCCCTGCGTACAGCTGGGGAGAGCCGAAGTCTGCGTCTCTAGCGGACTGCATCATAGCGAAAAGCTTTTGCAACGTGTCTCGCCGGGAGAGAGCTTGCCAGCACAGTGCACGCATCCCGCCCTTGCCCAGAAACATATATTTGCTGAACTCTCCAAAAACACTGCTCTTTCCTACGCAAGCTTCAAACTGCTGTCAGACATCTGTGCTCTCTGTTTTCTGCTGCCCTGCGCGTTGTAGAAGAGTGCACAGCTTCCCCTGACATTCAGTGCACAGCGAAGTCGACTGCAAAAAACGAGCAGCTGCTCACTCCCAAACACAAGGCGCTGTCTATGTCCTTGCTACCCGAGCAACTCAACGCAAGCCCTTCTTCTCTGCATCTCGGTAGCTCAGGGCACGAACAAGAATTATCCAGATTCGTCTGCATCAGGACCAAGTCAAAACCCAGGAAAGTCGTCCTGGAGCACCTGTCAGAAGCATGCCAGAGGTGACCTGAAAGGGCTGGCAGCTGCAGCCACCGTCTTCTAGCAGTGCCAAGGCTGCGCACACAAGCCGGTTTCGTTCTTCGCCTCTCAGAAGCCAACCGCTCTCCCCGGCTGCCGGAGGCGAAGAAGCGGCTACTAGGTGTACCGCTGACGTGAACCGCACTTGTAGGCTGCAAAGCGCGGCTTCGGCAGAAGGACTCCGGGAACCGCCGCTTCCCTGCGGACAGCTGCGGAGAGCCGAAGACTGCGTCTCTAGCGGAGTGCATCATAGCGAGAAGCTTTTCCCGCGTGTCTCGACGGGAGAGAGCTTGCCAGCACAGTGCACGCATCCCGCCCTTGCCCAGAAACATATATTTGCTGAACCCTCCAAAAACACTACTCTTTCCTACGCAAGCTTCAAACTGCTGCCAGACATCTGTGTTCTCTGTTTTCTGCTGCCCTGCGCGTTGTAGAAGAGTGCACAGCTCCACCTGACATTCAGTGCACAGCGAAGTCAACTGCAAAAAAACAGCAGCTGCTCACTCCCAAACACAAGGCGCTGTCTATGTCCTTGCTTCCCTGCAACTCAGCACAGCCCTTCTTTTCTGCAGCTGCCATCGAGTTCTCTGTATCTCGGGAGCTCAGGGAACGAACAAGAATTCTCCAGATTCGTCTGCATCAGGACCAAGTCAAAACCCAGGAAAGTCGTCCTGGAGCACCTGCCAGAAGCATGCCAGAGGTGACCTGAAAGGGCTGGCAGCTGCACTCACCGTCCTCTAGCAGTGCCAAGGCTGCGCACACAAGCCGGTTTCGTTCTTCGCCTCTCAGAAGCCAACCGCTCTCCCCGGCTGCCGGAGGCGAGGAAGCGGCTACTAGGTGCACCGCTGACGTGAACCGCACTTGTAGGCTGCAAAGCGCGGCTTCGGCAGAAAGACGCCGGCAACCGCCGCTTCCCTGCGGACAGCTGCCGAGAGCCGGAGTCTGCGTCTCTAGCGGACTGCATCATAGCGAAAAGCTTTTGCAGCGTGTCTCGCCGGGAGAGAGCTTGCCAGGACAGTGCACGCATCCCGCCCTTGCCCAGAAACATGGATCTGCTGAACACTCCGAAAACACTGCTCTTTCCTAGGCAAGCTTCAAACTCCTGTCAGACATTTGTGCTCTCTGTTTTCTGCTGCCCTGCTGGTTGTAGAAGTGTGCACAGCTCCCCCGGCATTCAGTGCACAGCGAAGTCAATTGCAAAAAACCAGCAGCTGCTCACTCCCAAACGCAAGGCGCTGTCTATGTCCTTGCTACCCGAGCAACTCAACGCAGCCCTTCTTCTCTGCATCTAGGAAGCTCAGGGCACGAACAAGAATTTTCCAGATTCGTCTGCATCAGGACCAAGTCAAAACCCAGGAAAGTCGTCCTGGAGCACCTGCCAGAAGCATCCCAGAAGTGAAGTGAAAGGGCTGGCAGCTGCAGCCACCGTCTTCTAGCAGTGCCAAGGCTGCGCACACAAGCCGGTTTCTTTCTTCGCCTCTCAGAAGCCAACCGCTCTCCCCGGTTGCCGGAGGCGAAGAAGCGGCTACTAGGTGCACCGCTGACGTGAACCGCACTTGTAGGCTGCAAAGCGCGGCTTCAGCAGAAGGACGCCGGCAACCGCCGCTTCCCTGCGTACAGCTGGGGAGAGCCGAAGTCTGCGTCTCTAGCGGACTGCATCATAGCGAAAAGCTTTTGCAACGTGTCTCGCCGGGAGAGAGCTTGCCAGCACAGTGCACGCATCCCGCCCTTGCCCAGAAACATATATTTGCTGAACTCTCCAAAAACACTGCTCTTTCCTACGCAAGCTTCAAACTGCTGTCAGACATCTGTGCTCTCTGTTTTCTGCTGCCCTGCGCGTTGTAGAAGAGTGCACAGCTTCCCCTGACATTCAGTGCACAGCGAAGTCGACTGCAAAAAACGAGCAGCTGCTCACTCCCAAACACAAGGCGCTGTCTATGTCCTTGCTACCCGAGCAACTCAACGCAAGCCCTTCTTCTCTGCATCTCGGTAGCTCAGGGCACGAACAAGAATTATCCAGATTCGTCTGCATCAGGACCAAGTCAAAACCCAGGAAAGTCGTCCTGGAGCACCTGTCAGAAGCATGCCAGAGGTGACCTGAAAGGGCTGGCAGCTGCAGCCACCGTCTTCTAGCAGTGCCAAGGCTGCGCACACAAGCCGGTTTCGTTCTTCGCCTCTCAGAAGCCAACCGCTCTCCCCGGCTGCCGGAGGCGAAGAAGCGGCTACTAGGTGTACCGCTGACGTGAACCGCACTTGTAGGCTGCAAAGCGCGGCTTCGGCAGAAGGACTCCGGGAACCGCCGCTTCCCTGCGGACAGCTGCGGAGAGCCGAAGACTGCGTCTCTAGCGGAGTGCATCATAGCGAGAAGCTTTTCCCGCGTGTCTCGACGGGAGAGAGCTTGCCAGCACAGTGCACGCATCCCGCCCTTGCCCAGAAACATATATTTGCTGAACCCTCCAAAAACACTACTCTTTCCTACGCAAGCTTCAAACTGCTGCCAGACATCTGTGTTCTCTGTTTTCTGCTGCCCTGCGCGTTGTAGAAGAGTGCACAGCTCCACCTGACATTCAGTGCACAGCGAAGTCAACTGCAAAAAAACAGCAGCTGCTCACTCCCAAACACAAGGCGCTGTCTATGTCCTTGCTTCCCTGCAACTCAGCACAGCCCTTCTTTTCTGCAGCTGCCATCGAGTTCTCTGTATCTCGGGAGCTCAGGGAACGAACAAGAATTCTCCAGATTCGTCTGCATCAGGACCAAGTCAAAACGCAGGAAAGTCGTCCTGGAGCACCTGCCAGAAGCATCCCAGAAGTGAACTGAAAGGGCTGGCAGCTGCAGCTACCGTCCTCTAGCAGTGCCAAGGCTGCGCACACAAGCCGGTTTCGTTCTTCGCCTCTCAGAAGCCAACTGCTCTCCCCGGCCTCCGGAGGCGAAGAAAGTGGTTACTAGGTGCACCGCTGACGTGAACCGCACTTGTAGGCTGCAAAACGCGGCTTCGGCAGAAGGACGCCGGCAACCGCCGCTTTCCAGCGTACAGCTGGGGAGAGCCGAAGTCTGCGTCTCTAGCGGACTGCAACATAGCGAAAAGCTTTTCCAGCGTGTCTCGCCGGGAGAGAGCTTGCCAGCACAGTGCACGCATCCCGCCCTTGCCCAGAAACATATATTTGCTGAACTCTCCAAAAACACTGCTCTTTTCTAGGCAAGCTTCAAACTGCTGTCAGACATCTGTGCTCTCTGTTTTCTGCTGCCCTGCGCGTTGTAGAAGAGTGCACAGCTCCCCCTGACATTCAGTGCACAGCGAAGTCAACTGCAAAACACCAGCAGCTGCTCACTCCCAAACACAAGGCGCTGTCTATGTCCTTGCTTCCCTTGCAACTCATCACAGCCCTTCTTTTCTGCAGCTGCCATCGAGTTCTCTGTATCTCGGGAGCTCAGGAAACGAACAAGAATTCTCCAGATTCGTCTGCATCAGGACCAAGTCAAAACGCAGGAAAGTCGTTTTGGAGCACCTGCCAGAAGCATCCCAGAAGTGAACTGAAAGGGCTGGCAGCTGCAGCCACCGTCCTCTAGCAGTGCCAAGGCAGCGCACAAAAGCCGCTTTCGTTCTTCGCCTCTCAGAAGCCAACCGCACTCCCCGGCTGCCGGAGGCGAAGAAGCGGCTACTAGGTGCACCGCTGACGTGAACCGCACTTGTAGGCTGCAAAGCGCGGCTTCGGCAGAAAGAAGCCGGCAACCGCCGCTTCCCTGCGGACAGCTGCGGAGAGCCGAAGTCTGCGTCTCTAGCGGACTGCATCATAGCGAAAAGCTTTTCCAGCGTGTCTCGCAGGGAGAAAGCTTGCCAGCACAGTGCACGCATCCCGCCCTTGCCCAGAAACATATATTTGCTGAACTCTCCAAAAACACTGCTCTTTTCTAGGCAAGCTTCAAACTGCTGTCAGACATCTGTGCTCTCTGTTTTCTGCTGCCCTGCGCGTTGTAGAAGAGTGCACAGCTCCCCCTGACATTCAGTGCACAGCGAAGTCAACTGCAAAAAAACAGCAGCTGCTCACTCCCAAACACAAGGCGCTGTCTATGTCCTTGCTTCCCTTGCAACTCAGCACAGCCCTTCTTTTCTGCAGCTGCCATCGAGTTCTCTGTATCTCGGGAGCTCAGGAAACGAACAAGAATTCTCCAGATTCGTCTGCATCAGGACCAAGTCAAAACCCAGGAAAGTCGTCCTGGAGCACCTGCCAGAAGCATGCCAGAGGTGACCTGAAAGGGCTGGCAGCTGCACTCACCGTCCTCTAGCAGTGCCAAGGCTGCGCACACAAGCCGGTTTCGTTCTTCGCCTCTCAGAAGCCAACCGCTCTCCCCGGCTGCCGGAGGCGAGGAAGCGGCTACTAGGTGCACCGCTGACGTGAACCGCACTTGTAGGCTGCAAAGCGCGGCTTCGGCAGAAAGACGCCGGCAACCGCCGCTTCCCTGCGGACAGCTGCCGAGAGCCGGAGTCTGCGTCTCTAGCGGACTGCATCATAGCGAAAAGCTTTTGCAGCGTGTCTCGCCGGGAGAGAGCTTGCCAGGACAGTGCACGCATCCCGCCCTTGCCCAGAAACATGGATCTGCTGAACACTCCGAAAACACTGCTCTTTCCTAGGCAAGCTTCAAACTCCTGTCAGACATTTGTGCTCTCTGTTTTCTGCTGCCCTGCTGGTTGTAGAAGTGTGCACAGCTCCCCCGGCATTCAGTGCACAGCGAAGTCAATTGCAAAAAACCAGCAGCTGCTCACTCCCAAACGCAAGGCGCTGTCTATGTCCTTGCTACCCGAGCAACTCAACGCAGCCCTTCTTCTCTGCATCTAGGAAGCTCAGGGCACGAACAAGAATTTTCCAGATTCGTCTGCATCAGGACCAAGTCAAAACCCAGGAAAGTCGTCCTGGAGCACCTGCCAGAAGCATCCCAGAAGTGAAGTGAAAGGGCTGGCAGCTGCAGCCACCGTCTTCTAGCAGTGCCAAGGCTGCGCACACAAGCCGGTTTCTTTCTTCGCCTCTCAGAAGCCAACCGCTCTCCCCGGTTGCCGGAGGCGAAGAAGCGGCTACTAGGTGCACCGCTGACGTGAACCGCACTTGTAGGCTGCAAAGCGCGGCTTCAGCAGAAGGACGCCGGCAACCGCCGCTTCCCTGCGTACAGCTGGGGAGAGCCGAAGTCTGCGTCTCTAGCGGACTGCATCATAGCGAAAAGCTTTTGCAACGTGTCTCGCCGGGAGAGAGCTTGCCAGCACAGTGCACGCATCCCGCCCTTGCCCAGAAACATATATTTGCTGAACTCTCCAAAAACACTGCTCTTTCCTACGCAAGCTTCAAACTGCTGTCAGACATCTGTGCTCTCTGTTTTCTGCTGCCCTGCGCGTTGTAGAAGAGTGCACAGCTTCCCCTGACATTCAGTGCACAGCGAAGTCGACTGCAAAAAACGAGCAGCTGCTCACTCCCAAACACAAGGCGCTGTCTATGTCCTTGCTACCCGAGCAACTCAACGCAAGCCCTTCTTCTCTGCATCTCGGTAGCTCAGAGCACGAACAAGAATTATCCAGATTCGTCTGCATCAGGACCAAGTCAAAACCCAGGAAAGTCGTCCTGGAGCACCTGTCAGAAGCATGCCAGAGGTGACCTAAAAGGGCTGGCAGCTGCAGCCACCGTCTTCTAGCAGTGCCAAGGCTGCGCACACAAGCCGGTTTCGTTCTTCGCCTCTCAGAAGCCAACCGCTCTCCCCGGCTGCCGGAGGCGAAGAAGCGGCTACTAGGTGTACCGCTGACGTGAACCGCACTTGTAGGCTGCAAAGCGCGGCTTCGGCAGAAGGACTCCGGGAACCGCCGCTTCCCTGCGGACAGCTGCGGAGAGCCGAAGACTGCGTCTCTAGCGGAGTGCATCATAGCGAGAAGCTTTTCCCGCGTGTCTCGACGGGAGAGAGCTTGCCAGCACAGTGCACGCATCCCGCCCTTGCCCAGAAACATATATTTGCTGAACCCTCCAAAAACACTACTCTTTCCTACGCAAGCTTCAAACTGCTGCCAGACATCTGTGTTCTCTGTTTTCTGCTGCCCTGCGCGTTGTAGAAGAGTGCACAGCTCCACCTGACATTCAGTGCACAGCGAAGTCAACTGCAAAAAAACAGCAGCTGCTCACTCCCAAACACAAGGCGCTGTCTATGTCCTTGCTTCCCTGCAACTCAGCACAGCCCTTCTTTTCTGCAGCTGCCATCGAGTTCTCTGTATCTCGGGAGCTCAGGGAACGAACAAGAATTCTCCAGATTCGTCTGCATCAGGACCAAGTCAAAACGCAGGAAAGTCGTCCTGGAGCACCTGCCAGAAGCATCCCAGAAGTGAACTGAAAGGGCTGGCAGCTGCAGCTACCGTCCTCTAGCAGTGCCAAGGCTGCGCACACAAGCCGGTTTCGTTCTTCGCCTCTCAGAAGCCAACTGCTCTCCCCGGCCTCCGGAGGCGAAGAAAGTGGTTACTAGGTGCACCGCTGACGTGAACCGCACTTGTAGGCTGCAAAACGCGGCTTCGGCAGAAGGACGCCGGCAACCGCCGCTTTCCAGCGTACAGCTGGGGAGAGCCGAAGTCTGCGTCTCTAGCGGACTGCAACATAGCGAAAAGCTTTTCCAGCGTGTCTCGCCGGGAGAGAGCTTGCCAGCACAGTGCACGCATCCCGCCCTTGCCCAGAAACATATATTTGCTGAACTCTCCAAAAACACTGCTCTTTTCTAGGCAAGCTTCAAACTGCTGTCAGACATCTGTGCTCTCTGTTTTCTGCTGCCCTGCGCGTTGTAGAAGAGTGCACAGCTCCCCCTGACATTCAGTGCACAGCGAAGTCAACTGCAAAACACCAGCAGCTGCTCACTCCCAAACACAAGGCGCTGTCTATGTCCTTGCTTCCCTTGCAACTCATCACAGCCCTTCTTTTCTGCAGCTGCCATCGAGTTCTCTGTATCTCGGGAGCTCAGGAAACGAACAAGAATTCTCCAGATTCGTCTGCATCAGGACCAAGTCAAAACGCAGGAAAGTCGTTTTGGAGCACCTGCCAGAAGCATCCCAGAAGTGAACTGAAAGGGCTGGCAGCTGCAGCCACCGTCCTCTAGCAGTGCCAAGGCAGCGCACAAAAGCCGCTTTCGTTCTTCGCCTCTCAGAAGCCAACCGCACTCCCCGGCTGCCGGAGGCGAAGAAGCGGCTACTAGGTGCACCGCTGACGTGAACCGCACTTGTAGGCTGCAAAGCGCGGCTTCGGCAGAAAGAAGCCGGCAACCGCCGCTTCCCTGCGGACAGCTGCGGAGAGCCGAAGTCTGCGTCTCTAGCGGACTGCATCATAGCGAAAAGCTTTTCCATCGTGTCTCGCAGGGAGAAAGCTTGCCAGCACAGTGCACGCATCCCGCCCTTGCCCAGAAACATATATTTGCTGAACTCTCCAAAAACACTGCTCTTTCCTAGGCAAGCTTCAAACTGCTGTCAGACATCTGTGCTCTCTGTTTTCTGCTGCCCTGCGCGTTGTAGAAGAGTGCACAGCTCCCCCTGACATTCAGTGCACAGCGAAGTCAACTGCAAAAAAACAGCAGCTGCTCACTCCCAAACACAAGGCGCTGTCTATGTCCTTGCTTCCCTTGCAACTCAGCACAGCCCTTCTTTTCTGCAGCTGCCATCGAGTTCTCTGTATCTCGGGAGCTCAGGAAACGAACAAGAATTCTCCAGATTCGTCTGCATCAGGACCAAGTCAAAACCCAGGAAAGTCGTCCTGGAGCACCTGCCAGAAGCATGCCAGAGGTGACCTGAAAGGGCTGGCAGCTGCACTCACCGTCCTCTAGCAGTGCCAAGGCTGCGCACACAAGCCGGTTTCGTTCTTCGCCTCTCAGAAGCCAACCGCTCTCCCCGGCTGCCGGAGGCGAGGAAGCGGCTACTAGGTGCACCGCTGACGTGAACCGCACTTGTAGGCTGCAAAGCGCGGCTTCGGCAGAAAGACGCCGGCAACCGCCGCTTCCCTGCGGACAGCTGCCGAGAGCCGGAGTCTGCGTCTCTAGCGGACTGCATCATAGCGAAAAGCTTTTGCAGCGTGTCTCGCCGGGAGAGAGCTTGCCAGGACAGTGCACGCATCCCGCCCTTGCCCAGAAACATGGATCTGCTGAACACTCCGAAAACACTGCTCTTTCCTAGGCAAGCTTCAAACTCCTGTCAGACATTTGTGCTCTCTGTTTTCTGCTGCCCTGCTGGTTGTAGAAGTGTGCACAGCTCCCCCGGCATTCAGTGCACAGCGAAGTCAATTGCAAAAAACCAGCAGCTGCTCACTCCCAAACGCAAGGCGCTGTCTATGTCCTTGCTACCCGAGCAACTCAACGCAGCCCTTCTTCTCTGCATCTAGGAAGCTCAGGGCACGAACAAGAATTTTCCAGATTCGTCTGCATCAGGACCAAGTCAAAACCCAGGAAAGTCGTCCTGGAGCACCTGCCAGAAGCATCCCAGAAGTGAAGTGAAAGGGCTGGCAGCTGCAGCCACCGTCTTCTAGCAGTGCCAAGGCTGCGCACACAAGCCGGTTTCTTTCTTCGCCTCTCAGAAGCCAACCGCTCTCCCCGGTTGCCGGAGGCGAAGAAGCGGCTACTAGGTGCACCGCTGACGTGAACCGCACTTGTAGGCTGCAAAGCGCGGCTTCAGCAGAAGGACGCCGGCAACCGCCGCTTCCCTGCGTACAGCTGGGGAGAGCCGAAGTCTGCGTCTCTAGCGGACTGCATCATAGCGAAAAGCTTTTGCAACGTGTCTCGCCGGGAGAGAGCTTGCCAGCACAGTGCACGCATCCCGCCCTTGCCCAGAAACATATATTTGCTGAACTCTCCAAAAACACTGCTCTTTCCTACGCAAGCTTCAAACTGCTGTCAGACATCTGTGCTCTCTGTTTTCTGCTGCCCTGCGCGTTGTAGAAGAGTGCACAGCTTCCCCTGACATTCAGTGCACAGCGAAGTCGACTGCAAAAAACGAGCAGCTGCTCACTCCCAAACACAAGGCGCTGTCTATGTCCTTGCTACCCGAGCAACTCAACGCAAGCCCTTCTTCTCTGCATCTCGGTAGCTCAGGGCACGAACAAGAATTATCCAGATTCGTCTGCATCAGGACCAAGTCAAAACCCAGGAAAGTCGTCCTGGAGCACCTGTCAGAAGCATGCCAGAGGTGACCTGAAAGGGCTGGCAGCTGCAGCCACCGTCTTCTAGCAGTGCCAAGGCTGCGCACACAAGCCGGTTTCGTTCTTCGCCTCTCAGAAGCCAACCGCTCTCCCCGGCTGCCGGAGGCGAAGAAGCGGCTACTAGGTGTACCGCTGACGTGAACCGCACTTGTAGGCTGCAAAGCGCGGCTTCGGCAGAAGGACTCCGGGAACCGCCGCTTCCCTGCGGACAGCTGCGGAGAGCCGAAGACTGCGTCTCTAGCGGAGTGCATCATAGCGAGAAGCTTTTCCCGCGTGTCTCGACGGGAGAGAGCTTGCCAGCACAGTGCACGCATCCCGCCCTTGCCCAGAAACATATATTTGCTGAACCCTCCAAAAACACTACTCTTTCCTACGCAAGCTTCAAACTGCTGCCAGACATCTGTGTTCTCTGTTTTCTGCTGCCCTGCGCGTTGTAGAAGAGTGCACAGCTCCACCTGACATTCAGTGCACAGCGAAGTCAACTGCAAAAAAACAGCAGCTGCTCACTCCCAAACACAAGGCGCTGTCTATGTCCTTGCTTCCCTGCAACTCAGCACAGCCCTTCTTTTCTGCAGCTGCCATCGAGTTCTCTGTATCTCGGGAGCTCAGGGAACGAACAAGAATTCTCCAGATTCGTCTGCATCAGGACCAAGTCAAAACGCAGGAAAGTCGTCCTGGAGCACCTGCCAGAAGCATCCCAGAAGTGAACTGAAAGGGCTGGCAGCTGCAGCTACCGTCCTCTAGCAGTGCCAAGGCTGCGCACACAAGCCGGTTTCGTTCTTCGCCTCTCAGAAGCCAACTGCTCTCCCCGGCCTCCGGAGGCGAAGAAAGTGGTTACTAGGTGCACCGCTGACGTGAACCGCACTTGTAGGCTGCAAAACGCAGCTTCGGCAGAAGGACGCCGGCAACCGCCGCTTTCCAGCGTACAGCTGGGGAGAGCCGAAGTCTGCGTCTCTAGCGGACTGCAACATAGCGAAAAGCTTTTCCAGCGTGTCTCGCCGGGAGAGAGCTTGCCAGCACAGTGCACGCATCCCGCCCTTGCCCAGAAACATATATTTGCTGAACTCTCCAAAAACACTGCTCTTTCCTAGGCAAGCTTCAAACTGCTGTCAGACATCTGTGCTCTCTGTTTTCTGCTGCCCTGCGCGTTGTAGAAGAGTGCACAGCTCCCCCTGACATTCAGTGCACAGCGAAGTCAACTGCAAAACACCAGCAGCTGCTCACTCCCAAACACAAGGCGCTGTCTATGTCCTTGCTTCCCTTGCAACTCATCACAGCCCTTCTTTTCTGCAGCTGCCATCGAGTTCTCTGTATCTCGGGAGCTCAGGAAACGAACAAGAATTCTCCAGATTCGTCTGCATCAGGACCAAGTCAAAACCCAGGAAAGTCGTCCTGGAGCACCTGCCAGAAGCATGCCAGAGGTGACCTGAAAGGGCTGGCAGCTGCACTCACCGTCCTCTAGCAGTGCCAAGGCTGCGCACACAAGCCGGTTTCGTTCTTCGCCTCTCAGAAGCCAACCGCTCTCCCCGGCTGCCGGAGGCGAGGAAGCGGCTACTAGGTGCACCGCTGACGTGAACCGCACTTGTAGGCTGCAAAGCGCGGCTTCGGCAGAAAGACGCCGGCAACCGCCGCTTCCCTGCGGACAGCTGCCGAGAGCCGGAGTCTGCGTCTCTAGCGGACTGCATCATAGCGAAAAGCTTTTGCAGCGTGTCTCGCCGGGAGAGAGCTTGCCAGGACAGTGCACGCATCCCGCCCTTGCCCAGAAACATGGATCTGCTGAACACTCCGAAAACACTGCTCTTTCCTAGGCAAGCTTCAAACTCCTGTCAGACATTTGTGCTCTCTGTTTTCTGCTGCCCTGCTGGTTGTAGAAGTGTGCACAGCTCCCCCGGCATTCAGTGCACAGCGAAGTCAATTGCAAAAAACCAGCAGCTGCTCACTCCCAAACGCAAGGCGCTGTCTATGTCCTTGCTACCCGAGCAACTCAACGCAGCCCTTCTTCTCTGCATCTAGGAAGCTCAGGGCACGAACAAGAATTTTCCAGATTCGTCTGCATCAGGACCAAGTCAAAACCCAGGAAAGTCGTCCTGGAGCACCTGCCAGAAGCATCCCAGAAGTGAAGTGAAAGGGCTGGCAGCTGCAGCCACCGTCTTCTAGCAGTGCCAAGGCTGCGCACACAAGCCGGTTTCTTTCTTCGCCTCTCAGAAGCCAACCGCTCTCCCCGGTTGCCGGAGGCGAAGAAGCGGCTACTAGGTGCACCGCTGACGTGAACCGCACTTGTAGGCTGCAAAGCGCGGCTTCAGCAGAAGGACGCCGGCAACCGCCGCTTCCCTGCGTACAGCTGGGGAGAGCCGAAGTCTGCGTCTCTAGCGGACTGCATCATAGCGAAAAGCTTTTGCAACGTGTCTCGCCGGGAGAGAGCTTGCCAGCACAGTGCACGCATCCCGCCCTTGCCCAGAAACATATATTTGCTGAACTCTCCAAAAACACTGCTCTTTCCTACGCAAGCTTCAAACTGCTGTCAGACATCTGTGCTCTCTGTTTTCTGCTGCCCTGCGCGTTGTAGAAGAGTGCACAGCTTCCCCTGACATTCAGTGCACAGCGAAGTCGACTGCAAAAAACGAGCAGCTGCTCACTCCCAAACACAAGGCGCTGTCTATGTCCTTGCTACCCGAGCAACTCAACGCAAGCCCTTCTTCTCTGCATCTCGGTAGCTCAGGGCACGAACAAGAATTATCCAGATTCGTCTGCATCAGGACCAAGTCAAAACCCAGGAAAGTCGTCCTGGAGCACCTGTCAGAAGCATGCCAGAGGTGACCTGAAAGGGCTGGCAGCTGCAGCCACCGTCTTCTAGCAGTGCCAAGGCTGCGCACACAAGCCGGTTTCGTTCTTCGCCTCTCAGAAGCCAACCGCTCTCCCCGGCTGCCGGAGGCGAAGAAGCGGCTACTAGGTGTACCGCTGACGTGAACCGCACTTGTAGGCTGCAAAGCGCGGCTTCGGCAGAAGGACTCCGGGAACCGCCGCTTCCCTGCGGACAGCTGCGGAGAGCCGAAGACTGCGTCTCTAGCGGAGTGCATCATAGCGAGAAGCTTTTCCCGCGTGTCTCGACGGGAGAGAGCTTGCCAGCACAGTGCACGCATCCCGCCCTTGCCCAGAAACATATATTTGCTGAACCCTCCAAAAACACTACTCTTTCCTACGCAAGCTTCAAACTGCTGCCAGACATCTGTGTTCTCTGTTTTCTGCTGCCCTGCGCGTTGTAGAAGAGTGCACAGCTCCACCTGACATTCAGTGCACAGCGAAGTCAACTGCAAAAAAACAGCAGCTGCTCACTCCCAAACACAAGGCGCTGTCTATGTCCTTGCTTCCCTGCAACTCAGCACAGCCCTTCTTTTCTGCAGCTGCCATCGAGTTCTCTGTATCTCGGGAGCTCAGGGAACGAACAAGAATTCTCCAGATTCGTCTGCATCAGGACCAAGTCAAAACGCAGGAAAGTCGTCCTGGAGCACCTGCCAGAAGCATCCCAGAAGTGAACTGAAAGGGCTGGCAGCTGCAGCTACCGTCCTCTAGCAGTGCCAAGGCTGCGCACACAAGCCGGTTTCGTTCTTCGCCTCTCAGAAGCCAACTGCTCTCCCCGGCCTCCGGAGGCGAAGAAAGTGGTTACTAGGTGCACCGCTGACGTGAACCGCACTTGTAGGCTGCAAAACGCGGCTTCGGCAGAAGGACGCCGGCAACCGCCGCTTTCCAGCGTACAGCTGGGGAGAGCCGAAGTCTGCGTCTCTAGCGGACTGCAACATAGCGAAAAGCTTTTCCAGCGTGTCTCGCCGGGAGAGAGCTTGCCAGCACAGTGCACGCATCCCGCCCTTGCCCAGAAACATATATTTGCTGAACTCTCCAAAAACACTGCTCTTTTCTAGGCAAGCTTCAAACTGCTGTCAGACATCTGTGCTCTCTGTTTTCTGCTGCCCTGCGCGTTGTAGAAGAGTGCACAGCTCCCCCTGACATTCAGTGCACAGCGAAGTCAACTGCAAAACACCAGCAGCTGCTCACTCCCAAACACAAGGCGCTGTCTATGTCCTTGCTTCCCTTGCAACTCATCACAGCCCTTCTTTTCTGCAGCTGCCATCGAGTTCTCTGTATCTCGGGAGCTCAGGAAACGAACAAGAATTCTCCAGATTCGTCTGCATCAGGACCAAGTCAAAACGCAGGAAAGTCGTTTTGGAGCACCTGCCAGAAGCATCCCAGAAGTGAACTGAAAGGGCTGGCAGCTGCAGCCACCGTCCTCTAGCAGTGCCAAGGCAGCGCACAAAAGCCGCTTTCGTTCTTCGCCTCTCAGAAGCCAACCGCACTCCCCGGCTGCCGGAGGCGAAGAAGCGGCTACTAGGTGCACCGCTGACGTGAACCGCACTTGTAGGCTGCAAAGCGCGGCTTCGGCAGAAAGAAGCCGGCAACCGCCGCTTCCCTGCGGACAGCTGCGGAGAGCCGAAGTCTGCGTCTCTAGCGGACTGCATCATAGCGAAAAGCTTTTCCAGCGTGTCTCGCAGGGAGAAAGCTTGCCAGCACAGTGCACGCATCCCGCCCTTGCCCAGAAACATATATTTGCTGAACTCTCCAAAAACACTGCTCTTTCCTAGGCAAGCTTCAAACTGCTGTCAGACATCTGTGCTCTCTGTTTTCTGCTGCCCTGCGCGTTGTAGAAGAGTGCACAGCTCCCCCTGACATTCAGTGCACAGCGAAGTCAACTGCAAAAAAACAGCAGCTGCTCACTCCCAAACACAAGGCGCTGTCTATGTCCTTGCTTCCCTTGCAACTCAGCACAGCCCTTCTTTTCTGCAGCTGCCATCGAGTTCTCTGTATCTCGGGAGCTCAGGAAACGAACAAGAATTCTCCAGATTCGTCTGCATCAGGACCAAGTCAAAACCCAGGAAAGTCGTCCTGGAGCACCTGCCAGAAGCATGCCAGAGGTGACCTGAAAGGGCTGGCAGCTGCACTCACCGTCCTCTAGCAGTGCCAAGGCTGCGCACACAAGCCGGTTTCGTTCTTCGCCTCTCAGAAGCCAACCGCTCTCCCCGGCTGCCGGAGGCGAGGAAGCGGCTACTAGGTGCACCGCTGACGTGAACCGCACTTGTAGGCTGCAAAGCGCGGCTTCGGCAGAAAGACGCCGGCAACCGCCGCTTCCCTGCGGACAGCTGCCGAGAGCCGGAGTCTGCGTCTCTAGCGGACTGCATCATAGCGAAAAGCTTTTGCAGCGTGTCTCGCCGGGAGAGAGCTTGCCAGGACAGTGCACGCATCCCGCCCTTGCCCAGAAACATGGATCTGCTGAACACTCCGAAAACACTGCTCTTTCCTAGGCAAGCTTCAAACTCCTGTCAGACATTTGTGCTCTCTGTTTTCTGCTGCCCTGCTGGTTGTAGAAGTGTGCACAGCTCCCCCGGCATTCAGTGCACAGCGAAGTCAATTGCAAAAAACCAGCAGCTGCTCACTCCCAAACGCAAGGCGCTGTCTATGTCCTTGCTACCCGAGCAACTCAACGCAGCCCTTCTTCTCTGCATCTAGGAAGCTCAGGGCACGAACAAGAATTTTCCAGATTCGTCTGCATCAGGACCAAGTCAAAACCCAGGAAAGTCGTCCTGGAGCACCTGCCAGAAGCATCCCAGAAGTGAAGTGAAAGGGCTGGCAGCTGCAGCCACCGTCTTCTAGCAGTGCCAAGGCTGCGCACACAAGCCGGTTTCTTTCTTCGCCTCTCAGAAGCCAACCGCTCTCCCCGGTTGCCGGAGGCGAAGAAGCGGCTACTAGGTGCACCGCTGACGTGAACCGCACTTGTAGGCTGCAAAGCGCGGCTTCAGCAGAAGGACGCCGGCAACCGCCGCTTCCCTGCGTACAGCTGGGGAGAGCCGAAGTCTGCGTCTCTAGCGGACTGCATCATAGCGAAAAGCTTTTGCAACGTGTCTCGCCGGGAGAGAGCTTGCCAGCACAGTGCACGCATCCCGCCCTTGCCCAGAAACATATATTTGCTGAACTCTCCAAAAACACTGCTCTTTCCTACGCAAGCTTCAAACTGCTGTCAGACATCTGTGCTCTCTGTTTTCTGCTGCCCTGCGCGTTGTAGAAGAGTGCACAGCTTCCCCTGACATTCAGTGCACAGCGAAGTCGACTGCAAAAAACGAGCAGCTGCTCACTCCCAAACACAAGGCGCTGTCTATGTCCTTGCTACCCGAGCAACTCAACGCAAGCCCTTCTTCTCTGCATCTCGGTAGCTCAGGGCACGAACAAGAATTATCCAGATTCGTCTGCATCAGGACCAAGTCAAAACCCAGGAAAGTCGTCCTGGAGCACCTGTCAGAAGCATGCCAGAGGTGACCTGAAAGGGCTGGCAGCTGCAGCCACCGTCTTCTAGCAGTGCCAAGGCTGCGCACACAAGCCGGTTTCGTTCTTCGCCTCTCAGAAGCCAACCGCTCTCCCCGGCTGCCGGAGGCGAAGAAGCGGCTACTAGGTGTACCGCTGACGTGAACCGCACTTGTAGGCTGCAAAGCGCGGCTTCGGCAGAAGGACTCCGGGAACCGCCGCTTCCCTGCGGACAGCTGCGGAGAGCCGAAGACTGCGTCTCTAGCGGAGTGCATCATAGCGAGAAGCTTTTCCCGCGTGTCTCGACGGGAGAGAGCTTGCCAGCACAGTGCACGCATCCCGCCCTTGCCCAGAAACATATATTTGCTGAACCCTCCAAAAACACTACTCTTTCCTACGCAAGCTTCAAACTGCTGCCAGACATCTGTGTTCTCTGTTTTCTGCTGCCCTGCGCGTTGTAGAAGAGTGCACAGCTCCACCTGACATTCAGTGCACAGCGAAGTCAACTGCAAAAAAACAGCAGCTGCTCACTCCCAAACACAAGGCGCTGTCTATGTCCTTGCTTCCCTGCAACTCAGCACAGCCCTTCTTTTCTGCAGCTGCCATCGAGTTCTCTGTATCTCGGGAGCTCAGGGAACGAACAAGAATTCTCCAGATTCGTCTGCATCAGGACCAAGTCAAAACGCAGGAAAGTCGTCCTGGAGCACCTGCCAGAAGCATCCCAGAAGTGAACTGAAAGGGCTGGCAGCTGCAGCTACCGTCCTCTAGCAGTGCCAAGGCTGCGCACACAAGCCGGTTTCGTTCTTCGCCTCTCAGAAGCCAACTGCTCTCCCCGGCCTCCGGAGGCGAAGAAAGTGGTTACTAGGTGCACCGCTGACGTGAACCGCACTTGTAGGCTGCAAACCGCGGCTTCGGCAGAAGGACGCCGGCAACCGCCGCTTTCCAGCGTACAGCTGGGGAGAGCCGAAGTCTGCGTCTCTAGCGGACTGCAACATAGCGAAAAGCTTTTCCAGCGTGTCTCGCCGGGAGAGAGCTTGCCAGCACAGTGCACGCATCCCGCCCTTGCCCAGAAACATATATTTGCTGAACTCTCCAAAAACACTGCTCTTTTCTAGGCAAGCTTCAAACTGCTGTCAGACATCTGTGCTCTCTGTTTTCTGCTGCCCTGCGCGTTGTAGAAGAGTGCACAGCTCCCCCTGACATTCAGTGCACAGCGAAGTCAACTGCAAAACACCAGCAGCTGCTCACTCCCAAACACAAGGCGCTGTCTATGTCCTTGCTTCCCTTGCAACTCATCACAGCCCTTCTTTTCTGCAGCTGCCATCGAGTTCTCTGTATCTCGGGAGCTCAGGAAACGAACAAGAATTCTCCAGATTCGTCTGCATCAGGACCAAGTCAAAACGCAGGAAAGTCGTTTTGGAGCACCTGCCAGAAGCATCCCAGAAGTGAACTGAAAGGGCTGGCAGCTGCAGCCACCGTCCTCTAGCAGTGCCAAGGCAGCGCACAAAAGCCGCTTTCGTTCTTCGCCTCTCAGAAGCCAACCGCACTCCCCGGCTGCCGGAGGCGAAGAAGCGGCTACTAGGTGCACCGCTGACGTGAACCGCACTTGTAGGCTGCAAAGCGCGGCTTCGGCAGAAAGAAGCCGGCAACCGCCGCTTCCCTGCGGACAGCTGCGGAGAGCCGAAGTCTGCGTCTCTAGCGGACTGCATCATAGCGAAAAGCTTTTCCAGCGTGTCTCGCAGGGAGAAAGCTTGCCAGCACAGTGCACGCATCCCGCCCTTGCCCAGAAACATATATTTGCTGAACTCTCCAAAAACACTGCTCTTTCCTAGGCAAGCTTCAAACTGCTGTCAGACATCTGTGCTCTCTGTTTTCTGCTGCCCTGCGCGTTGTAGAAGAGTGCACAGCTCCCCCTGACATTCAGTGCACAGCGAAGTCAACTGCAAAAAAACAGCAGCTGCTCACTCCCAAACACAAGGCGCTGTCTATGTCCTTGCTTCCCTTGCAACTCAGCACAGCCCTTCTTTTCTGCAGCTGCCATCGAGTTCTCTGTATCTCGGGAGCTCAGGAAACGAACAAGAATTCTCCAGATTCGTCTGCATCAGGACCAAGTCAAAACCCAGGAAAGTCGTCCTGGAGCACCTGCCAGAAGCATGCCAGAGGTGACCTGAAAGGGCTGGCAGCTGCACTCACCGTCCTCTAGCAGTGCCAAGGCTGCGCACACAAGCCGGTTTCGTTCTTCGCCTCTCAGAAGCCAACCGCTCTCCCCGGCTGCCGGAGGCGAGGAAGCGGCTACTAGGTGCACCGCTGACGTGAACCGCACTTGTAGGCTGCAAAGCGCGGCTTCGGCAGAAAGACGCCGGCAACCGCCGCTTCCCTGCGGACAGCTGCCGAGAGCCGGAGTCTGCGTCTCTAGCGGACTGCATCATAGCGAAAAGCTTTTGCAGCGTGTCTCGCCGGGAGAGAGCTTGCCAGGACAGTGCACGCATCCCGCCCTTGCCCAGAAACATGGATCTGCTGAACACTCCGAAAACACTGCTCTTTCCTAGGCAAGCTTCAAACTCCTGTCAGACATTTGTGCTCTCTGTTTTCTGCTGCCCTGCTGGTTGTAGAAGTGTGCACAGCTCCCCCGGCATTCAGTGCACAGCGAAGTCAATTGCAAAAAACCAGCAGCTGCTCACTCCCAAACGCAAGGCGCTGTCTATGTCCTTGCTACCCGAGCAACTCAACGCAGCCCTTCTTCTCTGCATCTAGGAAGCTCAGGGCACGAACAAGAATTTTCCAGATTCGTCTGCATCAGGACCAAGTCAAAACCCAGGAAAGTCGTCCTGGAGCACCTGCCAGAAGCATCCCAGAAGTGAAGTGAAAGGGCTGGCAGCTGCAGCCACCGTCTTCTAGCAGTGCCAAGGCTGCGCACACAAGCCGGTTTCTTTCTTCGCCTCTCAGAAGCCAACCGCTCTCCCCGGTTGCCGGAGGCGAAGAAGCGGCTACTAGGTGCACCGCTGACGTGAACCGCACTTGTAGGCTGCAAAGCGCGGCTTCAGCAGAAGGACGCCGGCAACCGCCGCTTCCCTGCGTACAGCTGGGGAGAGCCGAAGTCTGCGTCTCTAGCGGACTGCATCATAGCGAAAAGCTTTTGCAACGTGTCTCGCCGGGAGAGAGCTTGCCAGCACAGTGCACGCATCCCGCCCTTGCCCAGAAACATATATTTGCTGAACTCTCCAAAAACACTGCTCTTTCCTACGCAAGCTTCAAACTGCTGTCAGACATCTGTGCTCTCTGTTTTCTGCTGCCCTGCGCGTTGTAGAAGAGTGCACAGCTTCCCCTGACATTCAGTGCACAGCGAAGTCGACTGCAAAAAACGAGCAGCTGCTCACTCCCAAACACAAGGCGCTGTCTATGTCCTTGCTACCCGAGCAACTCAACGCAAGCCCTTCTTCTCTGCATCTCGGTAGCTCAGGGCACGAACAAGAATTATCCAGATTCGTCTGCATCAGGACCAAGTCAAAACCCAGGAAAGTCGTCCTGGAGCACCTGTCAGAAGCATGCCAGAGGTGACCTGAAAGGGCTGGCAGCTGCAGCCACCGTCTTCTAGCAGTGCCAAGGCTGCGCACACAAGCCGGTTTCGTTCTTCGCCTCTCAGAAGCCAACCGCTCTCCCCGGCTGCCGGAGGCGAAGAAGCGGCTACTAGGTGTACCGCTGACGTGAACCGCACTTGTAGGCTGCAAAGCGCGGCTTCGGCAGAAGGACTCCGGGAACCGCCGCTTCCCTGCGGACAGCTGCGGAGAGCCGAAGACTGCGTCTCTAGCGGAGTGCATCATAGCGAGAAGCTTTTCCCGCGTGTCTCGACGGGAGAGAGCTTGCCAGCACAGTGCACGCATCCCGCCCTTGCCCAGAAACATATATTTGCTGAACCCTCCAAAAACACTACTCTTTCCTACGCAAGCTTCAAACTGCTGCCAGACATCTGTGTTCTCTGTTTTCTGCTGCCCTGCGCGTTGTAGAAGAGTGCACAGCTCCACCTGACATTCAGTGCACAGCGAAGTCAACTGCAAAAAAACAGCAGCTGCTCACTCCCAAACACAAGGCGCTGTCTATGTCCTTGCTTCCCTGCAACTCAGCACAGCCCTTCTTTTCTGCAGCTGCCATCGAGTTCTCTGTATCTCGGGAGCTCAGGGAACGAACAAGAATTCTCCAGATTCGTCTGCATCAGGACCAAGTCAAAACGCAGGAAAGTCGTCCTGGAGCACCTGCCAGAAGCATCCCAGAAGTGAACTGAAAGGGCTGGCAGCTGCAGCTACCGTCCTCTAGCAGTGCCAAGGCTGCGCACACAAGCCGGTTTCGTTCTTCGCCTCTCAGAAGCCAACTGCTCTCCCCGGCCTCCGGAGGCGAAGAAAGTGGTTACTAGGTGCACCGCTGACGTGAACCGCACTTGTAGGCTGCAAAACGCAGCTTCGGCAGAAGGACGCCGGCAACCGCCGCTTTCCAGCGTACAGCTGGGGAGAGCCGAAGTCTGCGTCTCTAGCGGACTGCAACATAGCGAAAAGCTTTTCCAGCGTGTCTCGCCGGGAGAGAGCTTGCCAGCACAGTGCACGCATCCCGCCCTTGCCCAGAAACATATATTTGCTGAACTCTCCAAAAACACTGCTCTTTTCTAGGCAAGCTTCAAACTGCTGTCAGACATCTGTGCTCTCTGTTTTCTGCTGCCCTGCGCGTTGTAGAAGAGTGCACAGCTCCCCCTGACATTCAGTGCACAGCGAAGTCAACTGCAAAACACCAGCAGCTGCTCACTCCCAAACACAAGGCGCTGTCTATGTCCTTGCTTCCCTTGCAACTCATCACAGCCCTTCTTTTCTGCAGCTGCCATCGAGTTCTCTGTATCTCGGGAGCTCAGGAAACGAACAAGAATTCTCCAGATTCGTCTGCATCAGGACCAAGTCAAAACGCAGGAAAGTCGTTTTGGAGCACCTGCCAGAAGCATCCCAGAAGTGAACTGAAAGGGCTGGCAGCTGCAGCCACCGTCCTCTAGCAGTGCCAAGGCAGCGCACAAAAGCCGCTTTCGTTCTTCGCCTCTCAGAAGCCAACCGCACTCCCCGGCTGCCGGAGGCGAAGAAGCGGCTACTAGGTGCACCGCTGACGTGAACCGCACTTGTAGGCTGCAAAGCGCGGCTTCGGCAGAAAGAAGCCGGCAACCGCCGCTTCCCTGCGGACAGCTGCGGAGAGCCGAAGTCTGCGTCTCTAGCGGACTGCATCATAGCGAAAAGCTTTTCCAGCGTGTCTCGCAGGGAGAAAGCTTGCCAGCACAGTGCACGCATCCCGCCCTTGCCCAGAAACATATATTTGCTGAACTCTCCAAAAACACTGCTCTTTCCTAGGCAAGCTTCAAACTGCTGTCAGACATCTGTGCTCTCTGTTTTCTGCTGCCCTGCGCGTTGTAGAAGAGTGCACAGCTCCCCCTGACATTCAGTGCACAGCGAAGTCAACTGCAAAAAAACAGCAGCTGCTCACTCCCAAACACAAGGCGCTGTCTATGTCCTTGCTTCCCTTGCAACTCAGCACAGCCCTTCTTTTCTGCAGCTGCCATCGAGTTCTCTGTATCTCGGGAGCTCAGGAAACGAACAAGAATTCTCCAGATTCGTCTGCATCAGGACCAAGTCAAAACCCAGGAAAGTCGTCCTGGAGCACCTGCCAGAAGCATGCCAGAGGTGACCTGAAAGGGCTGGCAGCTGCACTCACCGTCCTCTAGCAGTGCCAAGGCTGCGCACACAAGCCGGTTTCGTTCTTCGCCTCTCAGAAGCCAACCGCTCTCCCCGGCTGCCGGAGGCGAGGAAGCGGCTACTAGGTGCACCGCTGACGTGAACCGCACTTGTAGGCTGCAAAGCGCGGCTTCGGCAGAAAGACGCCGGCAACCGCCGCTTCCCTGCGGACAGCTGCCGAGAGCCGGAGTCTGCGTCTCTAGCGGACTGCATCATAGCGAAAAGCTTTTGCAGCGTGTCTCGCCGGGAGAGAGCTTGCCAGGACAGTGCACGCATCCCGCCCTTGCCCAGAAACATGGATCTGCTGAACACTCCGAAAACACTGCTCTTTCCTAGGCAAGCTTCAAACTCCTGTCAGACATTTGTGCTCTCTGTTTTCTGCTGCCCTGCTGGTTGTAGAAGTGTGCACAGCTCCTCCGGCATTCAGTGCACAGCGAAGTCAATTGCAAAAAACCAGCAGCTGCTCACTCCCAAACGCAAGGCGCTGTCTATGTCCTTGCTACCCGAGCAACTCAACGCAGCCCTTCTTCTCTGCATCTAGGAAGCTCAGGGCACGAACAAGAATTTTCCAGATTCGTCTGCATCAGGACCAAGTCAAAACCCAGGAAACTCGTCCTGGAGCACCTGCCAGAAGCATCCCAGAAGTGAAGTGAAAGGGCTGGCAGCTGCAGCCACCGTCTTCTAGCAGTGCCAAGGCTGCGCACACAAGCCGGTTTCTTTCTTCGCCTCTCAGAAGCCAACCGCTCTCCCCGGTTGCCGGAGGCGAAGAAGCGGCTACTAGGTGCACCGCTGACGTGAACCGCACTTGTAGGCTGCAAAGCGCGGCTTCAGCAGAAGGACGCCGGCAACCGCCGCTTCCCTGCGTACAGCTGGGGAGAGCCGAAGTCTGCGTCTCTAGCGGACTGCATCATAGCGAAAAGCTTTTGCAACGTGTCTCGCCGGGAGAGAGCTTGCCAGCACAGTGCACGCATCCCGCCCTTGCCCAGAAACATATATTTGCTGAACTCTCCAAAAACACTGCTCTTTCCTACGCAAGCTTCAAACTGCTGTCAGACATCTGTGCTCTCTGTTTTCTGCTGCCCTGCGCGTTGTAGAAGAGTGCACAGCTTCCCCTGACATTCAGTGCACAGCGAAGTCGACTGCAAAAAACGAGCAGCTGCTCACTCCCAAACACAAGGCGCTGTCTATGTCCTTGCTACCCGAGCAACTCAACGCAAGCCCTTCTTCTCTGCATCTCGGTAGCTCAGGGCACGAACAAGAATTATCCAGATTCGTCTGCATCAGGACCAAGTCAAAACCCAGGAAAGTCGTCCTGGAGCACCTGTCAGAAGCATGCCAGAGGTGACCTGAAAGGGCTGGCAGCTGCAGCCACCGTCTTCTAGCAGTGCCAAGGCTGCGCACACAAGCCGGTTTCGTTCTTCGCCTCTCAGAAGCCAACCGCTCTCCCCGGCTGCCGGAGGCGAAGAAGCGGCTACTAGGTGTACCGCTGACGTGAACCGCACTTGTAGGCTGCAAAGCGCGGCTTCGGCAGAAGGACTCCGGGAACCGCCGCTTCCCTGCGGACAGCTGCGGAGAGCCGAAGACTGCGTCTCTAGCGGAGTGCATCATAGCGAGAAGCTTTTCCCGCGTGTCTCGACGGGAGAGAGCTTGCCAGCACAGTGCACGCATCCCGCCCTTGCCCAGAAACATATATTTGCTGAACCCTCCAAAAACACTACTCTTTCCTACGCAAGCTTCAAACTGCTGCCAGACATCTGTGTTCTCTGTTTTCTGCTGCCCTGCGCGTTGTAGAAGAGTGCACAGCTCCACCTGACATTCAGTGCACAGCGAAGTCAACTGCAAAAAAACAGCAGCTGCTCACTCCCAAACACAAGGCGCTGTCTATGTCCTTGCTTCCCTGCAACTCAGCACAGCCCTTCTTTTCTGCAGCTGCCATCGAGTTCTCTGTATCTCGGGAGCTCAGGGAACGAACAAGAATTCTCCAGATTCGTCTGCATCAGGACCAAGTCAAAACGCAGGAAAGTCGTCCTGGAGCACCTGCCAGAAGCATCCCAGAAGTGAACTGAAAGGGCTGGCAGCTGCAGCTACCGTCCTCTAGCAGTGCCAAGGCTGCGCACACAAGCCGGTTTCGTTCTTCGCCTCTCAGAAGCCAACTGCTCTCCCCGGCCTCCGGAGGCGAAGAAAGTGGTTACTAGGTGCACCGCTGACGTGAACCGCACTTGTAGGCTGCAAAACGCAGCTTCGGCAGAAGGACGCCGGCAACCGCCGCTTTCCAGCGTACAGCTGGGGAGAGCCGAAGTCTGCGTCTCTAGCGGACTGCAACATAGCGAAAAGCTTTTCCAGCGTGTCTCGCCGGGAGAGAGCTTGCCAGCACAGTGCACGCATCCCGCCCTTGCCCAGAAACATATATTTGCTGAACTCTCCAAAAACACTGCTCTTTTCTAGGCAAGCTTCAAACTGCTGTCAGACATCTGTGCTCTCTGTTTTCTGCTGCCCTGCGCGTTGTAGAAGAGTGCACAGCTCCCCCTGACATTCAGTGCACAGCGAAGTCAACTGCAAAACACCAGCAGCTGCTCACTCCCAAACACAAGGCGCTGTCTATGTCCTTGCTTCCCTTGCAACTCATCACAGCCCTTCTTTTCTGCAGCTGCCATCGAGTTCTCTGTATCTCGGGAGCTCAGGAAACGAACAAGAATTCTCCAGATTCGTCTGCATCAGGACCAAGTCAAAACCCAGGAAAGTCGTCCTGGAGCACCTGCCAGAAGCATGCCAGAGGTGACCTGAAAGGGCTGGCAGCTGCACTCACCGTCCTCTAGCAGTGCCAAGGCTGCGCACACAAGCCGGTTTCGTTCTTCGCCTCTCAGAAGCCAACCGCTCTCCCCGGCTGCCGGAGGCGAGGAAGCGGCTACTAGGTGCACCGCTGACGTGAACCGCACTTGTAGGCTGCAAAGCGCGGCTTCGGCAGAAAGACGCCGGCAACCGCCGCTTCCCTGCGGACAGCTGCCGAGAGCCGGAGTCTGCGTCTCTAGCGGACTGCATCATAGCGAAAAGCTTTTGCAGCGTGTCTCGCCGGGAGAGAGCTTGCCAGGACAGTGCACGCATCCCGCCCTTGCCCAGAAACATGGATCTGCTGAACACTCCGAAAACACTGCTCTTTCCTAGGCAAGCTTCAAACTCCTGTCAGACATTTGTGCTCTCTGTTTTCTGCTGCCCTGCTGGTTGTAGAAGTGTGCACAGCTCCCCCGGCATTCAGTGCACAGCGAAGTCAATTGCAAAAAACCAGCAGCTGCTCACTCCCAAACGCAAGGCGCTGTCTATGTCCTTGCTACCCGAGCAACTCAACGCAGCCCTTCTTCTCTGCATCTAGGAAGCTCAGGGCACGAACAAGAATTTTCCAGATTCGTCTGCATCAGGACCAAGTCAAAACCCAGGAAAGTCGTCCTGGAGCACCTGCCAGAAGCATCCCAGAAGTGAAGTGAAAGGGCTGGCAGCTGCAGCCACCGTCTTCTAGCAGTGCCAAGGCTGCGCACACAAGCCGGTTTCTTTCTTCGCCTCTCAGAAGCCAACCGCTCTCCCCGGTTGCCGGAGGCGAAGAAGCGGCTACTAGGTGCACCGCTGACGTGAACCGCACTTGTAGGCTGCAAAGCGCGGCTTCAGCAGAAGGACGCCGGCAACCGCCGCTTCCCTGCGTACAGCTGGGGAGAGCCGAAGTCTGCGTCTCTAGCGGACTGCATCATAGCGAAAAGCTTTTGCAACGTGTCTCGCCGGGAGAGAGCTTGCCAGCACAGTGCACGCATCCCGCCCTTGCCCAGAAACATATATTTGCTGAACTCTCCAAAAACACTGCTCTTTCCTACGCAAGCTTCAAACTGCTGTCAGACATCTGTGCTCTCTGTTTTCTGCTGCCCTGCGCGTTGTAGAAGAGTGCACAGCTTCCCCTGACATTCAGTGCACAGCGAAGTCGACTGCAAAAAACGAGCAGCTGCTCACTCCCAAACACAAGGCGCTGTCTATGTCCTTGCTACCCGAGCAACTCAACGCAAGCCCTTCTTCTCTGCATCTCGGTAGCTCAGAGCACGAACAAGAATTATCCAGATTCGTCTGCATCAGGACCAAGTCAAAACCCAGGAAAGTCGTCCTGGAGCACCTGTCAGAAGCATGCCAGAGGTGACCTGAAAGGGCTGGCAGCTGCAGCCACCGTCTTCTAGCAGTGCCAAGGCTGCGCACACAAGCCGGTTTCGTTCTTCGCCTCTCAGAAGCCAACCGCTCTCCCCGGCTGCCGGAGGCGAAGAAGCGGCTACTAGGTGTACCGCTGACGTGAACCGCACTTGTAGGCTGCAAAGCGCGGCTTCGGCAGAAGGACTCCGGGAACCGCCGCTTCCCTGCGGACAGCTGCGGAGAGCCGAAGACTGCGTCTCTAGCGGAGTGCATCATAGCGAGAAGCTTTTCCCGCGTGTCTCGACGGGAGAGAGCTTGCCAGCACAGTGCACGCATCCCGCCCTTGCCCAGAAACATATATTTGCTGAACCCTCCAAAAACACTACTCTTTCCTACGCAAGCTTCAAACTGCTGCCAGACATCTGTGTTCTCTGTTTTCTGCTGCCCTGCGCGTTGTAGAAGAGTGCACAGCTCCACCTGACATTCAGTGCACAGCGAAGTCAACTGCAAAAAAACAGCAGCTGCTCACTCCCAAACACAAGGCGCTGTCTATGTCCTTGCTTCCCTGCAACTCAGCACAGCCCTTCTTTTCTGCAGCTGCCATCGAGTTCTCTGTATCTCGGGAGCTCAGGGAACGAACAAGAATTCTCCAGATTCGTCTGCATCAGGACCAAGTCAAAACGCAGGAAAGTCGTCCTGGAGCACCTGCCAGAAGCATCCCAGAAGTGAACTGAAAGGGCTGGCAGCTGCAGCTACCGTCCTCTAGCAGTGCCAAGGCTGCGCACACAAGCCGGTTTCGTTCTTCGCCTCTCAGAAGCCAACTGCTCTCCCCGGCCTCCGGAGGCGAAGAAAGTGGTTACTAGGTGCACTGCTGACGTGAACCGCACTTGTAGGCTGCAAAACGCGGCTTCGGCAGAAGGACGCCGGCAACCGCCGCTTTCCAGCGTACAGCTGGGGAGAGCCGAAGTCTGCGTCTCTAGCGGACTGCAACATAGCGAAAAGCTTTTCCAGCGTGTCTCGCCGGGAGAGAGCTTGCCAGCACAGTGCACGCATCCCGCCCTTGCCCAGAAACATATATTTGCTGAACTCTCCAAAAACACTGCTCTTTTCTAGGCAAGCTTCAAACTGCTGTCAGACATCTGTGCTCTCTGTTTTCTGCTGCCCTGCGCGTTGTAGAAGAGTGCACAGCTCCCCCTGACATTCAGTGCACAGCGAAGTCAACTGCAAAACACCAGCAGCTGCTCACTCCCAAACACAAGGCGCTGTCTATGTCCTTGCTTCCCTTGCAACTCATCACAGCCCTTCTTTTCTGCAGCTGCCATCGAGTTCTCTGTATCTCGGGAGCTCAGGAAACGAACAAGAATTCTCCAGATTCGTCTGCATCAGGACCAAGTCAAAACGCAGGAAAGTCGTTTTGGAGCACCTGCCAGAAGCATCCCAGAAGTGAACTGAAAGGGCTGGCAGCTGCAGCCACCGTCCTCTAGCAGTGCCAAGGCAGCGCACAAAAGCCGCTTTCGTTCTTCGCCTCTCAGAAGCCAACCGCACTCCCCGGCTGCCGGAGGCGAAGAAGCGGCTACTAGGTGCACCGCTGACGTGAACCGCACTTGTAGGCTGCAAAGCGCGGCTTCGGCAGAAAGAAGCCGGCAACCGCCGCTTCCCTGCGGACAGCTGCGGAGAGCCGAAGTCTGCGTCTCTAGCGGACTGCATCATAGCGAAAAGCTTTTCCAGCGTGTCTCGCCGGGAGAGAGCTTGCCAGCACAGTGCACGCATCCCGCCCTTGCCCAGAAACATATATTTGCTGAACTCTCCAAAAACACTGCTCTTTTCTAGGCAAGCTTCAAACTGCTGTCAGACATCTGTGCTCTCTGTTTTCTGCTGCCCTGCGCGTTGTAGAAGAGTGCACAGCTCCCCCTGACATTCAGTGCACAGCGAAGTCAACTGCAAAACACCAGCAGCTGCTCACTCCCAAACACAAGGCGCTGTCTATGTCCTTGCTTCCCTTGCAACTCATCACAGCCCTTCTTTTCTGCAGCTGCCATCGAGTTCTCTGTATCTCGGGAGCTCAGGAAACGAACAAGAATTCTCCAGATTCGTCTGCATCAGGACCAAGTCAAAACGCAGGAAAGTCGTTTTGGAGCACCTGCCAGAAGCATCCCAGAAGTGAACTGAAAGGGCTGGCAGCTGCAGCCACCGTCCTCTAGCAGTGCCAAGGCAGCGCACAAAAGCCGCTTTCGTTCTTCGCCTCTCAGAAGCCAACCGCACTCCCCGGCTGCCGGAGGCGAAGAAGCGGCTACTAGGTGCACCGCTGACGTGAACCGCACTTGTAGGCTGCAAAGCGCGGCTTCGGCAGAAAGAAGCCGGCAACCGCCGCTTCCCTGCGGACAGCTGCGGAGAGCCGAAGTCTGCGTCTCTAGCGGACTGCATCATAGCGAAAAGCTTTTCCAGCGTGTCTCGCAGGGAGAAAGCTTGCCAGCACAGTGCACGCATCCCGCCCTTGCCCAGAAACATATATTTGCTGAACTCTCCAAAAACACTGCTCTTTCCTACGCAAGCTTCAAACTGCTGTCAGACATCTGTGCTCTCTGTTTTCTGCTGCCCTGCGCGTTGTAGAAGAGTGCACAGCTCCCCCTGACATTCAGTGCACAGCGAAGTCAACTGCAAAAAAACAGCAGCTGCTCACTCCCAAACACAAGGCGCTGTCTATGTCCTTGCTTCCCTTGCAACTCAGCACAGCCCTTCTTTTCTGCAGCTGCCATCGAGTTCTCTGTATCTCGGGAGCTCAGGAAACGAACAAGAATTCTCCAGATTCGTCTGCATCAGGACCAAGTCAAAACCCAGGAAAGTCGTCCTGGAGCACCTGCCAGAAGCATGCCAGAGGTGACCTGAAAGGGCTGGCAGCTGCACTCACCGTCCTCTAGCAGTGCCAAGGCTGCGCACACAAGCCGGTTTCGTTCTTCGCCTCTCAGAAGCCAACCGCTCTCCCCGGCTGCCGGAGGCGAGGAAGCGGCTACTAGGTGCACCGCTGACGTGAACCGCACTTGTAGGCTGCAAAGCGCGGCTTCGGCAGAAAGACGCCGGCAACCGCCGCTTCCCTGCTGACAGCTGCCGAGAGCCGGAGTCTGCGTCTCTAGCGGACTGCATCATAGCGAAAAGCTTTTGCAGCGTGTCTCGCCGGGAGAGAGCTTGCCAGGACAGTGCACGCATCCCGCCCTTGCCCAGAAACATGGATCTGCTGAACACTCCGAAAACACTGCTCTTTCCTAGGCAAGCTTCAAACTCCTGTCAGACATTTGTGCTCTCTGTTTTCTGCTGCCCTGCTGGTTGTAGAAGTGTGCACAGCTCCCCCGGCATTCAGTGCACAGCGAAGTCAATTGCAAAAAACCAGCAGCTGCTCACTCCCAAACGCAAGGCGCTGTCTATGTCCTTGCTACCCGAGCAACTCAACGCAGCCCTTCTTCTCTGCATCTAGGAAGCTCAGGGCACGAACAAGAATTTTCCAGATTCGTCTGCATCAGGACCAAGTCAAAACCCAGGAAAGTCGTCCTGGAGCACCTGCCAGAAGCATCCCAGAAGTGAAGTGAAAGGGCTGGCAGCTGCAGCCACCGTCTTCTAGCAGTGCCAAGGCTGCGCACACAAGCCGGTTTCTTTCTTCGCCTCTCAGAAGCCAACCGCTCTCCCCGGTTGCCGGAGGCGAAGAAGCGGCTACTAGGTGCACCGCTGACGTGAACCGCACTTGTAGGCTGCAAAGCGCGGCTTCAGCAGAAGGACGCCGGCAACCGCCGCTTCCCTGCGTACAGCTGGGGAGAGCCGAAGTCTGCGTCTCTAGCGGACTGCATCATAGCGAAAAGCTTTTGCAACGTGTCTCGCCGGGAGAGAGCTTGCCAGCACAGTGCACGCATCCCGCCCTTGCCCAGAAACATATATTTGCTGAACTCTCCAAAAACACTGCTCTTTCCTACGCAAGCTTCAAACTGCTGTCAGACATCTGTGCTCTCTGTTTTCTGCTGCCCTGCGCGTTGTAGAAGAGTGCACAGCTTCCCCTGACATTCAGTGCACAGCGAAGTCGACTGCAAAAAACGAGCAGCTGCTCACTCCCAAACACAAGGCGCTGTCTATGTCCTTGCTACCCGAGCAACTCAACGCAAGCCCTTCTTCTCTGCATCTCGGTAGCTCAGGGCACGAACAAGAATTATCCAGATTCGTCTGCATCAGGACCAAGTCAAAACCCAGGAAAGTCGTCCTGGAGCACCTGTCAGAAGCATGCCAGAGGTGACCTGAAAGGGCTGGCAGCTGCAGCCACCGTCTTCTAGCAGTGCCAAGGCTGCGCACACAAGCCGGTTTCGTTCTTCGCCTCTCAGAAGCCAACCGCTCTCCCCGGCTGCCGGAGGCGAAGAAGCGGCTACTAGGTGTACCGCTGACGTGAACCGCACTTGTAGGCTGCAAAGCGCGGCTTCGGCAGAAGGACTCCGGGAACCGCCGCTTCCCTGCGGACAGCTGCGGAGAGCCGAAGACTGCGTCTCTAGCGGAGTGCATCATAGCGAGAAGCTTTTCCCGCGTGTCTCGACGGGAGAGAGCTTGCCAGCACAGTGCACGCATCCCGCCCTTGCCCAGAAACATATATTTGCTGAACCCTCCAAAAACACTACTCTTTCCTACGCAAGCTTCAAACTGCTGCCAGACATCTGTGTTCTCTGTTTTCTGCTGCCCTGCGCGTTGTAGAAGAGTGCACAGCTCCACCTGACATTCAGTGCACAGCGAAGTCAACTGCAAAAAAACAGCAGCTGCTCACTCCCAAACACAAGGCGCTGTCTATGTCCTTGCTTCCCTGCAACTCAGCACAGCCCTTCTTTTCTGCAGCTGCCATCGAGTTCTCTGTATCTCGGGAGCTCAGGGAACGAACAAGAATTCTCCAGATTCGTCTGCATCAGGACCAAGTCAAAACCCAGGAAAGTCGTCCTGGAGCACCTGCCAGAAGCATGCCAGAGGTGACCTGAAAGGGCTGGCAGCTGCACTCACCGTCCTCTAGCAGTGCCAAGGCTGCGCACACAAGCCGGTTTCGTTCTTCGCCTCTCAGAAGCCAACCGCTCTCCCCGGCTGCCGGAGGCGAGGAAGCGGCTACTAGGTGCACCGCTGACGTGAACCGCACTTGTAGGCTGCAAAGCGCGGCTTCGGCAGAAAGACGCCGGCAACCGCCGCTTCCCTGCGGACAGCTGCCGAGAGCCGGAGTCTGCGTCTCTAGCGGACTGCATCATAGCGAAAAGCTTTTGCAGCGTGTCTCGCCGGGAGAGAGCTTGCCAGGACAGTGCACGCATCCCGCCCTTGCCCAGAAACATGGATCTGCTGAACACTCCGAAAACACTGCTCTTTCCTAGGCAAGCTTCAAACTCCTGTCAGACATTTGTGCTCTCTGTTTTCTGCTGCCCTGCTGGTTGTAGAAGTGTGCACAGCTCCCCCGGCATTCAGTGCACAGCGAAGTCAATTGCAAAAAACCAGCAGCTGCTCACTCCCAAACGCAAGGCGCTGTCTATGTCCTTGCTACCCGAGCAACTCAACGCAGCCCTTCTTCTCTGCATCTAGGAAGCTCAGGGCACGAACAAGAATTTTCCAGATTCGTCTGCATCAGGACCAAGTCAAAACCCAGGAAAGTCGTCCTGGAGCACCTGCCAGAAGCATCCCAGAAGTGAAGTGAAAGGGCTGGCAGCTGCAGCCACCGTCTTCTAGCAGTGCCAAGGCTGCGCACACAAGCCGGTTTCTTTCTTCGCCTCTCAGAAGCCAACCGCTCTCCCCGGTTGCCGGAGGCGAAGAAGCGGCTACTAGGTGCACCGCTGACGTGAACCGCACTTGTAGGCTGCAAAGCGCGGCTTCAGCAGAAGGACGCCGGCAACCGCCGCTTCCCTGCGTACAGCTGGGGAGAGCCGAAGTCTGCGTCTCTAGCGGACTGCATCATAGCGAAAAGCTTTTGCAACGTGTCTCGCCGGGAGAGAGCTTGCCAGCACAGTGCACGCATCCCGCCCTTGCCCAGAAACATATATTTGCTGAACTCTCCAAAAACACTGCTCTTTCCTACGCAAGCTTCAAACTGCTGTCAGACATCTGTGCTCTCTGTTTTCTGCTGCCCTGCGCGTTGTAGAAGAGTGCACAGCTTCCCCTGACATTCAGTGCACAGCGAAGTCGACTGCAAAAAACGAGCAGCTGCTCACTCCCAAACACAAGGCGCTGTCTATGTCCTTGCTACCCGAGCAACTCAACGCAAGCCCTTCTTCTCTGCATCTCGGTAGCTCAGGGCACGAACAAGAATTATCCAGATTCGTCTGCATCAGGACCAAGTCAAAACCCAGGAAAGTCGTCCTGGAGCACCTGTCAGAAGCATGCCAGAGGTGACCTGAAAGGGCTGGCAGCTGCAGCCACCGTCTTCTAGCAGTGCCAAGGCTGCGCACACAAGCCGGTTTCGTTCTTCGCCTCTCAGAAGCCAACCGCTCTCCCCGGCTGCCGGAGGCGAAGAAGCGGCTACTAGGTGTACCGCTGACGTGAACCGCACTTGTAGGCTGCAAAGCGCGGCTTCGGCAGAAGGACTCCGGGAACCGCCGCTTCCCTGCGGACAGCTGCGGAGAGCCGAAGACTGCGTCTCTAGCGGAGTGCATCATAGCGAGAAGCTTTTCCCGCGTGTCTCGACGGGAGAGAGCTTGCCAGCACAGTGCACGCATCCCGCCCTTGCCCAGAAACATATATTTGCTGAACCCTCCAAAAACACTACTCTTTCCTACGCAAGCTTCAAACTGCTGCCAGACATCTGTGTTCTCTGTTTTCTGCTGCCCTGCGCGTTGTAGAAGAGTGCACAGCTCCACCTGACATTCAGTGCACAGCGAAGTCAACTGCAAAAAAACAGCAGCTGCTCACTCCCAAACACAAGGCGCTGTCTATGTCCTTGCTTCCCTGCAACTCAGCACAGCCCTTCTTTTCTGCAGCTGCCATCGAGTTCTCTGTATCTCGGGAGCTCAGGGAACGAACAAGAATTCTCCAGATTCGTCTGCATCAGGACCAAGTCAAAACGCAGGAAAGTCGTCCTGGAGCACCTGCCAGAAGCATCCCAGAAGTGAACTGAAAGGGCTGGCAGCTGCAGCTACCGTCCTCTAGCAGTGCCAAGGCTGCGCACACAAGCCGGTTTCGTTCTTCGCCTCTCAGAAGCCAACTGCTCTCCCCGGCCTCCGGAGGCGAAGAAAGTGGTTACTAGGTGCACCGCTGACGTGAACCGCACTTGTAGGCTGCAAAACGCGGCTTCGGCAGAAGGACGCCGGCAACCGCCGCTTTCCAGCGTACAGCTGGGGAGAGCCGAAGTCTGCGTCTCTAGCGGACTGCAACATAGCGAAAAGCTTTTCCAGCGTGTCTCGCCGGGAGAGAGCTTGCCAGCACAGTGCACGCATCCCGCCCTTGCCCAGAAACATATATTTGCTGAACTCTCCAAAAACACTGCTCTTTTCTAGGCAAGCTTCAAACTGCTGTCAGACATCTGTGCTCTCTGTTTTCTGCTGCCCTGCGCGTTGTAGAAGAGTGCACAGCTCCCCCTGACATTCAGTGCACAGCGAAGTCAACTGCAAAACACCAGCAGCTGCTCACTCCCAAACACAAGGCGCTGTCTATGTCCTTGCTTCCCTTGCAACTCATCACAGCCCTTCTTTTCTGCAGCTGCCATCGAGTTCTCTGTATCTCGGGAGCTCAGGAAACGAACAAGAATTCTCCAGATTCGTCTGCATCAGGACCAAGTCAAAACGCAGGAAAGTCGTTTTGGAGCACCTGCCAGAAGCATCCCAGAAGTGAACTGAAAGGGCTGGCAGCTGCAGCCACCGTCCTCTAGCAGTGCCAAGGCAGCGCACAAAAGCCGCTTTCGTTCTTCGCCTCTCAGAAGCCAACCGCACTCCCCGGCTGCCGGAGGCGAAGAAGCGGCTACTAGGTGCACCGCTGACGTGAACCGCACTTGTAGGCTGCAAAGCGCGGCTTCGGCAGAAAGAAGCCGGCAACCGCCGCTTCCCTGCGGACAGCTGCGGAGAGCCGAAGTCTGCGTCTCTAGCGGACTGCATCATAGCGAAAAGCTTTTCCAGCGTGTCTCGCAGGGAGAAAGCTTGCCAGCACAGTGCACGCATCCCGCCCTTGCCCAGAAACATATATTTGCTGAACTCTCCAAAAACACTGCTCTTTTCTAGGCAAGCTTCAAACTGCTGTCAGACATCTGTGCTCTCTGTTTTCTGCTGCCCTGCGCGTTGTAGAAGAGTGCACAGCTCCCCCTGACATTCAGTGCACAGCGAAGTCAACTGCAAAAAAACAGCAGCTGCTCACTCCCAAACACAAGGCGCTGTCTATGTCCTTGCTTCCCTTGCAACTCAGCACAGCCCTTCTTTTCTGCAGCTGCCATCGAGTTCTCTGTATCTCGGGAGCTCAGGAAACGAACAAGAATTCTCCAGATTCGTCTGCATCAGGACCAAGTCAAAACCCAGGAAAGTCGTCCTGGAGCACCTGCCAGAAGCATGCCAGAGGTGACCTGAAAGGGCTGGCAGCTGCACTCACCGTCCTCTAGCAGTGCCAAGGCTGCGCACACAAGCCGGTTTCGTTCTTCGCCTCTCAGAAGCCAACCGCTCTCCCCGGCTGCCGGAGGCGAGGAAGCGGCTACTAGGTGCACCGCTGACGTGAACCGCACTTGTAGGCTGCAAAGCGCGGCTTCGGCAGAAAGACGCCGGCAACCGCCGCTTCCCTGCGGACAGCTGCCGAGAGCCGGAGTCTGCGTCTCTAGCGGACTGCATCATAGCGAAAAGCTTTTGCAGCGTGTCTCGCCGGGAGAGAGCTTGCCAGGACAGTGCACGCATCCCGCCCTTGCCCAGAAACATGGATCTGCTGAACACTCCGAAAACACTGCTCTTTCCTAGGCAAGCTTCAAACTCCTGTCAGACATTTGTGCTCTCTGTTTTCTGCTGCCCTGCTGGTTGTAGAAGTGTGCACAGCTCCCCCGGCATTCAGTGCACAGCGAAGTCAATTGCAAAAAACCAGCAGCTGCTCACTCCCAAACGCAAGGCGCTGTCTATGTCCTTGCTACCCGAGCAACTCAACGCAGCCCTTCTTCTCTGCATCTAGGAAGCTCAGGGCAAGAACAAGAATTTTCCAGATTCGTCTGCATCAGGACCAAGTCAAAACCCAGGAAAGTCGTCCTGGAGCACCTGCCAGAAGCATCCCAGAAGTGAAGTGAAAGGGCTGGCAGCTGCAGCCACCGTCTTCTAGCAGTGCCAAGGCTGCGCACACAAGCCGGTTTCTTTCTTCGCCTCTCAGAAGCCAACCGCTCTCCCCGGTTGCCGGAGGCGAAGAAGCGGCTACTAGGTGCACCGCTGACGTGAACCGCACTTGTAGGCTGCAAAGCGCGGCTTCAGCAGAAGGACGCCGGCAACCGCCGCTTCCCTGCGTACAGCTGGGGAGAGCCGAAGTCTGCGTCTCTAGCGGACTGCATCATAGCGAAAAGCTTTTGCAACGTGTCTCGCCGGGAGAGAGCTTGCCAGCACAGTGCACGCATCCCGCCCTTGCCCAGAAACATATATTTGCTGAACTCTCCAAAAACACTGCTCTTTCCTACGCAAGCTTCAAACTGCTGTCAGACATCTGTGCTCTCTGTTTTCTGCTGCCCTGCGCGTTGTAGAAGAGTGCACAGCTTCCCCTGACATTCAGTGCACAGCGAAGTCGACTGCAAAAAACGAGCAGCTGCTCACTCCCAAACACAAGGCGCTGTCTATGTCCTTGCTACCCGAGCAACTCAACGCAAGCCCTTCTTCTCTGCATCTCGGTAGCTCAGAGCACGAACAAGAATTATCCAGATTCGTCTGCATCAGGACCAAGTCAAAACCCAGGAAAGTCGTCCTGGAGCACCTGTCAGAAGCATGCCAGAGGTGACCTAAAAGGGCTGGCAGCTGCAGCCACCGTCTTCTAGCAGTGCCAAGGCTGCGCACACAAGCCGGTTTCGTTCTTCGCCTCTCAGAAGCCAACCGCTCTCCCCGGCTGCCGGAGGCGAAGAAGCGGCTACTAGGTGTACCGCTGACGTGAACCGCACTTGTAGGCTGCAAAGCGCGGCTTCGGCAGAAGGACTCCGGGAACCGCCGCTTCCCTGCGGACAGCTGCGGAGAGCCGAAGACTGCGTCTCTAGCGGAGTGCATCATAGCGAGAAGCTTTTCCCGCGTGTCTCGACGGGAGAGAGCTTGCCAGCACAGTGCACGCATCCCGCCCTTGCCCAGAAACATATATTTGCTGAACCCTCCAAAAACACTACTCTTTCCTACGCAAGCTTCAAACTGCTGCCAGACATCTGTGTTCTCTGTTTTCTGCTGCCCTGCGCGTTGTAGAAGAGTGCACAGCTCCACCTGACATTCAGTGCACAGCGAAGTCAACTGCAAAAAAACAGCAGCTGCTCACTCCCAAACACAAGGCGCTGTCTATGTCCTTGCTTCCCTGCAACTCAGCACAGCCCTTCTTTTCTGCAGCTGCCATCGAGTTCTCTGTATCTCGGGAGCTCAGGGAACGAACAAGAATTCTCCAGATTCGTCTGCATCAGGACCAAGTCAAAACGCAGGAAAGTCGTCCTGGAGCACCTGCCAGAAGCATCCCAGAAGTGAACTGAAAGGGCTGGCAGCTGCAGCTACCGTCCTCTAGCAGTGCCAAGGCTGCGCACACAAGCCGGTTTCGTTCTTCGCCTCTCAGAAGCCAACTGCTCTCCCCGGCCTCCGGAGGCGAAGAAAGTGGTTACTAGGTGCACCGCTGACGTGAACCGCACTTGTAGGCTGCAAAACGCGGCTTCGGCAGAAGGACGCCGGCAACCGCCGCTTTCCAGCGTACAGCTGGGGAGAGCCGAAGTCTGCGTCTCTAGCGGACTGCAACATAGCGAAAAGCTTTTCCAGCGTGTCTCGCCGGGAGAGAGCTTGCCAGCACAGTGCACGCATCCCGCCCTTGCCCAGAAACATATATTTGCTGAACTCTCCAAAAACACTGCTCTTTTCTAGGCAAGCTTCAAACTGCTGTCAGACATCTGTGCTCTCTGTTTTCTGCTGCCCTGCGCGTTGTAGAAGAGTGCACAGCTCCCCCTGACATTCAGTGCACAGCGAAGTCAACTGCAAAACACCAGCAGCTGCTCACTCCCAAACACAAGGCGCTGTCTATGTCCTTGCTTCCCTTGCAACTCATCACAGCCCTTCTTTTCTGCAGCTGCCATCGAGTTCTCTGTATCTCGGGAGCTCAGGAAACGAACAAGAATTCTCCAGATTCGTCTGCATCAGGACCAAGTCAAAACGCAGGAAAGTCGTTTTGGAGCACCTGCCAGAAGCATCCCAGAAGTGAACTGAAAGGGCTGGCAGCTGCAGCCACCGTCCTCTAGCAGTGCCAAGGCAGCGCACAAAAGCCGCTTTCGTTCTTCGCCTCTCAGAAGCCAACCGCACTCCCCGGCTGCCGGAGGCGAAGAAGCGGCTACTAGGTGCACCGCTGACGTGAACCGCACTTGTAGGCTGCAAAGCGCGGCTTCGGCAGAAAGAAGCCGGCAACCGCCGCTTCCCTGCGGACAGCTGCGGAGAGCCGAAGTCTGCGTCTCTAGCGGACTGCATCATAGCGAAAAGCTTTTCCATCGTGTCTCGCAGGGAGAAAGCTTGCCAGCACAGTGCACGCATCCCGCCCTTGCCCAGAAACATATATTTGCTGAACTCTCCAAAAACACTGCTCTTTCCTAGGCAAGCTTCAAACTGCTGTCAGACATCTGTGCTCTCTGTTTTCTGCTGCCCTGCGCGTTGTAGAAGAGTGCACAGCTCCCCCTGACATTCAGTGCACAGCGAAGTCAACTGCAAAAAAACAGCAGCTGCTCACTCCCAAACACAAGGCGCTGTCTATGTCCTTGCTTCCCTTGCAACTCAGCACAGCCCTTCTTTTCTGCAGCTGCCATCGAGTTCTCTGTATCTCGGGAGCTCAGGAAACGAACAAGAATTCTCCAGATTCGTCTGCATCAGGACCAAGTCAAAACCCAGGAAAGTCGTCCTGGAGCACCTGCCAGAAGCATGCCAGAGGTGACCTGAAAGGGCTGGCAGCTGCACTCACCGTCCTCTAGCAGTGCCAAGGCTGCGCACACAAGCCGGTTTCGTTCTTCGCCTCTCAGAAGCCAACCGCTCTCCCCGGCTGCCGGAGGCGAGGAAGCGGCTACTAGGTGCACCGCTGACGTGAACCGCACTTGTAGGCTGCAAAGCGCGGCTTCGGCAGAAAGACGCCGGCAACCGCCGCTTCCCTGCGGACAGCTGCCGAGAGCCGGAGTCTGCGTCTCTAGCGGACTGCATCATAGCGAAAAGCTTTTGCAGCGTGTCTCGCCGGGAGAGAGCTTGCCAGGACAGTGCACGCATCCCGCCCTTGCCCAGAAACATGGATCTGCTGAACACTCCGAAAACACTGCTCTTTCCTAGGCAAGCTTCAAACTCCTGTCAGACATTTGTGCTCTCTGTTTTCTGCTGCCCTGCTGGTTGTAGAAGTGTGCACAGCTCCCCCGGCATTCAGTGCACAGCGAAGTCAATTGCAAAAAACCAGCAGCTGCTCACTCCCAAACGCAAGGCGCTGTCTATGTCCTTGCTACCCGAGCAACTCAACGCAGCCCTTCTTCTCTGCATCTAGGAAGCTCAGGGCACGAACAAGAATTTTCCAGATTCGTCTGCATCAGGACCAAGTCAAAACCCAGGAAAGTCGTCCTGGAGCACCTGCCAGAAGCATCCCAGAAGTGAAGTGAAAGGGCTGGCAGCTGCAGCCACCGTCTTCTAGCAGTGCCAAGGCTGCGCACACAAGCCGGTTTCTTTCTTCGCCTCTCAGAAGCCAACCGCTCTCCCCGGTTGCCGGAGGCGAAGAAGCGGCTACTAGGTGCACCGCTGACGTGAACCGCACTTGTAGGCTGCAAAGCGCGGCTTCAGCAGAAGGACGCCGGCAACCGCCGCTTCCCTGCGTACAGCTGGGGAGAGCCGAAGTCTGCGTCTCTAGCGGACTGCATCATAGCGAAAAGCTTTTGCAACGTGTCTCGCCGGGAGAGAGCTTGCCAGCACAGTGCACGCATCCCGCCCTTGCCCAGAAACATATATTTGCTGAACTCTCCAAAAACACTGCTCTTTTCTAGGCAAGCTTCAAACTGCTGTCAGACATCTGTGCTCTCTGTTTTCTGCTGCCCTGCGCGTTGTAGAAGAGTGCACAGCTTCCCCTGACATTCAGTGCACAGCGAAGTCGACTGCAAAAAACGAGCAGCTGCTCACTCCCAAACACAAGGCGCTGTCTATGTCCTTGCTACCCGAGCAACTCAACGCAAGCCCTTCTTCTCTGCATCTCGGTAGCTCAGGGCACGAACAAGAATTATCCAGATTCGTCTGCATCAGGACCAAGTCAAAACCCAGGAAAGTCGTCCTGGAGCACCTGTCAGAAGCATGCCAGAGGTGACCTGAAAGGGCTGGCAGCTGCAGCCACCGTCTTCTAGCAGTGCCAAGGCTGCGCACACAAGCCGGTTTCGTTCTTCGCCTCTCAGAAGCCAACCGCTCTCCCCGGCTGCCGGAGGCGAAGAAGCGGCTACTAGGTGTACCGCTGACGTGAACCGCACTTGTAGGCTGCAAAGCGCGGCTTCGGCAGAAGGACTCCGGGAACCGCCGCTTCCCTGCGGACAGCTGCGGAGAGCCGAAGACTGCGTCTCTAGCGGAGTGCATCATAGCGAGAAGCTTTTCCCGCGTGTCTCGACGGGAGAGAGCTTGCCAGCACAGTGCACGCATCCCGCCCTTGCCCAGAAACATATATTTGCTGAACCCTCCAAAAACACTACTCTTTCCTACGCAAGCTTCAAACTGCTGCCAGACATCTGTGTTCTCTGTTTTCTGCTGCCCTGCGCGTTGTAGAAGAGTGCACAGCTCCACCTGACATTCAGTGCACAGCGAAGTCAACTGCAAAAAAACAGCAGCTGCTCACTCCCAAACACAAGGCGCTGTCTATGTCCTTGCTTCCCTGCAACTCAGCACAGCCCTTCTTTTCTGCAGCTGCCATCGAGTTCTCTGTATCTCGGGAGCTCAGGGAACGAACAAGAATTCTCCAGATTCGTCTGCATCAGGACCAAGTCAAAACGCAGGAAAGTCGTCCTGGAGCACCTGCCAGAAGCATCCCAGAAGTGAACTGAAAGGGCTGGCAGCTGCAGCTACCGTCCTCTAGCAGTGCCAAGGCTGCGCACACAAGCCGGTTTCGTTCTTCGCCTCTCAGAAGCCAACTGCTCTCCCCGGCCTCCGGAGGCGAAGAAAGTGGTTACTAGGTGCACCGCTGACGTGAACCGCACTTGTAGGCTGCAAAACGCAGCTTCGGCAGAAGGACGCCGGCAACCGCCGCTTTCCAGCGTACAGCTGGGGAGAGCCGAAGTCTGCGTCTCTAGCGGACTGCAACATAGCGAAAAGCTTTTCCAGCGTGTCTCGCCGGGAGAGAGCTTGCCAGCACAGTGCACGCATCCCGCCCTTGCCCAGAAACATATATTTGCTGAACTCTCCAAAAACACTGCTCTTTCCTAGGCAAGCTTCAAACTGCTGTCAGACATCTGTGCTCTCTGTTTTCTGCTGCCCTGCGCGTTGTAGAAGAGTGCACAGCTCCCCCTGACATTCAGTGCACAGCGAAGTCAACTGCAAAACACCAGCAGCTGCTCACTCCCAAACACAAGGCGCTGTCTATGTCCTTGCTTCCCTTGCAACTCATCACAGCCCTTCTTTTCTGCAGCTGCCATCGAGTTCTCTGTATCTCGGGAGCTCAGGAAACGAACAAGAATTCTCCAGATTCGTCTGCATCAGGACCAAGTCAAAACCCAGGAAAGTCGTCCTGGAGCACCTGCCAGAAGCATGCCAGAGGTGACCTGAAAGGGCTGGCAGCTGCACTCACCGTCCTCTAGCAGTGCCAAGGCTGCGCACACAAGCCGGTTTCGTTCTTCGCCTCTCAGAAGCCAACCGCTCTCCCCGGCTGCCGGAGGCGAGGAAGCGGCTACTAGGTGCACCGCTGACGTGAACCGCACTTGTAGGCTGCAAAGCGCGGCTTCGGCAGAAAGACGCCGGCAACCGCCGCTTCCCTGCGGACAGCTGCCGAGAGCCGGAGTCTGCGTCTCTAGCGGACTGCATCATAGCGAAAAGCTTTTGCAGCGTGTCTCGCCGGGAGAGAGCTTGCCAGGACAGTGCACGCATCCCGCCCTTGCCCAGAAACATGGATCTGCTGAACACTCCGAAAACACTGCTCTTTCCTAGGCAAGCTTCAAACTCCTGTCAGACATTTGTGCTCTCTGTTTTCTGCTGCCCTGCTGGTTGTAGAAGTGTGCACAGCTCCCCCGGCATTCAGTGCACAGCGAAGTCAATTGCAAAAAACCAGCAGCTGCTCACTCCCAAACGCAAGGCGCTGTCTATGTCCTTGCTACCCGAGCAACTCAACGCAGCCCTTCTTCTCTGCATCTAGGAAGCTCAGGGCACGAACAAGAATTTTCCAGATTCGTCTGCATCAGGACCAAGTCAAAACCCAGGAAAGTCGTCCTGGAGCACCTGCCAGAAGCATCCCAGAAGTGAAGTGAAAGGGCTGGCAGCTGCAGCCACCGTCTTCTAGCAGTGCCAAGGCTGCGCACACAAGCCGGTTTCTTTCTTCGCCTCTCAGAAGCCAACCGCTCTCCCCGGTTGCCGGAGGCGAAGAAGCGGCTACTAGGTGCACCGCTGACGTGAACCGCACTTGTAGGCTGCAAAGCGCGGCTTCAGCAGAAGGACGCCGGCAACCGCCGCTTCCCTGCGTACAGCTGGGGAGAGCCGAAGTCTGCGTCTCTAGCGGACTGCATCATAGCGAAAAGCTTTTGCAACGTGTCTCGCCGGGAGAGAGCTTGCCAGCACAGTGCACGCATCCCGCCCTTGCCCAGAAACATATATTTGCTGAACTCTCCAAAAACACTGCTCTTTTCTAGGCAAGCTTCAAACTGCTGTCAGACATCTGTGCTCTCTGTTTTCTGCTGCCCTGCGCGTTGTAGAAGAGTGCACAGCTTCCCCTGACATTCAGTGCACAGCGAAGTCGACTGCAAAAAACGAGCAGCTGCTCACTCCCAAACACAAGGCGCTGTCTATGTCCTTGCTACCCGAGCAACTCAACGCAAGCCCTTCTTCTCTGCATCTCGGTAGCTCAGGGCACGAACAAGAATTATCCAGATTCGTCTGCATCAGGACCAAGTCAAAACCCAGGAAAGTCGTCCTGGAGCACCTGTCAGAAGCATGCCAGAGGTGACCTGAAAGGGCTGGCAGCTGCAGCCACCGTCTTCTAGCAGTGCCAAGGCTGCGCACACAAGCCGGTTTCGTTCTTCGCCTCTCAGAAGCCAACCGCTCTCCCCGGCTGCCGGAGGCGAAGAAGCGGCTACTAGGTGTACCGCTGACGTGAACCGCACTTGTAGGCTGCAAAGCGCGGCTTCGGCAGAAGGACTCCGGGAACCGCCGCTTCCCTGCGGACAGCTGCGGAGAGCCGAAGACTGCGTCTCTAGCGGAGTGCATCATAGCGAGAAGCTTTTCCCGCGTGTCTCGACGGGAGAGAGCTTGCCAGCACAGTGCACGCATCCCGCCCTTGCCCAGAAACATATATTTGCTGAACCCTCCAAAAACACTACTCTTTCCTACGCAAGCTTCAAACTGCTGCCAGACATCTGTGTTCTCTGTTTTCTGCTGCCCTGCGCGTTGTAGAAGAGTGCACAGCTCCACCTGACATTCAGTGCACAGCGAAGTCAACTGCAAAAAAACAGCAGCTGCTCACTCCCAAACACAAGGCGCTGTCTATGTCCTTGCTTCCCTGCAACTCAGCACAGCCCTTCTTTTCTGCAGCTGCCATCGAGTTCTCTGTATCTCGGGAGCTCAGGGAACGAACAAGAATTCTCCAGATTCGTCTGCATCAGGACCAAGTCAAAACGCAGGAAAGTCGTCCTGGAGCACCTGCCAGAAGCATCCCAGAAGTGAACTGAAAGGGCTGGCAGCTGCAGCTACCGTCCTCTAGCAGTGCCAAGGCTGCGCACACAAGCCGGTTTCGTTCTTCGCCTCTCAGAAGCCAACTGCTCTCCCCGGCCTCCGGAGGCGAAGAAAGTGGTTACTAGGTGCACCGCTGACGTGAACCGCACTTGTAGGCTGCAAAACGCGGCTTCGGCAGAAGGACGCCGGCAACCGCCGCTTTCCAGCGTACAGCTGGGGAGAGCCGAAGTCTGCGTCTCTAGCGGACTGCAACATAGCGAAAAGCTTTTCCAGCGTGTCTCGCCGGGAGAGAGCTTGCCAGCACAGTGCACGCATCCCGCCCTTGCCCAGAAACATATATTTGCTGAACTCTCCAAAAACACTGCTCTTTTCTAGGCAAGCTTCAAACTGCTGTCAGACATCTGTGCTCTCTGTTTTCTGCTGCCCTGCGCGTTGTAGAAGAGTGCACAGCTCCCCCTGACATTCAGTGCACAGCGAAGTCAACTGCAAAACACCAGCAGCTGCTCACTCCCAAACACAAGGCGCTGTCTATGTCCTTGCTTCCCTTGCAACTCATCACAGCCCTTCTTTTCTGCAGCTGCCATCGAGTTCTCTGTATCTCGGGAGCTCAGGAAACGAACAAGAATTCTCCAGATTCGTCTGCATCAGGACCAAGTCAAAACGCAGGAAAGTCGTTTTGGAGCACCTGCCAGAAGCATCCCAGAAGTGAACTGAAAGGGCTGGCAGCTGCAGCCACCGTCCTCTAGCAGTGCCAAGGCAGCGCACAAAAGCCGCTTTCGTTCTTCGCCTCTCAGAAGCCAACCGCACTCCCCGGCTGCCGGAGGCGAAGAAGCGGCTACTAGGTGCACCGCTGACGTGAACCGCACTTGTAGGCTGCAAAGCGCGGCTTCGGCAGAAAGAAGCCGGCAACCGCCGCTTCCCTGCGGACAGCTGCGGAGAGCCGAAGTCTGCGTCTCTAGCGGACTGCATCATAGCGAAAAGCTTTTCCAGCGTGTCTCGCAGGGAGAAAGCTTGCCAGCACAGTGCACGCATCCCGCCCTTGCCCAGAAACATATATTTGCTGAACTCTCCAAAAACACTGCTCTTTCCTAGGCAAGCTTCAAACTGCTGTCAGACATCTGTGCTCTCTGTTTTCTGCTGCCCTGCGCGTTGTAGAAGAGTGCACAGCTCCCCCTGACATTCAGTGCACAGCGAAGTCAACTGCAAAAAAACAGCAGCTGCTCACTCCCAAACACAAGGCGCTGTCTATGTCCTTGCTTCCCTTGCAACTCAGCACAGCCCTTCTTTTCTGCAGCTGCCATCGAGTTCTCTGTATCTCGGGAGCTCAGGAAACGAACAAGAATTCTCCAGATTCGTCTGCATCAGGACCAAGTCAAAACCCAGGAAAGTCGTCCTGGAGCACCTGCCAGAAGCATGCCAGAGGTGACCTGAAAGGGCTGGCAGCTGCACTCACCGTCCTCTAGCAGTGCCAAGGCTGCGCACACAAGCCGGTTTCGTTCTTCGCCTCTCAGAAGCCAACCGCTCTCCCCGGCTGCCGGAGGCGAGGAAGCGGCTACTAGGTGCACCGCTGACGTGAACCGCACTTGTAGGCTGCAAAGCGCGGCTTCGGCAGAAAGACGCCGGCAACCGCCGCTTCCCTGCGGACAGCTGCCGAGAGCCGGAGTCTGCGTCTCTAGCGGACTGCATCATAGCGAAAAGCTTTTGCAGCGTGTCTCGCCGGGAGAGAGCTTGCCAGGACAGTGCACGCATCCCGCCCTTGCCCAGAAACATGGATCTGCTGAACACTCCGAAAACACTGCTCTTTCCTAGGCAAGCTTCAAACTCCTGTCAGACATTTGTGCTCTCTGTTTTCTGCTGCCCTGCTGGTTGTAGAAGTGTGCACAGCTCCCCCGGCATTCAGTGCACAGCGAAGTCAATTGCAAAAAACCAGCAGCTGCTCACTCCCAAACGCAAGGCGCTGTCTATGTCCTTGCTACCCGAGCAACTCAACGCAGCCCTTCTTCTCTGCATCTAGGAAGCTCAGGGCACGAACAAGAATTTTCCAGATTCGTCTGCATCAGGACCAAGTCAAAACCCAGGAAAGTCGTCCTGGAGCACCTGCCAGAAGCATCCCAGAAGTGAAGTGAAAGGGCTGGCAGCTGCAGCCACCGTCTTCTAGCAGTGCCAAGGCTGCGCACACAAGCCGGTTTCTTTCTTCGCCTCTCAGAAGCCAACCGCTCTCCCCGGTTGCCGGAGGCGAAGAAGCGGCTACTAGGTGCACCGCTGACGTGAACCGCACTTGTAGGCTGCAAAGCGCGGCTTCAGCAGAAGGACGCCGGCAACCGCCGCTTCCCTGCGTACAGCTGGGGAGAGCCGAAGTCTGCGTCTCTAGCGGACTGCATCATAGCGAAAAGCTTTTGCAACGTGTCTCGCCGGGAGAGAGCTTGCCAGCACAGTGCACGCATCCCGCCCTTGCCCAGAAACATATATTTGCTGAACTCTCCAAAAACACTGCTCTTTCCTACGCAAGCTTCAAACTGCTGTCAGACATCTGTGCTCTCTGTTTTCTGCTGCCCTGCGCGTTGTAGAAGAGTGCACAGCTTCCCCTGACATTCAGTGCACAGCGAAGTCGACTGCAAAAAACGAGCAGCTGCTCACTCCCAAACACAAGGCGCTGTCTATGTCCTTGCTACCCGAGCAACTCAACGCAAGCCCTTCTTCTCTGCATCTCGGTAGCTCAGGGCACGAACAAGAATTATCCAGATTCGTCTGCATCAGGACCAAGTCAAAACCCAGGAAAGTCGTCCTGGAGCACCTGTCAGAAGCATGCCAGAGGTGACCTGAAAGGGCTGGCAGCTGCAGCCACCGTCTTCTAGCAGTGCCAAGGCTGCGCACACAAGCCGGTTTCGTTCTTCGCCTCTCAGAAGCCAACCGCTCTCCCCGGCTGCCGGAGGCGAAGAAGCGGCTACTAGGTGTACCGCTGACGTGAACCGCACTTGTAGGCTGCAAAGCGCGGCTTCGGCAGAAGGACTCCGGGAACCGCCGCTTCCCTGCGGACAGCTGCGGAGAGCCGAAGACTGCGTCTCTAGCGGAGTGCATCATAGCGAGAAGCTTTTCCCGCGTGTCTCGACGGGAGAGAGCTTGCCAGCACAGTGCACGCATCCCGCCCTTGCCCAGAAACATATATTTGCTGAACCCTCCAAAAACACTACTCTTTCCTACGCAAGCTTCAAACTGCTGCCAGACATCTGTGTTCTCTGTTTTCTGCTGCCCTGCGCGTTGTAGAAGAGTGCACAGCTCCACCTGACATTCAGTGCACAGCGAAGTCAACTGCAAAAAAACAGCAGCTGCTCACTCCCAAACACAAGGCGCTGTCTATGTCCTTGCTTCCCTGCAACTCAGCACAGCCCTTCTTTTCTGCAGCTGCCATCGAGTTCTCTGTATCTCGGGAGCTCAGGGAACGAACAAGAATTCTCCAGATTCGTCTGCATCAGGACCAAGTCAAAACGCAGGAAAGTCGTCCTGGAGCACCTGCCAGAAGCATCCCAGAAGTGAACTGAAAGGGCTGGCAGCTGCAGCTACCGTCCTCTAGCAGTGCCAAGGCTGCGCACACAAGCCGGTTTCGTTCTTCGCCTCTCAGAAGCCAACTGCTCTCCCCGGCCTCCGGAGGCGAAGAAAGTGGTTACTAGGTGCACCGCTGACGTGAACCGCACTTGTAGGCTGCAAAGCGCGGCTTCGGCAGAAGGACGCCGGCAACCGCCGCTTTCCAGCGTACAGCTGGGGAGAGCCGAAGTCTGCGTCTCTAGCGGACTGCAACATAGCGAAAAGCTTTTCCAGCGTGTCTCGCCGGGAGAGAGCTTGCCAGCACAGTGCACGCATCCCGCCCTTGCCCAGAAACATATATTTGCTGAACTCTCCAAAAACACTGCTCTTTTCTAGGCAAGCTTCAAACTGCTGTCAGACATCTGTGCTCTCTGTTTTCTGCTGCCCTGCGCGTTGTAGAAGAGTGCACAGCTCCCCCTGACATTCAGTGCACAGCGAAGTCAACTGCAAAACACCAGCAGCTGCTCACTCCCAAACACAAGGCGCTGTCTATGTCCTTGCTTCCCTTGCAACTCATCACAGCCCTTCTTTTCTGCAGCTGCCATCGAGTTCTCTGTATCTCGGGAGCTCAGGAAACGAACAAGAATTCTCCAGATTCGTCTGCATCAGGACCAAGTCAAAACGCAGGAAAGTCGTTTTGGAGCACCTGCCAGAAGCATCCCAGAAGTGAACTGAAAGGGCTGGCAGCTGCAGCCACCGTCCTCTAGCAGTGCCAAGGCAGCGCACAAAAGCCGCTTTCGTTCTTCGCCTCTCAGAAGCCAACCGCACTCCCCGGCTGCCGGAGGCGAAGAAGCGGCTACTAGGTGCACCGCTGACGTGAACCGCACTTGTAGGCTGCAAAGCGCGGCTTCGGCAGAAAGAAGCCGGCAACCGCCGCTTCCCTGCGGACAGCTGCGGAGAGCCGAAGTCTGCGTCTCTAGCGGACTGCATCATAGCGAAAAGCTTTTCCAGCGTGTCTCGCAGGGAGAAAGCTTGCCAGCACAGTGCACGCATCCCGCCCTTGCCCAGAAACATATATTTGCTGAACTCTCCAAAAACACTGCTCTTTCCTAGGCAAGCTTCAAACTGCTGTCAGACATCTGTGCTCTCTGTTTTCTGCTGCCCTGCGCGTTGTAGAAGAGTGCACAGCTCCCCCTGACATTCAGTGCACAGCGAAGTCAACTGCAAAAAAACAGCAGCTGCTCACTCCCAAACACAAGGCGCTGTCTATGTCCTTGCTTCCCTTGCAACTCAGCACAGCCCTTCTTTTCTGCAGCTGCCATCGAGTTCTCTGTATCTCGGGAGCTCAGGAAACGAACAAGAATTCTCCAGATTCGTCTGCATCAGGACCAAGTCAAAACCCAGGAAAGTCGTCCTGGAGCACCTGCCAGAAGCATGCCAGAGGTGACCTGAAAGGGCTGGCAGCTGCACTCACCGTCCTCTAGCAGTGCCAAGGCTGCGCACACAAGCCGGTTTCGTTCTTCGCCTCTCAGAAGCCAACCGCTCTCCCCGGCTGCCGGAGGCGAGGAAGCGGCTACTAGGTGCACCGCTGACGTGAACCGCACTTGTAGGCTGCAAAGCGCGGCTTCGGCAGAAAGACGCCGGCAACCGCCGCTTCCCTGCGGACAGCTGCCGAGAGCCGGAGTCTGCGTCTCTAGCGGACTGCATCATAGCGAAAAGCTTTTGCAGCGTGTCTCGCCGGGAGAGAGCTTGCCAGGACAGTGCACGCATCCCGCCCTTGCCCAGAAACATGGATCTGCTGAACACTCCGAAAACACTGCTCTTTCCTAGGCAAGCTTCAAACTCCTGTCAGACATTTGTGCTCTCTGTTTTCTGCTGCCCTGCTGGTTGTAGAAGTGTGCACAGCTCCCCCGGCATTCAGTGCACAGCGAAGTCAATTGCAAAAAACCAGCAGCTGCTCACTCCCAAACGCAAGGCGCTGTCTATGTCCTTGCTACCCGAGCAACTCAACGCAGCCCTTCTTCTCTGCATCTAGGAAGCTCAGGGCACGAACAAGAATTTTCCAGATTCGTCTGCATCAGGACCAAGTCAAAACCCAGGAAAGTCGTCCTGGAGCACCTGCCAGAAGCATCCCAGAAGTGAAGTGAAAGGGCTGGCAGCTGCAGCCACCGTCTTCTAGCAGTGCCAAGGCTGCGCACACAAGCCGGTTTCTTTCTTCGCCTCTCAGAAGCCAACCGCTCTCCCCGGTTGCCGGAGGCGAAGAAGCGGCTACTAGGTGCACCGCTGACGTGAACCGCACTTGTAGGCTGCAAAGCGCGGCTTCAGCAGAAGGACGCCGGCAACCGCCGCTTCCCTGCGTACAGCTGGGGAGAGCCGAAGTCTGCGTCTCTAGCGGACTGCATCATAGCGAAAAGCTTTTGCAACGTGTCTCGCCGGGAGAGAGCTTGCCAGCACAGTGCACGCATCCCGCCCTTGCCCAGAAACATATATTTGCTGAACTCTCCAAAAACACTGCTCTTTCCTACGCAAGCTTCAAACTGCTGTCAGACATCTGTGCTCTCTGTTTTCTGCTGCCCTGCGCGTTGTAGAAGAGTGCACAGCTTCCCCTGACATTCAGTGCACAGCGAAGTCGACTGCAAAAAACGAGCAGCTGCTCACTCCCAAACACAAGGCGCTGTCTATGTCCTTGCTACCCGAGCAACTCAACGCAAGCCCTTCTTCTCTGCATCTCGGTAGCTCAGGGCACGAACAAGAATTATCCAGATTCGTCTGCATCAGGACCAAGTCAAAACCCAGGAAAGTCGTCCTGGAGCACCTGTCAGAAGCATGCCAGAGGTGACCTGAAAGGGCTGGCAGCTGCAGCCACCGTCTTCTAGCAGTGCCAAGGCTGCGCACACAAGCCGGTTTCGTTCTTCGCCTCTCAGAAGCCAACCGCTCTCCCCGGCTGCCGGAGGCGAAGAAGCGGCTACTAGGTGTACCGCTGACGTGAACCGCACTTGTAGGCTGCAAAGCGCGGCTTCGGCAGAAGGACTCCGGGAACCGCCGCTTCCCTGCGGACAGCTGCGGAGAGCCGAAGACTGCGTCTCTAGCGGAGTGCATCATAGCGAGAAGCTTTTCCCGCGTGTCTCGACGGGAGAGAGCTTGCCAGCACAGTGCACGCATCCCGCCCTTGCCCAGAAACATATATTTGCTGAACCCTCCAAAAACACTACTCTTTCCTACGCAAGCTTCAAACTGCTGCCAGACATCTGTGTTCTCTGTTTTCTGCTGCCCTGCGCGTTGTAGAAGAGTGCACAGCTCCACCTGACATTCAGTGCACAGCGAAGTCAACTGCAAAAAAACAGCAGCTGCTCACTCCCAAACACAAGGCGCTGTCTATGTCCTTGCTTCCCTGCAACTCAGCACAGCCCTTCTTTTCTGCAGCTGCCATCGAGTTCTCTGTATCTCGGGAGCTCAGGGAACGAACAAGAATTCTCCAGATTCGTCTGCATCAGGACCAAGTCAAAACGCAGGAAAGTCGTCCTGGAGCACCTGCCAGAAGCATCCCAGAAGTGAACTGAAAGGGCTGGCAGCTGCAGCTACCGTCCTCTAGCAGTGCCAAGGCTGCGCACACAAGCCGGTTTCGTTCTTCGCCTCTCAGAAGCCAACTGCTCTCCCCGGCCTCCGGAGGCGAAGAAAGTGGTTACTAGGTGCACCGCTGACGTGAACCGCACTTGTAGGCTGCAAAACGCAGCTTCGGCAGAAGGACGCCGGCAACCGCCGCTTTCCAGCGTACAGCTGGGGAGAGCCGAAGTCTGCGTCTCTAGCGGACTGCAACATAGCGAAAAGCTTTTCCAGCGTGTCTCGCCGGGAGAGAGCTTGCCAGCACAGTGCACGCATCCCGCCCTTGCCCAGAAACATATATTTGCTGAACTCTCCAAAAACACTGCTCTTTTCTAGGCAAGCTTCAAACTGCTGTCAGACATCTGTGCTCTCTGTTTTCTGCTGCCCTGCGCGTTGTAGAAGAGTGCACAGCTCCCCCTGACATTCAGTGCACAGCGAAGTCAACTGCAAAACACCAGCAGCTGCTCACTCCCAAACACAAGGCGCTGTCTATGTCCTTGCTTCCCTTGCAACTCATCACAGCCCTTCTTTTCTGCAGCTGCCATCGAGTTCTCTGTATCTCGGGAGCTCAGGAAACGAACAAGAATTCTCCAGATTCGTCTGCATCAGGACCAAGTCAAAACCCAGGAAAGTCGTCCTGGAGCACCTGCCAGAAGCATGCCAGAGGTGACCTGAAAGGGCTGGCAGCTGCACTCACCGTCCTCTAGCAGTGCCAAGGCTGCGCACACAAGCCGGTTTCGTTCTTCGCCTCTCAGAAGCCAACCGCTCTCCCCGGCTGCCGGAGGCGAGGAAGCGGCTACTAGGTGCACCGCTGACGTGAACCGCACTTGTAGGCTGCAAAGCGCGGCTTCGGCAGAAAGACGCCGGCAACCGCCGCTTCCCTGCGGACAGCTGCCGAGAGCCGGAGTCTGCGTCTCTAGCGGACTGCATCATAGCGAAAAGCTTTTGCAGCGTGTCTCGCCGGGAGAGAGCTTGCCAGGACAGTGCACGCATCCCGCCCTTGCCCAGAAACATGGATCTGCTGAACACTCCGAAAACACTGCTCTTTCCTAGGCAAGCTTCAAACTCCTGTCAGACATTTGTGCTCTCTGTTTTCTGCTGCCCTGCTGGTTGTAGAAGTGTGCACAGCTCCCCCGGCATTCAGTGCACAGCGAAGTCAATTGCAAAAAACCAGCAGCTGCTCACTCCCAAACGCAAGGCGCTGTCTATGTCCTTGCTACCCGAGCAACTCAACGCAGCCCTTCTTCTCTGCATCTAGGAAGCTCAGGGCACGAACAAGAATTTTCCAGATTCGTCTGCATCAGGACCAAGTCAAAACCCAGGAAAGTCGTCCTGGAGCACCTGCCAGAAGCATCCCAGAAGTGAAGTGAAAGGGCTGGCAGCTGCAGCCACCGTCTTCTAGCAGTGCCAAGGCTGCGCACACAAGCCGGTTTCTTTCTTCGCCTCTCAGAAGCCAACCGCTCTCCCCGGTTGCCGGAGGCGAAGAAGCGGCTACTAGGTGCACCGCTGACGTGAACCGCACTTGTAGGCTGCAAAGCGCGGCTTCAGCAGAAGGACGCCGGCAACCGCCGCTTCCCTGCGTACAGCTGGGGAGAGCCGAAGTCTGCGTCTCTAGCGGACTGCATCATAGCGAAAAGCTTTTGCAACGTGTCTCGCCGGGAGAGAGCTTGCCAGCACAGTGCACGCATCCCGCCCTTGCCCAGAAACATATATTTGCTGAACTCTCCAAAAACACTGCTCTTTCCTACGCAAGCTTCAAACTGCTGTCAGACATCTGTGCTCTCTGTTTTCTGCTGCCCTGCGCGTTGTAGAAGAGTGCACAGCTTCCCCTGACATTCAGTGCACAGCGAAGTCGACTGCAAAAAACGAGCAGCTGCTCACTCCCAAACACAAGGCGCTGTCTATGTCCTTGCTACCCGAGCAACTCAACGCAAGCCCTTCTTCTCTGCATCTCGGTAGCTCAGGGCACGAACAAGAATTATCCAGATTCGTCTGCATCAGGACCAAGTCAAAACCCAGGAAAGTCGTCCTGGAGCACCTGTCAGAAGCATGCCAGAGGTGACCTGAAAGGGCTGGCAGCTGCAGCCACCGTCTTCTAGCAGTGCCAAGGCTGCGCACACAAGCCGGTTTCGTTCTTCGCCTCTCAGAAGCCAACCGCTCTCCCCGGCTGCCGGAGGCGAAGAAGCGGCTACTAGGTGTACCGCTGACGTGAACCGCACTTGTAGGCTGCAAAGCGCGGCTTCGGCAGAAGGACTCCGGGAACCGCCGCTTCCCTGCGGACAGCTGCGGAGAGCCGAAGACTGCGTCTCTAGCGGAGTGCATCATAGCGAGAAGCTTTTCCCGCGTGTCTCGACGGGAGAGAGCTTGCCAGCACAGTGCACGCATCCCGCCCTTGCCCAGAAACATATATTTGCTGAACCCTCCAAAAACACTACTCTTTCCTACGCAAGCTTCAAACTGCTGCCAGACATCTGTGTTCTCTGTTTTCTGCTGCCCTGCGCGTTGTAGAAGAGTGCACAGCTCCACCTGACATTCAGTGCACAGCGAAGTCAACTGCAAAAAAACAGCAGCTGCTCACTCCCAAACACAAGGCGCTGTCTATGTCCTTGCTTCCCTGCAACTCAGCACAGCCCTTCTTTTCTGCAGCTGCCATCGAGTTCTCTGTATCTCGGGAGCTCAGGGAACGAACAAGAATTCTCCAGATTCGTCTGCATCAGGACCAAGTCAAAACGCAGGAAAGTCGTCCTGGAGCACCTGCCAGAAGCATCCCAGAAGTGAACTGAAAGGGCTGGCAGCTGCAGCTACCGTCCTCTAGCAGTGCCAAGGCTGCGCACACAAGCCGGTTTCGTTCTTCGCCTCTCAGAAGCCAACTGCTCTCCCCGGCCTCCGGAGGCGAAGAAAGTGGTTACTAGGTGCACCGCTGACGTGAACCGCACTTGTAGGCTGCAAAACGCGGCTTCGGCAGAAGGACGCCGGCAACCGCCGCTTTCCAGCGTACAGCTGGGGAGAGCCGAAGTCTGCGTCTCTAGCGGACTGCAACATAGCGAAAAGCTTTTCCAGCGTGTCTCGCCGGGAGAGAGCTTGCCAGCACAGTGCACGCATCCCGCCCTTGCCCAGAAACATATATTTGCTGAACTCTCCAAAAACACTGCTCTTTTCTAGGCAAGCTTCAAACTGCTGTCAGACATCTGTGCTCTCTGTTTTCTGCTGCCCTGCGCGTTGTAGAAGAGTGCACAGCTCCCCCTGACATTCAGTGCACAGCGAAGTCAACTGCAAAACACCAGCAGCTGCTCACTCCCAAACACAAGGCGCTGTCTATGTCCTTGCTTCCCTTGCAACTCATCACAGCCCTTCTTTTCTGCAGCTGCCATCGAGTTCTCTGTATCTCGGGAGCTCAGGAAACGAACAAGAATTCTCCAGATTCGTCTGCATCAGGACCAAGTCAAAACGCAGGAAAGTCGTTTTGGAGCACCTGCCAGAAGCATCCCAGAAGTGAACTGAAAGGGCTGGCAGCTGCAGCCACCGTCCTCTAGCAGTGCCAAGGCAGCGCACAAAAGCCGCTTTCGTTCTTCGCCTCTCAGAAGCCAACCGCACTCCCCGGCTGCCGGAGGCGAAGAAGCGGCTACTAGGTGCACCGCTGACGTGAACCGCACTTGTAGGCTGCAAAGCGCGGCTTCGGCAGAAAGAAGCCGGCAACCGCCGCTTCCCTGCGGACAGCTGCGGAGAGCCGAAGTCTGCGTCTCTAGCGGACTGCATCATAGCGAAAAGCTTTTCCAGCGTGTCTCGCAGGGAGAAAGCTTGCCAGCACAGTGCACGCATCCCGCCCTTGCCCAGAAACATATATTTGCTGAACTCTCCAAAAACACTGCTCTTTTCTAGGCAAGCTTCAAACTGCTGTCAGACATCTGTGCTCTCTGTTTTCTGCTGCCCTGCGCGTTGTAGAAGAGTGCACAGCTCCCCCTGACATTCAGTGCACAGCGAAGTCAACTGCAAAAAAACAGCAGCTGCTCACTCCCAAACACAAGGCGCTGTCTATGTCCTTGCTTCCCTTGCAACTCAGCACAGCCCTTCTTTTCTGCAGCTGCCATCGAGTTCTCTGTATCTCGGGAGCTCAGGAAACGAACAAGAATTCTCCAGATTCGTCTGCATCAGGACCAAGTCAAAACCCAGGAAAGTCGTCCTGGAGCACCTGCCAGAAGCATGCCAGAGGTGACCTGAAAGGGCTGGCAGCTGCACTCACCGTCCTCTAGCAGTGCCAAGGCTGCGCACACAAGCCGGTTTCGTTCTTCGCCTCTCAGAAGCCAACCGCTCTCCCCGGCTGCCGGAGGCGAGGAAGCGGCTACTAGGTGCACCGCTGACGTGAACCGCACTTGTAGGCTGCAAAGCGCGGCTTCGGCAGAAAGACGCCGGCAACCGCCGCTTCCCTGCGGACAGCTGCCGAGAGCCGGAGTCTGCGTCTCTAGCGGACTGCATCATAGCGAAAAGCTTTTGCAGCGTGTCTCGCCGGGAGAGAGCTTGCCAGGACAGTGCACGCATCCCGCCCTTGCCCAGAAACATGGATCTGCTGAACACTCCGAAAACACTGCTCTTTCCTAGGCAAGCTTCAAACTCCTGTCAGACATTTGTGCTCTCTGTTTTCTGCTGCCCTGCTGGTTGTAGAAGTGTGCACAGCTCCCCCGGCATTCAGTGCACAGCGAAGTCAATTGCAAAAAACCAGCAGCTGCTCACTCCCAAACGCAAGGCGCTGTCTATGTCCTTGCTACCCGAGCAACTCAACGCAGCCCTTCTTCTCTGCATCTAGGAAGCTCAGGGCACGAACAAGAATTTTCCAGATTCGTCTGCATCAGGACCAAGTCAAAACCCAGGAAAGTCGTCCTGGAGCACCTGCCAGAAGCATCCCAGAAGTGAAGTGAAAGGGCTGGCAGCTGCAGCCACCGTCTTCTAGCAGTGCCAAGGCTGCGCACACAAGCCGGTTTCTTTCTTCGCCTCTCAGAAGCCAACCGCTCTCCCCGGTTGCCGGAGGCGAAGAAGCGGCTACTAGGTGCACCGCTGACGTGAACCGCACTTGTAGGCTGCAAAGCGCGGCTTCAGCAGAAGGACGCCGGCAACCGCCGCTTCCCTGCGTACAGCTGGGGAGAGCCGAAGTCTGCGTCTCTAGCGGACTGCATCATAGCGAAAAGCTTTTGCAACGTGTCTCGCCGGGAGAGAGCTTGCCAGCACAGTGCACGCATCCCGCCCTTGCCCAGAAACATATATTTGCTGAACTCTCCAAAAACACTGCTCTTTCCTACGCAAGCTTCAAACTGCTGTCAGACATCTGTGCTCTCTGTTTTCTGCTGCCCTGCGCGTTGTAGAAGAGTGCACAGCTTCCCCTGACATTCAGTGCACAGCGAAGTCGACTGCAAAAAACGAGCAGCTGCTCACTCCCAAACACAAGGCGCTGTCTATGTCCTTGCTACCCGAGCAACTCAACGCAAGCCCTTCTTCTCTGCATCTCGGTAGCTCAGAGCACGAACAAGAATTATCCAGATTCGTCTGCATCAGGACCAAGTCAAAACCCAGGAAAGTCGTCCTGGAGCACCTGTCAGAAGCATGCCAGAGGTGACCTAAAAGGGCTGGCAGCTGCAGCCACCGTCTTCTAGCAGTGCCAAGGCTGCGCACACAAGCCGGTTTCGTTCTTCGCCTCTCAGAAGCCAACCGCTCTCCCCGGCTGCCGGAGGCGAAGAAGCGGCTACTAGGTGTACCGCTGACGTGAACCGCACTTGTAGGCTGCAAAGCGCGGCTTCGGCAGAAGGACTCCGGGAACCGCCGCTTCCCTGCGGACAGCTGCGGAGAGCCGAAGACTGCGTCTCTAGCGGAGTGCATCATAGCGAGAAGCTTTTCCCGCGTGTCTCGACGGGAGAGAGCTTGCCAGCACAGTGCACGCATCCCGCCCTTGCCCAGAAACATATATTTGCTGAACCCTCCAAAAACACTACTCTTTCCTACGCAAGCTTCAAACTGCTGCCAGACATCTGTGTTCTCTGTTTTCTGCTGCCCTGCGCGTTGTAGAAGAGTGCACAGCTCCACCTGACATTCAGTGCACAGCGAAGTCAACTGCAAAAAAACAGCAGCTGCTCACTCCCAAACACAAGGCGCTGTCTATGTCCTTGCTTCCCTGCAACTCAGCACAGCCCTTCTTTTCTGCAGCTGCCATCGAGTTCTCTGTATCTCGGGAGCTCAGGGAACGAACAAGAATTCTCCAGATTCGTCTGCATCAGGACCAAGTCAAAACGCAGGAAAGTCGTCCTGGAGCACCTGCCAGAAGCATCCCAGAAGTGAACTGAAAGGGCTGGCAGCTGCAGCTACCGTCCTCTAGCAGTGCCAAGGCTGCGCACACAAGCCGGTTTCGTTCTTCGCCTCTCAGAAGCCAACTGCTCTCCCCGGCCTCCGGAGGCGAAGAAAGTGGTTACTAGGTGCACCGCTGACGTGAACCGCACTTGTAGGCTGCAAAACGCGGCTTCGGCAGAAGGACGCCGGCAACCGCCGCTTTCCAGCGTACAGCTGGGGAGAGCCGAAGTCTGCGTCTCTAGCGGACTGCAACATAGCGAAAAGCTTTTCCAGCGTGTCTCGCCGGGAGAGAGCTTGCCAGCACAGTGCACGCATCCCGCCCTTGCCCAGAAACATATATTTGCTGAACTCTCCAAAAACACTGCTCTTTTCTAGGCAAGCTTCAAACTGCTGTCAGACATCTGTGCTCTCTGTTTTCTGCTGCCCTGCGCGTTGTAGAAGAGTGCACAGCTCCCCCTGACATTCAGTGCACAGCGAAGTCAACTGCAAAACACCAGCAGCTGCTCACTCCCAAACACAAGGCGCTGTCTATGTCCTTGCTTCCCTTGCAACTCATCACAGCCCTTCTTTTCTGCAGCTGCCATCGAGTTCTCTGTATCTCGGGAGCTCAGGAAACGAACAAGAATTCTCCAGATTCGTCTGCATCAGGACCAAGTCAAAACGCAGGAAAGTCGTTTTGGAGCACCTGCCAGAAGCATCCCAGAAGTGAACTGAAAGGGCTGGCAGCTGCAGCCACCGTCCTCTAGCAGTGCCAAGGCAGCGCACAAAAGCCGCTTTCGTTCTTCGCCTCTCAGAAGCCAACCGCACTCCCCGGCTGCCGGAGGCGAAGAAGCGGCTACTAGGTGCACCGCTGACGTGAACCGCACTTGTAGGCTGCAAAGCGCGGCTTCGGCAGAAAGAAGCCGGCAACCGCCGCTTCCCTGCGGACAGCTGCGGAGAGCCGAAGTCTGCGTCTCTAGCGGACTGCATCATAGCGAAAAGCTTTTCCATCGTGTCTCGCAGGGAGAAAGCTTGCCAGCACAGTGCACGCATCCCGCCCTTGCCCAGAAACATATATTTGCTGAACTCTCCAAAAACACTGCTCTTTCCTAGGCAAGCTTCAAACTGCTGTCAGACATCTGTGCTCTCTGTTTTCTGCTGCCCTGCGCGTTGTAGAAGAGTGCACAGCTCCCCCTGACATTCAGTGCACAGCGAAGTCAACTGCAAAAAAACAGCAGCTGCTCACTCCCAAACACAAGGCGCTGTCTATGTCCTTGCTTCCCTTGCAACTCAGCACAGCCCTTCTTTTCTGCAGCTGCCATCGAGTTCTCTGTATCTCGGGAGCTCAGGAAACGAACAAGAATTCTCCAGATTCGTCTGCATCAGGACCAAGTCAAAACCCAGGAAAGTCGTCCTGGAGCACCTGCCAGAAGCATGCCAGAGGTGACCTGAAAGGGCTGGCAGCTGCACTCACCGTCCTCTAGCAGTGCCAAGGCTGCGCACACAAGCCGGTTTCGTTCTTCGCCTCTCAGAAGCCAACCGCTCTCCCCGGCTGCCGGAGGCGAGGAAGCGGCTACTAGGTGCACCGCTGACGTGAACCGCACTTGTAGGCTGCAAAGCGCGGCTTCGGCAGAAAGACGCCGGCAACCGCCGCTTCCCTGCGGACAGCTGCCGAGAGCCGGAGTCTGCGTCTCTAGCGGACTGCATCATAGCGAAAAGCTTTTGCAGCGTGTCTCGCCGGGAGAGAGCTTGCCAGGACAGTGCACGCATCCCGCCCTTGCCCAGAAACATGGATCTGCTGAACACTCCGAAAACACTGCTCTTTCCTAGGCAAGCTTCAAACTCCTGTCAGACATTTGTGCTCTCTGTTTTCTGCTGCCCTGCTGGTTGTAGAAGTGTGCACAGCTCCCCCGGCATTCAGTGCACAGCGAAGTCAATTGCAAAAAACCAGCAGCTGCTCACTCCCAAACGCAAGGCGCTGTCTATGTCCTTGCTACCCGAGCAACTCAACGCAGCCCTTCTTCTCTGCATCTAGGAAGCTCAGGGCACGAACAAGAATTTTCCAGATTCGTCTGCATCAGGACCAAGTCAAAACCCAGGAAAGTCGTCCTGGAGCACCTGCCAGAAGCATCCCAGAAGTGAAGTGAAAGGGCTGGCAGCTGCAGCCACCGTCTTCTAGCAGTGCCAAGGCTGCGCACACAAGCCGGTTTCTTTCTTCGCCTCTCAGAAGCCAACCGCTCTCCCCGGTTGCCGGAGGCGAAGAAGCGGCTACTAGGTGCACCGCTGACGTGAACCGCACTTGTAGGCTGCAAAGCGCGGCTTCAGCAGAAGGACGCCGGCAACCGCCGCTTCCCTGCGTACAGCTGGGGAGAGCCGAAGTCTGCGTCTCTAGCGGACTGCATCATAGCGAAAAGCTTTTGCAACGTGTCTCGCCGGGAGAGAGCTTGCCAGCACAGTGCACGCATCCCGCCCTTGCCCAGAAACATATATTTGCTGAACTCTCCAAAAACACTGCTCTTTTCTAGGCAAGCTTCAAACTGCTGTCAGACATCTGTGCTCTCTGTTTTCTGCTGCCCTGCGCGTTGTAGAAGAGTGCACAGCTTCCCCTGACATTCAGTGCACAGCGAAGTCGACTGCAAAAAACGAGCAGCTGCTCACTCCCAAACACAAGGCGCTGTCTATGTCCTTGCTACCCGAGCAACTCAACGCAAGCCCTTCTTCTCTGCATCTCGGTAGCTCAGGGCACGAACAAGAATTATCCAGATTCGTCTGCATCAGGACCAAGTCAAAACCCAGGAAAGTCGTCCTGGAGCACCTGTCAGAAGCATGCCAGAGGTGACCTGAAAGGGCTGGCAGCTGCAGCCACCGTCTTCTAGCAGTGCCAAGGCTGCGCACACAAGCCGGTTTCGTTCTTCGCCTCTCAGAAGCCAACCGCTCTCCCCGGCTGCCGGAGGCGAAGAAGCGGCTACTAGGTGTACCGCTGACGTGAACCGCACTTGTAGGCTGCAAAGCGCGGCTTCGGCAGAAGGACTCCGGGAACCGCCGCTTCCCTGCGGACAGCTGCGGAGAGCCGAAGACTGCGTCTCTAGCGGAGTGCATCATAGCGAGAAGCTTTTCCCGCGTGTCTCGACGGGAGAGAGCTTGCCAGCACAGTGCACGCATCCCGCCCTTGCCCAGAAACATATATTTGCTGAACCCTCCAAAAACACTACTCTTTCCTACGCAAGCTTCAAACTGCTGCCAGACATCTGTGTTCTCTGTTTTCTGCTGCCCTGCGCGTTGTAGAAGAGTGCACAGCTCCACCTGACATTCAGTGCACAGCGAAGTCAACTGCAAAAAAACAGCAGCTGCTCACTCCCAAACACAAGGCGCTGTCTATGTCCTTGCTTCCCTGCAACTCAGCACAGCCCTTCTTTTCTGCAGCTGCCATCGAGTTCTCTGTATCTCGGGAGCTCAGGGAACGAACAAGAATTCTCCAGATTCGTCTGCATCAGGACCAAGTCAAAACGCAGGAAAGTCGTCCTGGAGCACCTGCCAGAAGCATCCCAGAAGTGAACTGAAAGGGCTGGCAGCTGCAGCTACCGTCCTCTAGCAGTGCCAAGGCTGCGCACACAAGCCGGTTTCGTTCTTCGCCTCTCAGAAGCCAACTGCTCTCCCCGGCCTCCGGAGGCGAAGAAAGTGGTTACTAGGTGCACCGCTGACGTGAACCGCACTTGTAGGCTGCAAAACGCAGCTTCGGCAGAAGGACGCCGGCAACCGCCGCTTTCCAGCGTACAGCTGGGGAGAGCCGAAGTCTGCGTCTCTAGCGGACTGCAACATAGCGAAAAGCTTTTCCAGCGTGTCTCGCCGGGAGAGAGCTTGCCAGCACAGTGCACGCATCCCGCCCTTGCCCAGAAACATATATTTGCTGAACTCTCCAAAAACACTGCTCTTTCCTAGGCAAGCTTCAAACTGCTGTCAGACATCTGTGCTCTCTGTTTTCTGCTGCCCTGCGCGTTGTAGAAGAGTGCACAGCTCCCCCTGACATTCAGTGCACAGCGAAGTCAACTGCAAAACACCAGCAGCTGCTCACTCCCAAACACAAGGCGCTGTCTATGTCCTTGCTTCCCTTGCAACTCATCACAGCCCTTCTTTTCTGCAGCTGCCATCGAGTTCTCTGTATCTCGGGAGCTCAGGAAACGAACAAGAATTCTCCAGATTCGTCTGCATCAGGACCAAGTCAAAACCCAGGAAAGTCGTCCTGGAGCACCTGCCAGAAGCATGCCAGAGGTGACCTGAAAGGGCTGGCAGCTGCACTCACCGTCCTCTAGCAGTGCCAAGGCTGCGCACACAAGCCGGTTTCGTTCTTCGCCTCTCAGAAGCCAACCGCTCTCCCCGGCTGCCGGAGGCGAGGAAGCGGCTACTAGGTGCACCGCTGACGTGAACCGCACTTGTAGGCTGCAAAGCGCGGCTTCGGCAGAAAGACGCCGGCAACCGCCGCTTCCCTGCGGACAGCTGCCGAGAGCCGGAGTCTGCGTCTCTAGCGGACTGCATCATAGCGAAAAGCTTTTGCAGCGTGTCTCGCCGGGAGAGAGCTTGCCAGGACAGTGCACGCATCCCGCCCTTGCCCAGAAACATGGATCTGCTGAACACTCCGAAAACACTGCTCTTTCCTAGGCAAGCTTCAAACTCCTGTCAGACATTTGTGCTCTCTGTTTTCTGCTGCCCTGCTGGTTGTAGAAGTGTGCACAGCTCCCCCGGCATTCAGTGCACAGCGAAGTCAATTGCAAAAAACCAGCAGCTGCTCACTCCCAAACGCAAGGCGCTGTCTATGTCCTTGCTACCCGAGCAACTCAACGCAGCCCTTCTTCTCTGCATCTAGGAAGCTCAGGGCACGAACAAGAATTTTCCAGATTCGTCTGCATCAGGACCAAGTCAAAACCCAGGAAAGTCGTCCTGGAGCACCTGCCAGAAGCATCCCAGAAGTGAAGTGAAAGGGCTGGCAGCTGCAGCCACCGTCTTCTAGCAGTGCCAAGGCTGCGCACACAAGCCGGTTTCTTTCTTCGCCTCTCAGAAGCCAACCGCTCTCCCCGGTTGCCGGAGGCGAAGAAGCGGCTACTAGGTGCACCGCTGACGTGAACCGCACTTGTAGGCTGCAAAGCGCGGCTTCAGCAGAAGGACGCCGGCAACCGCCGCTTCCCTGCGTACAGCTGGGGAGAGCCGAAGTCTGCGTCTCTAGCGGACTGCATCATAGCGAAAAGCTTTTGCAACGTGTCTCGCCGGGAGAGAGCTTGCCAGCACAGTGCACGCATCCCGCCCTTGCCCAGAAACATATATTTGCTGAACTCTCCAAAAACACTGCTCTTTCCTACGCAAGCTTCAAACTGCTGTCAGACATCTGTGCTCTCTGTTTTCTGCTGCCCTGCGCGTTGTAGAAGAGTGCACAGCTTCCCCTGACATTCAGTGCACAGCGAAGTCGACTGCAAAAAACGAGCAGCTGCTCACTCCCAAACACAAGGCGCTGTCTATGTCCTTGCTACCCGAGCAACTCAACGCAAGCCCTTCTTCTCTGCATCTCGGTAGCTCAGGGCACGAACAAGAATTATCCAGATTCGTCTGCATCAGGACCAAGTCAAAACCCAGGAAAGTCGTCCTGGAGCACCTGTCAGAAGCATGCCAGAGGTGACCTGAAAGGGCTGGCAGCTGCAGCCACCGTCTTCTAGCAGTGCCAAGGCTGCGCACACAAGCCGGTTTCGTTCTTCGCCTCTCAGAAGCCAACCGCTCTCCCCGGCTGCCGGAGGCGAAGAAGCGGCTACTAGGTGTACCGCTGACGTGAACCGCACTTGTAGGCTGCAAAGCGCGGCTTCGGCAGAAGGACTCCGGGAACCGCCGCTTCCCTGCGGACAGCTGCGGAGAGCCGAAGACTGCGTCTCTAGCGGAGTGCATCATAGCGAGAAGCTTTTCCCGCGTGTCTCGACGGGAGAGAGCTTGCCAGCACAGTGCACGCATCCCGCCCTTGCCCAGAAACATATATTTGCTGAACCCTCCAAAAACACTACTCTTTCCTACGCAAGCTTCAAACTGCTGCCAGACATCTGTGTTCTCTGTTTTCTGCTGCCCTGCGCGTTGTAGAAGAGTGCACAGCTCCACCTGACATTCAGTGCACAGCGAAGTCAACTGCAAAAAAACAGCAGCTGCTCACTCCCAAACACAAGGCGCTGTCTATGTCCTTGCTTCCCTGCAACTCAGCACAGCCCTTCTTTTCTGCAGCTGCCATCGAGTTCTCTGTATCTCGGGAGCTCAGGGAACGAACAAGAATTCTCCAGATTCGTCTGCATCAGGACCAAGTCAAAACGCAGGAAAGTCGTCCTGGAGCACCTGCCAGAAGCATCCCAGAAGTGAACTGAAAGGGCTGGCAGCTGCAGCTACCGTCCTCTAGCAGTGCCAAGGCTGCGCACACAAGCCGGTTTCGTTCTTCGCCTCTCAGAAGCCAACTGCTCTCCCCGGCCTCCGGAGGCGAAGAAAGTGGTTACTAGGTGCACCGCTGACGTGAACCGCACTTGTAGGCTGCAAAACGCGGCTTCGGCAGAAGGACGCCGGCAACCGCCGCTTTCCAGCGTACAGCTGGGGAGAGCCGAAGTCTGCGTCTCTAGCGGACTGCAACATAGCGAAAAGCTTTTCCAGCGTGTCTCGCCGGGAGAGAGCTTGCCAGCACAGTGCACGCATCCCGCCCTTGCCCAGAAACATATATTTGCTGAACTCTCCAAAAACACTGCTCTTTTCTAGGCAAGCTTCAAACTGCTGTCAGACATCTGTGCTCTCTGTTTTCTGCTGCCCTGCGCGTTGTAGAAGAGTGCACAGCTCCCCCTGACATTCAGTGCACAGCGAAGTCAACTGCAAAACACCAGCAGCTGCTCACTCCCAAACACAAGGCGCTGTCTATGTCCTTGCTTCCCTTGCAACTCATCACAGCCCTTCTTTTCTGCAGCTGCCATCGAGTTCTCTGTATCTCGGGAGCTCAGGAAACGAACAAGAATTCTCCAGATTCGTCTGCATCAGGACCAAGTCAAAACGCAGGAAAGTCGTTTTGGAGCACCTGCCAGAAGCATCCCAGAAGTGAACTGAAAGGGCTGGCAGCTGCAGCCACCGTCCTCTAGCAGTGCCAAGGCAGCGCACAAAAGCCGCTTTCGTTCTTCGCCTCTCAGAAGCCAACCGCACTCCCCGGCTGCCGGAGGCGAAGAAGCGGCTACTAGGTGCACCGCTGACGTGAACCGCACTTGTAGGCTGCAAAGCGCGGCTTCGGCAGAAAGAAGCCGGCAACCGCCGCTTCCCTGCGGACAGCTGCGGAGAGCCGAAGTCTGCGTCTCTAGCGGACTGCATCATAGCGAAAAGCTTTTCCAGCGTGTCTCGCAGGGAGAAAGCTTGCCAGCACAGTGCACGCATCCCGCCCTTGCCCAGAAACATATATTTGCTGAACTCTCCAAAAACACTGCTCTTTCCTAGGCAAGCTTCAAACTGCTGTCAGACATCTGTGCTCTCTGTTTTCTGCTGCCCTGCGCGTTGTAGAAGAGTGCACAGCTCCCCCTGACATTCAGTGCACAGCGAAGTCAACTGCAAAAAAACAGCAGCTGCTCACTCCCAAACACAAGGCGCTGTCTATGTCCTTGCTTCCCTTGCAACTCAGCACAGCCCTTCTTTTCTGCAGCTGCCATCGAGTTCTCTGTATCTCGGGAGCTCAGGAAACGAACAAGAATTCTCCAGATTCGTCTGCATCAGGACCAAGTCAAAACCCAGGAAAGTCGTCCTGGAGCACCTGCCAGAAGCATGCCAGAGGTGACCTGAAAGGGCTGGCAGCTGCACTCACCGTCCTCTAGCAGTGCCAAGGCTGCGCACACAAGCCGGTTTCGTTCTTCGCCTCTCAGAAGCCAACCGCTCTCCCCGGCTGCCGGAGGCGAGGAAGCGGCTACTAGGTGCACCGCTGACGTGAACCGCACTTGTAGGCTGCAAAGCGCGGCTTCGGCAGAAAGACGCCGGCAACCGCCGCTTCCCTGCGGACAGCTGCCGAGAGCCGGAGTCTGCGTCTCTAGCGGACTGCATCATAGCGAAAAGCTTTTGCAGCGTGTCTCGCCGGGAGAGAGCTTGCCAGGACAGTGCACGCATCCCGCCCTTGCCCAGAAACATGGATCTGCTGAACACTCCGAAAACACTGCTCTTTCCTAGGCAAGCTTCAAACTCCTGTCAGACATTTGTGCTCTCTGTTTTCTGCTGCCCTGCTGGTTGTAGAAGTGTGCACAGCTCCCCCGGCATTCAGTGCACAGCGAAGTCAATTGCAAAAAACCAGCAGCTGCTCACTCCCAAACGCAAGGCGCTGTCTATGTCCTTGCTACCCGAGCAACTCAACGCAGCCCTTCTTCTCTGCATCTAGGAAGCTCAGGGCACGAACAAGAATTTTCCAGATTCGTCTGCATCAGGACCAAGTCAAAACCCAGGAAAGTCGTCCTGGAGCACCTGCCAGAAGCATCCCAGAAGTGAAGTGAAAGGGCTGGCAGCTGCAGCCACCGTCTTCTAGCAGTGCCAAGGCTGCGCACACAAGCCGGTTTCTTTCTTCGCCTCTCAGAAGCCAACCGCTCTCCCCGGTTGCCGGAGGCGAAGAAGCGGCTACTAGGTGCACCGCTGACGTGAACCGCACTTGTAGGCTGCAAAGCGCGGCTTCAGCAGAAGGACGCCGGCAACCGCCGCTTCCCTGCGTACAGCTGGGGAGAGCCGAAGTCTGCGTCTCTAGCGGACTGCATCATAGCGAAAAGCTTTTGCAACGTGTCTCGCCGGGAGAGAGCTTGCCAGCACAGTGCACGCATCCCGCCCTTGCCCAGAAACATATATTTGCTGAACTCTCCAAAAACACTGCTCTTTCCTACGCAAGCTTCAAACTGCTGTCAGACATCTGTGCTCTCTGTTTTCTGCTGCCCTGCGCGTTGTAGAAGAGTGCACAGCTTCCCCTGACATTCAGTGCACAGCGAAGTCGACTGCAAAAAACGAGCAGCTGCTCACTCCCAAACACAAGGCGCTGTCTATGTCCTTGCTACCCGAGCAACTCAACGCAAGCCCTTCTTCTCTGCATCTCGGTAGCTCAGGGCACGAACAAGAATTATCCAGATTCGTCTGCATCAGGACCAAGTCAAAACCCAGGAAAGTCGTCCTGGAGCACCTGTCAGAAGCATGCCAGAGGTGACCTGAAAGGGCTGGCAGCTGCAGCCACCGTCTTCTAGCAGTGCCAAGGCTGCGCACACAAGCCGGTTTCGTTCTTCGCCTCTCAGAAGCCAACCGCTCTCCCCGGCTGCCGGAGGCGAAGAAGCGGCTACTAGGTGTACCGCTGACGTGAACCGCACTTGTAGGCTGCAAAGCGCGGCTTCGGCAGAAGGACTCCGGGAACCGCCGCTTCCCTGCGGACAGCTGCGGAGAGCCGAAGACTGCGTCTCTAGCGGAGTGCATCATAGCGAGAAGCTTTTCCCGCGTGTCTCGACGGGAGAGAGCTTGCCAGCACAGTGCACGCATCCCGCCCTTGCCCAGAAACATATATTTGCTGAACCCTCCAAAAACACTACTCTTTCCTACGCAAGCTTCAAACTGCTGCCAGACATCTGTGTTCTCTGTTTTCTGCTGCCCTGCGCGTTGTAGAAGAGTGCACAGCTCCACCTGACATTCAGTGCACAGCGAAGTCAACTGCAAAAAAACAGCAGCTGCTCACTCCCAAACACAAGGCGCTGTCTATGTCCTTGCTTCCCTGCAACTCAGCACAGCCCTTCTTTTCTGCAGCTGCCATCGAGTTCTCTGTATCTCGGGAGCTCAGGGAACGAACAAGAATTCTCCAGATTCGTCTGCATCAGGACCAAGTCAAAACGCAGGAAAGTCGTCCTGGAGCACCTGCCAGAAGCATCCCAGAAGTGAACTGAAAGGGCTGGCAGCTGCAGCTACCGTCCTCTAGCAGTGCCAAGGCTGCGCACACAAGCCGGTTTCGTTCTTCGCCTCTCAGAAGCCAACTGCTCTCCCCGGCCTCCGGAGGCGAAGAAAGTGGTTACTAGGTGCACCGCTGACGTGAACCGCACTTGTAGGCTGCAAAACGCAGCTTCGGCAGAAGGACGCCGGCAACCGCCGCTTTCCAGCGTACAGCTGGGGAGAGCCGAAGTCTGCGTCTCTAGCGGACTGCAACATAGCGAAAAGCTTTTCCAGCGTGTCTCGCCGGGAGAGAGCTTGCCAGCACAGTGCACGCATCCCGCCCTTGCCCAGAAACATATATTTGCTGAACTCTCCAAAAACACTGCTCTTTTCTAGGCAAGCTTCAAACTGCTGTCAGACATCTGTGCTCTCTGTTTTCTGCTGCCCTGCGCGTTGTAGAAGAGTGCACAGCTCCCCCTGACATTCAGTGCACAGCGAAGTCAACTGCAAAACACCAGCAGCTGCTCACTCCCAAACACAAGGCGCTGTCTATGTCCTTGCTTCCCTTGCAACTCATCACAGCCCTTCTTTTCTGCAGCTGCCATCGAGTTCTCTGTATCTCGGGAGCTCAGGAAACGAACAAGAATTCTCCAGATTCGTCTGCATCAGGACCAAGTCAAAACCCAGGAAAGTCGTCCTGGAGCACCTGCCAGAAGCATGCCAGAGGTGACCTGAAAGGGCTGGCAGCTGCACTCACCGTCCTCTAGCAGTGCCAAGGCTGCGCACACAAGCCGGTTTCGTTCTTCGCCTCTCAGAAGCCAACCGCTCTCCCCGGCTGCCGGAGGCGAGGAAGCGGCTACTAGGTGCACCGCTGACGTGAACCGCACTTGTAGGCTGCAAAGCGCGGCTTCGGCAGAAAGACGCCGGCAACCGCCGCTTCCCTGCGGACAGCTGCCGAGAGCCGGAGTCTGCGTCTCTAGCGGACTGCATCATAGCGAAAAGCTTTTGCAGCGTGTCTCGCCGGGAGAGAGCTTGCCAGGACAGTGCACGCATCCCGCCCTTGCCCAGAAACATGGATCTGCTGAACACTCCGAAAACACTGCTCTTTCCTAGGCAAGCTTCAAACTCCTGTCAGACATTTGTGCTCTCTGTTTTCTGCTGCCCTGCTGGTTGTAGAAGTGTGCACAGCTCCCCCGGCATTCAGTGCACAGCGAAGTCAATTGCAAAAAACCAGCAGCTGCTCACTCCCAAACGCAAGGCGCTGTCTATGTCCTTGCTACCCGAGCAACTCAACGCAGCCCTTCTTCTCTGCATCTAGGAAGCTCAGGGCACGAACAAGAATTTTCCAGATTCGTCTGCATCAGGACCAAGTCAAAACCCAGGAAAGTCGTCCTGGAGCACCTGCCAGAAGCATCCCAGAAGTGAAGTGAAAGGGCTGGCAGCTGCAGCCACCGTCTTCTAGCAGTGCCAAGGCTGCGCACACAAGCCGGTTTCTTTCTTCGCCTCTCAGAAGCCAACCGCTCTCCCCGGTTGCCGGAGGCGAAGAAGCGGCTACTAGGTGCACCGCTGACGTGAACCGCACTTGTAGGCTGCAAAGCGCGGCTTCAGCAGAAGGACGCCGGCAACCGCCGCTTCCCTGCGTACAGCTGGGGAGAGCCGAAGTCTGCGTCTCTAGCGGACTGCATCATAGCGAAAAGCTTTTGCAACGTGTCTCGCCGGGAGAGAGCTTGCCAGCACAGTGCACGCATCCCGCCCTTGCCCAGAAACATATATTTGCTGAACTCTCCAAAAACACTGCTCTTTCCTACGCAAGCTTCAAACTGCTGTCAGACATCTGTGCTCTCTGTTTTCTGCTGCCCTGCGCGTTGTAGAAGAGTGCACAGCTTCCCCTGACATTCAGTGCACAGCGAAGTCGACTGCAAAAAACGAGCAGCTGCTCACTCCCAAACACAAGGCGCTGTCTATGTCCTTGCTACCCGAGCAACTCAACGCAAGCCCTTCTTCTCTGCATCTCGGTAGCTCAGGGCACGAACAAGAATTATCCAGATTCGTCTGCATCAGGACCAAGTCAAAACCCAGGAAAGTCGTCCTGGAGCACCTGTCAGAAGCATGCCAGAGGTGACCTGAAAGGGCTGGCAGCTGCAGCCACCGTCTTCTAGCAGTGCCAAGGCTGCGCACACAAGCCGGTTTCGTTCTTCGCCTCTCAGAAGCCAACCGCTCTCCCCGGCTGCCGGAGGCGAAGAAGCGGCTACTAGGTGTACCGCTGACGTGAACCGCACTTGTAGGCTGCAAAGCGCGGCTTCGGCAGAAGGACGCCGGCAACCGCCGCTTCCCTGCGGACAGCCTGGGAGAGCCGAAGACTGCGTCTCTAGCGGAGTGCATCATAGCGAAAAGCTTTTCCCGCGTGTCTCGCCGGGAGAGAGCTTGCCAGCACAGTGCACGCATCCCGCCCTTGCCCAGAAACATATATTTGCTGAACCCTCCAAAAACACTACTCTTTCCTACGCAAGCTTCAAACTGCTGCCAGACATCTGTGTTCTCTGTTTTCTGCTGCCCTGCGCGTTGTAGAAGAGTGCACAGCTCCACCTGACATTCAGTGCACAGCGAAGTCAACTGCAAAAAAACAGCAGCTGCTCACTCCCAAACACAAGGCGCTGTCTATGTCCTTGCTTCCCTGCAACTCAGCACAGCCCTTCTTTTCTGCAGCTGCCATCGAGTTCTCTGTATCTCGGGAGCTCAGGGAACGAACAAGAATTCTCCAGATTCGTCTGCATCAGGACCAAGTCAAAACGCAGGAAAGTCGTCCTGGAGCACCTGCCAGAAGCATCCCAGAAGTGAACTGAAAGGGCTGGCAGCTGCAGCTACCGTCCTCTAGCAGTGCCAAGGCTGCGCACACAAGCCGGTTTCGTTCTTCGCCTCTCAGAAGCCAACTGCTCTCCCCGGCCTCCGGAGGCGAAGAAAGTGGTTACTAGGTGCACCGCTGACGTGAACCGCACTTGTAGGCTGCAAAACGCGGCTTCGGCAGAAGGACGCCGGCAACCGCCGCTTTCCAGCGTACAGCTGGGGAGAGCCGAAGTCTGCGTCTCTAGCGGACTGCAACATAGCGAAAAGCTTTTCCAGCGTGTCTCGCCGGGAGAGAGCTTGCCAGCACAGTGCACGCATCCCGCCCTTGCCCAGAAACATATATTTGCTGAACTCTCCAAAAACACTGCTCTTTTCTAGGCAAGCTTCAAACTGCTGTCAGACATCTGTGCTCTCTGTTTTCTGCTGCCCTGCGCGTTGTAGAAGAGTGCACAGCTCCCCCTGACATTCAGTGCACAGCGAAGTCAACTGCAAAACACCAGCAGCTGCTCACTCCCAAACACAAGGCGCTGTCTATGTCCTTGCTTCCCTTGCAACTCATCACAGCCCTTCTTTTCTGCAGCTGCCATCGAGTTCTCTGTATCTCGGGAGCTCAGGAAACGAACAAGAATTCTCCAGATTCGTCTGCATCAGGACCAAGTCAAAACCCAGGAAAGTCGTCCTGGAGCACCTGCCAGAAGCATGCCAGAGGTGACCTGAAAGGGCTGGCAGCTGCACTCACCGTCCTCTAGCAGTGCCAAGGCTGCGCACACAAGCCGGTTTCGTTCTTCGCCTCTCAGAAGCCAACCGCTCTCCCCGGCTGCCGGAGGCGAGGAAGCGGCTACTAGGTGCACCGCTGACGTGAACCGCACTTGTAGGCTGCAAAGCGCGGCTTCGGCAGAAAGACGCCGGCAACCGCCGCTTCCCTGCGGACAGCTGCCGAGAGCCGGAGTCTGCGTCTCTAGCGGACTGCATCATAGCGAAAAGCTTTTGCAGCGTGTCTCGCCGGGAGAGAGCTTGCCAGGACAGTGCACGCATCCCGCCCTTGCCCAGAAACATGGATCTGCTGAACACTCCGAAAACACTGCTCTTTCCTAGGCAAGCTTCAAACTCCTGTCAGACATTTGTGCTCTCTGTTTTCTGCTGCCCTGCTGGTTGTAGAAGTGTGCACAGCTCCCCCGGCATTCAGTGCACAGCGAAGTCAATTGCAAAAAACCAGCAGCTGCTCACTCCCAAACGCAAGGCGCTGTCTATGTCCTTGCTACCCGAGCAACTCAACGCAGCCCTTCTTCTCTGCATCTAGGAAGCTCAGGGCACGAACAAGAATTTTCCAGATTCGTCTGCATCAGGACCAAGTCAAAACCCAGGAAAGTCGTCCTGGAGCACCTGCCAGAAGCATCCCAGAAGTGAAGTGAAAGGGCTGGCAGCTGCAGCCACCGTCTTCTAGCAGTGCCAAGGCTGCGCACACAAGCCGGTTTCGTTCTTCGCCTCTCAGAAGCCAACCGCTCTCCCCGGTTGCCGGAGGCGAAGAAGCGGCTACTAGGTGCACCGCTGACGTGAACCGCACTTGTAGGCTGCAAAGCGCGGCTTCAGCAGAAGGACGCCGGCAACCGCCGCTTCCCTGCGTACAGCTGGGGAGAGCCGAAGTCTGCGTCTCTAGCGGACTGCATCATAGCGAAAAGCTTTTGCAACGTGTCTCGCCGGGAGAGAGCTTGCCAGCACAGTGCACGCATCCCGCCCTTGCCCAGAAACATATATTTGCTGAACTCTCCAAAAACACTGCTCTTTCCTACGCAAGCTTCAAACTGCTGTCAGACATCTGTGCTCTCTGTTTTCTGCTGCCCTGCGCGTTGTAGAAGAGTGCACAGCTTCCCCTGACATTCAGTGCACAGCGAAGTCGACTGCAAAAAACGAGCAGCTGCTCACTCCCAAACACAAGGCGCTGTCTATGTCCTTGCTACCCGAGCAACTCAACGCAAGCCCTTCTTCTCTGCATCTCGGTAGCTCAGGGCACGAACAAGAATTATCCAGATTCGTCTGCATCAGGACCAAGTCAAAACCCAGGAAAGTCGTCCTGGAGCACCTGTCAGAAGCATGCCAGAGGTGACCTGAAAGGGCTGGCAGCTGCAGCCACCGTCTTCTAGCAGTGCCAAGGCTGCGCACACAAGCCGGTTTCGTTCTTCGCCTCTCAGAAGCCAACCGCTCTCCCCGGCTGCCGGAGGCGAAGAAGCGGCTACTAGGTGTACCGCTGACGTGAACCGCACTTGTAGGCTGCAAAGCGCGGCTTCGGCAGAAGGACTCCGGGAACCGCCGCTTCCCTGCGGACAGCTGCGGAGAGCCGAAGACTGCGTCTCTAGCGGAGTGCATCATAGCGAGAAGCTTTTCCCGCGTGTCTCGACGGGAGAGAGCTTGCCAGCACAGTGCACGCATCCCGCCCTTGCCCAGAAACATATATTTGCTGAACCCTCCAAAAACACTACTCTTTCCTACGCAAGCTTCAAACTGCTGCCAGACATCTGTGTTCTCTGTTTTCTGCTGCCCTGCGCGTTGTAGAAGAGTGCACAGCTCCACCTGACATTCAGTGCACAGCGAAGTCAACTGCAAAAAAACAGCAGCTGCTCACTCCCAAACACAAGGCGCTGTCTATGTCCTTGCTTCCCTGCAACTCAGCACAGCCCTTCTTTTCTGCAGCTGCCATCGAGTTCTCTGTATCTCGGGAGCTCAGGGAACGAACAAGAATTCTCCAGATTCGTCTGCATCAGGACCAAGTCAAAACGCAGGAAAGTCGTCCTGGAGCACCTGCCAGAAGCATCCCAGAAGTGAACTGAAAGGGCTGGCAGCTGCAGCTACCGTCCTCTAGCAGTGCCAAGGCTGCGCACACAAGCCGGTTTCGTTCTTCGCCTCTCAGAAGCCAACTGCTCTCCCCGGCCTCCGGAGGCGAAGAAAGTGGTTACTAGGTGCACCGCTGACGTGAACCGCACTTGTAGGCTGCAAAACGCGGCTTCGGCAGAAGGACGCCGGCAACCGCCGCTTTCCAGCGTACAGCTGGGGAGAGCCGAAGTCTGCGTCTCTAGCGGACTGCAACATAGCGAAAAGCTTTTCCAGCGTGTCTCGCCGGGAGAGAGCTTGCCAGCACAGTGCACGCATCCCGCCCTTGCCCAGAAACATATATTTGCTGAACTCTCCAAAAACACTGCTCTTTTCTAGGCAAGCTTCAAACTGCTGTCAGACATCTGTGCTCTCTGTTTTCTGCTGCCCTGCGCGTTGTAGAAGAGTGCACAGCTCCCCCTGACATTCAGTGCACAGCGAAGTCAACTGCAAAACACCAGCAGCTGCTCACTCCCAAACACAAGGCGCTGTCTATGTCCTTGCTTCCCTTGCAACTCATCACAGCCCTTCTTTTCTGCAGCTGCCATCGAGTTCTCTGTATCTCGGGAGCTCAGGAAACGAACAAGAATTCTCCAGATTCGTCTGCATCAGGACCAAGTCAAAACGCAGGAAAGTCGTTTTGGAGCACCTGCCAGAAGCATCCCAGAAGTGAACTGAAAGGGCTGGCAGCTGCAGCCACCGTCCTCTAGCAGTGCCAAGGCAGCGCACAAAAGCCGCTTTCGTTCTTCGCCTCTCAGAAGCCAACCGCACTCCCCGGCTGCCGGAGGCGAAGAAGCGGCTACTAGGTGCACCGCTGACGTGAACCGCACTTGTAGGCTGCAAAGCGCGGCTTCGGCAGAAAGAAGCCGGCAACCGCCGCTTACCTGCGGACAGCTGCGGAGAGCCGAAGTCTGCGTCTCTAGCGGACTGCATCATAGCGAAAAGCTTTTCCAGCGTGTCTCGCAGGGAGAAAGCTTGCCAGCACAGTGCACGCATCCCGCCCTTGCCCAGAAACATATATTTGCTGAACTCTCCAAAAACACTGCTCTTTCCTAGGCAAGCTTCAAACTGCTGTCAGACATCTGTGCTCTCTGTTTTCTGCTGCCCTGCGCGTTGTAGAAGAGTGCACAGCTCCCCCTGACATTCAGTGCACAGCGAAGTCAACTGCAAAAAAACAGCAGCTGCTCACTCCCAAACACAAGGCGCTGTCTATGTCCTTGCTTCCCTTGCAACTCAGCACAGCCCTTCTTTTCTGCAGCTGCCATCGAGTTCTCTGTATCTCGGGAGCTCAGGAAACGAACAAGAATTCTCCAGATTCGTCTGCATCAGGACCAAGTCAAAACCCAGGAAAGTCGTCCTGGAGCACCTGCCAGAAGCATGCCAGAGGTGACCTGAAAGGGCTGGCAGCTGCACTCACCGTCCTCTAGCAGTGCCAAGGCTGCGCACACAAGCCGGTTTCGTTCTTCGCCTCTCAGAAGCCAACCGCTCTCCCCGGCTGCCGGAGGCGAGGAAGCGGCTACTAGGTGCACCGCTGACGTGAACCGCACTTGTAGGCTGCAAAGCGCGGCTTCGGCAGAAAGACGCCGGCAACCGCCGCTTCCCTGCGGACAGCTGCCGAGAGCCGGAGTCTGCGTCTCTAGCGGACTGCATCATAGCGAAAAGCTTTTGCAGCGTGTCTCGCCGGGAGAGAGCTTGCCAGGACAGTGCACGCATCCCGCCCTTGCCCAGAAACATGGATCTGCTGAACACTCCGAAAACACTGCTCTTTCCTAGGCAAGCTTCAAACTCCTGTCAGACATTTGTGCTCTCTGTTTTCTGCTGCCCTGCTGGTTGTAGAAGTGTGCACAGCTCCCCCGGCATTCAGTGCACAGCGAAGTCAATTGCAAAAAACCAGCAGCTGCTCACTCCCAAACGCAAGGCGCTGTCTATGTCCTTGCTACCCGAGCAACTCAACGCAGCCCTTCTTCCCTGCATCTAGGAAGCTCAGGGCACGAACAAGAATTTTCCAGATTCGTCTGCATCAGGACCAAGTCAAAACCCAGGAAAGTCGTCCAGGAGCACCTGCCAGAAGCATCCCAGAAGTGAAGTGAAAGGGCTGGCAGCTGCAGCCACCGTCTTCTAGCAGTGCCAAGGCTGCGCACACAAGCCGGTTTCTTTCTTCGCCTCTCAGAAGCCAACCGCTCTCCCCGGTTGCCGGAGGCGAAGAAGCGGCTACTAGGTGCACCGCTGACGTGAACCGCACTTGTAGGCTGCAAAGCGCGGCTTCAGCAGAAGGACGCCGGCAACCGCCGCTTCCCTGCGTACAGCTGGGGAGAGCCGAAGTCTGCGTCTCTAGCGGACTGCATCATAGCGAAAAGCTTTTGCAACGTGTCTCGCCGGGAGAGAGCTTGCCAGCACAGTGCACGCATCCCGCCCTTGCCCAGAAACATATATTTGCTGAACTCTCCAAAAACACTGCTCTTTCCTACGCAAGCTTCAAACTGCTGTCAGACATCTGTGCTCTCTGTTTTCTGCTGCCCTGCGCGTTGTAGAAGAGTGCACAGCTTCCCCTGACATTCAGTGCACAGCGAAGTCGACTGCAAAAAACGAGCAGCTGCTCACTCCCAAACACAAGGCGCTGTCTATGTCCTTGCTACCCGAGCAACTCAACGCAAGCCCTTCTTCTCTGCATCTCGGTAGCTCAGGGCACGAACAAGAATTATCCAGATTCGTCTGCATCAGGACCAAGTCAAAACCCAGGAAAGTCGTCCTGGAGCACCTGTCAGAAGCATGCCAGAGGTGACCTGAAAGGGCTGGCAGCTGCAGCCACCGTCTTCTAGCAGTGCCAAGGCTGCGCACACAAGCCGGTTTCGTTCTTCGCCTCTCAGAAGCCAACCGCTCTCCCCGGCTGCCGGAGGCGAAGAAGCGGCTACTAGGTGTACCGCTGACGTGAACCGCACTTTTAGGCTGTAAAGCGCGGCTTCGGCAGAAGGACGCCGGCAACCGCCGCTTCCCTGCGTACAGCTGGGGAGAGCCGAAGACTGCGTCTCTAGCGGAGTGCATCATAGCGAAAAGCTTTTCCCGCGTGTCTCGACGGGAGAGAGCTTGCCAGCACAGTGCACGCATCCCGCCCTTGCCCAGAAACATATATTTGCTGAACACTCCAAAAACACTACTCTTTCCAAGGCAAGCTTCAAACTGCTGTCAGACATCTGTGTTCTCTGTTTTCTGCTGCCCTGCGCGTTGTAGAAGAGTGCACAGCTCCCCCTGACATTCTGTGCACAGCGAAGTCAACTGCAAAAAAACAGCAGCTGCTCACTCCCAAACACAAGGCGCTGTCTATGTCCTTGCTTCCCTTGCAACTCAGCACAGCCCTTCTTTTCTGCAGCTGCCATCGAGTTCTCTGTATCTCGGGAGCTCAGGGAACGAACAAGAATTCTCCAGATTCGTCTGCATCAGGACCAAGTCAAAACGCAGGAAAGTCGTCCTGGAGCGCCTGCCAGAAGCATCCCAGAAGTGAACTGAAAGGGCTGGCAGCTGCAGCCACCGTCCTCTAGCAGTGCCAAGGCTGCGCACACAAGCCGGTTTCGTTCTTCGCCTCTCAGAAGCCAACCGCTCTCCCCGGTTGCCGGAGGCGAAGAAGCGGCTACTAGGTGTACCGCTGACGTGAACCGCACTTGTAGGCTGCAAAGCGCGGCTTCGGCAGAAGGACGCCGGCAACCGCCGCTTCCCTGCGGACAGCCTGGGAGAGCCGAAGACTGCGTCTCTAGCGGAGTGCATCATAGCGAAAAGCTTTTCCAGCGTGTCTCGCCGGGAGAGAGCTTGCCAGGACAGTGCACGCATCCCGCCCTTGCCCAGAAACATGGATCTGCTGAACACCCCGAAAACACTGCTCTTTCCTAGGCAAGCTTCAAACTGCTGTAAGACATCTGTGCTCTCTGTTTTCTGCTGCCCTGCTGGTTGTAGAAGTGTGCACAGCTCACCCTGGCATTCAGTGCACAGCGAAGTCAATTGCAAAAAACCAGCAGCTGCTCACTCCCAAACACAAGGCGCTGTCTATGTCCTTGCTACCCGAGCAACTCAACGCAGACCTTCTTCTCTGCATCTAGGAAACTCAGGGCACGAACAAGAATTTTCCAGATTCGTCTGCATCAGGACCAAGTCAAAACCCAGGAAAGTCGTCCTGGAGCACCTGCCAGAAGCATCCCAGAAGTGAACTGAAAGGGCTGGCAGCTGCAGCCACCGTCTTCTAGCAGTGCCAAGGCTGCGCACACAAGCCGGTTTCGTTCTTCGCCTCTCAGAAGCCAACCGCTCTCTCCGGCTGCCGGAGGCGAAGAAGCGGCTACTAGGTGCACCGCTGACGTGAACCGCACTTTTAGGCTGTAAAGCGCGGCTTCGGCAGAAGGACGCCGGCAACCGCCGCTTCCCTGCGTACAGCTGCGGAGAGCCGAAGTCTGCGTCTCTAGCGGACTGCATCATAGCGAAAAGCTTTTCCAGCGTGTCTCGCAGGGAGAAAGCTTGCCAGCACAGTGCACGCATCCCGCCCTTGCCCAGAAACATATATTTGCTGAACACTCCAAAAACACTGCTCTTTCCTACGCAAGCTTCAAACTGCTGTCAGACCTGCGTGCTCTCTGTTTTCTGCTGCCCTGCGCGTTGTAGAAGAGTGCACAGCTCCCCCTGACATTCAGTGCACAGCGAAGTCGACTGCAAAAAAACAGCAGCTGCTCACTCCCAAACACAAGGCGCTGTCTATGTCCTTGCTACCCGAGCAACTCAACGCAAGCCCTTCTTCTCTGCATCTCGGTAGCTCAGGGCACGAACAAGAATTCTCCAGATTCGTCTGCATCAGGACCAAGTCAAAACCCAGGAAAGTCGTCCTGGAGCACCTGCCAGAAGCATGCCAGAGGTGACCTGAAAGGGCTGGCAGCTGCAGCCACCGTCTTCTAGCAGTGCCAAGGCTGCGCACACAAGCCGGTTTCGTTCTTCGCCTCTCAGAAGCCAACCGCACTCCCCGGCTGCCGGAGGCGAAGAAGCGGCTACTAGGTGTACCGCTGACGTGAACCGCACTTGTAGGCTGTAAAGCGCGGCTTCGGCAGAAGGACGCCGGCAACCGCCGCTTCCCTGCGGACAGCTGGGGAGAGCCGAAGACTGCGTCTCTAGCGGACTGCATCATAGCGAAAAGCTTTTCCCGCGTGTCTCGACGGGAGAGAGCTTGCCAGCACAGTGCACGCATCCCGCCCTTGCCCAGAAACATATATTTGCTGAACTCTCCAAAAACACTGCCCTTTCCTAGGCAAGCTTCAAACTGCTGTCAGACATCTGTGCTCTCTGTTTTCTGCTGCCCTGCGCGTTGTAGAAGAGTGCACAGCTCCCCCTGACATTCAGTGCACAGCGAAGTCAACTGCAAAAAAACAGCAGCTGCTCACTCCCAAACACAAGGCGCTGTCTATGTCCTTGCTTCCCTGCAACTCAGCACAGCCCTTCTTTTCTGCAGCTGCCATCGAGTTCTCTGTATCTCGGGAGCTCAGGGAACGAACAAGAATTCTCCAGATTCGTCTGCATCAGGACCAAGTCAAAACGCAGGAAAGTCGTCCTGGAGCACCTGCCAGAAGCATGCCAGAGGTGACCTGAAAGGGCTGGCTGCTGCAGCCACTGTCCTCTAGCAGTGCCAAGGCTGCGCACACAAGCCGGTTTCGTTCTTCGCCTCTCAGAAGCCAACCGCTCTCCCCGGCTGCCGGAGGCGAAGAAAGTGGCTACTAGGTGCACCGCTGACGTGAACCGCACTTGTAGGCTGCAAAGCGCGGCTTCGGCAGAAGGACGCCGGCAACCGCCGCTTCCCTGCGGACAGCTGCGGAGAGCCGAAGACGGCGTCTCTAGCGGACTGCATCATAGCGAAAAGCTTTTCCAGCGTCTCTCGCAGGGAGAAAGCTTGCCAGCACAGTGCACGCATCCCGCCCTTGCCCAGAAACATGGATCCGCTGAACACTCCGAAAACACTGCTCTTTCCTAGGCAAGCTTCAAACTGCTCTAAGACATCTGTGCTCTCTGTTTTCTGCTGCCCTGCTGGTTGTCGAAGTGTGCACAGCTCACCCTGGCATTCAGTGCACAGCGAAGTCAATTGCAAAAAACCAGCAGCTGCTCACTCCCAAACGCAAGGCGCTGTCTATGTCCTTGCTACCCGAGCAACTCAACGCAGCCCTTCTTCTCTGCATCTAGGAAGCTCAGGGCACGAACAAGAATTTTCCAGATTCGTCTGCATCAGGACCAAGTCAAAACCCAGGAAAGTCGTCCTGGAGCACCTGCCAGAAGCATCCCAGAAGTGAAGTGAAAGGGCTGGCAGCTGCAGCCACCGTCTTCTAGCAGTGCCAAGGCTGCGCACACAAGCCGGTTTCGTTCTTCGCCTCTCAGAAGCCAACCGCTCTCCCCGGCTGCCGGAGGCGAAGAAGCGGCTACTAGGTGCACCGCTGACGTGAACCGCACTTGTAGGCTGCAAAGCGCGGCTTCGGCAGAAGGACGCCGGCAACCGCCGCTTCCCTGCGGACAGCTGCGGAGAGCCGAAGACTGCGTCTCTAGCGGACTGCATCATAGCGAAAAGCTTTTGCAGCGTGTCTCGACGGGAGAGAGCTTGCCAGCACAGTGCACGCATCCCGCCCTTGCCCAGAAACATATATTTGCTGAACTCTCCAAAAACACTGCTCTTTCCTAGGAAAGCTTCAAACTGCTGTCAGACATCTGTGCTCTCTGTTTTCTGCTGCCCTGCGCGTTGTAGAAGAGTGCACAGCTCCCCCTGACATTCAGTGCACAGCGAAGTCAACTGCAAAAAAACAGCAGCTGCTCACTCCCAAACACAAGGCGCTGTCTATGTCCTTGCTTCCCTTGCAACTCAGCACAGCCCTTCTTTTCTGTAGCTGCCATCGATATCTCTGCAACTCGTAAACTCAGGGTACGAACAAGAAATCTCTAGATTCGTCTGCATCAGGACCAAGTCGTAACCCAGGAAAGTCGTCCTGGAGCACCTGCCAGAAGCATGCCAGAGGTGACCTGAAAGGGCTGGCAGCTGCAGCCATCGTCCTCTAGCAGTGCCAAGGCAGCGCACACAAACCGGTTTCGTTCTTCGCCTCTCAGAAGCCAACCGCACTCCCCGGCTGCCGGAGGCGAAGAAGCGGCTACTAGGTGCACCGCTGAAGTGAACCGCACTTGTAGGCTGCAAAGCGCGGCTTCGGCAGAAAGAAGCCGGCAACCGCCGCTTCCCTGCGGACAGCTGCGGAGAGCCGAAGTCTGCGTCTCTAGCGGACTGCATCATAGGAAAAGCTTTTCCAGCGTGTCTCGCAGGGAGAAAGCTTGCCAGCACAGTGCACGCATCCCGCCCTTGCCCAGAAACATATATTTGCTGAACACTCCAAAAACACTGCTCTTTCCTACGCAAGCTTCAAACTGCTGTCAGACGTGCGTGCTCTCTGTTTTCTGCTGCCCTGCGCGTTGTAGAAGAGTGCACAGCTCCCCCTGACATTCAGTGCACAGCGAAGTCGACTGCAAAAAAACAGCAGCTGCTCACTCCCAAACACAAGGCGCTGTCTATGTCCCTGCTACCCGAGCAACTCAACGCAAGCCCTTCTACTCTGCATCTCGGTAGCTCAGGGCACGAACAAGAATTCTCCAGATTCGTCTGCATCAGGACCAAGTCAAAACGCAGGAAAGTCGTCCTGGAGCACCTGCCAGAAGCATGCCAGAGGTGACCTGAAAGGGCTGGCAGCTGCAGCCACCGTCTTCTAGCAGTGCCAAGGCTGCGCACACAAGCCGGTTTCGTTCTTCGCCTCTCAGAAGCCAACCGCACTCCCCGGCTGCCGGAGGCGAAGAAGCGGCTACTAGGTGTACCGCTGACGTGAACCGCACTTGTAGGCTGTAAAGCGCGGCTTCGGCAGAAGGACGCCGGCAACCGCCGCTTCCCTGCGGACAGCTGGGGAGAGCCGAAGACTGCGTCTCTAGCGGACTGCATCATAGCGAAAAGCTTTTCCCGCGTGTCTCGACGGGAGAGAGCTTGCCAGCACAGTGCACGCATCCCGCCCTTGCCCAGAAACATATATTTGCTGAACTCTCCAAAAACACTGCCCTTTCCTAGGCAAGCTTCAAACTGCTGTCAGACATCTGTGCTCTCTGTTTTCTGCTGCCCTGCGCGTTGTAGAAGAGTGCACAGCTCCCCCTGACATTCAGTGCACAGCGAAGTCAACTGCAAAAAAACAGCAGCTGCTCACTCCCAAACACAAGGCGCTGTCTATGTCCTTGCTTCCCTGCAACTCAGCACAGCCCTTCTTTTCTGCAGCTGCCATCGAGTTCTCTGTATCTCGGGAGCTCAGGGAACGAACAAGAATTCTCCAGATTCGTCTGCATCAGGACCAAGTCAAAACGCAGGAAAGTCGTCCTGGAGCACCTGCCAGAAGCATGCCAGAGGTGACCTGAAAGGGCTGGCTGCTGCAGCCACTGTCCTCTAGCAGTGCCAAGGCTGCGCACACAAGCCGGTTTCGTTCTTCGCCTCTCAGAAGCCAACCGCTCTCCCCGGCTGCCGGAGGCGAAGAAAGTGGCTACTAGGTGCACCGCTGACGTGAACCGCACTTGTAGGCTGCAAAGCGCGGCTTCGGCAGAAGGACGCCGGCAACCGCCGCTTCCCTGCGGACAGCTGCGGAGAGCCGAAGACGGCGTCTCTAGCGGACTGCATCATAGCGAAAAGCTTTTCCAGCGTCTCTCGCAGGGAGAAAGCTTGCCAGCACAGTGCACGCATCCCGCCCTTGCCCAGAAACATGGATCCGCTGAACACTCCGAAAACACTGCTCTTTCCTAGGCAAGCTTCAAACTGCTCTAAGACATCTGTGCTCTCTGTTTTCTGCTGCCCTGCTGGTTGTCGAAGTGTGCACAGCTCACCCTGGCATTCAGTGCACAGCGAAGTCAATTGCAAAAAACCAGCAGCTGCTCACTCCCAAACGCAAGGCGCTGTCTATGTCCTTGCTACCCGAGCAACTCAACGCAGCCCTTCTTCTCTGCATCTAGGAAGCTCAGGGCACGAACAAGAATTTTCCAGATTCGTCTGCATCAGGACCAAGTCAAAACCCAGGAAAGTCGTCCTGGAGCACCTGCCAGAAGCATCCCAGAAGTGAAGTGAAAGGGCTGGCAGCTGCAGCCACCGTCTTCTAGCAGTGCCAAGGCTGCGCACACAAGCCGGTTTCGTTCTTCGCCTCTCAGAAGCCAACCGCTCTCCCCGGCTGCCGGAGGCGAAGAAGCGGCTACTAGGTGCACCGCTGACGTGAACCGCACTTGTAGGCTGCAAAGCGCGGCTTCGGCAGAAGGACGCCGGCAACCGCCGCTTCCCTGCGGACAGCTGCGGAGAGCCGAAGACTGCGTCTCTAGCGGACTGCATCATAGCGAAAAGCTTTTGCAGCGTGTCTCGACGGGAGAGAGCTTGCTAGCACAGTGCACGCATCCCGCCCTTGCCCAGAAACATATATTTGCTGAACTCTCCAAAAACACTGCTCTTTCCTAGGAAAGCTTCAAACTGCTGTCAGACATCTGTGCTCTCTGTTTTCTGCTGCCCTGCGCGTTGTAGAAGAGTGCACAGCTCCCCCTGACATTCAGTGCACAGCGAAGTCAACTGCAAAAAAACAGCAGCTGCTCACTCCCAAACACAAGGCGCTGTCTATGTCCTTGCTTCCCTTGCAACTCAGCACAGCCCTTCTTTTCTGTAGCTGCCATCGATATCTCTGCAACTCGTAAACTCAGGGTACGAACAAGAAATCTCTAGATTCGTCTGCATCAGGACCAAGTCGTAACCCAGGAAAGTCGTCCTGGAGCACCTGCCAGAAGCATGCCAGAGGTGACCTGAAAGGGCTGGCAGCTGCAGCCATCGTCCTCTAGCAGTGCCAAGGCAGCGCACACAAACCGGTTTCGTTCTTCGCCTCTCAGAAGCCAACCGCACTCCCCGGCTGCCGGAGGCGAAGAAGCGGCTACTAGGTGCACCGCTGAAGTGAACCGCACTTGTAGGCTGCAAAGCGCGGCTTCGGCAGAAAGAAGCCGGCAACCGCCGCTTCCCTGCGGACAGCTGCGGAGAGCCGAAGTCTGCGTCTCTAGCGGACTGCATCATAGGAAAAGCTTTTCCAGCGTGTCTCGCAGGGAGAAAGCTTGCCAGCACAGTGCACGCATCCCGCCCTTGCCCAGAAACATATATTTGCTGAACACTCCAAAAACACTGCTCTTTCCTACGCAAGCTTCAAACTGCTGTCAGACGTGCGTGCTCTCTGTTTTCTGCTGCCCTGCGCGTTGTAGAAGAGTGCACAGCTCCCCCTGACATTCAGTGCACAGCGAAGTCGACTGCAAAAAAACAGCAGCTGCTCACTCCCAAACACAAGGCGCTGTCTATGTCCCTGCTACCCGAGCAACTCAACGCAAGCCCTTCTACTCTGCATCTCGGTAGCTCAGGGCACGAACAAGAATTCTCCAGATTCGTCTGCATCAGGACCAAGTCAAAACGCAGGAAAGTCGTCCTGGAGCACCTGCCAGAAGCATGCCAGAGGTGACCTGAAAGGGCTGGCAGCTGCAGCCACCGTCTTCTAGCAGTGCCAAGGCTGCGCACACAAGCCGGTTTCGTTCTTCGCCTCTCAGAAGCCAACCGCACTCCCCGGCTGCCGGAGGCGAAGAAGCGGCTACTAGGTGTACCGCTGACGTGAACCGCACTTGTAGGCTGTAAAGCGCGGCTTCGGCAGAAGGACGCCGGCAACCGCCGCTTCCCTGCGGACAGCTGGGGAGAGCCGAAGACTGCGTCTCTAGCGGACTGCATCATAGCGAAAAGCTTTTCCCGCGTGTCTCGACGGGAGAGAGCTTGCCAGCACAGTGCACGCATCCCGCCCTTGCCCAGAAACATATATTTGCTGAACTCTCCAAAAACACTGCCCTTTCCTAGGCAAGCTTCAAACTGCTGTCAGACATCTGTGCTCTCTGTTTTCTGCTGCCCTGCGCGTTGTAGAAGAGTGCACAGCTCCCCCTGACATTCAGTGCACAGCGAAGTCAACTGCAAAAAAACAGCAGCTGCTCACTCCCAAACACAAGGCGCTGTCTATGTCCTTGCTTCCCTTGCAACTCAGCACAGCCCTTCTTTTCTGCAGCTGCCATCGAGTTTTCTGTATCTCGGGAGCTCAGGGAACGAACAAGAATTCTCCAGATTCGTCTGCATCAGGACCAAGTCAAAACGCAGGAAAGTCGTCCTGGAGCACCTGCCAGAAGCATCCCAGAAGTGACCTGAAAGGGCTGGCAGCTGCAGCCACCGTCCTCTAGCAGTGCCAAGGCTGCGCACACAAGCCGGTTTCGTTCTTCGCCTCTCAGAAGCCAGCCGCTCTCCCAGGCTGCCGGAGGCGAAGAAAGTGGCTACTAGGTGCACCGCTGACGTGAACCGCACTTGTAGGCTGCAAAGCGCGGCTTCGGCAGAAGGACGCCGGCAACCGCCGCTTCCCTGCGGACAGCTGCGGAGAGCCGAAGACTGCGTCTCTAGCGGACTGCATCATAGCGAAAAGCTTTTCCAGCGTGTCTCGCCGGGAGAGAGCTTGCCAGCACAGTGCACGCATCCCGCCCTTGCCCAGAAACATATATTTGCTGAACACTCCAAAAACACTGCTCTTTCCTACGCAAGCTTCAAACTGCTGTCAGACCTGCGTGCTAGCTGTTTTTTGCTGCCCTGCGCGTTGTAGAAGAGTGCACAGCTCCCCCTGACATTCAGTGCACAGCGAAGTCGACTGCAAAAAAACAGCAGCTGCTCACTCCCAAACACAAGGCGCTGTATATGTCCTTGCTACCCGAGCAACTCAACGCAAGCCCTTCTTCTCTGCATCTCGGTAGCTCAGGGCACGAACAAGAATTCTCCAGATTCGTCTGCATCAGGACCAAGTCAAAACGCAGGAAAGTCGTCCTGGAGCACCTGCCAGAAGCATGCCAGAGGTGACCTGAAAGGGCTGGCAGCTGCAGCCACCGTCTTCTAGCAGTGTCAAGGCTGCGCACACAAGCCGGTTTCGTTCTTCGCCTCTCAGAAGCCAACCGCTCTCCCCGGCTGCCGGAGGCGAAGAAGCGGCTACTAGGTGTACCGCTGACGTGAACCGCACTTGTAGGCTGTAAAGCGCGGCTTCGGCAGAAGGACGCCGGCAACCGCCGCTTCCCTGCGGACAGCTGGGGAGAGCCGAAGACTGCGTCTCTAGCGGACTGCATCATAGCGAAAAGCTTTTCCAGCGTCTCTCGCAGGGAGAAAGCTTGCCAGCACAGTGCACGCATCCCGCCCTTGCCCAGAAACATATATTTGCTGAACTCTCCAAAAACACTGCTCTTTCCTAGGCAAGCTTCAAACTGCTGTCAGACATCTGTGCTCTCTGTTTTCTGCTGCCCTGCGCGTTGTAGAAGAGTGCACAGCTCCCCCTGACATTCAGTGCACAGCGAAGTCAACTGCAAAAAAACAGCAGCTGCTCACTCCCAAAAACAAGGCGCTGTCTATGTCCTTGCTTCCCTTGCAACTCAGCACAGCCCTTCTTTTCTGTAGCTGCCATCGATATCTCTGCAACTCGTAAACTCAGGGTACGAACAAGAAATCTCCAGATTCGTCTGCATCAAGACCAAGTCGTAACCCAGGAAAGTCGTCCTGGAGCACCTGCCAGAAGCATGCCAGAGGTGACCTGAAAGGGCTGGCAGCTGCAGCCATCGTCCTCTAGCAGTGCCAAGGCAGCGCACACAAGCCGGTTTCGTTCTTCGCCTCTCAGAAGCCAACCGCACTCCCCGGCTGCCGGAGGCGAAGAAGCGGCTACTAGGTGCACCGCTGACGTGAACCGCACTTGTAGGCTGCAAAGCGCGGCTTCGGCAGAAAGAAGCCGGCAACCGCCGCTTCCCTGCGGACAGCTGCGGAGAGCGGAAGTCTGCGTCTCTAGCGGACTGCATCATAGCGAAAAGCTTTTCCAGCGTGTCTCGCAGGGAGAAAGCTTGCCAGCATAGTGCACTCATCCCGCCCTTGCCCAGAAACATATATTTGCTGAACACTCCAAAAACACTGCTCTTTCCTACGCAAGCTTCAAACTGCTGTCAGACGTGCGTGCTCTCTGTTTTCTGCTGCCCTGCGCGTTGTAGAAGAGTGCACAGCTCCCCCTGACATTCAGTGCACAGCGAAGTCAACTGCAAAAAAACAGCAGCTGCTCACTCCCAAACACAAGGCGCTGTCTATGTCCTTGCTTCCCTGCAACTCAGCACAGCCCTTCTTTTCTGCAGCTGCCATCGAGTTCTCTGTATCTCGGGAGCTCAGGGAACGAACAAGAATTCTCCATATTCGTCTGCATCAGGACCAAGTCAAAACGCAGGAAAGTCGTCCTGGAGCACCTGCCAGAAGCATCCCAGAAGTGACCTGAAAGGGCTGGCTGCTGCAGCCACTGTCCTCTAGCAGTGCCAAGGCTGCGCACACAAGCCGGTTTCGTTCTTCGCCTCTCAGAAGCCAACCGCTCTCCCCGGCTGCCGGAGGCGAAGAAAGTGGCTACTAGGTGCACCGCTGACGTGAACCGCACTTGTAGGCTGCAAAGCGCGGCTTCGGCAGAAGGACGCCGGCAACCGCCGCTTCCCTGCGGACAGCTGCGGAGAGCCGAAGACGGCGTCTCTAGCGGACTGCATCATAGCGAAAAGCTTTTCCAGCGTCTCTCGCAGGGAGAAAGCTTGCCAGCACAGTGCACGCATCCCGCCCTTGCCCAGAAACATGGATCCGCTGAACACTCCGAAAACACTGCTCTTTCCTAGGCAAGCTTCAAACTGCTCTAAGACATCTGTGCTCTCTGTTTTCTGCTGCCCTGCTGGTTGTCGAAGTGTGCACAGCTCACCCTGGCATTCAGTGCACAGCGAAGTCAATTGCAAAAAACCAGCAGCTGCTCACTCCCAAACGCAAGGCGCTGTCTATGTCCTTGCTACCCGAGCAACTCAACGCAGCCCTTCTTCTCTGCATCTAGGAAGCTCAGGGCACGAACAAGAATTTTCCAGATTCGTCTGCATCAGGACCAAGTCAAAACCCAGGAAAGTCGTCCTGGAGCACCTGCCAGAAGCATCCCAGAAGTGAAGTGAAAGGGCTGGCAGCTGCAGCCACCGTCTTCTAGCAGTGCCAAGGCTGCGCACACAAGCCGGTTTCGTTCTTCGCCTCTCAGAAGCCAACCGCTCTCCCCGGCTGCCGGAGGCGAAGAAGCGGCTACTAGGTGTACCGCTGACGTGAACCGCACTTGTAGGCTGCAAAGCGCGGCTTCGGCAGAAGGACGCCGGCAACCGCCGCTTCCCTGCGGACAGCTGCGGAGAGCCGAAGACTGCGTCTCTAGCGGACTGCATCATAGCGAAAAGCTTTTGCAGCGTGTCTCGACGGGAGAGAGCTTGCCAGCACAGTGCACGCATCCCGCCCTTGCCCAGAAACATATATTTGCTGAACTCTCCAAAAACACTGCTCTTTCCTAGGCAAGCTTCAAACTGCTGTCAGTCATCTGTGCTCTCTGTTTTCTGCTGCCCTGCGCGTTGTAGAAGAGTGCACAGCTCCCCCTGACATTCAGTGCACAGCGAAGTCAACTGCAAAAAAACAGCAGCTGCTCACTCCCAAACACAAGGCGCTGTCTATGTCCTTGCTTCCCTTGCAACTCAGCACAGCCCTTCTTTTCTGTAGCTGCCATCGATATCTCTGCAACTCGTAAACTCAGGGTACGAACAAGAAATCTCCAGATTCGTCTGCATCAGGACCAAGTCGTAACCCAGGAAAGTCGTCCTGGAGCACCTGCCAGAAGCATGCCAGAGGTGACCTGAAAGGGCTGGCAGCTGCAGCCATCGTCCTCTAGCAGTGCCAAGGCAGCGCACACAAGCCGGTTTCGTTCTTCGCCTCTCAGAAGCCAACCGCACTCCCCGGCTGCCGGAGGCGAAGAAGCGGCTACTAGGTGCACCGCTGAAGTGAACCGCACTTGTAGGCTGCAAAGCGCGGCTTCGGCAGAAAGAAGCCGGCAACCGCCGCTTCCCTGCGGACAGCTGCGGAGAGCCGAAGTCTGCGTCTCTAGCGGACTGCATCATAGCGAAAAGCTTTTCCAGCGTGTCTCGCAGGGAGAAAGCTTGCCAGCACAGTGCACGCATCCCGCCCTTGCCCAGAAACATATATTTGCTGAACACTCCAAAAACACTGCTCTTTCCTACGCAAGCTTCAAACTGCTGTCAGACGTGCGTGCTCTCTGTTTTCTGCTGCCCTGCGCGTTGTAGAAGAGTGCACAGCTCCCCCTGACATTCAGTGCACAGCGAAGTCAACTGCAAAAAAACAGCAGCTGCTCACTCCCAAACACAAGGCGCTGTCTATGTCCTTGCTACCCGAGCAACTCAACGCAAGCCCTTCTTCTCTGCATCTCGGTAGCTCAGGGCACGAACAAGAATTCTCCAGATTCGTCTGCATCAGGACCAAGTCAAAACGCAGGAAAGTCGTCCTGGAGCACCTGCCAGAAGCATGCCAGAGGTGACCTGAAAGGGCTGGCAGCTGCAGCCACCGTCTTCTAGCAGTGCCAAGGCTGCGCACACAAGCCGGTTTCGTTCTTCGCCTCTCAGAAGCCAACCGCACTCCCCGGCTGCCGGAGGCGAAGAAGCGGCTACTAGGTGTACCGCTGACGTGAACCGCACTTGTAGGCTGTAAAGCGCAGCTTCGGCAGAAGGACGCCGGCAACCGCCGCTTCCCTGCGGACAGCTGGGGAGAGCCGAAGACTGCGTCTCTAGCGGACTGCATCATAGCGAAAAGCTTTTCCCGCGTGTCTCGACGGGAGAGAGCTTGCCAGCACAGTGCACGCATCCCGCCCTTGCCCAGAAACATATATTTGCTGAACTCTCCAAAAACACTGCCCTTTCCTAGGCAAGCTTCAAACTGCTGTCAGACATCTGTGCTCTCTGTTTTCTGCTGCCCTGCGCGTTGTAGAAGAGTGCACAGCTCCCCCTGACATTCAGTGCACAGCGAAGTCAACTGCAAAAAAACAGCAGCTGCTCACTCCCAAACACAAGGCGCTGTCTATGTCCTTGCTTCCCTTGCAACTCAGCACAGCCCTTCTTTTCTGTAGCTGCCATCGATATCTCTGCAACTCGTAAACTCAGGGTACGAACAAGAAATCTCCAGATTCGTCTGCATCAGGACCAAGTCGTAACCCAGGAAAGTCGTCCTGGAGCACCTGCCAGAAGCATCCCAGAAGTGAAGTGAAAGGGCTGGCAGCTGCAGCCACCGTCTTCTAGCAGTGCCAAGGCTGCGCACACAAGCCGGTTTCGTTCTTCGCCTCTCAGAAGCCAACCGCACTCCCCGGCTGCCGGAGGCGAAGAAGCGGCTACTAGGTGCACCGCTGACGTGAACCGCACTTGTAGGCTGCAAAGCGCGGCTTCGGCAGAAGGACGCCGGCAACCGCCGCTTCCCTGCGGACAGCTGCGGAGAGCCGAAGTCTGCGTCTCTAGCGGACTGCATCATAGCGAAAAGCTTTTCCAGCGTGTCTCGCAGGGAGAAAGCTTGCCAGCACAGTGCACGCATCCCGCCCTTGCCCAGAAACATATATTTGCTGAACACTCCAAAAACACTGCTCTTTCCTACGCAAGCTTCAAACTGCTGTCAGACCTGCGTGCTAGCTGTTTTTTGCTGCCCTGCGCGTTGTAGAAGAGTGCACAGCTCCCCCTGACATTCAGTGCACAGCGAAGTCGACTGCAAAAAAACAGCAGCTGTTCACTCCCAAACACAAGGCGCTGTCTATGTCCTTGCTACCCGAGCAACTCAACGCAAGCCCTTCTTCTCTTCATCTCGGTAGCTCAGGGCACGAACAAGAATTCTCCAGATTCGTCTGCATCAGGACCAAGTCAAAACGCAGGAAAGTCGTCCTGGAGCACCTGCCAGAAGCATGCCAGAGGTGACCTGAAAGGGCTGGCAGCTGCAGCCACCGTCTTCTAGCAGTGCCAAGGCTGCGCACACAAGCCGGTTTCGTTCTTCGCCTCTCAGAAGCCAACCGCTCTCCCCGGCTGCCGGAGGCGAAGAAGCGGCTACTAGGTGTACCGCTGACGTGAACCGCACTTGTAGGCTGTAAAGCGCGGCTTCGGCAGAAGGACGCCGGCAACCGCCGCTTCCCTGCGGACAGCTGGGGAGAGCCGAAGACTGCGTCTCTAGCGGACTGCATCATAGCGAAAAGCTTTTCCCGCGTGTCTCGACGGGAGAGAGCTTGCCAGCACAGTGCACGCATCCCGCCCTTGCCCAGAAACATATATTTGCTGAACTCTCCAAAAACACTGCTCTTTCCTACGCAAGCTTCAAACTGCTGTCAGACGTGCGTGCTCTCTGTTTTCTGCTGCCCTGCGCGTTGTAGAAGAGTGCACAGCTCCCCCTGACATTCAGTGCACAGCGAAGTCAACTGCAAAAAAACAGCAGCTGCTCACTCCCAAACACAAGGCGCTGTCTATGTCCTTGCTTCCCTGCAACTCAGCACAGCCCTTCTTTTCTGCAGCTGCCATCGAGTTCTCTGTATCTCGGGAGCTCAGGGAACGAACAAGAATTCTCCAGATTCGTCTGCATCAGGACCAAGTCAAAACGCAGGAAAGTCGTCCTGGAGCACCTGCCAGAAGCATCCTAGAAGTGACCTGAAAGGGCTGGCTGCTGCAGCCACTGTCCTCTAGCAGTGCCAAGGCTGCGCACACAAGCCGGTTTCGTTCTTCGCCTCTCAGAAGCCAACCGCTCTCCCCGGCTGCCGGAGGCGAAGAAAGTGGCTACTAGGTGCACCGCTGACGTGAACCGCACTTGTAGGCTGCAAAGCGCGGCTTCGGCAGAAGGACGCCGGCAACCGCCGCTTCCCTGCGGACAGCTGCGGAGAGCCGAAGACGGCGTCTCTAGCGGACTGCATCATAGCGAAAAGCTTTTCCAGCGTCTCTCGCAGGGAGAAAGCTTGCCAGCACAGTGCACGCATCCCGCCCTTGCCCAGAAACATGGATCCGCTGAACACTCCGAAAACACTGCTCTTTCCTAGGCAAGCTTCAAACTGCTCTAAGACATCTGTGCTCTCTGTTTTCTGCTGCCCTGCTGGTTGTCGAAGTGTGCACAGCTCACCCTGGCATTCAGTGCACAGCGAAGTCAATTGCAAAAAACCAGCAGCTGCTCACTCCCAAACGCAAGGCGCTGTCTATGTCCTTGCTACCCGAGCAACTCAACGCAGCCCTTCTTCTCTGCATCTAGGAAGCTCAGGGCACGAACAAGAATTTTCCAGATTCGTCTGCATCAGGACCAAGTCAAAACCCAGGAAAGTCGTCCTGGAGCACCTGCCAGAAGCATCCCAGAAGTGAAGTGAAAGGGCTGGCAGCTGCAGCCACCGTCTTCTAGCAGTGCCAAGGCTGCGCACACAAGCCGGTTTCGTTCTTCGCCTCTCAGAAGCCAACCGCACTCCCCGGCTGCCGGAGGCGAAGAAGCGGCTACTAGGTGTACCGCTGACGTGAACCGCACTTGTAGGCTGTAAAGCGCGGCTTCGGCAGAAGGACGCCGGCAACCGCCGCTTCCCTGCGGACAGCTGGGGAGAGCCGAAGACTGCGTCTCTAGCGGACTGCATCATAGCGAAAAGCTTTTCCCGCGTGTCTCGACGGGAGAGAGCTTGCCAGCACAGTGCACGCATCCCGCCCTTGCCCAGAAACATATATTTGCTGAACTCTCCAAAAACACTGCCCTTTCCTAGGCAAGCTTCAAACTGCTGTCAGACATCTGTGCTCTCTGTTTTCTGCTGCCCTGCGCGTTGTAGAAGAGTGCACAGCTCCCCCTGACATTCAGTGCACAGCGAAGTCAACTGCAAAAAAACAGCAGCTGCTCACTCCCAAACACAAGGCGCTGTCTATGTCCTTGCTTCCCTGCAACTCAGCACAGCCCTTCTTTTCTGCAGCTGCCATCGAGTTCTCTGTATCTCGGGAGCTCAGGGAACGAACAAGAATTCTCCAGATTCGTCTGCATCAGGACCAAGTCAAAACGCAGGAATGTCATCCTGGAGCACCTGCCAGAAGCATCCCAGAAGTGACCTGAAAGGGCTGGCTGCTGCAGCCACTGTCCTCTAGCAGTGCCAAGGCTGCGCACACAAGCCGGTTTCGTTCTTCGCCTCTCAGAAGCCAACCGCTCTCCCCGGCTGCCGGAGGCGAAGAAAGTGGCTACTAGGTGCACCGCTGACGTGAACCGCACTTGTAGGCTGCAAAGCGCGGCTTCGGCAGAAGGACGCCGGCAACCGCCGCTTCCCTGCGGACAGCTGCGGAGAGCCGAAGACGGCGTCTCTACCGGACTGCATCATAGCGAAAAGCTTTTCCAGCGTCTCTCGCAGGGAGAAAGCTTGCCAGCACAGTGCACGCATCCCGCCCTTGCCCAGAAACAGGGATCCGCTGAACACTCCGAAAACACTGCTCTTTCCTAGGCAAGCTTCAAACTGCTGTCAGACATCTGTGCTCTCTGTTTTCTGCTGCCCTGCTGGTTGTCGAAGTGTGCACAGCTCACCCTGGCATTCAGTGCACAGCGAAGTCAATTGCAAAAAACCAGCAGCTGCTCACTCCCAAACGCAAGGCGCTGTCTATGTCCTTGCTACCCGAGCAACTCAACGCAGCCCTTCTTCTCTGCATCTAGGAAGCTCAGGGCACGAACAAGAATTTTCCAGATTCGTCTGCATCAGGACCAAGTCAAAACCCAGGAAAGTCGTCCTGGAGCACCTGCCAGAAGCATCCCAGAAGTGAAGTGAAAGGGCTGGCAGCTGCAGCCACCGTCTTCTAGCAGTGCCAAGGCTGCGCACACAAGCCGGTTTCGTTCTTCGCCTCTCAGAAGCCAACCGCTCTCCCCGGCTGCCGGAGGCGAAGAAGCGGCTACTAGGTGCACCGCTGACGTGAACCGCACTTGTAGGCTGCAAAGCGCGGCTTCGGCAGAAGGACGCCGGCAACAGCCGCTTCCCTGCGGACAGCTGCGGAGAGCCGAAGACTGCGTCTCTAGCGGACTGCATCATAGCGAAAAGCTTTTGCAGCGTGTCTCGACGGGAGAGAGCTTGCCAGCACAGTGCACGCATCCCGCCCTTGCCCAGAAACATATATTTGCTGAACTCTCCAAAAACACTGCTCTTTCCTAGGCAAGCTTCAAACTGCTGTCAGACATCTGTGCTCTCTGTTTTCTGCTGCCCTGCGCGTTGTAGAAGAGTGCACAGCTCCCCCTGACATTCAGTGCACAGCGAAGTCAACTGCAAAAAAACAGCAGCTGCTCACTCCCAAAAACAAGGCGCTGTCTATGTCCTTGCTTCCCTTGCAACTCAGCACAGCCCTTCTTTTCTGTAGCTGCCATCGATATCTCTGCAACTCGTAAACTCAGGGTACGAACAAGAAATCTCCAGATTCGTCTGCATCAGGACCAAGTCGTAACCCAGGAAAGTCGTCCTGGAGCACCTGCCAGAAGCATGCCAGAGGTGACCTGAAAGGGCTGGCAGCTGCAGCCATCGTCCTCTAGCAGTGCCAAGGCAGCGCACACAAGCCGGTTTCGTTCTTCGCCTCTCAGAAGCCAACCGCACTCCCCGGCTGCCGGAGGCGAAGAAGCGGCTACTAGGTGCACCGCTGAAGTGAACCGCACTTGTAGGCTGCAAAGCGCGGCTTCGGCAGAAAGAAGCCGGCAACCGCCGCTTCCCTGCGGACAGCTGCGGAGAGCCGAAGTCTGCGTCTCTAGCGGACTGCATCATAGCGAAAAGCTTTTCCAGCGTGTCTCGCAGGGAGAAAGCTTGCCAGCACAGTGCACGCATCCCGCCCTTGCCCAGAAACATATATTTGCTGAACACTCCAAAAACACTGCTCTTTCCTACGCAAGCTTCAAACTGCTGTCAGACGTGCGTGCTCTCTGTTTTCTGCTGCCCTGCGCGTTGTAGAAGAGTGCACAGCTCCCCCTGACATTCAGTGCACAGCGAAGTCGACTGCAAAAAAACAGCAGCTGCTCACTCCCAAACACAAGGCGCTGTCTATGTCCTTGCTTCCCTTGCAACTCAGCACAGCCCTTCTTTTCTGTAGCTGCCATCGATATCTCTGCAACTCGTAAACTCAGGGTACGAACAAGAAATCTCCAGATTCGTCTGCATCAGGACCAAGTCGTAACCCAGGAAAGTCGTCCTGGAGCACCTGCCAGAAGCATGCCAGAGGTGACCTGAAAGGGCTGGCAGCTGCAGCCATCGTCCTCTAGCAGTGCCAAGGCAGCGCACACAAGCCGGTTTCGTTCTTCGCCTCTCAGAAGCCAACCGCACTCCCCGGCTGCCGGAGGCGAAGAAGCGGCTACTAGGTGCACCGCTGAAGTGAACCGCACTTGTAGGCTGCAAAGCGCGGCTTCGGCAGAAAGAAGCCGGCAACCGCCGCTTCCCTGCGGACAGCTGCGGAGAGCCGAAGTCTGCGTCTCTAGCGGACTGCATCATAGCGAAAAGCTTTTCCAGCGTGTCTCGCAGGGAGAAAGCTTGCCAGCACAGTGCACGCATCCCGCCCTTGCCCAGAAACATATATTTGCTGAACACTCCAAAAACACTGCTCTTTCCTACGCAAGCTTCAAACTGCTGTCAGACGTGCGTGCTCTCTGTTTTCTGCTGCCCTGCGCGTTGTAGAAGAGTGCACAGCTCCCCCTGACATTCAGTGCACAGCGAAGTCGACTGCAAAAAAACAGCAGCTGCTCACTCCCAAACACAAGGCGCTGTCTATGTCCTTGCTACCCGAGCAACTCAACGCAAGCCCTTCTTCTCTGCATCTCGGTAGCTCAGGGCACGAACAAGAATTCTCCAGATTCGTCTGCATCAGGACCAAGTCAAAACGCAGGAAAGTCGTCCTGGAGCACCTGCCAGAAGCATGCCAGAGGTGACCTGAAAGGGCTGGCAGCTGCAGCCACCGTCTTCTAGCAGTGCCAAGGCTGCGCACACAAGCCGGTTTCGTTCTTCGCCTCTCAGAAGCCAACCGCACTCCCCGGCTGCCGGAGGCGAAGAAGCGGCTACTAGGTGTACCGCTGACGTGAACCGCACTTGTAGGCTGTAAAGCGCGGCTTCGGCAGAGGGACGCCGGCAACCGCCGCTTCCCTGCGGACAGCTGGGGAGAGCCGAAGACTGCGTCTCTAGCGGACTGCATCATAGCGAAAAGCTTTTCCCGCGTGTCTCGACGGGGGAGAGCTTGCCAGCACAGTGCACGCATCCCGCCCTTGCCCAGAAACATATATTTGCTGAACTCTCCAAAAACACTGCCCTTTCCTAGGCAAGCTTCAAACTGCTGTCAGACATCTGTGCTCTCTGTTTTCTGCTGCCCTGCTGGTTGTCGAAGTGTGCACAGCTCACCCTGGCATTCAGTGCACAGCGAAGTCAATTGCAAAAAACCAGCAGCTGCTCACTCCCAAACGCAAGGCGCTGTCTATGTCCTTGCTACCCGAGCAACTCAACGCAGCCCTTCTTCTCTGCATCTAGGAAGCTCAGGGCACGAACAAGAATTTTCCAGATTCGTCTGCATCAGGACCAAGTCAAAACCCAGGAAAGTCGTCCTGGAGCACCTGCCAGAAGCATCCCAGAAGTGAAGTGAAAGGGCTGGCAGCTGCAGCCACCGTCTTCTAGCAGTGCCAAGGCTGCGCACACAAGCCGGTTTCGTTCTTCGCCTCTCAGAAGCCAACCGCTCTCCCCGGCTGCCGGAGGCGAAGAAGCGGCTACTAGGTGCACCGCTGACGTGAACCGCACTTGTAGGCTGCAAAGCGCGGCTTCGGCAGAAGGACGCCGGCAACCGCCGCTTCCCTGCGGACAGCTGCGGAGAGCCGAAGACTGCGTCTCTAGCGGACTGCATCATAGCGAAAAGCTTTTCCCACGTGTCTCGACGGGAGAGAGCTTGCCAGCACAGTGCACGCATCCCGCCCTTGCCCAGAAACATATATTTGCTGAACTCTCCAAAAACACTGCTCTTTCCTAGGCAAGCTTCAAACTGCTGTCAGACATCTGTGCTCTCTGTTTTCTGCTGCCCTGCGCGTTGTAGAAGAGTGCACAGCTCCCCTTGACATTCAGTGCACAGCGAAGTCAACTGCAAAAAAACAGCAGCTGCTCACTCCCAAACACAAGGCGCTGTCTATGTCCTTGCTTCCCTTGCAACTCAGCACAGCCCTTCTTTTCTGTAGCTGCCATCGATATCTCTGCAACTCGTAAACTCAGGGTACGAACAAGAAATCTCCAGATTCGTCTGCATCAGGACCAAGTCGTAACCCAGGAAAGTCGTCCTGGAGCACCTGCCAGAAGCATGCCAGAGGTGACCTGAAAGGGCTGGCAGCTGCAGCCATCGTCCTCTAGCAGTGCCAAGGCAGCGCACACAAGCCGGTTTCGTTCTTCGCCTCTCAGAAGCCAACCGCACTCCCCGGCTGCCGGAGGCGAAGAAGCGGCTACTAGGTGCACCGCTGAAGTGAACCGCACTTGTAGGCTGCAAAGCGCGGCTTCGGCAGAAAGAAGCCGGCAACCGCCGCTTCCCTGCGGACAGCTGCGGAGAGCCGAAGTCTGCGTCTCTAGCGGACTGCATCATAGCGAAAAGCTTTTCCAGCGTGTCTCGCAGGGAGAAAGCTTGCCAGCACAGTGCACGCATCCCGCCCTTGCCCAGAAACATATATTTGCTGAACACTCCAAAAACACTGCTCTTTCCTACGCAAGCTTCAAACTGCTGTCAGACGTGCGTGCTCTCTGTTTTCTGCTGCCCTGCGCGTTGTAGAAGAGTGCACAGCTCCCCCTGACATTCAGTGCACAGCGAAGTCGACTGCAAAAAAACAGCAGCTGCTCACTCCCAAACACAAGGCGCTGTCTATGTCCTTGCTACCCGAGCAACTCAACGCAAGCCCTTCTTCTCTGCATCTCGGTAGCTCAGGGCACGAACAAGAATTCTCCAGATTCGTCTGCATCAGGACCAAGTCAAAACGCAGGAAAGTCGTCCTGGAGCACCTGCCAGAAGCATGCCAGAGGTGACCTGAAAGGGCTGGCAGCTGCAGCCACCGTCTTCTAGCAGTGCCAAGGCTGCGCACACAAGCCGGTTTCGTTCTTCGCCTCTCAGAAGCCAACCGCACTCCCCGGCTGCCGGAGGCGAAGAAGCGGCTACTAGGTGTACCGCTGACGTGAACCGCACTTGTAGGCTGCAAAGCGCGGCTTCGGCAGAAGGACGCCGGCAACCGCCGCTTCCCTGCGGACAGCTGGGGAGAGCCGAAGATTGCGTCTCTAGCGGACTGCATCATAGCGAAAAGCTTTTCCCGCGTGTCTCGACGGGAGAGAGCTTGCCAGCACAGTGCACGCATCCCGCCCTTGCCCAGAAACATATATTTGCTGAACTCTCCAAAAACACTGCCCTTTCCTAGGCAAGCTTCAAACTGCTGTCAGACATCTGTGCTCTCTGTTTTCTGCTGCCCTGCGCGTTGTAGAAGAGTGCACAGCTCCCCCTGACATTCAGTGCACAGCGAAGTCAACTGCAAAAAAACAGCAGCTGCTCACTCCCAAACACAAGGCGCTGTCTATGTCCTTGCTTCCCTTGCAACTCAGCACAGCCCTTCTTTTCTGTAGCTGCCATCGATATCTCTGCAACTCGTAAACTCAGGGTACGAACAAGAAATCTCCAGATTCGTCTGCATCAGGACCAAGTCGTAACCCAGGAAAGTCGTCCTGGAGCACCTGCCAGAAGCATGCCAGAGGTGACCTGAAAGGGCTGGCAGCTGCAGCCATCGTCCTCTAGCAGTGCCAAGGCAGCGCACACAAGCCGGTTTCGTTCTTCGCCTCTCAGAAGCCAACCGCACTCCCCGGCTGCCGGAGGCGAAGAAGCGGCTACTAGGTGCACCGCTGAAGTGAACCGCACTTGTAGGCTGCAAAGCGCGGCTTCGGCAGAAAGAAGCCGGCAACCGCCGCTTCCCTGCGGACAGCTGCGGAGAGCCGAAGTCTGCGTCTCTAGCGGACTGCATCATAGCGAAAAGCTTTTCCAGCGTGTCTCGCAGGGAGAAAGCTTGCCAGCACAGTGCACGCATCCCGCCCTTGCCCAGAAACATATATTTGCTGAACACTCCAAAAACACTGCTCTTTCCTACGCAAGCTTCAAACTGCTGTCAGACGTGCGTGCTCTCTGTTTTCTGCTGCCCTGCGCGTTGTAGAAGAGTGCACAGCTCCCCCTGACATTCAGTGCACAGCGAAGTCGACTGCAAAAAACCAGCAGCTGCTCACTCCCAAACACAAGGCGCTGTCTATGTCCTTCCTACCCGAGCAACTCAACGCAAGCCCTTCTTCTCTGCATCTCGGTAGCTCAGGGCACGAACAAGAATTCTCCAGATTCGTCTGCATCAGGACCAAGTCAAAACGCAGGAAAGTCGTCCTGGAGCACCTGCCAGAAGCATGCCAGAGGTGACCTGAAAGGGCTGGCAGCTGCAGCCACCGTCTTCTAGCAGTGCCAAGGCTGCGCACACAAGCCGGTTTCGTTCTTCGCCTCTCAGAAGCCAACCGCACTCCCCGGCTGCCGGAGGCGAAGAAGCGGCTACTAGGTGTACCGCTGACGTGAACCGCACTTGTAGGCTGTAAAGCGCGGCTTCGGCAGAGGGACGCCGGCAACCGCCGCTTCCCTGCGGACAGCTGGGGAGAGCCGAAGACTGCGTCTCTAGCGGACTGCATCATAGCGAAAAGCTTTTCCCGCGTGTCTCGACGGGGGAGAGCTTGCCAGCACAGTGCACGCATCCCGCCCTTGCCCAGAAACATATATTTGCTGAACTCTCCAAAAACACTGCCCTTTCCTAGGCAAGCTTCAAACTGCTGTCAGACATCTGTGCTCTCTGTTTTCTGCTGCCCTGCTGGTTGTCGAAGTGTGCACAGCTCACCCTGGCATTCAGTGCACAGCGAAGTCAATTGCAAAAAACCAGCAGCTGCTCACTCCCAAACGCAAGGCGCTGTCTATGTCCTTGCTACCCGAGCAACTCAACGCAGCCCTTCTTCTCTGCATCTAGGAAGCTCAGGGCACGAACAAGAATTTTCCAGATTCGTCTGCATCAGGACCAAGTCAAAACCCAGGAAAGTCGTCCTGGAGCACCTGCCAGAAGCATCCCAGAAGTGAAGTGAAAGGGCTGGCAGCTGCAGCCACCGTCTTCTAGCAGTGCCAAGGCTGCGCACACAAGCCGGTTTCGTTCTTCGCCTCTCAGAAGCCAACCGCTCTCCCCGGCTGCCGGAGGCGAAGAAGCGGCTACTAGGTGCACCGCTGACGTGAACCGCACTTGTAGGCTGCAAAGCGCGGCTTCGGCAGAAGGACGCCGGCAACCGCCGCTTCCCTGCGGACAGCTGCGGAGAGCCGAAGACTGCGTCTCTAGCGGACTGCATCATAGCGAAAAGCTTTTGCAGCGTGTCTCGACGGGAGAGAGCTTGCCAGCACAGTGCACGCATCCCGCCCTTGCCCAGAAACATATATTTGCTGAACTCTCCAAAAACACTGCTCTTTCCTAGGCAAGCTTCAAACTGCTGTCAGACATCTGTGCTCTCTGTTTTCTGCTGCCCTGCGCGTTGTAGAAGAGTGCACAGCTCCCCTTGACATTCAGTGCACAGCGAAGTCAACTGCAAAAAAACAGCAGCTGCTCACTCCCAAACACAAGGCGCTGTCTATGTCCTTGCTTCCCTTGCAACTCAGCACAGCCCTTCTTTTCTGTAGCTGCCATCGATATCTCTGCAACTCGTAAACTCAGGGTACGAACAAGAAATCTCCAGATTCGTCTGCATCAGGACCAAGTCGTAACCCAGGAAAGTCGTCCTGGAGCACCTGCCAGAAGCATGCCAGAGGTGACCTGAAAGGGCTGGCAGCTGCAGCCATCGTCCTCTAGCAGTGCCAAGGCAGCGCACACAAGCCGGTTTCGTTCTTCGCCTCTCAGAAGCCAACCGCACTCCCCGGCTGCCGGAGGCGAAGAAGCGGCTACTAGGTGCACCGCTGAAGTGAACCGCACTTGTAGGCTGCAAAGCGCGGCTTCGGCAGAAAGAAGCCGGCAACCGCCGCTTCCCTGCGGACAGCTGCGGAGAGCCGAAGTCTGCGTCTCTAGCGGACTGCATCATAGCGAAAAGCTTTTCCAGCGTGTCTCGCAGGGAGAAAGCTTGCCAGCACAGTGCACGCATCCCGCCCTTGCCCAGAAACATATATTTGCTGAACACTCCAAAAACACTGCTCTTTCCTACGCAAGCTTCAAACTGCTGTCAGACGTGCGTGCTCTCTGTTTTCTGCTGCCCTGCGCGTTGTAGAAGAGTGCACAGCTCCCCCTGACATTCAGTGCACAGCGAAGTCGACTGCAAAAAAACAGCAGCTGCTCACTCCCAAACACAAGGCGCTGTCTATGTCCTTGCTACCCGAGCAACTCAACGCAAGCCCTTCTTCTCTGCATCTCGGTAGCTCAGGGCACGAACAAGAATTCTCCAGATTCGTCTGCATCAGGACCAAGTCAAAACGCAGGAAAGTCGTCCTGGAGCACCTGCCAGAAGCATGCCAGAGGTGACCTGAAAGGGCTGGCAGCTGCAGCCACCGTCTTCTAGCAGTGCCAAGGCTGCGCACACAAGCCGGTTTCGTTCTTCGCCTCTCAGAAGCCAACCGCACTCCCCGGCTGCCGGAGGCGAAGAAGCGGCTACTAGGTGTACCGCTGACGTGAACCGCACTTGTAGGCTGCAAAGCGCGGCTTCGGCAGAAGGACGCCGGCAACCGCCGCTTCCCTGCGGACAGCTGGGGAGAGCCGAAGATTGCGTCTCTAGCGGACTGCATCATAGCGAAAAGCTTTTCCCGCGTGTCTCGACGGGAGAGAGCTTGCCAGCACAGTGCACGCATCCCGCCCTTGCCCAGAAACATATATTTGCTGAACTCTCCAAAAACACTGCCCTTTCCTAGGCAAGCTTCAAACTGCTGTCAGACATCTGTGCTCTCTGTTTTCTGCTGCCCTGCGCGTTGTAGAAGAGTGCACAGCTCCCCCTGACATTCAGTGCACAGCGAAGTCGACTGCAAAAAACCAGCAGCTGCTCACTCCCAAACACAAGGCGCTGTCTATGTCCTTGCTTCCCGTGCAACTCAGCACAGCCCTTCTTTTCTGTAGCTGCCATCGATATCTCTGCAACTCGTAAACTCAGGATACGAACAAGAAATCTCCAGATTCGTCTGCATCAGGACCAAGTCGAAACCCAGGAAAGTCGTCCTGGAGCACCTGCCAGAAGCATGCCAGAGGTGACCTGAAAGGGCTGGCAGCTGCAGCCATCGTCCTCTAGCAGTGCCAAGGCAGCGCACACAAGCCGGTTTCGTTCTTCGCCTCTCAGAAGCCAACCGCACTCCCCGGCTGCCGGAGGCGAAGAAGCGGCTACTAGGTGCACCGCTGACGTGAACCGCACTTGTAGGCTGCAAAGCGCGGCTTCGGCAGAAAGAAGCCGGCAACCGCCGCTTCCCTGCGGACAGCTGCGGAGAGCCGAAGTCTGCGTCTCTAGCGGACTGCATCATAGCGAAAAGCTTTTCCAGCGTGTCTCGCAGGGAGAAAGCTTGCCAGCACAGTGCACGCATCCCGCCCTTGCCCAGAAACATATATTTGCTGAACTCTCCAAAAACACTGCTCTTTCCTAGGCAAGCTTCAAACTGCTGTCAGACATCTGTGCTCTCTGTTTTCTGCTGCCCTGCGCGTTGTAGAAGAGTGCACAGCTCCCCCTGACATTCAGTGCACAGCGAAGTCGACTGCAAAAAACCAGCAGCTGCTCACTCCCAAACACAAGGCGCTGTCTACGTCCTTGCTACCCGAGCAACTGAACGCAAGCCCTTCTTCTCTGCATCTCGGTAGCTCAGGGCACGAACAAGAATTCTCCAGATTCGTCTGCATAGGACCAAGTCAAAACGCAGGAAAGTCGTCCTGGAGCACCTGCCAGAAGCATGCCAGAGGTGACCTGAAAGGGCTGGTAGCTGCAGCCACCGTCTTCTAGCAGTGCCAAGGCAGCGCACACAAGCCGGTTTCGTTCTTCGCCTCTCAGAAGCCAACCGCTCTCACCGGCTGCCGGAGGCGAAGAAGCGGCTACTAGGTGCACCGCTGACGTGAACCGCACTTGTAGGCTGTAAAGCGCGGCTTCGGCAGAAGGACGCCGGCAACCGCCGCTTCCCTGCGGACAGCTGCGGAGAGCCGAAGACTGCGTCTCTAGCGGACTGCATCATAGCGAAAAGCTTTTCCAGCGTGTCTCGCAGGGAGAAAGCTTGCCAGCGCAGTGCACGCATCCCGCCCTTGCCCAGAAACATGGATCTGCTGAACACTCCGAAAACACTGCTCTTTCCTAGGCAAGCTTCAAACTGCTCTAAGACATCTGTGCTCTCTGTTTTCTGCTGCCCTGCTGGTTGTCGAAGTGTGCACAGCTCACCCTGGCATTCAGTGCACAGCGAAGTCAATTGCAAAAAACCAGCAGCTGCTCACTCCCAAACACAAGGCGCTCTCTATGTCCTTGCTACCCGAGCAACTCAGCGCAGGCCTTCTTCTCTGCATCTCGGTAGCTCAGGGCACGAACAAGAATTCTCCAGATTCGTCTGCATCAGGACCAAGTCAAAACGCAGGAAAGTCGTCCTGGAGCACCTGCCAGAAGCATGCCAGAGGTGACCTGAAAGGGCTGGCAGCTGCAGCCACCGTCTTCTAGCAGTGCCAAGGCTGCGCACACAAGCCGGTTTCGTTCTTCGCCTCTCAGAAGCCAACCGCACTCCCCGGCTGCCGGAGGCGAAGAAGCGGCTACTAGGTGCACCGCTGACGTGAACCGCACTTGTAGGCTGTAAAGCGCGGCTTCGGCAGAAGGACGCCGGCAACCGCCGCTTCCCTGCGGACAGCTGGGGAGAGCCGAAGACTGCGTCTCTAGCGGACTGCATCATAGCGAAAAGCTTTTCCCGCGTGTCTCGACGGGAGAGAGCTTGCCAGCACAGTGCACGCATCCCGCCCTTGCCCAGAAACATATATTTGCTGAACTCTCCAAAAACACTGCCCTTTCCTAGGCAAGCTTCAAACTGCTGTCAGACATCTGTGCTCTCTGTTTTCTGCTGCCCTGCGCGTTGTAGAAGAGTGCACAGCTCCCCCTGACATTCAGTGCACAGCGAAGTCAACTGCAAAAAAACAGCAGCTGCTCACTCCCAAACACAAGGCGCTGTCTATGTCCTTGCTTCCCTGCAACTCAGCACAGCCCTTCTTTTCTGCAGCTGCCATCGAGTTCTCTGTATCTCGGGAGCTCAGGGAACGAACAAGAATTCTCCAGATTCGTCTGCATCAGGACCAAGTCAAAACGCAGGAATGTCATCCTGGAGCACCTGCCAGAAGCATCCCAGAAGTGACCTGAAAGGGCTGGCTGCTGCAGCCACTGTCCTCTAGCAGTGCCAAGGCTGCGCACACAAGCCGGTTTCGTTCTTCGCCTCTCAGAAGCCAACCGCTCTCCCCGGCTGCCGGAGGCGAAGAAAGTGGCTACTAGGTGCACCGCTGACGTGAACCGCACTTGTAGGCTGCAAAGCGCGGCTTCGGCAGAAGGACGCCGGCAACCGCCGCTTCCCTGCGGACAGCTGCGGAGAGCCGAAGACGGCGTCTCTAGCGGACTGCATCATAGCGAAAAGCTTTTCCAGCGTCTCTCGCAGGGAGAAAGCTTGCCAGCACAGTGCACGCATCCCGCCCTTGCCCAGAAACAGGGATCCGCTGAACACTCCGAAAACACTGCTCTTTCCTAGGCAAGCTTCAAACTGCTGTCAGACATCTGTGCTCTCTGTTTTCTGCTGCCCTGCTGGTTGTCGAAGTGTGCACAGCTCACCCTGGCATTCAGTGCACAGCGAAGTCAATTGCAAAAAACCAGCAGCTGCTCACTCCCAAACGCAAGGCGCTGTCTATGTCCTTGCTACCCGAGCAACTCAACGCAGCCCTTCTTCTCTGCATCTAGGAAGCTCAGGGCACGAACAAGAATTTTCCAGATTCGTCTGCATCAGGACCAAGTCAAAACCCAGGAAAGTCGTCCTGGAGCACCTGCCAGAAGCATCCCAGAAGTCAAGTGAAAGGGCTGGCAGCTGCAGCCACCGTCTTCTAGCAGTGCCAAGGCTGCGCACACAAGCCGGTTTCGTTCTTCGCCTCTCAGAAGCCAACCGCTCTCCCCGGCTGCCGGAGGCGAAGAAGCGGCTACTAGGTGCACCGCTGACGTGAACCGCACTTGTAGGCTGCAAAGCGCGGCTTCGGCAGAAGGACGCCGGCAACCGCCGCTTCCCTGCGGACAGCTGCGGAGAGCCGAAGACTGCGTCTCTAGCGGACTGCATCATAGCGAAAAGCTTTTGCAGCGTGTCTCGACGGGAGAGAGCTTGCCAGCACAGTGCACGCATCCCGCCCTTGCCCAGAAACATATATTTGCTGAACTCTCCAAAAACACTGCTCTTTCCTAGGCAAGCTTCAAACTGCTGTCAGACATCTGTGCTCTCTGTTTTCTGCTGCCCTGCGCGTTGTAGAAGAGTGCACAGCTCCCCCTGACATTCAGTGCACAGCGAAGTCAACTGCAAAAAAACAGCAGCTGCTCACTCCCAAACACAAGGCGCTGTCTATGTCCTTGCTTCCCTTGCAACTCAGCACAGCCCTTCTTTTCTGTAGCTGCCATCGATATCTCTGCAACTCGTAAACTCAGGGTACGAACAAGAAATCTCCAGATTCGTCTGCATCAGGACCAAGTCGTAACCCAGGAAAGTCGTCCTGGAGCACCTGCCAGAAGCATGCCAGAGGTGACCTGAAAGGGCTGGCAGCTGCAGCCATCGTCCTCTAGCAGTGCCAAGGCAGCGCACACAAGCCGGTTTCGTTCTTCGCCTCTCAGAAGCCAACCGCACTCCCCGGCTGCCGGAGGCGAAGAAGCGGCTACTAGGTGCACCGCTGAAGTGAACCGCACTTGTAGGCTGCAAAGCGCGGCTTCGGCAGAAAGAAGCCGGCAACCGCCGCTTCCCTGCGGACAGCTGCGGAGAGCCGAAGTCTGCGTCTCTAGCGGACTGCATCATAGCGAAAAGCTTTTCCAGCGTGTCTCGCAGGGAGAAAGCTTGCCAGCACAGTGCACGCATCCCGCCCTTGCCCAGAAACATATATTTGCTGAACACTCCAAAAACACTGCTCTTTCCTACGCAAGCTTCAAACTGCTGTCAGACGTGCGTGCTCTCTGTTTTCTGCTGCCCTGCGCGTTGTAGAAGAGTGCACAGCTCCCCCTGACATTCAGTGCACAGCGAAGTCGACTGCAAAAAAACAGCAGCTGCTCACTCCCAAACACAAGGCGCTGTCTATGTCCTTGCTACCCGAGCAACTCAACGCAAGCCCTTCTTCTCTGCATCTCGGTAGCTCAGGGCACGAACAAGAATTCTCCAGATTCGTCTGCATCAGGACCAAGTCAAAACGCAGGAAAGTCGTCCTGCAGCACCTGCCAGAAGCATGTCAGAGGTGACCTGAAAGGGCTGGCAGCTGCAGCCACCGTCTTCTAGCAGTGCCAAGGCTGCGCACACAAGCCGGTTTCGTTCTTCGCCTCTCAGAAGCCAACCGCACTCCCCGGCTGCCGGAGGCGAAGAAGCGGCTACTAGGTGTACCGCTGACGTGAACCGCACTTGTAGGCTGTAAAGCGCGGCTTCGGCAGAAGGACGCCGGCAACCGCCGCTTCCCTGCGGACAGCTGGGGAGAGCCGAAGACTGCGTCTCTAGCGGACTGCATCATAGCGAAAAGCTTTTCCCACGTGTCTCGACGGGAGAGAGCTTGCCAGCACAGTGCACGCATCCCGCCCTTGCCCAGAAACATATATTTGCTGAACTCTCCAAAAACACTGCCCTTTCCTAGGCAAGCTTCAAACTGCTGTCAGACATCTGTGCTCTCTGTTTTCTGCTGCCCTGCGCGTTGTAGAAGAGTGCACAGCTCCCCCTGACATTCAGTGCACAGCGAAGTCAACTGCAAAAAAACAGCAGCTGCTCACTCCCAAACACAAGGCGCTGTCTATGTCCTTGCTTCCCTTGCAACTCAGCACAGCCCTTCTTTTCTGTAGCTGCCATCGATATCTCTGCAACTCGTAAACTCAGGGTACGAACAAGAAATCTCCAGATTCGTCTGCATCAGGACCAAGTCGTAACCCAGGAAAGTCGTCCTGGAGCACCTGCCAGAAGCATGCCAGAGGTGACCTGAAAGGGCTGGCAGCTGCAGCCATCGTCCTCTAGCAGTGCCAAGGCAGCGCACACAAGCCGGTTTCGTTCTTCGCCTCTCAGAAGCCAACCGCACTCCCCGGCTGCCGGAGGCGAAGAAGCGGCTACTAGGTGCACCGCTGAAGTGAACCGCACTTGTAGGCTGCAAAGCGCGGCTTCGGCAGAAAGAAGCCGGCAACCGCCGCTTCCCTGCGGACAGCTGCGGAGAGCCGAAGTCTGCGTCTCTAGCGGACTGCATCATAGCGAAAAGCTTTTCCAGCGTGTCTCGCAGGGAGAAAGCTTGCCAGCACAGTGCACGCATCCCGCCCTTGCCCAGAAACATATATTTGCTGAACACTCCAAAAACACTGCTCTTTCCTACGCAAGCTTCAAACTGCTGTCAGACGTGCGTGCTCTCTGTTTTCTGCTGCCCTGCGCGTTGTAGAAGAGTGCACAGCTCCCCCTGACATTCAGTGCACAACGAAGTCGACTGCAAAAAAACAGCAGCTGCTCACTCCCAAACACAAGGCGCTGTCTATGTCCTTGCTACCCGAGCAACTCAACGCAAGCCCTTCTTCTCTGCATCTCGGTAGCTCAGGGCACGAACAAGAATTCTCCAGATTCGTCTGCATCAGGACCAAGTCAAAACGCAGGAAAGTCGTCCTGGAGCACCTGCCAGAAGCATGCCAGAGGTGACCTGAAAGGGCTGGCAGCTGCAGCCACCGTCTTCTAGCAGTGCCAAGGCTGCGCACACAAGCCGGTTTCGTTCTTCGCCTCTCAGAAGCCAACCGCACTCCCCGGCTGCCGGAGGCGAAGAAGCGGCTACTAGGTGTACCGCTGACGTGAACCGCACTTGTAGGCTGTAAAGCGCGGCTTCGGCAGAAGGACGCCGGCAACCGCCGCTTCCCTGCGGACAGCTGGGGAGAGCCGAAGACTGCGTCTCTAGCGGACTGCATCATAGCGAAAAGCTTTTCCCGCGTGTCTCGACGGGAGAGAGCTTGCCAGCACAGTGCACGCATCCCGCCCTTGCCCAGAAACATATATTTGCTGAACTCTCCAAAAACACTGCCCTTTCCTAGGCAAGCTTCAAACTGCTGTCAGACATCTGTGCTCTCTGTTTTCTGCTGCCCTGCTGGTTGTCGAAGTGTGCACAGCTCACCCTGGCATTCAGTGCACAGCGAAGTCAATTGCAAAAAACCAGCAGCTGCTCACTCCCAAACGCAAGGCGCTGTCTATGTCCTTGCTACCCGAGCAACTCAACGCAGCCCTTCTTCTCTGCATCTAGGAAGCTCAGGGCACGAACAAGAATTTTCCAGATTCGTCTGCATCAGGACCAAGTCAAAACCCAGGAAAGTCGTCCTGGAGCACCTGCCAGAAGCATCCCAGAAGTGAAGTGAAAGGGCTGGCAGCTGCAGCCACCGTCTTCTAGCAGTGCCAAGGCTGCGCACACAAGCCGGTTTCGTTCTTCGCCTCTCAGAAGCCAACCGCTCTCCCCGGCTGCCGGAGGCGAAGAAGCGGCTACTAGGTGCACCGCTGACGTGAACCGCACTTGTAGGCTGCAAAGCGCGGCTTCGGCAGAAGGACGCCGGCAACCGCCGCTTCCCTGCGGACAGCTGCGGAGAGCCGAAGACTGCGTCTCTAGCGGACTGCATCATAGCGAAAAGCTTTTCCCACGTGTCTCGACGGGAGAGAGCTTGCCAGCACAGTGCACGCATCCCGCCCTTGCCCAGAAACATATATTTGCTGAACTCTCCAAAAACACTGCCCTTTCCTAGGCAAGCTTCAAACTGCTGTCAGACATCTGTGCTCTCTGTTTTCTGCTGCCCTGCGCGTTGTAGAAGAGTGCACAGCTCCCCCTGACATTCAGTGCACAGCGAAGTCAACTGCAAAAAAACAGCAGCTGCTCACTCCCAAACACAAGGCGCTGTCTATGTCCTTGCTTCCCTTGCAACTCAGCACAGCCCTTCTTTTCTGTAGCTGCCATCGATATCTCTGCAACTCGTAAACTCAGGGTACGAACAAGAAATCTCCAGATTCGTCTGCATCAGGACCAAGTCGTAACCCAGGAAAGTCGTCCTGGAGCACCTGCCAGAAGCATGCCAGAGGTGACCTGAAAGGGCTGGCAGCTGCAGCCATCGTCCTCTAGCAGTGCCAAGGCAGCGCACACAAGCCGGTTTCGTTCTTCGCCTCTCAGAAGCCAACCGCACTCCCCGGCTGCCGGAGGCGAAGAAGCGGCTACTAGGTGCACCGCTGAAGTGAACCGCACTTGTAGGCTGCAAAGCGCGGCTTCGGCAGAAAGAAGCCGGCAACCGCCGCTTCCCTGCGGACAGCTGCGGAGAGCCGAAGTCTGCGTCTCTAGCGGACTGCATCATAGCGAAAAGCTTTTCCAGCGTGTCTCGCAGGGAGAAAGCTTGCCAGCACAGTGCACGCATCCCGCCCTTGCCCAGAAACATATATTTGCTGAACACTCCAAAAACACTGCTCTTTCCTACGCAAGCTTCAAACTGCTGTCAGACGTGCGTGCTCTCTGTTTTCTGCTGCCCTGCGCGTTGTAGAAGAGTGCACAGCTCCCCCTGACATTCAGTGCACAGCGAAGTCGACTGCAAAAAAACAGCAGCTGCTCACTCCCAAACACAAGGCGCTGTCTATGTCCTTGCTACCCGAGCAACTCAACGCAAGCCCTTCTTCTCTGCATCTCGGTAGCTCAGGGCACGAACAAGAATTCTCCAGATTCGTCTGCATCAGGACCAAGTCAAAACGCAGGAAAGTCGTCCTGGAGCACCTGCCAGAAGCATGCCAGAGGTGACCTGAAAGGGCTGGCAGCTGCAGCCACCGTCTTCTAGCAGTGCCAAGGCTGCGCACACAAGCCGGTTTCGTTCTTCGCCTCTCAGAAGCCAACCGCACTCCCCGGCTGCCGGAGGCGAAGAAGCGGCTACTAGGTGTACCGCTGACGTGAACCGCACTTGTAGGCTGTAAAGCGCGGCTTCGGCAGAAGGACGCCGGCAACCGCCGCTTCCCTGCGGACAGCTGGGGAGAGCCGAAGACTGCGTCTCTAGCGGACTGCATCATAGCGAAAAGCTTTTCCCGCGTGTCTCGACGGGAGAGAGCTTGCCAGCACAGTGCACGCATCCCGCCCTTGCCCAGAAACATATATTTGCTGAACTCTCCAAAAACACTGCCCTTTCCTAGGCAAGCTTCAAACTGCTGTCAGACATCTGTGCTCTCTGTTTTCTGCTGCCCTGCTGGTTGTCGAAGTGTGCACAGCTCACCCTGGCATTCAGTGCACAGCGAAGTCAATTGCAAAAAACCAGCAGTTGCTCACTCCCAAACGCAAGGCGCTGTCTATGTCCTTGCTACCCGAGCAACTCAACGCAGCCCTTCTTCTCTGCATCTAGGAAGCTCAGGGCACGAACAAGAATTTTCCAGATTCGTCTGCATCAGGACCAAGTCAAAACCCAGGAAAGTCGTCCTGGAGCACCTGCCAGAAGCATCCCAGAAGTGAAGTGAAAGGGCTGGCAGCTGCAGCCACCGTCTTCTAGCAGTGCCAAGGCTGCGCACACAAGCCGGTTTCGTTCTTCGCCTCTCAGAAGCCAACCGCTCTCCCCGGCTGCCGGAGGCGAAGAAGCGGCTACTAGGTGCACCGCTGACGTGAACCGCACTTGTAGGCTGCAAAGCGCGGCTTCGGCAGAAGGACGCCGGCAACCGCCGCTTCCCTGCGGACAGCTGCGGAGAGCCGAAGACTGCGTCTCTAGCGGACTGCATCATAGCGAAAAGCTTTTGCAGCGTGTCTCGACGGGAGAGAGCTTGCCAGCACAGTGCACGCATCCCGCCCTTGCCCAGAAACATATATTTGCTGAACTCTCCAAAAACACTGCTCTTTCCTAGGCAAGCTTCAAACTGCTGTCAGACATCTGTGCTCTCTGTTTTCTGCTGCCCTGCGCGTTGTAGAAGAGTGCACAGCTCCCCTTGACATTCAGTGCACAGCGAAGTCAACTGCAAAAAAACAGCAGCTGCTCACTCCCAAACACAAGGCGCTGTCTATGTCCTTGCTTCCCTTGCAACTCAGCACAGCCCTTCTTTTCTGTAGCTGCCATCGATATCTCTGCAACTCGTAAACTCAGGGTACGAACAAGAAATCTCCAGATTCGTCTGCATCAGGACCAAGTCGTAACCCAGGAAAGTCGTCCTGGAGCACCTGCCAGAAGCATGCCAGAGGTGACCTGAAAGGGCTGGCAGCTGCAGCCATCGTCCTCTAGCAGTGCCAAGGCAGCGCACACAAGCCGGTTTCGTTCTTCGCCTCTCAGAAGCCAACCGCACTCCCCGGCTGCCGGAGGCGAAGAAGCGGCTACTAGGTGCACCGCTGAAGTGAACCGCACTTGTAGGCTGCAAAGCGCGGCTTCGGCAGAAAGAAGCCGGCAACCGCCGCTTCCCTGCGGACAGCTGCGGAGAGCCGAAGTCTGCGTCTCTAGCGGACTGCATCATAGCGAAAAGCTTTTCCAGCGTGTCTCGCAGGGAGAAAGCTTGCCAGCACAGTGCACGCATCCCGCCCTTGCCCAGAAACATATATTTGCTGAACACTCCAAAAACACTGCTCTTTCCTACGCAAGCTTCAAACTGCTGTCAGACGTGCGTGCTCTCTGTTTTCTGCTGCCCTGCGCGTTGTAGAAGAGTGCACAGCTCCCCCTGACATTCAGTGCACAGCGAAGTCGACTGCAAAAAAACAGCAGCTGCTCACTCCCAAACACAAGGCGCTGTCTATGTCCTTGCTACCCGAGCAACTCAACGCAAGCCCTTCTTCTCTGCATCTCGGTAGCTCAGGGCACGAACAAGAATTCTCCAGATTCGTCTGCATCAGGACCAAGTCAAAACGCAGGAAAGTCGTCCTGGAGCACCTGCCAGAAGCATGCCAGAGGTGACCTGAAAGGGCTGGCAGCTGCAGCCACCGTCTTCTAGCAGTGCCAAGGCTGCGCACACAAGCCGGTTTCGTTCTTCGCCTCTCAGAAGCCAACCGCACTCCCCGGCTGCCGGAGGCGAAGAAGCGGCTACTAGGTGTACCGCTGACGTGAACCGCACTTGTAGGCTGCAAAGCGCGGCTTCGGCAGAAGGACGCCGGCAACCGCCGCTTCCCTGCGGACAGCTGGGGAGAGCCGAAGACTGCGTCTCTAGCGGACTGCATCATAGCGAAAAGCTTTTCCCGCGTGTCTCGACGGGAGAGAGCTTGCCAGCACAGTGCACGCATCCCGCCCTTGCCCAGAAACATATATTTGCTGAACTCTCCAAAAACACTGCCCTTTCCTAGGCAAGCTTCAAACTGCTGTCAGACATCTGTGCTCTCTGTTTTCTGCTGCCCTGCGCGTTGTAGAAGAGTGCACAGCTCCCCCTGACATTCAGTGCACAGCGAAGTCAACTGCAAAAAAACAGCAGCTGCTCACTCCCAAACACAAGGCGCTGTCTATGTCCTTGCTTCCCTTGCAACTCAGCACAGCCCTTCTTTTCTGTAGCTGCCATCGATATCTCTGCAACTCGTAAACTCAGGGTACGAACAAGAAATCTCCAGATTCGTCTGCATCAGGACCAAGTCGTAACCCAGGAAAGTCGTCCTGGAGCACCTGCCAGAAGCATCCCAGAAGTGAAGTGAAAGGGCTGGCAGCTGCAGCCACCGTCTTCTAGCAGTGCCAAGGCTGCGCACACAAGCCGGTTTCGTTCTTCGCCTCTCAGAAGCCAACCGCTCTCCCCGGCTGCCGGAGGCGAAGAAGCGGCTACTAGGTGCACCGCTGACGTGAACCGCACTTGTAGGCTGCAAAGCGCGGCTTCGGCAGAAAGAAGCCGGCAACCGCCGCTTCCCTGCGGACAGCTGCGGAGAGCCGAAGTCTGCGTCTCTAGCGGACTGCATCATAGCGAAAAGCTTTTCCAGCGTGTCTCGCAGGGAGAAAGCTTGCCAGCACAGTGCACGCATCCCGCCCTTGCCCAGAAACATATATTTGCTGAACACTCCAAAAACACTGCTCTTTCCTACGCAAGCTTCAAACTGCTGTCAGACCTGCGTGCTAGCTGTTTTTTGCTGCCCTGCGCGTTGTAGAAGAGTGCACAGCTCCCCCTGACATTCAGTGCACAGCGAAGTCGACTGCAAAAAACAGCAGCTGCTCACTCCCAAACACAAGGCGCTGTCTATGTCCTTGCTACCCGAGCAACTCAACGCAAGCCCTTCTTCTCTGCATCTCGGTAGCTCAGGGCACGAACAAGAATTCTCCAGATTCGTCTGCATCAGGACCAAGTCAAAACGCAGGAAAGTCGTCCTGGAGCACCTGCCAGAAGCATGCCAGAGGTGACCTGAAAGGGCTGGCAGCTGCAGCCACCGTCTTCTAGCAGTGCCACGGCTGCGCACACAAGCCGGTTTCGTTCTTCGCCTCTCAGAAGCCAACCGCTCTCCCCGGCTGCCGGAGGCGAAGAAGCGGCTACTAGGTGTACCGCTGACGTGAACCGCACTTGTAGGCTGTAAAGCGCGGCTTCGGCAGAAGGACGCCGGCAACCGCCGCTTCCCTGCGGACAGCTGGGGTGAGCCGAAGACTGCGTCTCTAGCGGAGTGCATCATAGCGAAAAGCTTTTCCCGCGTGTCTCGACGGGAGAGAGCTTGCCAGCACAGTGCACGCATCCCGCCCTTGCCCAGAAACATATATTTGCTGAACTCTCCAAAAACACTGCTCTTTCCTAGGCAAGCTTCAAACTGCTGTCAGACATCTGTGCTCTCTGTTTTCTGCTGCCCTGCGCGTTGTAGAAGAGTGCACAGCTCCCCCTGACATTCAGTGCACAGCGAAGTCAACTGCAAAAAAACAGCAGCTGCTCACTCCCAAAAACAAGGCGCTGTCTATGTCCTTGCTTCCCGTGCAACTCAGCACAGCCCTTCTTTTCTGTAGCTGCCATCGATATCTCTGCAACTCGTAAACTCAGGATACGAACAAGAATTCTCCAGATTCGTCTGCATCAGGACCAAGTCGAAACCCAGGAAAGTCGTCCTGGAGCACCTGCCAGAAGCATGCCAGAGGTGACCTGAAAGGGCTGGCAGCTGCAGCCATCGTCCTCTAGCAGTGCCAAGGCAGCGCACACAAGCCGGTTTCGTTCTTCGCCTCTCAGAAGCCAACCGCACTCCCCGGCTGCCGGAGGCGAAGAAGCGGCTACTAGGTGCACCGCTGACGTGAACCGCACTTGTAGGCTGCAAAGCGCGGCTTCGGCAGAAAGAAGCCGGCAACCGCCGCTTCCCTGCGGACAGCTGCGGAGAGCCGAAGTCTGCGTCTCTAGCGGACTGCATCATAGCGAAAAGCTTTTCCAGCGTGTCTCGCAGGGAGAAAGCTTGCCAGCACAGTGCACGCATCCCGCCCTTGCCCAGAAACATATATTTGCTGAACTCTCCAAAAACACTGCTCTTTCCTAGGCAAGCTTCAAACTGCTGTCAGACATCTGTGCTCTCTGTTTTCTGCTGCCCTGCGCGTTGTAGAAGAGTGCACAGCTCCCCCTGACATTCAGTGCACAGCGAAGTCGACTGCAAAAAACCAGCAGCTGCTCACTCCCAAACACAAGGCGCTGTCTACGTCCTTGCTACCCGAGCAACTGAACGCAAGCCCTTCTTCTCTGCATCTCGGTAGCTCAGGGCACGAACAAGAATTCTCCAGATTCGTCTGCATAGGACCAAGTCAAAACGCAGGAAAGTCGTCCTGGAGCACCTGCCAGAAGCATGCCAGAGGTGACCTGAAAGGGCTGGTAGCTGCAGCCACCGTCTTCTAGCAGTGCCAAGGCTGCGCACACAAGCCGGTTTCGTTCTTCGCCTCTCAGAAGCCAACCGCTCTCACCGGCTGCCGGAGGCGAAGAAGCGGCTACTAGGTGCACCGCTGACGTGAATCGCACTTGTAGGCTGTAAAGCGCGGCTTCGGCAGAAGGACGCCGGCAACCGCCGCTTCCCTGCGGACAGCTGCGGAGAGCCGAAGACTGCGTCTCTAGCGGACTGCATCATAGCGAAAAGCTTTTCCAGCGTGTCTCGCAGGGAGAAAGCTTGCCAGCACAGTGCACGCATCCCGCCCTTGCCCAGAAACATGGATCTGCTGAACACTCCGAAAACACTGCTCTTTCCTAGGCAAGCTTCAAACTGCTGTCAGACATCTGTGCTCTCTGTTTTCTGCTGCCCTGCGCGTTGTCGAAGTGTGCACAGCTCACCCTGGCATTCAGTGCACAGCGAAGTCAATTGCAAAAAACCAGCAGCTGCTCACTCCCAAACACAAGGCGCTCTCTATGTCCTTGCTACCCGAGCAACTCAGCGCAGGCCTTCTTCTCTGCATCTAGGAAGGTCAGGGCACGAACAAGAATTTTCCAGATTCGTCTGCATCAGGACCAAGTCAAAACCCAGGAAAGTCGTCCTGGAGCACCTGCCAGAAGCATCCCAGAAGTGAAGTGAAAGGGCTGGCAGCTGCAGCCACCGTCTTCTAGCAGTGCCAAGGCTGCGCACACAAGCCGGTTTCGTTCTTCGCCTCTCAGAAGCCAACCGCTCTCCCCGGCTGCCGGAGGCGAAAAAGCGGCTACTAGGTGCACCGCTGACGTGAACCGCACTTGTAGGCTGCAAAGCGAGGCTTCGGCAGAAAGAAGCCGGCAACCGCCGCTTCCCTGCGGACAGCTGGGGAGAGCCGAAGACTGCGTCTCTAGCGGAGTGCATCATAGCGAAAAGCTTTTCCCACGTGTCTCGACGGGAGAGAGCTTGCCAGCACAGTGCACGCATCCCGCCCTTGCCCAGAAACATATATTTGCTGAACCCTCCAAAAACACTACTCTTTCCTAGGCAAGCTTCAAACTGCTGTCAGACATCTGTGTTCTCTGTTTTCTGCTGCCCTGCGCGTTGTAGAAGAGTGCACAGCTCCACCTGACATTCAGTGCACAGCGAAGTCAACTGCAAAAAAACAGCAGCTGCTCACTCCCAAACACAAGGCGCTGTCTATGTCCTTGCTTCCCTGCAACTCAGCACAGCCCTTCTTTTCTGCAGCTGCCATCGAGTTTTCTGTATCTCGGGAGCTCAGGGAACGAACAAGAATTCTCCAGATTCGTCTGCATCAGGACCAAGTCAAAACGCAGGAAAGTCGTCCTGGAGCACCTGCCAGAAGCATCCCGGAAGTGACCTGAAAGGGCTGGCAGCTGCAGCCACCGTCCTCTAGCAGTGCCAAGGCTGCGCACACAAGCCGGTTTCATTCTTCGCCTCTCAGAAGCCAGCCGCTCTCCCAGGCTGCCGGAGGCGAAGAAAGTGGCTACTAGGTGCACCGCTGACGTGAACCGCACTTGTAGGCTGCAAAGCGCGGCTTCGGCAGAAGGACGCCGGCAACCGCCGCTTCCCTGCGGACAGCTGCGGAGAGCCGAAGACTGCGTCTCTAGCGGACTGCATCATAGCGAAAAGCTTTTCCAGCGTGTCTCGCAGGGAGAAAGCTTGCCAGCGCAGTGCACGCATCCCGCCCTTGCCCAGAAACATGGATCTGCTGAACACTCCGAAAACACTGCTCTTTCCTAGGCAAGCTTCAAACTGCTCTAAGACATCTGTGCTCTCTGTTTTCTGCTGCCCTGCTGGTTGTCGAAGTGTGCACAGCTCACCCTGGCATTCAGTGCACAGCGAAGTCAATTGCAAAAAACCAGCAGCTGCTCACTCCCAAACACAAGGCGCTCTCTATGTCCTTGCTACCCGAGCAACTCAGCGCAGCCCTTCTTCTCTGCATCTAGGAAGGTCAGGGCACGAACAAGAATTTTCCAGATTCGTCTGCATCAGGACCAAGTCAAAACCCAGGAAAGTCGTCCTGGAGCACCTGCCAGAAGCATCCCAGAAGTGAAGTGAAAGGGCTGGCAGCTGCAGCCACCGTCTTCTAGCAGTGCCAAGGCTGCGCACACAAGCCGGTTTCGTTCTTCGCCTCTCAGAAGCCAACCGCTCTCCCCGGCTGCCGGAGGCGAAAAAGCGGCTACTAGGTGCACCGCTGACGTGAACCGCACTTGTAGGCTGCAAAGCGAGGCTTCGGCAGAAAGAAGCCGGCAACCGCCGCTTCCCTGCGTACAGCTGGGGAGAGCCGAAGACTGCGTCTCTAGCCGAGTGCATCATAGCGAAAAGCTTTTCCCACGTGTCTCGACGAGAGAGAGCTTGCCAGCACAGTGCACGCATCCCGCCCTTGCCCAGAAACATATATTTGCTGAACCCTCCAAAAACACTACTCTTTCCTAGGCAAGCTTCAAACTGCTGTCAGACATCTGTGTTCTCTGTTTTCTGCTGCCCTGCGCGTTGTAGAAGAGTGCACAGCTCCACCTGACATTCAGTGCACAGCGAAGTCAACTGCAAAAAAACAGCAGCTGCTCACTCCCAAACACAAGGCGCTGTCTATGTCCTTGCTTCCCTGCAACTCAGCACAGCCCTTCTTTTCTGCAGCTGCCATCGAGTTTTCTGTATCTCGGGAGCTCAGGGAACGAACAAGAATTCTCCAGATTCGTCTGCATCAGGACCAAGTCAAAACGCAGGAAAGTCGTCCTGGAGCACCTGCCAGAAGCATCCCAGAAGTGACCTGAAAGGGCTGGCAGCTGCAGCCACCGTCCTCTAGCAGTGCCAAGGCTGCGCACACAAGCCGGTTTCGTTCTTCGCCTCTCAGAAGCCAGCCGCTCTCCCAGGCTGCCGGAGGCGAAGAAAGTGGCTACTAGGTGCACCGCTGACGTGAACCGCACTTGTAGGCTGCAAAGCGCGGCTTCGGCAGAAGGACGCCGGCAACCGCCGCTTCCCTGCGGACAGCTGCGGAGAGCCGAAGACGGCGTCTCTAGCGGACTGCATCATAGCGAAAAGCTTTTCCAGCGTGTCTCGCAGGGAGAAAGCTTGCCAGCGCAGTGCACGCATCCCGCTCTTGCCGAGAAACATGGATCCGCTGAACACTCCGAAAACACTGCTCTTTCCTAGGCAAGCTTCAAACTGCTCTAAGACATCTGTGCTCTCTGTTTTCTGCTGCCCTGCTGGTTGTCGAAGTGTGCACAGCTCACCCTGGCATTCAGTGCACAGCGAAGTCAATTGCAAAAAACCAGCAGCTGCTCACTCCCAAACGCAAGGCGCTGTCTATGTCCTTGCTACCCGAGCAACTCAACGCAGCCCTTCTTCTCTGCATCTAGGAAGCTCAGGGCACGAACAAGAATTTTCCAGATTCGTCTGCATCAGGACCAAGTCAAAACGCAGGAAAGTCGTCCTGGAGCACCTGCCAGAAGCATCCCAGAAGTGACCTGAAAGGGCTGGCAGCTGCAGCCACCGTCTTCTAGCAGTGCCAAGGCTGCGCACACAAGCCGGTTTCGTTCTTCGCCTCTCAGAAGCCAACCGCTCTCCCCGGCTGCCGGAGGCGAAGAAGCGGCTACTAGGTGCACCGCTGACGTGAACCGCACTTGTAGGCTGCAAAGCGCGGCTTCGGCAGAAAGAAGCCGGCAACCGCCGCTTCCCTGCGGACAGCTGCGGAGAGCCGAAGTCTGCGTCTCTAGCGGACTGCATCATAGCGAAAAGCTTTTCCAGCGTGTCTCGCAGGGAGAAAGCTTGCCAGCACAGTGCACGCATCCCGCCCTTGCCCAGAAACATATATTTGCTGAACTCTCCAAAAACACTGCTCTTTCCTACGCAAGCTTCAAACTGCTGTCAGACGTGCGTGCTCTCTGTTTTCTGCTGCCCTGCGCGTTGTAGAAGAGTGCACAGCTCCCCCTGACATTCAGTGCACAGCGAAGTCGACTGCAAAAAACCAGCAGCTGCTCACTCCCAAACACAAGGCGCTGTCTATGTCCTTGCTTCCCGTGCAACTCAGCACAGCCCTTCTTTTCTGTAGCTGCCATCGATATCTCTGCAACTCGTAAACTCAGGATACGAACAAGAATTCTCCAGATTCGTCTGCATCAGGACCAAGTCGAAACCCAGGAAAGTCGTCCTGGAGCACCTGCCAGAAGCATGCCAGAGGTGACCTGAAAGGGCTGGCAGCTGCAGCCATCGTCCTCTAGCAGTGCCAAGGCAGCGCACAAAAGCCGGTTTCGTTCTTCGCCTCTCAGAAGCCAACCGCACTCCCCGGCTGCCGGAGGCGAAGAAGCGGCTACTAGGTGCACCGCTGACGTGAACCGCACTTGTAGGCTGCAAAGCGCGGCTTCGGCAGAAAGAAGCCGGCAACCGCCGCTTCCCCGCGGACAGCTGCGGAGAGCCGAAGTCTGCGTCTCTAGCGGACTGCATCATAGCGAAAAGCTTTTCCAGCGTGTCTCGCAGGGAGAAAGCTTGCCAGCACAGTGCACGCATCCCGCCCTTGCCCAGAAACATATATTTGCTGAACTCTCCAAAAACACTGCTCTTTCCTAGGCAAGCTTCAAACTGCTGTCAGACATCTGTGCTCTCTGTTTTCTGCTGCCCTGCGCGTTGTAGAAGAGTGCACAGCTCCCCCTGACATTCAGTGCACAGCGAAGTCGACTGCAAAAAACCAGCAGCTGCTCACTCCCAAACACAAGGCGCTGTCTACGTCCTTGCTACCCGAGCAACTGAACGCAAGCCCTTCTTCTCTGCATCTCGGTAGCTCAGGGCACGAACAAGAATTCTCCAGATTCGTCTGCATCAGGACCAAGTCAAAACGCAGGAAAGTCGTCCTGGAGCACCTGCCAGAAGCATGCCAGAGGTGACCTGAAAGGGCTGGCAGCTGCAGCCACCGTCTTCTAGCAGTGCCAAGGCTGCGCACACAAGCCGGTTTCGTTCTTCGCCTCTCAGAAGCCAACCGCTCTCCCCGGCTGCCGGAGGCGAAGAAGCGGCTACTAGGTGCACCGCTGACGTGAACCGCACTTGTAGGCTGTAAAGCGCGGCTTCGGCAGAAGGACGCCGGCAACCGCCGCTTCCCTGCGGACAGCTGCGGAGAGCCGAAGACTGCGTCTCTAGCGGACTGCATCATAGCGAAAAGCTTTTCCAGCGTGTCTCGCAGGGAGAAAGCTTGCCAGCACAGTGCACGCATCCCGCCCTTGCCCAGAAACATGGATCTGCTGAACACTCCGAAAACACTGCTCTTTCCTAGGCAAGCTTCAAACTGCTCTAAGACATCTGTGCTCTCTGTTTTCTGCTGCCCTGCTGGTTGTCGAAGTGTGCACAGCTCACCCTGGCATTCAGTGCACAGCGAAGTCAATTGCAAAAAACCAGCAGCTGCTCACTCCCAAACACAAGGCGCTCTCTATGTCCTTGCTACCCGAGCAACTCAGCGCAGCCCTTCTTCTCTGCATCTAGGAAGGTCAGGGCACGAACAAGAATTTTCCAGATTCGTCTGCATCAGGACCAAGTCAAAACCCAGGAAAGTCGTCCTGGAGCACCTGCCAGAAGCATCCCAGAAGTGAAGTGAAAGGGCTGGCAGCTGCAGCCACCGTCTTCTAGCAGTGCCAAGGCTGCGCACACAAGCCGGTTTCGTTCTTCGCCTCTCAGAAGCCAACCGCTCTCCCCGGCTGCCGGAGGCGAAAAAGCGGCTACTAGGTGCACCGCTGACGTGAACCGCACTTGTAGGCTGCAAAGCGAGGCTTCGGCAGAAAGAAGCCGGCAACCGCCGCTTCCCTGCGTACAGCTGGGGAGAGCCGAAGACTGCGTCTCTAGCGGAGTGCATCATAGCGAAAAGCTTTTCCCACGTGTCTCGACGGGAGAGAGCTTGCCAGCACAGTGCACGCATCCCGCCCTTGCCCAGAAACATATATTTGCTGAACCCTCCAAAAACACTACTCTTTCCTAGGCAAGCTTCAAACTGCTGTCAGACATCTGTGTTCTCTGTTTTCTGCTGCCCTGCGCGTTGTAGAAGAGTGCACAGCTCCACCTGACATTCAGTGCACAGCGAAGTCAACTGCAAAAAAACAGCAGCTGCTCACTCCCAAACACAAGGCGCTGTCTATGTCCTTGCTTCCCTGCAACTCAGCACAGCCCTTCTTTTCTGCAGCTGCCATCGAGTTTTCTGTATCTCGGGAGCTCAGGGAACGAACAAGAATTCTCCAGATTCGTCTGCATCAGGACCAAGTCAAAACGCAGGAAAGTCGTCCTGGAGCACCTGCCAGAAGCATCCCAGAAGTGACCTGAAAGGGCTGGCAGCTGCAGCCACCGTCCTCTAGCAGTGCCAAGGCTGCGCACACAAGCCGGTTTCGTTCTTCGCCTCTCAGAAGCCAGCCGCTCTCCCAGGCTGCCGGAGGCGAAGAAAGTGGCTACTAGGTGCACCGCTGACGTGAACCGCACTTGTAGGCTGCAAAGCGCGGCTTCGGCAGAAGGACGCCGGCAACCGCCGCTTCCCTGCGGACAGCTGCGGAGAGCCGAAGACGGCGTCTCTAGCGGACTGCATCATAGCGAAAAGCTTTTCCAGCGTGTCTCGCAGGGAGAAAGCTTGCCAGCGCAGTGCACGCATCCCGCTCTTGCCGAGAAACATGGATCCGCTGAACACTCCGAAAACACTGCTCTTTCCTAGGCAAGCTTCAAACTGCTCTAAGACATCTGTGCTCTCTGTTTTCTGCTGCCCTGCTGGTTGTCGAAGTGTGCACAGCTCACCCTGGCATTCAGTGCACAGCGAAGTCAATTGCAAAAAACCAGCAGCTGCTCACTCCCAAACGCAAGGCGCTGTCTATGTCCTTGCTACCCGAGCAACTCAACGCAGCCCTTCTTCTCTGCATCTAGGAAGCTCAGGGCACGAACAAGAATTTTCCAGATTCGTCTGCATCAGGACCAAGTCAAAACGCAGGAAAGTCGTCCTGGAGCACCTGCCAGAAGCATGTCAGAGGTGACCTGAAAGGGCTGGCAGCTGCAGCCACCGTCTTCTAGCAGTGCCAAGGCTGCGCACACAAGCCGGTTTCGTTCTTCGCCTCTCAGAAGCCAACCGCTCTCCCCGGCTGCCGGAGGCGAAGAAGCGGCTACTAGGTGCACCGCTGACGTGAACCGCACTTGTAGGCTGCAAAGCGCGGCTTCGGCAGAATGAAGCCGGCAACCGCCGCTTCCCTGCAGACAGCTGCGGAGAGCCGAAGTCTGCGTCTCTAGCGGACTGCATCATAGCGAAAAGCTTTTCCAGCGTGTCTCGCAGGGAGAAAGCTTGCCAGCACAGTGCACGCATCCCGCCCTTGCCCAGAAACATATATTTGCTGAACTCTCCAAAAACACTGCTCTTTCCTACGCAAGCTTCAAACTGCTGTCAGACGTGCGTGCTCTCTGTTTTCTGCTGCCCTGCGCGTTGTAGAAGAGTGCACAGCTCCCCCTGACATTCAGTGCACAGCGAAGTCGACTGCAAAAAACCAGCAGCTGCTCACTCCCAAACACAAGGCGCTGTCTATGTCCTTGCTTCCCGTGCAACTCAGCACAGCCCTTCTTTTCTGTAGCTGCCATCGATATCTCTGCAACTCGTAAACTCAGGATACGAACCAGAATTCTCCAGATTCGTCTGCATCAGGACCAAGTCGAAACCCAGGAAAGTCGTCCTGGAGCACCTGCCAGAAGCATGCCAGAGGTGACCTGAAAGGGCTGGCAGCTGCAGCCATCGTCCTCTAGCAGTGTCAAGGCAGCGCACACAAGCCGGTTTCGTTCTTCGCCTCTCAGAAGCCAACCGCTCTCCCCGGCTGCCGGAGGCGAAGAAGCGGCTACTAGGTGCACCGCTGACGTGAACCGCACTTGTAGGCTGCAAAGCGCGGCTTCGGCAGAAAGAAGCCGGCAACCGCCGCTTCCCTGCGGACAGCTGCGGAGAGCCGAAGTCTGCGTCTCTAGCGGACTGCATCATAGCGAAAAGCTTTTCCAGCGTGTCTCGCAGGGAGAAAGCTTGCCAGCACAGTGCACGCATCCCGCCCTTGCCCAGAAACATATATTTGCTGAACACTCCAAAAACACTGCTCTTTCCTACGCAAGCTTCAAACTGCTGTCAGACCTGCGTGCTAGCTGTTTTTTGCTGCCCTGCGCGTTGTAGAAGAGTGCACAGCTCCCCCTGACATTCAGTGCACAGCGAAGTCGACTGCAAAAAACAGCAGCTGCTCACTCCCAAACACAAGGCGCTGTCTATGTCCTTGCTACCCGAGCAACTCAACGCAAGCCCTTCTTCTCTGCATCTCGGTAGCTCAGGGCACGAACAAGAATTCTCCAGATTCGTCTGCATCAGGACCAAGTCAAAACGCAGGAAAGTCGTCCTGGAGCACCTGCCAGAAGCATGCCAGAGGTGACCTGAAAGGGCTGGCAGCTGCAGCCACCGTCTTCTAGCAGTGCCAAGGCTGCGCACACAAGCCGGTTTCGTTCTTCGCCTCTCAGAAGCCAACCGCTCTCCCCGGCTGCCGGAGGCGAAGAAGCGGCTACTAGGTGTACCGCTGACGTGAACCGCACTTGTAGGCTGTAAAGCGCGGCTTCGGCAGAAGGACGCCGGCAACCGCCGCTTCCCTGCGGACAGCTGGGGTGAGCCGAAGACTGCGTCTCTAGCGGAGTGCATCATAGCGAAAAGCTTTTCCCGCGTGTCTCGACGGGAGAGAGCTTGCCAGCACAGTGCACGCATCCCGCCCTTGCCCAGAAACATATATTTGCTGAACTCTCCAAAAACACTGCTCTTTCCTAGGCAAGCTTCAAACTGCTGTCAGACATCTGTGCTCTCTGTTTTCTGCTGCCCTGCGCGTTGTAGAAGAGTGCACAGCTCCCCCTGACATTCAGTGCACAGCGAAGTCAACTGCAAAAAAACAGCAGCTGCTCACTCCCAAAAACAAGGCGCTGTCTATGTCCTTGCTTCCCTTGCAACTCAGCACAGCCCTTCTTTTCTGTAGCTGCCATCGATATCTCTGCAACTCGTAAACTCAGGGTACGAACAAGAAATCTCCAGATTCGTCTGCATCAAGACCAAGTCGTAACCCAGGAAAGTCGTCCTGGAGCACCTGCCAGAAGCATGCCAGAGGTGACCTGAAAGGGCTGGCAGCTGCAGCCATCGTCCTCTAGCAGTGCCAAGGCAGCGCACACAAGCCGGTTTCGTTCTTCGCCTCTCAGAAGCCAACCGCACTCCCCGGCTGCCGGAGGCGAAGAAGCGGCTACTAGGTGCACCGCTGACGTGAACCGCACTTGTAGGCTGCAAAGCGCGGCTTCGGCAGAAAGAAGCCGGCAACCGCCGCTTCCCTGCGGACAGCTGCGGAGAGCCGAAGTCTGCGTCTCTAGCGGACTGCATCATAGCGAAAAGCTTTTCCAGCGTGTCTCGCAGGGAGAAAGCTTGCCAGCATAGTGCACGCATCCCGCCCTTGCCCAGAAACATATATTTGCTGAACTCTCCAAAAACACTGCTCTTTCCTAGGCAAGCTTCAAACTGCTGTCAGACGTGCGTGCTCTCTGTTTTCTGCTGCCCTGCGCGTTGTAGAAGAGTGCACAGCTCCCCCTGACATTCAGTGCACAGCGAAGTCGACTGCAAAAAACCAGCAGCTGCTCACTCCCAAACACAAGGCGCTGTCTATGTCCTTGCTTCCCGTGCAACTCAGCACAGCCCTTCTTTTCTGTAGCTGCCATCGATATCTCTGCAACTCGTAAACTCAGGATACGAACAAGAATTCTCCAGATTCGTCTGCATCAGGACCAAGTCGAAACCCAGGAAAGTCGTCCTGGAGCACCTGCCAGAAGCATGCCAGAGGTGACCTGAAAGGGCTGGCAGCTGCAGCCATCGTCCTCTAGCAGTGCCAAGGCAGCGCACACAAGCCGGTTTCGTTCTTCGCCTCTCAGAAGCCAACCGCACTCCCCGGCTGCCGGAGGCGAAGAAGCGGCTACTAGGTGCACCGCTGACGTGAACCGCACTTGTAGGCTGCAAAGCGCGGCTTCGGCAGAAAGAAGCCGGCAACCGCCGCTTCCCTGCGGACAGCTGCGGAGAGCCGAAGTCTGCGTCTCTAGCGGACTGCATCATAGCGAAAAGCTTTTCCAGCGTGTCTCGCAGGGAGAAAGCTTGCCAGCACAGTGCACGCATCCCGCCCTTGCCCAGAAACATATATTTGCTGAACTCTCCAAAAACACTGCTCTTTCCTAGGCAAGCTTCAAACTGCTGTCAGACATCTGTGCTCTCTGTTTTCTGCTGCCCTGCGCGTTGTAGAAGAGTGCACAGCTCCCCCTGACATTCAGTGCACAGCGAAGTCGACTGCAAAAAACCAGCAGCTGCTCACTCCCAAACACAAGGCGCTGTCTACGTCCTTGCTACCCGAGCAACTGAACGCAAGCCCTTCTTCTCTGCATCTCGGTAGCTCAGGGCACGAACAAGAATTCTCCAGATTCGTCTGCATAGGACCAAGTCAAAACGCAGGAAAGTCGTCCTGGAGCACCTGCCAGAAGCATGCCAGAGGTGACCTGAAAGGGCTGGTAGCTGCAGCCACCGTCTTCTAGCAGTGCCAAGGCTGCGCACACAAGCCGGTTTCGTTCTTCGTCTCTCAGAAGCCAACCGCTCTCACCGGCTGCCGGAGGCGAAGAAGCGGCTACTAGGTGCACCGCTGACGTGAATCGCACTTGTAGGCTGTAAAGCGCGGCTTCGGCAGAAGGACGCCGGCAACCGCCGCTTCCCTGCGGACAGCTGCGGAGAGCCGAAGACTGCGTCTCTAGCGGACTGCATCATAGCGAAAAGCTTTTCCAGCGTGTCTCGCAGGGAGAAAGCTTGCCAGCACAGTGCACGCATCCCGCCCTTGCCCAGAAACATGGATCTGCTGAACACTCCGAAAACACTGCTCTTTCCTAGGCAAGCTTCAAACTGCTCTAAGACATCTGTGCTCTCTGTTTTCTGCTGCCCTGCTGGTTGTCGAAGTGTGCACAGCTCACCCTGGCATTCAGTGCACAGCGAAGTCAATTGCAAAAAACCAGCAGCTGCTCACTCCCAAACACAAGGCGCTCTCTATGTCCTTGCTACCCGAGCAACTCAGCGCAGCCCTTCTTCTCTGCATCTAGGAAGGTCAGGGCACGAACAAGAATTTTCCAGATTCGTCTGCATCAGGACCAAGTCAAAACCCAGGAAAGTCGTCCTGGAGCACCTGCCAGAAGCATCCCAGAAGTGAAGTGAAAGGGCTGGCAGCTGCAGCCACCGTCTTCTAGCAGTGCCAAGGCTGCGCACACAAGCCGGTTTCGTTCTTCGCCTCTCAGAAGCCAACCGCTCTCCCCGGCTGCCGGAGGCGAAAAAGCGGCTACTAGGTGCACCGCTGACGTGAACCGCACTTGTAGGCTGCAAAGCGAGGCTTCGGCAGAAAGAAGCCGGCAACCGCCGCTTCCCTGCGGACAGCTGGGGAGAGCCGAAGACTGCGTCTCTAGCGGAGTGCATCATAGCGAAAAGCTTTTCCCACGTGTCTCGACGGGAGAGAGCTTGCCAGCACAGTGCACGCATCCCGCCCTTGCCCAGAAACATATATTTGCTGAACCCTCCAAAAACACTACTCTTTCCTAGGCAAGCTTCAAACTGCTGTCAGACATCTGTGTTCTCTGTTTTCTGCTGCCCTGCGCGTTGTAGAAGAGTGCACAGCTCCACCTGACATTCAGTGCACAGCGAAGTCAACTGCAAAAAAACAGCAGCTGCTCACTCCCAAACACAAGGCGCTGTCTATGTCCTTGCTTCCCTGCAACTCAGCACAGCCCTTCTTTTCTGCAGCTGCCATCGAGTTTTCTGTATCTCGGGAGCTCAGGGAACGAACAAGAATTCTCCAGATTCGTCTGCATCAGGACCAAGTCAAAACGCAGGAAAGTCGTCCTGGAGCACCTGCCAGAAGCATCCCAGAAGTGACCTGAAAGGGCTGGCAGCTGCAGCCACCGTCCTCTAGCAGTGCCAAGGCTGCGCACACAAGCCGGTTTCGTTCTTCGCCTCTCAGAAGCCAGCCGCTCTCCCAGGCTGCCGGAGGCGAAGAAAGTGGCTACTAGGTGCACCGCTGACGTGAACCGCACTTGTAGGCTGCAAAGCGCGGCTTCGGCAGAAGGACGCCGGCAACCGCCGCTTCCCTGCGGACAGCTGCGGAGAGCCGAAGACGGCGTCTCTAGCGGACTGCATCATAGCGAAAAGCTTTTCCAGCGTGTCTCGCAGGGAGAAAGCTTGCCAGCGCAGTGCACGCATCCCGCTCTTGCCGAGAAACATGGATCCGCTGAACACTCCGAAAACACTGCTCTTTCCTAGGCAAGCTTCAAACTGCTCTAAGACATCTGTGCTCTCTGTTTTCTGCTGCCCTGCTGGTTGTCGAAGTGTGCACAGCTCACCCTGGCATTCAGTGCACAGCGAAGTCAATTGCAAAAAACCAGCAGCTGCTCACTCCCAAACGCAAGGCGCTGTCTATGTCCTTGCTACCCGAGCAACTCAACGCAGCCCTTCTTCTCTGCATCTAGGAAGCTCAGGGCACGAACAAGAATTTTCCAGATTCGTCTGCATCAGGACCAAGTCAAAACGCAGGAAAGTCGTCCTGGAGCACCTGCCAGAAGCATGTCAGAGGTGACCTGAAAGGGCTGGCAGCTGCAGCCACCGTCTTCTAGCAGTGCCAAGGCTGCGCACACAAGCCGGTTTCGTTCTTCGCCTCTCAGAAGCCAACCGCTCTCCCCGGCTGCCGGAGGCGAAGAAGCGGCTACTAGGTGCACCGCTGACGTGAACCGCACTTGTAGGCTGCAAAGCGCGGCTTCGGCAGAAAGAAGCCGGCAACCGCCGCTTCCCTGCGGACAGCTGCGGAGAGCCGAAGTCTGCGTCTCTAGCGGACTGCATCATAGCGAAAAGCTTTTCCAGCGTGTCTCGCAGGGAGAAAGCTTGCCAGCACAGTGCACGCATCCCGCCCTTGCCCAGAAACATATATTTGCTGAACTCTCCAAAAACACTGCTCTTTCCTACGCAAGCTTCAAACTGCTGTCAGACGTGCGTGCTCTCTGTTTTCTGCTGCCCTGCGCGTTGTAGAAGAGTGCACAGCTCCCCCTGACATTCAGTGCACAGCGAAGTCGACTGCAAAAAACCAGCAGCTGCTCACTCCCAAACACAAGGCGCTGTCTATGTCCTTGCTTCCCGTGCAACTCAGCACAGCCCTTCTTTTCTGTAGCTGCCATCGATATCTCTGCAACTCGTAAACTCAGGATACGAACAAGAATTCTCCAGATTCGTCTGCATCAGGACCAAGTCGAAACCCAGGAAAGTCGTCCTGGAGCACCTGCCAGAAGCATGCCAGAGGTGACCTGAAAGGGCTGGCAGCTGCAGCCATCGTCCTCTAGCAGTGCCAAGGCAGCGCACACAAGCCGGTTTCGTTCTTCGCCTCTCAGAAGCCAACCGCACTCCCCGGCTGCCGGAGGCGAAGAAGCGGCTACTAGGTGCACCGCTGACGTGAACCGCACTTGTAGGCTGCAAAGCGCGGCTTCGGCAGAAAGAAGCCGGCAACCGCCGCTTCCCCGCGGACAGCTGCGGAGAGCCGAAGTCTGCGTCTCTAGCGGACTGCATCATAGCGAAAAGCTTTTCCAGCGTGTCTCGCAGGGAGAAAGCTTGCCAGCACAGTGCACGCATCCCGCCCTTGCCCAGAAACATATATTTGCTGAACTCTCCAAAAACACTGCTCTTTCCTAGGCAAGCTTCAAACTGCTGTCAGACATCTGTGCTCTCTGTTTTCTGCTGCCCTGCGCGTTGTAGAAGAGTGCACAGCTCCCCCTGACATTCAGTGCACAGCGAAGTCGACTGCAAAAAACCAGCAGCTGCTCACTCCCAAACACAAGGCGCTGTCTACGTCCTTGCTACCCGAGCAACTGAACGCAAGCCCTTCTTCTCTGCATCTCGGTAGCTCAGGGCACGAACAAGAATTCTCCAGATTCGTCTGCATCAGGACCAAGTCAAAACGCAGGAAAGTCGTCCTGGAGCACCTGCCAGAAGCATGCCAGAGGTGACCTGAAAGGGCTGGCAGCTGCAGCCACCGTCTTCTAGCAGTGCCAAGGCTGCGCACACAAGCCGGTTTCGTTCTTCGCCTCTCAGAAGCCAACCGCTCTCCCCGGCTGCCGGAGGCGAAGAAGCGGCTACTAGGTGCACCGCTGACGTGAACCGCACTTGTAGGCTGTAAAGCGCGGCTTCGGCAGAAGGACGCCGGCAACCGCCGCTTCCCTGCGGACAGCTGCGGAGAGCCGAAGACTGCGTCTCTAGCGGACTGCATCATAGCGAAAAGCTTTTCCAGCGTGTCTCGCAGGGAGAAAGCTTGCCAGCACAGTGCACGCATCCCGCCCTTGCCCAGAAACATGGATCTGCTGAACACTCCGAAAACACTGCTCTTTCCTAGGCAAGCTTCAAACTGCTCTAAGACATCTGTGCTCTCTGTTTTCTGCTGCCCTGCTGGTTGTCGAAGTGTGCACAGCTCACCCTGGCATTCAGTGCACAGCGAAGTCAATTGCAAAAAACCAGCAGCTGCTCACTCCCAAACACAAGGCGCTCTCTATGTCCTTGCTACCCGAGCAACTCAGCGCAGCCCTTCTTCTCTGCATCTAGGAAGGTCAGGGCACGAACAAGAATTTTCCAGATTCGTCTGCATCAGGACCAAGTCAAAACCCAGGAAAGTCGTCCTGGAGCACCTGCCAGAAGCATCCCAGAAGTGAAGTGAAAGGGCTGGCAGCTGCAGCCACCGTCTTCTAGCAGTGCCAAGGCTGCGCACACAAGCCGGTTTCGTTCTTCGCCTCTCAGAAGCCAACCGCTCTCCCCGGCTGCCGGAGGCGAAGAAGCGGCTACTAGGTGCACCGCTGACGTGAACCGCACTTGTAGGCTGTAAAGCGCGGCTTCGGCAGAAGGACGCCGGCAACCGCCGCTTCCCTGCGGACAGCTGCGGAGAGCCGAAGACTGCGTCTCTAGCGGACTGCATCATAGCGAAAAGCTTTTCCAGCGTGTCTCGCAGGGAGAAAGCTTGCCAGCACAGTGCACGCATCCCGCCCTTGCCCAGAAACATGGATCTGCTGAACACTCCGAAAACACTGCTCTTTCCTAGGCAAGCTTCAAACTGCTCTAAGACATCTGTGCTCTCTGTTTTCTGCTGCCCTGCTGGTTGTCGAAGTGTGCACAGCTCACCCTGGCATTCAGTGCACAGCGAAGTCAATTGCAAAAAACCAGCAGCTGCTCACTCCCAAACACAAGGCGCTCTCTATGTCCTTGCTACCCGAGCAACTCAGCGCAGCCCTTCTTCTCTGCATCTAGGAAGGTCAGGGCACGAACAAGAATTTTCCAGATTCGTCTGCATCAGGACCAAGTCAAAACCCAGGAAAGTCGTCCTGGAGCACCTGCCAGAAGCATCCCAGAAGTGAAGTGAAAGGGCTGGCAGCTGCAGCCACCGTCTTCTAGCAGTGCCAAGGCTGCGCACACAAGCCGGTTTCGTTCTTCGCCTCTCAGAAGCCAACCGCTCTCCCCGGCTGCCGGAGGCGAAAAAGCGGCTACTAGGTGCACCGCTGACGTGAACCGCACTTGTAGGCTGCAAAGCGCGGCTTCGGCAGAAAGAAGCCGGCAACCGCCGCTTCCCTGCGGACAGCTGCGGAGAGCCGAAGACTGCGTCTCTAGCGGAGTGCATCATAGCGAAAAGCTTTTCCCACGTGTCTCGACGGGAGAGAGCTTGCCAGCACAGTGCACGCATCCCGCCCTTGCCCAGAAACATATATTTGCTGAACCCTCCAAAAACACTACTCTTTCCTAGGCAAGCTTCAAACTGCTGTCAGACATCTGTGTTCTCTGTTTTCTGCTGCCCTGCGCGTTGTAGAAGAGTGCACAGCTCCACCTGACATTCAGTGCACAGCGAAGTCAACTGCAAAAAAACAGCAGCTGCTCACTCCCAAACACAAGGCGCTGTCTATGTCCTTGCTTCCCTGCAACTCAGCACAGCCCTTCTTTTCTGCAGCTGCCATCGAGTTTTCTGTATCTCGGGAGCTCAGGGAACGAACAAGAATTCTCCAGATTCGTCTGCATCAGGACCAAGTCAAAACGCAGGAAAGTCGTCCTGGAGCACCTGCCAGAAGCATCCCAGAAGTGACCTGAAAGGGCTGGCAGCTGCAGCCACCGTCCTCTAGCAGTGCCAAGGCTGCGCACACAAGCCGGTTTCGTTCTTCGCCTCTCAGAAGCCAGCCGCTCTCCCAGGCTGCCGGAGGCGAAGAAAGTGGCTACTAGGTGCACCGCTGACGTGAACCGCACTTGTAGGCTGCAAAGCGCGGCTTTGGCAGAAGGACGCCGGCAACCGCCGCTTCCCTGCGGACAGCTGCGGAGAGCCGAAGATGGCGTCTCTAGCGGACTGCATCATAGCGAAAAGCTTTTCCAGCGTGTCTCGCAGGGAGAAAGCTTGCCAGCGCAGTGCACGCATCCCGCTCTTGCCGAGAAACATGGATCCGCTGAACACTCCGAAAACACTGCTCTTTCCTAGGCAAGCTTCAAACTGCTCTAAGACATCTGTGCTCTCTGTTTTCTGCTGCCCTGCTGGTTGTCGAAGTGTGCACAGCTCACCCTGGCATTCAGTGCACAGCGAAGTCAATTGCAAAAAACCAGCAGCTGCTCACTCCCAAACGCAAGGCGCTGTCTATGTCCTTGCTACCCGAGCAACTCAACGCAGCCCTTCTTCTCTGCATCTAGGAAGCTCAGGGCACGAACAAGAATTTTCCAGATTCGTCTGCATCAGGACCAAGTCAAAACGCAGGAAAGTCGTCCTGGAGCACCTGCCAGAAGCATGTCAGAGGTGACCTGAAAGGGCTGGCAGCTGCAGCCACCGTCTTCTAGCAGTGCCAAGGCTGCGCACACAAGCCGGTTTCGTTCTTCGCCTCTCAGAAGCCAACCGCTCTCCCCGGCTGCCGGAGGCGAAGAAGCGGCTACTAGGTGCACCGCTGACGTGAACCGCACTTGTAGGCTGCAAAGCGCGGCTTCGGCAGAAAGAAGCCGGCAACCGCCGCTTCCCTGCGGACAGCTGCGGAGAGCCGAAGTCTGCGTCTCTAGCGGACTGCATCATAGCGAAAAGCTTTTCCAGCGTGTCTCGCAGGGAGAAAGCTTGCCAGCACAGTGCACGCATCCCGCCCTTGCCCAGAAACATATATTTGCTGAACTCTCCAAAAACACTGCTCTTTCCTACGCAAGCTTCAAACTGCTGTCAGACGTGCGTGCTCTCTGTTTTCTGCTGCCCTGCGCGTTGTAGAAGAGTGCACAGCTCCCCCTGACATTCAGTGCACAGCGAAGTCGACTGCAAAAAACCAGCAGCTGCTCACTCCCAAACACAAGGCGCTGTCTATGTCCTTGCTTCCCGTGCAACTCAGCACAGCCCTTCTTTTCTGTAGCTGCCATCGATATCTCTGCAACTCGTAAACTCAGGATACGAACAAGAATTCTCCAGATTCGTCTGCATCAGGACCAAGTCGAAACCCAGGAAAGTCGTTTTGGAGCACCTGCCAGAAGCATGCCAGAGGTGACCTGAAAGGGCTGGCAGCTGCAGCCATCGTCCTCTAGCAGTGCCAAGGCAGCGCACACAAGCCGGTTTCGTTCTTCGCCTCTCAGAAGCCAACCGCACTCCCCGGCTGCCGGAGGCGAAGAAGCGGCTACTAGGTGCACCGCTGACGTGAACCGCACTTGTAGGCTGCAAAGCGCGGCTTCGGCAGAAAGAAGCCGGCAACCGCCGCTTCCCCGCGGACAGCTGCGGAGAGCCGAAGTCTGCGTCTCTAGCGGACTGCATCATAGCGAAAAGCTTTTCCAGCGTGTCTCGCAGGGAGAAAGCTTGCCAGCACAGTGCACGCATCCCGCCCTTGCCCAGAAACATATATTTGCTGAACTCTCCAAAAACACTGCTCTTTCCTAGGCAAGCTTCAAACTGCTGTCAGACATCTGTGCTCTCTGTTTTCTGCTGCCCTGCGCGTTGTAGAAGAGTGCACAGCTCCCCCTGACATTCAGTGCACAGCGAAGTCGACTGCAAAAAACCAGCAGCTGCTCACTCCCAAACACAAGGCGCTGTCTACGTCCTTGCTACCCGAGCAACTGAACGCAAGCCCTTCTTCTCTGCATCTCGGTAGCTCAGGGTACGAACAAGAATTCTCCAGATTCGTCTGCATCAGGACCAAGTCAAAACGCAGGAAAGTCGTCCTGGAGCACCTGCCAGAAGCATGTCAGAGGTGACCTGAAAGGGCTGGCAGCTGCAGCCACCGTCTTCTAGCAGTGCCAAGGCTGTGCACACAAGCCGGTTTCGTTCTTCGCCTCTCAGAAGCCAACCGCTCTCCCCGGCTGCCGGAGGCGAAGAAGCGGCTACTAGGTGCACCGCTGACGTGAACCGCACTTGTAGGCTGCAAAGCGCGGCTTCGGCAGAAAGAAGCCGGCAACCGCCGCTTCCCTGCGGACAGCTGCGGAGAGCCGAAGACTGCGTCTCTAGCGGAGTGCATCATAGCGAAAAGCTTTTCCCACGTGTCTCGACGGGAGAGAGCTTGCCAGCACAGTGCACGCATCCCGCCCTTGCCCAGAAACATGGATCTGCTGAACACTCCGAAAACACTGCTCTTTCCTAGGCAAGCTTCAAACTGCTGTCAGACATCTGTGCTCTCTGTTTTCTGCTGCCCTGCTGGTTGTCGAAGTGTGCACAGCTCACCCTGGCATTCAGTGCACAGCGAAGTCAATTGCAAAAAACCAGCAGCTGCTCACTCCCAAACACAAGGCGCTCTCTATGTCCTTGCTACCCGAGCAACTCAGCGCAGCCCTTCTTCTCTGCATCTAGGAAGGTCAGGGCACGAACAAGAATTTTCCAGATTCGTCTGCATCAGGACCAAGTCAAAACCCAGGAAAGTCGTCCTGGAGCACCTGCCAGAAGCATCCCAGAAGTGAAGTGAAAGGGCTGGCAGCTGCAGCCACCGTCTTCTAGCAGTGCCAAGGCTGCGCACACAAGCCGGTTTCGTTCTTCGCCTCTCAGAAGCCAACCGCTCTCCCCGGCTGCCGGAGGCGAAAAAGCGGCTACTAGGTGCACCGCTGACGTGAACCGCACTTGTAGGCTGCAAAGCGAGGCTTCGGCAGAAAGAAGCCGGCAACCGCCGCTTCCCTGCGTACAGCTGGGGAGAGCCGAAGACTGCGTCTCTAGCGGAGTGCATCATAGCGAAAAGCTTTTCCCACGTGTCTCGACGGGAGAGAGCTTGCCAGCACAGTGCACGCATCCCGCCCTTGCCCAGAAACATATATTTGCTGAACCCTCCAAAAACACTACTCTTTCCTAGGCAAGCTTCAAACTGCTGTCAGACATCTGTGTTCTCTGTTTTCTGCTGCCCTGCGCGTTGTAGAAGAGTGCACAGCTCCACCTGACATTCAGTGCACAGCGAAGTCAACTGCAAAAAAACAGCAGCTGCTCACTCCCAAACACAAGGCGCTGTCTATGTCCTTGCTTCCCTGCAACTCAGCACAGCCCTTCTTTTCTGCAGCTGCCATCGAGTTTTCTGTATCTCGGGAGCTCAGGGAACGAACAAGAATTCTCCAGATTCGTCTGCATCAGGACCAAGTCAAAACGCAGGAAAGTCGTCCTGGAGCACCTGCCAGAAGCATCCCAGAAGTGACCTGAAAGGGCTGGCAGCTGCAGCCACCGTCCTCTAGCAGTGCCAAGGCTGCGCACACAAGCCGGTTTCGTTCTTCGCCTCTCAGAAGCCAGCCGCTCTCCCAGGCTGCCGGAGGCGAAGAAAGTGGCTACTAGGTGCACCGCTGACGTGAACCGCACTTGTAGGCTGCAAAGCGCGGCTTCGGCAGAAGGACGCCGGCAACCGCCGCTTCCCTGCGGACAGCTGCGGAGAGCCGAAGACTGCGTCTCTAGCGGACTGCATCATAGCGAAAAGCTTTTCCAGCGTGTCTCGCAGGGAGAAAGCTTGCCAGCGCAGTGCACGCATCCCGCCCTTGCCCAGAAACATGGATCTGCTGAACACTCCGAAAACACTGCTCTTTCCTAGGCAAGCTTCAAACTGCTCTAAGACATCTGTGCTCTCTGTTTTCTGCTGCCCTGCTGGTTGTCGAAGTGTGCACAGCTCACCCTGGCATTCAGTGCACAGCGAAGTCAATTGCAAAAAACCAGCAGCTGCTCACTCCCAAACACAAGGCGCTGTCTATGTCCTTGCTACCCGAGCAACTCAGCGCAGCCCTTCTTCTCTGCATCTAGGAAGGTCAGGGCACGAACAAGAATTTTCCAGATTCGTCTGCATCAGGACCAAGTCAAAACCCAGGAAAGTCGTCCTGGAGCACCTGCCAGAAGCATCCCAGAAGTGAAGTGAAAGGGCTGGCAGCTGCAGCCACCGTCTTCTAGCAGTGCCAAGGCTGCGCACACAAGCCGGTTTCGTTCTTCGCCTCTCAGAAGCCAACCGCTCTCCCCGGCTGCCGGAGGCGAAAAAGCGGCTACTAGGTGCACCGCTGACGTGAACCGCACTTGTAGGCTGCAAAGCGAGGCTTCGGCAGAAAGAAGCCGGCAACCGCCGCTTCCCTGCGGACAGCTGCGGAGAGCCGAAGACTGCGTCTCTAGCGGAGTGCATCATAGCGAAAAGCTTTTCCCACGTGTCTCGACGGGAGAGAGCTTGCCAGCACAGTGCACGCATCCCGCCCTTGCCCAGAAACATATATTTGCTGAACCCTCCAAAAACACTACTCTTTCCTAGGCAAGCTTCAAACTGCTGTCAGACATCTGTGCTCTCTGTTTTCTGCTGCCCTGCGCGTTGTAGAAGAGTGCACAGCTCCACCTGACATTCAGTGCACAGCGAAGTCAACTGCAAAAAAACAGCAGCTGCTCACTCCCAAACACAAGGCGCTGTCTATGTCCTTGCTTCCCTGCAACTCAGCACAGCCCTTCTTTTCTGCAGCTGCCATCGAGTTTTCTGTATCTCGGGAGCTCAGGGAACGAACAAGAATTCTCCAGATTCGTCTGCATCAGGACCAAGTCAAAACGCAGGAAAGTCGTCCTGGAGCACCTGCCAGAAGCATCCCAGAAGTGACCTGAAAGGGCTGGCAGCTGCAGCCACCGTCCTCTAGCAGTGCCAAGGCTGCGCACACAAGCCGGTTTCGTTCTTCGCCTCTCAGAAGCCAACCGCTCTCCCCGGCTGCCGGAGGCGAGGAAGCGGCTACTAGGTGCACCGCTGGCGTGAACCGCACTTGTAGGCTGCAAAGCGCGGCTTCGGCAGAAAGACGCCGGCAACCGCCGCTTCCCTGCGGACAGCTGCCGAGAGCCGAAGTCTGCGTCTCTAGCGGACTGCATCATAGCGAAAAGCTTTTGCAGCGTGTCTCGCCGGGAGAGAGCTTGCCAGCACAGTGCACGCATCCCGCCCTTGCCCAGAAACATATATTTGCTGAACTCTCCAAAAATACTGCTCTTTCCTAGGCAAGCTTCAAACTGCTGTCAGACGTGCGTGCTCTCTGTTTTCTGCTGCCCTGCGCGTTGTAGAAGAGTGCACAGCTCCCCCTGACATTCAGTGCACAGCGAAGTCAACTGCAAAAAACCAGCAGCTGCTCACTCCCAAACACAAGGCGCTGTCTATGTCCTTGCTTCCCTGCAACTCAGCACAGCCCTTCTTTTCTGCAGCTGCCATCGAGTTCTCTGTATCTCGGGAGCTCAGGGAACGAACAAGAATTCTCCAGATTCGTCTGCATCAGGATCAAGTCAAAACGCAGGAAAGTCGTCCTGGAGCACCTGCCAGAAGCATGACAGAGGTGACCTGAAAGGGCTGGCAGCTGCAGCCATCGTCCTCTAGCAGTGCCAAGGCAGCGCACACAAGCCGGTTTCGTTCTTCGCCTCTCAGAAGCCAACCGCACTCCCCGGCTGCCGGATGCGAAGAAGCGGCTACTAGGTGCACCGCTGACGTGAACCGCACTTGTAGGCTGCAAAGCGCGGCTTCGGCAGAAAGAAGCCGGCAACCGCCGCTTCCCTGCGGACAGCTGCGGAGAGCCGAAGACGGCGTCTCTAGCGGACTGCATCATAGCGAAAAGCTTTTCCAGCGTCTCTCGCAGGGAGAAAGCTTGCCAGGACAGTGCACGCATCCCGCCCTTGCCCAGAAACATGGATCTGCTGAAGACTCCGAAAACACTGCTCTTTCCTAGGCAAGCTTCAAACTGCTGTCAGCCATCTGTGCTCTCTGTTTTCTGCTGCCCTGCTGGTTGTAGAAGTGTGCACAGCTCACCCTGGCATTCAGTGCACAGCGAAGTCAATTGCAAAAAACCAGCAGCTGCTCACTACCAAACGCAAGGCGCTGTCTATGTCCTTGCTACCCGAGCAACTCAACGCAGCCCTTCTTCTCTGCATCTAGGAAGCTCAGGGCACGAACAAGAATTCTCCAGATTCGTCTGCATCAGGACCAAGTCAAAACGCAGGAAAGTCGTCCTGGAGCACCTGCCAGAAGCATCCCAGAAGTGAAGTGAAAGGGCTGGCAGCTGCAGCCACCGTCTTCTAGCAGTGCCAAGGCTGCGCACACAAGCCGGTTTCGTTCTTCGCCTCTCAGAAGCCAACCGCTCTCCCCGGCTGCCGGAGGCGAAGAAGCGGCTACTAGGTGCACCGCTGACGTGAACCGCACTTGTAGGCTGCAAAGCGCGGCTTCGGCAGAAAGAAGCCGGCAACCGCCGCTTCCCTGCGGACAGCTGCGGAGAGCCGAAGTCTGCGTCTCTAGCGGACTGCATCATAGCGAAAAGCTTTTCCAGCGTGTCTCGCAGGGAGAAAGCTTGCCAGCACAGTGCACGCATCCCGCCCTTGCCCAGAAACATATATTTGCTGAACTCTCCAAAAACACTGCTCTTTCCTACGCAAGCTTCAAACTGCTGTCAGACGTGCGTGCTCTCTGTTTTCTGCTGCCCTGCGCGTTGTAGAAGAGTGCACAGCTCCCCCTGACATTCAGTGCACAGCGAAGTCGACTGCAAAAAACCAGCAGCTGCTCACTCCCAAACACAAGGCGCTGTCTATGTCCTTGCTTCCCGTGCAACTCAGCACAGCCCTTCTTTTCTGTAGCTGCCATCGATATCTCTGCAACTCGTAAACTCAGGATACGAACAAGAATTCTCCAGATTCGTCTGCATCAGGACCAAGGCGAAACCCAGGAAAGTCGTCCTGGAGCACCTGCCAGAAGCATGCCAGAGGTGACCTGAAAGGGCTGGCAGCTGCAGCACTCGTCCTCTAGCAGTGCCAAGGCAGCGCACACAAGCCGGTTTCGTTCTTCGCCTCTCAGAAGCCAACCGCACTCCCCGGCTGCCGGAGGCGAAGAAGCGGCTACTAGGTGCACCGCTGACGTGAACCGCACTTGTAGGCTGCAAAGCGCGGCTTCGGCAGAAAGAAGCCGGCAACCGCCGCTTCCCTGCGGACAGCTGTGGAGAGCCGAAGTCTGCGTCTCTAGCGGACTGCATCATAGCGAAAAGCTTTTCCAGCGTGTCTCGCAGGGAGAAAGCTTGCCAGCACAGTGCAGGCATCCCGCCCTTGCCCAGAAACATGGATCTGCTGAACACTCCGAAAACACTGCTCTTTCCTAGGCAAGCTTCAAACTGCTCTAAGACATCTGTGCTCTCTGTTTTCTGCTGCCCTGCTGGTTGTCGAAGTGTGCACAGCTCACCCTGGCATTCAGTGCACAGCGAAGTCAATTGCAAAAAACCAGCAGCTGCTCACTCCCAAACACAAGGCGCTCTCTATGTCCTTGCTACCCGAGCAACTCAGCGCAGCCCTTCTTCTCTGCATCTAGGAAGCTCAGGGCACGAACAAGAATTTTCCAGATTCGTCTGCATCAGGACCAAGTCAAAACCCAGGAAAGTCGTCCTGGAGCACCTGCCAGAAGCATCCCAGAAGTGAAGTGAAAGGGCTGGCAGCTGCAGCCACCGTCTTCTAGCAGTGCCAAGGCTGCGCACACAAGCCGGTTTCGTTCTTCGCCTCTCAGAAGCCAACCGCTCTCCCCGGCTGCCGGAGGCGAAAAAGCGGCTACTAGGTGCACCGCTGATGTGAACCGCACTTGTAGGCTGCAAAGCGAGGCTTCGGCAGAAAGAAGCCGGCAACCGCCGCTTCCCTGCGTACAGCTGGGGAGAGCCGAAGACTGCGTCTCTAGCGGAGTGCATCATAGCGAAAAGCTTTTCCCACGTGTCTCGACGGGAGAGAGCTTGCCAGCACAGTGCACGCATCCCGCCCTTGCCCAGAAACATATATTTGCTGAACCCTCCAAAAACACTACTCTTTCCTAGGCAAGCTTCAAACTGCTGTCAGACATCTGTGTTCTCTGTTTTCTGCTGCCCTGCGCGTTGTAGAAGAGTGCACAGCTCCACCTGACATTCAGTGCACAGCGAAGTCAACTGCAAAAAAACAGCAGCTGCTCACTCCCAAACACAAGGCGCTGTCTATGTCCTTGCTTCCCTGCAACTCAGCACAGCCCTTCTTTTCTGCAGCTGCCATCGAGTTCTCTGTATCTCGGGAGCTCAGGAAACGAACAAGAATTCTCCAGATTCGTCTGCATCAGGACCAAGTCAAAACCCAGGAAAGTCGTCCTGGAGCACCTGCCAGAAGCATGCCAGAGGTGACCTGAAAGGGCTGGCAGCTGCACTCACCGTCCTCTAGCAGTGCCAAGGCTGCGCACACAAGCCGGTTTCGTTCTTCGCCTCTCAGAAGCCAACCGCTCTCCCCGGCTGCCGGAGGCGAGGAAGCGGCTACTAGGTGCACCGCTGGCGTGAACCGCACTTGTAGGCTGCAAAGCGCGGCTTCGGCAGAAAGACGCCGGCAACCGCCGCTTCCCTGCGGACAGCTGCCGAGAGCCGAAGTCTGCGTCTCTAGCGGACTGCATCATAGCGAAAAGCTTTTGCAGCGTGTCTCGCCGGGAGAGAGCTTGCCAGCACAGTGCACGCATCCCGCCCTTGCCCAGAAACATATATTTGCTGAACTCTCCAAAAATACTGCTCTTTCCTAGGCAAGCTTCAAACTGCTGTCAGACGTGCGTGCTCTCTGTTTTCTGCTGCCCTGCGCGTTGTAGAAGAGTGCACAGCTCCCCCTGACATTCAGTGCACAGCGAAGTCAACTGCAAAAAACCAGCAGCTGCTCACTCCCAAACACAAGGCGCTGTCTATGTCCTTGCTTCCCTGCAACTCAGCACAGCCCTTCTTTTCTGCAGCTGCCATCGAGTTCTCTGTATCTCGGGAGCTCAGGGAACGAACAAGAATTCTCCAGATTCGTCTGCATCAGGATCAAGTCAAAACGCAGGAAAGTCGTCCTGGAGCACCTGCCAGAAGCATGCCAGAGGTGACCTGAAAGGGCTGGCAGCTGCAGCCATCGTCCTCTAGCAGTGCCAAGGCAGCGCACACAAGCCGGTTTCGTTCTTCGCCTCTCAGAAGCCAACCGCACTCCCCGGCTGCCGGATGCGAAGAAGCGGCTACTAGGTGCACCGCTGACGTGAACCGCACTTGTAGGCTGCAAAGCGCGGCTTCGGCAGAAAGAAGCCGGCAACCGCCGCTTCCCTGCGGACAGCTGCGGAGAGCCGAAGACGGTGTCTCTAGCGGACTGCATCATAGCGAAAAGCTTTTCCAGCGTCTCTCGCAGGGAGAAAGCTTGCCAGGACAGTGCACGCATCCCGCCCTTGCCCAGAAACATGGATCTGCTGAAGACTCCGAAAACACTGCTCTTTCCTAGGCAAGCTTCAAACTGCTGTCAGCCATCTGTGCTCTCTGTTTTCTGCTGCCCTGCTGGTTGTAGAAGTGTGCACAGCTCACCCTGGCATTCAGTGCACAGCAAAGTCAATTGCAAAAAACCAGCAGCTGCTCACTACCAAACGCAAGGCGCTGTCTATGTCCTTGCTACCCGAGCAACTCAACGCAGCCCTTCTTCTCTGCATCTAGGAAGCTCAGGGCACGAACAAGAATTCTCCAGATTCGTCTGCATCAGGACCAAGTCAAAACGCAGGAAAGTCGTCCTGGAGCACCTGCCAGAAGCATCCCAGAAGTGACCTGAAAGGGCTGGCAGCTGCAGCCACCGTCTTCTAGCAGTGCCAAGGCTGCGCACACAAGCCGGTTTCGTTCTTCGCCTCTCAGAAGCCAACTGCTCTCCCCGGCTGCCGGAGGCGAAGAAGCGGCTACTAGGTGCACCGCTGACGTGAACCGCACTTGTAGGCTGTAAAGCGCGGCTTCGGCAGAAGGACGCCGGCAACCGCCTCTTCCCTGCGGACAGCTGCCGAGAGCCGAAGACTGCGTCTCTAGCGGAGTGCATCATAGCGAAAAGCTTTTCCAGCGTGTCTCGCAGGGAGAAAGCTTGCCAGCACAGTGCACGCATCCCGCCCTTGCCCAGAAACATATATTTGCTGAACTCTCCAAAAACACTGCTCTTTCCTACGCAAGCTTCAAACTGCTGTCAGACGTGCGTGCTCTCTGTTTTCTGCTGCCCTGCGCGTTGTCGAAGTGTGCACAGCTCACCCTGGCATTCAGTGCACAGCGAAGTCAATTGCAAAAAACCAGCAGCTGCTCACTCCCAAACACAAGGCGCTCTCTATGTCCTTGCTACCCGAGCAACTCAGCGCAGCCCTTCTTCTCTGCATCTAGGAAGCTCAGGGCACGAACAAGAATTTTCCAGATTCGTCTGCATCAGGACCAAGTCAAAACGCAGGAAAGTCGTCCTGGAGCACCTGCCAGAAGCATCCCAGAAGTGAAGTGAAAGGGCTGGCAGCTGCAGCCACCGTCTTCTAGCAGTGCCAAGGCTGCGCACACAAGCCGGTTTCGTTCTTCGCCTCTCAGAAGCCAACCGCTCTCCCCGGCTGCCGGAGGCGAAGAAGCGGCTACTAGGTGCACCGCTGACGTGAACCGCACTTGTAGGCTGCAAAGCGCGGCTTCGGCAGAAAGAAGCCGGCAACCGCCGCTTCCCTGCGGACAGCTGCGGAGAGCCGAAGACTGCGTCTCTAGCGGAGTGCATCATAGCGAAAAGCTTTTCCCACGTGTCTCGACGGGAGAGAGCTTGCCAGCACAGTGCACGCATCCCGCCCTTGCCCAGAAACATATATTTGCTGAACCCTCCAAAAACACTACTCTTTCCTAGGCAAGCTTCAAACTGCTGTCAGACATCTGTGTTCTCTGTTTTCTGCTGCCCTGCGCGTTGTAGAAGAGTGCACAGCTCCACCTGACATTCAGTGCACAGCGAAGTCAACTGCAAAAAAACAGCAGCTGCTCACTCCCAAACACAAGGCGCTGTCTATGTCCTTGCTTCCCTGCAACTCAGCACAGCCCTTCTTTTCTGCAGCTGCCATCGAGTTCTCTGTATCTCGGGAGCTCAGGGAACGAACAAGAATTCTCCAGATTCGTCTGCATCAGGACCAAGTCAAAACGCAGGAAAGTCGTCCTGGAGCACCTGCCAGAAGCATCCCAGAAGTGACCTGAAAGGGCTGGCAGCTGCAGCCACCGTCCTCTAGCAGTGCCAAGGCTGCGCACACAAGCCGGTTTCGTTCTTCGCCTCTCAGAAGCCAGCCGCTCTCCCAGGCTGCCGGAGGCGAAGAAAGTGGCTACTAGGTGCACCGCTGACGTGAACCGCACTTGTAGGCTGCAAAGCGCGGCTTCGGCAGAAGGACGCCGGCAACCGCCGCTTCCCTGCGGACAGCTGCGGAGAGCCGAAGACGGCGTCTCTAGCGGACTGCATCATAGCGGAAAGCTTTTGCAGCGTGTCTCGCCGGGAGAGAGCTTGCCAGCACAGTGCACGCATCCCGCCCTTGCCCAGAAACATGGATCCGCTGAACACTCCGAAAACACTGCTCTTTCCTAGGCAAGCTTCAAACTGCTCTAAGACATCTGTGCTCTCTGTTTTCTGCTGCCCTGCGCGTTGTAGAAGAGTGCACAGCTCACCCTGGCATTCAGTGCACAGCGAAGTCAATTGCAAAAAACCAGCAGCTGCTCACTCCCAAACGCAAGGCGCTGTCTATGTCCTTGCTACCCGAGCAACTCAACGCAGCCCTTCTTCTCTGCATCTAGGAAGCTCAGGGCACGAACAAGAATTCTCCAGATTCGTCTGCATCAGGACCAAGTCAAAACGCAGGAAAGTCGTCCTGGAGCACCTGCCAGAAGCATGCCAGAGGTGACCTGAAAGGGCTGGCAGCTGCAGCCATCGTCCTCTAGCAGTGCCAAGGCAGCGCACACAAGCCGGTTTCGTTCTTCGCCTCTCAGAAGCCAACCGCACTCCCCGGCTGCCGGAGGCGAAGAAGCGGCTACTAGGTGCACCGCTGACGTGAACCGCACTTGTAGGCTGCAAAGCGCGGCTTCGGCAGAAAGAAGCCGGCAACCGCCGCTTCCCTGCAGACAGCTTCGGAGAGCCGAAGTCTGCGTCTCTAGCGGACTGCATCATAGCGAAAAGCTTTTCCAGCGTGTCTCGCAGGGAGAAAGCTTGCCAGCACAGTGCACGCATCCCGCCCTTGCCCAGAAACATATATTTGCTGAACTCTCCAAAAACACTGCTCTTTCCTAGGCAAGCTTCAAACTGCTGTCAGACATCTGTGCTCTCTGTTTTCTGCTGCCCTGCGCGTTGTAGAAGAGTGCACAGCTCCCCCTGACATTCAGTGCACAGCGAAGTCGACTGCAAAAAACCAGCAGCTGCTCACTCCCAAACACAAGGCGCTGTCTACGTCCTTGCTACCCGAGCAACTGAACGCAAGCCCTTCTTCTCTGCATCTCGGTAGCTCAGGGCACGAACAAGAATTCTCCAGATTCGTCTGCATCAGGACCAAGTCGAAACCCAGGAAAGTCGTCCTGGAGCACCTGCCAGAAGCATGCCAGAGGTGACCTGAAAGGGCTGGTAGCTGCAGCCATCGTCCTCTAGCAGTGCCAAGGCAGCGCACACAAGCCGGTTTCGTTCTTCGCCTCTCAGAAGCCAACCGCACTCCCCGGCTGCCGGAGGCGAAGAAGCGGCTACTAGGTGCACCGCTGACGTGAACCGCACTTGTAGGCTGCAAAGCGCGGCTTCGGCAGAAAGAAGCCGGCAACCGCCGCTTCCCTGCGGACAGCTGTGGAGAGCCGAAGTCTGCGTCTCTAGCGGACTGCATCATAGCGAAAAGCTTTTCCAGCGTGTCTCGCAGGGAGAAAGCTTGCCAGCACAGTGCAGGCATCCCGCCCTTGCCCAGAAACATGGATCTGCTGAACACTCCGAAAACACTGCTCTTTCCTAGGCAAGCTTCAAACTGCTCTAAGACATCTGTGCTCTCTGTTTTCTGCTGCCCTGCTGGTTGTCGAAGTGTGCACAGCTCACCCTGGCATTCAGTGCACAGCGAAGTCAATTGCAAAACACCAGCAGCTGCTCACTCCCAAACACAAGGCGCTCTCTATGTCCTTGCTACCCGAGCAACTCAGCGCAGCCCTTCTTCTCTGCATCTAGGAAGCTCAGGGCACGAACAAGAATTTTCCAGATTCGTCTGCATCAGGACCAAGTCAAAACCCAGGAAAGTCGTCCTGGAGCACCTGCCAGAAGCATCCCAGAAGTGAAGTGAAAGGGCTGGCAGCTGCAGCCACCGTCTTCTAGCAGTGCCAAGGCTGCGCACACAAGCCGGTTTCGTTCTTCGCCTCTCAGAAGCCAACCGCTCTCCCCGGCTGCCGGAGGCGAAAAAGCGGCTACTAGGTGCACCGCTGACGTGAACCGCACTTGTAGGCTGCAAAGCGAGGCTTCGGCAGAAAGAAGCCGGCAACCGCCGCTTCCCTGCGGACAGCTGCGGAGAGCCGAAGACTGCGTCTCTAGCGGAGTGCATCATAGCGAAAAGCTTTTCCCACGTGTCTCGACGGGAGAGAGCTTGCCAGCACAGTGCACGCATCCCGCCCTTGCCCAGAAACATATATTTGCTGAACCCTCCAAAAACACTACTCTTTCCTAGGCAAGCTTCAAACTGCTGTCAGACATCTGTGCTCTCTGTTTTCTGCTGCCCTGCGCGTTGTAGAAGAGTGCACAGCTCCACCTGACATTCAGTGCACAGCGAAGTCAACTGCAAAAAAACAGCAGCTGCTCACTCCCAAACACAAGGCGCTGTCTATGTCCTTGCTTCCCTGCAACTCAGCACAGCCCTTCTTTTCTGCAGCTGCCATCGAGTTCTCTGCAACTCGTAAACTCAGGATACGAACAAGAATTCTCCAGATTCGTCTGCATCAGGACCAAGTCGAAACCCAGGAAAGTCGTCCTGGAGCACCTGCCAGAAGCATGCCAGAGGTGACCTGAAAGGGCTGGCAGCTGCAGCCATCGTCCTCTAGCAGTGCCAAGGCAGCGCACACAAGCCGGTTTCGTTCTTCGCCTCTCAGAAGCCAACCGCACTCCCCGGCTGCCGGAGGCGAAGAAGCGGCTACTAGGTGCACCGCTGACGTGAACCGCACTTGTAGGCTGCAAAGCGCGGCTTCGGCAGAAAGAAGCCGGCAACCGCCGCTTCCCCGCGGACAGCTGCGGAGAGCCGAAGTCTGCGTCTCTAGCGGACTGCATCATAGCGAAAAGCTTTTCCAGCGTGTCTCGCAGGGAGAAAGCTTGCCAGCACAGTGCACGCATCCCGCCCTTGCCCAGAAACATGGATCCGCTGAACACTCCGAAAACACTGCTCTTTCCTAGGCAAGCTTCAAACTGCTCTAAGACATCTGTGCTCTCTGTTTTCTGCTGCCCTGCGCGTTGTAGAAGAGTGCACAGCTCACCCTGGCATTCAGTGCACAGCGAAGTCAATTGCAAAAAACCAGCAGCTGCTCACTCCCAAACGCAAGGCGCTGTCTATGTCCTTGCTACCCGAGCAACTCAACGCAGCCCTTCTTCTCTGCATCTAGGAAGCTCAGGGCACGAACAAGAATTCTCCAGATTCGTCTGCATCAGGACCAAGTCAAAACGCAGGAAAGTCGTCCTGGAGCACCTGCCAGAAGCATGCCAGAGGTGACCTGAAAGGGCTGGCAGCTGCAGCCATCGTCCTCTAGCAGTGCCAAGGCAGCGCACACAAGCCGGTTTCGTTCTTCGCCTCTCAGAAGCCAACCGCACTCCCCGGCTGCCGGAGGCGAAGAAGCGGCTACTAGGTGCACCGCTGACGTGAACCGCACTTGTAGGCTGCAAAGCGCGGCTTCGGCAGAAAGAAGCCGGCAACCGCCGCTTCCCTGCAGACAGCTTCGGAGAGCCGAAGTCTGCGTCTCTAGCGGACTGCATCATAGCGAAAAGCTTTTCCAGCGTGTCTCGCAGGGAGAAAGCTTGCCAGCACAGTGCACGCATCCCGCCCTTGCCCAGAAACATATATTTGCTGAACTCTCCAAAAACACTGCTCTTTCCTAGGCAAGCTTCAAACTGCTGTCAGACATCTGTGCTCTCTGTTTTCTGCTGCCCTGCGCGTTGTAGAAGAGTGCACAGCTCCACCTGGCATTCAGTGCACAGCGAAGTCAATTGCAAAACACCAGCAGCTGCTCACTCCCAAACACAAGGCGCTGTCTATGTCCTTGCTTCCCTGCAACTCAGCACAGCCCTTCTTTTCTGCAGCTGCCATCGAGTTCTCTGCAACTCGTAAACTCAGGATACGAACAAGAATTCTCCAGATTCGTCTGCATCAGGACCAAGTCGAAACCCAGGAAAGTCGTCCTGGAGCACCTGCCAGAAGCATGCCAGAGGTGACCTGAAAGGGCTGGCAGCTGCAGCCATCGTCCTCTAGCAGTGCCAAGGCAGCGCACACAAGCCGGTTTCGTTCTTCGCCTCTCAGAAGCCAACCGCACTCCCCGGCTGCCGGAGGCGAAGAAGCGGCTACTAGGTGCACCGCTGACGTGAACCGCACTTGTAGGCTGCAAAGCGCGGCTTCGGCAGAAAGAAGCCGGCAACCGCCGCTTCCCCGCGGACAGCTGCGGAGAGCCGAAGTCTGCGTCTCTAGCGGACTGCATCATAGCGAAAAGCTTTTCCAGCGTGTCTCGCAGGGAGAAAGCTTGCCAGCACAGTGCACGCATCCCGCTCTTGCCCAGAAACATGGATCCGCTGAACACTCCGAAAACACTGCTCTTTCCTAGGCAAGCTTCAAACTGCTCTAAGACATCTGTGCTCTCTGTTTTCTGCTGCCCTGCTGGTTGTCGAAGTGTGCACAGCTCACCCTGGCATTCAGTGCACAGCGAAGTCAATTGCAAAAAACCAGCAGCTGCTCACTCCCAAACGCAAGGCGCTGTCTATGTCCTTGCTACCCGAGCAACTCAACGCAGCCCTTCTTCTCTGCATCTAGGAAGCTCAGGGCACGAACAAGAATTTTCCAGATTCGTCTGCATCAGGACCAAGTCAAAACGCAGGAAAGTCGTCCTGGAGCACCTGCCAGAAGCATCCCAGAAGTGACCTGAAAGGGCTGGCAGCTGCAGCCACCGTCTTCTAGCAGTGCCAAGGCTGCGCACACAAGCCGGTTTCGTTCTTCGCCTCTCAGAAGCCAACCGCTCTCCCCGGCTGCCGGAGGCGAAGAAGCGGCTACTAGGTGCACCGCTGACGTGAACCGCACTTGTAGGCTGCAAAGCGCGGCTTCGGCAGAAAGAAGCCGGCAACCGCCGCTTCCCTGCGGACAGCTGCGGAGAGCCGAAGTCTGCGTCTCTAGCGGACTGCATCATAGCGAAAAGCTTTTCCAGCGTGTCTCGCAGGGAGAAAGCTTGCCAGCACAGTGCACGCATCCCGCCCTTGCCCAGAAACATATATTTGCTGAACTCTCCAAAAACACTGCTCTTTCCTACGCAAGCTTCAAACTGCTGTCAGACGTGCGTGCTCTCTGTTTTCTTCTGCCCTGCGCGTTGTAGAAGAGTGCACAGCTCCCCCTGACATTCAGTGCACAGCGAAGTCGACTGCAAAAAACCAGCAGCTGCTCACTCCCAAACACAAGGCGCTGTCTATGTCCTTGCTTCCCGTGCAACTCAGCACAGCCCTTCTTTTCTGTAGCTGCCATCGATATCTCTGCAACTCGTAAACTCAGGATACGAACAAGAATTCTCCAGATTCGTCTGCATCAGGACCAAGGCGAAACCCAGGAAAGTCGTCCTGGAGCACCTGCCAGAAGCATGCCAGAGGTGACCTGAAAGGGCTGGCAGCTGCAGCCATCGTCCTCTAGCAGTGCCAAGGCAGCGCACACAAGCCGGTTTCGTTCTTCGCCTCTCAGAAGCCAACCGCACTCCCCGGCTGCCGGAGGCGAAGAAGCGGCTACTAGGTGCACCGCTGACGTGAACCGCACTTGTAGGCTGCAAAGCGCGGCTTCGGCAGAAAGAAGCCGGCAACCGCCGCTTCCCCGCGGACAGCTGCGGAGAGCCGAAGTCTGCGTCTCTAGCGGACTGCATCATAGCGAAAAGCTTTTCCAGCGTGTCTCGCAGGGAGAAAGCTTGCCAGCACAGTGCACGCATCCCGCCCTTGCCCAGAAACATATATTTGCTGAACTCTCCAAAAACACTGCTCTTTCCTAGGCAAGCTTCAAACTGCTCTAAGACATCTGTGCTCTCTGTTTTCTGCTGCCCTGCGCGTTGTAGAAGAGTGCACAGCTCCCCCTGACATTCAGTGCACAGCGAAGTCGACTGCAAAAAACCAGCAGCTGCTCACTCCCAAACACAAGGCGCTGTCTATGTCCTTGCTTCCCGTGCAACTCAGCACAGCCCTTCTTTTCTGCAGCTGCCATCGAGTTCTCTGTATCTCGGGAGCTCAGGAAACGAACAAGAATTCTCCAGATTCGTCTGCATCAGGACCAAGTCAAAACCCAGGAAAGTCGTCCTGGAGCACCTGCCAGAAGCATGCCAGAGGTGACCTGAAAGGGCTGGCAGCTGCACTCACCGTCCTCTAGCAGTGCCAAGGCTGCGCACACAAGCCGGTTTCGTTCTTCGCCTCTCAGAAGCCAACCGCTCTCCCCGGCTGCCGGAGGCGAGGAAGCGGCTACTAGGTGCACCGCTGGCGTGAACCGCACTTGTAGGCTGCAAAGCGCGGCTTCGGCAGAAAGACGCCGGCAACCGCCGCTTCCCTGCGGACAGCTGCCGAGAGCCGAAGTCTGCGTCTCTAGCGGACTGCATCATAGCGAAAAGCTTTTGCAGCGTGTCTCGCCGGGAGAGAGCTTGCCAGCACAGTGCACGCATCCCGCCCTTGCCCAGAAACATATATTTGCTGAACTCTCCAAAAATACTGCTCTTTCCTAGGCAAGCTTCAAACTGCTGTCAGACGTGCGTGCTCTCTGTTTTCTGCTGCCCTGCGCGTTGTAGAAGAGTGCACAGCTCCCCCTGACATTCAGTGCACAGCGAAGTCAACTGCAAAAAACCAGCAGCTGCTCACTCCCAAACACAAGGCGCTGTCTATGTCCTTGCTTCCCTGCAACTCAGCACAGCCCTTCTTTTCTGCAGCTGCCATCGAGTTCTCTGTATCTCGGGAGCTCAGGGAACGAACAAGAATTCTCCAGATTCGTCTGCATCAGGATCAAGTCAAAACGCAGGAAAGTCGTCCTGGAGCACCTGCCAGAAGCATGACAGAGGTGACCTGAAAGGGCTGGCAGCTGCAGCCATCGTCCTCTAGCAGTGCCAAGGCAGCGCACACAAGCCGGTTTCGTTCTTCGCCTCTCAGAAGCCAACCGCACTCCCCGGCTGCCGGATGCGAAGAAGCGGCTACTAGGTGCACCGCTGACGTGAACCGCACTTGTAGGCTGCAAAGCGCGGCTTCGGCAGAAAGAAGCCGGCAACCGCCGCTTCCCTGCGGACAGCTGCGGAGAGCCGAAGACGGCGTCTCTAGCGGACTGCATCATAGCGAAAAGCTTTTCCAGCGTGTCTCGCAGGGAGAAAGCTTGCCAGCACAGTGCACGCATCCCGCCCTTGCCCAGAAACATGGATCTGCTGAAGACTCCGAAAACACTGCTCTTTCCTAGGCAAGCTTCAAACTGCTGTCAGCCATCTGTGCTCTCTGTTTTCTGCTGCCCTGCTGGTTGTAGAAGTGTGCACAGCTCACCCTGGCATTCAGTGCACAGCGAAGTCAATTGCAAAAAACCAGCAGCTGCTCACTACCAAACGCAAGGCGCTCTCTATGTCCTTGCTACCCGAGCAACTCAACGCAGCCCTTCTTCTCTGCATCTAGGAAGCTCAGGGCACGAACAAGAATTCTCCAGATTCGTCTGCATCAGGACCAAGTCAAAACGCAGGAAAGTCGTCCTGGAGCACCTGCCAGAAGCATCCCAGAAGTGACCTGAAAGGGCTGGCAGCTGCAGCCACCGTCTTCTAGCAGTGCCAAGGCTGCGCACACAAGCCGGTTTCGTTCTTCGCCTCTCAGAAGCCAACTGCTCTCCCCGGCTGCCGGAGGCGAAGAAGCGGCTACTAGGTGCACCGCTGACGTGAACCGCACTTGTAGGCTGTAAAGCGCGGCTTCGGCAGAAGGACGCCGGCAACCGCCTCTTCCCTGCGGACAGCTGCCGAGAGCCGAAGACTGCGTCTCTAGCGGAGTGCATCATAGCGAAAAGCTTTTCCAGCGTGTCTCGCAGGGAGAAAGCTTGCCAGCACAGTGCACGCATCCCGCCCTTGCCCAGAAACATATATTTGCTGAACTCTCCAAAAACACTGCTCTTTCCTACGCAAGCTTCAAACTGCTGTCAGACGTGCGTGCTCTCTGTTTTCTGCTGCCCTGCGCGTTGTAGAAGAGTGCACAGCTCCCCCTGACATTCAGTGCACAGCGAAGTCGACTGCAAAAAACCAGCAGCTGCTCACTCCCAAACACAAGGCGCTGTCTATGTCCTTGCTTCCCGTGCAACTCAGCACAGCCCTTCTTTTCTGTAGCTGCCATCGATATCTCTGCAACTCGTAAACTCAGGATACGAACAAGAATTCTCCAGATTCGTCTGCATCAGGACCAAGTCGAAACCCAGGAAAGTCGTCCTGGAGCACCTGCCAGAAGCATGCCAGAGGTCACCTGAAAGGGCTGGCAGCTGCAGCCATCGTCCTCTAGCAGTGCCAAGGCAGCGCACACAAGCCGGTTTCGTTCTTCGCCTCTCAGAAGCCAACCGCACTCCCCGGCTGCCGGAGGCGAAGAAGCGGCTACTAGGTGCACCGCTGACGTGAACCGCACTTGTAGGCTGCAAAGCGCGGCTTCGGCAGAAAGAAGCCGGCAACCGCCGCTTCCCCGCGGACAGCTGCGGAGAGCCGAAGTCTGCGTCTCTAGCGGACTGCATCATAGCGAAAAGCTTTTCCAGCGTGTCTCGCAGGGAGAAAGCTTGCCAGCACAGTGCACGCATCCCGCTCTTGCCCAGAAACATGGATCTGCTGAACACTCCGAAAACACTGCTCTTTCCTAGGCAAGCTTCAAACTGCTCTAAGACATCTGTGCTCTCTGTTTTCTGCTGCCCTGCTGGTTGTCGAAGTGTGCACAGCTCACCCTGGCATTCAGTGCACAGCGAAGTCAATTGCAAAAAACCAGCAGCTGCTCACTCCCAAACGCAAGGCGCTGTCTATGTCCTTGCTACCCGAGCAACTCAACGCAGCCCTTCTTCTCTGCATCTAGGAAGCTCAGGGCACGAACAAGAATTTTCCAGATTCGTCTGCATCAGGACCAAGTCAAAACGCAGGAAAGTCGTCCTGGAGCACCTGCCAGAAGCATCCCAGAAGTGAAGTGAAAGGGCTGGCAGCTGCAGCCACCGTCTTCTAGCAGTGCCAAGGCTGCGCACACAAGCCGGTTTCGTTCTTCGCCTCTCAGAAGCCAACCGCTCTCCCCGGCTGCCGGAGGCGAAGAAGCGGCTACTAGGTGCACCGCTGACGTGAACCGCACTTGTAGGCTGCAAAGCGCGGCTTCGGCAGAAAGAAGCCGGCAACCGCCGCTTCCCTGCGGACAGCTGCGGAGAGCCGAAGTCTGCGTCTCTAGCGGACTGCATCATAGCGAAAAGCTTTTCCAGCGTGTCTCGCAGGGAGAAAGCTTGCCAGCACAGTGCACGCATCCCGCCCTTGCCCAGAAACATATATTTGCTGAACTCTCCAAAAACACTGCTCTTTCCTACGCAAGCTTCAAACTGCTGTCAGACGTGCGTGCTCTCTGTTTTCTGCTGCCCTGCGCGTTGTAGAAGAGTGCACAGCTCCCCCTGACATTCAGTGCACAGCGAAGTCGACTGCAAAAAACCAGCAGCTGCTCACTCCCAAACACAAGGCGCTGTCTATGTCCTTGCTTCCCGTGCAACTCAGCACAGCCCTTCTTTTCTGTAGCTGCCATCGATATCTCTGCAACTCGTAAACTCAGGATACGAACAAGAATTCTCCAGATTCGTCTGCATCAGGACCAAGGCGAAACCCAGGAAAGTCGTCCTGGAGCACCTGCCAGAAGCATGCCAGAGGTGACCTGAAAGGGCTGGCAGCTGCAGCCATCGTCCTCTAGCAGTGCCAAGGCAGCGCACACAAGCCGGTTTCGTTCTTCGCCTCTCAGAAGCCAACCGCACTCCCCGGCTGCCGGAGGCGAAGAAGCGGCTACTAGGTGCACCGCTGACGTGAACCGCACTTGTAGGCTGCAAAGCGCGGCTTCGGCAGAAAGAAGCCGGCAACCGCCGCTTCCCTGCGGACAGCTGTGGAGAGCCGAAGTCTGCGTCTCTAGCGGACTGCATCATAGCGAAAAGCTTTTCCAGCGTGTCTCGCAGGGAGAAAGCTTGCCAGCACAGTGCAGGCATCCCGCCCTTGCCCAGAAACATGGATCTGCTGAACACTCCGAAAACACTGCTCTTTCCTAGGCAAGCTTCAAACTGCTCTAAGACATCTGTGCTCTCTGTTTTCTGCTGCCCTGCTGGTTGTCGAAGTGTGCACAGCTCACCCTGGCATTCAGTGCACAGCGAAGTCAATTGCAAAAAACCAGCAGCTGCTCACTCCCAAACACAAGGCGCTCTCTATGTCCTTGCTACCCGAGCAACTCAGCGCAGCCCTTCTTCTCTGCATCTAGGAAGCTCAGGGCACGAACAAGAATTTTCCAGATTCGTCTGCATCAGGACCAAGTCAAAACCCAGGAAAGTCGTCCTGGAGCACCTGCCAGAAGCATCCCAGAAGTGAAGTGAAAGGGCTGGCAGCTGCAGCCACCGTCTTCTAGCAGTGCCAAGGCTGCGCACACAAGCCGGTTTCGTTCTTCGCCTCTCAGAAGCCAACCGCTCTCCCCGGCTGCCGGAGGCGAAAAAGCGGCTACTAGGTGCACCGCTGACGTGAACCGCACTTGTAGGCTGCAAAGCGAGGCTTCGGCAGAAAGAAGCCGGCAACCGCCGCTTCCCTGCGTACAGCTGGGGAGAGCCGAAGACTGCGTCTCTAGCGAAGTGCATCATAGCGAAAAGCTTTTCCCACGTGTCTCGACGGGAGAGAGCTTGCCAGCACAGTGCACGCATCCCGCCCTTGCCCAGAAACATATATTTGCTGAACCCTCCAAAAACACTACTCTTTCCTAGGCAAGCTTCAAACTGCTGTCAGACATCTGTGTTCTCTGTTTTCTGCTGCCCTGCGCGTTGTAGAAGAGTGCACAGCTCCACCTGACATTCAGTGCACAGCGAAGTCAACTGCAAAAAAACAGCAGCTGCTCACTCCCAAACACAAGGCGCTGTCTATGTCCTTGCTTCCCTGCAACTCAGCACAGCCCTTCTTTTCTGCAGCTGCCATCGAGTTCTCTGTATCTCGGGAGCTCAGGAAACGAACAAGAATTCTCCAGATTCGTCTGCATCAGGACCAAGTCAAAACCCAGGAAAGTCGTCCTGGAGCACCTGCCAGAAGCATGCCAGAGGTGACCTGAAAGGGCTGGCAGCTGCACTCACCGTCCTCTAGCAGTGCCAAGGCTGCGCACACAAGCCGGTTTCGTTCTTCGCCTCTCAGAAGCCAACCGCTCTCCCCGGCTGCCGGAGGCGAGGAAGCGGCTACTAGGTGCACCGCTGGCGTGAACCGCACTTGTAGGCTGCAAAGCGCGGCTTCGGCAGAAAGACGCCGGCAACCGCCGCTTCCCTGCGGACAGCTGCCGAGAGCCGAAGTCTGCGTCTCTAGCGGACTGCATCATAGCGAAAAGCTTTTGCAGCGTGTCTCGCCGGGAGAGAGCTTGCCAGCACAGTGCACGCATCCCGCCCTTGCCCAGAAACATATATTTGCTGAACTCTCCAAAAATACTGCTCTTTCCTAGGCAAGCTTCAAACTGCTGTCAGACGTGCGTGCTCTCTGTTTTCTGCTGCCCTGCGCGTTGTAGAAGAGTGCACAGCTCCCCCTGACATTCAGTGCACAGCGAAGTCAACTGCAAAAAACAGCAGCTGCTCACTCCCAAACACAAGGCGCTGTCTATGTCCTTGCTTCCCTGCAACTCAGCACAGCCCTTCTTTTCTGCAGCTGCCATCGAGTTCTCTGTATCTCGGGAGCTCAGGGAACGAACAAGAATTCTCCAGATTCGTCTGCATCAGGATCAAGTCAAAACGCAGGAAAGTCGTCCTGGAGCACCTGCCAGAAGCATGCCAGAGGTGACCTGAAAGGGCTGGCAGCTGCAGCCATCGTCCTCTAGCAGTGCCAAGGCAGCGCACACAAGCCGGTTTCGTTCTTCGCCTCTCAGAAGCCAACCGCACTCCCCGGCTGCCGGATGCGAAGAAGCGGCTACTAGGTGCACCGCTGACGTGAACCGCACTTGTAGGCTGCAAAGCGCGGCTTCGGCAGAAAGAAGCCGGCAACCGCCGCTTCCCTGCGGACAGCTGCGGAGAGCCGAAGACGGTGTCTCTAGCGGACTGCATCATAGCGAAAAGCTTTTCCAGCGTCTCTCGCAGGGAGAAAGCTTGCCAGGACAGTGCACGCATCCCGCCCTTGCCCAGAAACATGGATCTGCTGAAGACTCCGAAAACACTGCTCTTTCCTAGGCAAGCTTCAAACTGCTGTCAGCCATCTGTGCTCTCTGTTTTCTGCTGCCCTGCTGGTTGTAGAAGTGTGCACAGCTCACCCTGGCATTCAGTGCACAGCGAAGTCAATTGCAAAAAACCAGCAGCTGCTCACTACCAAACGCAAGGCGCTGTCTATGTCCTTGCTACCCGAGCAACTCAACGCAGCCCTTCTTCTCTGCATCTAGGAAGCTCAGGGCACGAACAAGAATTCTCCAGATTCGTCTGCATCAGGACCAAGTCAAAACGCAGGAAAGTCGTCCTGGAGCACCTGCCAGAAGCATCCCAGAAGTGACCTGAAAGGGCTGGCAGCTGCAGCCACCGTCTTCTAGCAGTGCCAAGGCTGCGCACACAAGCCGGTTTCGTTCTTCGCCTCTCAGAAGCCAACTGCTCTCCCCGGCTGCCGGAGGCGAAGAAGCGGCTACTAGGTGCACCGCTGACGTGAACCGCACTTGTAGGCTGTAAAGCGCGGCTTCGGCAGAAGGACGCCGGCAACCGCCTCTTCCCTGCGGACAGCTGCCGAGAGCCGAAGACTGCGTCTCTAGCGGAGTGCATCATAGCGAAAAGCTTTTCCAGCGTGTCTCGCAGGGAGAAAGCTTGCCAGCACAGTGCACGCATCCCGCCCTTGCCCAGAAACATATATTTGCTGAACTCTCCAAAAACACTGCTCTTTCCTACGCAAGCTTCAAACTGCTGTCAGACGTGCGTGCTCTCTGTTTTCTGCTGCCCTGCGCGTTGTAGAAGAGTGCACAGCTCCCCCTGACATTCAGTGCACAGCGAAGTCGACTGCAAAAAACCAGCAGCTGCTCACTCCCAAACACAAGGCGCTGTTCTATGTCCTTGCTTCCCGTGCAACTCAGCACAGCCCTTCTTTTCTGTAGCTGCCATCGATATCTCTGCAACTCGTAAACTCAGGATACGAACAAGAATTCTCCAGATTCGTCTGCATCAGGACCAAGTCGAAACCCAGGAAAGTCGTCCTGGAGCACCTGCCAGAAGCATGCCAGAGGTGACCTGAAAGGGCTGGCAGCTGCAGCCATCGTCCTCTAGCAGTGCCAAGGCAGCGCACACAAGCCGGTTTCGTTCTTCGCCTCTCAGAAGCCAACCGCACTCCCCGGCTGCCGGAGGCGAAGAAGCGGCTACTAGGTGCACCGCTGACGTGAACCGCACTTGTAGGCTGCAAAGCGCGGCTTCGGCAGAAAGAAGCCGGCAACCGCCGCTTCCCCGCGGACAGCTGCGGAGAGCCGAAGTCTGCGTCTCTAGCGGACTGCATCATAGCGAAAAGCTTTTCCAGCGTGTCTCGCAGGGAGAAAGCTTGCCAGCACAGTGCACGCATCCCGCTCTTGCCCAGAAACATGGATCCGCTGAACACTCCGAAAACACTGCTCTTTCCTAGGCAAGCTTCAAACTGCTCTAAGACATCTGTGCTCTCTGTTTTCTGCTGCCCTGCTGGTTGTCGAAGTGTGCACAGCTCACCCTGGCATTCAGTGCACAGCGAAGTCAATTGCAAAAAACCAGCAGCTGCTCACTCCCAAACGCAAGGCGCTGTCTATGTCCTTGCTACCCGAGCAACTCAACGCAGCCCTTCTTCTCTGCATCTAGGAAGCTCAGGGCACGAACAAGAATTTTCCAGATTCGTCTGCATCAGGACCAAGTCAAAACGCAGGAAAGTCGTCCTGGAGCACCTGCCAGAAGCATCCCAGAAGTGAAGTGAAAGGGCTGGCAGCTGCAGCCACCGTCTTCTAGCAGTGCCAAGGCTGCGCACACAAGCCGGTTTCGTTCTTCGCCTCTCAGAAGCCAACCGCTCTCCCCGGCTGCCGGAGGCGAAGAAGCGGCTACTAGGTGCACCGCTGACGTGAACCGCACTTGTAGGCTGCAAAGCGCGGCTTCGGCAGAAAGAAGCCGGCAACCGCCGCTTCCCTGCGGACAGCTGCGGAGAGCCGAAGTCTGCGTCTCTAGCGGACTGCATCATAGCGAAAAGTTTTTCCAGCGTGTCTCGCAGGGAGAAAGCTTGCCAGCACAGTGCACGCATCCCGCCCTTGCCCAGAAACATATATTTGCTGAACTCTCCAAAAACACTGCTCTTTCCTACGCAAGCTTCAAACTGCTGTCAGACGTGCGTGCTCTCTGTTTTCTGCTGCCCTGCGCGTTGTAGAAGAGTGCACAGCTCCCCCTGACATTCAGTGCACAGCGAAGTCGACTGCAAAAAACCAGCAGCTGCTCACTCCCAAACACAAGGCGCTGTCTATGTCCTTGCTTCCCGTGCAACTCAGCACAGCCCTTCTTTTCTGCAGCTGCCATCGAGTTCTCTGCAACTCGTAAACTCAGGATACGAACAAGAATTCTCCAGATTCGTCTGCATCAGGACCAAGGCGAAACCCAGGAAAGTCGTCCTGGAGCACCTGCCAGAAGCATGCCAGAGGTGACCTGAAAGGGCTGGCAGCTGCAGCCATCGTCCTCTAGCAGTGCCAAGGCAGCGCACACAAGCCGGTTTCGTTCTTCGCCTCTCAGAAGCCAACCGCACTCCCCGGCTGCCGGAGGCGAAGAAGCGGCTACTAGGTGCACCGCTGACGTGAACCGCACTTGTAGGCTGCAAAGCGCGGCTTCGGCAGAAAGAAGCCGGCAACCGCCGCTTCCCTGCGGACAGCTGTGGAGAGCCGAAGTCTGCGTCTCTAGCGGACTGCATCATAGCGAAAAGCTTTTCCAGCGTGTCTCGCAGGGAGAAAGCTTGCCAGCACAGTGCAGGCATCCCGCCCTTGCCCAGAAACATGGATCTGCTGAACACTCCGAAAACACTGCTCTTTCCTAGGCAAGCTTCAAACTGCTCTAAGACATCTGTGCTCTCTGTTTTCTGCTGCCCTGCTGGTTGTCGAAGTGTGCACAGCTCACCCTGGCATTCAGTGCACAGCGAAGTCAATTGCAAAAAACCAGCAGCTGCTCACTCCCAAACGCAAGGCGCTGTCTATGTCCTTGCTACCCGAGCAACTCAACGCAGCCCTTCTTCTCTGCATCTAGGAAGCTCAGGGCACGAACAAGAATTCTCCAGATTCGTCTGCATCAGGACCAAGTCAAAACGCAGGAAAGTCGTCCTGGAGCACCTGCCAGAAGCATCCCAGAAGTGAAGTGAAAGGGCTGGCAGCTGCAGCCACCGTCTTCTAGCAGTGCCAAGGCTGCGCACACAAGCCGGTTTCGTTCTTCGCCTCTCAGAAGCCAACCGCTCTCCCCGGCTGCCGGAGGCGAAGAAGCGGCTACTAGGTGCACCGCTGACGTGAACCGCACTTGTAGGCTGCAAAGCGCGGCTTCGGCAGAAAGAAGCCGGCAACCGCCGCTTCCCTGCGGACAGCTGCGGAGAGCCGAAGACTGCGTCTCTAGCGGAGTGCATCATAGCGAAAAGCTTTTCCCACGTGTCTCGACGGGAGAGAGCTTGCCAGCACAGTGCACGCATCCCGCCCTTGCCCAGAAACATATATTTGCTGAACCCTCCAAAAACACTACTCTTTCCTAGGCAAGCTTCAAACTGCTGTCAGACATCTGTGTTCTCTGTTTTCTGCTGCCCTGCGCGTTGTAGAAGAGTGCACAGCTCCACCTGACATTCAGTGCACAGCGAAGTCAACTGCAAAAAAACAGCAGCTGCTCACTCCCAAACACAAGGCGCTGTCTATGTCCTTGCTTCCCTGCAACTCAGCACAGCCCTTCTTTTCTGCAGCTGCCATCGAGTTCTCTGTATCTCGGGAGCTCAGGGAACGAACAAGAATTCTCCAGATTCGTCTGCATCAGGACCAAGTCAAAACGCAGGAAAGTCGTCCTGGAGCACCTGCCAGAAGCATCCCAGAAGTGACCTGAAAGGGCTGGCAGCTGCAGCCACCGTCCTCTAGCAGTGCCAAGGCTGCGCACACAAGCCGGTTTCGTTCTTCGCCTCTCAGAAGCCAGCCGCTCTCCCAGGCTGCCGGAGGCGAAGAAAGTGGCTACTAGGTGCACCGCTGACGTGAACCGCACTTGTAGGCTGCAAAGCGCGGCTTCGGCAGAAGGACGCCGGCAACCGCCGCTTCCCTGCGGACAGCTGCGGAGAGCCGAAGACGGCGTCTCTAGCGGACTGCATCATAGCGGAAAGCTTTTGCAGCGTGTCTCGCCGGGAGAGAGCTTGCCAGCACAGTGCACGCATCCCGCCCTTGCCCAGAAACATGGATCCGCTGAACACTCCGAAAACACTGCTCTTTCCTAGGCAAGCTTCAAACTGCTCTAAGACATCTGTGCTCTCTGTTTTCTGCTGCCCTGCGCGTTGTAGAAGAGTGCACAGCTCACCCTGGCATTCAGTGCACAGCGAAGTCAATTGCAAAAAACCAGCAGCTGCTCACTCCCAAACGCAAGGCGCTGTCTATGTCCTTGCTACCCGAGCAACTCAACGCAGCCCTTCTTCTCTGCATCTAGGAAGCTCAGGGCACGAACAAGAATTCTCCAGATTCGTCTGCATCAGGACCAAGTCAAAACGCAGGAAAGTCGTCCTGGAGCACCTGCCAGAAGCATGCCAGAGGTGACCTGAAAGGGCTGGCAGCTGCAGCCATCGTCCTCTAGCAGTGCCAAGGCAGCGCACACAAGCCGGTTTCGTTCTTCGCCTCTCAGAAGCCAACCGCACTCCCCGGCTGCCGGAGGCGAAGAAGCGGCTACTAGGTGCACCGCTGACGTGAACCGCACTTGTAGGCTGCAAAGCGCGGCTTCGGCAGAAAGAAGCCGGCAACCGCCGCTTCCCTGCAGACAGCTTCGGAGAGCCGAAGTCTGCGTCTCTAGCGGACTGCATCATAGCGAAAAGCTTTTCCAGCGTGTCTCGCAGGGAGAAAGCTTGCCAGCACAGTGCACGCATCCCGCCCTTGCCCAGAAACATATATTTGCTGAACTCTCCAAAAACACTGCTCTTTCCTAGGCAAGCTTCAAACTGCTGTCAGACATCTGTGCTCTCTGTTTTCTGCTGCCCTGCGCGTTGTAGAAGAGTGCACAGCTCCCCCTGACATTCAGTGCACAGCGAAGTCGACTGCAAAAAACCAGCAGCTGCTCACTCCCAAACACAAGGCGCTGTCTACGTCCTTGCTACCCGAGCAACTGAACGCAAGCCCTTCTTCTCTGCATCTCGGTAGCTCAGGGCACGAACAAGAATTCTCCAGATTCGTCTGCATCAGGACCAAGTCGAAACCCAGGAAAGTCGTCCTGGAGCACCTGCCAGAAGCATGCCAGAGGTGACCTGAAAGGGCTGGTAGCTGCAGCCATCGTCCTCTAGCAGTGCCAAGGCAGCGCACACAAGCCGGTTTCGTTCTTCGCCTCTCAGAAGCCAACCGCACTCCCCGGCTGCCGGAGGCGAAGAAGCGGCTACTAGGTGCACCGCTGACGTGAACCGCACTTGTAGGCTGCAAAGCGCGGCTTCGGCAGAAAGAAGCCGGCAACCGCCGCTTCCCTGCGGACAGCTGTGGAGAGCCGAAGTCTGCGTCTCTAGCGGACTGCATCATAGCGAAAAGCTTTTCCAGCGTGTCTCGCAGGGAGAAAGCTTGCCAGCACAGTGCAGGCATCCCGCCCTTGCCCAGAAACATGGATCTGCTGAACACTCCGAAAACACTGCTCTTTCCTAGGCAAGCTTCAAACTGCTCTAAGACATCTGTGCTCTCTGTTTTCTGCTGCCCTGCTGGTTGTCGAAGTGTGCACAGCTCACCCTGGCATTCAGTGCACAGCGAAGTCAATTGCAAAACACCAGCAGCTGCTCACTCCCAAACACAAGGCGCTCTCTATGTCCTTGCTACCCGAGCAACTCAGCGCAGCCCTTCTTCTCTGCATCTAGGAAGCTCAGGGCACGAACAAGAATTTTCCAGATTCGTCTGCATCAGGACCAAGTCAAAACCCAGGAAAGTCGTCCTGGAGCACCTGCCAGAAGCATCCCAGAAGTGAAGTGAAAGGGCTGGCAGCTGCAGCCACCGTCTTCTAGCAGTGCCAAGGCTGCGCACACAAGCCGGTTTCGTTCTTCGCCTCTCAGAAGCCAACCGCTCTCCCCGGCTGCCGGAGGCGAAAAAGCGGCTACTAGGTGCACCGCTGACGTGAACCGCACTTGTAGGCTGCAAAGCGAGGCTTCGGCAGAAAGAAGCCGGCAACCGCCGCTTCCCTGCGGACAGCTGCGGAGAGCCGAAGACTGCGTCTCTAGCGGAGTGCATCATAGCGAAAAGCTTTTCCCACATGTCTCGACGGGAGAGAGCTTGCCAGCACAGTGCACGCATCCCGCCCTTGCCCAGAAACATATATTTGCTGAACCCTCCAAAAACACTACTCTTTCCTAGGCAAGCTTCAAACTGCTGTCAGACATCTGTGCTCTCTGTTTTCTGCTGCCCTGCGCGTTGTAGAAGAGTGCACAGCTCCACCTGACATTCAGTGCACAGCGAAGTCAACTGCAAAAAAACAGCAGCTGCTCACTCCCAAACACAAGGCGCTGTCTATGTCCTTGCTTCCCTGCAACTCAGCACAGCCCTTCTTTTCTGCAGCTGCCATCGAGTTCTCTGCAACTCGTAAACTCAGGATACGAACAAGAATTCTCCAGATTCGTCTGCATCAGGACCAAGTCGAAACCCAGGAAAGTCGTCCTGGAGCACCTGCCAGAAGCATGCCAGAGGTGACCTGAAAGGGCTGGCAGCTGCAGCCATCGTCCTCTAGCAGTGCCAAGGCAGCGCACACAAGCCGGTTTCGTTCTTCGCCTCTCAGAAGCCAACCGCACTCCCCGGCTGCCGGAGGCGAAGAAGCGGCTACTAGGTGCACCGCTGACGTGAACCGCACTTGTAGGCTGCAAAGCGCGGCTTCGGCAGAAAGAAGCCGGCAACCGCCGCTTCCCCGCGGACAGCTGCGGAGAGCCGAAGTCTGCGTCTCTAGCGGACTGCATCATAGCGAAAAGCTTTTCCAGCGTGTCTCGCAGGGAGAAAGCTTGCCAGCACAGTGCACGCATCCCGCTCTTGCCCAGAAACATGGATCCGCTGAACACTCCGAAAACACTGCTCTTTCCTAGGCAAGCTTCAAACTGCTCTAAGACATCTGTGCTCTCTGTTTTCTGCTGCCCTGCTGGTTGTCGAAGTGTGCACAGCTCACCCTGGCATTCAGTGCACAGCGAAGTCAATTGCAAAAAACCAGCAGCTGCTCACTCCCAAACGCAAGGCGCTGTCTATGTCCTTGCTACCCGAGCAACTCAACGCAGCCCTTCTTCTCTGCATCTAGGAAGCTCAGGGCACGAACAAGAATTTTCCAGATTCGTCTGCATCAGGACCAAGTCAAAACGCAGGAAAGTCGTCCTGGAGCACCTGCCAGAAGCATCCCAGAAGTGAAGTGAAAGGGCTGGCAGCTGCAGCCACCGTCTTCTAGCAGTGCCAAGGCTGCGCACACAAGCCGGTTTCGTTCTTCGCCTCTCAGAAGCCAACCGCTCTCCCCGGCTGCCGGAGGCGAAGAAGCGGCTACTAGGTGCACCGCTGACGTGAACCGCACTTGTAGGCTGCAAAGCGCGGCTTCGGCAGAAAGAAGCCGGCAACCGCCGCTTCCCTGCGGACAGCTGCGGAGAGCCGAAGACTGCGTCTCTAGCGGAGTGCATCATAGCGAAAAGCTTTTCCCACGTGTCTCGACGGGAGAGAGCTTGCCAGCACAGTGCACGCATCCCGCCCTTGCCCAGAAACATATATTTGCTGAACCCTCCAAAAACACTACTCTTTCCTAGGCAAGCTTCAAACTGCTGTCAGACATCTGTGTTCTCTGTTTTCTGCTGCCCTGCGCGTTGTAGAAGAGTGCACAGCTCCACCTGACATTCAGTGCACAGCGAAGTCAACTGCAAAAAAACAGCAGCTGCTCACTCCCAAACACAAGGCGCTGTCTATGTCCTTGCTTCCCTGCAACTCAGCACAGCCCTTCTTTTCTGCAGCTGCCATCGAGTTCTCTGTATCTCGGGAGCTCAGGGAACGAACAAGAATTCTCCAGATTCGTCTGCATCAGGACCAAGTCAAAACGCAGGAAAGTCGTCCTGGAGCACCTGCCAGAAGCATCCCAGAAGTGACCTGAAAGGGCTGGCAGCTGCAGCCACCGTCCTCTAGCAGTGCCAAGGCTGCGCACACAAGCCGGTTTCGTTCTTCGCCTCTCAGAAGCCAGCCGCTCTCCCAGGCTGCCGGAGGCGAAGAAAGTGGCTACTAGGTGCACCGCTGACGTGAACCGCACTTGTAGGCTGCAAAGCGCGGCTTCGGCAGAAGGACGCCGGCAACCGCCGCTTCCCTGCGGACAGCTGCGGAGAGCCGAAGACGGCGTCTCTAGTGGACTGCATCATAGCGAAAAGCTTTTGCAGCGTGTCTCGCCGGGAGAGAGCTTGCCAGCACAGTGCACGCATCCCGCCCTTGCCCAGAAACATGGATCCGCTGAACACTCCGAAAACACTGCTCTTTCCTAGGCAAGCTTCAAACTGCTCTAAGACATCTGTGCTCTCTGTTTTCTGCTGCCCTGCGCGTTGTAGAAGAGTGCACAGCTCACCCTGGCATTCAGTGCACAGCGAAGTCAATTGCAAAAAACCAGCAGCTGCTCACTCCCAAACGCAAGGCGCTGTCTATGTCCTTGCTACCCGAGCAACTCAACGCAGCCCTTCTTCTCTGCATCTAGGAAGCTCAGGGCACGAACAAGAATTCTCCAGATTCGTCTGCATCAGGACCAAGTCAAAACGCAGGAAAGTCGTCCTGGAGCACCTGCCAGAAGCATGCCAGAGGTGACCTGAAAGGGCTGGCAGCTGCAGCCATCGTCCTCTAGCAGTGCCAAGGCAGCGCACACAAGCCGGTTTCGTTCTTCGCCTCTCAGAAGCCAACCGCACTCCCCGGCTGCCGGAGGCGAAGAAGCGGCTACTAGGTGCACCGCTGACGTGAACCGCACTTGTAGGCTGCAAAGCGCGGCTTCGGCAGAAAGAAGCCGGCAACCGCCGCTTCCCTGCAGACAGCTTCGGAGAGCCGAAGTCTGCGTCTCTAGCGGACTGCATCATAGCGAAAAGCTTTTCCAGCGTGTCTCGCAGGGAGAAAGCTTGCCAGCACAGTGCACGCATCCCGCCCTTGCCCAGAAACATATATTTGCTGAACTCTCCAAAAACACTGCTCTTTCCTAGGCAAGCTTCAAACTGCTGTCAGACATCTGTGCTCTCTGTTTTCTGCTGCCCTGCGCGTTGTAGAAGAGTGCACAGCTCCCCCTGACATTCAGTGCACAGCGAAGTCGACTGCAAAAAACCAGCAGCTGCTCACTCCCAAACACAAGGCGCTGTCTACGTCCTTGCTACCCGAGCAACTGAACGCAAGCCCTTCTTCTCTGCATCTCGGTAGCTCAGGGCACGAACAAGAATTCTCCAGATTCGTCTGCATCAGGACCAAGTCGAAACCCAGGAAAGTCGTCCTGGAGCACCTGCCAGAAGCATGCCAGAGGTGACCTGAAAGGGCTGGTAGCTGCAGCCATCGTCCTCTAGCAGTGCCAAGGCAGCGCACACAAGCCGGTTTCGTTCTTCGCCTCTCAGAAGCCAACCGCACTCCCCGGCTGCCGGAGGCGAAGAAGCGGCTACTAGGTGCACCGCTGACGTGAACCGCACTTGTAGGCTGCAAAGCGCGGCTTCGGCAGAAAGAAGCCGGCAACCGCCGCTTCCCTGCGGACAGCTGTGGAGAGCCGAAGTCTGCGTCTCTAGCGGACTGCATCATAGCGAAAAGCTTTTCCAGCGTGTCTCGCAGGGAGAAAGCTTGCCAGCACAGTGCAGGCATCCCGCCCTTGCCCAGAAACATGGATCTGCTGAACACTCCGAAAACACTGCTCTTTCCTAGGCAAGCTTCAAACTGCTCTAAGACATCTGTGCTCTCTGTTTTCTGCTGCCCTGCTGGTTGTCGAAGTGTGCACAGCTCACCCTGGCATTCAGTGCACAGCGAAGTCAATTGCAAAAAACCAGCAGCTGCTCACTCCCAAACACAAGGCGCTCTCTATGTCCTTGCTACCCGAGCAACTCAGCGCAGCCCTTCTTCTCTGCATCTAGGAAGCTCAGGGCACGAACAAGAATTTTCCAGATTCGTCTGCATCAGGACCAAGTCAAAACCCAGGAAAGTCGTCCTGGAGCACCTGCCAGAAGCATCCCAGAAGTGAAGTGAAAGGGCTGGCAGCTGCAGCCACCGTCTTCTAGCAGTGCCAAGGCTGCGCACACAAGCCGGTTTCGTTCTTCGCCTCTCAGAAGCCAACCGCTCTCCCCGGCTGCCGGAGGCGAAAAAGCGGCTACTAGGTGCACCGCTGACGTGAACCGCACTTGTAGGCTGCAAAGCGAGGCTTCGGCAGAAAGAAGCCGGCAACCGCCGCTTCCCTGCGGACAGCTGCGGAGAGCCGAAGACTGCGTCTCTAGCGGAGTGCATCATAGCGAAAAGCTTTTCCCACGTGTCTCGACGGGAGAGAGCTTGCCAGCACAGTGCACGCATCCCGCCCTTGCCCAGAAACATATATTTGCTGAACCCTCCAAAAACACTACTCTTTCCTAGGCAAGCTTCAAACTGCTGTCAGACATCTGTGTTCTCTGTTTTCTGCTGCCCTGCGCGTTGTAGAAGAGTGCACAGCTCCACCTGGCATTCAGTGCACAGCGAAGTCAATTGCAAAACACCAGCAGCTGCTCACTCCCAAACACAAGGCGCTGTCTATGTCCTTGCTTCCCTGCAACTCAGCACAGCCCTTCTTTTCTGCAGCTGCCATCGAGTTCTCTGCAACTCGTAAACTCAGGATACGAACAAGAATTCTCCAGATTCGTCTGCATCAGGACCAAGTCGAAACCCAGGAAAGTCGTCCTGGAGCACCTGCCAGAAGCATGCCAGAGGTGACCTGAAAGGGCTGGCAGCTGCAGCCATCGTCCTCTAGCAGTGCCAAGGCAGCGCACACAAGCCGGTTTCGTTCTTCGCCTCTCAGAAGCCAACCGCACTCCCCGGCTGCCGGAGGCGAAGAAGCGGCTACTAGGTGCACCGCTGACGTGAACCGCACTTGTAGGCTGCAAAGCGCGGCTTCGGCAGAAAGAAGCCGGCAACCGCCGCTTCCCCGCGGACAGCTGCGGAGAGCCGAAGTCTGCGTCTCTAGCGGACTGCATCATAGCGAAAAGCTTTTCCAGCGTGTCTCGCAGGGAGAAAGCTTGCCAGCACAGTGCACGCATCCCGCTCTTGCCCAGAAACATGGATCCGCTGAACACTCCGAAAACACTGCTCTTTCCTAGGCAAGCTTCAAACTGCTCTAAGACATCTGTGCTCTCTGTTTTCTGCTGCCCTGCTGGTTGTCGAAGTGTGCACAGCTCACCCTGGCATTCAGTGCACAGCGAAGTCAATTGCAAAAAACCAGCAGCTGCTCACTCCCAAACGCAAGGCGCTGTCTATGTCCTTGCTACCCGAGCAACTCAACGCAGCCCTTCTTCTCTGCATCTAGGAAGCTCAGGGCACGAACAAGAATTTTCCAGATTCGTCTGCATCAGGACCAAGTCAAAACGCAGGAAAGTCGTCCTGGAGCACCTGCCAGAAGCATCCCAGAAGTGACCTGAAAGGGCTGGCAGCTGCAGCCACCGTCTTCTAGCAGTGCCAAGGCTGCGCACACAAGCCGGTTTCGTTCTTCGCCTCTCAGAAGCCAACCGCTCTCCCCGGCTGCCGGAGGCGAAGAAGCGGCTACTAGGTGCACCGCTGACGTGAACCGCACTTGTAGGCTGCAAAGCGCGGCTTCGGCAGAAAGAAGCCGGCAACCGCCGCTTCCCTGCGGACAGCTGCGGAGAGCCGAAGTCTGCGTCTCTAGCGGACTGCATCATAGCGAAAAGCTTTTCCAGCGTGTCTCGCAGGGAGAAAGCTTGCCAGCACAGTGCACGCATCCCGCCCTTGCCCAGAAACATATATTTGCTGAACTCTCCAAAAACACTGCTCTTTCCTACGCAAGCTTCAAACTGCTGTCAGACGTGCGTGCTCTCTGTTTTCTTCTGCCCTGCGCGTTGTAGAAGAGTGCACAGCTCCCCCTGACATTCAGTGCACAGCGAAGTCGACTGCAAAAAACCAGCAGCTGCTCACTCCCAAACACAAGGCGCTGTCTATGTCCTTGCTTCCCGTGCAACTCAGCACAGCCCTTCTTTTCTGTAGCTGCCATCGATATCTCTGCAACTCGTAAACTCAGGATACGAACAAGAAATCTCCAGATTCGTCTGCATCAGGACCAAGGCGAAACCCAGGAAAGTCGTCCTGGAGCACCTGCCAGAAGCATGCCAGAGGTGACCTGAAAGGGCTGGCAGCTGCAGCCATCGTCCTCTAGCAGTGCCAAGGCAGCGCACACAAGCCGGTTTCGTTCTTCGCCTCTCAGAAGCCAACTGCACTCCCCGGCTGCCGGAGGCGAAGAAGCGGCTACTAGGTGCACCGCTGACGTGAACCGCACTTGTAGGCTGCAAAGCGCGGCTTCGGCAGAAAGAAGCCGGCAACCGCCGCTTCCCCGCGGACAGCTGCGGAGAGCCGAAGTCTGCGTCTCTAGCGGACTGCATCATAGCGAAAAGCTTTTCCAGCGTGTCTCGCAGGGAGAAAGCTTGCCAGCACAGTGCACGCATCCCGCCCTTGCCCAGAAACATATATTTGCTGAACTCTCCAAAAACACTGCTCTTTCCTAGGCAAGCTTCAAACTGCTCTAAGACATCTGTGCTCTCTGTTTTCTGCTGCCCTGCGCGTTGTAGAAGAGTGCACAGCTCCCCCTGACATTCAGTGCACAGCGAAGTCGACTGCAAAAAACCAGCAGCTGCTCACTCCCAAACACAAGGCGCTGTCTACGTCCTTGCTACCCGAGCAACTGAACGCAAGCCCTTCTTCTCTGCATCTCGGTAGCTCAGGGTACGAACAAGAATTCTCCAGATTCGTCTGCATCAGGACCAAGTCAAAACGCAGGAAAGTCGTCCTGGAGCACCTGCCAGAAGCATGCCAGAGGTGACCTGAAAGGGCTGGCAGCTGCAGCCACCGTCTTCTAGCAGTGCCAAGGCTGCGCACACAAGCCGGTTTCGTTCTTCGCCTCTCAGAAGCCAACCGCTCTCCCCGGCTGCCGGAGGCGAAGAAGCGGCTACTAGGTGCACCGCTGACGTGAACCGCACTTGTAGGCTGTAAAGCGCGGCTTCGGCAGAAGGACGCCGGCAACCGCCGCTTCCCTGCGGACAGCTGCGGAGAGCCGAAGTCTGCGTCTCTAGCGGACTGCATCATAGCGAAAAGCTTTTCCAGCGTGTCTCGCAGGGAGAAAGCTTGCCAGCGCAGTGCACGCATCCCGCTCTTGCCGAGAAACATGGATCTGCTGAACTCTCCAAAAACACTGCTCTTTCCTAGGCAAGCTTCAAACTGCTCTAAGACATCTGTGCTCTCTGTTTTCTGCTGCCCTGCTGGTTGTCGAAGTGTGCACAGCTCACCCTGGCATTCAGTGCACAGCGAAGTCAATTGCAAAAAACCAGCAGCTGCTCACTCCCAAACGCAAGGCGCTCTCTATGTCCTTGCTACCCGAGCAACTCAGCGCAGCCCTTCTTCTCTGCATCTAGGAAGCTCAGGGCACGAACAAGAATTTTCCAGATTCGTCTGCATCAGGACCAAGTCAAAACGCAGGAAAGTCGTCCTGGAGCACCTGCCAGAAGCATCCCAGAAGTGACCTGAAAGGGCTGGCAGCTGCAGCCACCGTCTTCTAGCAGTGCCAAGGCTGTGCACACAAGCCGGTTTCGTTCGTCGCCTCTCAGAAGCCAACCGCACTCCCCGGCTGCCGGAGGCGAAGAAGCGGCTACTAGGTGCACCGCTGACGTGAACCGCACTTGTAGGCTGCAAAGCGCGGCTTCGGCAGAAAGAAGCCGGCAACCGCCGCTTCCCTGCGGACAGCTGCGGAGAGCCGAAGACTGCGTCTCTAGCGGAGTGCATCATAGCGAAAAGCTTTTCCCACGTGTCTCGCCGGGAGAGAGCTTGCCAGCACAGTGCACGCATCCCGCCCTTGCCCAGAAACATATATTTGCTGAACCCTCCAAAAACACTACTCTTTCCTAGGCAAGCTTCAAACTGCTGTCAGACATCTGTGTTCTCTGTTTTCTGCTGCCCTGCGCGTTGTAGAAGAGTGCACAGCTCCCCCTGACATTCAGTGCACAGCGAAGTCGACTGCAAAAAACCAGCAGCTGCTCACTCCCAAACACAAGGCGCTGTCTACGTCCTTGCTACCCGAGCAACTGAATGCAAGCCCTTCTTCTCTGCATCTCGGTAGCTCAGGGCACGAACAAGAATTCTCCAGATTCGTCTGCATCAGGACCAAGTCGAAACCCAGGAAAGTCGTCCTGGAGCACCTGCCAGAAGCATGCCAGAGGTGACCTGAAAGGGCTGGTAGCTGCAGCCATCGTCCTCTAGCAGTGCCAAGGCAGCGCACACAAGCCGGTTTCGTTCTTCGCCTCTCAGAAGCCAACCGCACTCCCCGGCTGCCGGAGGCGAAGAAGCGGCTACTAGGTGCACCGCTGACGTGAACCGCACTTGTAGGCTGCAAAGCGCGGCTTCGGCAGAAAGAAGCCGGCAACCGCCGCTTCCCTGCGGACAGCTGTGGAGAGCCGAAGTCTGCGTCTCTAGCGGACTGCATCATAGCGAAAAGCTTTTCCAGCGTGTCTCGCAGGGAGAAAGCTTGCCAGCACAGTGCACGCATCCCGCCCTTGCCCAGAAACATGGATCTGCTGAACACTCCGAAAACACTGCTCTTTCCTAGGCAAGCTTCAAACTGCTCTAAGACATCTGTGCTCTCTGTTTTCTGCTGCCCTGCTGGTTGTCGAAGTGTGCACAGCTCACCCTGGCATTCAGTGCACAGCGAAGTCAATTGCAAAAAACCAGCAGCTGCTCACTCCCAAACACAAGGCGCTCTCTATGTCCTTGCTACCCGAGCAACTCAGCGCAGCCCTTCTTCTCTGCATCTAGGAAGCTCAGGGCACGAACAAGAATTTTCCAGATTCGTCTGCATCAGGACCAAGTCAAAACGCAGGAAAGTCGTCCTGGAGCACCTGCCAGAAGCATCCCAGAAGTGAAGTGAAAGGGCTGGCAGCTGCAGCCACCGTCTTCTAGCAGTGCCAAGGCTGCGCACACAAGCCGGTTTCGTTCTTCGCCTCTCAGAAGCCAACCGCTCTCCCCGGCTGCCGGAGGCGAAGAAGCGGCTACTAGGTGCACCGCTGACGTGAACCGCACTTGTAGGCTGCAAAGCGAGGCTTCGGCAGAAAGAAGCCGGCAACCGCCGCTTCCCTGCGGACAGCTGCGGAGAGCCGAAGACTGCGTCTCTAGCGGAGTGCATCATAGCGAAAAGCTTTTCCCACGTGTCTCGACGGGAGAGAGCTTGCCAGCACAGTGCACGCATCCCGCCCTTGCCCAGAAACATATATTTGCTGAACCCTCCAAAAACACTACTCTTTTCTAGGCAAGCTTCAAACTGCTGTCAGACATCTGTGTTCTCTGTTTTCTGCTGCCCTGCGCGTTGTAGAAGAGTGCACAGCTCCACCTGACATTCAGTGCACAGCGAAGTCAACTGCAAAAAAGCAGCAGCTGCTCACTCCCAAACACAAGGCGCTGTCTATGTCCTTGCTTCCCTGCAACTCAGCACAGCACTTCTTTTCTGCAGCTGCCATCGAGTTCTCTGTATCTCGGGAGCTCAGGGAACGAACAAGAATTCTCCAGATTCGTCTGCATCAGGACCAAGTCAAAACGCAGGAAAGTCGTCCTGGAGCACCTGCCAGAAGCATCCCAGAAGTGACCTGAAAGGGCTGGCAGCTGCAGCCACCGTCCTCTAGCAGTGCCAAGGCTGCGCACACAAGCCGGTTTCGTTCTTCGCCTCTCAGAAGCCAGCCGCTCTCCCAGGCTGCCGGAGGCGAAGAAAGTGGCTACTAGGTGCACCGCTGACGTGAACCGCACTTGTAGGCTGCAAAGCGCGGCTTCGGCAGAAGGACGCCGGCAACCGCCGCTTCCCTGCGGACAGCTGCGGAGAGCCGAAGTCTGCGTCTCTAGCGGACTGCATCATAGCGAAAAGCTTTTCCAGCGTGTCTCGCAGGGAGAAAGCTTGCCAGCACAGTGCACGCATCCCGCCCTTGCCCAGAAACATGGATCCGCTGAACACTCCGAAAACACTGCTCTTTCCTAGGCAAGCTTCAAACTGCTCTAAGACATCTGTGCTCTCTGTTTTCTGCTGCCCTGCTGGTTGTCGAAGTGTGCACAGCTCACCCTGGCATTCAGTGCACAGCGAAGTCAATTGCAAAAAACCAGCAGCTGCTCACTCCCAAACGCAAGGCGCTGTCTATGTCCTTGCTACCCGAGCAACTCAACGCAGCCCTTCTTCTCTGCATCTAGGAAGCTCAGGGCACGAACAAGAATTTTCCAGATTCGTCTGCATCAGGACCAAGTCAAAACGCAGGAAAGTCGTCCTGGAGCACCTGCCAGAAGCATCCCAGAAGTGAAGTGAAAGGGCTGGCAGCTGCAGCCACCGTCTTCTAGCAGTGCCAAGGCTGCGCACACAAGCCGGTTTCGTTCTTCGCCTCTCAGAAGCCAACCGCTCTCCCCGGCTGCCGGAGGCGAAGAAGCGGCTACTAGGTGCACCGCTGACGTGAACCGCACTTGTAGGCTGCAAAGCGCGGCTTCGGCAGAAAGAAGCCGGCAACCGCCGCTTCCCTGCGGACAGCTGCGGAGAGCCGAAGTCTGCGTCTCTAGCGGACTGCATCATAGCGAAAAGCTTTTCCAGCGTGTCTCGCAGGGAGAAAGCTTGCCAGCACAGTGCACGCATCCCGCCCTTGCCCAGAAACATATATTTGCTGAACTCTCCAAAAACACTGCTCTTTCCTACGCAAGCTTCAAACTGCTGTCAGACGTGCGTGCTCTCTGTTTTCTGCTGCCCTGCGCGTTGTAGAAGAGTGCACAGCTCCCCCTGACATTCAGTGCACAGCGAAGTCGACTGCAAAAAACCAGCAGCTGCTCACTCCCAAACACAAGGCGCTGTCTACGTCCTTGCTACCCGAGCAACTGAACGCAAGCCCTTCTTCTCTGCAACTCGTAAACTCAGGATACGAACAAGAATTCTCCAGATTCGTCTGCATCAGGACCAAGTCAAAACGCAGGAAAGTCGTCCTGGAGCACCTGCCAGAAGCATGCCAGAGGTGACCTGAAAGGGCTGGCAGCTGCAGCCACCGTCTTCTAGCAGTGCCAAGGCTGCGCACACAAGCCGGTTTCGTTCTTCGCCTCTCAGAAGCCAACCGCTCTCCCCGGCTGCCGGAGGCGAAGAAGCGGCTACTAGGTGCACCGCTGACGTGAACCGCACTTGTAGGCTGTAAAGCGCGGCTTCGGCAGAAGGACGCCGGCAACCGCCGCTTCCCTGCGGACAGCTGCGGATAGCCGAAGACGGCGTCTCTAGCGGACTGCATCATAGCGAAAAGCTTTTCCAGCGTGTCTCGCAGGGAGAAAGCTTGCCAGCACAGTGCACGCATCCCGCCCTTGCCCAGAAACATGGATCTGCTGAACACTCCGAAAACACTGCTCTTTCCTAGGCAAGCTTCAAACTGCTCTAAGACATCTGTGCTCTCTGTTTTCTGCTGCCCTGCTGGTTGTCGAAGTGTGCACAGCTCACCCTGGCATTCAGTGCACAGCGAAGTCAATTGCAAAAAACCAGCAGCTGCTCACTCCCAAACGCACGGCGCTCTCTATGTCCTTGCTACCCGAGCAACTCAGCGCAGCCCTTCTTCTCTGCATCTAGGAAGCTCAGGGCACGAACAAGAATTCTCTAGATTCGTCTGCATCAGGACCAAGTCAAAACCCAGGAAAGTCGTCCTGGAGCACCTGCCAGAAGCATCCCAGAAGTGAAGTGAACGGGCTGGCAGCTGCAGCCACCGTCTTCTAGCAGTGCCAAGGCTGCGCACACAAGCCGGTTTCGTTCTTCGCCTCTCAGAAGCCAACCGCTCTCCCCGGCTGCCGGAGGCGAAGAAGCGGCTACTAGGTGCACCGCTGACGTGAACCGCACTTGTAGGCTGCAAAGCGCGGCTTCGGCAGAAAGAAGCCGGCAACCGCCGCTTCCCTGCGGACAGCTGCGGAGAGCCGAAGACTGCGTCTCTAGCGGAGTGCATCATAGCGAAAAGCTTTTCCCACGTGTCTCGACGGGAGAGAGCTTGCCAGCACAGTGCACGCATCCCGCCCTTGCCCAGAAACATATATTTGCTGAACCCTCCAAAAACACTACTCTTTCCTAGGCAAGCTTCAAACTGCTGTCAGACATCTGTGTTCTCTGTTTTCTGCTGCCCTGCGCGTTGTAGAAGAGTGCACAGCTCCACCTGACATTCAGTGCACAGCGAAGTCAACTGCAAAAAAACAGCAGCTGCTCACTCCCAAACACAAGGCGCTGTCTATGTCCTTGCTTCCCTGCAACTCAGCACAGCCCTTCTTTTCTGCAGCTGCCATCGAGTTCTCTGTATCTCGGGAGCTCAGGGAACGAACAAGAATTCTCCAGATTCGTCTGCATCAGGACCAAGTCAAAACGCAGGAAAGTCGTCCTGGAGCACCTGCCAGAAGCATCCCAGAAGTGACCTGAAAGGGCTGGCAGCTGCAGCCACCGTCCTCTAGCAGTGCCAAGGCTGCGCACACAAGCCGGTTTCGTTCTTCGCCTCTCAGAAGCCAGCCGCTCTCCCAGGCTGCCGGAGGCGAAGAAAGTGGCTACTAGGTGCACCGCTGACGTGAACCGCACTTGTAGGCTGCAAAGCGCGGCTTCGGCAGAAGGACGCCGGCAACCGCCGCTTCCCTGCGGACAGCTGCGGAGAGCCGAAGACGGCGTCTCTAGCGGACTGCATCATAGCGAAAAGCTTTTCCAGCGTGTCTCGCAGGGAGAAAGCTTGCCAGCACAGTGCACGCATCCCGCCCTTGCCCAGACACATGGATCCGCTGAACACTCCGAAAACACTGCTCTTTCCTAGGCAAGCTTCAAACTGCTCTAAGACATCTGTGCTCTCTGTTTTCTGCTGCCCTGCTGGTTGTCGAATTGTGCACAGCTCACCCTGGCATTCAGTGCACAGCGAAGTCAATTGCAAAAAACCAGCAGCTGCTAACTCCCAAACGCAAGGCGCTGTCTATGTCCTTGCTACCCGAGCAACTCAACGCAGCCCTTCTTCTCTGCATCTAGGAAGCTCAGGGCACGAACAAGAATTTTCCAGATTCGTCTGCATCAGGACCAAGTCAAAACGCAGGAAAGTCGTCCTGGAGCACCTGCCAGAAGCATCCCAGAAGTGAAGTGAAAGGGCTGGCAGCTGCAGCCACCGTCTTCTAGCAGTGCCAAGGCTGCGCACACAAGCCGGTTTCGTTCTGCGCCTCTCAGAAGCCAACCGCTCTCCCCGGCTGCCGGAGGCGAAGAAGCGGCTACTAGGTGCACCGCTGACGTGAACCGCACGTGTAGGCTGCAAAGCGCGGCTTCGGCAGAAGGACGCCGGCAACCGCCGCTTCCCTGCGGACAGCTGCGCAGAGCCGAAGTCTGCGTCTCTAGCGGACTGCATCATAGCGAAAAGCTTTTGCAGCGTGTCTAGCAGGGAGAAAGCTTGCCAGCACAGTGCACGCATCCCGCCCTTGCCCAGACACATGGATCCGCTGAACACTCCGAAAACACTGCTCTTTCCTAGGCAAGCTTCAAACTGCTCTAAGACATCTGTGCTCTCTGTTTTCTGCTGCCCTGCTGGTTGTCGAAGTGTGCACAGCTCACCCTGGCATTCAGTGCACAGCGAAGTCAATTGCAAAAAACCAGCAGCTGCTCACTCCCAAACGCAAGGCGCTGTCTATATCCTTGCTTCCCGAGCAACTCAACGCAGCCCTTCTTCTCTGCATCTAGGAAGCTCAGGGCACGAACAAGAATTTTCCAGATTCGTCTGCATCAGGACCAAGTCAAAACGCAGGAAAGTCGTCCTGGAGCACCTGCCAGAAGCATCCCAGAAGTGAAGTGAAAGGGCTGGCAGCTGCAGCCACCGTCTTCTAGCAGTGCCAAGGCTGCGCACACAAGCCGGTTTCGTTCTTCGCCTCTCAGAAGCCAACCGCTCTCCCCGGCTGCCGGAGGCGAAGAAGCGGCTACTAGGTGCACCGCTGACGTGAACCGCACGTGTAGGCTGCAAAATCGCGGCTTCGGCAGAAGGACGCCGGCAACCGCCGCTTCCCTGCGGACAGCTGCGCAGAGCCGAAGTCTGCGTCTCTAGCGGACTGCATCATAGCGAAAAGCTTTTCCAGCGTGTCTCGCCGGGAGAGAGCTTGCCAGCACAGTGCACGCATCCCGCCCTTGCCCAGAAACATATATTTGCTGAACTCTCCAAAAACACTGCTCTTTCCTAGGCAAGCTTCAAACTGCTGTCAGACATCTGTGCTCTCTGTTTTCTGCTGCCCTGCGCTTTGTAGAAGAGTGCACAGCTCCCCCTGACATTCAGTGCACAGCGAAGTCAACTGCAAAAAAACAGCAGCTGCTCACTCCCAAACACAAGGCGCTGTCTATGTCCTTGCTTCCCTTGCAACTCAGCACAGCCCTTCTTTTCTGTAGCTGCCATCGATATCTCTGCAACTCGTAAACTCAGGGTACGAACAAGAAATCTCCAGATTCGTCTGCATCAGGACCAAGTCGTAACCCAGGAAAGTCGTCCTGGAGCACCTGCCAGAAGCATGCCAGAGGTGACCTGAAAGGGCTGGCAGCTGCAGCCATCGTCCTCTAGCAGTGCCAAGGCAGCGCACACAAGCCGGTTTCGTTCTTCGCCTCTCAGAAGCCAACCGCACTCCCCGGCTGCCGGAGGCGAAGAAGCGGCTACTAGGTGCACCGCTGACGTGAACCGCACTTGTAGGCTGCAAAGCGCGGCTTCGGCAGAAAGAAGCCGGCAACCGCCGCTTCCCTGCGGACAGCTGCGGAGAGCCGAAGTCTGCGTCTCTAGCGGACTGCATCATAGCGAAAAGCTTTTCCAGCGTGTCTCGCAGGGAGAAAGCTTGCCAGCACAGTGCACGCATCCCGCCCTTGCCCAGAAACATATATTTGCTGAACACTCCAAAAACACTGCTCTTTACTACGCAAGCTTCAAACTGCTGTCAGACGTGCGTGCTCTCTGTTTTCTGCTGCCCTGCGCGTTGTAGAAGAGTGCACAGCTCCCCCTGACATTCAGTGCACAGCGAAGTCGACTGCAAAAAAACAGCAGCTGCTCACTCCCAAACACAAGGCTCTGTCTATGTCCTTGCTACCCGAGCAACTCAACGCAAGCCCTTCTTCTCTGCATCTCGGTAGCTCAGGGCACGAACAAGAATTCTCCAGATTCGTCTGCATCAGGACCAAGTCAAAACGCAGGAAAGTCGTCCTGGAGCACCTGCCAGAAGCATGCCAGAGGTGACCTGAAAGGGCTGGCAGCTGCAGCCACCGTCTTCTAGCAGTGCCAAGGCTGCGCACACAAGCCGGTTTCGTTCTTCGCCTCTCAGAAGCCAACCGCTCTCCCCGGCTGCCGGAGGCGAAGAAGCGGCTACTAGGTGCACCGCTGACGTGAACCGCACTTGTAGGCTGTAAAGCGCGGCTTCGGCAAAAGGACGCCGGCAACCGCCGCTTCCCTGCGGACAGCTGGGGAGAGCCGAAGACTGCGTCTCTAGCGGAGTGCATCATAGCGAAAAGCTTTTCCCGCGTGTCTCGACGGGAGAGAGCTTGCCAGCACAGTGCACGCATCCCGCCCTTGCCCAGAAACATATATTTGCTGAACTCTCCAAAAACACTGCTCTTTCCTAGGCAAGCTTCAAACTGCTGTCAGACATCTGTGCTCTCTGTTTTCTGCTGCCCTGCGCGTTGTAGAAGAGTGCACAGCTCCCCCTGACTTTCAGTGCACAGCGAAGTCAACTGCAAAAAAACAGCAGCTGCTCACTCCCAAACACAAGGCGCTGTCTATGTCCTTGCTTCCCTTGCAACTCAGCACAGCCCTTCTTTTCTGTAGCTGCCATCGATATCTCTGCAACTTGTAAACTCAGGGTACGAACAAGAAATCTCCAGATTCGTCTGCATCAGGACCAAGTCGTAACCCAGGAAAGTCGTCCTGGAGCACCTGCCAGAAGCATGCCAGAGGTGACCTGAAAGGGCTGGCAGCTGCAGCCATCGTCCTCTAGCAGTGCCAAGGCAGCGCACACAAGCCGGTTTCGTTCTTCGCCTCTCAGAAGCCAACCGCACTCCCCGGCTGCCGGAGGCGTAGAAGCGGCTACTAGGTGCACCGCTGACGTGAACCGCACTTGTAGGCTGCAAAGCGCGGCTTCGGCAGAAAGAAGGGCTGTGCTGAATTGCTCGGGATGCAAGGACATAGACAGCGCCTTGTGTTTGGTAGTGAGCATCTGCTGGTGTTTTGCAGTTGACTTCGCTGTGCACTGAATGTCAGGTGGAGCTGTGCACTCCTCTACAACGAGCAGGACGACAGAAAACAGAGAGCACGCTCGTCTGACAGCAGTTTGAAGCTTGCCTAGGAAAGAGCAGTGTTTTTGGAGAGTTCAGCAAATCCATGTTTCTTGGTAAGGGCAGGATGCGTGCAGTGTGCTGGCAAGCTTTCTCCCTGCGAGACACGCTGGAAAAGCTTTTCGCTATGATGCAGTCCGCTAGAGACGCAGACTTCGGCTCTCCGCAGCTGTCCGCAGGGAAGCGGCGGTTGCCGGCGTCTTTCTGCCGAAGCCGCGCTTTGCAGCCTACAAGTGCGGTTCACGTCAGCGGTGCACCTAGTAGCCGCTTCTTTGCCTCCGGCAGCCGGGGAGAGCGGTTGGCTTCTGAGAGGCGAAGAACGAAACCGGCTTGTGTGCGCAGCCTTGGCACTGCTAGAGGACGGTGGTTCAGCTGCCAGCCCTTTCAGTTCACCTCTGGGCTGCTTCTGGCAGGTGCTCCAGGACAACATTCCTGCGTTTTGACTTGGTCTTGATGCAGACGAATCTGGAGAATTCTTGTTCGTGCCCTGAGCTTCCGAGATGCAGAGAAGAAGGGCTGCGCTGAGTTGCTCGGGAAGCAAGGACATAGACAGCGCCTTGTGTTTGGGAGTGAGCAGCTGCTGGTGCTTTGCAATTGACTTCGCTGTGCACTGAATGCCAGGGTGAGCTGTGCACTCCTCTACAACGAGCAGGGCAGCAGAAAACAGAGAGCACGGACGTCTGACAGCAGTCTGAAGCTTGCCTAGGAAAGAGCAGTGTTTTTGGAGTGTTCAGCAAATCCATGTTTCTTGGTAAGGGCGGGATGCGTGCACTGTGCTGGCAAGCTTTCTCCCTGCGAGACACGCTGGAAAAGCTTTTCGCTATGATGCAGTCCGCTAGAGACGCAGACTCAGGCTCTAGGCAGCTGTCCGCAGGGAAGCGGCGGTTGCCGGCGTCTTTCTGCCGAAGCCGCGCTTTGCAGCCTACAAGTGCGGTTCACGTCAGCGGTGCACCTAGTAGCCGCTTCTTCGCCTCCGGCAGCCGGGGAGTGCGGTTGGCTTCTGAGAGGCGAAGAACGAAATCGGCTTTTGTGCGCAGCCTTGGCACTGCTAGAGGACGGTGATTGCAGCTGCCAGGCTTTCAATTAACCGCTGGCATGCTTCTGGCAGGTGCTCCAGGACGACATTCCTGCGTTTTGACTTGGTCTTGATGCAGACGAATCTGGAGAATTCTTGTTCGTACCCTGAGTTTACGAGTTGCAGAGATCTCGATGGCAGCTGCAGAGAAGAAGGGCTGTGCTGAATTGCTCGGGATGCAAGGACATAGACAGCTCCTTGTGTTTGGTAGTGAGCATCTGCTGGTGTTTTGCAGTTGACTTCGCTGTGCACTGAATGTCAGGTGGAGCTGTGCACTCCTCTACAACGAGCAGGACGACAGAAAACAGAGAGCACGCTCGTCTGACAGCAGTTTGAAGCTTGCCTAGGAAAGAGCAGTGTTTTTGGAGTGTTCAGCAAATATATGTTTCTTGGTAAGGGCGGGATGCGTGCAGTGTGCGGGCAAGCTTTCTCCCTGCGAGACACGCTGGAAAAGCTTATGCTATGATGCAGTCCGCTAGAGACGCAGACTTCGGCTCTCGGCAGCTGTCCGCAGGGAAGCGGCGGTTGCCGGCGTCTTTCGGCCGAAGCCGCGCTTTGCAGCCTACAAGTGCGGTTCACGTCAGCGGTGCACCTAGTAGTCGCTTCTTTGCCTCCGGCAGCCAAGGAGAGCGGTTGGCTTCTGAGAGGCGAAGAACGAAACCGGCTTGTGTGCGCAGCCTTGGCACTGCTAGAGGACGGTGGCTGCAGCTGCCTGCGCTTTCAATTCACCGCTGGCATGCTTCTGGCAGGTGCTCCAGGACGACTTTCCTGCGTTTTGACTTGGTCCTGATGCAGACGATCCTGGAGAATTCTTGTTCGTACCCTGAGTTTACGAGTTGCAGAGATCTCGATGGCAGCTGCAGAGAAGAAGAGCTGTGCTGAATTGCTCGGGATGCAAGGACATAGACAGCGCCTTGTGTTTGGGAGTGAGCATCTGCTGGTGTTTTGCAGTTGACTTCGCTGTGCACTGAATGTCAGGTGGAGCTGTGCACTCCTCTACAACGAGCAGGACGACAGAAAACAGAGAGCACGCTCGTCTGACAGCAGTTTGAAGCTTGCCTAGGAAAGAGCAGTGTTTTTGGAGTGTTCAGCAAATCCATGTTTCTTGGTAAGGGCGGGATGCGTGCAGGGTGCTGGCAAGCTTTCTCCCTGCGAGAGACGCTGGAAAAGCTTTTCGCCATGATGCAATCCGCTAGAGACGCAGACTTTGGCTCTCAGCAGCTGTCCGCAGGGAAGCGGCGGTTGCCGGCGTCTTTCTGCCGAAGCCGCGCTTTGCAGCCTACAAGTGCGGTTCACGTCAGCGGTGCACCTAGTAGCCGCTTCTTTGCCTCCGGCAGCCGGGGAGAGCGGTTGGCTTCTGAGAGGCGAAGAACGAAACCGGCTTGTGTGCGCAGCCTTGGCACTGCTAGAGGACGGTGGCTGCAGCTGCCTGCGCTTTCAATTCACCTCTGGCATGCTTCTGGCAGGTGCTCCAGGACGACTTTCCTGCGTTTTGACTTGGTCCTGATGAAGACGAATCTGGAGAATTCTTGTTCGTGCCCTGAGCTTCCGAGATGCAGAGAAGAAGGGCTGCGCTGAGTTGCTCGGGAAGCAAGGACATAGACAGCGCCTTGTGTTTGGGAGTGAGCAGCTGCTGGTGTTTTGCAATTGACTTCGCTGTGCACTGAATGCCAGGGTGAGCTGTGCACTCCTCTACAACGAGCAGGGCAGCAGAAAACAGAGAGCACGGACGTCTGACAGCAGTTTGAAGCTTGCCTAGGAAAGAGCAGTGTTTTTGGAGTGTTCAGCAAATATATGTTTCTGGGCAAGGGCGGGATGCGTGCACTGTGCATGCAACCTTTCTCCCTGCGAGACACGCTGGAAAAGATTTCGCTACGATGCAGTCCGCTAGAGACGCAGACTTCGGCTCTCCGCAGCTGTCCGCAGGAAAGCGGCGGTTGCCGGCGTCTTTCTGCCGAAGCCGCGCTTTGCAGCCTACAAGTGCGGTTCACGTCAGCGGTGCACCTAGTAGCCGCTTCTTTGCCTCTGGCACCTGGGAAGAGCGGTTGGCTTCTGAGAGGCGAAGAACGAAACCGGCTTGTGTGCGCAGCCTTGGCACTGCTAGAGGACGGTGTTTGCAGCTGCCAGCCCTTTCAGTTCACCTCTGGCATGCTTCTGGCAGGTGCTCCAGGACGACTTTCCTGCGTTTTGACTTGGTCCTGATGAAGACGAATCTGGAGAATTCTTGTTCGTGCCCTGAGTTTCCGAGATGCAGAGAAGAAGGGCTGCGCTGAGTTGCTCGGGAAGTAAGGACATGGACAGCGCCTTGTGTTTGGGAGTGAGCAGCTGCTGGTTTTTTGCAGTTGACTTCGCTGTGCACTGAATGTCAGGTGGAGCTGTGCACTCTTCTACAACGAGCAGGGCAGCAGAAAACAGAGAGCACAGATGTCTGACAGCAGTTTGAAGCTTGCCGAGGAAAGAGTAGTGTTTTTGGAGTGTTCAGCAAATCCATGTTTCTGGGCAAGGGCGGGATGCGTGCACTGTGCTGGCAAGCTTTCTCCCTGCGAGACACGCTGGAAAAGCTTTTCGCTATGATGCAGTCCGCTAGAGACGCAGACTTCGGCTCTCCGCAGCTGTCCGCAGGAAAGCGGCGGTTGCCGGCGTCTTTCGGCAGAAGCCGCGCTTTGCAGCCTACAAGTGCGGTTCACGTCAGCGGTGCACCTAGTAGCCGCTTCTTCGCCTCCGGCAGCCGGGGAGAGCGGTTGGCTTCTGAGAGGCGAAGAACGAAGCCGGCTTGTGTTCGCAGCCTTGGCACTGCCAGAAGACGGTGGTTGCAGCTGCCTGCGCTGCAATTCACCGCTGGCATGCTTCTGGCAGGCGCTCCAGGACGACTTTCCTGCGTTTCGACTTGGTCCTGATGCAGACGAATCTGGAGAATTCTTGTTTGTACCCTGAGTTTACGAGTTGCAGAGATCTCGATGGCAGCTGCAGAGAAGAAGGGCTGTGCTGAATTGCTCGGGAAGCAAGGACATAGACAGCGCCTTGTGTTTGGGAGTGAGCAGCTGCTGGTTTTTTGCAGTTGACTTCGCTGTGCACTGAATGTCAGGTGGAGCTGTGCACTCTTCTACAACGAGCAGGGCAGCAGAAAACAGAGAGCACAGATGTCTGACAGCAGTTTGAAGCTTGCCTAGGAAAGAGCAGTGTTTTTGGAGTGAACAGCAAATATATGTTTCTGGGCAAGGGCGGGATGCGTGCACTGTGCTGGCAAGCTTTCTCCCTGCGAGACACACTGGAAAACCTTTTCGCTATGATGCAGACCCCTAGAGACGCCGACTTCGGCTCTCCGCAGCTGTCCGCAGGAAAGCGGCGGTTGGCGGCTTCTTTCTGCCGAAACCGCGCTTTGCAGCCTACAAGTGCGGTTCACGTCAGCGGTGCACTTAATAGCCGCTTCTTCGCCTCCGGCAGCCGGGGAGAGCGGTTGGCTTCTGAGAGGCGAAGAACGAAACCGGCTTGTGTGCGCTGCCTTGGCACAGCTAGAGGACGGTGGCGGCAGCTGCCAGCCCTTTCAATTCACCGCTGGCATGCGTCTGGCAGGTGCTCCAGGACGACATTCCTGCGTTTTGACTTGGTCTTGATGCAGACGAATCTGGAGAATTCTTGTTCGTACCCTGAGTTTACGAGTTGCAGAGATCTCGATGGCAGCTGCAGAGAAGAAGGGCTGTGCTGAATTGCTCGGGAAGCAAGGACATAGACAGCGCCTTGTGTTTGGGAGTGAGCATCTGCTGGTGTTTTGCAATTGACTTCGCTGTGCACTGAATGCCAGGGTGAGCTGTGCACTCCTCTACAATGAGCAGGGCAGCAGAAAACAAAGAGCACGGACGTCTGACAGCAGTTTGAAGCTTGCCTAGGAAAGAGCAGTGTTTTTGGAGTGTTCAGCAAATCCATGTTTCTTGGTAAGGGCGGGATGCGTGCACTGTGCTGGCAAGCTTTCTCCCTGCGAGACATGCTGGAAAAGCTTTTCGCTATGATGCAGTCCGCTAGAGACGCAGACTTCGGCTCTCCGCAGCTGTCCGCAGGAAAGCGGCGGTTGCCGGCGTCTTTCGGCAGAAGCCGCGCTTTGCAGCCTACAAGTGCGGTTCACGTCAGCGGTGCACCTAGTAGCCGCTTCTTCGCCTCCGGCAGCCGGGGAGAGCGGTTGGCTTCTGAGAGGCGAAGAACGAAACCGGCTTGTGTGCGCTGCCTTGGCACTGCTAGAGGACGGTGGCTGCCGCTGCCTGCGCTTTCAGTTTACCGCTGGCATGCTTCTGGCAGGTGCTCCAGGACGACTTTCCTGCGTTTTGACTTGGTCCTGATGCAGACGAATCTGGAGAATTCTTGTTCGTGCCCTGAGCTTCCGAGATGCAGAGAAGAAGGGCTGCGCTGAGTTGCTCGGGAAGCAAGGACATAGACAGCGCCTTGTGTTTGGGAGTGAGCAGCTGCTGGTGTTTTGCAATTGACTTCGCTGTGCACTGAATGTCAGGGTGAGCTGTGCACTCCTCTACAACGAGCAGGGCAGTAGAAAACAGAGAGCACGGACGTCTGACAGCAGTCTGAAGCTTGCCTAGGAAAGAGCAGTGTTTTTGGAGTGTTCAGCAAATCCATGTTTCTGGGCAAGGGCGGGATGCGTGCACTGTGCTGGCAAGCTTTCTCCCTGCGAGACACGCTGGAAAAGCTTTTCGCTATGATGCAGTCCGCTAGAGACGCAGACTCAGGCTCTAGGCAGCTGTCCGCAGGGAAGCGGCGGTTGCCGGCGTCTTTCGGCAGAAGCCGCGCTTTGCAGCCTACAAGTGCGGTTCACGTCAGCGGTGCACCTAGTAGCCACTTCTTCGCCTCCGGCAGCCGGGGAGAGCGGTTGGCTTCTGAGAGGCGAAGAACGAAGCCGGCTTGTGTTCGCAGCCTTGGCACTGCCAGAAGACGGTGGCTGCAGCTGCCTGCGCTGCAATTCACCGCTGGCATGCTTCTGGCAGGTGCTCCAGGACGACTTTCCTGCGTTTTGACTTGGTCCTGATGCAGACGAATCTGGAGAATTCTTGTTTGTACCCTGAGTTTACGAGTTGCAGAGATCTCGATGGCAGCTGCAAAAAAGAAGGGCTGTGCTGAATTGCTCGGGAAGCAAGGACATAGACAGGGCCTTGTGTTTGGGAGTGAGCAGCTGCTGGTTTTTTGCAGTTGACTTCGCTGTGCACTGAATGTCAGGTGGAGCTGTGCACTCTTCTACAACGAGCAGGGCAGCAGAAAACAGAGAGCACAGATATCTGACAGCAGTTTGAAGCTTGCCTAGGAAAGAGTAGTGTTTTTGGAATGTTCAGCAGATCCATGATTCTGGGCAAGGGCGGGATGCGTGCACTGTGCTGGCAAGCTCTCTCCCTGCGGCACACGCTGGAAAAGCTTTTCGCTATGATGCAGTCCGCTAGAGACGCAGACTTCGGCTCTCCGCAGCTGTCCGCAGGGAAGCGGCGGTTGCCAGCGTCTTTCGGCCGAAGCCACGCTTTGCAGCCTACAAGTGCGGTTCACGTCAGCGGTGCACCTAGTAGCCGCTTCTTCGCCTCCGGCAGCCGGGGAGAGCGGTTGGCTTCTGAGAGGAGGAGAACGAAACCGGCTTGTGTGCGCTGCCTTGGCACTGCTAGAGGACGGTCGTTGCAGCTGCCAGCCCTTTCAGTTCACCTCTGGCACGCATCTGGCAGGCGCTCCAGGACGACATTCCTACGTTCTGACTTGGTCTTGATGCAGACGAATCTGGAGAATTCTTGTTCGTACCCTGAGTTTACGAGTTGCAGAGATCTCGATGGCAGCTGCAGAGAAGAAGAGCTGTGCTGAATTGCTCGGGATGCAAGGACATAGACAGCGCCTTGTGTTTGGTAGTGAGCATCTGCTGGTGTTTTGCAGTTGACTTCGCTGTGCACTGAATGTCAGGTGGAGCTGTGCACTCCTCTACAACGAGCAGGACGACAGAAAACAGAGAGCACGCTCGTCTGACAGCAGTTTGAAGCTTGCCTAGGAAAGAGCAGTGTTTTTGGAGTGTTCAGCAAATATATATTTCTTGGTAAGGGCGGGATGCGTGCAGTGTGCGGGCAAGCTTTCTCCCTGCGAGACACGCTGGAAAAGCTTTTCGCTATGATGCAGTCCGCTAGAGACGCAGACTTCGGCTCTCGGCAGCTGTCCGCAGGGAAGCGGCGGTTGCCGGCGTCTTTCTGCCGAAGCCGCGCTTTGCAGCCTACAAGTGCGGTTCACGTCAGCGGTGCACCTAGTAGTCGCTTCTTTGCCTCCGGCAGCCAAGGAGAGCGGTTGGCTTCTGAGAGGCGAAGAACGAAACCAGCTTGTGTGCGCAGCCTTGGCACTGCTAGAGGACGGTGGCTGCAGCTGCCTGCGCTTTCAATTCACTGCTGGCATGCTTCTGGCAGGTGCTCCAGGACGACTTTCCTGGGTTTTGACTTGGTCCTGATGCAGACGATCCTGGAGAATTCTTGTTCGTACTCTGAGTTTACGAGTTGCAGAGATCTCGATGGCAGCTGCAGAGAAGAAGGGCTGTGCTGAATTGCTCGGGACGCAAGGACATAGACAGCGCCTTGTGTTTGGGAGTGAGCAGCTGCTGGTGTTTTGCAATTGACTTCGCTGTGCACTGAATGCCAGGGTGAGCTGTGCACTCCTCTACAATGAGCAGGGCAGCAGAAAACAAAGAGCACGGACGTCTGACAGCAGTTGGAAGCTTGCCTAGGAAAGAGTAGTGTTTTTGGAGTGTTCAGCAAATATATGTTTTTGGGCAAGGGCGGGATGCGTGCACTGTGCTGGCAAGCTTTCTCCCTGCGAGACACGCTGGAAAAGCTTTTCGCTATGATGCAGTCCGCTAGAGACGCAGACTTCGGCTCTCCGCAGCTGTCCGCAGGAAAGCGGCGGTTGCCGGCGTCTTTCTGCCGAAGCCGCGCTTTGCAGCCTACAAGTGCGGTTCACGTCAGCGGTGCACCTAGTAGCCGCTTCTTCGCCTCCGGCAGCCGGGGAGAGCGGTTGGCTTCTGAGAGGCGAAGAACGAAACCGGCTTGTGTGCGCAGCCTTGGCACTGCTAGAGGACGGTGGTTGCAGCTGCCAGCCCTTTCAGTTCACCTCTGGGCTGCTTCTGGCAGGTGCTCCAGAACGACTTTCCTGCGTTTTGACTTGGTCCTGAAGCAGACGAATCTGGAGAATTCTTGTTCGTGCCCTGAGGTTCCGAGATGCAGAGAAGAAGGGCTGCGCTGAGTTGCTCGGGAAGCAAGGACATAGACAGCGCCTTGTGTTTGGTAGTGAGCAGCTGCTTGTGTTTTGCAATTGACTTCGCTGTGCACTGAATGCCAGGGTGAGCTGTGCACTCCTCTACAACGAGCAGGGCAGCAGTAAACAGAGAGCACGGACGTCTGACAGCAGTCTGAAGCTTTCCTAGGAAAGAGCAGTGTTTTTGGAGTGTTCAGCAGATCCATGTTTCTGGGCAAGTGCGGGATGCGTGCACTGTGCTGGCAAGCTTTCTCCCTGCGAGACACGCTGGAAAAGCTTTTCGCTATGATGCAGTCCGCTAGAGACGCAGACTCAGGCTCTAGGCAGCTGTCCGCAGGGAAGCGGCGGTTGCCGGCGTCTTTCTGCCGAAGCCGCGCTTTGCAGCCTACAAGTGCGGTTCACGTCAGCGGTGCACCTAGTAGCCGCTTCTTTGCCTCCGGCAGCCGGGGAGAGCGGTTGGCTTCTGAGAGGCGAAGAATGAAACCGGCTTGTGTGCGCAGCCTTGGCACTGCTAGAGGACGGTGATTTCAGGTGCCAGGCTTTCAATAAACCGCTGGCATGCTTCTGGCAGGTGCTCCAGGACGACATTCCTGCGTTTTGACTTGGTCTTGATGCAGACGAATCTGGAGAATTCTCGTTCGTACCCTGAGTTTACGAGTTGCAGAGATCTCGATGGCAGCTGCAGAGAAGAAGGGCTGTGCTGAATTGCTCGGGATGCAAGGACATAGACAGCGCCTTGTGTTTGGTAGTGAGCATCTGCTGGTGTTTTGCAGTTGACTTCGCTGTGCACTGAATGTCAGGTGGAGCTGTGCACTCCTCTACAACGAGCAGGACGACAGAAAACAGAGAGCACGCTCGTCTGACTGCAGTTTGAAGCTTGCCTAGGAAAGAGCAGTGTTTTTGGAGTGTTCAGCAAATTCATGTTTCTGGGCAAGGGCAGGATGCGTGCAGTGTGCTGGCAAGCTTTCTCCCTGCGAGACACGCTGGAAAAGCTTTTCGCTATGATGCAGTCCGCTAGAGACGCAGACTTCGGCTCTCGGCAGCTGTCCGCAGGGAAGCGGCGGATGCCGGCGTCTTTCTGCCGAAGCCGCGCTTTGCAGCCTACAAGTGCGGTTCACATCAGCGGTGCACCTAGTAGCCGCTTCTTCGCCTCCGGCAGCCGGGGAGAGCGGTTGGCTTCTGAGAGGCGAAGAACGAAACCGGCTTGTGTGCGCAGCCTTGGCACTGCTAGAGGACCGTGGCTGCAGCTTCCTGCGCTTTCAATTCACCTCTGGGCTGCTTCTGGCAGGTGCTCCAGGACGACTTTCCTGCGTTTTGACTTGGTCCTGATGCAGACGAATCTGGAGAATTCTTGTTCGTGCCCTGAGCTTCCGAGATGCAGAGAAGAAGGGCTGCGCTGAGTTGCTCGGGAAGCAAGGACATAGACAGCGCCTTGTGTTTGGGAGTGTGCAGCTGCTGGTTTTTTGCAGTTGACTTCGCTGTGCACTGAATGTCAGGTGGAGCTGTGCACTCTTCTACAACGAGCAGGGCAGCAGAAAAGAGAAAGCACAGATGTCTGACAGCAGTTTGAAGCTTGCCTAGGAAAGAGTAGTGTTTTTGGAGTGTTCAGCAAATATATGTTTCTGGGCAAGGGCGGGATGCGTGCACTGTGCTGGCAATCTTTCTCCCTGCGAGACACACTGGAAAAGCTTTTCGCTATGATGCAGTCCGCTAGAGACGCAGACTCCGGCTCTCCGCAGCTGTCCGCAGGAAAGCGGCGGTTGCCGGCGTCTTTCTGCCGAAGCCGCGCTTTGCAGCCTACAAGTGCGGCTCACATCAGCGGTGCACCTAGTAGCCGCTTCTTCGCCTCCGGCAGCCGGGGAGAGCGGTTGGCTTCTGAGAGGCGAAGAACGAAACCGGCTTGTGTGCGCAGCCTTGGCACTGCTAGAAGACGGTGGCTGCAGCTGCCAGCCCTTTCACTTCACTTCTGGCATGCTTCTGGCAGGTGCTCCAGGACGACTTTCCTGCGTTTTGACATAGTCCTGATGCAGACGAATCTTGAGAATCCTTGTTCGTGTCCTGTGCTTCCGAGATGCAGAGAAGAAGGGCTGCGCTGAGTTGCTCGGGAAGCAAGGACATAGACAGCGCCTTGTGTTTGGGAGTGAGCAACTGCTAGTGTATTGCAGTTGACTTCGCTGTGCACTGAATGTCAGGTGGAGCTGTGCACACTTCTACAACGAGCAGGACATTATAAAACAGAGAGCACAGATATCTGACAGCAGTTTGAAGCTTGCCTAGGAAAGAGTAGTGTTTTTGGAGTGTTCAGCAAATATATGTTTCTGGGCAAGGGCGGGATGCGTGCACTGTGCTGGCAAGCTTTCTCCCTGCGAGACACACTGGAAAAGCTTTTCGCTATGATGCAGACCCCTAGAGACGCAGACTCCGGCTCTCCGCAGCTGTCCGCAGGAAAGCGGCGGTTGCCGGCGTCTTTCTGCCGAAGCCGCGCTTTGCAGCCTACAAGTGCGGTTCACGTCAGCGGTGCACCTAGTAGCCGCTTCTTCGCCTCCGGCAGCCGGGGAGAGCGGTTGGCTTCTGAGAGGCGAAGAACGAAACCGGCTTGTGTGCGCAGCCTTGGCACTGCTAGAAGACGGTGGCTGCAGCTGCCAGCCCTTTCACTTCACTTCTGGCATGCTTCTGGCAGGTGCTCCAGGACGACATTCCTGCGTTTTGACATAGTCCTGATGCAGACGAATCTTGAGAATCCTTGTTCGTGTCCTGTGCTTCCGAGATGCAGAGAAGAAGGGCTGCGCTGAGTTGCTCGGGAAGCAAGGACATAGACAGCGCCTTGTGTTTGGGAGTGAGCAGCTGCTGGTGTTTTGCAGTCGACTTCGCTGTGCACTGAATGCCAGGGTGAGCTAAGCACACTTCTACAACGAGCAGGGCAGCAGAAAACAGAGAGCACGGACGTCTGACAGCAGTTTGAAGCTTGCCTAGGAAAGAGCAGTGTTTTTGGAGTGTTCAGCAAATATATGTTTCTGGGCAAGGGCGGGATGCGTGCACTGTGCTGGCAAGCTTTCTCCCTGCGAGACACACTGGAAAAGCTTTTCGCTATGATGCAGACCCCTAGAGACGCCGACTTCGGCTCTCCGCAGCTGTCCGCAGGAAAGCGGCGGTTGCCGGCTTCTTTCTGCCGAAACCGCGCTTTGCAGCCTACAAGTGCGGTTCACGTCAGCGGTGCACTTAATAGCCGCTTCTTCGCCTCCGGCAGCCGGGGAGAGCGGTTGGCTTCTGAGAGGCGAAGAACGAAACCGGCTTGTGTGCGCTGCCTTGGCACTGCTAGAGGACGGTGGCGGCAGCTGCCAGCCCTTTCAATTCACCGCTGGCATGCGTCTGGCAGGTGCTCCAGGACGACTTCCCTGCGTTTTGACTTGGTCCTGATGCAGACGAATCTGGAGAATGCTTGTTCGTAGCCTGAGCTTCCGAGTGGCAGAGAACTCGATGGCAGCTGCAGAAAAGAAATGCTGTGCTGAGTTGCTCGGGAAGCAAGGACATAGACAGCGCCTTGTGTTTGGGAGTGAGCAGCTGCTGGTGTTTTGCAATTGACTTCGCTGTGCACTGAATGCCAGGGTGAGCTGTGCACTCCTCTACAACGAGCAGGGCAGCAGAAAACAGAGAGCACGGACGTCTGACAGCAGTTTGAAGCTTGCCTAGGAAAGAGCAGTGTTTTTGGAGTGTTCAGCAAATATATGTTTCTGGGCAAGGGCGGGATGCGTGCACTGTGCATGCAACCTTTCTCCCTGCGAGACACGCTGGAAAAGATTTCGCTACGATGCAGTCCGCTAGAGACGCAGACTTCGGCTCTCCGCAGCTGTCCGCAGGAAAGCGGCGGTTGCCGGCGTCTTTCTGCCGAAGCCGCGCTTTGCAGCCTACAAGTGCGGTTCACGTCAGCGGTGCACCTAGTAGCCGCTTCTTTGCCTCTGGCACCTGGGAAGAGCGGTTGGCTTCTGAGAGGCGAAGAACGAAACCGGCTTGTGTGCGCAGCCTTGGCACTGCTAGAGGACGGTGTTTGCAGCTGCCAGCCCTTTCAGTTCACCTCTGGCATGCTTCTGGCAGGTGCTCCAGGACGACTTTCCTGCGTTTTGACTTGGTCCTGATGAAGACGAATCTGGAGAATTCTTGTTCGTGCCCTGAGTTTCCGAGATGCAGAGAAGAAGGGCTGCGCTGAGTTGCTCGGGAAGTAAGGACATGGACAGCGCCTTGTGTTTGGGAGTGAGCAGCTGCTGGTTTTTTGCAGTTGACTTCGCTGTGCACTGAATGTCAGGTGGAGCTGTGCACTCTTCTACAACGAGCAGGGCAGCAGAAAACAGAGAGCACAGATGTCTGACAGCAGTTTGAAGCTTGCCGAGGAAAGAGTAGTGTTTTTGGAGTGTTCAGCAAATCCATGTTTCTGGGCAAGGGCGGGATGCGTGCACTGTGCTGGCAAGCTTTCTCCCTGCGAGACACGCTGGAAAAGCTTTTCGCTATGATGCAGTCCGCTAGAGACGCAGACTTCGGCTCTCCGCAGCTGTCCGCAGGAAAGCGGCGGTTGCCGGCGTCTTTCTGCCGAAGCCACGCTTTGCAGCCTACAAGTGCGGTTCACGTCAGCGGTGCACCTAGTAGCCGCTTCTTCGCCTCCGGCAGCCGGGGAGAGCGGTTGGCTTCTGAGAGGAGGAGAACGAAACCGGCTTGTGTGCGCTGCCTTGGCACTGCTAGAGGACGGTCGTTGCAGCTGCCAGCCCTTTCAGTTCACCTCTGGCACGCATCTGGCAGGCGCTCCAGGACGACATTCCTACGTTCTGACTTGGTCTTGATGCAGACGAATCTGGAGAATTCTTGTTCGTACCCTGAGTTTACGAGTTGCAGAGATCTCGATGGCAGCTGCAGAGAAGAAGAGCTGTGCTGAATTGCTCGGGATGCAAGGACATAGACAGCGCCTTGTGTTTGGGAGTGAGCAGCTGCTGGTGTTTTGCAGTTGACTTCGCTGTGCACTGAATGTCAGGTGGAGCTGTGCACTCCTCTACAACGAGCAGGACGACAGAAAAGAGAGAGCACGCTCGTCTGACAGCAGTTTGAAGCTTGCCTAGGAAAGAGTAGTGTTTTTGGAGTGTTCAGCAAATCCATGTTTCTTGGTAAGGGCGGGATGCGTGCACTGTGCTGGCAAGCTTTCTCCCTGCGAGACATGCTGGAAAAGCTTTTCGCTATGATGCAGTCCGCTAGAGACGCAGACTTCGGCTCTCCGCAGCTGTCCGCAGGAAAGCGGCGGTTGCCGGCGTCTTTCGGCAGAAGCCGCGCTTTGCAGCCTACAAGTGCGGTTCACGTCAGCGGTGCACCTAGTAGCCGCTTCTTCGCCTCCAGCAGCCGGGGAGAGCGGTTGGCTTCTGAGAGGCGAAGAACGAAACCGGCTTGTGTGCGCAGCCTTGGCACTGCTAGAGGACGGTGGCTGCCGCTGCCTGCGCTTTCAGTTTACCGCTGGCATGCTTCTGGCAGGTGCTCCAGGACGACTTTCCTGCGTTTTGACTTGGTCCTGATGCAGACGAATCTGGAGAATTCTTGTTCGTGCCCTGAGCTTCCGAGATGCAGAGAAGAAGGGCTGCGCTGAGTTGCTCGGGAAGCAAGGACATAGACAGCGCCTTGTGTTTGGGAGTGAGCAGCTGCTGGTGTTTTGCAATTGACTTCGCTGTGCACTGAATGTCAGGGTGAGCTGTGCACTCCTCTACAACGAGCAGGGCAGCAGAAAACAGAGAGCACGGACGTCTGACAGCAGTCTGAAGCTTGCCTAGGAAAGAGCAGTGTTTTTGGAGTGTTCAGCAAATCCATGTTTCTGGGCAAGGGCGGGATGCGTGCACTGTGCTGGCAAGCTTTCTCCCTGCGAGACACGCTGGAAAAGCTTTTCGCTATGATGCAGTCCGCTAGAGACGCAGACTCAGGCTCTAGGCAGCTGTCCGCAGGGAAGCGGCGGTTGCCGGCGTCTTTCGGCAGAAGCCGCGCTTTGCAGCCTACAAGTGCGGTTCACGTCAGCGGTGCACCTAGTAGCCACTTCTTCGCCTCCGGCAGCCGGGGAGAGCGGTTGGCTTCTGAGAGGCGAAGAACGAAGCCGGCTTGTGTTCGCAGCCTTGGCACTGCCAGAAGACGGTGGCTGCAGCTGCCTGCGCTGCAATTCACCGCTGGCATGCTTCTGGCAGGTGCTCCAGGACGACTTTCCTGCGTTTTGACTTGGTCCTGATGCAGACGAATCTGGAGAATTCTTGTTTGTACCCTGAGTTTACGAGTTGCAGAGATCTCGATGGCAGCTGCAAAAAAGAAGGGCTGTGCTGAATTGCTCGGGAAGCAAGGACATAGACAGCGCCTTGTGTTTGGGAGTGAGCAGCTGCTGGTTTTTTGCAGTTGACTTCGCTGTGCACTGAATGTCAGGTGGAGCTGTGCACTCTTCTACAACGAGCAGGGCAGCAGAAAACAGAGAGCACAGATATCTGACAGCAGTTTGAAGCTTGCCTAGGAAAGAGTAGTGTTTTTGGAATGTTCAGCAGATCCATGTTTCTGGGCAAGGGCGGGATGCGTGCACTGTGCTGGCAAGCTCTCTCCCTGCGGCACACGCTGGAAAAGCTTTTCGCTATGATGCAGTCCGCTAGAGACGCAGACTTCGGCTCTCCGCAGCTGTCCGCAGGGAAGCGGCGGTTGCCAGCGTCTTTCGGCCGAAGCCACGCTTTGCAGCCTACAAGTGCGGTTCACGTCAGCGGTGCACCTAGTAGCCGCTTCTTCGCCTCCGGCAGCCGGGGAGAGCGGTTGGCTTCTGAGAGGCGAAGAACGATACCGGCTTGTGTGAGCTGCCTTGGCACTGCTAGAGGACGGTGGTTGCAGCTGCCAGCCCTTTCAGTTCACCTCTGGCATGCTTCTGGCAGGTGCTCCAGGACGACTTTCCTGCGTTTTGACTTGGTCCTGTTGCAGACGAATGTGGCGAATTCTTGTTCGTGCCCTGAGCTTCCGAGAAACAGAGAAGAAGGGCTGCGCTGAGTTGCTCGGGAAGCAAGGACATAGACAGCGCCTTGTGTTTTGGAGTGAGCAGCTGCTGGTGTTTTGCAGTTGACTTCGCTGTGCACTGAATGCCAGGGTGAGCTATGCACACTTCTACAACGAGCAGGGCAGCAGAAAACAGAGAGCACGGACGTCTGACAGCAATTTGAAGCTTGCCTAGAAAAGAGCATTGTTTTTGGAGCGTTCAGCAAATCCATGTTTCTGGGCAAGGGCGGGATGCGTGCACTGTGCTGGCAAGCTTTCTCCCTGCTAGACACACTGGAAAAGCTTTTCGCTATGATGCAGACCCCTAGAGACGCAGACTTCGGCTCTCCGCAGCTGTCCGCAGGAAAGCGGCGGTTGCCGGCTTCTTTCTGCCGAAACCGCGCTTTGCAGCCTACATATGCGGTTCACGTCAGCGGTGCACTTAATAGCCGCTTCTTCGCCTCCGGCAGCCGGGGAGAGCGGTTGGCTTCTGAGAGGCGAAGAACGAAACCGGCTTGTGTGCGCTGCCTTGGCACTGCTAGAGGACGGTGGCGGCAGCTGCCAGCCCATTCAATTCACCGCTGGCATGCGTCTGGCAGGTGCTCCAGGACGACTTCCCTGCGTTTTGACTTGGTCCTGATGCAGACGAATCTGGACAATGCTTGTTCGTAGCCTGAGCTTCCGAGTAGCAGAGAACTCGATGGCAGCTGCAGAAAAGAAATGCTGTGCTGAGTTGCTCGGGAAGCAAGGACATAGACAGCGCCTTGTGTTTGGGAGTGAGCAGCTGCTGGTTTTTTGCAGTTGACTTCGCTGTGCACTGAATGCCAGGTGGAGCTGTGCACTCTTCTACAACGAGAAGGGCAGCAGAAAAAAGAGAGCACAGATGTGTGACAGCAGTTTGAAGCTTGCCTAGGAAAGAGTAGTGTTTTTGGAGTGTTCAGCAAATATATGTTTCTGGGCAAGGGCGGGATGCGTGCACTGCGCTGGCAAGCTTTCTCCCTGCGAGACACGCTGGAAAAGCTTTTCGCTATGATGCAGTCCGCTTGAGACGCCGACTCCGGCTCTCCGCAGCTGTCCGCAGGGAAGCGGCGGTTGCCGGCGTCTTTCTGCCGAAGCCGCGCTTTGCAGCCTACAAGTGCGGTTCACGTCAGCGGTGCACCTAGTAGCCGCTTCTTTGCCTCCGGCAGCCGGGGAGAGCGGTTGGCTTCTGAGAGGCGAAGAACGAAGCCGGCTTGTGTTCGCAGCCTTGGCACTGCCAGAAGACGGTGGCTGCAGCTGCCTGCGCTGCAATTCACCGCTGGCATGCTTCTGGCAGGTGCTCCAGGACGACTTTCCTGCGTTTTGACTTGGTCCTGATGCAGACGAATCTGGAGAATTCTTGTTTGTACCCTGAGTTTACGAGTTGCAGAGATCTCGATGGCAGCTGCAAAAAAGAAGGGCTGTGCTGAATTGCTCGGGAAGCAAGGACATAGACAGCGCCTTGTGTTTGGGAGTGAGCAGCTGCTGGTTTTTTGCAGTTGACTTCGCTGTGCACTGAATGTCAGGTGGAGCTGTGCACTCTTCTACAACGAGCAGGGCAGCAGAAAACAGAGAGCACAGATATCTGACAGCAGTTTGAAGCTTGCCTAGGAAAGAGTAGTGTTTTTGGAATGTTCAGCAGATCCATGTTTCTGGGCAAGGGCGGGATGCGTGCACTGTGCTGGCAAGCTCTCTCCCTGCGGCACACGCTGGAAAAGCTTTTCGCTATGATGCAGTCCGCTAGAGACGCAGACTTCGGCTCTCCGCAGCTGTCCGCAGGGAAGCGGCGGTTGCCAGCGTCTTTCGGCCGAAGCCACGCTTTGCAGCCTACAAGTGCGGTTCACGTCAGCGGTGCACCTAGTAGCCGCTTCTTCGCCTCCGGCAGCCGGGGAGAGCGGTTGGCTTCTGAGAGGCGAAGAACGAAACCGGCTTGTGTGAGCTGCCTTGGCACTGCTAGAGGACGGTGGTTGCAGCTGCCAGCCCTTTCAGTTCACCTCTGGCATGCTTCTGGCAGGTGCTCCAGGACGACTTTCCTGCGTTTTGACTTGGTCCTGTTGCAGACGAATGTGGCGAATTCTTGTTCGTGCCCTGAGCTTCCGAGAAACAGAGAAGAAGGGCTGCGCTGAGTTGCTCGGGAAGCAAGGACATAGACAGCGCCTTGTGTTTTGGAGTGAGCAGCTGCTGGTGTTTTGCAGTTGACTTCGCTGTGCACTGAATGCCAGGGTGAGCTATGCACACTTCTACAACGAGCAGGGCAGCAGAAAACAGAGAGCACGGACGTCTGACAGCAATTTGAAGCTTGCCTAGAAAAGAGCATTGTTTTTGGAGCGTTCAGCAAATCCATGTTTCTGGGCAAGGGCGGGATGCGTGCACTGTGCTGGCAAGCTTTCTCCCTGCTAGACACACTGGAAAAGCTTTTCGCTATGATGCAGACCCCTAGAGACGCAGACTTCGGCTCTCCGCAGCTGTCCGCAGGAAAGCGGCGGTTGCCGGCTTCTTTCTGCCGAAACCGCGCTTTGCAGCCTACATATGCGGTTCACGTCAGCGGTGCACTTAATAGCCGCTTCTTCGCCTCCGGCAGCCGGGGAGAGCGGTTGGCTTCTGAGAGGCGAAGAACGAAACCGGCTTGTGTGCGCTGCCTTGGCACTGCTAGAGGACGGTGGCGGCAGCTGCCAGCCCATTCAATTCACCGCTGGCATGCGTCTGGCAGGTGCTCCAGGACGACTTCCCTGCGTTTTGACTTGGTCCTGATGCAGACGAATCTGGACAATGCTTGTTCGTAGCCTGAGCTTCCGAGTAGCAGAGAACTCGATGGCAGCTGCAGAAAAGAAATGCTGTGCTGAGTTGCTCGGGAAGCAAGGACATAGACAGCGCCTTGTGTTTGGGAGTGAGCAGCTGCTGGTTTTTTGCAGTTGACTTCGCTGTGCACTGAATGCCAGGTGGAGCTGTGCACTCTTCTACAACGAGAAGGGCAGCAGAAAAAAGAGAGCACAGATGTGTGACAGCAGTTTGAAGCTTGCCTAGGAAAGAGTAGTGTTTTTGGAGTGTTCAGCAAATATATGTTTCTGGGCAAGGGCGGGATGCGTGCACTGCGCTGGCAAGCTTTCTCCCTGCGAGACACGCTGGAAAAGCTTTTCGCTATGATGCAGTCCGCTTGAGACGCCGACTCCGGCTCTCCGCAGCTGTCCGCAGGGAAGCGGCGGTTGCCGGCGTCTTTCTGCCGAAGCCGCGCTTTGCAGCCTACAAGTGCGGTTCACGTCAGCGGTGCACCTAGTAGCCGCTTCTTTGCCTCCGGCAGCCGGGGAGAGCGGTTGGCTTCTGAGAGGCGAAGAACGAAGCCGGCTTGTGTTCGCAGCCTTGGCACTGCCAGAAGACGGTGGTTGCAGCTGCCTGCGCTGCAATTCACCGCTGGCATGCTTCTGGCAGGCGCTCCAGGACGACTTTCCTGCGTTTCGACTTGGTCCTGATGCAGACGAATGTGGCGAATTCTTGTTCGTGCCCTGAGCTTCCGAGAAACAGAGAAGAAGGGCTGCGCTGAGTTGCTCGGGAAGCAAGGACATAGACAGCGCCTTGTGTTTTGGAGTGAGCAGCTGCTGGTGTTTTGCAGTTGACTTCGCTGTGCACTGAATGCCAGGGTGAGCTATGCACACTTCTACAACGAGCAGGGCAGCAGAAAACAGAGAGCACGGACGTCTGACAGCAATTTGAAGCTTGCCTAGAAAAGAGCATTGTTTTTGGAGCGTTCAGCAAATCCATGTTTCTGGGCAAGGGCGGGATGCGTGCACTGTGCTGGCAAGCTTTCTCCCTGCTAGACACACTGGAAAAGCTTTTCGCTATGATGCAGACCCCTAGAGACGCAGACTTCGGCTCTCCGCAGCTGTCCGCAGGAAAGCGGCGGTTGCCGGCTTCTTTCTGCCGAAACCGCGCTTTGCAGCCTACATATGCGGTTCACGTCAGCGGTGCACTTAATAGCCGCTTCTTCGCCTCCGGCAGCCGGGGAGAGCGGTTGGCTTCTGAGAGGCGAAGAACGAAACCGGCTTGTGTGCGCTGCCTTGGCACTGCTAGAGGACGGTGGCGGCAGCTGCCAGCCCATTCAATTCACCGCTGGCATGCGTCTGGCAGGTGCTCCAGGACGACTTCCCTGCGTTTTGACTTGGTCCTGATGCAGACGAATCTGGACAATGCTTGTTCGTAGCCTGAGCTTCCGAGTAGCAGAGAACTCGATGGCAGCTGCAGAAAAGAAATGCTGTGCTGAGTTGCTCGGGAAGCAAGGACATAGACAGCGCCTTGTGTTTGGGAGTGAGCAGCTGCTGGTTTTTTGCAGTTGACTTCGCTGTGCACTGAATGCCAGGTGGAGCTGTGCACTCTTCTACAACGAGAAGGGCAGCAGAAAAAAGAGAGCACAGATGTGTGACAGCAGTTTGAAGCTTGCCTAGGAAAGAGTAGTGTTTTTGGAGTGTTCAGCAAATATATGTTTCTGGGCAAGGGCGGGATGCGTGCACTGCGCTGGCAAGCTTTCTCCCTGCGAGACACGCTGGAAAAGCTTTTCGCTATGATGCAGTCCGCTTGAGACGCCGACTCCGGCTCTCCGCAGCTGTCCGCAGGGAAGCGGCGGTTGCCGGCGTCTTTCTGCCGAAGCCGCGCTTTGCAGCCTACAAGTGCGGTTCACGTCAGCGGTGCACCTAGTAGCCGCTTCTTTGCCTCCGGCAGCCGGGGAGAGCGGTTGGCTTCTGAGAGGCGAAGAACGAAGCCGGCTTGTGTTCGCAGCCTTGGCACTGCCAGAAGACGGTGGTTGCAGCTGCCTGCGCTGCAATTCACCGCTGGCATGCTTCTGGCAGGCGCTCCAGGACGACTTTCCTGCGTTTCGACTTGGTCCTGATGCAGACGAATCTGGAGAATTCTTGTTTGTACCCTGAGTTTACGAGTTGCAGAGATCTCGATGGCAGCTGCAGAGAAGAAGGGCTGTGCTGAATTGCTCGGGAAGCAAGGACATAGACAGCGCCTTGTGTTTGGGAGTGAGCAGCTGCTGGTTTTTTGCAGTTGACTTCGCTGTGCACTGAATGTCAGGTGGAGCTGTGCACTCTTCTACAACGAGCAGGGCAGCAGAAAACAGAGAGCACAGATGTCTGACAGCAGTTTGAAGCTTGCCTAGGAAAGAGCAGTGTTTTTGGAGTGAACAGCAAATATATGTTTCTGGGCAAGGGCGGGATGCGTGCACTGTGCTGGCAAGCTTTCTCCCTGCGAGACACACTGGAAAAGCTTTTCGCTATGATGCAGACCCCTAGAGACGCCGACTTCGTCTCTCCGCAGCTGTCCGCAGGAAAGCGGCGGTTGGCGGCTTCTTTCTGCCGAAACCGCGCTTTGCAGCCTACAAGTGCGGTTCACGTCAGCGGTGCACTTAATAGCCGCTTCTTCGCCTCCGGCAGCCGGGGAGAGCGGTTGGCTTCTGAGAGGCGAAGAACGAAACCGGCTTGTGTGCGCTGCCTTGGCACTGCTAGAGGACGGTGATTGCAGCTGCCAGGCTTTCAATTCACCTCTGGCATGCTTCTGGCAGGTGCTCCAGGACGACATTCCTGCGTTTTGACTTGGTCTTGATGCAGACGAATCTGGAGAATTCTTGTTCGTACCCTGAGTTTACGAGTTGCAGAGATCTCGATGGCAGCTGCAGAGAAGAAGGGCTGTGCTGAATTGCTCGGGATGCAAGGACATAGACAGCTCCTTGTGTTTGGTAGTGAGCATCTGCTGGTGTTTTGCAGTTGACTTCGCTGTGCACTGAATGTCAGGTGGAGCTGTGCACTCCTCTACAACGAGCAGGACGACAGAAAACAGAGAGCACGCTCGTCTGACAGCAGTTTGAAGCTTGCCTAGGAAAGAGCAGTGTTTTTGGAGTGTTCAGCAAATATATGTTTCTTGGTAAGGGCGGGATGCGTGCAGTGTGCGGGCAAGCTTTCTCCCTGCGAGACACGCTGGAAAAGCTTATGCTATGATGCAGTCCGCTAGAGACGCAGACTTCGGCTCTCGGCAGCTGTCCGCAGGGAAGCGGCGGTTGCCGGCGTCTTTCGGCCGAAGCCGCGCTTTGCAGCCTACAAGTGCGGTTCACGTCAGCGGTGCACCTAGTAGTCGCTTCTTTGCCTCCGGCAGCCAAGGAGAGCGGTTGGCTTCTGAGAGGCGAAGAACGAAACCGGCTTGTGTGCGCAGCCTTGGCACTGCTAGAGGACGGTGGCTGCAGCTGCCTGCGCTTTCAATTCACCTCTGGCATGCTTCTGGCAGGTGCTCCAGGACGACTTCCCTGCGTTTTGACTTGGTCCTGATGCAGACGATCCTGGAGAATTCTTGTTCGTACCCTGAGTTTACGAATTGCAGAGATCTCGATGGCAGCTGCAGAGAAGAAGAGCTGTGCTGAATTGCTCGGGATGCAAGGACATAGACAGCGCCTTGTGTTTGGGAGTGAGCATCTGCTGGTGTTTTGCAGTTGACTTCGCTGTGCACTGAATGTCAGGTGGAGCTGTGCACTCCTCTACAACGAGCAGGACGACAGAAAACAGAGAGCACGCTCGTCTGACAGCAGTTTGAAGCTTGCCTAGGAAAGAGCAGTGTTTTTGGAGTGTTCAGCAAATCCATGTTTCTTGGTAAGGGCGGGATGCGTGCAGGGTGCTGGCAAGCTTTCTCCCTGCGAGAGACGCTGGAAAAGCTTTTCGCCATGATGCAATCCGCTAGAGACGCAGACTTTGGCTCTCAGCAGCTGTCCGCAGGGAAGCGGCGGTTGCCGGCGTCTTTCTGCCGAAGCCGCGCTTTGCAGCCTACAAGTGCGGTTCACGTCAGCGGTGCACCTAGTAGCCGCTTCTTTGCCTCCGGCAGCCGGGGAGAGCGGTTGGCTTCTGAGAGGCGAAGAACGAAACCGGCTTGTGTGCGCAGCCTTGGCACTGCTAGAGGACGGTGGCTGCAGCTGCCTGCGCTTTCAATTCACCTCTGGCATGCTTCTGGCAGGTGCTCCAGGACGACTTTCCTGCGTTTTGACTTGGTCCTGATGAAGACGAATCTGGAGAATTCTTGTTCGTGCCCTGAGCTTCCGAGATGCAGAGAAGAAGGGCTGCGCTGAGTTGCTCGGGAAGCAAGGACATAGACAGCGCCTTGTGTTTGGGAGTGAGCAGCTGCTGGTGTTTTGCAATTGACTTCGCTGTGCACTGAATGCCAGGGTGAGCTGTGCACTCCTCTACAACGAGCAGGGCAGCAGAAAACAGAGAGCACGGACGTCTGACAGCAGTTTGAAGCTTGCCTAGGAAAGAGCAGTGTTTTTGGAGTGTTCAGCAAATATATGTTTCTGGGCAAGGGCGGGATGCGTGCACTGTGCATGCAACCTTTCTCCCTGCGAGACACGCTGGAAAAGATTTCGCTACGATGCAGTCCGCTAGAGACGCAGACTTCGGCTCTCCGCAGCTGTCCGCAGGAAAGCGGCGGTTGCCGGCGTCTTTCTGCCGAAGCCGCGCTTTGCAGCCTACAAGTGCGGTTCACGTCAGCGGTGCACCTAGTAGCCGCTTCTTTGCCTCTGGCACCTGGGAAGAGCGGTTGGCTTCTGAGAGGCGAAGAACGAAACCGGCTTGTGTGCGCAGCCTTGGCACTGCTAGAGGACGGTGTTTGCAGCTGCCAGCCCTTTCAGTTCACCTCTGGCATGCTTCTGGCAGGTGCTCCAGGACGACTTTCCTGCGTTTTTACTTGGTCCTGATGAAGACGAATCTGGAGAATTCTTGTTCGTGCCCTGAGTTTCCGAGATGCAGAGAAGAAGGGCTGCGCTGAGTTGCTCGGGAAGTAAGGACATGGACAGCGCCTTGTGTTTGGGAGTGAGCAGCTGCTGGTTTTTTGCAGTTGACTTCGCTGTGCACTGAATGTCAGGTGGAGCTGTGCACTCTTCTACAACGAGCAGGGCAGCAGAAAACAGAGAGCACAGATGTCTGACAGCAGTTTGAAGCTTGCCGAGGAAAGAGTAGTGTTTTTGGAGTGTTCAGCAAATCCATGTTTCTGGGCAAGGGCGGGATGCGTGCACTGTGCTGGCAAGCTTTCTCCCTGCGAGACACGCTGGAAAAGCTTTTCGCTATGATGCAGTCCGCTAGAGACGCAGACTTCGGCTCTCCGCAGCTGTCCGCAGGAAAGCGGCGGTTGCCGGCGTCTTTCGGCAGAAGCCGCGCTTTGCAGCCTACAAGTGCGGTTCACGTCAGCGGTGCACCTAGTAGCCGCTTCTTCGCCTCCGGCAGCCGGGGAGAGCGGTTGGCTTCTGAGAGGCGAAGAACGAAGCCGGCTTGTGTGCGCAGCCTTGGCACTGCTAGAGGACGGTGATTGCAGCTGCCAGGCTTTCAATTAACCGCTGGCATGCTTCTGGCAGGTGCTCCAGGACGACATTCCTGCGTTTTGACTTGGTCTTGATGCAGACGAATCTGGAGAATTCTTGTTCGTACCCTGAGTTTACGAGTTGCAGAGATCTCGATGGCAGCTGCAGAGAAGAAGGGCTGTGCTGAATTGCTCGGGAAGCAAGGACATAGACAGCGCCTTGTGTTTGGGAGTGAGCATCTGCTGGTGTTTTGCAATTGACTTCGCTGTGCACTGAATGCCAGGGTGAGCTGTGCACTCCTCTACAACGAGCAGGGCAGCAGAAAACAGAGAGCACGGACGTCTGACAGCAGTCTGAAGCTTGCCTAGGAAAGAGCAGTGTTTTTGGAGTGTTCAGCAAATCCATGTTTCTGGGCAAGGGCGGGATGCGTGCACTGTGCTGGCAAGCTTTCTCCCTGCGAGACACGCTGGAAAAGCTTTTCGCTATGATGCAGTCCGCTAGAGACGCAGACTCAGGCTCTAGGCAGCTGTCCGCAGGGAAGCGGCGGTTGCCGGCGTCTTTCGGCCGAAGCCGCGCTTGGCAGCCTACAAGTGCGGTTCACGTCAGCGGTGCACCTAGTAGCCGCTTCTTCGCCTCCGGCAGCCGGGGAGAGCGGTTGGCTTCTGAGAGGAGGAGAACGAAACCGGCTTGTGTGCGCAGCCTTGGCACTGCTAGAGGACGGTGGTTGCAGCTGCCAGCCCTTTCAGTTCACCTCTGGCACGCATCTGGCAGGCGCTCCAGGACGACATTCCTGCGTTTTGACTTGGTCTTGATGCAGACGAATCTGGAGAATTCTTGTTCGTACCCTGAGTTTACAAGTTGCAGAGATCTCGATGGCAGCTGCAGAGAAGAAGAGCTGTGCTGAATTGCTCGGGATGCAAGGACATAGACAGCGCCTTGTGTTTGGTAGTGAGCAGCTGCTGGTGTTTTGCAGTTGACTTCGCTGTGCACTGAATGTCAGGTGGAGCTGTGCACTCCTCTACAACGAGCAGGACGACAGAAAACAGAGAGCACGCTCGTCTGACAGCAGTTTGAAGCTTGCCTAGGAAAGAGCAGTGTTTTTGGAGTGTTCAGCAAATATATGTTTCTGGGCAAGGGCGGGATGCGTGCACTGTGCATGCAAGCTTTCTCCCTGCGAGACACGCTGGAAAAGATTTCGCTACGATGCAGTCCGCTAGAGACGCAGACTTCGGCTCTCAGCAGCTGTCCGCAGGGAAGCGGCGGTTGCCGGCGTCTTTCTGCCGAAGCCGCGCTTTGCAGCCTACAAGTGCGGTTCACGTCAGCGGTGCACCTAGTAGCCGCTTCTTCGCCTCCGGCAGCCGGGGAGAGCGGTTGGCTTCTGAGAGGCGAAGAACGAAACCGGCTTGTGTGCGCAGCCTTGGCACTGCTAGAGGACGGTGGCTGCAGCTGCCTGCGCTTTCAATTCACCTCTGGCATGCTTCTGGCAGGTGCTCCAGGACGACTTTCCTCCGTTTTGACTTGGTCCTGATGCAGACGAATCTGGAGAATTCTTGTTCGTGCCCTGAGCTTCCGAGATGCAGAGAAGAAGGGCTGCGCTGAGTTGCTCGGGAAGCAAGGACATAGACAGCGCCTTGTGTTTGGGAGTGAGCAGCTGCTGGTGTTTTGCAATTGACTTCGCTGTGCACTGAATGCCAGGGTGAGCTGTGCACTCCTCTACAACGAGCAGGGCAGCAGAAAACAGAGAGCACGGACGTCTGACAGCAGTTTGAACCTTGCCTAGGAAAGAGCAGTGTTTTTGGAGTGTTCAGCAAATATATGTTTCTGGGCAAGGGCGGGATGCGTGCACTGTGCTGGCAAGCTTTCTCCCTGCGAGACACGCTGGAAAAGATTTCGCTACGATGCAGTCCGCTAGAGACGCAGACTTCGGCTCTCCGCAGCTGTCCGCAGGAAAGCGGCGGTTGCCGGCGTCTTTCTGCCGAAGCCGCGCTTTGCAGCCTACAAGTGCGGTTCACGTCAGCGGTGCACCTAGTAGCCGCTTCTTTGCCTCTGGCACCTGGGAAGAGCGGTTGGCTTCTGAGAGGCGAAGAACGAAACCGGCTTGTGTGCGCAGCCTTGGCACTGCTAGAGGACGGTGGTTGCAGCTGCCAGCCCTTTCAGTTCACCTCTGGCATGCTTCTGGCAGGTGCTCCAGGACGACTTTCCTGCGTTTTGACTTGGTCCTGATGAAGACGAATCTGGAGAATTCTTGTTCGTGCCCTGAGTTTCCGAGATGCAGAGAAGAAGGGCTGCGCTGAGTTGCTCGGGAAGTAAGGACATGGACAGCGCCTTGTGTTTGGGAGTGAGCAGCTGCTGGTTTTTTGCAGTTGACTTCGCTGTGCACTGAATGTCAGGTGGAGCTGTGCACTCTTCTACAACGAGCAGGGCAGCAGAAAACAGAGAGCACAGATGTCTGACAGCAGTTTGAAGCTTGCCGAGGAAAGAGTAGTGTTTTTGGAGTGTTCAGCAAATCCATGTTTCTGGGCAAGGGCGGGATGCGTGCACTGTGCTGGCAAGCTTTCTCCCTGCGAGACACGCTGGAAAAGCTTTTCGCTATGATGCAGTCCGCTAGAGACGCAGACTTCGGCTCTCCGCAGCTGTCCGCAGGAAAGCGGCGGTTGCCGGCGTCTTTCGGCAGAAGCCGCGCTTTGCAGCCTACAAGTGCGGTTCACGTCAGCGGTGCACCTAGTAGCCGCTTCTTCGCCTCCGGCAGCCGGGGAGAGCGGTTGGCTTCTGAGAGGCGAAGAACGAAGCCGGCTTGTGTGCGCAGCCTTGGCACTGCTAGAGGACGGTGATTGCAGCTGCCAGGCTTTCAATTAACCGCTGGCATGCTTCTGGCAGGTGCTCCAGGACGACATTCCTGCGTTTTGACTTGGTCTTGATGCAGACGAATCTGGAGAATTCTTGTTCGTACCCTGAGTTTACGAGTTGCAGAGATCTCGATGGCAGCTGCAGAGAAGAAGGGCTGTGCTGAATTGCTCGGGAAGCAAGGACATAGACAGCGCCTTGTGTTTGGGAGTGAGCATCTGCTGGTGTTTTGCAATTGACTTCGCTGTGCACTGAATGCCAGGGTGAGCTGTGCACTCCTCTACAACGAGCAGGGCAGCAGAAAACAGAGAGCACGGACGTCTGACAGCAGTCTGAAGCTTGCCTAGGAAAGAGCAGTGTTTTTGGAGTGTTCAGCAAATCCATGTTTCTGGGCAAGGGCGGGATGCGTGCACTGTGCTGGCAAGCTTTCTCCCTGCGAGACACGCTGGAAAAGCTTTTCGCTATGATGCAGTCCGCTAGAGACGCAGACTCAGGCTCTAGGCAGCTGTCCGCAGGGAAGCGGCGGTTGCCGGCGTCTTTCGGCCGAAGCCGCGCTTGGCAGCCTACAAGTGCGGTTCACGTCAGCGGTGCACCTAGTAGCCGCTTCTTCGCCTCCGGCAGCCGGGGAGAGCGGTTGGCTTCTGAGAGGAGGAGAACGAAACCGGCTTGTGTGCGCAGCCTTGGCACTGCTAGAGGACGGTGGTTGCAGCTGCCAGCCCTTTCAGTTCACCTCTGGCACGCATCTGGCAGGCGCTCCAGGACGACATTCCTGCGTTTTGACTTGGTCTTGATGCAGACGAATCTGGAGAATTCTTGTTCGTACCCTGAGTTTACAAGTTGCAGAGATCTCGATGGCAGCTGCAGAGAAGAAGAGCTGTGCTGAATTGCTCGGGATGCAAGGACATAGACAGCGCCTTGTGTTTGGTAGTGAGCAGCTGCTGGTGTTTTGCAGTTGACTTCGCTGTGCACTGAATGTCAGGTGGAGCTGTGCACTCCTCTACAACGAGCAGGACGACAGAAAACAGAGAGCACGCTCGTCTGACAGCAGTTTGAAGCTTGCCTAGGAAAGAGCAGTGTTTTTGGAGTGTTCAGCAAATATATGTTTCTGGGCAAGGGCGGGATGCGTGCACTGTGCATGCAAGCTTTCTCCCTGCGAGACACGCTGGAAAAGATTTCGCTACGATGCAGTCCGCTAGAGACGCAGACTTCGGCTCTCAGCAGCTGTCCGCAGGGAAGCGGCGGTTGCCGGCGTCTTTCTGCCGAAGCCGCGCTTTGCAGCCTACAAGTGCGGTTCACGTCAGCGGTGCACCTAGTAGCCGCTTCTTCGCCTCCGGCAGCCGGGGAGAGCGGTTGGCTTCTGAGAGGCGAAGAACGAAACCGGCTTGTGTGCGCAGCCTTGGCACTGCTAGAGGACGGTGGCTGCAGCTGCCTGCGCTTTCAATTCACCTCTGGCATGCTTCTGGCAGGTGCTCCAGGACGACTTTCCTCCGTTTTGACTTGGTCCTGATGCAGACGAATCTGGAGAATTCTTGTTCGTGCCCTGAGCTTCCGAGATGCAGAGAAGAAGGGCTGCGCTGAGTTGCTCGGGAAGCAAGGACATAGACAGCGCCTTGTGTTTGGGAGTGAGCAGCTGCTGGTGTTTTGCAATTGACTTCGCTGTGCACTGAATGCCAGGGTGAGCTGTGCACTCCTCTACAACGAGCAGGGCAGCAGAAAACAGAGAGCACGGACGTCTGACAGCAGTTTGAACCTTGCCTAGGAAAGAGCAGTGTTTTTGGAGTGTTCAGCAAATATATGTTTCTGGGCAAGGGCGGGATGCGTGCACTGTGCTGGCAAGCTTTCTCCCTGCGAGACACGCTGGAAAAGATTTCGCTACGATGCAGTCCGCTAGAGACGCAGACTTCGGCTCTCCGCAGCTGTCCGCAGGAAAGCGGCGGTTGCCGGCGTCTTTCTGCCGAAGCCGCGCTTTGCAGCCTACAAGTGCGGTTCACGTCAGCGGTGCACCTAGTAGCCGCTTCTTTGCCTCTGGCACCTGGGAAGAGCGGTTGGCTTCTGAGAGGCGAAGAACGAAACCGGCTTGTGTGCGCAGCCTTGGCACTGCTAGAGGACGGTGGTTGCAGCTGCCAGCCCTTTCAGTTCACCTCTGGCATGCTTCTGGCAGGTGCTCCAGGACGACTTTCCTGCGTTTTGACTTGGTCCTGATGAAGACGAATCTGGAGAATTCTTGTTCGTGCCCTGAGTTTCCGAGATGCAGAGAAGAAGGGCTGCGCTGAGTTGCTCGGGAAGTAAGGACATGGACAGCGCCTTGTGTTTGGGAGTGAGCATCTGCTGGTGTTTTGCAATTGACTTCGCTGTGCACTGAATGCCAGGGTGAGCTGTGCACTCCTCTACAATGAGCAGGGCAGCATAAAACAAAGAGCACGGACGTCTGACAGCAGTTTGAAGCTTGCCTAGGAAAGAGCAGTGTTTTTGGAGTGTTCAGCAAATATATGTTTCTGGGCAAGGGCGGGATGCGTGCACTGTGCTGGCAAGCTTTCTCCCTGCGAGACACGCTGGAAAAGCTTTTCGCTATGATGCAGTCCGCTAGAGACGCAGACTTCGGCTCTCCGCAGCTGTCCGCAGGAAAGCGGCGGTTGCCGGCGTCTTTCTGCCGAAGCCACGCTTTGCAGCCTACAAGTGCGGTTCACGTCAGCGGTGCACCTAGTAGCCGCTTCTTCGCCTCCGGCAGCCGGGGAGAGCGGTTGGCTTCTGAGAGGAGGAGAAGGAAACCGGCTTGTGTGCGCTGCCTTGGCACTGCTAGAGGACGGTCGTTGCAGCTGCCAGCCCTTTCAGTTCACCTCTGGCACGCATCTGGCAGGCGCTCCAGGACGACATTCCTACGTTCTGACTTGGTCTTGATGCAGACGAATCTGGAGAATTCTTGTTCGTACCCTGAGTTTACGAGTTGCAGAGATCTCGATGGCAGCTGCAGAGAAGAAGAGCTGTGCTGAATTGCTCGGGATGCAAGGACATAGACAGCGCCTTGTGTTTGGGAGTGAGCAGCTGCTGGTGTTTTGCAGTTGACTTCGCTGTGCACTGAATGTCAGGTGGAGCTGTGCACTCCTCTACAACGAGCAGGACGACAGAAAAGAGAGAGCACGCTCGTCTGACAGCAGTTTGAAGCTTGCCTAGGAAAGAGTAGTGTTTTTGGAGTGTTCAGCAAATCCATGTTTCTTGGTAAGGGCGGGATGCGTGCACTGTGCTGGCAAGCTTTCTCCCTGCGAGACATGCTGGAAAAGCTTTTCGCTATGATGCAGTCCGCTAGAGACGCAGACTTCGGCTCTCCGCAGCTGTCCGCAGGAAAGCGGCGGTTTCCGGCGTCTTTCGGCAGAAGCCGCGCTTTGCAGCCTACAAGTGCGGTTCACGTCAGCGGTGCACCTAGTAGCCGCTTCTTCGCCTCCGGCAGCCGGGGAGAGCGGTTGGCTTCTGAGAGGCGAAGAACGAAACCGGCTTGTGTGCGCTGCCTTGGCACTGCTAGAGGACGGTGGCTGCAGCTGCCTGCGCTTTCAATTCACCTCTGGCATGCTTCTGGCAGGTGCTCCAGGACGACTTTCCTGCGTTTTGACTTGGTCCTGATGCAGACGAATCTGGAGAATTCTTGTTCGTGCCCTGAGCTTCCGAGATGCAGAGAAGAAGGGCTGCGCTGAGTTGCTCGGGAAGCAAGGACATAGACAGCGCCTTGTGTTTGGGAGTGAGCAGCTGCTGGTGTTTTGCAATTGACTTCGCTGTGCACTGAATGTCAGGGTGAGCTGTGCACTCCTCTACAACGAGCAGGGCAGCAGAAAACAGAGAGCACGGACGTCTGACAGCAGTCTGAAGCTTGCCTAGGAAAGAGCAGTGTTTTTGGAGTGTTCAGCAAATCCATGTTTCTGGGCAAGGGCGGGATGCGTGCACTGTGCTGGCAAGCTTTCTCCCTGCGAGACACGCTGGAAAAGCTTTTCGCTATGATGCAGTCCGCTAGAGACGCAGACTCAGGCTCTAGGCAGCTGTCCGCAGGGAAGCGGCGGTTGCCGGCGTCTTTCGGCAGAAGCCGCGCTTTGCAGCCTACAAGTGCGGTTCACGTCAGCGGTGCACCTAGTAGCCGCTTCTTCGCCTCCGGCAGCCGGGGAGAGCGGTTGGCTTCTGAGAGGCGAAGAACGAAGCCGGCTTGTGTTCGCAGCCTTGGCACTGCCAGAAGACGCTGGCTGCAGCTGCCTGCGCTGCAATTCACCGCTGGCATGCTTCTGGCAGGTGCTCCAGGACGACTTTCCTGCGTTTTGACTTGGTCCTGATGCAGACGAATCTGGAGAATTCTTGTTTGTACCCTGAGTTTACGAGTTGCAGAGATCTCGATGGCAGCTGCAAAAAAGAAGGGCTGTGCTGAATTGCTCGGGAAGCAAGGACATAGACAGCGCCTTGTGTTTGGGAGTGAGCAGCTGCTGGTTTTTTGCAGTTGACTTCGCTGTGCACTGAATGTCAGGTGGAGCTGTGCACTCTTCTACAACGAGCAGGGCAGCAGAAAACAGAGAGCACAGATATCTGACAGCAGTTTGAAGCTTGCCTAGGAAAGAGTAGTGTTTTTGGAATGTTCAGCAGATCCATGTTTCTGGGCAAGGGCGGGATGCGTGCACTGTGCTGGCAAGCTCTCTCCCTGCGGCACACGCTGGAAAAGCTTTTCGCTATGATGCAGTCCGCTAGAGACGCAGACTTCGGCTCTCCGCAGCTGTCCGCAGGGAAGCGGCGGTTGCCAGCGTCTTTCGGCCGAAGCCACGATTTGCAGCCTACAAGTGCGGTTCACGTCAGCGGTGCACCTAGTAGCCGCTTCTTCGCCTCCGGCAGCCGGGGAGAGCGGTTGGCTTCTGAGAGGCGAAGAACGAAACCGGCTTGTGTGAGCTGCCTTGGCACTGCTAGAGGACGGTGGTTGCAGCTGCCAGCCCTTTCAGTTCACCTCTGGCATGCTTCTGGCAGGTGCTCCAGGACGACTTTCCTGCGTTTTGACTTGGTCCTGTTGCAGACGAATGTGGCGAATTCTTGTTCGTGCCCTGAGCTTCCGAGAAACAGAGAAGAAGGGCTGCGCTGAGTTGCTCGGGAAGCAAGGACATAGACAGTGCCTTGTGTTTTGGAGTGAGCAGCTGCTGGTGTTTTGCAGTTGACTTCGCTGTGCACTGAATGCCAGGGTGAGCTATGCACACTTCTACAACGAGCAGGGCAGCAGAAAACAGAGAGCACGGACGTCTGACAGCAGTTTGAAGCTTGCCTAGAAAAGAGCATTGTTTTTGGAGCGTTCAGCAAATCCATGTTTCTGGGCAAGGGCGGGATGCGTGCACTGTGCTGGCAAGCTTTCTCCCTGCTAGACACACTGGAAAAGCTTTTCGCTATGATGCAGACCCCTAGAGACGCAGACTTCGGCTCTCCGCAGCTGTCCGCAGGAAAGCGGCGGTTGCCGGCTTCTTTCTGCCGAAACCGCGCTTTGCAGCCTACATATGCGGTTCACGTCAGCGGTGCACTTAATAGCCGCTTCTTCGCCTCCGGCAGCCGGGGAGAGCGGTTGGCTTCTGAGAGGCGAAGAACGAAACCGGCTTGTGTGCGCTGCCTTGGCACTGCTAGAGGACGGTGGCGGCAGCTGCCAGCCCATTCAATTCACCGCTGGCATGCGTCTGGCAGGTGCTCCAGGACGACATTCCTGCGTTTTGACTTGGTCCTGATGCAGACGAATCTGGACAATGCTTGTTCGTAGCCTGAGCTTCCGAGTAGCAGAGAACTCGATGGCAGCTGCAGAAAAGAAATGCTGTGCTGAGTTGCTCGGTAAGCAAGGACATAGACAGCGCCTTGTGTTTGGGAGTGAGCAGCTGCTGGTTTTTTGCAGTTGACTTCGCTGTGCACTGAATGCCAGGTGGAGCTGTGCACTCTTCTACAACGAGAAGGGCAGCAGAAAAAAGAGAGCACAGATGTGTGACAGCAGTTTGAAGCTTGCCTAGGAAAGAGTAGTGTTTTTGGAGTGTTCAGCAAATATATGTTTCTGGGCAAGGGCGGGATGCGTGCACTGCGCTGGCAAGCTTTCTCCCTGCGAGACACGCTGGAAAAGCTTTTCGCTATGATGCAGTCCGCTTGAGACGCCGACTCCGGCTCTCCGCAGCTGTCCGCAGGAAAGCGGCGGTTGCCGGCGTCTTTCTGCCGAAGCCGCGCTTTGCAGCCTACAAGTGCGGTTCACGTCAGCGGTGCACCTAGTAGCCGCTTCTTTGCCTCCGGCAGCCGGGGAGAGCGGTTGGCTTCTGAGAGGCGAAGAACGAAACCGGCTTGTGTGCGCAGCCTTGGCACTGCTGGAGGACGGTGGTTCAGCTGCCAGCCCTTTCAGTTCACCTCTGGGCTGCTTCTGGCAGGTGCTCCAGGACGACTTTCCTGCGTTTTGACTTGGTCCTGATGCAGACGAATCTGGAGAATTCTTGTTCGTGCCCTGAGCTTCCGAGATGCAGAGAAGAAGGGCTGCGCTGAGTTGCTCGGGAAGCAAGGACATAGACAGCGCCTTGTGTTTGGGAGTGAGCAGCTGCTGGTGCTTTGCAATTGACTTCGCTGTGCACTGAATGCCAGGGTGAGCTGTGCACTCCTCTACAACGAGCAGGGCAGCAGAAAACAGAGAGCACGGACGTCTGACAGCAGTCTGAAGCTTGCCTAGGAAAGAGCAGTGTTTTTGGAGTGTTCAGCAAATATATGTTTCTTGGTAAGGGCGGGATGCGTGCAGTGTGCGGGCAAGCTTTCTCCCTGCGAGACACGCTGGAAAAGCTTATGCTATGATGCAGTCCGCTAGAGACGCAGACTTCGGCTCTCGGCAGCTGTCCGCAGGGAAGCGGCTGTTCCCGGCGTCTTTCGGCCGAAGCCGCGCTTTGCAGCCTAAAAGTGCGGTTCACGTCAGCGGTGCACCTAGTAGTCGCTTCTTTGCCTCCGGCAGCCAAGGACAGCAGTTGGCTTCTGAGAGGCGAAGAACGAAACCGGCTTGTGTGCGCAGCCTTGGCACTGCTAGAGGACGGTGGCTGCAGCTGCCTGCGCTTTCAATTCACCGCTGGCATGCTTCTGGCAGGTGCTCCAGGACGACTTTCCTGCGTTTTGACTTGGTCCTGATACAGACGATCCTGGAGAATTCTTGTTCGTACCCTGAGTTTACGAGTTGCAGAGATCTCGATGGCAGCTGCAGAGAAGAAGAGCTGTGCTGAATTGCTCGGGATGCAAGGACATAGACAGCGCCTTGTGTTTGGGAGTGAGCATCTGCTGGTGTTTTGCAGTTGACTTCGCTGTGCACTGAATGTCAGGTGGAGCTGTGCACTCCTCTACAACGAGCAGGACGACAGAAAACAGAGAGCACGCTCGTCTGACAGCAGTTTGAAGCTTGCCTAGGAAAGAGCAGTGTTTTTGGAGTGTTCAGCAAATCCATGTTTCTTGGTAAGGGCGGGATGCATGCAGGGTGCTGGCAAGCTTTCTCCCTGCGAGAGACGCTGGAAAAGCTTTTCGCCATGATGCAATCCGCTAGAGACGCAGACTTTGGCTCTCAGCAGCTGTCCGCAGGGAAGCGGCGGTTGCCGGCGTCTTTCTGCCGAAGCCGCGCTTTGCAGCCTACAAGTGCGGTTCACGTCAGCGGTTCACCTATTAGCCGCTTCTTTGCCTCCGGCAGCCGGGGAGAGCGGTTGGCTTCTGAGAGGCGAAGAACGAAACCGGCTTGTGTGCGCAGCCTTGGCACTGCTAGAGGACGGTGGCTGCAGCTGCCTGCGCTTTCAATTCACCTCTGGCATGCTTCTGGCAGGTGCTCCAGGACGACTTTCCTGCGTTTTGACTTGGTCCTGATGCAGACGAATCTGGAGAATTCTTGTTCGTGCCCTGAGCTTCCGAGATGCAGAGAAGAAGGGCTGCGCTGAGTTGCTCGGGAAGCAAGGACATAGACAGCGCATTGTGTTTGGGAGTGAGCAGCTGCTGGTGTTTTGCAATTGACTTCGCTGTGCACTGAATGCCAGGGTGAGCTGTGCACTCCTCTACAACGAGCAGGGCAGCAGAAAACAGAGAGCACGGACGTCTGACAGCAGTTTGAAGCTTGCCTAGGAAAGAGCAGTGTTTTTGGAGTGTTCAGCAAATATATGTTTCTGGGCAAGGGCGGGATGCGTGCACTGTGCTGGCAAGCTTTCTCCCTGCGAGACACGCTGGAAAAGATTTCGCTACGATGCAGTCCGCTAGAGACGCAGACTTCGGCTCTCCGCAGCTGTCCGCAGGAAAGCGGCGGTTGCCGGCGTCTTTCTGCCGAAGCCGCGCTTTGCAGCCTACAAGTGCGGTTCACGTCAGCGGTGCACCTAGTAGCCGCTTCTTTGCCTCTGGCACCTGGGAAGAGCGGTTGGCTTCTGAGAGGCGAAGAACGAAACCGGCTTGTGTGCGCAGCCTTGGCACTGCTAGAGGACGGTGGTTGCAGCTGCCAGCCCTTTCAGTTCACCTCTGGCATGCTTCTGGCAGGTGCTCCAGGACGACTTTCCTGCGTTTTGACTTGGTCCTGATGAAGACGAATCTGGAGAATTCTTGTTCGTGCCCTGAGTTTCCGAGATGCAGAGAAGAAGGGCTGCGCTGAGTTGCTCGGGAAGTAAGGACATGGACAGCGCCTTGTGTTTGGGAGTGAGCAGCTGCTGGTTTTTTGCAGTTGACTTCGCTGTGCACTGAATGTCAGGTGGAGCTGTGCACTCTTCTACAACGAGCAGGGCAGCAGAAAACAGAGAGCACAGATGTCTGACAGCAGTTTGAAGCTTGCCGAGGAAAGAGTAGTGTTTTTGGAGTGTTCAGCAAATCCATGTTTCTGGGCAAGGGCGGGATGCGTGCACTGTGCTGGCAAGCTTTCTCCCTGCGAGACACGCTGGAAAAGCTTTTCGCTATGATGCAGTCCGCCAGAGACGCAGACTTCGGCTCTCCGCAGCTGTCCGCAGGAAAGCGGCGGTTGCCGGCGTCTTTCGGCAGAAGCCGCGCTTTGCAGCCTACAAGTGCGGTTCACGTCAGCGGTGCACCTAGTAGCCGCTTCTTCGCCTCCGGCAGCCGGGGAGAGCGGTTGGCTTCTGAGAGGCGAAGAACGAAGCCGGCTTGTGTTCGCAGCCTTGGCACTGCCAGAAGACGGTGGTTGCAGCTGCCTGCGCTGCAATTCACCGCTGGCATGCTTCTGGCAGGCGCTCCAGGACGACTTTCCTGCGTTTCGACTTGGTCCTGATGCAGACGAATCTGGAGAATTCTTGTTTGTACCCTGAGTTTACGAGTTGCAGAGATCTCGATGGCAGCTGCAGAGAAGAAGGGCTGTGCTGAATTGCTCGGGAAGCAAGGACATAGACAGCGCCTTGTGTTTGGGAGTGAGCAGCTGCTGGTTTTTTGCAGTTGACTTCGCTGTGCACTGAATGTCAGGTGGAGCTGTGCACTCTTCTACAACGAGCAGGGCAGCAGAAAACAGAGAGCACAGATGTCTGACAGCAGTTTGAAGCTTGCCTAGGAAAGAGCAGTGTTTTTGGAGTGTTCAGCAAATATATGTTTCTGGGCAAGGGCGGGATGCGTGCACTGTGCTGGCAAGCTTTCTCCCTGCGAGACACACTGGAAAAGCTTTTCGCTATGATGCAGACCCCTAGAGACGCCGACTTCGGCTCTCCGCAGCTGTCCGCAGGAAAGCGGCGGTTGCCGGCTTCTTTCTGCCGAAACCGCGCTTTGCAGCCTACAAGTGCGGTTCACGTCAGCGGTGCACCTAGTAGCCGCTTCTTCGCCTCCGGCAGCCGGGGAGAGCGGTTGGCTTCTGAGAGGAGGAGAACGAAACCGGCTTGTGTGCGCAGCCTTGGCACTGCTAGAGGACGGTGGTTGCAGCTGCCAGCCCTTTCAGTTCACCTCTGGCACGCATCTGGCAGGCGCTCCAGGACGACATTCCTGCCTTTTGACTTGGTCTTGATGCAGACGAATCTGGAGAATTCTTGTTCGTACCCTGAGTTTACGAGTTGCAGAGATCTCGATGGCAGCTGCAGAGAAGAAGAGCTGTGCTGAATTGCTCGGGATGCAAGGACATAGACAGCGCCTTGTGTTTGGTAGTGAGCATCTGCTGGTGTTTTGCAGTTGACTTCGCTGTGCACTGAATGTCAGGTGGAGCTGTGCACTCCTCTACAACGAGCAGGACGACAGAAAACAGAGAGCACGCTCGTCTGACAGCAGTTTGAAGCTTGCCTAGGAAAGAGCAGTGTTTTTGGAGTGTTCAGCAAATATATGTTTCTGGGCAAGGGCGGGATGCGTGCACTGTGCATGCAAGCTTTCTCCCTGCGAGACACGCTGGAAAAGATTTCGCTACGATGCAGTCCGCTAGAGACGCAGACTTCGGCTCTCAGCAGCTGTCCGCAGGGAAGCGGCGGTTGCCGGCGTCTTTCTGCCGAAGCCGCGCTTTGCAGCCTACAAGTGCGGTTCACGTCAGCGGTGCACCTAGTAGCCGCTTCTTCGCCTCCGGCAGCCGGGGAGAGCGGTTGGCTTCTGAGAGGCGAAGAACGAAACCGGCTTGTGTGCGCAGCCTTGGCACTGCTAGAGGACGGTGGCTGCAGCTGCCTGCGCTTTCAATTCACCTCTGGCATGCTTCTGGCAGGTGCTCCAGGACGACTTTCCTCCGTTTTGACTTGGTCCTGATGCAGACGAATCTGGAGAATTCTTGTTCGTGCCCTGAGCTTCCGAGATGCAGAGAAGAAGGGCTGCGCTGAGTTGCTCGGGAAGCAAGGACATAGACAGCGCCTTGTGTTTGGGAGTGAGCAGCTGCTGGTGTTTTGCAATTGACTTCGCTGTGCACTGAATGCCAGGGTGAGCTGTGCACTCCTCTACAACGAGCAGGGCAGCAGAAAACAGAGAGCACGGACGTCTGACAGCAGTTTGAAGCTTGCCTAGGAAAGAGCAGTGTTTTTGGAGTGTTCAGCAAATATATGTTTCTGGGCAAGGGCGGGATGCGTGCACTGTGCTGGCAAGCTTTCTCCCTGCGAGACACGCTGGAAAAGATTTCGCTACGATGCAGTCCGCTAGAGACGCAGACTTCGGCTCTCCGCAGCTGTCCGCAGGAAAGCGGCGGTTGCCGGCGTCTTTCTGCCGAAGCCGCGCTTTGCAGCCTACAAGTGCGGTTCACGTCAGCGGTGCACCTAGTAGCCGCTTCTTCGCCTCCGGCAGCCGGGGAGAGCGGTTGGCTTCTGAGAGGCGAAGAACGAAACCGGCTTGTGTGCGCTGCCTTGGCACTGCTAGAGGACGGTGGCTGCAGCTGCCTGCGCTTTCAATTCACCTCTGGCATGCTTCTGGCAGGTGCTCCAGGACGACTTTCCTGCGTTTTGACTTGGTCCTGATGCAGACGAATCTGGAGAATTCTTGTTCGTGCCCTGAGCTTCCGAGATGCAGAGAAGAAGGGCTGCGCTGAGTTGCTCGGGAAGCAAGGACATAGACAGCGCCTTGTGTTTGGGAGTGAGCAGCTGCTGGTGTTTTGCAATTGACTTCGCTGTGCACTGAATGTCAGGGTGAGCTGTGCACTCCTCTACAACGAGCAGGGCAGCAGAAAACAGAGAGCACGGACGTCTGACAGCAGTCTGAAGCTTGCCTAGGAAAGAGCAGTGTTTTTGGAGTGTTCAGCAAATCCATGTTTCTGGGCAAGGGCGGGATGCGTGCACTGTGCTGGCAAGCTTTCTCCCTGCGAGACACGCTGGAAAAGCTTTTCGCTATGATGCAGTCCGCTAGAGACGCAGACTCAGGCTCTAGGCAGCTGTCCGCAGGGAAGCGGCGGTTGCCGGCGTCTTTCGGCAGAAGCCGCGCTTTGCAGCCTACAAGTGCGGTTCACGTCAGCGGTGCACCTAGTAGCCGCTTCTTCGCCTCCGGCAGCCGGGGAGAGCGGTTGGCTTCTGAGAGGCGAAGAACGAAGCCGGCTTGTGTTCGCAGCCTTGGCACTGCCAGAAGACGCTGGCTGCAGCTGCCTGCGCTGCAATTCACCGCTGGCATGCTTCTGGCAGGTGCTCCAGGACGACTTTCCTGCGTTTTGACTTGGTCCTGATGCAGACGAATCTGGAGAATTCTTGTTTGTACCCTGAGTTTACGAGTTGCAGAGATCTCGATGGCAGCTGCAAAAAAGAAGGGCTGTGCTGAATTGCTCGGGAAGCAAGGACATAGACAGCGCCTTGTGTTTGGGAGTGAGCAGCTGCTGGTTTTTTGCAGTTGACTTCGCTGTGCACTGAATGTCAGGTGGAGCTGTGCACTCTTCTACAACGAGCAGGGCAGCAGAAAACAGAGAGCACAGATATCTGACAGCAGTTTGAAGCTTGCCTAGGAAAGAGTAGTGTTTTTGGAATGTTCAGCAGATCCATGTTTCTGGGCAAGGGCGGGATGCGTGCACTGTGCTGGCAAGCTCTCTCCCTGCGGCACACGCTGGAAAAGCTTTTCGCTATGATGCAGTCCGCTAGAGACGCAGACTTCGGCTCTCCGCAGCTGTCCGCAGGGAAGCGGCGGTTGCCAGCGTCTTTCGGCCGAAGCCACGATTTGCAGCCTACAAGTGCGGTTCACGTCAGCGGTGCACCTAGTAGCCGCTTCTTCGCCTCCGGCAGCCGGGGAGAGCGGTTGGCTTCTGAGAGGCGAAGAACGAAACCGGCTTGTGTGAGCTGCCTTGGCACTGCTAGAGGACGGTGGTTGCAGCTGCCAGCCCTTTCAGTTCACCTCTGGCATGCTTCTGGCAGGTGCTCCAGGACGACTTTCCTGCGTTTTGACTTGGTCCTGTTGCAGACGAATGTGGCGAATTCTTGTTCGTGCCCTGAGCTTCCGAGAAACAGAGAAGAAGGGCTGCGCTGAGTTGCTCGGGAAGCAAGGACATAGACAGTGCCTTGTGTTTTGGAGTGAGCAGCTGCTGGTGTTTTGCAGTTGACTTCGCTGTGCACTGAATGCCAGGGTGAGCTATGCACACTTCTACAACGAGCAGGGCAGCAGAAAACAGAGAGCACGGACGTCTGACAGCAGTTTGAAGCTTGCCTAGAAAAGAGCATTGTTTTTGGAGCGTTCAGCAAATCCATGTTTCTGGGCAAGGGCGGGATGCGTGCACTGTGCTGGCAAGCTTTCTCCCTGCTAGACACACTGGAAAAGCTTTTCGCTATGATGCAGACCCCTAGAGACGCAGACTTCGGCTCTCCGCAGCTGTCCGCAGGAAAGCGGCGGTTGCCGGCTTCTTTCTGCCGAAACCGCGCTTTGCAGCCTACATATGCGGTTCACGTCAGCGGTGCACTTAATAGCCGCTTCTTCGCCTCCGGCAGCCGGGGAGAGCGGTTGGCTTCTGAGAGGCGAAGAACGAAACCGGCTTGTGTGCGCTGCCTTGGCACTGCTAGAGGACGGTGGCGGCAGCTGCCAGCCCATTCAATTCACCGCTGGCATGCGTCTGGCAGGTGCTCCAGGACGACATTCCTGCGTTTTGACTTGGTCCTGATGCAGACGAATCTGGACAATGCTTGTTCGTAGCCTGAGCTTCCGAGTAGCAGAGAACTCGATGGCAGCTGCAGAAAAGAAATGCTGTGCTGAGTTGCTCGGTAAGCAAGGACATAGACAGCGCCTTGTGTTTGGGAGTGAGCAGCTGCTGGTTTTTTGCAGTTGACTTCGCTGTGCACTGAATGCCAGGTGGAGCTGTGCACTCTTCTACAACGAGAAGGGCAGCAGAAAAAAGAGAGCACAGATGTGTGACAGCAGTTTGAAGCTTGCCTAGGAAAGAGTAGTGTTTTTGGAGTGTTCAGCAAATATATGTTTCTGGGCAAGGGCGGGATGCGTGCACTGCGCTGGCAAGCTTTCTCCCTGCGAGACACGCTGGAAAAGCTTTTCGCTATGATGCAGTCCGCTTGAGACGCCGACTCCGGCTCTCCGCAGCTGTCCGCAGGAAAGCGGCGGTTGCCGGCGTCTTTCTGCCGAAGCCGCGCTTTGCAGCCTACAAGTGCGGTTCACGTCAGCGGTGCACCTAGTAGCCGCTTCTTTGCCTCCGGCAGCCGGGGAGAGCGGTTGGCTTCTGAGAGGCGAAGAACGAAACCGGCTTGTGTGCGCAGCCTTGGCACTGCTGGAGGACGGTGGTTCAGCTGCCAGCCCTTTCAGTTCACCTCTGGGCTGCTTCTGGCAGGTGCTCCAGGACGACTTTCCTGCGTTTTGACTTGGTCCTGATGCAGACGAATCTGGAGAATTCTTGTTCGTGCCCTGAGCTTCCGAGATGCAGAGAAGAAGGGCTGCGCTGAGTTGCTCGGGAAGCAAGGACATAGACAGCGCCTTGTGTTTGGGAGTGAGCAGCTGCTGGTGCTTTGCAATTGACTTCGCTGTGCACTGAATGCCAGGGTGAGCTGTGCACTCCTCTACAACGAGCAGGGCAGCAGAAAACAGAGAGCACGGACGTCTGACAGCAGTCTGAAGCTTGCCTAGGAAAGAGCAGTGTTTTTGGAGTGTTCAGCAAATATATGTTTCTTGGTAAGGGCGGGATGCGTGCAGTGTGCGGGCAAGCTTTCTCCCTGCGAGACACGCTGGAAAAGCTTATGCTATGATGCAGTCCGCTAGAGACGCAGACTTCGGCTCTCGGCAGCTGTCCGCAGGGAAGCGGCTGTTCCCGGCGTCTTTCGGCCGAAGCCGCGCTTTGCAGCCTAAAAGTGCGGTTCACGTCAGCGGTGCACCTAGTAGTCGCTTCTTTGCCTCCGGCAGCCAAGGACAGCAGTTGGCTTCTGAGAGGCGAAGAACGAAACCGGCTTGTGTGCGCAGCCTTGGCACTGCTAGAGGACGGTGGCTGCAGCTGCCTGCGCTTTCAATTCACCGCTGGCATGCTTCTGGCAGGTGCTCCAGGACGACTTTCCTGCGTTTTGACTTGGTCCTGATACAGACGATCCTGGAGAATTCTTGTTCGTACCCTGAGTTTACGAGTTGCAGAGATCTCGATGGCAGCTGCAGAGAAGAAGAGCTGTGCTGAATTGCTCGGGATGCAAGGACATAGACAGCGCCTTGTGTTTGGGAGTGAGCATCTGCTGGTGTTTTGCAGTTGACTTCGCTGTGCACTGAATGTCAGGTGGAGCTGTGCACTCCTCTACAACGAGCAGGACGACAGAAAACAGAGAGCACGCTCGTCTGACAGCAGTTTGAAGCTTGCCTAGGAAAGAGCAGTGTTTTTGGAGTGTTCAGCAAATCCATGTTTCTTGGTAAGGGCGGGATGCATGCAGGGTGCTGGCAAGCTTTCTCCCTGCGAGAGACGCTGGAAAAGCTTTTCGCCATGATGCAATCCGCTAGAGACGCAGACTTTGGCTCTCAGCAGCTGTCCGCAGGGAAGCGGCGGTTGCCGGCGTCTTTCTGCCGAAGCCGCGCTTTGCAGCCTACAAGTGCGGTTCACGTCAGCGGTTCACCTATTAGCCGCTTCTTTGCCTCCGGCAGCCGGGGAGAGCGGTTGGCTTCTGAGAGGCGAAGAACGAAACCGGCTTGTGTGCGCAGCCTTGGCACTGCTAGAGGACGGTGGCTGCAGCTGCCTGCGCTTTCAATTCACCTCTGGCATGCTTCTGGCAGGTGCTCCAGGACGACTTTCCTGCGTTTTGACTTGGTCCTGATGCAGACGAATCTGGAGAATTCTTGTTCGTGCCCTGAGCTTCCGAGATGCAGAGAAGAAGGGCTGCGCTGAGTTGCTCGGGAAGCAAGGACATAGACAGCGCATTGTGTTTGGGAGTGAGCAGCTGCTGGTGTTTTGCAATTGACTTCGCTGTGCACTGAATGCCAGGGTGAGCTGTGCACTCCTCTACAACGAGCAGGGCAGCAGAAAACAGAGAGCACGGACGTCTGACAGCAGTTTGAAGCTTGCCTAGGAAAGAGCAGTGTTTTTGGAGTGTTCAGCAAATATATGTTTCTGGGCAAGGGCGGGATGCGTGCACTGTGCATGCAACCTTTCTCCCTGCGAGACACGCTGGAAAAGATTTCGCTACGATGCAGTCCGCTAGAGACGCAGACTTCGGCTCTCCGCAGCTGTCCGCAGGAAAGCGGCGGTTGCCGGCGTCTTTCTGCCGAAGCCGCGCTTTGCAGCCTACAAGTGCGGTTCACGTCAGCGGTGCACCTAGTAGCCGCTTCTTTGCCTCTGGCACCTGGGAAGAGCGGTTGGCTTCTGAGAGGCGAAGAACGAAACCGGCTTGTGTGCGCTGCCTTGGCACTGCTAGAGGACGGTGTTTGCAGCTGCCAGCCCTTTCAGTTCACCTCTGGCATGCTTCTGGCAGGTGCTCCAGGACGACTTTCCTGCGTTTTGACTTGGTCCTGATGAAGACGAATCTGGAGAATTCTTGTTCGTGCCCTGAGTTTCCGAGATGCAGAGAAGAAGGGCTGCGCTGAGTTGCTCGGGAAGTAAGGACATGGACAGCGCCTTGTGTTTGGGAGTGAGCAGCTGCTGGTTTTTTGCAGTTGACTTCGCTGTGCACTGAATGTCAGGTGGAGCTGTGCACTCTTCTACAACGAGCAGGGCAGCAGAAAACAGAGAGCACAGATGTCTGACAGCAGTTTGAAGCTTGCCGAGGAAAGAGTAGTGTTTTTGGAGTGTTCAGCAAATCCATGTTTCTGGGCAAGGGCGGGATGCGTGCACTGTGCTGGCAAGCTTTCTCCCTGCGAGACACGCTGGAAAAGCTTTTCGCTATGATGCAGTCCGCCAGAGACGCAGACTTCGGCTCTCCGCAGCTGTCCGCAGGAAAGCGGCGGTTGCCGGCGTCTTTCGGCAGAAGCCGCGCTTTGCAGCCTACAAGTGCGGTTCACGTCAGCGGTGCACCTAGTAGCCGCTTCTTCGCCTCCGGCAGCCGGGGAGAGCGGTTGGCTTCTGAGAGGCGAAGAACGAAGCCGGCTTGTGTTCGCAGCCTTGGCACTGCCAGAAGACGGTGGTTGCAGCTGCCTGCGCTGCAATTCACCGCTGGCATGCTTCTGGCAGGCGCTCCAGGACGACTTTCCTGCGTTTCGACTTGGTCCTGATGCAGACGAATCTGGAGAATTCTTGTTTGTACCCTGAGTTTACGAGTTGCAGAGATCTCGATGGCAGCTGCAGAGAAGAAGGGCTGTGCTGAATTGCTCGGGAAGCAAGGACATAGACAGCGCCTTGTGTTTGGGAGTGAGCAGCTGCTGGTTTTTTGCAGTTGACTTCGCTGTGCACTGAATGTCAGGTGGAGCTGTGCACTCTTCTACAACGAGCAGGGCAGCAGAAAACAGAGAGCACAGATGTCTGACAGCAGTTTGAAGCTTGCCTAGGAAAGAGCAGTGTTTTTGGAGTGTTCAGCAAATATATGTTTCTGGGCAAGGGCGGGATGCGTGCACTGTGCTGGCAAGCTTTCTCCCTGCGAGACACACTGGAAAAGCTTTTCGCTATGATGCAGACCCCTAGAGACGCCGACTTCGGCTCTCCGCAGCTGTCCGCAGGAAAGCGGCGGTTGCCGGCTTCTTTCTGCCGAAACCGCGCTTTGCAGCCTACAAGTGCGGTTCACGTCAGCGGTGCACCTAGTAGCCGCTTCTTCGCCTCCGGCAGCCGGGGAGAGCGGTTGGCTTCTGAGAGGAGGAGAACGAAACCGGCTTGTGTGCGCAGCCTTGGCACTGCTAGAGGACGGTGGTTGCAGCTGCCAGCCCTTTCAGTTCACCTCTGACACGCATCTGGCAGGCGCTCCAGGACGACATTCCTGCCTTTTGACTTGGTCTTGATGCAGACGAATCTGGAGAATTCTTGTTCGTACCCTGAGTTTACGAGTTGCAGAGATCTCGATGGCAGCTGCAGAGAAGAAGAGCTGTGCTGAATTGCTCGGGATGCAAGGACATAGACAGCGCCTTGTGTTTGGTAGTGAGCATCTGCTGGTGTTTTGCAGTTGACTTCGCTGTGCACTGAATGTCAGGTGGAGCTGTGCACTCCTCTACAACGAGCAGGACGACAGAAAACAGAGAGCACGCTCGTCTGACAGCAGTTTGAAGCTTGCCTAGGAAAGAGCAGTGTTTTTGGAGTGTTCAGCAAATATATGTTTCTGGGCAAGGGCGGGATGCGTGCACTGTGCATGCAAGCTTTCTCCCTGCGAGACACGCTGGAAAAGATTTCGCTACGATGCAGTCCGCTAGAGACGCAGACTTCGGCTCTCAGCAGCTGTCCGCAGGGAAGCGGCGGTTGCCGGCGTCTTTCTGCCGAAGCCGCGCTTTGCAGCCTACAAGTGCGGTTCACGTCAGCGGTGCACCTAGTAGCCGCTTCTTCGCCTCCGGCAGCCGGGGAGAGCGGTTGGCTTCTGAGAGGCGAAGAACGAAACCGGCTTGTGTGCGCAGCCTTGGCACTGCTAGAGGACGGTGGCTGCAGCTGCCTGCGCTTTCAATTCACCTCTGGCATGCTTCTGGCAGGTGCTCCAGGACGACTTTCCTCCGTTTTGACTTGGTCCTGATGCAGACGAATCTGGAGAATTCTTGTTCGTGCCCTGAGCTTCCGAGATGCAGAGAAGAAGGGCTGCGCTGAGTTGCTCGGGAAGCAAGGACATAGACAGCGCCTTGTGTTTGGGAGTGAGCAGCTGCTGGTGTTTTGCAATTGACTTCGCTGTGCACTGAATGCCAGGGTGAGCTGTGCACTCCTCTACAACGAGCAGGGCAGCAGAAAACAGAGAGCACGGACGTCTGACAGCAGTTTGAAGCTTGCCTAGGAAAGAGCAGTGTTTTTGGAGTGTTCAGCAAATATATGTTTCTGGGCAAGGGCGGGATGCGTGCACTGTGCTGGCAAGCTTTCTCCCTGCGAGACACGCTGGAAAAGATTTCGCTACGATGCAGTCCGCTAGAGACGCAGACTTCGGCTCTCCGCAGCTGTCCGCAGGAAAGCGGCGGTTGCCGGCGTCTTTCTGCCGAAGCCGCGCTTTGCAGCCTACAAGTGCGGTTCACGTCAGCGGTGCACCTAGTAGCCGCTTCTTTGCCTCTGGCACCTGGGAAGAGCGGTTGGCTTCTGAGAGGCGAAGAACGAAACCGGCTTGTGTGCGCAGCCTTGGCACTGCTAGAGGACGGTGGTTGCAGCTGCCAGCCCTTTCAGTTCACCTCTGGCATGCTTCTGGCAGGTGCTCCAGGACGACTTTCCTGCGTTTTGACTTGGTCCTGATGAAGACGAATCTGGAGAATTCTTGTTCGTGCCCTGAGTTTCCGAGATGCAGAGAAGAAGGGCTGCGCTGAGTTGCTCGGGAAGTAAGGACATGGACAGCGCCTTGTGTTTGGGAGTGAGCAGCTGCTGGTTTTTTGCAGTTGACTTCGCTGTGCACTGAATGTCAGGTGGAGCTGTGCACTCTTCTACAACGAGCAGGGCAGCAGAAAACAGAGAGCACAGATGTCTGACAGCAGTTTGAAGCTTGCCTAGGAAAGAGTAGTGTTTTTGGAGTGTTCAGCAAATCCATGTTTCTGGGCAAGGGCGGGATGCGTGCACTGTGCTGGCAAGCTTTCTCCCTGCGAGACACGCTGGAAAAGCTTTTCGCTATGATGCAGTCCGCTAGAGACGCAGACTTCGGCTCTCCGCAGCTGTCTGCAGGAAAGCGGCGGTTGCCGGCGTCTTTCGGCAGAAGCCGCGCTTTGCAGCCTACAAGTGCGGTTCACGTCAGCGGTGCACCTAGTAGCCGCTTCTTTGCCTCCGGCAGCCGGGGAGAGCGGTTGGCTTCTGAGAGGCGAAGAACGAAACCGGCTTGTGTGCGCAGCCTTGGCACTGCTAGAGGACGGTGGTTGCAGCTGCCAGCCCTTTCAGTTCACCTCTGGGCTACTTCTGGCAGGTGCTCCAGGACGACATTCCTGCGTTTTGACTTGGTGTTGATGCAGACGAATCTGGAGAATTCTTGTTCGTGCCCTGAGCTTCTGAGATGCAAAGAAGGGCTGCGCTGAGTTGCTCGGGAAGCAAGGACATAGACAGCGCCTTGTGTTTGGGAGTGAGCAGCTGCTGGTGTTTTGCAATTGACTTCGCTCTGCACTGAATGCCAAGGTGAGCTGTGCACTCCTCTACAACGAGCAGGGCAGCAGAAAACAGAGAGCACGGACGTCTGACAGCAGTCTGAAGCTTGCCTAGGAAAGAGCAGTGTTTTTGGAGTGTTCAGCAAATCCATGTTTCTGGGCAAGGGCGGGATGCGTGCACTGTGCTGGCAAGCTTTCTCCCTGCGAGACAGGCTGGAAAAGCTTTTCGCTATGATGCAGTCCGCTAGAGACGCAGACTCAGGCTCTAGGCAGCTGTCCGCAGGGAAGCGGCGGTTGCCGGCGTCTTTCTGCCGAAGCCGCGCTTTGCAGCCTACAAGTGCGGTTCACGTCAGCGGTGCACCTAGTAGCCGCTTCTTCGCCTCCGGCAGCCGGGGAGAGCGGTTGGCTTCTGAGAGGCGAAGAACGAAGCCGGCTTGTGTGCGCAGCCTTGGCACTGCTAGAGGACGGTGATTGCAGCTGCCAGGCTTTCAATTAACCGCTGGCATGCTTCTGGCAGGTGCTCCAGGACGACATTCCTGCGTTTTGACTTGGTCTTGATGCAGACGAATCTGGAGAATTCTTGTTTGTACCCTGAGTTTACGAGTTGCAGAGATCTCGATGGCAGCTGCAGAGAAGAAGGGCTGTGCTGAATTGCTCGGGAAGCAAGGACATAGACAGCGCCTTGTGTTTGGGAGTGAGCAGCTGCTGGTGTTTTGCAATTGACTTCGCTGTGCACTGAATGCCAGGGTGAGCTGTGCACTCCTCTACAATGAGCAGGGCAGCAGAAAACAAAGAGCACGGACGTCTGACAGCAGTTTGAAGCTTGCCTAGGAAAGAGCAGTGTTTTTGGAGTGTTCAGCAAATATATGTTTCTGGGCAAGGGCGGGATGCGTGCACTGTGCTGGCAAGCTTTCTCCCTGCGAGACACGCTGGAAAAGCTTTTCGCTATGATGCAGTCCGCTAGAGACGCAGACTTCGGCTCTCCGCAGCTGTCCGCAGGAAAGCGGCGGTTGCCGGCGTCTTTCTGCCGAAGCCACGCTTTGTAGCCTACAAGTGCGGTTCACGTCAGCGGTGCACCTAGTAGCCGCTTCTTCGCCTCCGGCACCGGGGAGAGCGGTTGGCTTCTGAGAGGAGGAGAACGAAACCGGCTTGTGTGCGCTGCCTTGGCACTGCTAGAGGACGGTGGTTGCAGCTGCCAGCCCTTTCAGTTCACCTCTGGCACGCATCTGGCAGGCGCTCCAGGACGACATTCCTGCGTTTTGACTTGGTCTTGATGCAGACGAATCTGGAGAATTCTTGTTCGTACCCTGAGTTTACGAGTTGCAGAGATCTCGATGGCAGCTGCAGAGAAGAAGAGCTGTGCTGAATTGCTCGGGATGCAAGGACATAGACAGCGCCTTGTGTTTGGTAGTGAGCATCTGCTGGTGTTTTGCAGTTGACTTCGCTGTGCACTGAATGTCAGGTGGAGCTGTGCACTCCTCTACAACGAGCAGGACGACAGAAAACAGAGAGCACGCTCGTCTGACAGCAGTTTGAAGCTTGCCTAGGAAAGAGCAGTGTTTTTGGAGTGTTCAGCAAATATATGTTTCTGGGCAAGGGCGGGATGCGTGCACTGTGCATGCAAGCTTTCTCCCTGCGAGACACGCTGGAAAAGATTTCGCTACGATGCAGTCCGCTAGAGACGCAGACTTCGGCTCTCCGCAGCTGTCCTCAGGAAAGCGGCGGTTGCCGGCGTCTTTCTGCCGAAGCCGCGCTTTGACGCCTACAAGTGCGGTTCACGTCAGCGGTGCACTTAATAGCCGCTTCTTTGCCTCCGGCACCTGGGAAGAGCGGTTGGCTTCTGAGAGGCGAAGAACGAAACCGGCTTGTGTGCGCAGCCTTGGCACTGCTAGAGGACGGTGGTTGCAGCTGCCAGCCCTTTCAGTTCACCTCTGGCATGCTTCTGGCAGGCGCTCCAGGACGACTTTCCTGCGTTTTGACATGGTCCTGATGAAGACGAATCTGGAGAATTCTTGTTCGTGCCCTGAGCTTCCAAAATGCGGAGAAGAAGAGCTGTGCTGAGTTGCTCGGGAAGTAAGGACATAGACAGCGCCTTGTGTTTGGGAGTGAGCAGCTGCTGGTTTTTTGCAGTTGACTTCGCTGTGCACTGAATGTCAGGTGGAGCTGTGCACTCTTCTACAACGAGCAGGGCAGCAGAAAACAGAGAGCACAGATGTGTGACAGCAGTTTGAAGCTTGGCTAGGAAAGAGTAGTGTTTTTGGAGTGTTCAGCAAATCCATGTTTCTGGGCAAGGGCGGGATGCGTGCACTGTGCTGGCAAGCTTTCTCCCTGCGAGACACGCTGGAAAAGCTTTTCGCTATGATGCAGTCCGCTAGAGACGCAGACTTCGGCTCTCCGCAGCTGTCCGCAGGAAAGCGGCGGTTGCCGGCGTCTTTCGGCAGAAGCCGCGCTTTGCAGCCTACAAGTGCGGTTCACGTCAGCGGTGCACCTAGTAGCCGCTTCTTCGCCTCCGGCAGCCGGGGAGAGCGGTTGGCTTCTGAGAGGCGAAGAACGAAGCCGGCTTGTGTTCGCAGCCTTGGCACTGCCAGAAGACGGTGGCTGCAGCTGCCTGCGCTGCAATTCACCGCTGGCATGCTTCTGGCAGGTGCTCCAGGACGACTTTCCTGCGTTTTGACTTGGTCCTGATGCAGACGAATCTGGAGAATTCTTGTTTGTACCCTGAGTTTACGAGTTGCAGAGATCTCGATGGCAGCTGCAAAAAAGAAGGGCTGTGCTGAATTGCTCGGGAAGCAAGGACATAGACAGCGCCTTGTGTTTGGGAGTGAGCAGCTGCTGGTTTTTTGCAGTTGACTTCGCTGTGCACTGAATGTCAGGTGGAGCTGTGCACTCTTCTACAACGAGCAGGGCAGCAGAAAACAGAGAGCACAGATATCTGACAGCAGTTTGAAGCTTGCCTAGGAAAGAGTAGTGTTTTTGGAATGTTCAGCAGATCCATGTTTCTGGGCAAGGGCGGGATGCGTGCACTGTGCTGGCAAGCTCTCTCCCTGCGGCACACGCTGGAAAAGCTTTTCGCTATGATGCAGTCCGCTAGAGACGCAGACTTCGGCTCTCCGCAGCTGTCCGCAGGGAAGCGGCGGTTGCCAGCGTCTTTCGGCCGAAGCCACGCTTTGCAGCCTACAAGTGCGGTTCACGTCAGCGGTGCACCTAGTAGCCGCTTCTTCGCCTCCGGCAGCCGGGGAGAGCGGTTGGCTTCTGAGAGGCGAAGAACGAAACCGGCTTGTGTGAGCTGCCTTGGCACTGCTAGAGGACGGTGGTTGCAGCTGCCAGCCCTTTCAGTTCACCTCTGGCATGCTTCTGGCAGGTGCTCCAGGACGACTTTCCTGCGTTTTGACTTGGTCCTGTTGCAGACGAATGTGGCGAATTCTTGTTCGTGCCCTGAGCTTCCGAGAAACAGAGAAGAAGGGCTGCGCTGAGTTGCTCGGGAAGCAAGGACATAGACAGCGCCTTGTGTTTGGGAGTGAGCAGCTGCTAGTGTATTGCAGTTGACTTCGCTGTGCGCTGAATGTCAGGTTGGGCTGTGCACACTTCTACAACGAGCAGGACATTATAAAACAGAGAGCACAGATATCTGACAGCAGTTTGAAGCTTGCCTAGGAAAGAGTAGTGTTTTTGGAGTGTTCAGCAAATATATGTTTCTGGGCAAGGGCGGGATACGTGCACTGTGCTGGCAAGGTTTCTCTCTGCGAGGCACACTGGAAAAGCTTTTCGCTATGATGCAGTCCGCTAGAGACGCAGACTCCGGCTCTCCGCAGCTGTCCGCAGGAAAGCGGCGGTTGCCGGCGTCTTTCTGCCGAAGCCGCGCTTTGCAGCCTAAAAGTGCGGTTCACGTCAGCGGTGCACCTAGTAGCCGCTTCTTCGCCTCCGGCAGCCGGGGAGAGCGGTTGGCTTCTGAGAGGCGAAGAACGAAACCGGCTTGTGTGCGCAGCCTTGGCACTGCTAGAGGACGGTGGCTGCCGCTGCCTGCGCTTTCAGTTAACCGCTGGCATGCTTCTGGCAGGTGCTCCAGGACGACTTTCCTGCGTTTTGACATGGTCCTGATGCAGACGAATCTTGAGAATCCTTGTTCGTGTCCTGTGCTTCCGAGATGCAGAGAAGAAGGGCTGCGCTGAGTTGCTCGGGAAGCAAGGACATAGACAGCGCCTTGTGTTTTGGAGTGAGCAGCTGCTGGTGTTTTGCAGTTGACTTCGCTGTGCACTGAATGCCAGGGTGAGCTAAGCACACTTCTACAATGAGCAGGGCAGCAGAAAACAGAGAGCACGGACGTCTGACAGCAGTTTGAAGCTTGCCTAGAAAAGAGCATTGTTTTTGGAGCGTTCAGCAAATCCATGTTTCTGGGCAAGGGCGGGATGCGTGCACTGTGCTGGCAAGCTTTCTCCCTGCGAGACACACTGGAAAAGCTTTTCGCTATGATGCAGTCCGCTAGAGACGCCGACTTCGGCTCTCCGCAGCTGTCCGCAGGAAAGCGGCGGTTGGCGGCTTCTTTCTGCCGAAACCGCGCTTTGCAGCCTACAAGTGCGGTTCACGTCAGCGGTGCACTTAATAGCCGCTTCTTCGCCTCCGGCAGCCGGGGAGAGCGGTTGGCTTCTGAGAGGCGAAGAACGAAACCGGCTTGTGTGCGCTGCCTTGGCACTGCTAGAGGACGGTGGCGGCAGCTGCCATCCCTTTCAATTCACCGCTGGCATGCGTCTGGCAGGTGCTCCAGGACGACTTTCCTGCGTTTTGACTTGGTCCTGATGCAGACGAATCTGGAGAATTCTTGTTTGTACCCTGAGTTTACGAGTTGCAGAGATCTCGATGGCAGCTGCAAAAAAGAAGGGCTGTGCTGAATTGCTCGGGAAGCAAGGACATAGACAGCGCCTTGTGTTTGGGAGTGAGCAGCTGCTGGTTTTTTGCAGTTGACTTCGCTGTGCACTGAATGTCAGGTGGAGCTGTGCACTCTTCTACAACGAGCAGGGCAGCAGAAAACAGAGAGCACAGATATCTGACAGCAGTTTGAAGCTTGCCTAGGAAAGAGTAGTGTTTTTGGAATGTTCAGCAGATCCATGTTTCTGGGCAAGGGCGGGATGCGTGCACTGTGCTGGCAAGCTCTCTCCCTGCGGCACACGCTGGAAAAGCTTTTCGCTATGATGCAGTCCGCTAGAGACGCAGACTTCGGCTCTCCGCAGCTGTCCGCAGGGAAGCGGCGGTTGCCAGCGTCTTTCGGCCGAAGCCACGCTTTGCAGCCTACAAGTGCGGTTCACGTCAGCGGTGCACCTAGTAGCCGCTTCTTCGCCTCCGGCAGCCGGGGAGAGCGGTTGGCTTCTGAGAGGCGAAGAACGAAGCCGGCTTGTGTGCGCAGCCTTGGCACTGCTAGAGGACGGTGATTGCAGCTGCCAGGCTTTCAATTAACCGCTGGCATGCGTCTGGCAGGTGCTCCAGGACGACATTCCTGCGTTTTGACTTGGTCTTGATGCAGACGAATCTGGAGAATTCTTGTTCGTACCCTGAGTTTACGAGTTGCAGAGATCTCGATGGCAGCTGCAGAGAAGAAGGGCTGTGCTGAATTGCTCGGGAAGCAAGGACATAGACAGCGCCTTGTGTTTGGGAGTGAGCAGCTGCTGGTGTTTTGCAATTGACTTCGCTGTGCACTGAATGCCAGGGTGAGCTGTGCACTCCTCTACAACGAGCAGGGCAGCAGAAAACAGAGAGCACGGACGTCTGACAGCAGTCTGAAGCTTGCCTAGGAAAGAGCATTGTTTTTGGAGTGTTCAGCAAATCCATGTTTCTGGGCAAGGGCGGGATGCGTGCACTGTGCTGGCAAGCTTTCTCCCTGCGAGACACGCTGGAAAAGCTTTTCGCTATGATGCAGTCCGCTAGAGACGCAGACTCAGGCTCTAGGCAGCTGTCCGCAGGGAAGCGGCGGTTGCCGCCGTCTTTCTGCCGAAGCCGCGCTTTGCAGCCTACAAGTGCGGTTCACGTCAGCGGTGCACCTAGTAGCCGCTTCTTCGCCTCCGGCAGCCGGGGAGAGCGGTTGGCTTCTGAGAGGAGGAGAACGAAACCGGCTTGTGTGCGCAGCCTTGGCACTGCTAGAGGACGGTGGTTGCAGCTGCCAGCCCTTTCAGTTCACCTCTGGCACGCATCTGGCAGGCGCTCCAGGACGACATTCCTGCCTTTTGACTTGGTCTTGATGCAGACGAATCTGGAGAATTCTTGTTCGTACCCTGAGTTTACGAGTTGCAGAGATCTCGATGGCAGCTGCAGAGAAGAAGAGCTGTGCTGAATTGCTCGGGATGCAAGGACATAGACAGCGCCTTGTGTTTGGTAGTGAGCATCTGCTGGTGTTTTGCAGTTGACTTCGCTGTGCACTGAATGTCAGGTGGAGCTGTGCACTCCTCTACAACGAGCAGGACGACAGAAAACAGAGAGCACGCTCCTCTGACAGCAGTTTGAAGCTTGCCTAGGAAAGAGCAGTGTTTGTGGAGTGTTCAGCAAATATATGTTTCTGGGCAAGGGCGGGATGCGTGCACTGTGCATGCAAGCTTTCTCCCTGCGAGAAACGCTGGAAAAGATTTCGCTACGATGCAGTCCGCTAGAGACGCAGACTTCGGGTCTCAGCAGCTGTCCGCAGGGAAGCGGCGGTTGCCGGCGTCTTTCTGCCGAAGCCGCGCTTTGCAGCCTACAAGTGCGGTTCACGTCAGCGGTGCACCTAGTAGCCGCTTCTTCGCCTCCGGCAGCCGGGGAGAGCGGTTGGCTTCTGAGAGGCGAAGAACGAAACCGGCTTGTGTGCGCAGCCTTGGCACTGCTAGAGGACGGTGGCTGCAGCTGCCTGCGCTTTCAATTCACCTCTGGCATGCTTCTGGCAGGTGCTCCAGGACGACTTTCCTCCGTTTTGACTTGGTCCTGATGCAGACGAATCTGGAGAATTCTTGTTCGTGCCCTGAGCTTCCGAGATGCAGAGAAGAAGGGCTGCGCTGAGTTGCTCGGGAAGCAAGGACATAGACAGCGCCTTGTGTTTGGGAGTGAGCAGCTGCTGGTGTTTTGCAATTGACTTCGCTGTGCACTGAATGCCAGGGTGAGCTGTGCACTCCTCTACAACGAGCAGGGCAGCAGAAAACAGAGAGCACGGACGTCTGACAGCAGTTTGAAGCTTGCCTAGGAAAGAGCAGTGTTTTTGGAGTGTTCAGCAAATATATGTTTCTGGGCAAGGGCGGGATGCGTGCACTGTGCTGGCAAGCTTTCTCCCTGCGAGACACGCTGGAAAAGATTTCGCTACGATGCAGTCCGCTAGAGACGCAGACTTCGGCTCTCCGCAGCTGTCCGCAGGAAAGCGGCGGTTGCCGGCGTCTTTCTGCCGAAGCCGCGCTTTGCAGCCTACAAGTGCGGTTCACGTCAGCGGTGCACCTAGTAGCCGCTTCTTTGCCTCTGGCACCTGGGAAGAGCGGTTGGCTTCTGAGAGGCGAAGAACGAAACCGGCTTGTGTGCGCAGCCTTGGCACTGCTAGAGGACGGTGGTTGCAGCTGCCAGCCCTTTCAGTTCACCTCTGGCATGCTTCTGGCAGGTGCTCCAGGACGACTTTCCTGCGTTTTGACTTGGTCCTGATGAAGACGAATCTGGAGAATTCTTGTTCGTGCCCTGAGTTTCCGAGATGCAGAGAAGAAGGGCTGCGCTGAGTTGCTCGGGAAGTAAGGACATGGACAGCGCCTTGTGTTTGGGAGTGAGCAGCTGCTGGTTTTTTGCAGTTGACTTCGCTGTGCACTGAATGTCAGGTGGAGCTGTGCACTCTTCTACAACGAGCAGGGCAGCAGAAAACAGAGAGCACAGATGTCTGACAGCAGTTTGAAGCTTGCCTAGGAAAGAGTAGTGTTTTTGGAGTGTTCAGCAAATCCATGTTTCTGGGCAAGGGCGGGATGCGTGCACTGTGCTGGCAAGCTTTCTCCCTGCGAGACACGCTGGAAAAGCTTTTCGCTATGATGCAGTCCGCTAGAGACGCAGACTTCGGCTCTCCGCAGCTGTCTGCAGGAAAGCGGAGGTTGCCGGCGTCTTTCGGCAGAAGCCGCGCTTTGCAGCCTACAAGTGCGGTTCACGTCAGCGGTGCACCTAGTAGCCGCTTCTTTGCCTCCGGCAGCCGGGGAGAGCGGTTGGCTTCTGAGAGGCGAAGAACGAAACCGGCTTGTGTGCGCAGCCTTGGCACTGCTAGAGGACGGTGGTTGCAGCTGCCAGCCCTTTCAGTTCACCTCTGGGCTACTTCTGGCAGGTGCTCCAGGACGACATTCCTGCGTTTTGACTTGGTGTTGATGCAGACGAATCTGGAGAATTCTTGTTCGTGCCCCGAGCTTCTGAGATGCAAAGAAGGGCTGCGCTGAGTTGCTCGGGAAGCAAGGACATAGACAGTGCCTTGTGTTTTGGAGTGAGCAGCTGCTGGTGTTTTGCAGTTGACTTCGCTGTGCACTGAATGCCAGGGTGAGCTATGCACACTTCTACAACGAGCAGGGCAGCAGAAAACAGAGAGCACGGACGTCTGACAGCAGTTTGAAGCTTGCCTAGAAAACAGCATTGTTTTTGGAGCGTTCAGCAAATCCATGTTTCTGGGCAAGGGCGGGATGCGTGCACTGTGCTGGCAAGCTTTCTCCCTGCTAGACACACTGGAAAAGCTTTTCGCTATGATGCAGACCCCTAGAGACGCAGACTTCGGCTCTCCGCAGCTGTCCGCAGGAAAGCGGCGGTTGCCGGCTTCTTTCTGCCGAAACCGCGCTTTGCAGCCTACATATGCGGTTCACGTCAGCGGTGCACTTAATAGCCGCTTCTTCGCCTCCGGCAGCCGGGGAGAGCGGTTGGCTTCTGAGAGGCGAAGAACGAAACCGGCTTGTGTGCGCTGCCTTGGCACTGCTAGAGGACGGTGGCGGCAGCTGCCAGCCCATTCAATTCACCGCTGGCATGCGTCTGGCAGGTGATCCAGGACGACTTCCCTGCGTTTTGACTTGGTCCTGATGCAGACGAATCTGGACAATGCTTGTTCGTAGCCTGAGCTTCCGAGTAGCAGAGAACTCGATGGCAGCTGCAGAAAAGAAATGCTGTGCTGAGTTGCTCGGGAAGCAAGGACATAGACAGCGCCTTGTGTTTGGGAGTGAGCAGCTGCTGGTTTTTTGCAGTTGACTTCGCTGTGCACTGAATGCCAGGTGGAGCTGTGCACTCTTCTACAACGAGAAGGGCAGCAGAAAAAAGAGAGCACAGATGTGTGACAGCAGTTTGAAGCTTGCCTAGGAAAGAGTAGTGTTTTTGGAGTGTTCAGCAAATATATGTTTCTGGGCAAGGGCGGGATGCGTGCACTGCGCTGGCAAGCTTTCTCCCTGCGAGACACGCTGGAAAAGCTTTTCGCTATGATGCAGTCCGCTTGAGACGCCGACTCCGGCTCTCCGCAGCTGTCCGCAGGGAAGCGGCGGTTGCCGGCGTCTTTCTGCCGAAGCCGCGCTTTGCAGCCTACAAGTGCGGTTCACGTCAGCGGTGCACCTAGTAGCCGCTTCTTTGCCTCCGGCAGCCGGGGAGAGCGGTTGGCTTCTGAGAGGCGAAGAACGAAACCGGCTTGTGTGCGCAGCCTTGGCACTGCTAGAGGACGGTGGTTCAGCTGCCAGCCCTTTCAGTTCACCTCTGGGCTGCTTCTGGCAGGTGCTCCAGGACGACTTTCCTGCGTTTTGACTTGGTCCTGATGCAGACGAATCTGGAGAATTCTTGTTCGTGCCCTGAGCTTCCGAGATGCAGAGAAGAAGGGCTGCGCTGAGTTGCTCGGGAAGCAAGGACATAGACAGCGCCTTGTGTTTGGGAGTGAGCAGCTGCTGGTGCTTTGCAATTGACTTCGCTGTGCACTGAATGCCAGGGTGAGCTGTGCACTCCTCTACAACGAGCAGGGCAGCAGAAAACAGAGAGCACGGACGTCTGACAGCAGTCTGAAGCTTGCCTAGGAAAGAGCAGTGTTTTTGGAGTGTTCAGCAAATATATGTTTCTTGGTAAGGGCGGGATGCGTGCAGTGTGCGGGCAAGCTTTCTCCCTGCGAGACACGCTGGAAAAGCTTATGCTATGATGCAGTCCGCTAGAGACGCAGACTTCGGCTCTCGGCAGCTGTCCGCAGGGAAGCGGCGGTTGCCGGCGTCTTTCGGCCGAAGCCGCGCTTTGCAGCCTACAAGTGCGGTTCACGTCAGCGGTGCACCTAGTAGTCGCTTCTTTGCCTCCGGCAGCCAAGGACAGCAGTTGGCTTCTGAGAGGCGAAGAACGAAACCGGCTTGTGTGCGCAGCCTTGGCACTGCTAGAGGACGGTGGCTGCAGCTGCCTGCGCTTTCAATTCACCGCTGGCATGCTTCTGGCAGGTGCTCCAGGACGACTTTCCTGCGTTTTGACTTGGTCCTGATGCAGACGATCCTGGAGAATTCTTGTTCGTACCCTGAGTTTACGAGTTGCAGAGATCTCGATGGCAGCTGCAGAGAAGAAGAGCTGTGCTGAATTGCTCGGGATGCAAGGACATAGACAGCGCCTTGTGTTTGGGAGTGAGCATCTGCTGGTGTTTTGCAGTTGACTTCGCTGTGCACTGAATGTCAGGTGGAGCTGTGCACTCCTCTACAACGAGCAGGACGACAGAAAACAGAGAGCACGCTCGTCTGACAGCAGTTTGAAGCTTGCCTAGGAAAGAGCAGTGTTTTTGGAGTGTTCAGCAAATCCATGTTTCTTGGTAAGGGCGGGATGCATGCAGGGTGCTGGCAAGCTTTCTCCCTGCGAGAGACGCTGGAAAAGCTTTTCGCCATGATGCAATCCGCTAGAGACGCAGACTTTGGCTCTCAGCAGCTGTCCGCAGGGAAGCGGCGGTTGCCGGCGTCTTTCTGCCGAAGCCGCGCTTTGCAGCCTACAAGTGCGGTTCACGTCAGCGGTTCACCTATTAGCCGCTTCTTTGCCTCCGGCAGCCGGGGAGAGCGGTTGGCTTCTGAGAGGCGAAGAACGAAACCGGCTTGTGTGCGCAGCCTTGGCACTGCTAGAGGACGGTGGCTGCAGCTGCCTGCGCTTTCAATTCACCTCTGGCATGCTTCTGGCAGGTGCTCCAGGACGACTTTCCTGCGTTTTGACTTGGTCCTGATGCAGACGAATCTGGAGAATTCTTGTTCGTGCCCTGAGCTTCCGAGATGCAGAGAAGAAGGGCTGCGCTGAGTTGCTCGGGAAGCAAGGACATAGACAGCGCATTGTGTTTGGGAGTGAGCAGCTGCTGGTGTTTTGCAATTGACTTCGCTGTGCACTGAATGCCAGGGTGAGCTGTGCACTCCTCTACAACGAGCAGGGCAGCAGAAAACAGAGAGCACGGACGTCTGACAGCAGTTTGAAGCTTGCCTAGGAAAGAGCAGTGTTTTTGGAGTGTTCAGCAAATATATGTTTCTGGGCAAGGGCGGGATGCGTGCACTGTGCATGCAACCTTTCTCCCTGCGAGACACGCTGGAAAAGATTTCGCTACGATGCAGTCCGCTAGAGACGCAGACTTCGGCTCTCCGCAGCTGTCCGCAGGAAAGCGGCGGTTGCCGGCGTCTTTCTGCCGAAGCCGCGCTTTGCAGCCTACAAGTGCGGTTCACGTCAGCGGTGCACCTAGTAGCCGCTTCTTTGCCTCTGGCACCTGGGAAGAGCGGTTGGCTTCTGAGAGGCGAAGAACGAAACCGGCTTGTGTGCGCTGCCTTGGCACTGCTAGAGGACGGTGTTTGCAGCTGCCAGCCCTTTCAGTTCACCTCTGGCATGCTTCTGGCAGGTGCTCCAGGACGACTTTCCTGCGTTTTGACTTGGTCCTGATGAAGACGAATCTGGAGAATTCTTGTTCGTGCCCTGAGTTTCCGAGATGCAGAGAAGAAGGGCTGCGCTGAGTTGCTCGGGAAGTAAGGACATGGACAGCGCCTTGTGTTTGGGAGTGAGCAGCTGCTGGTTTTTTGCAGTTGACTTCGCTGTGCACTGAATGTCAGGTGGAGCTGTGCACTCTTCTACAACGAGCAGGGCAGCAGAAAACAGAGAGCACAGATGTCTGACAGCAGTTTGAAGCTTGCCGAGGAAAGAGTAGTGTTTTTGGAGTGTTCAGCAAATCCATGTTTCTGGGCAAGGGCGGGATGCGTGCACTGTGCTGGCAAGCTTTCTCCCTGCGAGACACGCTGGAAAAGCTTTTCGCTATGATGCAGTCCGCCAGAGACGCAGACTTCGGCTCTCCGCAGCTGTCCGCAGGAAAGCGGCGGTTGCCGGCGTCTTTCGGCAGAAGCCGCGCTTTGCAGCCTACAAGTGCGGTTCACGTCAGCGGTGCACCTAGTAGCCGCTTCTTCGCCTCTGGCAGCCGGGGAGAGCGGTTGGCTTCTGAGAGGCGAAGAACGAAGCCGGCTTGTGTTCGCAGCCTTGGCACTGCCAGAAGACGGTGGTTGCAGCTGCCTGCGCTGCAATTCACCGCTGGCATGCTTCTGGCAGGCGCTCCAGGACGACTTTCCTGCGTTTCGACTTGGTCCTGATGCAGACGAATCTGGAGAATTCTTGTTTGTACCCTGAGTTTACGAGTTGCAGAGATCTCGATGGCAGCTGCAGAGAAGAAGGGCTGTGCTGAATTGCTCGGGAAGCAAGGACATAGACAGCGCCTTGTGTTTGGGAGTGAGCAGCTGCTGGTTTTTTGCAGTTGACTTCGCTGTGCACTGAATGTCAGGTGGAGCTGTGCACTCTTCTACAACGAGCAGGGCAGCAGAAAACAGAGAGCACAGATGTCTGACAGCAGTTTGAAGCTTGCCTAGGAAAGAGCAGTGTTTTTGGAGTGTTCAGCAAATATATGTTTCTGGGCAAGGGCGGGATGCGTGCACTGTGCTGGCAAGCTTTCTCCCTGCGAGACACACTGGAAAAGCTTTTCGCTATGATGCAGACCCCTAGAGACGCCGACTTCGGCTCTCCGCAGCTGTCCGCAGGAAAGCGGCGGTTGCCGGCTTCTTTCTGCCGAAACCGCGCTTTGCAGCCTACAAGTGCGGTTCACGTCAGCGGTGCACCTAGTAGCCGCTTCTTCGCCTCCGGCAGCCGGGGAGAGCGGTTGGCTTCTGAGAGGAGGAGAACGAAACCGGCTTGTGTGCGCAGCCTTGGCACTGCTAGAGGACGGTGGTTGCAGCTGCCAGCCCTTTCAGTTCACCTCTGGCACGCATCTGGCAGGCGCTCCAGGACGACATTCCTGCCTTTTGACTTGGTCTTGATGCAGACGAATCTGGAGAATTCTTGTTCGTACCCTGAGTTTACGAGTTGCAGAGATCTCGATGGCAGCTGCAGAGAAGAAGAGCTGTGCTGAATTGCTCGGGATGCAAGGACATAGACAGCGCCTTGTGTTTGGTAGTGAGCATCTGCTGGTGTTTTGCAGTTGACTTCGCTGTGCACTGAATGTCAGGTGGAGCTGTGCACTCCTCTACAACGAGCAGGACGACAGAAAACAGAGAGCACGCTCGTCTGACAGCAGTTTGAAGCTTGCCTAGGAAAGAGCAGTGTTTTTGGAGTGTTCAGCAAATATATGTTTCTGGGCAAGGGCGGGATGCGTGCACTGTGCATGCAAGCTTTCTCCCTGCGAGACACGCTGGAAAAGATTTCGCTACGATGCAGTCCGCTAGAGACGCAGACTTCGGCTCTCAGCAGCTGTCCGCAGGGAAGCGGCGGTTGCCGGCGTCTTTCTGCCGAAGCCGCGCTTTGCAGCCTACAAGTGCGGTTCACGTCAGCGGTGCACCTAGTAGCCGCTTCTTCGCCTCCGGCAGCCGGGGAGAGCGGTTGGCTTCTGAGAGGCGAAGAACGAAACCGGCTTGTGTGCGCAGCCTTGGCACTGCTAGAGGACGGTGGCTGCAGCTGCCTGCGCTTTCAATTCACCTCTGGCATGCTTCTGGCAGGTGCTCCAGGACGACTTTCCTCCGTTTTGACTTGGTCCTGATGCAGACGAATCTGGAGAATTCTTGTTCGTGCCCTGAGCTTCCGAGATGCAGAGAAGAAGGGCTGCGCTGAGTTGCTCGGGAAGCAAGGACATAGACAGCGCCTTGTGTTTGGGAGTGAGCAGCTGCTGGTGTTTTGCAATTGACTTCGCTGTGCACTGAATGCCAGGGTGAGCTGTGCACTCCTCTACAACGAGCAGGGCAGCAGAAAACAGAGAGCACGGACGTCTGACAGCAGTTTGAAGCCTGCCTAGGAAAGAGCAGTGTTTTTGGAGTGTTCAGCAAATATATGTTTCTGGGCAAGGGCGGGATGCGTGCACTGTGCTGGCAAGCTTTCTCCCTGCGAGACACGCTGTAAAAGATTTCGCTACGATGCAGTCCGCTAGAGACGCAGACTTCGGCTCTCCGCAGCTGTCTGCAGGAAAGCGGCGGTTGCCGGCGTCTTTCTGCCGAAGCCGCGCTTTGCAGCCTACAAGTGCGGTTCACGTCAGCGGTGCACCTAGTAGCCGCTTCTTTGCCTCTGGCACCTGGGAAGAGCGGTTGGCTTCTGAGAGGCGAAGAACGAAACCGGCTTGTGTGCGCAGCCTTGGCACTGCTAGAGGACGGTGGTTGCAGCTGCCAGCCCTTTCAGTTCACCTCTGGCATGCTTCTGGCAGGTGCTCCAGGACGACTTTCCTGCGTTTTGACTTGGTCCTGATGAAGACGAATCTGGAGAATTCTTGTTCGTGCCCTGAGTTTCCGAGATGCAGAGAAGAAGGGCTGCGCTGAGTTGCTCGGGAAGTAAGGACATGGACAGCGCCTTGTGTTTGGGAGTGAGCAGCTGCTGGTTTTTTGCAGTTGACTTCGCTGTGCACTGAATGTCAGGTGGAGCTGTGCACTCTTCTACAACGAGCAGGGCAGCAGAAAACAGAGAGCACAGATGTCTGACAGCAGTTTGAAGCTTGCCTAGGAAAGAGTAGTGTTTTTGGAGTGTTCAGCAAATCCATGTTTCTGGGCAAGGGCGGGATGCGTGCACTGTGCTGGCAAGCTTTCTCCCTGCGAGACACGCTGGAAAAGCTTTTCGCTATGATGCAGTCCGCTAGAGACGCAGACTTCGGCTCTCCGCAGCTGTCTGCAGGAAAGCGGCGGTTGCCGGCGTCTTTCGGCAGAAGCCGCGCTTTGCAGCCTACAAGTGCGGTTCACGTCAGCGGTGCACCTAGTAGCCGCTTCTTTGCCTCCGGCAGCCGGGGAGAGCGGTTGGCTTCTGAGAGGCGAAGAACGAAACCGGCTTGTGTGCGCAGCCTTGGCACTGCTAGAGGACGGTGGTTGCAGCTGCCAGCCCTTTCAGTTCACCTCTGGGCTACTTCTGGCAGGTGCTCCAGGACGACATTCCTGCGTTTTGACTTGGTGTTGATGCAGACGAATCTGGAGAATTCTTGTTCGTGCCCTGAGCTTCTGAGATGCAAAGAAGGGCTGCGCTGAGTTGCTCGGGAAGCAAGGACATAGACAGCGCCTTGTGTTTGGGAGTGAGCAGCTGCTGGTGTTTTGCAATTGACTTCGCTCTGCACTGAATGCCAAGGTGAGCTGTGCACTCCTCTACAACGAGCAGGGCAGCAGAAAACAGAGAGCACGGACGTCTGACAGCAGTCTGAAGCTTGCCTAGGAAAGAGCAGTGTTTTTGGAGTGTTCAGCAAATCCATGTTTCTGGGCAAGGGCGGGATGCGTGCACTGTGCTGGCAAGCTTTCTCCCTGCGAGACACGCTGGAAAAGCTTTTCGCTATGATGCAGTCCGCTAGAGACGCAGACTCAGGCTCTAGGCAGCTGTCCGCAGGGAAGCGGCGGTTGCCGGCGTCTTTCTGCCGAAGCCGCCCTTTGCAGCCTACAAGTGCGGTTCACGTCAGCGGTGCACCTAGTAGCCGCTTCTTCGCCTCCGGCAGCCGGGGAGAGCGGTTGGCTTCTGAGAGGCGAAGAACGAAGCCGGCTTGTGTGCGCAGCCTTGGCACTGCTAGAGGACGGTGATTGCAGCTGCCAGGCTTTCAATTAACCGCTGGCATGCTTCTGGCAGGTGCTCCAGGACGACATTCCTGCGTTTTGACTTGGTCTTGATGCAGACGAATCTGGAGAATTCTTGTTCGTAGCCTGAGTTTACGAGTTGCAGAGATCTCGATGGCAGCTGCAGAGAAGAAGGGCTGTGCTGAATTGCTCGGGAAGCAAGGACATAGACAGCGCCTTGTGTTTGGGAGTGAGCAGCTGCTGGTGTTTTGCAATTGACTTCGCTGTGCACTGAATGCCAGGGTGAGCTGTGCACTCCTCTACAATGAGCAGGGCAGCAGAAAACAAAGAGCACGGACGTCTGACAGCAGTTTGAAGCTTGCCTAGGAAAGAGCAGTGTTTTTGGAGTGTTCAGCAAATACATGTTTCTGGGCAAGGGCGGGATGCGTGCACTGTGCTGGCAAGCTTTCTCCCTGCGAGACACGCTGGAAAAGCTTTTCGCTATGATGCAGTCCGCTAGAGACGCAGACTTCGGCTCTCCGCAGCTGTCCGCAGGAAAGCGGCGGTTGCCGGCGTCTTTCTGCCGAAGCCACGCTTTGTAGCCTACAAGTGCGGTTCACGTCAGCGGTGCACCTAGTAGCCGCTTCTTCGCCTCCGGCACCGGGGAGAGCGGTTGGCTTCTGAGAGGAGGAGAACGAAACCGGCTTGTGTGCGCTGCCTTGGCACTGCTAGAGGACGGTGAGTGCAGCTGCCAGCCCTTTCAGTTCACCTCTGGCACGCATCTGGCAGGCGCTCCAGGACGACATTCCTACGTTCTGACTTGGTCTTGATGCAGACGAATCTGGAGAATTCTTGTTCGTACCCTGAGTTTACGAGTTGCAGAGATCTCGATGGCAGCTGCAGAGAAGAAGAGCTGTGCTGAATTGCTCGGGATGCAAGGACATAGACAGCGCCTTGTGTTTGGGAGTGAGCAGCTGCTGGTGTTTTGCAGTTGACTTCGCTGTGCACTGAATGTCAGGTGGAGCTGTGCACTCCTCTACAACGAGCAGGACGACAGAAAAGAGAGAGCACGCTCGTCTGACAGCAGTTTGAAGCTTGCCTAGGAAAGAGTAGTGTTTTTGGAATGTTCAGCAAATCCATGTTTCTTGGTAAGGGCGGGATGCGTGCACTGTGCTGGCAAGCTTTCTCCCTGCGAGACATGCTGGAAAAGCTTTTCGCTATGATGCAGTCCGCTAGAGACGCAGACTTCGGCTCTCCGCAGCTGTCCGCAGGAAAGCGGCGGTTGCCGGCGTCTTTCGGCAGAAGCCGCGCTTTGCAGCCTACAAGTGCGGTTCACGTCAGCGGTGCACCTAGTAGCCGCTTCTTTGCCTCCGGCAGCCGGGGAGAGCGGTTGGCTTCTGAGAGGCGAAGAACGAAACCGGCTTGTGTGCGCTGCCTTGGCACTGCTAGAGGACGGTGGCTGCCGCTGCCTGCGCTTTCAGTTTACCGCTGGCATGCTTCTGGCAGGTGCTCCAGGACGACTTTCCTGCGTTTTGACTTGGTCCTGATGCAGACGAATCTGGAGAATTCTTGTTCGTGCCCTGAGCTTCCGAGATGCAGAGAAGAAGGGCTGCGCTGAGTTGCTCGGGAAGCAAGGACATAGACAGCGCCTTGTGTTTGGGAGTGAGCAGCTGCTGGTGTTTTGCAATTGACTTCGCTGTGCACTGAATGCCAGGGTGAGCTGTGCACTCCTCTACAACGAGCAGGGCAGCAGAAAACAGAGAGCACGGACGTCTGACAGCAGTCTGAAGCTTGCCTAGGAAAGAGCAGTGTTTTTGGAGTGTTCAGCAAATCCATGTTTCTGGGCAAGGGCGGGATGCGTGCACTGTGCTGGCAAGCTTTCTCCCTGCGAGACACGCTGGAAAAGCTTTTCGCTATGATGCAGTCCGCTAGAGACGCAGACTCAGGCTCTAGGCAGCTGTCCGCAGGGAAGCGGCGGTTGCCGGCGTCTTTCTGCCGAAGCCGCGCTTTGCAGCCTACAAGTGCGGTTCACGTCAGCGGTGCACCTAGTAGCCGCTTCTTCGCCTCCGGCAGCCGGGGAGAGCGGTTGGCTTCTGAGAGGAGGAGAACGAAACCGGCTTGTGTGCGCAGCCTTGGCACTGCTAGAGGACGGTGTTTGCAGCTGCCAGCCCTTTCAGTTCACCTCTGGCACGCATCTGGCAGGCGCTCCAGGACGACATTCCTGCGTTTTGACTTGGTCTTGATGCAGACGAATCTGGAGAATTCTTGTTCGTACCCTGAGTTTACGAGTTGCAGAGATCTCGATGGCAGCTGCAGAGAAGAAGAGCTGTGCTGAATTGCTCGGGATGCAAGGACATAGACAGCGCCTTGTGTTTGGTAGTGAGCATCTGCTGGTGTTTTGCAGTTGACTTCGCTGTGCACTGAATGCCAGGGTGAGCTGTGCACTCCTCTACAACGAGCAGGACGACAGAAAACAGAGAGCACGCTCGTCTGACAGCAGTTTGAAGCTTGCCTAGGAAAGAGCAGTGTTTTTGGAGTGTTCAGCAAATATATGTTTCTGGGCAAGGGCGGGATGCGTGCACTGTGCATGCAAGCTTTCTCCCTGCGAGACACGCTGGAAAAGATTTCGCTACGATGCAGTCCGCTAGAGACGCAGACTTCGGCTCTCCGCAGCTGTCCTCAGGAAAGCGGCGGTTGCCGGCGTCTTTCTGCCGAAGCCGCGCTTTGCAGCCTACAAGTGCGGTTCACGTCAGCGGTGCACTTAATAGCCGCTTCTTTGCCTCCGGCACCTGGGAAGAGCGGTTGGCTTCTGAGAGGCGAAGAACGAAACCGGCTTGTGTGCGCAGCCTTGGCACTGCTAGAGGACGGTGGTTGCAGCTGCCAGCCCTTTCAGTTCACCTCTGGCATGCTTCTGGCAGGCGCTCCAGGACGACTTTCCTGCGTTTTGACATGGTCCTGATGAAGACGAATCTGGAAAATTCTTGTTCGTGCCCTGAGCTTCCAAAATGCGGAGAAGAAGAGCTGTGCTGAGTTGCTCGGGAAGTAAGGACATAGACAGCGCCTTGTGTTTGGGAGTGAGCAGCTGCTGGTTTTTTGCAGTTGACTTCGCTGTGCACTGAATGTCAGGTGGAGCTGTGCACTCTTCTACAACGAGCAGGGCAGCAGAAAACAGAGAGCACAGATGTGTGACAGCAGTTTGAAGCTTGGCTAGGAAAGAGTAGTGTTTTTGGAGTGTTCAGCAAATCCATGTTTCTGGGCAAGGGCGGGATGCGTGCACTGTGCTGGCAAGCTTTCTCCCTGCGAGACACGCTGGAAAAGCTTTTCGCTATGATGCAGTCCGCTAGAGACGCAGACTTCGGCTCTCCGCAGCTGTCCGCAGGAAAGCGGCGGTTGCCGGCGTCTTTCGGCAGAAGCCGCGCTTTGCAGCCTACAAGTGCGGTTCACGTCAGCGGTGCACCTAGTAGCCGCTTCTTCGCCTCCGGCAGCCGGGGAGAGCGGTTGGCTTCTGAGAGGCGAAGAACGAAGCCGGCTTGTGTTCGCAGCCTTGGCACTGCCAGAAGACGGTGGCTGCAGCTGCCTGCGCTGCAATTCACCGCTGGCATGCTTCTGGCAGGTGCTCCAGGATGACTTTCCTGCGTTTTGACTTGGTCCTGATGCAGACGAATCTGGAGAATTCTTGTTTGTACCCTGAGTTTACGAGTTGCAGAGATCTCGATGGCAGCTGCAAAAAAGAAGGGCTGTGCTGAATTGCTCGGGAAGCAAGGACATAGACAGCGCCTTGTGTTTGGGAGTGAGCAGCTGCTGGTTTTTTGCAGTTGACTTCGCTGTGCACTGAATGTCAGGTGGAGCTGTGCACTCTTCTACAACGAGCAGGGCAGCAGAAAACAGAGAGCACAGATATCTGACAGCAGTTTGAAGCTTGCCTAGGAAAGAGTAGTGTTTTTGGAATGTTCAGCAGATCCATGTTTCTGGGCAAGGGCGGGATGCGTGCACTGTGCTGGCAAGCTCTCTCCCTGCGGCACACGCTGGAAAAGCTTTTCGCTATGATGCAGTCCGCTAGAGACGCAGACTTCGGCTCTCCGCAGCTGTCCGCAGGGAAGCGGCGGTTGCCAGCGTCTTTCGGCCGAAGCCACGCTTTGCAGCCTACAAGTGCGGTTCACGTCAGCGGTGCACCTAGTAGCCGCTTCTTCGCCTCCGGCAGCCGGGGAGAGCGGTTGGCTTCTGAGAGGCGAAGAACGAAACCGGCTTGTGTGAGCTGCCTTGGCACTGCTAGAGGACGGTGGTTGCAGCTGCCAGCCCTTTCAGTTCACCTCTGGCATGCTTCTGGCAGGTGCTCCAGGACGACTTTCCTGCGTTTTGACGTGGTCCTGTTGCAGACGAATGTGGCGAATTCTTGTTCGTGCCCTGAGCTTCCGAGAAACAGAGAAGAAGGGCTGCGCTGAGTTGCTCGGGAAGCAAGGACATAGAGAGCGCCTTGTGTTTGGGAGTGAGCAGCTGCTAGTGTATTGCAGTTGACTTCGCTGTGCTCTGAATGTCAGGTTGGGCTGTGCACACTTCTACAACGAGCAGGACATTATAAAACAGAGAGCACAGATATCTGACAGCAGTTTGAAGCTTGCCTAGGAAAGAGTAGTGTTTTTGGAGTGTTCAGCAAATATATGTTTCTGGGCAAGGGCGGGATACGTGCACTGTGCTGGCAAGGTTTCTCCCTGCGAGGCACACTGGAAAAGCTTTTCGCTATGATGCAGTCCGCTAGAGACGCAGACTCCGGCTCTCCGCAGCTGTCCGCAGGAAAGCGGCGGTTGCCGGCGTCTTTCTGCCGAAGCCGCGCTTTGCAGCCTAAAAGTGCGGTTCACGTCAGCGGTGCACCTAGTAGCCGCTTCTTCGCCTCCGGCAGCCGGGGAGAGCGGTTGGCTTCTGAGAGGCGAAGAACGAAACCGGCTTGTGTGCGCAGCCTTGGCACTGCTAGAGGACGGTGGCTGCCGCTGCCTGCGCTTTCAGTTAACCGCTGGCATGCTTCTGGCAGGTGCTCCAGGACGACTTTCCTGCGTTTTGACATGGTCCTGATGCAGACGAATCTTGAGAATCCTTGTTCGTGTCCTGTGCTTCCGAGATGCAGAGAAGAAGGGCTGCGCTGAGTTGCTCGGGAAGCAAGGACATAGACAGCGCCTTGTGTTTTGGAGTGAGCAGCTGCTGGTGTTTTGCAGTTGACTTCGCTGTGCACTGAATGCCAGGGTGAGCTAAGCACACTTCTACAATGAGCAGGGCAGCAGAAAACAGAGAGCACGGACGTCTGACAGCAGTTTGAAGCTTGCCTAGAAAAGAGCATTGTTTTTGGAGCGTTCAGCAAATCCATGTTTCTGGGCAAGGGCGGGATGCGTGCACTGTGCTGGCAAGCTTTCTCCCTGCGAGACACACTGGAAAAGCTTTTCGCTATGATGCAGTCCGCTAGAGACGCCGACTTCGGCTCTCCGCAGCTGTCCGCAGGAAAGCGGCGGTTGGCGGCTTCTTTCTGCCGAAACCGCGCTTTGCAGCCTACAAGTGCGGTTCACGTCAGCGGTGCACTTAATAGCCGCTTCTTCGCCTCCGGCAGCCGGGGAGAGCGGTTGGCTTCTGAGAGGCGAAGAACGAAACCGGCTTGTGTGCGCTGCCTTGGCACTGCTAGAGGACGGTGGCGGCAGCTGCCATCCCTTTCAATTCACCGCTGGCATGCGTCTGGCAGGTGCTCCAGGACGACTTTCCTGCGTTTTGACTTGGTCCTGATGCAGACGAATCTGGAGAATTCTTGTTTGTACCCTGAGTTTACGAGTTGCAGAGATCTCGATGGCAGCTGCAAAAAAGAAGGGCTGTGCTGAATTGCTCGGGAAGCAAGGACATAGACAGCGCCTTGTGTTTGGGAGTGAGCAGCTGCTGGTTTTTTGCAGTTGACTTCGCTGTGCACTGAATGTCAGGTGGAGCTGTGCACTCTTCTACAACGAGCAGGGCAGCAGAAAACAGAGAGCACAGATATCTGACAGCAGTTTGAAGCTTGCCTAGGAAAGAGTAGTGTTTTTGGAATGTTCAGCAGATCCATGTTTCTGGGCAAGGGCGGGATGCGTGCACTGTGCTGGCAAGCTCTCTCCCTGCGGCACACGCTGGAAAAGCTTTTCGCTATGATGCAGTCCGCTAGAGACGCAGACTTCGGCTCTCCGCAGCTGTCCGCAGGGAAGCGGCGGTTGCCAGCGTCTTTCGGCCGAAGCCACGCTTTGCAGCCTACAAGTGCGGTTCACGTCAGCGGTGCACCTAGTAGCCGCTTCTTCGCCTCCGGCAGCCGGGGAGAGCGGTTGGCTTCTGAGAGGCGAAGAACGAAGCCGGCTTGTGTGCGCAGCCTTGGCACTGCTAGAGGACGGTGATTGCAGCTGCCAGGCTTTCAATTAACCGCTGGCATGCGTCTGGCAGGTGCTCCAGGACGACATTCCTGCGTTTTGACTTGGTCTTGATGCAGACGAATCTGGAGAATTCTTGTTCGTACCCTGAGTTTACGAGTTGCAGAGATCTCGATGGCAGCTGCAGAGAAGAAGGGCTGTGCTGAATTGCTCGGGAAGCAAGGACATAGACAGCGCCTTGTGTTTGGGAGTGAGCAGCTGCTGGTGTTTTGCAATTGACTTCGCTGTGCACTGAATGCCAGGGTGAGCTGTGCACTCCTCTACAACGAGCAGGGCAGCAGAAAACAGAGAGCACGGACGTCTGACAGCAGTCTGAAGCTTGCCTAGGAAAGAGCATTGTTTTTGGAGTGTTCAGCAAATCCATGTTTCTGGGCAAGGGCGGGATGCGTGCACTGTGCTGGCAAGCTTTCTCCCTGCGAGACACGCTGGAAAAGCTTTTCGCTATGATGCAGTCCGCTAGAGACGCAGACTCAGGCTCTAGGCAGCTGTCCGCAGGGAAGCGGCGGTTGCCGCCGTCTTTCTGCCGAAGCCGCGCTTTGCAGCCTACAAGTGCGGTTCACGTCAGCGGTGCACCTAGTAGCCGCTTCTTCGCCTCCGGCAGCCGGGGAGAGCGGTTGGCTTCTGAGAGGAGGAGAACGAAACCGGCTTGTGTGCGCAGCCTTGGCACTGCTAGAGGACGGTGGTTGCAGCTGCCAGCCCTTTCAGTTCACCTCTGGCACGCATCTGGCAGGCGCTCCAGGACGACATTCCTGCGTTTTGACTTGGTCTTGATGCAGACGAATCTGGAGAATTCTTGTTCGTACCCTGAGTTTACGAGTTGCAGAGATCTCGATGGCAGCTGCAGAGAAGAAGAGCTGTGCTGAATTGCTCGGGATGCAAGGACATAGACAGCGCCTTGTGTTTGGTAGTGAGCATCTGCTGGTGTTTTGCAGTTGACTTCGCTGTGCACTGAATGTCAGGTGGAGCTGTGCACTCCTCTACAACGAGCAGGACGACAGAAAACAGAGAGCACGCTCCTCTGACAGCAGTTTGAAGCTTGCCTAGGAAAGAGCAGTGTTTTTGGAGTGTTCAGCAAATATATGTTTCTGGGCAAGGGCGGGATGCGTGCACTGTGCATGCAAGCTTTCTCCCTGCGAGAAACGCTGGAAAAGATTTCGCTACGATGCAGTCCGCTAGAGACGCAGACTTCGGGTCTCAGCAGCTGTCCGCAGGGAAGCGGCGGTTGCCGGCGTCTTTCTGCCGAAGCCGCGCTTTGCAGCCTACAAGTGCGGTTCACGTCAGCGGTGCACCTAGTAGCCGCTTCTTCGCCTCCGGCAGCCGGGGAGAGCGGTTGGCTTCTGAGAGGCGAAGAACGAAACCGGCTTGTGTGCGCAGCCTTGGCACTGCTAGAGGACGGTGGCTGCAGCTGCCTGCGCTTTCAATTCATCTCTGGCATGCTTCTCGCAGGTGCTCCAGGACGACTTTCCTGCGTTTTGACTTGGTCCTGATGCAGACGAATCTGGAGAATTCTTGTTCGTGCCCTGAGCTTCCGAGATGCAGAGAAGAAGGGCTGCGCTGAGTTGCTCGGGAAGCAAGGACATAGACAGCGCCTTGTGTTTGGGAGTGAGCAGCTGCTGGTGTTTTGCAATTGACTTCGCTGTGCACTGAATGCCAGGGTGAGCTGTGCACTCCTCTACAACGAGCAGGGCAGCAGAAAACAGAGAGCACGGACGTCTGACAGCAGTTTGAAGCTTGCCTAGGAAAGAGCAGTGTTTTTGGAGTGTTCAGCAAATATATGTTTCTGGGCAAGGGCGGGATGCGTGCACTGTGCTGGCAAGCTTTCTCCCTGCGAGACACGCTGGAAAAGATTTCGCTACGATGCAGTCCGCTAGAGACGCAGACTTCGGCTCTCCGCAGCTGTCCGCAGGAAAGCGGCGGTTGCCGGCGTCTTTCTGCCGAAGCCGCGCTTTGCAGCCTACAAGTGCGGTTCACGTCAGCGGTGCACCTAGTAGCCGCTTCTTTGCCTCTGGCACCTGGGAAGAGCGGTTGGCTTCTGAGAGGCGAAGAACGAAACCGGCTTGTGTGCGCAGCCTTGGCACTGCTAGAGGACGGTGGTTGCAGCTGCCAGCCCTTTCAGTTCACCTCTGGCATGCTTCTGGCAGGTGCTCCAGGACGACTTTCCTGCGTTTTGACTTGGTCCTGATGAAGACGAATCTGGAGAATTCTTGTTCGTGCCCTGAGTTTCCGAGATGCAGAGAAGAAGGGCTGCGCTGAGTTGCTCGGGAAGTAAGGACATGGACAGCGCCTTGTGTTTGGGAGTGAGCAGCTGCTGGTTTTTTGCAGTTGACTTCGCTGTGCACTGAATGTCAGGTGGAGCTGTGCACTCTTCTACAACGAGCAGGGCAGCAGAAAACAGAGAGCACAGATGTCTGACAGCAGTTTGAAGCTTGCCTAGGAAAGAGTAGTGTTTTTGGAGTGTTCAGCAAATCCATGTTTCTGGGCAAGGGCGGGATGCGTGCACTGTGCTGGCAAGCTTTCTCCCTGCGAGACACGCTGGAAAAGCTTTTCGCTATGATGCAGTTCGCTAGAGACGCAGACTTCGGCTCTCCGCAGCTGTCTGCAGGAAAGCGGCGGTTGCCGGCGTCTTTCGGCAGAAGCCGCGCTTTGCAGCCTACAAGTGCGGTTCACGTCAGCGGTGCACCTAGTAGCCGCTTCTTTGCCTCCGGCAGCCGGGGAGAGCGGTTGGCTTCTGAGAGGCGAAGAACGAAACCGGCTTGTGTGCGCAGCCTTGGCACTGCTAGAGGACGGTGGTTGCAGCTGCCAGCCCTTTCAGTTCACCTCTGGGCTACTTCTGGCAGGTGCTCCAGGACGACATTCCTGCGTTTTGACTTGGTGTTGATGCAGACGAATCTGGAGAATTCTTGTTCGTGCCCTGAGCTTCTGAGATGCAAAGAAGGGCTGCGCTGAGTTGCTCGGGAAGCAAGGACATAGACAGCGCCTTGTGTTTTGGAGTGAGCAGCTGCTGGTGTTTTGCAATTGACTTCGCTGTGCACTGAATGCCAAGGTGAGCTGTGCACTCCTCTACAACGAGCAGGGCAGCAGAAAACAGAGAGCACGGATGTCTGACAGCAGTCTGAAGCTTGCCTAGGAAAGAGCAGTGTTTTTGGAGTGTTCAGCAAATCCATGTTTCTGGGCAAGGGCGGGATGCGTGCACTGTGCTGGCAAGCTTTCTCCCTGCGAGACAGGCTGGAAAAGCTTTTCGCTATGATGCAGTCCGCTAGAGACGCAGACTCAGGCTCTAGGCAGCTGTCCGCAGGGAAGCGGCGGTTGCCGGCGTCTTTCTGCCGAAGCCGCGCTTTGCAGCCTACAAGTGCGGTTCACGTCAGCGGTGCACCTAGTAGCCGCTTCTTCGCCTCCGGCAGCCGGGGAGAGCGGTTGGCTTCTGAGAGGCGAAGAACGAAGCCGGCTTGTGTGCGCAGCCTTGGCACTGCTAGAGGACGGTGATTGCAGCTGCCAGGCTTTCAAGTAACCGCTGGCATGCTTCTGGCAGGTGCTCCAGGACGACATTCCTGCGTTTTGACTTGGTCTTGATGCAGACGAATCTGGAGAATGCTTGTTCGTAGCCTGAGTTTACGAGTTGCAGAGATCTCGATGGCAGCTGCAGAGAAGAAGGGCTGTGCTGAATTGCTCGGGAAGCAAGGACATAGACAGCGCCTTGTGTTTGGGAGTGAGCATCTGCTGGTGTTTTGCAATTGACTTCGCTGTGCACTGAATGCCAGGGTGAGCTGTGCACTCCTCTACAATGAGCAGGGCAGCAGAAAACAAAGAGCACGGACGTCTGACAGCAGTTTGAAGCTTGCCTAGGAAAGAGCAGTGTTTTTGGAGTGTTCAGCAAATCCATGTTTCTGGGCAAGGGCGGGATGCGTGCACTGTGCTGGCAAGCTTTCTCCCTGCGAGACACGCTGGAAAAGCTTTTCGCTATGATGCAGTCCGCTAGAGACGCAGACTTCGGCTCTCCGCAGCTGTCCGCAGGAAAGCGGCGGTTGCCGGCGTCTTTCTGCCGAAGCCACGCTTTGTAGCCTACAAGTGCGGTTCACGTCAGCGGTGCACCTAGTAGCCGCTTCTTCGCCTCCGGCACCGGGGAGAGCGGTTGGCTTCTGAGAGGAGGAGAACGAAACCGGCTTGTGTGCGCTGCCTTGGCACTGCTAGAGGACGGTGGTTGCAGCTGCCAGCCCTTTCAGTTCACCTCTGGCACGCATCTGGCAGGCGCTCCAGGACGACATTCCTACGTTCTGACTTGGTCTTGATGCAGACGAATCTGGAGAATTCTTGTTCGTACCCTGAGTTTACGAGTTGCAGAGATCTCGATGGCAGCTGCAGAGAAGAAGAGCTGTGCTGAATTGCTCGGGATGCAAGGACATAGACAGCGCCTTGTGTTTGGGAGTGAGCAGCTGCTGGTGTTTTGCAGTTGACTTCGCTGTGCACTGAATGTCAGGTGGAGCTGTGCACTCCTCTACAACGAGCAGGACGACAGAAAAGAGAGAGCACGCTCGTCTGACAGCAGTTTGAAGCTTGCCTAGGAAAGAGTAGTGTTTTTGGAGTGTTCAGCAAATCCATGTTTCTTGGTAAGGGCGGGATGCGTGCACTGTGCTGGCAAGCTTTCTCCCTGCGAGACATGCTGGAAAAGCTTTTCGCTATGATGCAGTCCGCTAGAGACGCAGACTTCGGCTCTCCGCAGCTGTCCGCAGGAAAGCGGCGGTTGCCGGCGTCTTTCGGCAGAAGCCGCGCTTTGCAGCCTACAAGTGCGGTTCACGTCAGCGGTGCACCTAGTAGCCGCTTCTTTGCCTCCGGCAGCCGGGGAGAGCGGTTGGCTTCTGAGAGGCGAAGAACGAAACCGGCTTGTGTGCGCTGCCTTGGCACTGCTAGAGGACGGTGGCTGCCGCTGCCTGCGCTTTCAGTTTACCGCTTGCATGCTTCTGGCAGGTGCTCCAGGACGACTTTCCTGCGTTTTGACTTGGTCCTGATGCAGACGAATCTGGAGAATTCTTGTTCGTGCCCTGAGCTTCCGAGATGCAGAGAAGAAGGGCTGCGCTGAGTTGCTCGGGAAGCAAGGACATAGACAGCGCCTTGTGTTTGGGAGTGAGCAGCTGCTGGTGTTTTGCAATTGACTTCGCTGTGCACTGAATGCCAGGGTGAGCTGTGCACTCCTCTACAACGAGCAGGGCAGCAGAAAACAGAGAGCACGGACGTCTGACAGCAGTCTGAAGCTTGCCTAGGAAAGAGCATTGTTTTTGGAGTGTTCAGCAAATCCATGTTTCTGGGCAAGGGCGGGATGCGTGCACTGTGCTGGCAAGCTTTCTCCCTGCGAGACACGCTGGAAAAGCTTTTCGCTATGATGCAGTCTGCTAGAGACGCAGACTCAGGCTCTAGGCAGCTGTCCGCAGGGAAGCGGCGGTTGCCGGCGTCTTTCTGCCGAAGCCGCGCTTTGCAGCCTACAAGTGCGGTTCACGTCAGCGGTGCACCTAGTAGCCGCTTCTTCGCCTCCGGCAGCCGGGGAGAGCGGTTGGCTTCTGAGAGGAGGAGAACGAAACCGGCTTGTGTGCGCAGCCTTGGCACTGCTAGAGGACGGTGGTTGCAGCTGCCAGCCCTTTCAGTTCACCTCTGGCACGCATCTGGCAGGCGCTCCAGGACGACATTCCTGCGTTTTGACTTGGTCTTGATGCAGACGAATCTGGAGAATTCTTGTTCGTACCCTGAGTTTACGAGTTGCAGAGATCTCGATGGCAGCTGCAGAGAAGAAGAGCTGTGCTGAATTGCTCGGGATGCAAGGACATAGACAGCGCCTTGTGTTTGGTAGTGAGCATCTGCTGGTGTTTTGCAGTTGACTTCGCTGTGCACTGAATGTCAGGTGGAGCTGTGCACTCCTCTACAACGAGCAGGACGACAGAAAACAGAGAGCACGCTCGTCTGACAGCAGTTTGAAGCTTGCCTAGGAAAGAGCAGTGTTTTTGGAGTGTTCAGCAAATATATGTTTCTGGGCAAGGGCGGGATGCGTGCACTGTGCATGCAAGCTTTCTCCCTGCGAGACACGCTGGAAAAGATTTCGCTACGATGCAGTCCGCTAGAGACGCAGACTTCGGCTCTCCGCAGCTGTCCTCAGGAAAGCGGCGGTTGCCGGCGTCTTTCTGCCGAAGCCGCGCTTTGCAGCCTACAAGTGCGGTTCACGTCAGCGGTGCACTTAATAGCCGCTTCTTTGCCTCCGGCACCTGGGAAGAGCGGTTGGCTTCTGAGAGGCGAAGAACGAAACCGGCTTGTGTGCGCAGCCTTGGCACTGCTAGAGGACGGTGGTTGCAGCTGCCAGCCCTTTCAGTTCACCTCTGGCATGCTTCTGGCAGGCGCTCCAGGACGACTTTCCTGCGTTTTGACTTGGTCCTGATGAAGACGAATCTGGAGAATTCTTGTTCGTGCCCTGAGCTTCCAAAATGCGGAGAAGAAGGGCTGCGCTGAGTTGCTCGGGAAGTAAGGACATAGACAGCGCCTTGTGTTTGGGAGTGAGCAGCTGCTGGTTTTTTGCAGTTGACTTCGCTGTGCACTGAATGTCAGGTGGAGCTGTGCACTCTTCTACAACGAGCAGGGCAGCAGAAAACAGAGAGCACAGATGTGTGACAGCAGTTTGAAGCTTGGCTAGGAAAGAGTAGTGTTTTTGGAGTGTTCAGCAAATCCATGTTTCTGGGCAAGGGCGGGATGCGTGCACTGTGCTGGCAAGCTTTCTCCCTGCGAGACACGCTGGAAAAGCTTTTCGCTATGATGCAGCCTGCTAGAGACGCAGACTTCGGCTCTCCGCAGCTGTCCGCAGGAAAGCGGCGGTTGCCGGCGTCTTTCGGCAGAAGCCGCGCTTTGCAGCCTACAAGTGCGGTTCACGTCAGCGGTGCACCTAGTAGCCGCTTCTTCGCCTCCGGCAGCCGGGGAGAGCGGTTGGCTTCTGAGAGGCGAAGAACGAAGCCGGCTTGTGTTCGCAGCCTTGGCACTGCCAGAAGACGGTGGCTGCAGCTGCCTGCGCTGCAATTCACCGCTGGCATGCTTCTGGCAGGTGCTCCAGGACGACTTTCCTGCGTTTTGACTTGGTCCTGATGCAGACGAATCTGGAGAATTCTTGTTTGTACCCTGAGTTTACGAGTTGCAGAGATCTCGATGGCAGCTGCAAAAAAGAAGGGCTGTGCTGAATTGCTCGGGAAGCAAGGACATAGACAGCGCCTTGTGTTTGGGAGTGAGCAGCTGCTGGTTTTTTGCAGTTGACTTCGCTGTGCACTGAATGTCAGGTGGAGCTGTGCACTCTTCTACAACGAGCAGGGCAGCAGAAAACAGAGAGCACAGATATCTGACAGCAGTTTGAAGCTTGCCTAGGAAAGAGTAGTGTTTTTGGAATGTTCAGCAGATCCATGTTTCTGGGCAAGGGCGGGATGCGTGCACTGTGCTGGCAAGCTCTCTCCCTGCGGCACACGCTGGAAAAGCTTTTCGCTATGATGCAGTCCGCTAGAGACGCAGACTTCGGCTCTCCGCAGCTGTCCGCAGGGAAGCGGCGGTTGCCAGCGTCTTTCGGCCGAAGCCACGCTTTGCAGCCTACAAGTGCGGTTCACGTCAGCGGTGCACCTAGTAGCCGCTTCTTCGCCTCCGGCAGCCGGGGAGAGCGGTTGGCTTCTGAGAGGCGAAGAACGAAACCGGCTTGTGTGAGCTGCCTTGGCACTGCTAGAGGACGGTGGTTGCAGCTGCCAGCCCTTTCAGTTCACCTCTGGCATGCTTCTGGCAGGTGCTCCAGGACGACTTTCCTGCGTTTTGACTTGGTCCTGTTGCAGACGAATGTGGCGAATTCTTGTTCGTGCCCTGAGCTTCCGAGAAACAGAGAAGAAGGGCTGCGCTGAGTTGCTCGGGAAGCAAGGACATAGACAGCGCCTTGTGTTTGGGAGTGAGCAGCTGCTGGTGTTTTGCAGTTGACTTCGCTGTGCGCTGAATGTCAGGTTGGGCTGTGCACACTTCTACAACGAGCAGGACATTATAAAACAGAGAGCACAGATATCTGACAGCAGTTTGAAGCTTGCCTAGGAAAGAGTAGTGTTTTTGGAGTGTTCAGCAAATATATGTTTCTGGGCAAGGGCGGGATACGTGCACTGTGCTGGCAAGGTTTCTCCCTGCGAGGCACACTGGAAAAGCTTTTCGCTATGATGCAGTCCGCTAGAGACGCAGACTCCGGCTCTCCGCAGCTGTCCGCAGGAAGGCGGCGGTTGCCGGCGTCTTTCTGCCGAAGCCGCGCTTTGCAGCCTAAAAGTGCGGTTCACGTCAGCGGTGCACCTAGTAGCCGCTTCTTCGCCTCCGGCAGCCGGGGAGAGCGGTTGGCTTCTGAGAGGCGAAGAACGAAACCGGCTTGTGTGCGCTGCCTTGGCACTGCTAGAGGACGGTGGCTGCCGCTGCCTGCGCTTTCAGTTAACCGCTGGCATGCTTCTGGCAGGTGCTCCAGGACGACTTTCCTGCGTTTTGACATGGTCCTGATGCAGACGAATCTTGAGAATCCTTGTTCGTGTCCTGTGCTTCCGAGATGCAGAGAAGAAGGGCTGCGCTGAGTTGCTCGGGAAGCAAGGACATAGACAGCGCCTTGTGTTTTGGAGTGAGCAGCTGCTGGTGTTTTGCAGTTGACTTCGCTGTGCACTGAATGCCAGGGTGAGCTAAGCACACTTCTACAATGAGCAGGGCAGCAGAAAACAGAGAGCACGGACGTCTGACAGCAGTTTGAAGCTTGCCTAGAAAAGAGCATTGTTTTTGGAGCGTTCAGCAAATCCATGTTTCTGGGCAAGGGCGGGATGCGTGCACTGTCCTGGCAAGCTCTCTCCCTGCGGCACACGCTGGAAAAGCTTTTCGCTATGATGCAGTCCGCTAGAGACGCAGACTTCGGCTCTCCGCAGCTGTCCGCAGGGAAGCGGCGGTTGCCAGCGTCTTTCGGCCGAAGCCACGCTTTGCAGCCTACAAGTGCGGTTCACGTCAGCGGTGCACCTAGTAGCCGCTTCTTCGCCTCCGGCAGCCGGGGAGAGCGGTTGGCTTCTGAGAGGCGAAGAACGAAGCCGGCTTGTGTGCGCAGCCTTGGCACTGCTAGAGGACGGTGATTGCAGCTGCCAGGCTTTCAATTAACCGCTGGCATGCGTCTGGCAGGTGCTCCAGGACGACATTCCTGCGTTTTGACTTGGTCTTGATGCAGACGAATCTGGAGAATTCTTGTTCGTACCCTGAGTTTACGAGTTGCAGAGATCTCGATGGCAGCTGCAGAGAAGAAGGGCTGTGCTGAATTGCTCGGGAAGCAAGGACATAGACAGCGCCTTGTGTTTGGGAGTGAGCAGCTGCTGGTGTTTTGCAATTGACTTCGCTGTGCACTGAATGCCAGGGTGAGCTGTGCACTCCTCTACAACGAGCAGGGCAGCAGAAAACAGAGAGCACGGACGTCTGACAGCAGTCTGAAGCTTGCCTAGGAAAGAGCATTGTTTTTGGAGTGTTCAGCAAATCCATGTTTCTGGGCAAGGGCGGGATGCGTGCACTGTGCTGGCAAGCTTTCTCCCTGCGAGACACGCTGGAAAAGCTTTTCGCTATGATGCAGTCCGCTAGAGACGCAGACTCAGGCTCTAGGCAGCTGTCCGCAGGGAAGCGGCGGTTGCCGCCGTCTTTCTGCCGAAGCCGCGCTTTGCAGCCTACAAGTGCGGTTCACGTCAGCGGTGCACCTAGTAGCCGCTTCTTCGCCTCCGGCAGCCGGGGAGAGCGGTTGGCTTCTGAGAGGAGGAGAACGAAACCGGCTTGTGTGCGCAGCCTTGGCACTGCTAGAGGACGGTGGTTGCAGCTGCCAGCCCTTTCAGTTCACCTCTGGCACGCATCTGGCAGGCGCTCCAGGACGACATTCCTGCCTTTTGACTTGGTCTTGATGCAGACGAATCTGGAGAATTCTTGTTCGTACCCTGAGTTTACGAGTTGCAGAGATCTCGATGGCAGCTGCAGAGAAGAAGAGCTGTGCTGAATTGCTCGGGATGCAAGGACATAGACAGCGCCTTGTGTTTGGTAGTGAGCATCTGCTGGTGTTTTGCAGTTGACTTCGCTGTGCACTGAATGTCAGGTGGAGCTGTGCACTCCTCTACAACGAGCAGGACGACAGAAAACAGAGAGCACGCTCCTCTGACAGCAGTTTGAAGCTTGCCTAGGAAAGAGCAGTGTTTGTGGAGTGTTCAGCAAATATATGTTTCTGGGCAAGGGCGGGATGCGTGCACTGTGCATGCAAGCTTTCTCCCTGCGAGAAACGCTGGAAAAGATTTCGCTACGATGCAGTCCGCTAGAGACGCAGACTTCGGGTCTCAGCAGCTGTCCGCAGGGAAGCGGCGGTTGCCGGCGTCTTTCTGCCGAAGCCGCGCTTTGCAGCCTACAAGTGCGGTTCACGTCAGCGGTGCACCTAGTAGCCGCTTCTTCGCCTCCGGCAGCCGGGGAGAGCGGTTGGCTTCTGAGAGGCGAAGAACGAAACCGGCTTGTGTGCGCAGCCTTGGCACTGCTAGAGGACGGTGGCTGCAGCTGCCTGCGCTTTCAATTCACCTCTGGCATGCTTCTGGCAGGTGCTCCAGGACGACTTTCCTCCGTTTTGACTTGGTCCTGATGCAGACGAATCTGGAGAATTCTTGTTCGTGCCCTGAGCTTCCGAGATGCAGAGAAGAAGGGCTGCGCTGAGTTGCTCGGGAAGCAAGGACATAGACAGCGCCTTGTGTTTGGGAGTGAGCAGCTGCTGGTGTTTTGCAATTGACTTCGCTGTGCACTGAATGCCAGGGTGAGCTGTGCACTCCTCTACAACGAGCAGGGCAGCAGAAAACAGAGAGCACGGACGTCTGACAGCAGTTTGAAGCTTGCCTAGGAAAGAGCAGTGTTTTTGGAGTGTTCAGCAAATATATGTTTCTGGGCAAGGGCGGGATGCGTGCACTGTGCTGGCAAGCTTTCTCCCTGCGAGACACGCTGGAAAAGATTTCGCTACGATGCAGTCCGCTAGAGACGCAGACTTCGGCTCTCCGCAGCTGTCCGCAGGAAAGCGGCGGTTGCCGGCGTCTTTCTGCCGAAGCCGCGCTTTGCAGCCTACAAGTGCGGTTCACGTCAGCGGTGCACCTAGTAGCCGCTTCTTTGCCTCTGGCACCTGGGAAGAGCGGTTGGCTTCTGAGAGGCGAAGAACGAAACCGGCTTGTGTGCGCAGCCTTGGCACTGCTAGAGGACGGTGGTTGCAGCTGCCAGCCCTTTCAGTTCACCTCTGGCATGCTTCTGGCAGGTGCTCCAGGACGACTTTCCTGCGTTTTGACTTGGTCCTGATGAAGACGAATCTGGAGAATTCTTGTTCGTGCCCTGAGTTTCCGAGATGCAGAGAAGAAGGGCTGCGCTGAGTTGCTCGGGAAGTAAGGACATGGACAGCGCCTTGTGTTTGGGAGTGAGCAGCTGCTGGTTTTTTGCAGTTGACTTCGCTGTGCACTGAATGTCAGGTGGAGCTGTGCACTCTTCTACAACGAGCAGGGCAGCAGAAAACAGAGAGCACAGATGTCTGACAGCAGTTTGAAGCTTGCCTAGGAAAGAGTAGTGTTTTTGGAGTGTTCAGCAAATCCATGTTTCTGGGCAAGGGCGGGATGCGTGCACTGTGCTGGCAAGCTTTCTCCCTGCGAGACACGCTGGAAAAGCTTTTCGCTATGATGCAGTCCGCTAGAGACGCAGACTTCGGCTCTCCGCAGCTGTCTGCAGGAAAGCGGAGGTTGCCGGCGTCTTTCGGCAGAAGCCGCGCTTTGCAGCCTACAAGTGCGGTTCACGTCAGCGGTGCACCTAGTAGCCGCTTCTTTGCCTCCGGCAGCCGGGGAGAGCGGTTGGCTTCTGAGAGGCGAAGAACGAAACCGGCTTGTGTGCGCAGCCTTGGCACTGCTAGAGGACGGTGGTTGCAGCTGCCAGCCCTTTCAGTTCACCTCTGGGCTACTTCTGGCAGGTGCTCCAGGACGACATTCCTGCGTTTTGACTTGGTGTTGATGCAGACGAATCTGGAGAATTCTTGTTCGTGCCCCGAGCTTCTGAGATGCAAAGAAGGGCTGCGCTGAGTTGCTCGGGAAGCAAGGACATAGACAGTGCCTTGTGTTTTGGAGTGAGCAGCTGCTGGTGTTTTGCAGTTGACTTCGCTGTGCACTGAATGCCAGGGTGAGCTATGCACACTTCTACAACGAGCAGGGCAGCAGAAAACAGAGAGCACGGACGTCTGACAGCAGTTTGAAGCTTGCCTAGAAAACAGCATTGTTTTTGGAGCGTTCAGCAAATCCATGTTTCTGGGCAAGGGCGGGATGCGTGCACTGTGCTGGCAAGCTTTCTCCCTGCTAGACACACTGGAAAAGCTTTTCGCTATGATGCAGACCCCTAGAGACGCAGACTTCGGCTCTCCGCAGCTGTCCGCAGGAAAGCGGCGGTTGCCGGCTTCTTTCTGCCGAAACCGCGCTTTGCAGCCTACATATGCGGTTCACGTCAGCGGTGCACTTAATAGCCGCTTCTTCGCCTCCGGCAGCCGGGGAGAGCGGTTGGCTTCTGAGAGGCGAAGAACGAAACCGGCTTGTGTGCGCTGCCTTGGCACTGCTAGAGGACGGTGGCGGCAGCTGCCAGCCCATTCAATTCACCGCTGGCATGCGTCTGGCAGGTGATCCAGGACGACTTCCCTGCGTTTTGACTTGGTCCTGATGCAGACGAATCTGGACAATGCTTGTTCGTAGCCTGAGCTTCCGAGTAGCAGAGAACTCGATGGCAGCTGCAGAAAAGAAATGCTGTGCTGAGTTGCTCGGGAAGCAAGGACATAGACAGCGCCTTGTGTTTGGGAGTGAGCAGCTGCTGGTTTTTTGCAGTTGACTTCGCTGTGCACTGAATGCCAGGTGGAGCTGTGCACTCTTCTACAACGAGAAGGGCAGCAGAAAAAAGAGAGCACAGATGTGTGACAGCAGTTTGAAGCTTGCCTAGGAAAGAGTAGTGTTTTTGGAGTGTTCAGCAAATATATGTTTCTGGGCAAGGGCGGGATGCGTGCACTGCGCTGGCAAGCTTTCTCCCTGCGAGACACGCTGGAAAAGCTTTTCGCTATGATGCAGTCCGCTTGAGACGCCGACTCCGGCTCTCCGCAGCTGTCCGCAGGGAAGCGGCGGTTGCCGGCGTCTTTCTGCCGAAGCCGCGCTTTGCAGCCTACAAGTGCGGTTCACGTCAGCGGTGCACCTAGTAGCCGCTTCTTTGCCTCCGGCAGCCGGGGAGAGCGGTTGGCTTCTGAGAGGCGAAGAACGAAACCGGCTTGTGTGCGCAGCCTTGGCACTGCTAGAGGACGGTGGTTCAGCTGCCAGCCCTTTCAGTTCACCTCTGGGCTGCTTCTGGCAGGTGCTCCAGGACGACTTTCCTGCGTTTTGACTTGGTCCTGATGCAGACGAATCTGGAGAATTCTTGTTCGTGCCCTGAGCTTCCGAGATGCAGAGAAGAAGGGCTGCGCTGAGTTGCTCGGGAAGCAAGGACATAGACAGCGCCTTGTGTTTGGGAGTGAGCAGCTGCTGGTGCTTTGCAATTGACTTCGCTGTGCACTGAATGCCAGGGTGAGCTGTGCACTCCTCTACAACGAGCAGGGCAGCAGAAAACAGAGAGCACGGACGTCTGACAGCAGTCTGAAGCTTGCCTAGGAAAGAGCAGTGTTTTTGGAGTGTTCAGCAAATATATGTTTCTTGGTAAGGGCGGGATGCGTGCAGTGTGCGGGCAAGCTTTCTCCCTGCGAGACACGCTGGAAAAGCTTATGCTATGATGCAGTCCGCTAGAGACGCAGACTTCGGCTCTCGGCAGCTGTCCGCAGGGAAGCGGCGGTTGCCGGCGTCTTTCGGCCGAAGCCGCGCTTTGCAGCCTACAAGTGCGGTTCACGTCAGCGGTGCACCTAGTAGTCGCTTCTTTGCCTCCGGCAGCCAAGGACAGCAGTTGGCTTCTGAGAGGCGAAGAACGAAACCGGCTTGTGTGCGCAGCCTTGGCACTGCTAGAGGACGGTGGCTGCAGCTGCCTGCGCTTTCAATTCACCGCTGGCATGCTTCTGGCAGGTGCTCCAGGACGACTTTCCTGCGTTTTGACTTGGTCCTGATGCAGACGATCCTGGAGAATTCTTGTTCGTACCCTGAGTTTACGAGTTGCAGAGATCTCGATGGCAGCTGCAGAGAAGAAGAGCTGTGCTGAATTGCTCGGGATGCAAGGACATAGACAGCGCCTTGTGTTTGGGAGTGAGCATCTGCTGGTGTTTTGCAGTTGACTTCGCTGTGCACTGAATGTCAGGTGGAGCTGTGCACTCCTCTACAACGAGCAGGACGACAGAAAACAGAGAGCACGCTCGTCTGACAGCAGTTTGAAGCTTGCCTAGGAAAGAGCAGTGTTTTTGGAGTGTTCAGCAAATCCATGTTTCTTGGTAAGGGCGGGATGCATGCAGGGTGCTGGCAAGCTTTCTCCCTGCGAGAGACGCTGGAAAAGCTTTTCGCCATGATGCAATCCGCTAGAGACGCAGACTTTGGCTCTCAGCAGCTGTCCGCAGGGAAGCGGCGGTTGCCGGCGTCTTTCTGCCGAAGCCGCGCTTTGCAGCCTACAAGTGCGGTTCACGTCAGCGGTTCACCTATTAGCCGCTTCTTTGCCTCCGGCAGCCGGGGAGAGCGGTTGGCTTCTGAGAGGCGAAGAACGAAACCGGCTTGTGTGCGCAGCCTTGGCACTGCTAGAGGACGGTGGCTGCAGCTGCCTGCGCTTTCAATTCACCTCTGGCATGCTTCTGGCAGGTGCTCCAGGACGACTTTCCTGCGTTTTGACTTGGTCCTGATGCAGACGAATCTGGAGAATTCTTGTTCGTGCCCTGAGCTTCCGAGATGCAGAGAAGAAGGGCTGCGCTGAGTTGCTCGGGAAGCAAGGACATAGACAGCGCATTGTGTTTGGGAGTGAGCAGCTGCTGGTGTTTTGCAATTGACTTCGCTGTGCACTGAATGCCAGGGTGAGCTGTGCACTCCTCTACAACGAGCAGGGCAGCAGAAAACAGAGAGCACGGACGTCTGACAGCAGTTTGAAGCTTGCCTAGGAAAGAGCAGTGTTTTTGGAGTGTTCAGCAAATATATGTTTCTGGGCAAGGGCGGGATGCGTGCACTGTGCATGCAACCTTTCTCCCTGCGAGACACGCTGGAAAAGATTTCGCTACGATGCAGTCCGCTAGAGACGCAGACTTCGGCTCTCCGCAGCTGTCCGCAGGAAAGCGGCGGTTGCCGGCGTCTTTCTGCCGAAGCCGCGCTTTGCAGCCTACAAGTGCGGTTCACGTCAGCGGTGCACCTAGTAGCCGCTTCTTTGCCTCTGGCACCTGGGAAGAGCGGTTGGCTTCTGAGAGGCGAAGAACGAAACCGGCTTGTGTGCGCTGCCTTGGCACTGCTAGAGGACGGTGTTTGCAGCTGCCAGCCCTTTCAGTTCACCTCTGGCATGCTTCTGGCAGGTGCTCCAGGACGACTTTCCTGCGTTTTGACTTGGTCCTGATGAAGACGAATCTGGAGAATTCTTGTTCGTGCCCTGAGTTTCCGAGATGCAGAGAAGAAGGGCTGCGCTGAGTTGCTCGGGAAGTAAGGACATGGACAGCGCCTTGTGTTTGGGAGTGAGCAGCTGCTGGTTTTTTGCAGTTGACTTCGCTGTGCACTGAATGTCAGGTGGAGCTGTGCACTCTTCTACAACGAGCAGGGCAGCAGAAAACAGAGAGCACAGATGTCTGACAGCAGTTTGAAGCTTGCCGAGGAAAGAGTAGTGTTTTTGGAGTGTTCAGCAAATCCATGTTTCTGGGCAAGGGCGGGATGCGTGCACTGTGCTGGCAAGCTTTCTCCCTGCGAGACACGCTGGAAAAGCTTTTCGCTATGATGCAGTCCGCCAGAGACGCAGACTTCGGCTCTCCGCAGCTGTCCGCAGGAAAGCGGCGGTTGCCGGCGTCTTTCGGCAGAAGCCGCGCTTTGCAGCCTACAAGTGCGGTTCACGTCAGCGGTGCACCTAGTAGCCGCTTCTTCGCCTCTGGCAGCCGGGGAGAGCGGTTGGCTTCTGAGAGGCGAAGAACGAAGCCGGCTTGTGTTCGCAGCCTTGGCACTGCCAGAAGACGGTGGTTGCAGCTGCCTGCGCTGCAATTCACCGCTGGCATGCTTCTGGCAGGCGCTCCAGGACGACTTTCCTGCGTTTCGACTTGGTCCTGATGCAGACGAATCTGGAGAATTCTTGTTTGTACCCTGAGTTTACGAGTTGCAGAGATCTCGATGGCAGCTGCAGAGAAGAAGGGCTGTGCTGAATTGCTCGGGAAGCAAGGACATAGACAGCGCCTTGTGTTTGGGAGTGAGCAGCTGCTGGTTTTTTGCAGTTGACTTCGCTGTGCACTGAATGTCAGGTGGAGCTGTGCACTCTTCTACAACGAGCAGGGCAGCAGAAAACAGAGAGCACAGATGTCTGACAGCAGTTTGAAGCTTGCCTAGGAAAGAGCAGTGTTTTTGGAGTGTTCAGCAAATATATGTTTCTGGGCAAGGGCGGGATGCGTGCACTGTGCTGGCAAGCTTTCTCCCTGCGAGACACACTGGAAAAGCTTTTCGCTATGATGCAGACCCCTAGAGACGCCGACTTCGGCTCTCCGCAGCTGTCCGCAGGAAAGCGGCGGTTGCCGGCTTCTTTCTGCCGAAACCGCGCTTTGCAGCCTACAAGTGCGGTTCACGTCAGCGGTGCACCTAGTAGCCGCTTCTTCGCCTCCGGCAGCCGGGGAGAGCGGTTGGCTTCTGAGAGGAGGAGAACGAAACCGGCTTGTGTGCGCAGCCTTGGCACTGCTAGAGGACGGTGGTTGCAGCTGCCAGCCCTTTCAGTTCACCTCTGGCACGCATCTGGCAGGCGCTCCAGGACGACATTCCTGCCTTTTGACTTGGTCTTGATGCAGACGAATCTGGAGAATTCTTGTTCGTACCCTGAGTTTACGAGTTGCAGAGATCTCGATGGCAGCTGCAGAGAAGAAGAGCTGTGCTGAATTGCTCGGGATGCAAGGACATAGACAGCGCCTTGTGTTTGGTAGTGAGCATCTGCTGGTGTTTTGCAGTTGACTTCGCTGTGCACTGAATGTCAGGTGGAGCTGTGCACTCCTCTACAACGAGCAGGACGACAGAAAACAGAGAGCACGCTCGTCTGACAGCAGTTTGAAGCTTGCCTAGGAAAGAGCAGTGTTTTTGGAGTGTTCAGCAAATATATGTTTCTGGGCAAGGGCGGGATGCGTGCACTGTGCATGCAAGCTTTCTCCCTGCGAGACACGCTGGAAAAGATTTCGCTACGATGCAGTCCGCTAGAGACGCAGACTTCGGCTCTCAGCAGCTGTCCGCAGGGAAGCGGCGGTTGCCGGCGTCTTTCTGCCGAAGCCGCGCTTTGCAGCCTACAAGTGCGGTTCACGTCAGCGGTGCACCTAGTAGCCGCTTCTTCGCCTCCGGCAGCCGGGGAGAGCGGTTGGCTTCTGAGAGGCGAAGAACGAAACCGGCTTGTGTGCGCAGCCTTGGCACTGCTAGAGGACGGTGGCTGCAGCTGCCTGCGCTTTCAATTCACCTCTGGCATGCTTCTGGCAGGTGCTCCAGGACGACTTTCCTCCGTTTTGACTTGGTCCTGATGCAGACGAATCTGGAGAATTCTTGTTCGTGCCCTGAGCTTCCGAGATGCAGAGAAGAAGGGCTGCGCTGAGTTGCTCGGGAAGCAAGGACATAGACAGCGCCTTGTGTTTGGGAGTGAGCAGCTGCTGGTGTTTTGCAATTGACTTCGCTGTGCACTGAATGCCAGGGTGAGCTGTGCACTCCTCTACAACGAGCAGGGCAGCAGAAAACAGAGAGCACGGACGTCTGACAGCAGTTTGAAGCCTGCCTAGGAAAGAGCAGTGTTTTTGGAGTGTTCAGCAAATATATGTTTCTGGGCAAGGGCGGGATGCGTGCACTGTGCTGGCAAGCTTTCTCCCTGCGAGACACGCTGTAAAAGATTTCGCTACGATGCAGTCCGCTAGAGACGCAGACTTCGGCTCTCCGCAGCTGTCTGCAGGAAAGCGGCGGTTGCCGGCGTCTTTCTGCCGAAGCCGCGCTTTGCAGCCTACAAGTGCGGTTCACGTCAGCGGTGCACCTAGTAGCCGCTTCTTTGCCTCTGGCACCTGGGAAGAGCGGTTGGCTTCTGAGAGGCGAAGAACGAAACCGGCTTGTGTGCGCAGCCTTGGCACTGCTAGAGGACGGTGGTTGCAGCTGCCAGCCCTTTCAGTTCACCTCTGGCATGCTTCTGGCAGGTGCTCCAGGACGACTTTCCTGCGTTTTGACTTGGTCCTGATGAAGACGAATCTGGAGAATTCTTGTTCGTGCCCTGAGTTTCCGAGATGCAGAGAAGAAGGGCTGCGCTGAGTTGCTCGGGAAGTAAGGACATGGACAGCGCCTTGTGTTTGGGAGTGAGCAGCTGCTGGTTTTTTGCAGTTGACTTCGCTGTGCACTGAATGTCAGGTGGAGCTGTGCACTCTTCTACAACGAGCAGGGCAGCAGAAAACAGAGAGCACAGATGTCTGACAGCAGTTTGAAGCTTGCCTAGGAAAGAGTAGTGTTTTTGGAGTGTTCAGCAAATCCATGTTTCTGGGCAAGGGCGGGATGCGTGCACTGTGCTGGCAAGCTTTCTCCCTGCGAGACACGCTGGAAAAGCTTTTCGCTATGATGCAGTCCGCTAGAGACGCAGACTTCGGCTCTCCGCAGCTGTCTGCAGGAAAGCGGCGGTTGCCGGCGTCTTTCGGCAGAAGCCGCGCTTTGCAGCCTACAAGTGCGGTTCACGTCAGCGGTGCACCTAGTAGCCGCTTCTTTGCCTCCGGCAGCCGGGGAGAGCGGTTGGCTTCTGAGAGGCGAAGAACGAAACCGGCTTGTGTGCGCAGCCTTGGCACTGCTAGAGGACGGTGGTTGCAGCTGCCAGCCCTTTCAGTTCACCTCTGGGCTACTTCTGGCAGGTGCTCCAGGACGACATTCCTGCGTTTTGACTTGGTGTTGATGCAGACGAATCTGGAGAATTCTTGTTCGTGCCCTGAGCTTCTGAGATGCAAAGAAGGGCTGCGCTGAGTTGCTCGGGAAGCAAGGACATAGACAGCGCCTTGTGTTTGGGAGTGAGCAGCTGCTGGTGTTTTGCAATTGACTTCGCTCTGCACTGAATGCCAAGGTGAGCTGTGCACTCCTCTACAACGAGCAGGGCAGCAGAAAACAGAGAGCACGGACGTCTGACAGCAGTCTGAAGCTTGCCTAGGAAAGAGCAGTGTTTTTGGAGTGTTCAGCAAATCCATGTTTCTGGGCAAGGGCGGGATGCGTGCACTGTGCTGGCAAGCTTTCTCCCTGCGAGACACGCTGGAAAAGCTTTTCGCTATGATGCAGTCCGCTAGAGACGCAGACTCAGGCTCTAGGCAGCTGTCCGCAGGGAAGCGGCGGTTGCCGGCGTCTTTCTGCCGAAGCCGCCCTTTGCAGCCTACAAGTGCGGTTCACGTCAGCGGTGCACCTAGTAGCCGCTTCTTCGCCTCCGGCAGCCGGGGAGAGCGGTTGGCTTCTGAGAGGCGAAGAACGAAGCCGGCTTGTGTGCGCAGCCTTGGCACTGCTAGAGGACGGTGATTGCAGCTGCCAGGCTTTCAATTAACCGCTGGCATGCTTCTGGCAGGTGCTCCAGGACGACATTCCTGCGTTTTGACTTGGTCTTGATGCAGACGAATCTGGAGAATTCTTGTTCGTAGCCTGAGTTTACGAGTTGCAGAGATCTCGATGGCAGCTGCAGAGAAGAAGGGCTGTGCTGAATTGCTCGGGAAGCAAGGACATAGACAGCGCCTTGTGTTTGGGAGTGAGCAGCTGCTGGTGTTTTGCAATTGACTTCGCTGTGCACTGAATGCCAGGGTGAGCTGTGCACTCCTCTACAATGAGCAGGGCAGCAGAAAACAAAGAGCACGGACGTCTGACAGCAGTTTGAAGCTTGCCTAGGAAAGAGCAGTGTTTTTGGAGTGTTCAGCAAATACATGTTTCTGGGCAAGGGCGGGATGCGTGCACTGTGCTGGCAAGCTTTCTCCCTGCGAGACACGCTGGAAAAGCTTTTCGCTATGATGCAGTCCGCTAGAGACGCAGACTTCGGCTCTCCGCAGCTGTCCGCAGGAAAGCGGCGGTTGCCGGCGTCTTTCTGCCGAAGCCACGCTTTGTAGCCTACAAGTGCGGTTCACGTCAGCGGTGCACCTAGTAGCCGCTTCTTCGCCTCCGGCACCGGGGAGAGCGGTTGGCTTCTGAGAGGAGGAGAACGAAACCGGCTTGTGTGCGCTGCCTTGGCACTGCTAGAGGACGGTGAGTGCAGCTGCCAGCCCTTTCAGTTCACCTCTGGCACGCATCTGGCAGGCGCTCCAGGACGACATTCCTACGTTCTGACTTGGTCTTGATGCAGACGAATCTGGAGAATTCTTGTTCGTACCCTGAGTTTACGAGTTGCAGAGATCTCGATGGCAGCTGCAGAGAAGAAGAGCTGTGCTGAATTGCTCGGGATGCAAGGACATAGACAGCGCCTTGTGTTTGGGAGTGAGCAGCTGCTGGTGTTTTGCAGTTGACTTCGCTGTGCACTGAATGTCAGGTGGAGCTGTGCACTCCTCTACAACGAGCAGGACGACAGAAAAGAGAGAGCACGCTCGTCTGACAGCAGTTTGAAGCTTGCCTAGGAAAGAGTAGTGTTTTTGGAATGTTCAGCAAATCCATGTTTCTTGGTAAGGGCGGGATGCGTGCACTGTGCTGGCAAGCTTTCTCCCTGCGAGACATGCTGGAAAAGCTTTTCGCTATGATGCAGTCCGCTAGAGACGCAGACTTCGGCTCTCCGCAGCTGTCCGCAGGAAAGCGGCGGTTGCCGGCGTCTTTCGGCAGAAGCCGCGCTTTGCAGCCTACAAGTGCGGTTCACGTCAGCGGTGCACCTAGTAGCCGCTTCTTTGCCTCCGGCAGCCGGGGAGAGCGGTTGGCTTCTGAGAGGCGAAGAACGAAACCGGCTTGTGTGCGCTGCCTTGGCACTGCTAGAGGACGGTGGCTGCCGCTGCCTGCGCTTTCAGTTTACCGCTGGCATGCTTCTGGCAGGTGCTCCAGGACGACTTTCCTGCGTTTTGACTTGGTCCTGATGCAGACGAATCTGGAGAATTCTTGTTCGTGCCCTGAGCTTCCGAGATGCAGAGAAGAAGGGCTGCGCTGAGTTGCTCGGGAAGCAAGGACATAGACAGCGCCTTGTGTTTGGGAGTGAGCAGCTGCTGGTGTTTTGCAATTGACTTCGCTGTGCACTGAATGCCAGGGTGAGCTGTGCACTCCTCTACAACGAGCAGGGCAGCAGAAAACAGAGAGCACGGACGTCTGACAGCAGTCTGAAGCTTGCCTAGGAAAGAGCAGTGTTTTTGGAGTGTTCAGCAAATCCATGTTTCTGGGCAAGGGCGGGATGCGTGCACTGTGCTGGCAAGCTTTCTCCCTGCGAGACACGCTGGAAAAGCTTTTCGCTATGATGCAGTCCGCTAGAGACGCAGACTCAGGCTCTAGGCAGCTGTCCGCAGGGAAGCGGCGGTTGCCGGCGTCTTTCTGCCGAAGCCGCGCTTTGCAGCCTACAAGTGCGGTTCACGTCAGCGGTGCACCTAGTAGCCGCTTCTTCGCCTCCGGCAGCCGGGGAGAGCGGTTGGCTTCTGAGAGGAGGAGAACGAAACCGGCTTGTGTGCGCAGCCTTGGCACTGCTAGAGGACGGTGTTTGCAGCTGCCAGCCCTTTCAGTTCACCTCTGGCACGCATCTGGCAGGCGCTCCAGGACGACATTCCTGCGTTTTGACTTGGTCTTGATGCAGACGAATCTGGAGAATTCTTGTTCGTACCCTGAGTTTACGAGTTGCAGAGATCTCGATGGCAGCTGCAGAGAAGAAGAGCTGTGCTGAATTGCTCGGGATGCAAGGACATAGACAGCGCCTTGTGTTTGGTAGTGAGCATCTGCTGGTGTTTTGCAGTTGACTTCGCTGTGCACTGAATGCCAGGGTGAGCTGTGCACTCCTCTACAACGAGCAGGACGACAGAAAACAGAGAGCACGCTCGTCTGACAGCAGTTTGAAGCTTGCCTAGGAAAGAGCAGTGTTTTTGGAGTGTTCAGCAAATATATGTTTCTGGGCAAGGGCGGGATGCGTGCACTGTGCATGCAAGCTTTCTCCCTGCGAGACACGCTGGAAAAGATTTCGCTACGATGCAGTCCGCTAGAGACGCAGACTTCGGCTCTCCGCAGCTGTCCTCAGGAAAGCGGCGGTTGCCGGCGTCTTTCTGCCGAAGCCGCGCTTTGCAGCCTACAAGTGCGGTTCACGTCAGCGGTGCACTTAATAGCCGCTTCTTTGCCTCCGGCACCTGGGAAGAGCGGTTGGCTTCTGAGAGGCGAAGAACGAAACCGGCTTGTGTGCGCAGCCTTGGCACTGCTAGAGGACGGTGGTTGCAGCTGCCAGCCCTTTCAGTTCACCTCTGGCATGCTTCTGGCAGGCGCTCCAGGACGACTTTCCTGCGTTTTGACATGGTCCTGATGAAGACGAATCTGGAAAATTCTTGTTCGTGCCCTGAGCTTCCAAAATGCGGAGAAGAAGAGCTGTGCTGAGTTGCTCGGGAAGTAAGGACATAGACAGCGCCTTGTGTTTGGGAGTGAGCAGCTGCTGGTTTTTTGCAGTTGACTTCGCTGTGCACTGAATGTCAGGTGGAGCTGTGCACTCTTCTACAACGAGCAGGGCAGCAGAAAACAGAGAGCACAGATGTGTGACAGCAGTTTGAAGCTTGGCTAGGAAAGAGTAGTGTTTTTGGAGTGTTCAGCAAATCCATGTTTCTGGGCAAGGGCGGGATGCGTGCACTGTGCTGGCAAGCTTTCTCCCTGCGAGACACGCTGGAAAAGCTTTTCGCTATGATGCAGTCCGCTAGAGACGCAGACTTCGGCTCTCCGCAGCTGTCCGCAGGAAAGCGGCGGTTGCCGGCGTCTTTCGGCAGAAGCCGCGCTTTGCAGCCTACAAGTGCGGTTCACGTCAGCGGTGCACCTAGTAGCCGCTTCTTCGCCTCCGGCAGCCGGGGAGAGCGGTTGGCTTCTGAGAGGCGAAGAACGAAGCCGGCTTGTGTTCGCAGCCTTGGCACTGCCAGAAGACGGTGGCTGCAGCTGCCTGCGCTGCAATTCACCGCTGGCATGCTTCTGGCAGGTGCTCCAGGATGACTTTCCTGCGTTTTGACTTGGTCCTGATGCAGACGAATCTGGAGAATTCTTGTTTGTACCCTGAGTTTACGAGTTGCAGAGATCTCGATGGCAGCTGCAAAAAAGAAGGGCTGTGCTGAATTGCTCGGGAAGCAAGGACATAGACAGCGCCTTGTGTTTGGGAGTGAGCAGCTGCTGGTTTTTTGCAGTTGACTTCGCTGTGCACTGAATGTCAGGTGGAGCTGTGCACTCTTCTACAACGAGCAGGGCAGCAGAAAACAGAGAGCACAGATATCTGACAGCAGTTTGAAGCTTGCCTAGGAAAGAGTAGTGTTTTTGGAATGTTCAGCAGATCCATGTTTCTGGGCAAGGGCGGGATGCGTGCACTGTGCTGGCAAGCTCTCTCCCTGCGGCACACGCTGGAAAAGCTTTTCGCTATGATGCAGTCCGCTAGAGACGCAGACTTCGGCTCTCCGCAGCTGTCCGCAGGGAAGCGGCGGTTGCCAGCGTCTTTCGGCCGAAGCCACGCTTTGCAGCCTACAAGTGCGGTTCACGTCAGCGGTGCACCTAGTAGCCGCTTCTTCGCCTCCGGCAGCCGGGGAGAGCGGTTGGCTTCTGAGAGGCGAAGAACGAAACCGGCTTGTGTGAGCTGCCTTGGCACTGCTAGAGGACGGTGGTTGCAGCTGCCAGCCCTTTCAGTTCACCTCTGGCATGCTTCTGGCAGGTGCTCCAGGACGACTTTCCTGCGTTTTGACGTGGTCCTGTTGCAGACGAATGTGGCGAATTCTTGTTCGTGCCCTGAGCTTCCGAGAAACAGAGAAGAAGGGCTGCGCTGAGTTGCTCGGGAAGCAAGGACATAGAGAGCGCCTTGTGTTTGGGAGTGAGCAGCTGCTAGTGTATTGCAGTTGACTTCGCTGTGCTCTGAATGTCAGGTTGGGCTGTGCACACTTCTACAACGAGCAGGACATTATAAAACAGAGAGCACAGATATCTGACAGCAGTTTGAAGCTTGCCTAGGAAAGAGTAGTGTTTTTGGAGTGTTCAGCAAATATATGTTTCTGGGCAAGGGCGGGATACGTGCACTGTGCTGGCAAGGTTTCTCCCTGCGAGGCACACTGGAAAAGCTTTTCGCTATGATGCAGTCCGCTAGAGACGCAGACTCCGGCTCTCCGCAGCTGTCCGCAGGAAAGCGGCGGTTGCCGGCGTCTTTCTGCCGAAGCCGCGCTTTGCAGCCTAAAAGTGCGGTTCACGTCAGCGGTGCACCTAGTAGCCGCTTCTTCGCCTCCGGCAGCCGGGGAGAGCGGTTGGCTTCTGAGAGGCGAAGAACGAAACCGGCTTGTGTGCGCAGCCTTGGCACTGCTAGAGGACGGTGGCTGCCGCTGCCTGCGCTTTCAGTTAACCGCTGGCATGCTTCTGGCAGGTGCTCCAGGACGACTTTCCTGCGTTTTGACATGGTCCTGATGCAGACGAATCTTGAGAATCCTTGTTCGTGTCCTGTGCTTCCGAGATGCAGAGAAGAAGGGCTGCGCTGAGTTGCTCGGGAAGCAAGGACATAGACAGCGCCTTGTGTTTTGGAGTGAGCAGCTGCTGGTGTTTTGCAGTTGACTTCGCTGTGCACTGAATGCCAGGGTGAGCTAAGCACACTTCTACAATGAGCAGGGCAGCAGAAAACAGAGAGCACGGACGTCTGACAGCAGTTTGAAGCTTGCCTAGAAAAGAGCATTGTTTTTGGAGCGTTCAGCAAATCCATGTTTCTGGGCAAGGGCGGGATGCGTGCACTGTGCTGGCAAGCTTTCTCCCTGCGAGACACACTGGAAAAGCTTTTCGCTATGATGCAGTCCGCTAGAGACGCCGACTTCGGCTCTCCGCAGCTGTCCGCAGGAAAGCGGCGGTTGGCGGCTTCTTTCTGCCGAAACCGCGCTTTGCAGCCTACAAGTGCGGTTCACGTCAGCGGTGCACTTAATAGCCGCTTCTTCGCCTCCGGCAGCCGGGGAGAGCGGTTGGCTTCTGAGAGGCGAAGAACGAAACCGGCTTGTGTGCGCTGCCTTGGCACTGCTAGAGGACGGTGGCGGCAGCTGCCATCCCTTTCAATTCACCGCTGGCATGCGTCTGGCAGGTGCTCCAGGACGACTTTCCTGCGTTTTGACTTGGTCCTGATGCAGACGAATCTGGAGAATTCTTGTTTGTACCCTGAGTTTACGAGTTGCAGAGATCTCGATGGCAGCTGCAAAAAAGAAGGGCTGTGCTGAATTGCTCGGGAAGCAAGGACATAGACAGCGCCTTGTGTTTGGGAGTGAGCAGCTGCTGGTTTTTTGCAGTTGACTTCGCTGTGCACTGAATGTCAGGTGGAGCTGTGCACTCTTCTACAACGAGCAGGGCAGCAGAAAACAGAGAGCACAGATATCTGACAGCAGTTTGAAGCTTGCCTAGGAAAGAGTAGTGTTTTTGGAATGTTCAGCAGATCCATGTTTCTGGGCAAGGGCGGGATGCGTGCACTGTGCTGGCAAGCTCTCTCCCTGCGGCACACGCTGGAAAAGCTTTTCGCTATGATGCAGTCCGCTAGAGACGCAGACTTCGGCTCTCCGCAGCTGTCCGCAGGGAAGCGGCGGTTGCCAGCGTCTTTCGGCCGAAGCCACGCTTTGCAGCCTACAAGTGCGGTTCACGTCAGCGGTGCACCTAGTAGCCGCTTCTTCGCCTCCGGCAGCCGGGGAGAGCGGTTGGCTTCTGAGAGGCGAAGAACGAAGCCGGCTTGTGTGCGCAGCCTTGGCACTGCTAGAGGACGGTGATTGCAGCTGCCAGGCTTTCAATTAACCGCTGGCATGCGTCTGGCAGGTGCTCCAGGACGACATTCCTGCGTTTTGACTTGGTCTTGATGCAGACGAATCTGGAGAATTCTTGTTCGTACCCTGAGTTTACGAGTTGCAGAGATCTCGATGGCAGCTGCAGAGAAGAAGGGCTGTGCTGAATTGCTCGGGAAGCAAGGACATAGACAGCGCCTTGTGTTTGGGAGTGAGCAGCTGCTGGTGTTTTGCAATTGACTTCGCTGTGCACTGAATGCCAGGGTGAGCTGTGCACTCCTCTACAACGAGCAGGGCAGCAGAAAACAGAGAGCACGGACGTCTGACAGCAGTCTGAAGCTTGCCTAGGAAAGAGCATTGTTTTTGGAGTGTTCAGCAAATCCATGTTTCTGGGCAAGGGCGGGATGCGTGCACTGTGCTGGCAAGCTTTCTCCCTGCGAGACACGCTGGAAAAGCTTTTCGCTATGATGCAGTCCGCTAGAGACGCAGACTCAGGCTCTAGGCAGCTGTCCGCAGGGAAGCGGCGGTTGCCGCCGTCTTTCTGCCGAAGCCGCGCTTTGCAGCCTACAAGTGCGGTTCACGTCAGCGGTGCACCTAGTAGCCGCTTCTTCGCCTCCGGCAGCCGGGGAGAGCGGTTGGCTTCTGAGAGGAGGAGAACGAAACCGGCTTGTGTGCGCAGCCTTGGCACTGCTAGAGGACGGTGGTTGCAGCTGCCAGCCCTTTCAGTTCACCTCTGGCACGCATCTGGCAGGCGCTCCAGGACGACATTCCTGCGTTTTGACTTGGTCTTGATGCAGACGAATCTGGAGAATTCTTGTTCGTACCCTGAGTTTACGAGTTGCAGAGATCTCGATGGCAGCTGCAGAGAAGAAGAGCTGTGCTGAATTGCTCGGGATGCAAGGACATAGACAGCGCCTTGTGTTTGGTAGTGAGCATCTGCTGGTGTTTTGCAGTTGACTTCGCTGTGCACTGAATGTCAGGTGGAGCTGTGCACTCCTCTACAACGAGCAGGACGACAGAAAACAGAGAGCACGCTCCTCTGACAGCAGTTTGAAGCTTGCCTAGGAAAGAGCAGTGTTTTTGGAGTGTTCAGCAAATATATGTTTCTGGGCAAGGGCGGGATGCGTGCACTGTGCATGCAAGCTTTCTCCCTGCGAGAAACGCTGGAAAAGATTTCGCTACGATGCAGTCCGCTAGAGACGCAGACTTCGGGTCTCAGCAGCTGTCCGCAGGGAAGCGGCGGTTGCCGGCGTCTTTCTGCCGAAGCCGCGCTTTGCAGCCTACAAGTGCGGTTCACGTCAGCGGTGCACCTAGTAGCCGCTTCTTCGCCTCCGGCAGCCGGGGAGAGCGGTTGGCTTCTGAGAGGCGAAGAACGAAACCGGCTTGTGTGCGCAGCCTTGGCACTGCTAGAGGACGGTGGCTGCAGCTGCCTGCGCTTTCAATTCATCTCTGGCATGCTTCTCGCAGGTGCTCCAGGACGACTTTCCTGCGTTTTGACTTGGTCCTGATGCAGACGAATCTGGAGAATTCTTGTTCGTGCCCTGAGCTTCCGAGATGCAGAGAAGAAGGGCTGCGCTGAGTTGCTCGGGAAGCAAGGACATAGACAGCGCCTTGTGTTTGGGAGTGAGCAGCTGCTGGTGTTTTGCAATTGACTTCGCTGTGCACTGAATGCCAGGGTGAGCTGTGCACTCCTCTACAACGAGCAGGGCAGCAGAAAACAGAGAGCACGGACGTCTGACAGCAGTTTGAAGCTTGCCTAGGAAAGAGCAGTGTTTTTGGAGTGTTCAGCAAATATATGTTTCTGGGCAAGGGCGGGATGCGTGCACTGTGCTGGCAAGCTTTCTCCCTGCGAGACACGCTGGAAAAGATTTCGCTACGATGCAGTCCGCTAGAGACGCAGACTTCGGCTCTCCGCAGCTGTCCGCAGGAAAGCGGCGGTTGCCGGCGTCTTTCTGCCGAAGCCGCGCTTTGCAGCCTACAAGTGCGGTTCACGTCAGCGGTGCACCTAGTAGCCGCTTCTTTGCCTCTGGCACCTGGGAAGAGCGGTTGGCTTCTGAGAGGCGAAGAACGAAACCGGCTTGTGTGCGCAGCCTTGGCACTGCTAGAGGACGGTGGTTGCAGCTGCCAGCCCTTTCAGTTCACCTCTGGCATGCTTCTGGCAGGTGCTCCAGGACGACTTTCCTGCGTTTTGACTTGGTCCTGATGAAGACGAATCTGGAGAATTCTTGTTCGTGCCCTGAGTTTCCGAGATGCAGAGAAGAAGGGCTGCGCTGAGTTGCTCGGGAAGTAAGGACATGGACAGCGCCTTGTGTTTGGGAGTGAGCAGCTGCTGGTTTTTTGCAGTTGACTTCGCTGTGCACTGAATGTCAGGTGGAGCTGTGCACTCTTCTACAACGAGCAGGGCAGCAGAAAACAGAGAGCACAGATGTCTGACAGCAGTTTGAAGCTTGCCTAGGAAAGAGTAGTGTTTTTGGAGTGTTCAGCAAATCCATGTTTCTGGGCAAGGGCGGGATGCGTGCACTGTGCTGGCAAGCTTTCTCCCTGCGAGACACGCTGGAAAAGCTTTTCGCTATGATGCAGTTCGCTAGAGACGCAGACTTCGGCTCTCCGCAGCTGTCTGCAGGAAAGCGGCGGTTGCCGGCGTCTTTCGGCAGAAGCCGCGCTTTGCAGCCTACAAGTGCGGTTCACGTCAGCGGTGCACCTAGTAGCCGCTTCTTTGCCTCCGGCAGCCGGGGAGAGCGGTTGGCTTCTGAGAGGCGAAGAACGAAACCGGCTTGTGTGCGCAGCCTTGGCACTGCTAGAGGACGGTGGTTGCAGCTGCCAGCCCTTTCAGTTCACCTCTGGGCTACTTCTGGCAGGTGCTCCAGGACGACATTCCTGCGTTTTGACTTGGTGTTGATGCAGACGAATCTGGAGAATTCTTGTTCGTGCCCTGAGCTTCTGAGATGCAAAGAAGGGCTGCGCTGAGTTGCTCGGGAAGCAAGGACATAGACAGCGCCTTGTGTTTTGGAGTGAGCAGCTGCTGGTGTTTTGCAATTGACTTCGCTGTGCACTGAATGCCAAGGTGAGCTGTGCACTCCTCTACAACGAGCAGGGCAGCAGAAAACAGAGAGCACGGATGTCTGACAGCAGTCTGAAGCTTGCCTAGGAAAGAGCAGTGTTTTTGGAGTGTTCAGCAAATCCATGTTTCTGGGCAAGGGCGGGATGCGTGCACTGTGCTGGCAAGCTTTCTCCCTGCGAGACAGGCTGGAAAAGCTTTTCGCTATGATGCAGTCCGCTAGAGACGCAGACTCAGGCTCTAGGCAGCTGTCCGCAGGGAAGCGGCGGTTGCCGGCGTCTTTCTGCCGAAGCCGCGCTTTGCAGCCTACAAGTGCGGTTCACGTCAGCGGTGCACCTAGTAGCCGCTTCTTCGCCTCCGGCAGCCGGGGAGAGCGGTTGGCTTCTGAGAGGCGAAGAACGAAGCCGGCTTGTGTGCGCAGCCTTGGCACTGCTAGAGGACGGTGATTGCAGCTGCCAGGCTTTCAAGTAACCGCTGGCATGCTTCTGGCAGGTGCTCCAGGACGACATTCCTGCGTTTTGACTTGGTCTTGATGCAGACGAATCTGGAGAATGCTTGTTCGTAGCCTGAGTTTACGAGTTGCAGAGATCTCGATGGCAGCTGCAGAGAAGAAGGGCTGTGCTGAATTGCTCGGGAAGCAAGGACATAGACAGCGCCTTGTGTTTGGGAGTGAGCATCTGCTGGTGTTTTGCAATTGACTTCGCTGTGCACTGAATGCCAGGGTGAGCTGTGCACTCCTCTACAATGAGCAGGGCAGCAGAAAACAAAGAGCACGGACGTCTGACAGCAGTTTGAAGCTTGCCTAGGAAAGAGCAGTGTTTTTGGAGTGTTCAGCAAATCCATGTTTCTGGGCAAGGGCGGGATGCGTGCACTGTGCTGGCAAGCTTTCTCCCTGCGAGACACGCTGGAAAAGCTTTTCGCTATGATGCAGTCCGCTAGAGACGCAGACTTCGGCTCTCCGCAGCTGTCCGCAGGAAAGCGGCGGTTGCCGGCGTCTTTCTGCCGAAGCCACGCTTTGTAGCCTACAAGTGCGGTTCACGTCAGCGGTGCACCTAGTAGCCGCTTCTTCGCCTCCGGCACCGGGGAGAGCGGTTGGCTTCTGAGAGGAGGAGAACGAAACCGGCTTGTGTGCGCTGCCTTGGCACTGCTAGAGGACGGTGGTTGCAGCTGCCAGCCCTTTCAGTTCACCTCTGGCACGCATCTGGCAGGCGCTCCAGGACGACATTCCTACGTTCTGACTTGGTCTTGATGCAGACGAATCTGGAGAATTCTTGTTCGTACCCTGAGTTTACGAGTTGCAGAGATCTCGATGGCAGCTGCAGAGAAGAAGAGCTGTGCTGAATTGCTCGGGATGCAAGGACATAGACAGCGCCTTGTGTTTGGGAGTGAGCAGCTGCTGGTGTTTTGCAGTTGACTTCGCTGTGCACTGAATGTCAGGTGGAGCTGTGCACTCCTCTACAACGAGCAGGACGACAGAAAAGAGAGAGCACGCTCGTCTGACAGCAGTTTGAAGCTTGCCTAGGAAAGAGTAGTGTTTTTGGAGTGTTCAGCAAATCCATGTTTCTTGGTAAGGGCGGGATGCGTGCACTGTGCTGGCAAGCTTTCTCCCTGCGAGACATGCTGGAAAAGCTTTTCGCTATGATGCAGTCCGCTAGAGACGCAGACTTCGGCTCTCCGCAGCTGTCCGCAGGAAAGCGGCGGTTGCCGGCGTCTTTCGGCAGAAGCCGCGCTTTGCAGCCTACAAGTGCGGTTCACGTCAGCGGTGCACCTAGTAGCCGCTTCTTTGCCTCCGGCAGCCGGGGAGAGCGGTTGGCTTCTGAGAGGCGAAGAACGAAACCGGCTTGTGTGCGCTGCCTTGGCACTGCTAGAGGACGGTGGCTGCCGCTGCCTGCGCTTTCAGTTTACCGCTTGCATGCTTCTGGCAGGTGCTCCAGGACGACTTTCCTGCGTTTTGACTTGGTCCTGATGCAGACGAATCTGGAGAATTCTTGTTCGTGCCCTGAGCTTCCGAGATGCAGAGAAGAAGGGCTGCGCTGAGTTGCTCGGGAAGCAAGGACATAGACAGCGCCTTGTGTTTGGGAGTGAGCAGCTGCTGGTGTTTTGCAATTGACTTCGCTGTGCACTGAATGCCAGGGTGAGCTGTGCACTCCTCTACAACGAGCAGGGCAGCAGAAAACAGAGAGCACGGACGTCTGACAGCAGTCTGAAGCTTGCCTAGGAAAGAGCATTGTTTTTGGAGTGTTCAGCAAATCCATGTTTCTGGGCAAGGGCGGGATGCGTGCACTGTGCTGGCAAGCTTTCTCCCTGCGAGACACGCTGGAAAAGCTTTTCGCTATGATGCAGTCTGCTAGAGACGCAGACTCAGGCTCTAGGCAGCTGTCCGCAGGGAAGCGGCGGTTGCCGGCGTCTTTCTGCCGAAGCCGCGCTTTGCAGCCTACAAGTGCGGTTCACGTCAGCGGTGCACCTAGTAGCCGCTTCTTCGCCTCCGGCAGCCGGGGAGAGCGGTTGGCTTCTGAGAGGAGGAGAACGAAACCGGCTTGTGTGCGCAGCCTTGGCACTGCTAGAGGACGGTGGTTGCAGCTGCCAGCCCTTTCAGTTCACCTCTGGCACGCATCTGGCAGGCGCTCCAGGACGACATTCCTGCGTTTTGACTTGGTCTTGATGCAGACGAATCTGGAGAATTCTTGTTCGTACCCTGAGTTTACGAGTTGCAGAGATCTCGATGGCAGCTGCAGAGAAGAAGAGCTGTGCTGAATTGCTCGGGATGCAAGGACATAGACAGCGCCTTGTGTTTGGTAGTGAGCATCTGCTGGTGTTTTGCAGTTGACTTCGCTGTGCACTGAATGTCAGGTGGAGCTGTGCACTCCTCTACAACGAGCAGGACGACAGAAAACAGAGAGCACGCTCGTCTGACAGCAGTTTGAAGCTTGCCTAGGAAAGAGCAGTGTTTTTGGAGTGTTCAGCAAATATATGTTTCTGGGCAAGGGCGGGATGCGTGCACTGTGCATGCAAGCTTTCTCCCTGCGAGACACGCTGGAAAAGATTTCGCTACGATGCAGTCCGCTAGAGACGCAGACTTCGGCTCTCCGCAGCTGTCCTCAGGAAAGCGGCGGTTGCCGGCGTCTTTCTGCCGAAGCCGCGCTTTGCAGCCTACAAGTGCGGTTCACGTCAGCGGTGCACTTAATAGCCGCTTCTTTGCCTCCGGCACCTGGGAAGAGCGGTTGGCTTCTGAGAGGCGAAGAACGAAACCGGCTTGTGTGCGCAGCCTTGGCACTGCTAGAGGACGGTGGTTGCAGCTGCCAGCCCTTTCAGTTCACCTCTGGCATGCTTCTGGCAGGCGCTCCAGGACGACTTTCCTGCGTTTTGACTTGGTCCTGATGAAGACGAATCTGGAGAATTCTTGTTCGTGCCCTGAGCTTCCAAAATGCGGAGAAGAAGGGCTGCGCTGAGTTGCTCGGGAAGTAAGGACATAGACAGCGCCTTGTGTTTGGGAGTGAGCAGCTGCTGGTTTTTTGCAGTTGACTTCGCTGTGCACTGAATGTCAGGTGGAGCTGTGCACTCTTCTACAACGAGCAGGGCAGCAGAAAACAGAGAGCACAGATGTGTGACAGCAGTTTGAAGCTTGGCTAGGAAAGAGTAGTGTTTTTGGAGTGTTCAGCAAATCCATGTTTCTGGGCAAGGGCGGGATGCGTGCACTGTGCTGGCAAGCTTTCTCCCTGCGAGACACGCTGGAAAAGCTTTTCGCTATGATGCAGCCTGCTAGAGACGCAGACTTCGGCTCTCCGCAGCTGTCCGCAGGAAAGCGGCGGTTGCCGGCGTCTTTCGGCAGAAGCCGCGCTTTGCAGCCTACAAGTGCGGTTCACGTCAGCGGTGCACCTAGTAGCCGCTTCTTCGCCTCCGGCAGCCGGGGAGAGCGGTTGGCTTCTGAGAGGCGAAGAACGAAGCCGGCTTGTGTTCGCAGCCTTGGCACTGCCAGAAGACGGTGGCTGCAGCTGCCTGCGCTGCAATTCACCGCTGGCATGCTTCTGGCAGGTGCTCCAGGACGACTTTCCTGCGTTTTGACTTGGTCCTGATGCAGACGAATCTGGAGAATTCTTGTTTGTACCCTGAGTTTACGAGTTGCAGAGATCTCGATGGCAGCTGCAAAAAAGAAGGGCTGTGCTGAATTGCTCGGGAAGCAAGGACATAGACAGCGCCTTGTGTTTGGGAGTGAGCAGCTGCTGGTTTTTTGCAGTTGACTTCGCTGTGCACTGAATGTCAGGTGGAGCTGTGCACTCTTCTACAACGAGCAGGGCAGCAGAAAACAGAGAGCACAGATATCTGACAGCAGTTTGAAGCTTGCCTAGGAAAGAGTAGTGTTTTTGGAATGTTCAGCAGATCCATGTTTCTGGGCAAGGGCGGGATGCGTGCACTGTGCTGGCAAGCTCTCTCCCTGCGGCACACGCTGGAAAAGCTTTTCGCTATGATGCAGTCCGCTAGAGACGCAGACTTCGGCTCTCCGCAGCTGTCCGCAGGGAAGCGGCGGTTGCCAGCGTCTTTCGGCCGAAGCCACGCTTTGCAGCCTACAAGTGCGGTTCACGTCAGCGGTGCACCTAGTAGCCGCTTCTTCGCCTCCGGCAGCCGGGGAGAGCGGTTGGCTTCTGAGAGGCGAAGAACGAAACCGGCTTGTGTGAGCTGCCTTGGCACTGCTAGAGGACGGTGGTTGCAGCTGCCAGCCCTTTCAGTTCACCTCTGGCATGCTTCTGGCAGGTGCTCCAGGACGACTTTCCTGCGTTTTGACTTGGTCCTGTTGCAGACGAATGTGGCGAATTCTTGTTCGTGCCCTGAGCTTCCGAGAAACAGAGAAGAAGGGCTGCGCTGAGTTGCTCGGGAAGCAAGGACATAGACAGCGCCTTGTGTTTGGGAGTGAGCAGCTGCTGGTGTTTTGCAGTTGACTTCGCTGTGCGCTGAATGTCAGGTTGGGCTGTGCACACTTCTACAACGAGCAGGACATTATAAAACAGAGAGCACAGATATCTGACAGCAGTTTGAAGCTTGCCTAGGAAAGAGTAGTGTTTTTGGAGTGTTCAGCAAATATATGTTTCTGGGCAAGGGCGGGATACGTGCACTGTGCTGGCAAGGTTTCTCCCTGCGAGGCACACTGGAAAAGCTTTTCGCTATGATGCAGTCCGCTAGAGACGCAGACTCCGGCTCTCCGCAGCTGTCCGCAGGAAGGCGGCGGTTGCCGGCGTCTTTCTGCCGAAGCCGCGCTTTGCAGCCTAAAAGTGCGGTTCACGTCAGCGGTGCACCTAGTAGCCGCTTCTTCGCCTCCGGCAGCCGGGGAGAGCGGTTGGCTTCTGAGAGGCGAAGAACGAAACCGGCTTGTGTGCGCTGCCTTGGCACTGCTAGAGGACGGTGGCTGCCGCTGCCTGCGCTTTCAGTTAACCGCTGGCATGCTTCTGGCAGGTGCTCCAGGACGACTTTCCTGCGTTTTGACATGGTCCTGATGCAGACGAATCTTGAGAATCCTTGTTCGTGTCCTGTGCTTCCGAGATGCAGAGAAGAAGGGCTGCGCTGAGTTGCTCGGGAAGCAAGGACATAGACAGCGCCTTGTGTTTTGGAGTGAGCAGCTGCTGGTGTTTTGCAGTTGACTTCGCTGTGCACTGAATGCCAGGGTGAGCTAAGCACACTTCTACAATGAGCAGGGCAGCAGAAAACAGAGAGCACGGACGTCTGACAGCAGTTTGAAGCTTGCCTAGAAAAGAGCATTGTTTTTGGAGCGTTCAGCAAATCCATGTTTCTGGGCAAGGGCGGGATGCGTGCACTGTCCTGGCAAGCTTTCTCCCTGCGAGACACACTGGAAAAGCTTTTCGCTATGATGCAGTCCGCTAGAGACGCCGACTTCGGCTCTCCGCAGCTGTCCGCAGGAAAGCGGCGGTTGGCGGCTTCTTTCTGCCGAAACCGCGCTTTGCAGCCTACAAGTGCGGTTCACGTCAGCGGTGCACTTAATAGCCGCTTCTTCGCCTCCGGCAGCCGGGGAGAGCGGTTGGCTTCTGAGAGGCGAAGAACGAAACCGGCTTGTGTGCGCTGCCTTGGCACTGCTAGAGGACGGTGGCGGCAGCTGCCATCCCTTTCAATTCACCGCTGGCATGCGTCTGGCAGGTGCTCCAGGACGACTTCCCTGCGTTTTGACTTGGTCCTGATGCAGACGAATCTGGACAATGCTTGTTCGTAGCCTGAGCTTCCGAGTGGCAGAGAACTCGATGGCAGCTGCAGAAAAGAAATGCTGTGCTGAGTTGCTCGGGAAGCAAGGACATAGACAGCGCCTTGTGTTTGGGAGTGAGCAGCTGCTGGTTTTTTGCAGTTGACTTCGCTGTGCACTGAATGCCAGGTGGAGCTGTGCACTCTTCTACAACGAGAAGGGCAGCAGAAAAAAGAGAGCACAGATGTGTGACAGCAGTTTGAAGCTTGCCTAGGAAAGAGTAGTGTTTTTGGAGTGTTCAGCAAATATATGTTTCTGGGCAAGGTCGGGATGCGTGCACTGCGCTGGCAAGCTTTCTCCCTGCGAGACACGCTGGAAAAGCTTTTCGCTATGATGCAGTCCGCTTGAGACGCCGACTCCGGCTCTCCGCAGCTGTCCGCAGGGAAGCGGCGGTTGCCGGCGTCTTTCTGCCGAAGCCGCGCTTTGCAGCCTACAAGTGTGGTTCACGTCAGCGGTGCACCTAGTAGCCGCTTCTTTGCCTCCGGCAGCCGGGGAGAGCGGTTGGCTTCTGAGAGGCGAAGAACGAAACCGGCTTGTGTGCTCAGCCTTGGCACTGCTAGAGGACGGTGGTTCAGCTGCCAGCCCTTTCAGTTCACCTCTGGGCTGCTTCTGGCAGGTGCTCCAGGACGACTTTCCTGCGTTTTGACTTGGTCCTGATGCAGACGAATCTGGAGAATTCTTGTTCGTGCCCTGAGCTTCCGAGATGCAGAGAAGAAGGGCTGTGCTGAATTGCTCGGGAAGCAAGGACATAGACAGCGCCTTGTGTTTGGGAGTGAGCAGCTGCTGGTTTTTTGCAGTTGACTTCGCTGTGCACTGAATGTCAGGTGGAGCTGTGCACTCTTCTACAACGAGCAGGGCAGCAGAAAACAGAGAGCACAGATATCTGACAGCAGTTTGAAGCTTGCCTAGGAAAGAGTAGTGTTTTTGGAATGTTCAGCAGATCCATGTTTCTGGGCAAGGGCGGGATGCGTGCACTGTGCTGGCAAGCTCTCTCCCTGCGGCACACGCTGGAAAAGCTTTTCGCTATGATGCAGTCCGCTAGAGACGCAGACTTCGGCTCTCCGCAGCTGTCCGCAGGGAAGCGGCGGTTGCCAGCGTCTTTCGGCCGAAGCCACGCTTTGCAGCCTACAAGTGCGGTTCACGTCAGCGGTGCACCTAGTAGCCGCTTCTTCGCCTCCGGCAGCCGGGGAGAGCGGTTGGCTTCTGAGAGGCGAAGAACGAAACCGGCTTGTGTGAGCTGCCTTGGCACTGCTAGAGGACGGTGGTTGCAGCTGCCAGCCCTTTCAGTTCACCTCTGGCATGCTTCCGGCAGGTGCTCCAGGACGACTTTCCTGCGTTTTGACTTGGTCCTGTTGCAGACGAATGTGGCGAATTCTTGTTCGTGCCCTGAGCTTCCGAGAAACAGAGAAGAAGGGCTGCGCTGAGTTGCTCGGGAAGCAAGGACATAGACAGCGCCTTGTGTTTGGGAGTGAGCAGCTGCTAGTGTATTGCAGTTGACTTCGCTGTGCGCTGAATGTCAGGTTGGGCTGTGCACACTTCTACAACGAGCAGGACATTATAAAACAGAGAGCACAGATATCTGACAGCAGTTTGAAGCTTGCCTAGGAAAGAGTAGTGTTTTTGGAGTGTTCAGCAAATATATGTTTCTGGGCAAGGGCGGGATACGTGCACTGTGCTGGCAAAGTTTCTCCCTGCGAGGCACACTGGAACAGCTTTTCGCTATGATGCAGTCCGCTAGAGACACAGACTCCGGCTCTCCGCAGCTGTCCGCAGGAAAGCGGCGGTTGCCGGCGTCTTTCTGCCGAAGCCGCGCTTTGCAGCCTAAAAGTGCGGTTCACGTCAGCGGTGCACCTAGTAGCCGCTTCTTCGCCTCCGGCAGCCGGGGAGAGCGGTTGGCTTCTGAGAGGCGAAGAACGAAACCGGCTTGTGTGCGCAGCCTTGGCACTGCTAGAGGACGGTGGCTGCAGCTGCCTGCGCTTTCAATTAACCGCTGGCATGCTTCTGGCAGGTGCTCCAGGACGACTTTCCTCCGTTTTGACTTGGTCCTGATGCAGACGAATCTGGAGAATTCTTGTTCGTGCCCTGAGCTTCCGAGATGCAGAGAAGAAGGGCTGCGCTGAGTTGCTCGGGAAGCAAGGACATAGACAGCGCCTTGTGTTTGGGAGTGAGCAGCTGCTGGTGTTTTGCAATTGACTTCGCTGTGCACTGAATGCCAGGGTGAGCTGTGCACTCCTCTACAACGAGCAGGGCAGCAGAAAACAGAGAGCACGGACGTCTGACAGCAGTTTGAAGCTTGCCTAGGAAAGAGCAGTGTTTTTGGAGTGTTCAGCAAATATATGTTTCTGGGCAAGGGCGGGATGCGTGCACTGTGCTGGCAAGCTTTCTCCCTGCGAGACACGCTGGAAAAGATTTCGCTACGATGCAGTCCGCTAGAGACGCAGACTTCGGCTCTCCGCAGCTGTCCGCAGGAACGCGGCGGTTGCCGGCGTCTTTCTGCCGAAGCCGCGCTTTGCAGCCTAAAAGTGCGGTTCACGTCAGCGGTGCACCTAGTAGCCGCTTCTTTGCCTCTGGAACCTGGGAAGAGCGGTTGTCTTCTGAGAGGCGAAGAACGAAACCGGCTTGTGTGCGCAGCCTTGGCACTGCTAGAGGACGGTGGTTGCAGCTGCCAGCCCTTTCAGTTCACCTCTGGGCTGCTTCTGGCAGGTGCTCCAGGACGACTTTCCTGCGTTTTGACTCGGTCCTGATGAAGACGAATCTGGAGAATTCTTGTTCGTGCCCTGAGTTTACGAGTTGCAGAGAAGAAGGGCTGCGCTGAGTTGCTCGGGAAGTAAGGACATGGACAGCGCCTTGTGTTTGGGAGTGAGCAGCTGCTGGTTTTTTGCAGTTGACTTCGCTGTGCACTGAATGTCAGGTGGAGCTGTGCACTCTTCTACATCGAACAGGGCAGCAGAAAACAGAGAGCACAGATGTCTGACAGCAGTTTGAAGCTTGCCTAGGAAAGAGTAGTGTTTTTGGAGTGTTCAGCAAATCCATGTTTCTGGGCAAGGGCGGGATGCGTGCACTGTGCTGGCAAGCTTTCTCCCTGCGAGACACGCTGGAAAAGCTTTTCGCTATGATGCAGTCCGCTAGAGACGCAGACTTCGGCTCTCCGCAGCTGTCCGCAGGAAAGCGGCGGTTGCCGGCGTCTTTCGGCAGAAGCCGCTCTTTGCAGCCTACAAGTGCGGTTCACGTCAGCGGTGCACCTAGTAGCCGCTTCTTCGCCTCCGGCAGCCGGGGAGAGCGGTTGGCTTCTGAGAGGCGAAGAACGAAGCCGGCTTGTGTTCGCAGCCTTGGCACTGCCAGAAGACGGTGGTTGCAGCTGCCTGCGCTGCAATTCACCGCTGGCATGCTTCTGGCAGGCGCTCCAGGACGACTTTCCTGCGTTTCGACTTGGTCCTGATGCAGACGAATCTGGAGAATTCTTGTTTGTACCCTGAGTTTACGAGTTGCAGAGATCTCGATGGCAGCTGCAGAGAAGAAGGGCTGTGCTGAATTGCTCGGGAAGCAAGGACATAGACAGCGCCTTGTGTTTGGGAGTGAGCAGCTGCTGGTTTTTTGCAGTTGACTTCGCTGTGCACTGAATGTCAGGTGGAGCTGTGCACTCTTCTACAACGAGCAGGGCAGCAGAAAACAGAGAGCACAGATGTCTGACAGCAGTTTGAAGCTTGCCTAGGAAAGAGCAGTGTTTTTGGAGTGTTCAGCAAATATATGTTTCTGGGCAAGGGCGGGATGCGTGCACTGTGCTGGCAAGCTTTCTCCCTGCGAGACACACTGGAAAAGCTTTTCGCTATGATGCAGACCCCTAGAGACGCCGACTTCGGCTCTCCGCAGCTGTCCGCAGGAAAGCGGCGGTTGCCGGCTTCTTTCTGCCGAAACCGCGCTTTGCAGCCTACAAGTGCGGTTCACGTCAGCGGTGCACTTAATAGCCGCTTCTTCGCCTCCGGCAGCCGGGGAGAGCGGTTGGCTTCTGAGAGGCGAAGAACGAAACCGGCTTGTGTGCGCTGCCTTGGCACTGCAAGAGGACGGTGGCGGCAGCTGCCAGCCCTTTCAATTCACCGCTGGCATGCGTCTGGCAGGTGCTCCAGGACGACTTCCCTGCGTTTTGACTTGGTCCTGATGCAGACGAATCTGGAGAATGCTTGTTCGTAGCCTGAGCTTCCGAGTGGCAGAGAACTCGATGGCAGCTGCAGAAAAGAAATGCTGTGCTGAGTTGCTCGGGAAGCAAGGACATAGGCAGCGCCTTGTGTTTGGGAGTGAGCAGCTGCTGGTGTTTTGCAATTGACTTCGCTGTGCACTGAATGCCAGGGTGAGCTGTGCACTCCTCTACAACGAGCAGGGCAGCAGAAAACAGAGAGCACGGACGTCTGACAGCAGTCTGAAGCTTGCCTAGGAAAGAGCAGTGTTTTTGGAGTGTTCAGCAAATCCATGTTTCTGGGCAAGGGCGGGATGCGTGCACTGTGCTGGCAAGCTTTCTCCCTGCGAGACACGCTGGAAAAGCTTTTCGCTATGATGCAGTCCGCTTGAGACGCCGACTCCGGCTCTCCGCAGCTGTCCGCAGGGAAGCGGCGGTTGCCGGCGTCTTTCTGCCGAAGCCGCGCTTTGCAGCCTACAAGTGCGGTTCACGTCAGCGGTGCACCTAGTAGCCGCTTCTTTGCCTCCGGCAGCCGGGGAGAGCGGTTGGCTTCTGAGAGGCGAAGAACGAAACCGGCTTGTGTGCGCAGCCTTGGCACTGCTAGAGGACGGTGGTTGCAGCTGCCAGCCCTTTCAGTTCACCTCTGGGCTACTTCTGGCAGGTGCTCCAGGACGACATTCCTGCGTTTTGACTTGGTCTTGATGCAGACGAATCTGGAGAATTCTTGTTCGTGCCCTGAGCTTCTGAGATGCAAAGAAGGGCTGCGCTGAGATGCTCGGGAAGCAAGGACATAGACAGCGCCTTGTGTTTGGGAGTGAGCAGCTGCTGGTGTTTTGCAATTGACTTCGCTGTGCACTGAATGCCAGGGTGAGCTGTGCACTACTCTACAACGAGCAGGGCAGCAGAAAACAGAGAGCACGGACGTCTGACAGCAGTCTGAAGCTTGCCTAGGAAAGAGCAGTGTTTTTGGAGTGTTCAGCAAATCCATGTTTCTGGGCAAGGGCGTGATGCGTGCACTGTGCTGGCAAGCTTTCTCCCTGCGAGACACGCTGGAAAAGCTTTTCGCTATGATGCAGTCCGCTAGAGACGCAGACTCAGGCTCTAGGCAGCTGTCCGCAGGGAAGCGGCGGTTGCCGGCGTCTTTCGGCCGAAGCCACGCTTTGCAGCCTACAAGTGCGGTTCACGTCAGCGGTGCACCTAGTAGCCGCTTCTTCGCCTCCGGCAGCCGGGGAGAGCGGTTGGCTTCTGAGAGGCGAAGAACGAAACCGGCTTGTGTGAGCTGCCTTGGCACTGCTAGAGGACGGTGGTTGCAGCTGCCAGCCCTTTCAGTTCACCTCTGGCATGCTTCCGGCAGGTGCTCCAGGACGACTTTCCTGCGTTTTGACTTGGTCCTGTTGCAGACGAATGTGGCGAATTCTTGTTCGTGCCCTGAGCTTCCGAGAAACAGAGAAGAAGGGCTGCGCTGAGTTGCTCGGGAAGCAAGGACATAGACAGCGCCTTGTGTTTGGGAGTGAGCAGCTGCTAGTGTATTGCAGTTGACTTCGCTGTGCGCTGAATGTCAGGTTGGGCTGTGCACACTTCTACAACGAGCAGGACATTATAAAACAGAGAGCACAGATATCTGACAGCAGTTTGAAGCTTGCCTAGGAAAGAGTAGTGTTTTTGGAGTGTTCAGCAAATATATGTTTCTGGGCAAGGGCGGGATACGTGCACTGTGCTGGCAAAGTTTCTCCCTGCGAGGCACACTGGAACAGCTTTTCGCTATGATGCAGTCCGCTAGAGACACAGACTCCGGCTCTCCGCAGCTGTCCGCAGGAAAGCGGCGGTTGCCGGCGTCTTTCTGCCGAAGCCGCGCTTTGCAGCCTAAAAGTGCGGTTCACGTCAGCGGTGCACCTAGTAGCCGCTTCTTCGCCTCCGGCAGCCGGGGAGAGCGGTTGGCTTCTGAGAGGCGAAGAACGAAACCGGCTTGTGTGCGCAGCCTTGGCACTGCTAGAGGACGGTGGCTGCAGCTGCCTGCGCTTTCAATTAACCGCTGGCATGCTTCTGGCAGGTGCTCCAGGACGACTTTCCTCCGTTTTGACTTGGTCCTGATGCAGACGAATCTGGAGAATTCTTGTTCGTGCCCTGAGCTTCCGAGATGCAGAGAAGAAGGGCTGCGCTGAGTTGCTCGGGAAGCAAGGACATAGACAGCGCCTTGTGTTTGGGAGTGAGCAGCTGCTGGTGTTTTGCAATTGACTTCGCTGTGCACTGAATGCCAGGGTGAGCTGTGCACTCCTCTACAACGAGCAGGGCAGCAGAAAACAGAGAGCACGGACGTCTGACAGCAGTTTGAAGCTTGCCTAGGAAAGAGCAGTGTTTTTGGAGTGTTCAGCAAATATATGTTTCTGGGCAAGGGCGGGATGCGTGCACTGTGCTGGCAAGCTTTCTCCCTGCGAGACACGCTGGAAAAGATTTCGCTACGATGCAGTCCGCTAGAGACGCAGACTTCGGCTCTCCGCAGCTGTCCGCAGGAACGCGGCGGTTGCCGGCGTCTTTCTGCCGAAGCCGCGCTTTGCAGCCTAAAAGTGCGGTTCACGTCAGCGGTGCACCTAGTAGCCGCTTCTTTGCCTCTGGAACCTGGGAAGAGCGGTTGTCTTCTGAGAGGCGAAGAACGAAACCGGCTTGTGTGCGCAGCCTTGGCACTGCTAGAGGACGGTGGTTGCAGCTGCCAGCCCTTTCAGTTCACCTCTGGGCTGCTTCTGGCAGGTGCTCCAGGACGACTTTCCTGCGTTTTGACTCGGTCCTGATGAAGACGAATCTGGAGAATTCTTGTTCGTGCCCTGAGTTTACGAGTTGCAGAGAAGAAGGGCTGCGCTGAGTTGCTCGGGAAGCAAGGACATAGACAGCGCCTTGTGTTTGGGAGTGAGCAGCTGCTGGTGTTTTGCAATTGACTTCGCTGTGCACTGAATGCCAGGGTGAGCTGTGCACTACTCTACAACGAGCAGGGCAGCAGAAAACAGAGAGCACGGACGTCTGACAGCAGTCTGAAGCTTGCCTAGGAAAGAGCAGTGTTTTTGGAGTGTTCAGCAAATCCATGTTTCTGGGCAAGGGCGTGATGCGTGCACTGTGCTGGCAAGCTTTCTCCCTGCGAGACACGCTGGAAAAGCTTTTCGCTATGATGCAGTCCGCTAGAGACGCAGACTCAGGCTCTAGGCAGCTGTCCGCAGGGAAGCGGCGGTTGCCGGCGTCTTTCGGCCGAAGCCACGCTTTGCAGCCTACAAGTGCGGTTCACGTCAGCGGTGCACCTAGTAGCCGCTTCTTCGCCTCCGGCAGCCGGGGAGAGCGGTTGGCTTCTGAGAGGCGAAGAACGAAACCGGCTTGTGTGAGCTGCCTTGGCACTGCTAGAGGACGGTGGTTGCAGCTGCCAGCCCTTTCAGTTCACCTCTGGCATGCTTCCGGCAGGTGCTCCAGGACGACTTTCCTGCGTTTTGACTTGGTCCTGTTGCAGACGAATGTGGCGAATTCTTGTTCGTGCCCTGAGCTTCCGAGAAACAGAGAAGAAGGGCTGCGCTGAGTTGCTCGGGAAGCAAGGACATAGACAGCGCCTTGTGTTTGGGAGTGAGCAGCTGCTAGTGTATTGCAGTTGACTTCGCTGTGCGCTGAATGTCAGGTTGGGCTGTGCACACTTCTACAACGAGCAGGACATTATAAAACAGAGAGCACAGATATCTGACAGCAGTTTGAAGCTTGCCTAGGAAAGAGTAGTGTTTTTGGAGTGTTCAGCAAATATATGTTTCTGGGCAAGGGCGGGATACGTGCACTGTGCTGGCAAAGTTTCTCCCTGCGAGGCACACTGGAACAGCTTTTCGCTATGATGCAGTCCGCTAGAGACACAGACTCCGGCTCTCCGCAGCTGTCCGCAGGAAAGCGGCGGTTGCCGGCGTCTTTCTGCCGAAGCCGCGCTTTGCAGCCTAAAAGTGCGGTTCACGTCAGCGGTGCACCTAGTAGCCGCTTCTTCGCCTCCGGCAGCCGGGGAGAGCGGTTGGCTTCTGAGAGGCGAAGAACGAAACCGGCTTGTGTGCGCAGCCTTGGCACTGCTAGAGGACGGTGGCTGCAGCTGCCTGCGCTTTCAATTAACCGCTGGCATGCTTCTGGCAGGTGCTCCAGGACGACTTTCCTCCGTTTTGACTTGGTCCTGATGCAGACGAATCTGGAGAATTCTTGTTCGTGCCCTGAGCTTCCGAGATGCAGAGAAGAAGGGCTGCGCTGAGTTGCTCGGGAAGCAAGGACATAGACAGCGCCTTGTGTTTGGGAGTGAGCAGCTGCTGGTGTTTTGCAATTGACTTCGCTGTGCACTGAATGCCAGGGTGAGCTGTGCACTCCTCTACAACGAGCAGGGCAGCAGAAAACAGAGAGCACGGACGTCGGACAGCAGTTTGAAGCTTGCCTAGGAAAGAGCAGTGTTTTTGGAGTGTTCAGCAAATATATGTTTCTGGGCAAGGGCGGGATGCGTGCACTGTGCTGGCAAGCTTTCTCCCTGCGAGACACGCTGGAAAAGATTTCGCTACGATGCAGTCCGCTAGAGACGCAGACTTCGGCTCTCCGCAGCTGTCCGCAGGAACGCGGCGGTTGCCGGCGTCTTTCTGCCGAAGCCGCGCTTTGCAGCCTAAAAGTGCGGTTCACGTCAGCGGTGCACCTAGTAGCCGCTTCTTTGCCTCTGGAACCTGGGAAGAGCGGTTGTCTTCTGAGAGGCGAAGAACGAAACCGGCTTGTGTGCGCAGCCTTGGCACTGCTAGAGGACGGTGGTTGCAGCTGCCAGCCCTTTCAGTTCACCTCTGGGCTGCTTCTGGCAGGTGCTCCAGGACGACTTTCCTGCGTTTTGACTCGGTCCTGATGAAGACGAATCTGGAGAATTCTTGTTCGTGCCCTGAGTTTACGAGTTGCAGAGAAGAAGGGCTGCGCTGAGTTGCTCGGGAAGTAAGGACATGGACAGCGCCTTGTGTTTGGGAGTGAGCAGCTGCTGGTTTTTTGCAGTTGACTTCGCTGTGCACTGAATGCCAGGGTGAGCTGTGCACTCCTCTACAACGAGCAGGGCAGCAGAAAACAGAGAGCACGGACGTCTGACAGCAGTTTGAAGCTTGCCTAGGAAAGAGCAGTGTTTTTGGAGTGTTCAGCAAATATATGTTTCTGGGCAAGGGCGGGATGCGTGCACTGTGCTGGCAAGCTTTCTCCCTGCGAGACACGCTGGAAAAGATTTCGCTACGATGCAGTCCGCTAGAGACGCAGACTTCGGCTCTCCGCAGCTGTCCGCAGGAAAGCGGCGGTTGCCGGCGTCTTTCGGCAGAAGCCGCTCTTTGCAGCCTACAAGTGCGGTTCACGTCAGCGGTGCACCTAGTAGCCGCTTCTTCGCCTCCGGCAGCCGGGGAGAGCGGTTGGCTTCTGAGAGGCGAAGAACGAAGCCGGCTTGTGTTCGCAGCCTTGGCACTGCCAGAAGACGGTGGTTGCAGCTGCCTGCGCTGCAATTCACCGCTGGCATGCTTCTGGCAGGCGCTCCAGGACGACTTTCCTGCGTTTCGACTTGGTCCTGATGCAGACGAATCTGGAGAATTCTTGTTTGTACCCTGAGTTTACGAGTTGCAGAGATCTCGATGGCAGCTGCAGAGAAGAAGGGCTGTGCTGAATTGCTCGGGAAGCAAGGACATAGACAGCGCCTTGTGTTTGGGAGTGAGCAGCTGCTGGTTTTTTGCAGTTGACTTCGCTGTGCACTGAATGTCAGGTGGAGCTGTGCACTCTTCTACAACGAGCAGGGCAGCAGAAAACAGAGAGCACAGATGTCTGACAGCAGTTTGAAGCTTGCCTAGGAAAGAGCAGTGTTTTTGGAGTGTTCAGCAAATATATGTTTCTGGGCAAGGGCGGGATGCGTGCACTGTGCTGGCAAGCTTTCTCCCTGCGAGACACACTGGAAAAGCTTTTCGCTATGATGCAGACCCCTAGAGACGCCGACTTCGGCTCTCCGCAGCTGTCCGCAGGAAAGCGGCGGTTGCCGGCTTCTTTCTGCCGAAACCGCGCTTTGCAGCCTACAAGTGCGGTTCACGTCAGCGGTGCACTTAATAGCCGCTTCTTCGCCTCCGGCAGCCGGGGAGAGCGGTTGGCTTCTGAGAGGCGAAGAACGAAACCGGCTTGTGTGCGCTGCCTTGGCACTGCAAGAGGACGGTGGCGGCAGCTGCCAGCCCTTTCAATTCACCGCTGGCATGCGTCTGGCAGGTGCTCCAGGACGACTTCCCTGCGTTTTGACTTGGTCCTGATGCAGACGAATCTGGAGAATGCTTGTTCGTAGCCTGAGCTTCCGAGTGGCAGAGAACTCGATGGCAGCTGCAGAAAAGAAATGCTGTGCTGAGTTGCTCGGGAAGCAAGGACATAGGCAGCGCCTTGTGTTTGGGAGTGAGCAGCTGCTGGTGTTTTGCAATTGACTTCGCTGTGCACTGAATGCCAGGGTGAGCTGTGCACTCCTCTACAACGAGCAGGGCAGCAGAAAACAGAGAGCACGGACGTCTGACAGCAGTCTGAAGCTTGCCTAGGAAAGAGCAGTGTTTTTGGAGTGTTCAGCAAATCCATGTTTCTGGGCAAGGGCGGGATGCGTGCACTGTGCTGGCAAGCTTTCTCCCTGCGAGACACGCTGGAAAAGCTTTTCGCTATGATGCAGTCCGCTTGAGACGCCGACTCCGGCTCTCCGCAGCTGTCCGCAGGGAAGCGGCGGTTGCCGGCGTCTTTCTGCCGAAGCCGCGCTTTGCAGCCTACAAGTGCGGTTCACGTCAGCGGTGCACCTAGTAGCCGCTTCTTTGCCTCCGGCAGCCGGGGAGAGCGGTTGGCTTCTGAGAGGCGAAGAACGAAACCGGCTTGTGTGCGCAGCCTTGGCACTGCTAGAGGACGGTGGTTGCAGCTGCCAGCCCTTTCAGTTCACCTCTGGGCTACTTCTGGCAGGTGCTCCAGGACGACATTCCTGCGTTTTGACTTGGTCTTGATGCAGACGAATCTGGAGAATTCTTGTTCGTGCCCTGAGCTTCTGAGATGCAAAGAAGGGCTGCGCTGAGATGCTCGGGAAGCAAGGACATAGACAGCGCCTTGTGTTTGGGAGTGAGCAGCTGCTGGTGTTTTGCAATTGACTTCGCTGTGCACTGAATGCCAGGGTGAGCTGTGCACTACTCTACAACGAGCAGGGCAGCAGAAAACAGAGAGCACGGACGTCTGACAGCAGTCTGAAGCTTGCCTAGGAAAGAGCAGTGTTTTTGGAGTGTTCAGCAAATCCATGTTTCTGGGCAAGGGCGTGATGCGTGCACTGTGCTGGCAAGCTTTCTCCCTGCGAGACACGCTGGAAAAGCTTTTCGCTATGATGCAGTCCGCTAGAGACGCAGACTCAGGCTCTAGGCAGCTGTCCGCAGGGAAGCGGCGGTTGCCGGCGTCTTTCTGCCGAAGCCGCGCTTTGCAGCCTACAAGTGCGGTTCACGTCAGCGGTGCACCTAGTAGCCGCTTCTTCGCCTCCGGCACCTGGGAAGAGCGGTTGGCTTCTGAGAGGAGGAGAACGAAACCGGCTTGTGTGCGCAGCCTTGGCACTGCTAGAGGACGGTGGTTGCAGCTGCCAGCCCTTTCAGTTCACCTCTGGCACGCATCTGGCAGGCGCTCCAGGACGACATTCCTGCGTTTTGACTTGGTCTTGATGCAGACGAATCTGGAGAATTCTGTTTCGTACCCTGAGTTTACGAGTTGCAGAGATCTCGATGGCAGCTGCAGAGAAGAAGAGCTGTGCTGAATTGCTCGGGATGCAAGGACATAGACAGCGCCTTGTGTTTGGTAGTGAGCATCTGCTGGTGTTTTGCAGTTGACTTTGCTGTGCACTGAATGTCAGGTGGAGCTGTGCACTCCTCTACAACGAGCAGGACGACAGAAAACAGAGAGCACGCTCGTCTGACAGCAGTTTGAAGCTTGCCTAGGAAAGAGCAGTGTTTTTGGAGTGTTCAGCAAATATATGTTTCTGGGCAAGGGCGGGATGCGTGCACTGTGCATGCAAGCTTTCTCCCTGCGAGACACGCTGGAAAAGATTTCGCTACGATGCAGTCCGCTAGAGACGCAGACTTCGGCTCTCCGCAGCTGTCCTCAGGAAAGCGGCGGTTGCCGGCGTCTTTCTGCTGAAGCCGCGCTTTGCAGCCTACAAGTGCGGTTCACGTCAGCGGTGCACTTAATAGCCGCTTCTTTGCCTCCGGCACCTGGGAAGAGCGGTTGGCTTCTGAGAGGCGAAGAACGAAACCGGCTTGTGTGCGCAGCCTTGGCACTTCTAGAAGACGGTGGTTGCAGCTGCCAGCCCTTTCAGTTCATTTCTGGCATGATTCTGGCAGGCGCTCCAGGACGACTTTCCTGCGTTTTGACTTGGTCCTGATGAAGACGAATCTGGAGAATTCATGTTCGTGCCCTGAGCTTCCAAAATGCGGAGAAGAAGGGCTGCGCTGAGTTGCTCGGGAAGTAAGGACATAGACAGCGCCTTGTGTTTGGGAGTGAGCAGCTGCTGGTTTTTTGCAGTTGACTTCGCTGTGCACTGAATGTCAGGTGGAGCTGTGCACTCTTCTACAACGAGCAGGGCAGCAGAAAACAGAGAGCACAGATGTGTGACAGCAGTTTGAAGCTTGGCTAGGAAAGAGTAGTGTTTTTGGAGTGTTCAGCAAATCCATGTTTCTGGGCAAGGGCGGGATGCGTGCACTGTGCTGGCAAGCTTTCTCCCTGCGAGACACGCTGGAAAAGCTTTTCGCTATGATGCAGTCCGCTAGAGACGCAGACTTCGGCTCTCCGCAGCTGTCCGCAGGAAAGCGGCGGTTGCCGGCGTCTTTCGGCAGAAGTCGCGCTTTGCAGCCTACAAGTGCGGTTCACGTCAGCGGTGCACCTAGTAGCCGCTTCTTCGCCTCCGGCAGCCGGGGAGAGCGGTTGGCTTCTGAGAGGCGAAGAACGAAGCCGGCTTGTGTTCGCAGCCTTGGCACTGCCAGAAGACGGTGGCTGCAGCTGCCTGCGCTGCAATTCACCGCTGGCATGCTTCTGGCAGGTGCTCCAGGACGACTTTCCTGCGTTTTGACTTGGTCCTGATGCAGACGAATCTGGAGAATTCTTGTTTGTACCCTGAGTTTACGAGTTGCAGAGATCTCGATGGCAGCTGCAAAAAAGAAGGGCTGTGCTGAATTGCTCGGGAAGCAAGGACATAGACAGCGCCTTGTGTTTGGGAGTGAGCAGCTGCTGGTTTTTTGCAGTTGACTTCGCTGTGCACTGAATGTCAGGTGGAGCTGTGCACTCTTCTACAACGAGCAGGGCAGCAGAAAACAGAGAGCACAGATATCTGACAGCAGTTTGAAGCTTGCCTAGGAAAGAGTAGTGTTTTTGGAATGTTCAGCAGATCCATGTTTCTGGGCAAGGGCGGGATGCGTGCACTGTGCTGGCAAGCTCTCTCCCTGCGGCACACTCTGGAAAAGCTTTTCGCTATGATGCAGTCCGCTAGAGACGCAGACTTCGGCTCTCCGCAGCTGTCCGCAGGGAAGCGGTGGTTGCCAGCGTCTTTCGGCCGAAGCCACGCTTTGCAGCCTACAAGTGCGGTTCACGTCAGCGGTGCACCTAGTAGCCGCTTCTTCGCCTCCGGCAGCCGGGGAGAGCGGTTGGCTTCTGAGAGGCGAAGAACGAAACCGGCTTGTGTGAGCTGCCTTGGCACTGCTAGAGGACGGTGGTTGCAGCTGCCAGCCCTTTCAGTTCACCTCTGGCATGCTTCTGGCAGGTGCTCCAGGACGACTTTCCTGCGTTTTGACTTGGTCCTGATGAAGACGAATCTGGAGAATTCTTGTTCGTGCCCTGAGCTTCCGAGAAACAGAGAAGAAGGGCTGCGCTGAGTTGCTCGGGAAGCAAGGACATAGACAGCGCCTTGTGTTTGGGAGTGAGCAGCTGCTAGTGTATTGCAGTTGACTTCGCTGTGCGCTGAATGTCAGGTTGGGCTGTGCACACTTCTACAACGAGCAGGACATTATAAAACAGAGAGCACAGATATCTGACAGCAGTTTGAAGCTTGCCTAGGAAAGAGTAGTGTTTTTGGAGTGTTCAGCAAATATATGTTTCTGGGCAAGGGCGGGATACGTGCACTGTGCTGGCAAGGTTTCTCCCTGCGAGGCACACTGGAAAAGCTTTTCGCTATGATGCAGTCCGCTAGAGACGCAGACTCCGGCTCTCCGCAGCTGTCCGCAGGAAAGCGGCGGTTGCCGGCGTCTTTCTGCCGAAGCCGCGCTTTGCAGCCTAAAAGTGCGGTTCACGTCAGCGGTGCACCTAGTAGCCGCTTCTTCGCCTCCGGCAGCCGGGGAGAGCGGTTGGCTTCTGAGAGGCGAAGAACGAAACCGGCTTGTGTGCGCTGCCTTGGCACTGCTAGAGGACGGTGGCTGCCGCTGCCTGCGCTTTCAGTTAACCGCTGGCATGCTTCTGGCAGGTGCTCCAGGACGACTTTCCTGCGTTTTGACATGGTCCTGATGAAGACAAATCTTGAGAATCCTTGTTCGTGTCCTGTGCTTCCGAGATGCAGAGAAGAAGGGCTGCGCTGAGTTGCTCGGGAAGCAAGGACATAGACAGCGCCTTGTGTTTTGGAGTGAGCAGCTGCTGGTGTTTTGCAGTTGACTTCGCTGTGCACTGAATGCCAGGGTGAGCTATGCACTCTTCTACAACGAGCAGGGCAGCAGAAAACAGAGAGCACAGATGTGTGACAGCAGTTTGAAGCTTGGCTAGGAAAGAGTAGTGTTTTTGGAGTGTTCAGCAAATCCATGTTTCTGGGCAAGGGCGGGATGCGTGCACTGTGCTGGCAAGCTTTCTCCCTGCGAGACACGCTGGAAAAGCTTTTCGCTATGATGCAGTCCGCTAGAGACGCAGACTTCGGCTCTCCGCAGCTGTCCGCATGAAAGCGGCGGTTGCCGGCGTCTTTCGGCAGAAGCCGCGCTTTGCAGCCTACAAGTGCGGTTCACGTCAGCGGTGCACCTAGTAGCCGCTTCTTTGCCTCCGGCAGCCGGGGAGAGCGGTTGGCTTCTGAGAGGCGAAGAACGAAGCCGGCTTGTGTTCGCAGCCTTGGCACTGCCAGAAGACGGTGGTTGCAGCTGCCTGCGCTGCAATTCACCGCTGGCATGCTTCTGGCAGGCGCTTCAGGACGACTTTCCTGCGTTTCGACTTGGTCCTGATGCAGACGAATCTGGAGAATTCTTGTTTGTACCCTGAGTTTACGAGTTGCAGAGATCTCGATGGCAGCTGCAGAGAAGAAGGGCTGTGCTGAATTGCTCGGGATGCAAGGACATAGACAGCGCCTTGTGTTTGGGAGTGAGCAGCTGCTGGTGTTTTGCAGTTGACTTCGCTGTGCACTGAATGTCAGGTGGAGCTGTGCACTCCTCTACAACGAGCAGGACGACAGAAAACAGAGAGCACGCTCGTCTGACAGCAGTTTGAAGCTTGCCTAGGAAAGAGTAGTGTTTTTGGAGTGTTCAGCAAATCCATGTTTCTTGGTAAGGGCGGGATGCGTGCACTGTGCTGGCAAGCTTTCTCCCTGCGAGACATGCTGGAAAAGCTTTTCGCTATGATGCAGTCCGCTAGAGACGCAGACTTCGGCTCTCCGCAGCTGTCCGCAGGAAAGCGGCGGTTGCCGGCGTCTTTCGGCAGAAGCCGCGCTTTGCAGCCTACAAGTGCGGTTCACGTCAGCGGTGCACCTAGTAGCCACTTCTTCGCCTCCGGCAGCCGGGGAGAGCGGTTGGCTTCTGAGAGGCGAAGAACGAAACCGGCTTGTGTGCGCTGCCTTGGCACTGCTAGAGGACGGTGGCTGCCGCTGCCTGCGCTTTCAGTTTACCGCTGGCATGCTTCTGGCAGGTGCTCCAGGACGACTTTCCTGCGTTTTGACTTGGTCCTGATGCAGACGAATCTGGAGAATTCTTGTTCGTGCCCTGAGCTTCCGAGATGCAGAGAAGAAGGGCTGCGCTGAGTTGCTCGGGAAGCAAGGACATAGACAGCGCCTTGTGTTTGGGAGTGAGCAGGTGCTGGTGTTTTGCAATTGACTTCGCTGTGCACTGAATGTCAGGGTGAGCTGTGCACTCCTCTACAACGAGCAGGGCAGCAGAAAACAGAGAGCACGGACGTCTGACAGCAGTCTGAAGCTTGCCTAGGAAAGAGCAGTGTTTTTGGAGTGTTCAGCAAATCCATGTTTCTGGGCAAGGCCGGGATGCGTGTACTGTGCTGGCAAGCTTTCTCCCTGCGAGACACGCTGGAAAAGCTTTTCGCTATGATGCAGTCCGCTAGAGACGCAGACTCAGGCTCTAGGCAGCTGTCCGCAGGGAAGCGGCGGTTGCCGGCGTCTTTCTGCCGAAGCCGCGCTTTGCAGCCTACAAGTGCGGTTCACGTCAGCGGTGCACCTAGTAGCCGCTTCTTCGCCTCCGGCAGCCGGGGAGAGCGGTTGGCTTCTGAGAGGAGGAGAACGAAACCGGCTTGTGTGCGCAGCCTTGGCACTGCTAGAGGACGGTGGTTGCAGCTGCCAGCCCTTTCAGTTCACCTCTGGCACGCATCTGGCAGGCGCTCCAGGACGACATTCCTGCGTTTTGACTTGGTCTTGATGCAGACGAATCTGGAGAATTCTTGTTCGTACCCTGAGTTTACGAGTTGCAGAGATCTCGATGGCAGCTGCAGAGAAGAAGAGCTGTGCTGAATTGCTCGGGATGCAAGGACATAGACAGCGCCTTGTGTTTGGTAGTGAGCATCTGCTGGTGTTTTGCAGTTGACTTCGCTGTGCACTGAATGTCAGGTGGAGCTGTGCACTCCTCTACAACGAGCAGGACGACAGAAAACAGAGAGCACGCTCGTCTGACAGCAGTTTGAAGCTTGCCTAGGAAAGAGCAGTGTTTTTGGAGTGTTCAGCAAATCCATGTTTCTGGGCAAGGGCGGGATGCGTGCACTGTTCATGCAAGCTTTCTCCCTGCGAGACACGCTGGAAAAGATTTCGCTACGATGCAGTCCGCTAGAGACGCAGACTTCGGCTCTCCGCAGCTGTCCTCAGGAAAGTGGCGGTTGCCGGCGTCTTTCTGCCGAAGCCGCGCTTTGCAGCCTACAAGTGCGGTTCACGTCAGCGGTGCACTTAATAGCCGCTTCTTTGCCTCCGGCACCTGGGAAGAGCGGTTGGCTTCTGAGAGGCGAAGAACGAAACCGGCTTGTGTGCGCAGCCTTGGCACTGCTAGAGGACGGTGGTTGCAGCTGCCAGCCCTTTCAGTTCACCTCTGGCATGCTTCTGGCAGGCGCTCCAGGACGACTTTCCTGCGTTTTGACTTGGTCCTGATGAAGACGAATCTGGAGAATTCTTGTTCGTGCCCTGAGCTTCCAAAATGCGGAGAAGAAGGGCTGCGCTGAGTTTCTCGGGAAGTAAGGACATAGACAGCGCCTTGTGTTTGGGAGTGAGCAGCTGCTGTTTTTTTGCAGTTGACTTCGCTGTGCACTGAATGCCAGGGTGAGCTGTGCACTCCTCTACAACGAGCAGGGCAGCAGAAAACAGAGAGCACGGACGTCTGACAGCAGTTTGAAGCTTGCCTAGGAAAGAGCAGTGTTTTTGGGGTGTTCAGCAAATATATGTTTCTGGGCAAGGGCGGGATGCGTGCACTGTGCTGGCAAGCTTTCTCCCTGCGAGACACGCTGGAAAAGATTTCGCTACGATGCAGTCCGCTAGAGACGCAGACTTCGGCTCTCCGCAGCTGTCCGCAGGAAAGCGGCGGTTGCCGGCGTCTTTCTGCCGAAGCCGCGCTTTGCAGCCTACAAGTGCGGTTCACGTCAGCGGTGCACCTAGTAGCCGCTTCTTTGCCTCTGGCACCTGGGAAGAGCGGTTGGCTTCTGAGAGGCGAAGAACGAAACCGGCTTGTGTGCGCAGCCTTGGCACTGCTAGAGGACGGTGGTTGCAGCTGCCAGCCCTTTCAGTTCACCTCTGGCATGCTTCTGGCAGGTGCTCCAGGACGACTTTCCTGCGTTTTGACTTGGTCCTGATGAAGACGAATCTGGAGAATTCTTGTTCGTGCCCTGAGTTTCCGAGATGCAGAGAAGAAGGGCTGCGCTGAGTTGCTCGGGAAGTAAGGACATGGACAGCGCCTTGTGTTTGGGAGTGAGCAGCTGCTGGTTTTTTGCAGTTGACTTCGCTGTGCACTGAATGTCAGGTGGAGCTGTGCACTCTTCTACAACGAGCAGGGCAGCAGAAAACAGAGAGCACAGATGTCTGACAGCAGTTTGAAGCTTGCCGAGGAAAGAGTAGTGTTTTTGGAGTGTTCAGCAAATCCATGTTTCTGGGCAAGGGCGGGATGCGTGCACTGTGCTGGCAAGCTTTCTCCCTGCGAGACACGCTGGAAAAGCTTTTCGCTATGATGCAGTCCGCTAGAGACGCAGACTTCGGCTCTCCGCAGCTGTCCGCAGGAAAGCGGCGGTTGCCGGCGTCTTTCGGCAGAAGCCGCGCTTTGCAGCCTACAAGTGCGGTTCACGTCAGCGGTGCACCTAGTAGCCGCTTCTTCGCCTCCGGCAGCCGGGGAGAGCGGTTGGCTTCTGAGAGGCGAAGAACGAAGCCGGCTTGTGTTCGCAGCCTTGGCACTGCCAGAAGACGGTGGTTGCAGCTGCCTGCGCTGCAATTCACCGCTGGCATGCTTCTGGCAGGCGCTTCAGGACGACTTTCCTGCGTTTCGACTTGGTCCTGATGCAGACGAATCTGGAGAATTCTTGTTTGTACCCTGAGTTTACGAGTTGCAGAGATCTCGATGGCAGCTGCAGAGAAGAAGGGCTGTGCTGAATTGCTCGGGAAGCAAGGACATAGACAGCGCCTTGTGTTTGGGAGTGAGCATCTGCTGGTGTTTTGCAATTGACTTCGCTGTGCACTGAATGCCAGGGTGAGCTGTGCACTCTTCTACAACGAGCAGGGCAGCAGAAAACAGAGAGCACAGATGTCTGACAGCAGTTTGAAGCTTGCCTAGGAAAGAGCAGTGTTTTTGGAGTGTTCAGCAAATATATGTTTCTGGGCAAGGGCGGGATGCGTGCACTGTGCTGGCAAGCTTTCTCCCTGCGAGACACACTGGAAAAGCTTTTCGCTATGATGCAGACCCCTAGAGACGCCGACTTCGGCTCTCCGCAGCTGTCCGCAGGAAAGCGGCGGTTGCCGGCTTCTTTCTGCCGAAACCGCGCTTTGCAGCCTACAAGTGCGGTTCACGTCAGCGGTGCACTTAATAGCCGCTTCTTCGCCTCCGGCAGCCGGGGAGAGCGGTTGGCTTCTGAGAGGCGAAGAACGAAACCGGCTTGTGTGCGCTGCCTTGGCACTGCTAGAGGACGGTGGCGGCAGCTGCCAGCCCTTTCAATTCACCGCTGGCATGCGTCTGGCAGGTGCTCCAGGACGACTTCCCTGCGTTTTGACTTGGTCCTGATGCAGACGAATCTGGAGAATGCTTGTTCGTAGCCTGAGCTTCCGAGTGGCAGAGAACTCGATGGCAGCTGCAGAAAAGAAATGCTGTGCTGAGTTGCTCGGGAAGCAAGGACATAGACAGCGCCTTGTGTTTGGGAGTGAGCAGCTGCTGGTGTTTTGCAATTGACTTCGCTGTGCACTGAATGCCAGGGTGAGCTGTGCACTCCTCTACAACGAGCAGGGCAGCAGAAAACAGAGAGCACGGACGTCTGACAGCAGTCTGAAGCTTGCCTAGGAAAGAGCATTGTTTTTGGAGTGTTCAGCAAATCCATGTTTCTGGGCAAGGGCGGGATGCGTGCACTGTGCTGGCAAGCTTTCTCCCTGCGAGACACGCTGGAAAAGCTTTTCGCTATGATGCAGTCCGCTTGAGACGCCGACTCCGGCTCTCCGCAGCTGTCCGCAGGGAAGCGGCGGTTGCCGGCGTCTTTCTGCCGAAGCCGCGCTTTGCAGCCTACAAGTGCGGTTCACGTCAGCGGTGCACCTAGTAGCCGCTTCTTTGCCTCCGGCAGCCGGGGAGAGCGGTTGGCTTCTGAGAGGCGAAGAACGAAACCGGCTTGTGTGCGCAGCCTTGGCACTGCTAGAGGACGGTGGTTGCAGCTGCCAGCCCTTTCAGTTCACCTCTGGGCTACTTCTGGCAGGTGCTCCAGGACGACATTCCTGCGTTTTGACTTGGTCTTGAGCCAGACGAATCTGGAGAATTCTTGTTTGTGCCCTGAGCTTCTGAGATGCAGAGAAGAAGGGCTGCGCTGAGTTGCTCGGGAAGCAAGGACATAGACAGCGCCTTGTGTTTGGGAGTGAGCAGCTGCTGGTGTTTTGCAATTGACTTCGCTGTGCACTGAATGCCAGGGTGAGCTGTGCACTCCTCTACAACGAGCAGGGCAGCAGAAAACAGAGAGCACGGACGTCTGACAGCAGTCTGAAGCTTGCCTAGGAAAGAGCAGTGTTTTTGGAGTGTTCAGCAAATCCATGTTTCTGGGCAAGGGCGGGATGCGTGCACTGTGCTGGCAAGCTTTCTCCCTGCGAGACACGCTGGAAAAGCTTTTCGCTATGATGCAGTCCGCTAGAGACGCAGACTCAGGCTCTAGGCAGCTGTCCGCAGGGAAGCGGCGGTTGCCGGCGTCTTTCTGCCGAAGCCGCGCTTTGCAGCCTACAAGTGCGGTTCACGTCAGCGGTGCACCTAGTAGCCGCTTCTTCGCCTCCGGCAGCCGGGGAGAGCGGTTGGCTTCTGAGAGGCGAAGAACGAAGCCGGCTTGTGTTCGCAGCCTTGGCACTGCTAGAGGACGGTGATTGCAGCTGCCAGGCTTTCAATTAACCGCTGGCATGCTTCTGGCAGGTGCTCCAGGACGACATTCCTGCGTTTTGACTTGGTCTTGATGCAGACGAATCTGGAGAATTCTTGTTCGTACCCTGAGTTTACGAGTTGCAGAGATCTCGATGGCAGCTGCAGAGAAGAAGGGCTGTGCTGAATTGCTCGGGAAGCAAGGACATAGACAGCGCCTTGTGTTTGGGAGTGAGCATCTGCTGGTGTTTTGCAATTGACTTCGCTGTGCACTGAATGCCAGGGTGAGCTGTGCACTCCTCTACAATGAGCAGGGCAGCAGAAAACAAAGAGCACGGACGTCTGACAGCAGTTTGAAGCTTGCCTAGGAAAGAGCAGTGTTTTTGGAGTGTTCAGCAAATATATGTTTCTGGGCAAGGGCGGGATGCGTGCACTGTGCTGGCAAGCTTTCTCCCTGCGAGACACGCTGGAAAAGCTTTTCGCTATGATGCAGTCCGCTAGAGACGCAGACTTCGGCTCTCCGCAGCTGTCCGCAGGAAAGCGGCGGTTGCCGGCGTCTTTCTGCCGAAGCCACGCTTTGCAGCCTACAAGTGCGGTTCACGTCAGCGGTGCACCTAGTAGCCGCTTCTTCGCCTCCGGCAGCCGGGGAGAGCGGTTGGCTTCTGAGAGGAGGAGAACGAAACCGGCTTGTGTGCGCTGCCTTGGCACTGCTAGAGGACGGTGGTTGCAGCTGCCAGCCCTTTCAGTTCACCTCTGGCACGCATCTGGCAGGCGCTCCAGGACGACATTCCTACGTTCTGACTTGGTCTTGATGCAGACGAATCTGGAGAATTCTTGTTCGTACCCTGAGTTTACGAGTTGCAGAGATCTCGATGGCAGCTGCAGAGAAGAAGAGCTGTGCTGAATTGCTCGGGATGCAAGGACATAGACAGCGCCTTGTGTTTGGGAGTGAGCAGCTGCTGGTGTTTTGCAGTTGACTTCGCTGTGCACTGAATGTCAGGTGGAGCTGTGCACTCCTCTACAACGAGCAGGAAGACAGAAAACAGAGAGCACGCTCGTCTGACAGCAGTTTGAAGCTTGCCTAGGAAAGAGTAGTGTTTTTGGAATGTTCAGCAAATCCATGTTTCTTGGTAAGGGCGGGATGCGTGCACTGTGCTGGCAAGCTTTCTCCCTGCGAGACATGCTGGAAAAGCTTTTCGCTATGATGCAGTCCGCTAGAGACGCAGACTTCGGCTCTCCGCAGCTGTCCGCAGGAAAGCGGCGGTTGCCGGCGTCTTTCGGCAGAAGCCGCGCTTTGCAGCCTACAAGTGCGGTTCACGTCAGCAATGCACCTAGTAGCCGCTTCTTCGCCTCCGGCAGCCGGGGAGAGCGGTTGGCTTCTGAGAGGCGAAGAACGAAACCGGCTTGTGTGCGCTGCCTTGGCACTGCTAGAGGACGGTGGCTGCCGCTGCCTGCGCTTTCAGTTTACCGCTGGCATGCTTCTGGCAGGTGCTCCAGGACGACTTTCCTGCGTTTTGACTTGGTCCTGATGCAGACGAATCTGGAGAATTCTTGTTCGTGCCCTGAGCTTCCGAGATGCAGAGAAGAAGGGCTGCGCTGAGTTGCTCGGGAAGCAAGGACATAGACAGCGCCTTGTGTTTGGGAGTGAGCAGCTGCTGGTGTTTTGCAATTGACTTCGCTGTGCACTGAATGTCAGGGTGAGCTGTGCACTCCTCTACAACGAGCAGGGCAGCAGAAAACAGAGAGCACGGACGTCTGACAGCAGTCTGAAGCTTGCCTAGGAAAGAGCAGTGTTTTTGGAGTGTTCAGCAAATCCATGTTTCTGGGCAAGGGCGGGATGCGTGCACTGTGCTGGCAAGCTTTCTCCCTGCGAGACACGCTGGAAAAGCTTTTCGCTATGATGCAGTCCGCTAGAGACGCAGACTCAGGCTCTAGGCAGCTGTCCGCAGGGAAGCGGCGGTTGCCGGCGTCTTTCTGCCGAAGTCGCGCTTTGCAGCCTACAAGTGCGGTTCACGTCAGCGGTGCACCTAGTAGCCGCTTCTTCGCCTCCGGCAGCCGGGGAGAGCGGTTGGCTTCTGAGAGGAGGAGAACGAAACCGGCTTGTGTGCGCTGCCTTGGCACTGCTAGAGGACGGTGGTTGCAGCTGCCAGCCCTTTCAGTTCACCTCTGGCACGCATCTGGCAGGCGCTCCAGGACGACATTCCTGCGTTTTGACTTGGTCCTGATGCAGACGATCCTGGAGAATTCTTGCTCGTACCCTGAGTTTACGAGTTGCAGAGATCTCGATGGCAGCTGCAGAGAAGAAGAGCTGTGCTGAATTGCTCGGGATGCAAGGACATAGACAGCGCCTTGTGTTTGGTAGTGAGCATCTGCTGGTGTTTTGCAGTTGACTTCGCTGTGCACTGAATATCAGGTGGAGCTGTGCACTCCTCTACAACGAGCAGGACGACAGAAAACAGAGAGCACGCTCGTCTGACAGCAGTTTGAAGCTTGCCTAGGAAAGAGCAGTGTTTTTGGAGTGTTCAGCAAATATATGTTTCTGGGCAAGGGCGGGATGCGTGCACTGTGCATGCAAGCTTTCTCCCTGCGAGACACGCTGGAAAAGATTTCGCTACGATGCAGTCCGCTAGAGACGCAGACTTCGGCTCTCCGCAGCTGTCCTCAGGAAAGCGGCGGTTGCCGGCGTCTTTCTGCCGAAGCCGCGCTTTGCAGCCTACAAGTGCGGTTCACGTCAGCGGTGCACTTAATAGCCGCTTCTTTGCCTCCGGCACCTGGGAAGAGCGGTTGGCTTCTGAGAGGCGAAGAACGAAACCGGCTTGTGTGCGCAGCCTTGGCACTGCTAGAGGACGGTGGTTGCAGCTGCCAGCCCTTTCAGTTCACCTCTGGCATGCTTCTGGCAGGCGCTCCAGGACGACTTTCCTGCGTTTTGACTTGGTCCTGATGAAGACGAATCTGGAGAATTCTTGTTCGTGCCCTGAGCTTCCAAAATGCGGAGAAGAAGGGCTGCGCTGAGTTGCTCGGGAAGTAAGGACATAGACAGCGCCTTGTGTTTGGGAGTGAGCAGCTGCTGGTGTTTTGCAATTGACTTCGCTGTGCACTGAATGCCAGGGTGAGCTGTGCACTCCTCTACAACGAGCAGGGCAGCAGAAAACAGAGAGCACGGACGTCTGACAGCAGTCTGAAGCTTGCCTAGGAAAGAGCAGTGTTTTTGGAGTGTTCAGCAAATCCATGTTTCTGGGCAAGGGCGGGATGCGTGCACTGTGCTGGCAAGCTTTCTCCCTGCGAGACACGCTGGAAAAGCTTTTCGCTATGATGCAGTCCGCTAGAGACGCAGACTTCGGCTCTCCGCAGCTGTCCGCAGGGAAGCGGCGGTTGCCGGCGTCTTTCGGCAGAAGCCGCGCTTTGCAGCCTACAAGTGCGGTTCACGTCAGCGGTGCACCTAGTAGCCGCTTCTTCGCCTCCGGCAGCCGGGGAGAGCGGTTGGCTTCTGAGAGGCGAAGAACGAAGCCGGCTTGTGTTCGCAGCCTTGGCACTGCCAGAAGACGGTGGTTGCAGCTGCCTGCGCTGCAATTCACCGCTGGCATGCTTCTGGCAGGCGCTTCAGGACGACTTTCCTGCGTTTCGACTTGGTCCTGATGCAGACGAATCTGGAGAATTCTTGTTTGTACCCTGAGTTTACGAGTTGCAGAGATCTCGATGGCAGCTGCAAAAAAGAAGGGCTGTGCTGAATTGCTCGGGAAGCAAGGACATAGACAGCGCCTTGTGTTTGGGAGTGAGCAGCTGCTGGTTTTTTGCAGTTGACTTCGCTGTGCACTGAATGCCAGGGTGAGCTGTGCACTCCTCTACAACGAGCAGGGCAGCAGAAAACAGAGAGCACGGACGTCTGACAGCAGTCTGAAGCTTGCCTAGGAAAGAGCAGTGTTTTTGGAGTGTTCAGCAAATCCATGTTTCTGGGCAAGGGCGGGATGCGTGCACTGTGCTGGCAAGCTTTCTCCCTGCGAGACACGCTGGAAAAGCTTTTCGCTATGATGCAGTCCGCTAGAGACGCAGACTTCGGCTCTCCGCAGCTGTCCGCAGGGAAGCGGCGGTTGCCGGCGTCTTTCGGCAGAAGCCGCGCTTTGCAGCCTACAAGTGCGGTTCACGTCAGCGGTGCACCTAGTAGCCGCTTCTTCGCCTCCGGCAGCCGGGGAGAGCGGTTGGCTTCTGAGAGGCGAAGAACGAAGCCGGCTTGTGTTCGCAGCCTTGGCACTGCCAGAAGACGGTGGTTGCAGCTGCCTGCGCTGCAATTCACCGCTGGCATGCTTCTGGCAGGCGCTTCAGGACGACTTTCCTGCGTTTCGACTTGGTCCTGATGCAGACGAATCTGGAGAATTCTTGTTTGTACCCTGAGTTTACGAGTTGCAGAGATCTCGATGGCAGCTGCAGAGAAGAAGGGCTGTGCTGAATTGCTCGGGAAGCAAGGACATAGACAGCGCCTTGTGTTTGGGAGTGAGCATCTGCTGGTGTTTTGCAATTGACTTCGCTGTGCACTGAATGCCAGGGTGAGCTGTGCACTCTTCTACAACGAGCAGGGCAGCAGAAAACAGAGAGCACAGATGTCTGACAGCAGTTTGAAGCTTGCCTAGGAAAGAGCAGTGTTTTTGGAGTGTTCAGCAAATATATGTTTCTGGGCAAGGGCGGGATGCGTGCACTGTGCTGGCAAGCTTTCTCCCTGCGAGACACACTGGAAAAGCTTTTCGCTATGATGCAGACCCCTAGAGACGCCGACTTCGGCTCTCCGCAGCTGTCCGCAGGAAAGCGGCGGTTGCCGGCTTCTTTCTGCCGAAACCGCGCTTTGCAGCCTACAAGTGCGGTTCACGTCAGCGGTGCACTTAATAGCCGCTTCTTCGCCTCCGGCAGCCGGGGAGAGCGGTTGGCTTCTGAGAGGCGAAGAACGAAACCGGCTTGTGTGCGCTGCCTTGGCACTGCTAGAGGACGGTGGCGGCAGCTGCCAGCCCTTTCAATTCACCGCTGGCATGCGTCTGGCAGGTGCTCCAGGACGACTTCCCTGCGTTTTGACTTGGTCCTGATGCAGACGAATCTGGAGAATGCTTGTTCGTAGCCTGAGCTTCCGAGTGGCAGAGAACTCGATGGCAGCTGCAGAAAAGAAATGCTGTGCTGAGTTGCTCGGGAAGCAAGGACATAGACAGCGCCTTGTGTTTGGGAGTGAGCAGCTGCTGGTGTTTTGCAATTGACTTCGCTGTGCACTGAATGTCAGGTGGAGCTGTGCACTCCTCTACAACGAGCAGGACGACAGAAAACAGAGAGCACGCTCGTCTGACAGCAGTTTGAAGCTTGCCTAGGAAAGAGTAGTGTTTTTGGAGTGTTCAGCAAATCCATGTTTCTTGGTAAGGGCGGGATGCGTGCACTGTGCTGGCAAGCTTTCTCCCTGCGAGACATGCTGGAAAAGCTTTTCGCTATGATGCAGTCCGCTAGAGACGCAGACTTCGGCTCTCCGCAGCTGTCCGCAGGAAACGGCGGTTGCCGGCGTCTTTCGGCAGAAGCCGCGCTTTGCAGCCTACAAGTGCGGTTCACGTCAGCGGTGCACCTAGTAGCCGCTTCTTCGCCTCCGGCAGCCGGGGAGAGCGGTTGGCTTCTGAGAGGCGAAGAACGAAACCGGCTTGTGTGCGCTGCCTTGGCACTGCTAGAGGACGGTGGCTGCCGCTGCCTGCGCTTTCAGTTTACCGCTGGCATGCTTCTGGCAGGTGCTCCAGGACGACTTTCCTGCGTTTTGACTTGGTCCTGATGCAGACGAATCTGGAGAATTCTTGTTCGTGCCCTGAGCTTCCGAGATGCAGAGAAGAAGGGCTGCGCTGAGTTGCTCGGGAAGCAAGGACATAGACAGCGCCTTGTGTTTGGGAGTGAGCAGCTGCTGGTGTTTTGCAATTGACTTCGCTGTGCACTGAATGTCAGGGTGAGCTGTGCACTCCTCTACAACGAGCAGGGCAGCAGAAAACAGAGAGCACAGATGTCTGACAGCAGTTTGAAGCTTGCCTAGGAAAGAGCAGTGTTTTTGGAGTGTTCAGCAAATATATGTTTCTGGGCAAGGGCGGGATGCGTGCACTGTGCTGGCAAGGTTTCTCCCTGCGAGACACACTGGAAAAGCTTTTCGCTATGATGCAGACCCCTAGAGACGCCGACTTCGGCTCTCCGCAGCTGTCCGCAGGAAAGCGGCGGTTGCCGGCTTCTTTCTGCCGAAACCGCGCTTTGCAGCCTACAAGTGCGGTTCACGTCAGCGGTGCACTTAATAGCCGCTTCTTCGCCTCCGGCAGCCGGGGAGAGCGGTTGGCTTCTGAGAGGCGAAGAACGAAACCGGCTTGTGTGCGCAGCCTTGGCACTGCTAGAGGACGGTGGTTGCAGCTGCCAGCCCTTTCAGTTCACCTCTGGCACGCATCTGGCAGGCGCTCCAGGACGACATTCCTGCGTTTTGACTTGGTCTTGATGCAGACGAATCTGGAGAATTCTTGTTCGTACCCTGAGTTTACGAGTTGCAGAGATCTCGATGGCAGCTGCAGAGAAGAAGAGCTGTGCTGAATTGCTCGGGATGCAAGGACATAGACAGCGCCTTGTGTTTGGTAGTGAGCATCTGCTGGTGTTTTGCAGTTGACTTCGCTGTGCACTGAATGTCAGGTGGAGCTGTGCACTCCTCTACAACGAGCAGGACGACAGAAAACAGAGAGCACGCTCGTCTGACAGCAGTTTGAAGCTTGCCTAGGAAAGAGCAGTGTTTTTGGAGTGTTCAGCAAATATATGTTTCTGGGCAAGGGCGGGATGCGTGCACTGTGCATGCAACCTTTCTCCCTGCGAGACACGCTGGAAAAGATTTCGCTACGATGCAGTCCGCTAGAGACGCAGACTTCGGCTCTCCGCAGCTGTCCTCAGGAAAGCGGCGGTTGCCGGCGTCTTTCTGCCGAAGCCGCGCTTTGCAGCCTACAAGTGCGGTTCACGTCAGCGGTGCACTTAATAGCCGCTTCTTTGCCTCCGGCACCTGGGAAGAGCGGTTGGCTTCTGAGAGGCGAAGAACGAAACCGGCTTGTGTGCGCAGCCTTGGCACTTCTAGAGGACGGTGGTTGCAGCTGCCAGCCCTTTCAGTTCACCTCTGGCATGCTTCTGGCAGGCGCTCCAGGACGACTTTCCTGCGTTTTGACTTGGTCCTGATGAAGACGAACCTGGAGAATTCTTGTTAGTGCCCTGAGCTTCCAAAATGCGGAGAAGAAGGGCTGCGCTGAGTTTCTCGGGAAGTAAGGACATAGACAGCGCCTTGTGTTTGGGAGTGAGCAGCTGCTGGTTTTTTGCAGTTGACTTCGCTGTGCACTGAATGTCAGGTGGAGCTGTGCACTCTTCTACAACGAGCAGGGCAGCAGAAAACAGAGAGCACAGATGTGTGACAGCAGTTTGAAGCTTGGCTAGGAAAGAGTAGTGTTTTTGGAGTGTTCAGCAAATCCATGTTTCTGGGCAAGGGCGGGATGCGTGCACTGTGCTGGCAAGCTTTCTCCCTGCGAGACACGCTGGAAAAGCTTTTCGCTATGATGCAGTCCGCTAGAGACGCAGACTTCGGCTCTCCGCAGCTGTCCGCAGGAAAGCGGCGGTTGCCGGCGTCTTTCGGCAGAAGTCGCGCTTTGCAGCCTACAAGTGCGGTTCACGTCAGCGGTGCACCTTGTAGCCGCTTCTTCGCCTCCGGCAGCCGGGGAGAGCGGTTGGCTTCTGAGAGGCGAAGAACGAAGCCGGCTTGTGTTCGCAGCCTTGGCACTGCCAGAAGACGGTGGCTGCAGCTGCCTGCGCTGCAATTCACCGCTGGCATGCTTCTGGCAGGTGCTCCAGGACGACTTTCCTGCGTTTCGACTTGGTCCTGATGCAGACGAATCTGGAGAATTCTTGTTTGTACCCTGAGTTTACGAGTTGCAGAGATCTCGATGGCAGCTGCAAAAAAGAAGGGCTGTGCTGAATTGCTCGGGAAGCAAGGACATAGACAGCGCCTTGTGTTTGGGAGTGAGCAGCTGCTGGTTTTTTGCAGTTGACTTCGCTGTGCACTGAATGTCAGGTGGAGCTGTGCACTCTTCTACAACGAGCAGGGCAGCAGAAAACAGAGAGCACAGATATCTGACAGCAGTTTGAAGCTTGCCTAGGAAAGAGTAGTGTTTTTGGAATGTTCAGCAGATCCATGTTTCTGGGCAAGGGCGGGATGCGTGCACTGTGCTGGCAAGCTCTCTCCCTGCGGCACACTCTGGAAAAGCTTTTCGCTATGATGCAGTCCGCTAGAGACGCAGACTTCGGCTCTCCGCAGCTGTCCGCAGGGAAGCGGCGGTTGCCAGCGTCTTTCGGCCGAAGCCACGCTTTGCAGCCTACAAGTGCGGTTCACGTCAGCGGTGCACCTAGTAGCCGCTTCTTCGCCTCCGGCAGCCGGGGAGAGCGGTTGGCTTCTGAGAGGCGAAGAACGAAACCGGCTTGTGTGAGCTGCCTTGGCACTGCTAGAGGACGGTGGTTGCAGCTGCCAGCCCTTTTAGTTCACCTCTGGCATGCTTCTGGCAGGTGCTCCAGGACGACTTTCCTGCGTTTTGACTTGGTCCTGATGCAGACGAATGTGGCGAATTCTTGTTCGTGCCCTGAGCTTCCGAGAAACAGAGAAGAAGGGCTGCGCTGAGTTGCTCGGGAAGCAAGGACATAGACAGCGCCTTGTGTTTGGGAGTGAGCAGCTGCTAATGTATTGCAGTTGACTTCGCTGTGCGCTGAATGTCAGGTTGGGCTGTGCACACTTCTACAACGAGCAGGACATTATAAAACAGAGAGCACAGATATCTGACAGCAGTTTGAAGCTTGCCTAGGAAAGAGTAGTGTTTTTGGAGTGTTCAGCAAATATATGTTTCTGGGCAAGGGCGGGATACGTGCACTGTGCTGGCAAGGTTTCTCCCTGCGAGGCACACTGGAAAAGCAGGAACAGGGGCTGGTGAGTTTGCTTTCCCAGGGAAAATAGCCGATGTTTCTGCTCACGGAACTGGGGCCCTGAGTAGTCAGCTGATTGCAAAAAACCTGAACATCGAAGGATGGGCCCCATAGAGAATCTGCCTCCACCTCATACTTGTGCTGCCCTGACAGTCCCAGAGGAGCCCTACAAACTGACATCAGGAACCTGGACTGGTGAGTTTTATTTCCCAGGGAAAACAGCCGATGTTTCTGCTCAGGGCCCTGTGCCCCTTAGCAGGGAGCTGACTGCAAAAAATCCGAACATCGAAGGATGGGCCCCATACAGAAGCTGCCTCCACCTCATACTTCTGCTGCCCTGACAGTCCCAGAAGAGCCCTACAAACTGACATCAGGAACCTGGACTGGTGAGTTTTCTTTCCCAGGGAAAACAGCCGATGTTTGTTCTCAGGGCCCTGTGGCTCTGAGCCGGAAGCTGATTGCAAAAAATCCGAACATCGAAGGATATGTCCCATACAGGAGCGGCCTCCACCTCATACTTGTGCTGCCCTGACAGTCCCAGAGGAGCCCTACAAACTGACATCCGGAACCTGGACTGGTGAGTTTTCTTTTCCAGGAAAAACATCCGATGTTTGTGCTCAGGGCCTTGTGGATCTGACCTGGATTCTGATTGCAAAAAATCCGAAGATCGAAGGATAAGTCCCATACAGGAGCTGCCTCCACCTCTTACTTGTTCTGCCCTGACAGTCGCAGGGGAGCCCTACAAACTGACATCAGGAACCAGGGCTGGTGAGTTTTCTTTCCCAGGGAAAACAGCTGATGTTTCTGCTCAGGGCCCAGTGGCTCTGAGCAGGCAGCTGATTGCAAAAAATCCAAACATCGAAGGATGGGCCCAATACAGAAGCTGCCCCCACCTCATACTTGTGCTGCCCTGACAGTCCCAGAGGAGCCCTACAAACTGACATCAGGAACCTGGACTGGTGAGTTTTCTTTCCCAGGGAAAACAGGCGATGTTTCCACTCAGGGCCCTGTCGCTCTGAGCTGGCATCTGACTGTCAGAAATCCGAACATCGAAGGATAACTCCCAGACCAGCGCTGCCCCCACCTCATACTTGTGTTGCCCTGACAGTCCCCGAGGAGCCCTACAAACTGACATCAGGAACCGGGGCTGGTGAGTTTTCTTTCCCAGGGAAAACAGCCGATGTTTATGCTCAGGGTCCTGTAGCCCTGAGCAGGCAGCTGATTGTAAAAAATCTGAACATCGAAGGATGGGCCCCATACAGAAGCTGCCTCCACCTCATACTTGTGCTGCCCTGACAGTCCCAGAGGAGCCCTACAAACTGACATCAGGAACCTGGACTGGTGAGTTTTCTTCCCCAGGGAAAACAGCCGATGTTTTACTCAGGGCCCTGGGCCCCTTAGCGGGGAGGTGTCTGCAAAAAATCCAAATATCGAAGGATGGGCCCAATACAGAAGCTGCCTCCACCTCATACTTGTGCTGCCCTGACAGTCCCAGGGGAGCCCTACAAACAGACATCAGGAACGTGGACTGGTGAGTTTTCTTTCCCAGGGAAAACAGCCGATGTTTCTGCTCAGGGCCCTGTGGTTCTGAGCCGGAAGCTGATTGCAAAAAATTCAAACATCGAAGTATAAGTCCCAGACCGGAGTTGCCGCCACCTCATACTTGTGCTGCCTTTACAGTCCCAGAGGAGCCCCACAAACTGACATCAGGAATGTGGACCGGTGAGTTATCTTTCCCAGGGAAAACAGCCGATGTTTCTGCTCAGGGTCCTGTGGCCCCTTAGCAGGCAGCTGATTGTAAAAAATCCGAACATCGAAGGATGGGCCCCATACAGAAGCTGCCTCCACCTCATACTTGTGCTGCCCTGACAGTCCCAAAGGAGCCCTACAAACTGACATCAGGAACCTGGACTGGTGAGTTTTCTTTCCCAGGGAAAAAAACCGATGTTTATGCTCAGGGTCCTGTAGCCCTGAGCAGGCAGCTGATTGTAAAAAATCCGAACATCGAAGGATGGGCCCCATACAGAAGCTGCCTCCACCTCATACTTGGGCTGCCCTGACAGTCCCAGAGGAGCCCTACAAACTGACATCAGGAACCTGGACTGGTGAGTTTTCTTCCCCAGGGAAAACAGCCGATGTTTTACTCAGGGCCCTGGGCCCCTTAGCGGGGAGGTGTCTGCAAAAAATCCAAATATCGAAGGATGGGCCCCATAGAGAATCTGCCTCCACCTCATACTTGTGCTGCCCTGACAGTCCCAGGGGAGCCCTACAAACAGACATCAGGAACGTGGACTGGTGAGTTTTCTTTCCCAGGGAAAACAGCCGATGTTTGTGCTCAGGGCCCTGTGGCTCTGAGCCGGAAGCTGATTGCAAAAAATTCGAACATCGAAGTATAAGTCCCAGACCGGAGTTGCCCCCACCTCATACTTGTGCTGCCTTTACAGTCCCAGAGGAGCCCTACAAACTGACATCAGGAACCTGGACTGGTGAATTTTCTTTGCCAGGGAAAACAGCCGATGTTTGTGCTCAGGGCCCTGTGGCTCTGAGCCGGCTGCTGATTGCAAAAAATCCGAACATCGAAGGATAAGTCCCATACAGGAGCTGCCTCCACCTCATACTTGTTCTGCCCTGACAGTCCCAGGGGAGCCCTACAAACTGAAATAAGAAACCTGGACTGGTGAGTTTTCTTTCCCAGGGAAAACAGCCGATGTTTCTGCTCAGGGTCCTGTAGCCCTGAGTAGGCAGCTGATTGCAAAAAATTAGAACATCGAAGGATGGGCCCCATACAGAAGCTGCATCCAGCTCATACTTGTGCTGCCCTGACAGTCCCAGAGGAGCCCTACAAACTGACATCAGGAACCTGGACTGGTGAGTTTTCTTCCCCAGGGAAAACAGCCGATGTTTTACTCAGGGCCCTGGGCCCCTTAGCGGGCAGCTGATTGCAAAAAATCCGAATATCGACGGATGGGCCCAATACAGAAGCTGCCTCCACCTCATACTTGTGCTGCCCCGACAGTCCAAGAGGAGCCCTACAAACTGACATCAGGCATCTGAACTGGTGAGTTTTCTTTCCCAGGGAAAACAGCCGATGTTTGTGCTCAGGGCCCTGTGGCTCTGAGCCGGCTGCTGACTGCAAAAAATCCGAACATCGAAGGATGGGCCCCATACAGAAGCTGCCTCCACCTCATACTTGTGCTGCCTTTACAGTCCCAGAGGAGCCCTACAAACAGACATCAGGAACCTGGACTGGTGAATTTTCTTTCCGAGGGAAAACAGCCGATGTTTGTGCTCAGGGCCCTTTGGCCCTGAGCGGGCAGCTGACTGCAAAAAATCCGATCATCGAAGGATAACTCCCAGACAGGAGCTGTCCCCACCTCATACTTGTGCTGCCCTGACAGTCCCAGGGGAGTCCTACAAACTGACATCAGGAACCTGGACTGGTGAGTTTTCTTTCCCAGGGAAAAGAGCTGATGTTTGTGCTCAGTGTCCTGTGGCCCTGAGCGGGCAGCTGACTGCAAAAAATCTGAACATCGAAGGATAAGTCCCAGACAGGAGCTGCCCCCACTGTGGTAGATAGGGACAGGCGGAGCGGAAGACTACTACGGGATGTTATGGAAAGATAGACCCCTCTCCCTCTCTCTTCCCCACTTATCTATTAACCCCTGAAGCCCCAGAAGAATGTAGCCACACCTGCTCTGGTAAATTTCCACTACCCGACTAACCCCTGAGACCCCCAACCCCCCTCTGACGTAGCAAAGACCCCTAAAAACTATTTAAACCCACGAGATAGGATAATAAACGCTTTTCAACCGTCTGCCATATTGGTGTCTGCGTGTGTTGACTAGCCCGAGCAGCCTGGGCGAGACCAGGCTGCCGTGCTGTTCCCTGAACCAGGTCTCTGGTTGTCCTTTATAAAGGCAACATACTGGTGCCGAAACCCGGGAAAAAAGAAAAAAAAATAGAAAAATTCCCCCAGCGGACGGGATACACCTGGACAGAAGCAGCGGCCGGAACGGTTGGACCGTATCTAGGCGCAAGGAGAGACGTCCTCGGGATCCGCGGGCGTCATGGACGCAATAGCAAGGATCATAAGTGCTATTTATTCGCAGTGGGGTATTAGGTGTAAGCTCAAGGATTTTCATCTTGCCATAGCGAGATTGCTTGAGCTAGGGGCAATCGAGCGCCCTGTAGATGTATTACATCCGGAAATATGGGAAAAAGGCACTGCCGCGCTAGCCGAGGACACAAAATCCTCAGGCAGCGGCAAAAACCTTACAGCATGGGGCAAAGTAGAAAAAGCCCTATGCAAAGCGATAGAAGAGCAGGAGACATGGACCGCGGCGCGCACGTGTTTATTAGTTACTCCCAAACTCGGTGTGGGGGCGGGAACGCAGACTGCCCCTGAGAGCGATTCGCCAGGCGGCGGGGACCCGGGGGGGCTCAGCGCGACACCCGCTCCCCCAGATCAGAGCCCACCCCCCCCCGCAGAAACCCCCCGCGACACCCCCGCCGCCGAAAATTCCCAAAAACCCCTCACCGCTCAAACCCCCCGAGAGACTGCAAATTCCTCCGTCCCGCCGCCACCGCCGGCCCGCGATCCGCTGTCGGAGACGCAACAGCACGCGGAGCGCTTCTGGCAAGGGCTGGCGAAAGAAGCCCGAGCCGCCGAAACCGCGGCTTGGGAGGACGGGGCCGCCATGCCGCCCCCCTATCCCTTTGAACATGGCGCCGGGAGCGGCAGAGAGGGGCGGGGCGTAGGCGGTCCCGGCGCGAAAACCTGGGAAGCGCGCGATCTCAGGAATGCGCGTGCGCGGGAGAAGGGGGCGGAGAGCGGCACAGAGCGCAGAGCCAACCAGCGGCCCCGTCTGAAGCTGCCACCATATAAGGGAGAAACCACCTCCCGCGAGGGGTGCGGGAGCGGCGCCACCCCCATGGGGAGGAGCGAGCTCGGGGCCGGACAAAACGGCGCGGAGCCCCGGAAGTACGCTGGCATTTGACTTCCGCCGAAGAGCCTGGCAACAACTCTGCCGGCTCAGAGGAGCCAGCGGAGGCTGACCGGGACCCCAAAACAAAAGATACAGAACCAGCACAGTTTAAAACAAAACCAAATAGAGTTCTAAGCCGCACCGAAAAGCAGTCACAATCGCTAAAGAATGCGGGTCCCAGCCCCCGGAAACACGGAACGGGGGGGGGGGGTGGGCGAACCCAGCCTCCTCGCACCGCAAGCAGCGCCCGTGCCGCAGAATCAGCAGGAGACGCCCCGATACGGGACCCCGAGGTAACCCTGACCATGAAAGTGGAGAGAAAGCCCCCGGGGATGTAGGAGACGTGCTGCCTCTGTGGCAGTCGGGACCCCCACGTGGTGAGACTATGAGAGCCACTGCTGCACACCCACTGCTACCAACCAAACCTGACCCTCAAAACAAAACTAATAAGAGCTGTGAGTCTTATTTGCAGGACACGCTGGTGAACCATCCCCGTAACACAGACACCCTTGCTCCAGAGAGAGATGACGGACCACCAAGCCACCAGACAAAACCTGAGCCTCCCACGGCGGTGAGATCCAAACATGCACAGTGTCTTTCTTCATGCAATTTTGCTGTTTAGAGGCTTGTGGCCAGGGGAACAAGCTGGCCCAGGCCACTACCCTCATCAGCTATTTAGGTGGGTCGTGCAGCATCTATCAAGTAACAAAGTGCTCAAAAAAGTCACCATAATAAATACCCCATCCTTCGTGTTCCACATAGCCAGCCTGTTTAGAAGCTACCTTACTAACCCTAAATAAAACCAAATCAAACCTGACTAACCCCTATTAGTTTTGCTATGATGTTAAACCCACTTTTCTACGAAGGCATTGCTTTAAATACCCCCTTCAGTTACTCCACAGCCAGTGCCCCCCACCAGTGCAGATGGGACACTCCCTCCAGAGAAATCACCCTGAGTCAAATCACAGGACAGGGCAGATGTTCTAGCAATGCGACCTTAGCAAAACAGAGAAGCAACTTCTGCATTAAAGTTGTCAAACCCAACAGAAAAACTAACAAGTGGGTGATCCCATCTGCATCTGGGATGTAGGTCTGCCAAAGGTCCGGAGTGAGTCCTTGTGTGTTCCTTGCCAAATTCAATGACTCTACTGATTTCTGTATTCAAGTTCTGATTGTCCCCAGGGTATTGTATCACTCAGACGAAGAGATATACCATCTTCTCGAAGAACCTAACAGACTCCACAAAAGGGAAATCATCACAGGTATAACTATCGCGATGCTGCTCGGCCTGGGAGCAGCTGGCACAGCCACAGGTGTCTCAGCCATCGCAACCCAACAGCACGGACTCTCTCAGCTGCAAATGACCATCGACGAGGACCTGCAGAGGATCGAGAAATCCATCTCCTACCTAGAGAAATCAGTCTCTTCGCTTTCAGAAGTAGTTTTACAAAATAGGCGAGGTCTGAACCTTTTGTTTATGCAGCAGGGGGGATTGTGTGCAGCTTTGAAGGAAGAATGCTGCTTTTATGCAGATCATACGGGAGTCGTTAAAGACTCCATGGCAGAACTCCGAGACAGACTGGCTCAGAGAAAGAGAGACAGGGAGACCCAGCAGAGCTGGTTTGAATCCTGGTTCAATCAATCACCTTGGCTCACCACTTTAATTTCCGCCCTGGTAGGTCCACTGGCAATACTTCTTTTGGCTATTACCATAGGACCATGCCTGCTGAACAAACTAGTCTCGTTTGTTCAGGCCCGTCTGGAAAGGGCAAACATTCTGTTCATAGGCCACCAACAAATGCTATAAACCAAAAAACTGCAAACACAGTCAGTAGCTAAAGCCTTCAGCACCTGCCTTGAAAAATCTACCCAGATCTACTAAACCACCCTTTCCTTAACAAGTCACAAGTTTGTACCTCACTCCAGGGCCTATACCTACGACTACCTCATTTTGTATGTGATAAGGAGGGGGGAGATGTGGTAGATAGGGACAGGCGGAGCGGAAGACCACCATGGGATGTCACGGAAAGATAGACCCCTCCCCCTCTCTCTTCCCCACTTATCTATTAACCCCTGAAGCCCCAGAAGAATGTAGCCACACCTGCTCTGGTAAATTTCCACTACCCGACTAACCCCTGAGACCCCCAACCCCCCTCTGACGTAGCAAAGACCCCTAAAAACTATTTAAACCCACGAGATAGGATAATAAACGCTTTTCAACCGTCTGCCATATTGGTGTCTGCGTGTGTTGACTAGCCCGAGCAGCCTGGGCGAGACCAGGCTGCCGTGCTGTTCCCTGAACCAGGTCTCTGGTTGTCCTTTATAAAGGCAACACCCCACCTCATACTTGTGCTGCCCTGACAGTCCCAGAGGAGTCCTACAAACTGACATCAGGAACCTGGACCGGTGAGTTTTCTTTTCCAGGGAAAAGAGCCGATGTGTGCACTCCGAGTCCTGTGGTCCTGAGTGGGACGCTGATTGCAAAAAATCCGAACATCGAAGGGTAAGTCCCAGACAGGAGCAGCCCCCACCTCATACTTGTGCTGCCCTGAGAGTCCCAGGGGAGCCCTACAAACTGACATCAGGAACCTGGACTGGTGAGTTTTCTTTCCCAGGGAAAACAGCCGATTTTTGTTCTCAGGGTCCTGTGGCTCTGAGCGGGCAGCTGACTGCAAAAAATCCAAACATCGAAGGATAAGTCCCAGACAGGAACTGCCCCACCCTCATACTTTTGCTGCCGGGACAGTCCCAGGGGAGCCCTACAAACTGAAATCAGGAACCTGGACTGGTGAGTTTTCTTTCCCATGGAACAGAGCCGATGTTTGCGCTCCGAGACCTCTGGCCCTGAGCGGGTACCTGACAAAAAATCCTTCGATGTTCGGATTTTTTGCAATCAGCGTCCCACTCAGGACCAGAGGACTCGGAGCGCACACATCGGCTCTTTTCCCTGGAAAAGAAAACTCACCAGTCCAGGTTCCTGATGTCAGTTTGTAGGACTCCCCTGGGACTGTCAGGGCAGCACAAGTAGGAGGTGGGGGCAGCCCCTGTCTGGGACTTATCCTTCGATGTTCATATTTTTTTTCAATCAGCTCTCCACTCTGGGCCACAGGACCCTGAGCACAAATATCGGCTCTTTTCTCTGGGAAAGAAAACTCACCAGTTCACGTTCCTGATGTCAGTTTGTAGGGCTCCCCTGGGACTGTCAGGGCAGCACAAGTATGAGGTGGAGGCAGCCCGGTCTGGGACTCATCCTTTGATGTTCCGAGTTTTTACAATCAGCTGCCCACTCAGGGGCACAGCACCCCACCCACAATCTGCGGCTCTTTTCCCTGGGAAAGCAAACTCACCAGTCCAGGTTCCTGATGTCAGTTTGTAGGGCTCCCCTCGTACTCACCAAATTTACCTCTTCCTTATGAGAAAATTGTTTTTCTGTGTCAAACCACGACACTGTTGAAGTTACATTATCCTTAAAACATGATCCCTAGTGAATGCTGTGCAGAACAGGGCTGCACAGGGAATTTGTGCACACAAGGCTGCTACAGGGGTGCCTACAACATCCACATATGACATCAGGCCAGTTCCAGAGCTGCCCTGCTGCATATAAGGTGCAGTAATGGGACAGCAGCCCAGCCTGGGACAGTACAGACCCAAATCAATCAGAGCAGAGTCCATTAGCAAATCTTCACTATGCTCTGCAGCTCATTTCAAACTCTTGGGATTTTGAAGGCATACAAAAGTTTCAGTCCTCAGGAAAATCGACAGCATGTGCAATATGTCCAGTAAGGTTTTCTGGATACCAAGTGGTCATCAGACTCTCTGATTCTTTATTTCAATCTTCTCTATTTGTAATCTTGATTTACTTTAGAGGACTTTTGTAGTGTAATGTCTCACTAGGATGAAACGGGATATTAAACCATATGTGGTATATAAATTGTATGTGTTATTGCCAATGACATTATAAAGGGTACACGGAGCATTTAATGGAATACTCTAATTTACATTGTAATGGCTCTATTGCAAACAGGGATATTTGAGGGACATAGGGCACCACAACTGACAGTGTCAGTCACTCAGCTGCTTCAGAGGCAATATATCATCTCCACAACCCTCCCTTTGTCTCTCCTGCAGCTAGTGCTGCTCAGCACAATCATGTTATTTCCTCCTTTACTACTTGCTTGTAGTAGCCAAGTCTAAAAAAGGTAAATTACTTAAGCTGTTTTGCAAAATGCCAGGAATTTTTATTTGTACTATTCTTTTGTAAATCCTTCAAACCAAACTATCTTGCTTGCCTTCTATGCAATTATTTACAGAGGAAAAAATTTCAGCTTGAACAAAGTAACAGAATATCTGAGTGTTACTTTTTGAACTCACAGCAGTATATTTATAAAGGACTCAATTCAGTTTTTTTTAATTACATGAAATAGAAATCAAATTAGGACAAAAAGATTTGAAAAACATTCAGATTACTCAGATAAAAATGCTCATTAAGTAATTTATGAGAAAAACTGAGATGTTCCTCCCTTTCACTACCCCAAAACATACATAAGTTAATACTATTATATAATATTTAAGAATTAAGCTCATCCCTTTAATGCTAGAATTTCACCTTTCAATAGAATACAGTGTCCCTGCTGTAACAGAAATTAATACATAGATGATGTGGAATGGTGCACATATTGTCACAGACTGGCAATCAAAATATGTATAAAAGAGTTTTTATATAATATTTTTTAAATTATGGAAACATGATTTCTTCAAATAATTAATTGAAAAAGAGTTTAAAAAATAGAAAAATAACTTCTGCTTACTGTAGATAAATATGCCTCATTTTAATTTTTAATTTACTTTCACTTCCTATAATAGGCCTATTTTGTTTGCCGAGCAAATTCTTTGTCACTTTTTCCTTTGATTTTGATTGACATATGCACAATTAGAATTGCAGACATGCTAATTAATTTAGCAATTGAACACTATGACTGAACAGTGTTCATTAAATGGAAGAATAAAATTCAATCACAACTAATCAAGTTTAAACAAGTCAGCTTTGTTTCAAAAGTGTGGACTTATTCTAATAAATTGATTTGGATGTATAAGTGTACCATTATTCAAATAGCTCTAAAAGTAACACAGCTCAAAGGAAAATGCCATTTTCTACACCAACAGAGCATGTAATAACTTGTCGCTACAAGTAAAGTTTAAATTGCACAAAGTTGTTCTGTTCTAGTTCCTTGCAAGCTTTGTTCTCGAAGGAATGGGTCATACTTCAGCATGATGCATCATATTGACATGTTGACTGCTTGTTGCAATCCATTTCTAAACCTTTATTTTAAAGGCATAAAAGTCACCTTTCCTTTCCATGGTATGTTCCTTACTTTTAGTGGCCTGCATTGACTGTAAGTACTGAACTGCATTCATCTGCCCACTTAAAACATCCACTCAGAAAGTCTAATATGTACTTTGAAAATCAGTTCACAACTGCTACACACACCTACATCAAAACTCTCTTTAGAATTCACTTAGCTTATAAAAGTACATTTTAATTTCACTATTACAGGAGGGGGAAATGCTTTGAATCTTGTGTTATTTTACATCCCTGACTCAGTAGAAGTTCTATATTATTTAAATGGCTATTGCTGATTAAAAGCATATATGAAGTGAACTCTGTATGGATACTCAGGTGCCACTGCCCCATCAACAAGCTCTTGTGTCAGCCAAAGTACTTGGGAAGACCTCCCCTGAAGATGAGTGCACACACATCTCCTCATATAAACCTGTAGAAAGCTGTCACTCCTGGGCTTCAATGAGCAGTTAGAAGCTTTGAAGAACAATTGCACTTCAGATTAATATTTAAATGAACTCTCTCTTCTAACAGCAATACATCATGTCCCCTTTTTCATCAGAACACTACTTGGAGATATGTCCTTTGCAGTTCATTCCATCCCTGAAAATTCTGGGAACAGAATAACAGTATAGAGTGTGATATGCAGCACTTTCAACATAGGGATAAATAATCACCTGAAGTTCATTTCTGTAAACACATTTGGATCTACAGCTTCAGAGTTATTCTAAAATCTAACCAGTCACAGCTCTTATAAATAAATAATTTTAACCTCTTTCCTTACCTATCATTTGTGAGCAGCTTTTCTCTTCTATGCTTACATAGAAATAAAGGACATCTACAGAGCCTTGATCTTTTAAAAGGCTATTCCAGCCATTTGGGTTCCTTCAGCTGAATAAGCAGGAAAAGGTGTTCCAGAAGAGCAATATTATCTACAACTGGCATTTTAAGACACATCAGCAATGCCTGTCCCTAGGAATGGTTATCTGGCTTTAGGTGTCTAAAAGCTCATATCTAATATGAGCTAATATCTCATAATCAGAGATCTTCATCTTGGCTACCTCTGCATTCAGTGGGTATTCACTTCTGGAGTCTGACCAATCTATAAGACATGTAACTAAAAATGTTGGTATAACTTAAGCATCTCTCACCAAATGCAGAAAACTACCCTAGTTATTTTGAAAAATAGGATTATAAACTAAACCAGGTGAAGCAAATTTCATTCCTAACAGCAGCTGGGAAATACCTCCATTACAATCACTTGCAACACAGCTTGATTTCTGCATGTAATTGTCAAATAGAATGCATTCGATTTAAGTCTTTGTGGAATTTGCATGGGATTAAAGTAAAGCTTGTTGAAACTCCTTAAACTTCCGTGTACGGTTTCATCATTAGCATGGGTTCCAAGTACAGCCTAGGTTGCCCAGCTCAGGGAGTGCAGCAGTATTTCAGACAACAGGAACTCCATGCCCTGTGGATTTCAGTCGCACCCAAAGCTGCGCATTGGGAGCGTGGAAGAGCTCAGGTTTCTTTTGCAAACTAATCAGGAAAGGCTCTTCATTTCCTGGTTGCTGAGACATTTCAGGTCTTAACCTTGTCTAAACGTTCTTCTTGCTTAGTAGCAGTCTGTTGTGTTTCTGTGGCCTTGGCCAATGTTTCTCGTCCCCTTACAGCTGTTATGCTTCCAGAGCAGCTTTTGCAGCTGCTCCCTTGGGAGCTGAGCACACGCCCTGCATTAGTGAGGGAAGCTGCTGCCAAAGCCTCAGGCACTAAAAGAGCCGAGTATTTTAAGAGAGCTGGGAGATGCTGATAAAGCACTTTTTAGTGAAAAATATTACATTTTGAATAATTCAAGAAACTTGAGGTTCCTGCCCCAGGTGCCTCCTGCTACTTGATGTTTCTGCCCCAGCTGGAGAAGCTCTTCTCAGGCAGCTCAGGTCAAGCACAACAAAGAAATTTTGTAGCACTGTCTCACAGCAGATTGAAGCTAAATGTTTGGACAGTTAAACAATATACTTTGTTTCACTTCTCTCAAGAAAACCCAAAAAAACAGCCAATCTAAAAGCAATTGAGAAAATTACAAATGTATGCAGCCATAACAGTGTTGCAACTGATATGGGGCTTTTTGTACCTGAAGATAAATGAAAGCTGCAAAACAAAGATGATGAATATTTACTCAGAGTTTGCAGTAAAGCCCTACATTTTTGCTAACCAGGGGAGAAAAAAAAGGCTAAATTGAAATACTTCACTTATCCTGCTTCTAGCTTCTGAAGAAGACAGCTGAAGGACAAGGCCGCTAATTAACACTAAATTATAATGTAAACCAGCAGGGTACATCATAGCACTTGCTGGACACAGGAGTGTGGCTTTAATTGCTGGAAGCTCAGCATTAGTAATTGTGTGCTCATGCCAGATCCTGAAGCTGAAGTTTGTGCTGTGCTATCTTGGAGGGACACAATGCACCAGTCTTACTGCAAATGCTTTACAATATAAACAGGCCCAGATGCACTAAAGCTGATAGAGCTCTGCAAAACTGTCACAAGCAGAGACTCCTTTTTGCTACAGTTTTTTTTTTTTTTTTTTTTTTTTAATAAGTAGCTTCTGCCAACTGCAGAGACGCAAAGGTGTACAATACAGTATGTTGAAATAAAAATAATTATTGGAATACTGGGATATGGTTTCCTTTCCTTTTCCTTCTGTTCTCATCATAGCTACTTTCTGGTTTTCCCTCCAGGAAGGAAACCTGATTTAGAAACTGGGCTTTTTAATCTTTCCCAGTAACTCTACCTTTTACCTGTCCCAATTCTTTTCACCCCTAGTTTTATTGGTATGGTTTTCTGACCATATTAAGCAAACTAAATAATTCCTCAAGTTATTTGAATTTTATACTGGTACTATCAAATACATGGGGAAATTCTCCTGAAGCTTCCCATGAGGTCTAAAAAGGTCTAAGCCTTTTGTCATCTTGAAGAATTTATTAGCTGCCCAGAAATATATAAACCATTTCATTGTGACTCAAGTAGGATCTGCATCAATACCAATGGGAAGCAGGTCAGCAATGCAAAGGTTGCCTGGTTGCATTCACATTAAAAAAGAGAGACAGATGTTTAAGGCATGTTATAAATGAAAATTTGTCCAGCCAAATTGAAATGAAAAAATGAAATATTTCTTTTGCAATCAAATTCTATCTAGCTAACCACAAGGAAAGAACAGAGCCGAGCCCGGGGTCAGCCCTGGGTGTGCAACAAAGAAGTCAGCCTCAGCAGAGATTTTCCTCTATGCCCACACACCTCCATCCTGGCACAAGTGGGTTTTATAGGAAAAATTCTGCATGAGGCCAAGATTGGAGCAGTCAGTCTTTTCTTCCATTCAGAGTCCATAGGTTAATGAGATTTTCTTCTTTTTGATGATGAGGAAGAATAATTCAGTGTCTGGAGTTGTTGAATCCTTGATGAAATTTACGGGAACACTGCATTCACATGTATCTGCCTGAGGATTTCCATGATATCCATCTCAAGTCGTTCACGCAATGATCAGTGCCTGGGTGTCCCCATATCTCTCCAGATATGGCCCATCTGGCTGAGCCACATCCTTTTACGTGTAAATCGGGTTTCAACATACACCAGGTTTTGCCTTCCAGGGTGGTGAGGAGTCCTAATACAAACGTGTATACTCCAACAAATGTTCAATATCACATGTATCATATTAGAGATGGTGCAAATTATATCTACTACACATAACACATCCCCCACCTTTTATATTAACCCATTAATTTGCGCCCTAATTTTAATTTTATTTCATATAAAGCTACAGAGTGTGTATATAAAGAAACCAGTTTATATATGGGGTTTTTTTCCTAATTCCCCACATTCTAGTCTTCACCTGGGATTTCATGGTAAAATTTGTGGGTCTGTTCCCTTCCCTTTATTTTGTTCCAATTACTCGTTTATCAGCACCCATCCAGTATGGTTTTTTCCCCATTACACACACAGCTAATTTATTCAGGTTATAACACAGTGAATTAACTTAAAAATAAGTGACAAAGACCGACTCCTGCTTCCCACCAATCCATACAGTACGATTACATTTATTACAAGCTGGAATTGAGATTTCCCCCATGCTCCTTTGGTGCAATTTATGTGCTGACTGCCCATTTTCAAGGTATGTTTTTGGTTTTTCTTTGAATTTGTATGCCCCCTGTTGAGTGTTTGTTTTAAAACAAGACTTATTAGGCTTACTCTCACTGCAGTTCCATGGGGTAAGGGGTCCTGGACCTTCTGGGTACCTGCCACTGGGTCCCCCCATCTCAGGATTAGGAAGGTTACTGAGGCACGAGGCTAGACTCAGGCTCATCAGGATTACTCCCACTGCTAGGATTTCTTTGCTATTCCCAGCACCTGCTGGGATGCCTCCAGCAGCGGGGTAAACCATCTTCTTAGCAGCAGCAATCTTTGTCTGTGATTTCATGCCAAGGCTGAGCTGCATACCTTTGTTTAAAAATGTCCCAGTAGTTTAACAGGATCTGTGCTGCAGGGTACCTTGTGCAACCTATGGCACTCAACAGTAATAATTTTAGCTTTTGCTTGTAACTTCCCCCTTAATCCGTTTTGATATGAACAAAACCACATTATTTAATCCAATTGTAACAATATCAGCCTTGTGGCTAATACCAGAAAATGGTTAGTCAGGTCTTGTTCCTGTTCAAAGCACTTTGCACACAATACACTTGGTCTTATTCCTCCCCAATAATGAGCTACCCAAACTTTATGACAGTATTCGCAAGCGAAATGTACAAAGGGATAACAGTTACACTCTGGCACAAAGCATTTTATTGAGATAGTCATTTACTTGGTGGGGGAGGGGGAAGGGTTTATTTTTCCACTCTGGTGCCTGGACCTGGAGATCGACTTTCTTTACCCTCAACGCATGTGTCCACCCCTTTTCATGTGTCCACCCCTTTTCTGCAGTTCGTATAGCAGTATCTGTAGTTAAAAGGACAATATAGAGTCCCTCCTAATGTGGCGCTAATGTTGCCTCCTTCCATGCTTTTATGAGTGCCCTGTCCCCAGGCTGTATTTTACGTATTGCTGTATCTTATATATCGAGAAGCTGGGGGACTATGCTGCATGATGACCCCCTGCTTTTGCAATTCCTCAAGATTCTTATTTAATGTTATCAGGTATGGTTGTATCTGTCCATCCTCTAATCCCGGATGCCCTACAGGCATACCATGGGCATAAGGCATCCCATATAACATTTCAAAAGGTGAAAATCCCATTTCGGAATGAGGCATAGGTTTTATGTTTAATAAGGCCAACGGGATGCATTTTATTAATGACATTTTTATTTCTAACATCAATTTGGCTAACTGGGCTTTTAACGTTTGATTCATTCTTTCAACTTGCCTGGAACTCTGAGGATGCCATGGCGTGTGATAGCCCCACCGATCACCTAAGGTATCTGCCAATTGTTTGAAAATTTTTGAAGTAAAATGTGTTCCTTGGTCCGAATTATTGCAGCTTGCTAACCCATATTGAGGTATGATTCATTCCAATAAGAATCTCGATACTGTTTGGACTGTAGCCCTGGAGCTTGGGAAAGCCTCCACCCAGTGTGTTAGTTTATCCACTGTGACTAATAAAAATTTGTTTCTCCCAACCTTAGGTGGATTAGTGAAATCTACCTGGATTCTTTCAAAAGGTCAGTAAGCTGCTGGGCAACTCCCCATTGTTAGTTTTCGGGAATTTGCCCTATCTATTTTCTTGCAAATTATGCACCCCTGTACCTCTTGTTTAGCCAATTCGTATATACCTTTGCAGCCAAAGAATCTCAGGAATTGCTCTGCTAGGGCTTGGGCCCCCCAGTGTGTTTGTTGATGCAATCTCCTTAGAATTTTCTTAGCATATTCCTTTGACAGTAATTCCCTCCCGTCTGGTAACTTCCACTTACCTTCTTCCAGATGTGCCCCAATCCTCTGATAATCTTTTATCTCCTTTTTGGAGGGCAGAGAGGGGAATTCTTGGGTTTCCTCTCTGTTCAACTTCTGGGATACTTACCTTTAAAAAGACTGCGCTTTTCACCTCTTTGTCAGCTAAATTGTTTCCCCAAGTTCTGAACTGCATCCCAGCCTGGTGTCCTTTTACATGGACTACAGAAATTGCCTCTGGCCCCCTGATGGCATTTAATATTTCTTCATGAATCAGTCCCTTTCCCCATCTATTTAGCAGACTCCTTTCTTCCCAGGAAGTTCAACAAAGCTATAGTTCCAGTCCTCACTTCTTCCTCCTTAGAGCCAGCTATCAATAAGTCATCTACATATTGCAATAATTTGGTCCCAGGGACTGGCCCAAATTCGCTAAGCACTTTTTCAAGGGCCTGGCCAAAAAGATTGGGTGAGTCTACAAACCCTTGAGGAAGGGATGTCCATCTTAGTTGGTGCTTTCTGTGTGTGTCCAGGTCCTCCCATTGGAAAGCAAAATAATCACAGCTTTCCTCAGCTAGAGGACAAGTCCAGAAGCATCTTTTAGGTCGATCACACTATACCACTTTTCCTCCGGGGACACATTGTTCAGCTGTGGAATTGTGTTATTATATGTTTTATTATGTATAAGTTCATTCCATGTATCCCCCCCACGCTCTGTAGCGACCCCCCAGGTTTTCCCATCTCCCCCCGCGGTTTGCCTTCCCGGGAAAGTGCCACGTCACCGTGTTTACATCCCCCAGACCATCTGTCAGTCACGCGGCGGGGTCGGGAGACGACCGGCGACCCTCCACCTGTCCATCTCCCATTGGATGTACCCCTGCACCCCACTGTCCCCAGACCCCCCCCATGGTGTTATCTCATTGGCTGCCCCGGGTTTCCCCTGTTCGGTACTTATAGCGTGGGTTGGGGACGCCCCGCGCTTTTTCTCCCGCCTGGCCCCTGCGTGCTGCCGCGGCTTTTTCTCCCGCCCAGCCCCTGACTGCCGCGGCCGCTCCGCAACCACCGCCGCTGCCCCGGACGATCACGGCCGCTCTACGATCGCTGCCACAGCCGATCCGCCACCGCCGTCGCTGCCGCTGTCACCACAGCTCCCGCGCGAGCCGGCCACAGCGCCGCAGCTCCGCGCGCCGCCTCTCTTGGCTTGCGGCCAGCTTCGGAGCGCGCCGTCCCGCCCCCAAACCGGCAAGGCGGCACGGACAAACTCTAACTCGGCACGCTGCAGCCTTTTTGGTTTTTGCCTTCCCAACCAAGCCGCAATAAACCAGGATCCTGCCCACGGGGAAAAAAGTCTCTCTCCTTTTATTCGCTGCAGGACTCGCCGCGCTCCCAGACCCATGCAGCACCGGCCGACACCCACGCGGGCTCACCGGAAAACACGGAAATTGCCAGCGCTCCCCCCCCACGGACCTAGCTGGGACAAAAGGGGGGACAAGAGAGCGCTAAGGCATTCAGCAAAGTATATGGATTAGAGACCATGGAAAACAGGGTTTTTGTTCTTTGATTTACTGCTCTTAAGTCTTGTACCAACTGATAATTGCCATCTGATTTTTGAACTGCCAAGATAGGTGTATTATGTCTTGACATGCAAGGCTCTAAGGTGCCCTTTTTTATTAAATCCTCAATTATTGGTTTCAATCCCTTCCTTCCCTCTAGAGGGATGGGATATTGTTTTACCCTTATGGAGTCTTCCGGCCTCTGAATTTCAATTTTCCAACTTATCCTGGAGTGTGCCAGACCCTGGGATCAATCTTCTTTTCATCTTCAGTAGTTAGGTTGTATAAACTTACCATGAGTTGTGAGTCCTTTGCAATTATACTTATTCTTAATATTACCATTAAATCCCTTCACAATAAATTGTATTCCGTTTCTTCTACTAATAAAATATCCCCAACACAGATTTTATTATCAGATTCTATTTCTATGTCTTTTAGGACAAGGACCTGAAAGGGTTCCCTTTTTTCCCAATCACAGTCATAAAATTCTTACCTGTAATACATCCAGGAGGCAGTTGTTGGACTGTGGTTCTCTCCGCTCCTGAATCAACTAAAAAGATTTACAGTAAAAGCATTCAGGAGCACTTATCTGTTTTGTCTTTCTTTTGTGTAGGTCCCGGCTTCCCTGGGGGCTATTGAGCTGGTGTCAGTTTTCCCGGTTTTCCCTGTTTGGGCTTGCTCCTGTTTTTTTTGTTTTGTTTTGTTTTGTTTTGTTTTAAACGATTCCCCATTTTCTTTTTAAAAGCCCTTACATCCCCCGTATTGATGGGAACGTTTACAAACGCGATGACTCCAGGGGCAGTTGGGACTTCCCTTAAAGGGTAGAGACTAGATCTGTCCCTTTCATCATTGCTATCCTCCGTGTTTTCTCTCCTCGTCTTACACCGAGTTCTACTAGCGGGAGGAGATGTGTTTTCCCCAGTGAGAAGTGTGTGTGTGTGTGTGTGTGTGTGTGTGTGTGTGTGTGTGTGCGCGCGCCCGTGTTATGTGCGGGGGGGTGGGGGGGAGGAGAGGTTGAGAAGGTCTTGGTGTGTCTGCAGCTAATATTTGTGCATTAGGTGGCGATGCAGACTGATCCGGAGGTGCTGTTGGTGGGGTTGCCGAGACCTGTCCTTGTGATGGAGGAACTTGGTATGGGGGTGGCAGGTTTCCCAGGGGTTCCCAAGCTTTCCCTGTATTTACCTTGCAGCCAGTGGTCTTAATAGGGAACAGCAGTGCGCTGGCATATTCCCATAGCCTAGCATAATCCGGCTCCTCATTGTCCCCTTCGGCACCACCCCCTCCCCCCCCCCCCCAATTTTAGATGTAAAATGCACAGCACAGCCTTATACTGACCAAAACCAAAAGCAATTCGCTACCGATTTCCAGAAACTGTGGTTGAGAAGCGAAAGCACTTAGATTTCAGCCCTGCATAGTAGCAGCAGCTTGTGCTGCTTTTAAAACTGCCACCTGCAGGAATAGGGACTCCCCCACGCCACATGGCCGAGCAGTGACCAGTGCTGCCCGTGCGTGGCAGGAAAGCTCGGGCCGTGACGCCCCCCGCCGCCCACGTCCCCCGCTGCTATTGGGAGCCGCAGCCGCCTCCCACCACACTAATGGGGTAGGTAGAAACCTCCTCCCCCTCCTGTTCGCACCGCGGGGCAAACCAAAGCCACTCTGCACCACTGTGAAGGGGAGGGTCAGGCAGAACCCCCACTCCTTCCAAGCCGGCACTGCCGTTTCGGCCGCTGCCCCGTGGGTTCTAAACACAGCAGAGCCATGCTACCTGTGGCTGCACCCAACTTGCACGGGGCTGTGCAGCCTTTTCTAACATTCACCCCCAAGGGGCTTTCCCTTGGAATCTCAGGGAATTAGGCTTTTTCACCCTTTCTTGTTTTTGAATGCTTACCTTTTCCTGCTTTCAAGTGTTTACCCTTCCCTGGCTTAAAATTTTTCCCTTGAGGTGCCCCCCGCACCTGACCTTTTCTCCCATATTTGAAAGTTTTCCTTACCATATTCTCTGAGTCAGTGTCTGCAAGTCATTCCAGGGTGTCAGTTGCCTGTGTGCTAAGTGTATACTACAGTCCTGTCCAGAACCGAGCCTTGCCAACCTAGTAACTGCATGGCGAACTGGCCCATGGGTTTTCAGCTGGAAGATGGGTGAGCTCTCTTCTTACCTGTTTTCCTGGGCTCCCTGAGCCCAGAGTCAGTGAAGTTTACTAATTTCTCGAGTCCACGAGAACTTACCTTCCCTCCCCCGACCCAGCTGTGGGTGGATTCCTGTAACTCCCTGAGTTTCAGGTTGTATGCGTGTTGTATGTATACCCAAGTTCTTTCGCTTCCCCCATAGCCGACCACCTCCCTCGCAGGCTAGTGGAACTGCGGTTTATTGGGTCCGCTGTCACCCCGGGACTATGTCACATCTCACACACACACACCCACTCAAACCCCACTCAACCACATGGTACTTACAGCTCCTTTTCCCACATGGATTTTTTGTGCACGTCGATTTTATGAGAGAAAAATTGCTGCTGCAGCCTCGGAGATTTAGCTCTAAGTTCCGAGAGCTCTGGGCCCGTTTAAACCCTTTCCTTATTGTGGCTTTTTGGCTGTTTTTGGAATCTGGTTGGTTCTGTGGAGTTCGTCAGTCCTGTCAGGCTGCTGAAATCAGCGGGGCGCCGCCCAGATCAAGGATAGGGAACCTCCTGGATACCCCCAAACCAGACCGTGTCAGGGTCACCAGATTTGTTATAAATGAAAATTTTTCCAGCCAAATTGAAATGAAAACATGAAATATTTCTTTTGCAATCAAATTCTGTCTAGCCAACCACAAGGAAAGAACAATGCCGAGCCCGGGGTCGGCGCTGGGTGTGCAACAAAGAAGTCAGCCTCAGCAGAGATTTTCCTCTATGCCCACACACCTCCATCCTGGCACAAGTGGTTTTAAAAGCCAGAAGCCTCATCAAATCAGGGGAGCTGGCCGGACAGAACGCACATCCAGTCAATATGATTAATGCAACGTTCTCCGTTTATTCAAGAGAAGATGGCAGATTTTATACACTTCTACATAGTTTACAATTTACAAAGGCATTCTTATTGGCAAGCTAACATTGTTTATCTTTGTCTTAAGGTGGTCAGGCTTTTCGCACTGCAGCTTTACACTATTTCATGCTCGGATAGCTGATTACTTTGTAGTTACCTTAACATAATTTCTGACTGTGCCACAACTGAATTCGCACTGCATCAAAGGCTTCAAGGCCCCATCAAGGCCGCCCATCAGGGGCCCAGCCTGAGTGGGTAGCTCAACTCTCACTCCTGACATAAATCATACTCTCTGTCTCTCAGAAATTCTGTAACAGGTTTTTATAGGAAAAATTCTGCCTGAGACCAAGATTGGAGCAGTCAGTCTTTTCTTCCATTCAGAGTCCATAGGTTAATGAGATTTTCTTTTTTTGGTGATGAGGAAGAATAATTCAGTGTCTGGAGTTGTTGAATCCTTGATGAAATTAACGGGAACCTGCATTCACATGTATCTGCCCAAGGATTTCCATGATATCCCTCTCGGTCATTCACGCAATGGTCAGTGCCTGGGTGTCTCCAAATCTCTCCAGACGTGGCCCATCTCCTGGCTGAGCCACATCCTTTTACATGTAAATCGGGTTTCAACATACACCAGGTTTCGCCTGCGAGGGTTGGGGGGAATCCTAATACAAACCTGTATACTTCAACAAATATTCAATATCACATGTATCATACTAGAGATGGCACTAATTATATCTACTACACATAACAGGTGCTTAAGCACCTTTCCCAAAGGGACCTGACTTCTATGTACATATTAGCAAAGTCTTCAAAGACATTTAAATAGTCACTCAAAAAACTACGGAAGTTGTGCTCAATTGAACGAAGGTAGGCTGAAATAAGAACAAAAAGGTTGATCTGAAAGGGTTTTAATACGCAGAATCTTCTTTTGAATATGGAGTTTAGAAGATAATATATGATTTTAAATTCTGGTGTGGATCATATGTGTGACCCAAGCAATAGTCTCTGTTTATGGACAAAAGGATTATGTACTTTGGAAAAAAAACCTTATGTAATTGTCATATCAGATCCTGGTTAGACACAGAACGTCTGATCCATGAAAACAAAGGCAACAGGAAAATAAAGGAAGAGTCATGGATCATTTGTTCAGTATAGTGCCTTTTTGGGATCTTCTATGTGCTATTAGTTGCTAAGTCTTAGTCAAGATGCTAAATTTCAGCAAGTTCAGAAAGTCTTTTTTGGCCAACTACAAGGCAAGAGGAATGTTGGAGGTAAGTCAGTACTCAGCTAGACTGCTCTGACTCTGTAAGAAAAAGAATAATAAACCTGAGCAAGAAAACACTGACACTGAAAATCTAAGGACAGGGAAGACTGTCATACTAGAAGTTTGAGAACTAAATGCTAGCCAGGGTAAAGATTAGATTCTATGTTCTGGAGTGAATGCCACATTCACGTTTATGTCAAGGATGCAAATAGTGTTACAGAACTTAGTATTGACATCAATTCATCCAAAGAAACATAAGGCACTTAAAACTCTGTGTAATTCAATGTAAGGAGTAAAAGGGCATTTAATTACTTTAACACCTTCTGAAACATCTTATCTACACATTGACAGTGCAGCTTGCAGGTTGGGAATTGTGCCAGGGCTAAGCAACAGAGACTAGCTCAAGAAGGACCACCAATCTCTCTCTAAAGGCTGGAGGTTGCTGTAAATCAAAACAAGAAGCACTGGTTCTGCTGTTGTATTTCAAAGAGTGCATGACTCAAAAGTAATCTAAAATTAGTCAGTAATCCATTATTTCTGAGAGAGAATAAGCAGTCATAAGCAACAGATTAGTTTTTCAAGTTGACTTTAATGATACTTTTCATACCCAAGAAGATAGCTAGGTTTTAAAAAGCAGCCTTAAAGAGAAGTTATCCCTAACATGAGTATTGCAGTCTTAGAGCTTCACAAATTTTGCTTTACAAGTATTATGGCTGGGTAAGCAACCAGCACCCTATCCTCACTATTCAGGGTATAACTGAAGGAGGAAAGCTGAGGAATCAGTTTCTTAGTTATTTTGCACAGTTCATTTATAGACCTTGTTTTCATAAGTATCCTCACAACAAATGACAATTATTTGGAGCAGTTGTGTAGTTGGGTATTGTAAGTGATTGTATGAAAACCACCCATTTATTCAATAACTGGAGAAAGCAGAAAAATTGATACAAAAGAAATCGAAATCATCAAAATGGAAATGGATTATCTGCCCCTTGGGTAACTGAATTCTAAAGTGAGAATTTTTTAAATTTGGAACAATCACCCAAAAAAGCATACATTAAATTTGATTCTTGATCAACAATCCACTTTTAGTATAACATCTATCCAGTTCTCGAATTGTCCTGCCATTGAGCACTTGTAAACATGTCCAACAATGTGAAGGCCTTGCATGAATAAATGATTTTATTTTCAGTTGTGTTGCACAACATACAATGAAAGGAAGCAAACCTTTCAGAAGTATATGACACTTTATCTGAACAAGAGTATCTCTAATTGTCTCAACATGACAGGGTGGTAGAAATGCTGCAACCTTCTTCAAAGTGTCTCCTTCAGAAGCTGGTCAGAGTAGGGCCATGAGAGCAGCCATTTCAAGTCCATGGCCACACACATGCCACAGATAGCTCAGCGGAGGAAAGGCAAGAAGGATCTTTGTATGATGTATTCCAACGAAGTTTATTCTAAAGCATGTTGAAGGGATCAGGGACAAAGACCATGTGGCATACACGAGGTTAAGTATGAGATGGCATGGGAGCTGTACAAAGGTCAGGGCAAAGGGTATTGGCCTACAGGGAAGACAGGGCCTTATTGCAAATGCAGGTGAACCCAGTGGGAAGAAATTATGATGTCTGACTTCAGTTCAGAAAGCTGAATGATTTCTTTATTATAACTACACTATGATATATTAATATACTATTTAAAGGAGATACTAAAACTACAAACCTACTTTTTCTAACTACCATATCTAACTCACTCACAACTCCTGACCCTCTCGCTGGAGTCCAGATACAGGTGGGTTGGATTGGCCATCAGGCTCAAACAATCCTCACCAGTATCCAATCAAGTAATCACCCCAAGTAAACAATTCTCCAAACACATTCCACATAGGAAAAGCAAGGAGCAGAAATAGAAAATGTTTTCTCTTTCTTTCCTCTGGGCTCCTCTATGAAAAATCTTGAAAGAGAGAAGAATATGCCTGCCACAGGGCCGGCCACCAGAGGTACCACAATGAGAAAACAGGGAAAGGAGAAACCACTAGAATTTGGGATGTATGGGAAAAGGAGCTGGAGTGGTTCATGGTGTTGTGAAAGACTCCATGAGAAAGTCTTTTCTGTCCACCTAGGTGGGGAACACTCTATGGTGAATTCTTCCAAGGCAATGCCCTGGGGATTTCCCTGATGTGGAAGGATTCAGAGGATTCCGTATATAGTTATCATAATCAACTGAAATATATCCATGATAAGCAAATGTAGGTCAGATATCCAATCTAGGCACCTACCCATATATAATTAAATCCATTCAGAGCATCTAAACAGGTAGCCATTTTTCAGCAAGAAATTGAAGCATATGGATATTTCATACTGACTTGAAGGAAAATGTAACTCAGGAGAATTCACATACTTAAATACTGTTAATTACCTTGAAAAAATAAGTGAAAAAGTCTGCGGATGCCTCTGGAAATCAGTCTATTCCTTGTGCTGTCTGAGGATATACATAAAACTTTGACAACAGACTTTCATACCAAGAAACATTGGTGCAATAATCATGGTACTGCACAAAGAATTTATTTTACAGTTTTTGATGTATGAAAAGAAGTTGATGATTTCAACTTCTTGAGAATATGTCAGTTGCATGTCAAGCATTACATTTTTGACTGCACTCTAATAATTCCCAGGGTTTCTGATAGCACTGATCACAAAGACTTCTGAAAACTCATCATTGACTGGCATAGAATAAAGTAAATATATTCTGGTAGAAATAAGAGATTTGTTATCCTGCCTTCAACTAAATAAAATAAAATAAACCTCTAATCACCATATTTTGCTTCATCTGTCACTGAGATTTCACTGCTATTTATTAATCTATTCTAATTAAACTGAAAACCGGGTTTTCTCTCATTCAGGGACAAAATGCACAGAGAAATTTCCAGACATGCAAGAGTCCTGCATCTAATGCAACAGTGAAATTTTACTACAGTACAGAGAGAAAAACATTATAATATACTGATTGTAATAATATCTGGTTTGGCTAGAAGTAAAAATTATGTAGATTATTATTTGTGTATAGAGGAATTTCTCGTGGAACAGGGACATGCTATCCTTGATGTTATTCCTTTGCAGGAACTGGACAACCCTGGCCTGCAGATTGCAGAGTTATTTTAGTTACTTAAAAGTATTTAGGGCATCCTTGAAAAGACAATAAGCTTTGTACAAACACAATAGTCAATGCTAGACACTGAGTAGTATGTGAAAAACTGTCACGTACTATAACCTAATCAGACGCTTGTAGTATAACAGCCAATGAATAAGTAACTTCTAATTATATTACATTAACAAATGAATGTTAAGTAGCTATTGTATTATGTAAGGCAATAAAGTTATAAAACATGAAAAATGAGACAATAAAGGGAGGATGACATCTAGCCATATTGGTTTAAGTCTCATTACTCTGGCTGGCTCTCTGTGGGACCCTCTTCATTTGTGTACCTTGAAGTAAAAACAAGAAGAAATGAAGAATCCAGACAAAAAAAAACAATAAAAGGCAAAAAATTCTGTGAGTTATATAAGCCTACAAGATGCTCTGGCACAAATAAACATAAAATCTGGATTCTTTCAGAACTAATTTTTGAGTGACATGAAACAAACATTTTTTAGTTATTCAGTTTCCCTGCTGCAAAAATCCAAACAGGTACAAAAGGGGAACAACAAAAATGCCTATTCATAAATTATGACATCTGCAATGCTGACACCAAACATGTAAAAACTAAGTGCAGCAATCAATAATGCTATAGCTGCTGCTGGACCCATTGAGAAAAGGCTACAGAACTCATCAAGTTTCAGTAAGAGTTTGATTACTTCTTAAGTATTTGGACATCATTGTTGTTATGAGTTTAATAACATATTATAGTATCAATAAAGTCCTTTATAAAACCGCTGTCATTAGTAAACATTTTAAAATGTGTCCCCCAAGCCTTCTGAAGGTTTTTACGTTTCAGAGACAGAGAAAACTTCAAGCAGTAATTTTATTAAGTATTTTCCTGTCTGGCAAATCAATCTGCACTTAGAGGTGTCAAACTGCAGACAGGTTTGGGGTACATTCTGCAGCTCAACACTTTTTTTGGGGTAACATATTTGATTGTGTAATGGAATGAAAATTGTGTTGCAGAAGAAGCAGAGAAGTGGCAGAGCAGTTGCAAAGAAGCAGTCAGAAACAGTGCTTTTAAAGACTAAAATTATATAGGTAATTATATATTATTTTGGTCACTGTGTCATTTAACTTGAAAACCAAACCAAACCAAACCAGCAAACATAAAACCCCAAAAAAACCAAAACCGCAAAAACCTCTCCAACCAAGTTCAAACAATAGTTTTACGATGGCTATGATTTATTAATAGCAATTTTTTTCAAATTCTGAGACTAGAAATAGCATAAACTAAAAGCCATCAAGATGGGCAGCCAATAGCAAATCCATTTTCTACTGTATTGGTGGAATCTGATAAATATGAAATAATGCTGGTGGTATTTTATTTTCTTAAACATACAGAGTAGCCAGAGATTTAACTGCAACTCTCTTACAGAAACATATCTATTACTCAAGAAAGGCAGACTGATATTTTTCTTGGTACAGTATATAGATGCTGATTTCTGTGGCATTAGAACTTAAGGATATAGTCTCATTTTATGTGCCACTTCAGAAGCCTGTAGGAGCTACCAATCTATGTCTTTGATAAAGTCAAACATCTGTATTTCAACTTTCTGATTAAGAAGAGAAAAATTAAATTGGGGGCAAGCTCACCTACTACCTGCAAAAAAGCAGTTAGGACTTTGAAAAGCTAATATGTTATTAATCGAAACAAGAATATTTTTCTAGGCTTTCTAAAAAAGTAGTTGCCCTTAAGGTCTTGGTATAGCAGCATTTAAAACAAGTTTCTGACATCCTCAAAGTGTGGGATATTTTTCATTTGATCTCATTTCAAACTTGCATAACAAGAAAGCAAAATCAGTTCTTTGATCCTGAAGTATTTTTATGGAAAACCAGGTTTTGGAATAACAGAAAATTCACTAATTTATGTTGAACTGTAGTGATTTTATTAGTATAGATCTTTAGTCTTAATTCAAGTTTAGTATTTTACTTTTTATGCATTTTTGGAAATAGATTACAACCCATTCTGTTCATTAAAAGCATTTTGTCTCTAGAATACAAGATCACATGGCAGAGAGAACTGAAGGTGAATCAAAACATATGGTTTTCCTTTCCCTTCACATGAGAATCCTGGTGTGCATAAAAGCTCTATGCCAGAAACATTAGTGAATTGTGATTTGATGAAAGCAAATCTGTTTGCCAGGAGCTAATTTCTGCAAAAAGCTTCTCATGAAGCTGCTATGATTTAGACCTCAAATCAGAATAAAAATATGGTCTTTATAGTTCTTTGCATTTCACATTCTTGCCAGGAACATTTGCTTTAGTAGTTGAAAATGTTGATGAGACAGTAAATCTGTTTGCTGTGAAAGTAAACAAAGGAACTGTGCTTGGCTTGGGAGTGTTTTGATTATTTAGAAATAGTTTCTATCCCTGTAATTATTTCATCTTCAGACTGGGATAGCAGTCTGAAGATGAAATAATTATTTCCTTCTTGGTACATAGCTGACAAAACTGTTTCCACATAGAAAAAGAAATTTAAGTGAATGTGTTTCATCAGTATTCTATCTTTCCTTACTATAGTAGAGATTACTATGTAAATGCTGGATTATGGGCCAGTCATGTCAGCACCTACAGCAAGAATGTGAATGCAGGATATGTGATTTAGCAAATCAATTTAACAATTGTATGAGATCTTCCCTATCTTTTCCAGTGGACTGTTTAGCAGACAAGCTTATGAGGACACTGAAGGATATTTCTATTGACACAATTTAAATCAGACATGATTTCTTGTATTAATACATTATTCTGTGAAGAAGTATAAGTTTTTCTGGATTCTCAGCTTCCACATACAGTGTTCTTTCACCTACATATTTTCTCATTTTTAATTTTAGAACAGTGAAGCATTACATTTAGCAAGAGTTGCAGGTCCCTCATGCTTTCTCAACTGCTGTCTGCAGATCAATTTCCCTCTGAACTCCTCTTTTTTTTGCAGCAGGATTTCCATTAATGTATTATTACAAAATCTGATATTACTTTATTCCAAGTAAAAGCAAAGAGATGACTGATGCTCCTACCCCTCTCAGCCCCCCAAATTATTAGGCCAGCCCAGAGATACGAGGCCTTGAGGGGAGGAACATCAGGAGGTGGGCAAAGATCCAAAAGTGTCTCTATCCCCAGTGTGGTTGTCCAGCTTCTTTATTCCATGAGATCCGGGGGGAAAGAGGGTGAACTGGAAGGGTCATGGCCTTATCTAGGCTCTGGACAGGGAGGGCTCTCTGGCTCTCCGCATCTCCACATCAGAGCAGGAAGGAAGGACTAGTATCATATGATGCCAGTCACAGGGGTCCCTGGAAATGGGGAAAAGCATAGCCCGAGTGCACTGTAACACCTCCCCCTTATTTGTTTAACAAGGTTACAGGAATTCACTGGGGTCAATTTAACCCTGAGTACAGGTTTCCCACCACCTACAGTTGGCGGTGTAGTCAGATCTCCTTAGGTTTGCCAACTCTATGTGGTTGACTTCTGAGGTAGAAGGTATGAGATCCTTGATAGCTTTGAAAATCAAATAACGCAGGATCCCGAACACCAAGGTTACAAGCAACAGAATAACAAGAAGCAAAAAAACTGATCTAACAACAGACGTCCACCACACCGTGAATCCCAGCCCTTGAACTGTTCTTCATTAGCAAGATGACAACTTGGATGGGGTTCATCACAGGGTTGAATGGGAGATAGGTTTACTCTAAAAGGGAAAAACAAACATTTTGAGAACATGTTAAAGGTTCTGTTTCTGCCGGAAGGAATTCACACTTAGGAAAATTCTTCTTCCATTCGGCGGCATCTTCTCTTTGAAGCATCAGCTACTTGCTTCTCATCCCCTTCTGTCTGACCTAGATTCTTGGGGACTAAAAGTATCACCCACTTCTGGGGAATCCACCGAGGGCCTGAGGGAGTAGCTACACACACATAACCATGACCCCAGGTCACAAGCTCATAGGGACCCTTGGTTTCCCAAGTTTCTGGATCCCTAATCAAGACCGGTGGATGCTGAGACAATTTGAACTGATTGCCACTGTTAGAGTGATGTACAACTGGTGGACTCATGTTTTCAAATGAGTTCAGAAAATTGATGGTAAACATGGCTTTGCAGAGCTTCTCCCGTGGAGACATCCACGGAGCTGAACTGCTCTGTACCTGCTTGAGCGTCTGGCGTGCCACTCGACCACAGCTTGACCTGTGGGGGAGTGAGTGATGCCAGTCTTTTGTTCCACTCCCCACTGCTGGAGAAATTCCAGAAACTCCTTGGATGTATACGCTGGGCCATTTCCTGTTTTAATTGTTTTTGGAAACCCCAATACTGAAAATGCTTGCACTAGGTGCTGTTTGGCATGCACAGCCTTTTGTCCTATATGAGCACCTGAGAATGCATCCATGCTTACATGAACGCATTCAAGGCGACCAAAACTTTGAATGTGTGTGACATCTGTCTGCCACACCTCATATCTGCCAAAGCCCTGGGGGTTTACCCCCATGCCCAATGATGGCACGGCCTGGAGCTGGCAATTGGGACAGTTGGCCACAATGGCTTGAGCCTTCCGTGTTACCTGGAACTGTCGGATCGGACCTGGCACATTCTGATGGTAATGCTGGTGACTCAGCTTTGCCTGTTGGAAAACATCAGGGAGACGTTGTTTTTTGACTGGTGCAGCAAGGGAGTCTGCTTTGTGATTCCCCTCTGCAATCTCACCTGGCAAATCAGTGTGTGACCTCACATGCATCACAAAGAATGGATGCTCTCGGTGAGAGATTAAATAAATCAGCCTTGAGAGCATTCTGAAGATATGTTCATTCTCTATTTCTTTGAGCACAGCCTGCTCTGCTCTGGACACTACTCCTGCCTTGTAGGCAGAGTCTGTCACCAAGTTGATTGGCTCAGAGAACCTCTCAAAAGCTCTTACCACTGCAGCCAGTTCAGCCACCTGCGGGGATCCCTCCACAAGCTCGACATCAGCTTCCCAATGCTGAGTCTGTGGATTTCTCCAAGTCATTACCGGCTTTTGGGAGGCCCCAGATGCATCTGTGAACACTATGAGAGCATCAAGTGGTCTCCGGCTCCTTTCTGTTGAGGAATAAGGTGGAATTCCTCACTGAACAACTTGTGAGACGGGGCATGGACTGATATTTTGTCCCCTGTAGCTGTCAAGAGATAATTGGAGACTGGCGCTGCTCTGGAGCAAATGCTCAAACCAGTCTCTCAGGAGAGTTCCTTCCCTCCTCAGAAAGCCTGACTAGGAAGTGAATACATGTAAATTCACACCCTGCTAATTTGCACAATCTCACCCTGGCCTTCCAAATCAGCTTTGCTATCAGCTCTTGTGGCTTAGTGAATGTCTTGGATCTTTAGTGTGAGAGGAAAACCCACTCTATGCTCAAGAGTGAATCCTTCTACTCCTCGATCCATTGGAAAATCAACTCATGCAAATGTAGCAGCTTTCCTAGAACAATGAACTGGAAAGGCAGATTTGGGTCACACTGATGTGCCTGCCTTTCTGACAAGGCCTTCTGTACTTTTTTGATTGCTGTCTTTGCCTCTGGGGTCAAGTTCCCTGGGGGAGGCCAGCTCCCTCTCCCTCTTCACTAAATTGAAGAGAGCGTCTCGATCCTCATTTGTGAGGCCTAGCCAGGGTCTTACCCAATTCAAAGATGCACATAAAGAGTGGAGGTCTGCTAGTGTTCTAGGGTTGCAATTGATCTCAAATTTCTGAGGGACAATGGTCCTTGCAGAGATCTCCAGACCCAGGTATTTCCAAGGTGGCATCCTTTTAACTTTGTTGTTCTGCAATTGAAATCCAGCAGAGGTTAAAATCTCAACAACTAGGTCAAGTGTGTATTGGAGTATAGAGTCATTGGGGGCACACACAAGCACATCATCCATATAGTGAAGGATGATGGCATCCTTTCTCTCTGCATGTACTGGAAACAACAGTGAGGCTATGTATTGTTGGCATATGAAAGGGCTGGATTTCAGACCTTGAGGCTAAACTTTCCAGTGATAGCGTTTCATTGGGGCTTCTCGACTGATGGTGGAAACCGAGAATGCAAACCTTGGAGCATCTTCAGGGTGCAATGGAATTTGGAAGAAACAATTCTTGATATCTAGGACAGCCAATTGCCAGTCTCGAGGGAGCATTGTTGGACTAGGCATCCCTGGGTGGAGTGGACCCATGTCCTCTACAATTTTATTTATTTCTTGGAGATCGTGGAGCAATCTCCACTTGTCCTTCCCAGGCTTCTTTATTACAAAGACTGGGAAATTCAAAGGACTATCTGTCTCTTGTGGGTGTCCTTGAGCCAATTGCTCCTCCACAAGTTTCTCAAGTGCCTTGAGTTTCTCGATATTCAAAGGCCACTGTGCTACCCACAATGGGGTGTTATCCAACCACTTTAACTTGTGGGCAGGGCGCACCACAGTGGCTATTTCCAAAAATCCTGGGGTGTCCTAGGAATGATCAACTAGACTCCCCATTGGGACTTGATGTCTCTCCTCCACAGAGGGGCCTTATAGCCTGCAACAAATGGACGAACATTTGCCAATTTCCCATCAGGTTCCTCAATTTGCGTATTTTTTTAAATCTTTGCAAATGTGGTTCCTCCTATGCCCTGAAGTTTGCCTGCCACAGGTTGCAACTCCCAATGTGATGGCCACATGGTCTTAGGTATTACTGTGATGTCTGCGCCCGTGTTCAGAACTCCTTCCACCTGAAGGTGCTCTGACCCATGGGCTAAGTTGCATGCCATTGAGGGTTTATCCTCTCCCACCACCTCTGCCCAGTAGACTTCTGGTGATTTTCCTTCTACTCTTATTTCTACTGAGATGGGAATGGCTTGGGTCAGAATTTGCCCCTTTTCTAGGTAAAATGGTGGGTGCGAGCAGTGTGCCAACAGCATAAGGCTTGATATCTTTCCCTTAGTAGTCATGGGAGCTACCTCAGTCTCTGAAGGTGTGGGTGCTGTATCTGCAATGACAAAATACTCAGTGTCCAGTTCCATTTGGTACACCTTCAGGTCCTGTTAGTTGTTTGACAGGTCCACTATAATGACTTCCCAATCAGTGGATCTGAAATGAAACTCTTTGGCAGTCACTAGGTGAGGTCGGCCTAGCGGCTGCCAAACTTCATTAGTTGTACATTTGACATTTTTATTTTTCTGCCTCCCCCCCCCACCATGAGTCCTGTCCTCCCCCTTATTTGTTAAGAGAGAGGTGTTTTCCCATGTGGGTCCCGCTATATATCTATCTTTGCACATAGTTGTATTAGCAGCGGGCACGTGCTGTACACTCAGGTTTTTTGTTTGTTGAACTTTCTCTGGTTCTGGTTTTGAGGACAGTTTCTGGCGAAGTGTCTTGCTTTCTTGCAACGCAGGCAGATGATGTGCTGCAGCTGGTCTGATGATGTTGGTTGCCTCCTTGGACCTGGTATGGCCGTGGCCGCAGGCTGTAGTTGTGCAGATGTTGTATTTCTATCAGGGGTATCGAGCAGCTCTGCTCTCCTGGCACACGCGTTGATCATCTGAGCAAGACGAGGTGATGGGTCGAGAGGAAGGCTGAGGATAATTTTGCGGCATGTGTTGATCGCATTCCTCTGAGCCATCTCTTTAATCAGCTCTGTCTGTACCATAGGGTCTTGCACCTGTTTTTTGACTTGTGTTCTCAAGCGATCCACAAACTGTAAAAAACTCTCTGAAGGAAACTGTTTAATGTTAAGATAGCTCCCCTTAGCCTCAGTTATTGGTAATTGATAAAATCTTTTTTCTGCAGCATTACAGATTTTACCTAAAACCGACCTAGACAGCACTCGAGTTTGTTTTTCTGGACAGTGCCAATCATCTGTGCCGCATAGATGGTCTATTGTAATAGGGTTACCATCATTATCTTTGGCCCCACTGGATGTTTGTTGTATTTCCTGTAAAACTGCTGTTAAAGCCAACTTCCATTTATTTTCCCATATCTCATATTCAGAAGGTGTTAGTAAACATTTAAATAAATCTGTAATATCCTTCAGTACCATCTCATTTGAATTAAAAGTTGTCTTCATCATCCCTTTGAAAAATCTCGCTTGATCTCCCAAATTCTCTCTGTATTTTACAAATCTCCGTTTTGTCTCTATATGGTAGTGGTTGATAAACTCTGGAACTGTTTCTCCTACCTAGGTATACAACAGGTGCTACAGATGGATGAATTCATTTCCAATGTCCATACAGGCAGGGGGGTTTCCCACCCCCACCCCTTGAGTCACGGTGAGAAGCAGGTCGCTCCCCTCTCCTAGGCTGCCAGTGCCACAGGGGAAATCCCTGTGCCACCGGTGCCGTGGGCTGGACTTGGCTGCCCTCCCCCGCTCCGTCCAGGCTGGGAGCTGTGCCGGGGCCAGCCCCACCCCCATTCCTGTGGCAACCCGGAGACAGACTGTGATAAGGAGGGTAGGGCGGTGCTGCTGGAGGCTGGAAGGGATTGGGGGAGGGGTGAGGGGCTGGGGGAAGGAAAGGATTTTGAGAAGGCAAAAGCACATGGCAGCCGACCATTATGCTGCCGCGTGTATTTCAGAGACCCTGCCACATCCCCAGGGCTCTGGGAAGAGAAACTTTCACTTTCAGAGAAGTCCAGACTATATTTCTCAGAAGAACCAGGTGTTACAGGGGGGCACAGGGTGGGTAAGGCGATATCAGGACCGAAGTATCGAGGGGGTGCATCGGAAATAGAAAAAGGATTAGTTGGACTGTTAGTCTGTGTCTGTATGCTTTTTTCTGCTTCTAAAATCTGTTTTCGGGCTTGTAAAAATATCAGAATAAATAGTGAAGCTTTATGTTCACCATTTTTGACTTTTAAAGTTAATATCTGTGCAATTTGGTCCCAAAATGAGATTTAATTAATTTCCTGCATAGTGAAATTTGGTATTTCCTTTGTTACCCAGCATACAAAAGGCAGTAGAAGCTTATTTGGGAATGTAACATTGGTTAAAATATTGTTAAGGTGTTTTAATGTGCTCTTTTGGTCCACCAAAAATTTTGCACCCATTTTTTAAATCATATCGGTGGACTATCCACCACCAGACTAACACAGTACGAGTTTTCGAATTCCTTGCTCTTACAGAGCATGGGAATCGGCGGCGGGGGTGGGCGGAGAGAGCCCGCGTTCCCTGGGGCACGGGGATTTCCCCACCACTGTCCCAGGCTTAGATTACCCCCTCCCGTGGGTTCCGCACCCCGGGAACGCGGGCTCTCTCCGTCGGAGCGGCTTCTCCACTCTCCTACACAAGCCTGCCCATTCCAAGCTGCATGCACTGGCTCCTAGCTTTACCCGAGCTCGCAGCGTCCTATGGTCACTATGGTAACACCCCTTCCAGCAAGGAGCGTACCCAGGAAACACGAAACAAAGGGATTCTTACCAATCCTGTGGACCGTAGGGTCGTCCGTGAAATTGTCTGGGGTCCCAGCTCCAGCCAGCTTGCCTGGGATGCTCAGGCAAGGTCCCAACTTTTCCCTGTCACTCAAAGCCTTTAAAGGCAGCTGAAACAACAGGGTAGTTGACTTTCCCAAAGAGCTTTTGAGATCCCTAAAATAAGGCTCCAGCTCCTGCATGGGCTTTTAGCAAACCCACGCTGGGGGCCAATTGATGCTCGTACCCCTCTCAGCCCCCCAAATTATTAAGCTAGCCCAGAGATACGAGGCCTTGAGGGGAGGAACATCAGAAGATGGGCAAAGATTCAAAAGAGGCTCTATCCCCAATGTGGTTGTCCAGCTTCTTTATTCCATGAGATCTGGGGGAAAAGAGGGCGAACAGGAAGGGTCATGGACTTATCTAGGCTCTGGACAGGGAGGGTTCTCTGGCTTTCCGCCAACCCCATCAGAGCAGGAAGGAAGACCACTCTTACCTGATGCCAGTCACAGGGGGTCCCTGGAAATGGGGAAAAGCATAGCCCAAGCGCACTGTAACAGATGACCTTTCCTTTGAAGTCACCTAGTGCTACCTGTGTCAGACAGCTGAGCTCTCAGTCCCCTTCTGCAGCAGGATGTGTCCTCTGAGGCAGTCCAAGCTGCTCTGAAACATAAAACAATTTGTTTTGCTAAGTAGCTGTTATGAGTAATTGTTTGTACTACAAGGGAATCTGGGGTGCAAAGGCACAGATGAGGACACTGCATGAACTGGGAGACAATTCTTCAATGATAGTAAGAGAATTTGGCTTGATAATGAACTAACAAACCCAAAGTTCCGAAGATCTGGCAGATGGAATGGGTGGTAGTGGACTTCAGCATATGTCATGTATTTGGTTTCATGTTTTGTGTTTGTTCTTGGCAAACCACTGCAACCCATTCATTCAGAAGTTAGGCTGAATTTCTGAAATTTGGGGATACAGCATATGATTGATAATTAGCTGCTGGTGTAAAACCAAAAATAACTTCCCCCAAATGCCCATACACTTCTAACATTACAATGCAAGAAAATTAGATTAGAAGGAAAGTCTACTTTGTTTACAAGAATGTTTTAACTAATTTGGCTGAAACTTATTTTTCTCAGTTTTTCTTAGGAAGATGCAGAGAAAATTTCTGTGAAGGCTTTTCATGCCAAGAAGCAAACTGAACAGTCTCTTTGCATGAGTTTAGGCTGGACCATTTTGCCAGTTTTTCTAGTGAGGGGAAGATAGTAATTTTTTCAAAGAACTTATAGTGTGTGACTGAATAAACACTGTAGGTGATAGGCAGATGCAGTGGACCTTGAGAAAGCTATTTCAGTGATAAATCAACTTCATATTTCTGGCACCTCTTACTCCTTGGCTCTTAAATATGATAGAAAGAGCTATGTGAACTGCAGTTCATAATGGTTTATAAAATGTAAGCACAGTCCCTTTTCCCATGATACCTAAACTGGATTCTTCATCTTCACTGCATTTAGACAGTCATTACACAGTAAATTGTCTGAAACTCATTCGAGAAATTTTAGGGGAAAAGTGAGGCCTTAATATCTGGGAATAGCATTGCCAATGTGTGTCAGAAAAAAATGGCTTTTTTAGTAAAGCTAGTCACCGAATCTTGGAATAACTAATTTTAGCATATTAACTTTCCTTGCATACTTGCTGTAGCTGTATTTGGCTAGTAATAGTGGGGAACTGTACATTGGAATGTAGGTCTTGGGTGATGGGGAAAAGAGGGATGGTGGTTTGTGTAATGAAGTCTCGGTGCTACTGTATTATCCTAAGTCTGGCTTGTAATCTCTTGCAAAGAAACAACTACATGAGTAAAGTTTTTATATTCAGGTTTAATATCTACAGATGAACTGCAGTCTCTGTGCCTTGAACAGGGATTTAACTGCTCTGCTGACAATGACACTGTCAGGTCTGCCTGGGACTGCGATGTTAGCTGTAGCAAAATGTTTCCTTGGAAAGCTCCTCCCTTATGAACATGCTTTGTCCCAATGAATTCTTGGTTTGGGTGTGTGTTTCTTGTGCCTTTATTCTAATGAACTGTGGGAGTCCAGGACATCCCTCTGGCTGCCCTGGCTGTCTTGAGACCCTGGCAGGTGGCTCAGACACCTTGACATGAAGTCAAAAACACCTGTGGCTTCGATTTTAGCCTGTGGAAAAAACTGCCAACTTTGTATGAGGAATTACAAGTCACAAGGGTTTGGGTAGTGTGGTAGTTGAATTAACACAGGGTGAAAAGGTAGAATTTTGGGGCTTTTTAGAATGGGGTTAAAGGGGACAAAATGAAGGGATTTGGGTGTGTCCTGACCTTCTCCTTCTTCTCCTTCTTCTTGTCCTCCATGTCTCGGTGTGATGGTGACACTTTTCTATTGGTTTAAGGTAGAGACACACTGTCTAACATAAATGATAGATATTGGCACATTGTTGCAAACATAGTACACGTAGTTTTTAGTATAAAATGTAAACACCACCCTAGAGACTGACAGAATGCCATGGCTGACTTGCTAGACAGAGCTCAGCAGGTCAGAGAAAGAATGTTATAGAGAAGGAAAATTAAAAATCCTTGAGAAGCTGACCCTACACATTCAGACTTCTTCCTTGGCTGCGCAGGCTGGGAAACGAGGACTTTTACACTCAGGGTCACCTCGACACGCAGACCCCAAGAATGAGCATCCAGAGCCACACAAAGTACAGCTCATCTCGTCCCTGCCCAGCCAGCAGAGAGGAGAGCTGTCTCCTGCTGACCCAGGTCATGGACCAGCACTTTTCTCATGCCTCTCTTATAGAGTTTCAAATCACTTTTAACACTGACCAGTGAGTCTGGAAAAGATCATCTTGCCAGTAAACCAATATGACATTGCTCAGCAAAGTAAATGAGGAATCTTTATTCCTATGTTGGTAGGCATAATTCTAATATATCAATATACACACCTCTCTTGTTCTTACTGCAAACCCAATAATTTTCAGGTTTACCCTTTTGTTACCCTGAATATTGAAGATCATACTATGTTTTATAGGGAACACACAATCCATATACCCACAATGAATGCTTAGCCATCAAACTAGACCAAAATCAGGACAATCCAGTTCAGAAATAAGAACCTGCCAATGAAATACCTCAACCAACTGGAAGGAAGAAACCGTATTTTAACCTCTTGCTTCCTCACTTAGATGACCAAAGAGCTGGAAGACCTGTAGTAAGCGAGAGTCAAAAGAAAAGACATAAAATATCATGTTTCTTTTCACTGCAACTATTCAGATAGCAAGCTTGTAAATTCATCTTTTAAAGAAAACAAAAAAGTGAAATTGTATAGCCTTGACATTAATTATTTGTGTGTCTATGCACAAATATACCAACAATCATGCATATATGTTTAATGGAAATAAATTTTTAAAGTCTAATTATTTCAACCATAGAAAGTTACATCATGGGGTGGGAGAGAAGAAAGAAGAAAACATGATTGAAGATTCTAGTCTTCAGAGCTGTTAATGTGGCAAACTTCATAAACACCATATGTCTTAGAAATACATAACAGAACTTACAAAGCATTTATGGAATTTTGTGACTGAAAATTGCAACTGCTGGTATTTGGAGTAGTTGAAGAGTTGTACTTTTTTACAGAAGATGACATCTTTATTACCTTTGATGTCTATAACCATTGTTTTGTACACAAAAGAAAGAAGCATGTTTGTAAGAAAAGTATAAGGCTTGAGTGTCTTGAATGGAGATGATGTGAAACATTACATTTTATCTTAAATACTCTACTTGTCAGTAAATTATGAAATACAGGTTATTTTTAATTTGATTAATTTTAAACCCAAAGTGGGAAACATTCATATAATCCATAATATGCAACATATGTCTGGAGTCATTAGAACTCATAATGTGGAGTTAAGCAGGCTGTAAACATTTCTTTCCCTGGATTATTGCTCATCTCTGTGACAGCAAAGTAAGTGCAGCATACAGTGCATAAAAAAACTGTCACTGTATGAGTTAGAGAGCTTGAAGCATAACATTAATTTGAAAAACTCTCTGTATTAATTTATTCAATGTCATTACTGTAACCAGCAGATTTTCTGTGAATCTTCTCTCACCCATGTGAAAAAAGTTTCAGAAGGAGGAGCCAAGATCCAACTATCAGAACCCTTTCCCTTCCTCATGTGATGATGACTATGTACAGTTTTTCAGAGAATTGCTGCTGAATGTTGGACATGTAAAACACCTAACCTGAAGAAAATATTTTATTTTGAATAAGATAATGCAGAGATAAGTATAAAGGTCTGAGTTTTTCAGCAAAGTGCCTTACCCTCATAGCTAAATAAGCAGCATCCCCTTTGGGGGTATGGATAAAGAATAGAAAAATGCGGAGAAGAAATAGTTTTGCTAATGTCCAAGACAGCAAAATTTGAAATACAGTAAGCACATTGCTGATTCAGTTTCACTGTCCCATAGTAGACCCTTGAATCTTTTCCAACACATTCTCTTTTCCCTTGCTTCTTAGCTTATCCCATCTCTTTGCTTTGTGAGGTTTCCAGCCTTGTCATTAATTCTGGTTTTGCACAATGCCTGGTACCATAAATCCCTCACCCTGGCTGAGATCACAGTGTACCACTTAGTTTTGTTTTGGCACAGGGTAAATACTGCTCTTATGCTGAACAATGACTGTATTTGCCAAACAAGTAGGAACAGAGGGTAAAGAAGACGTGCTCCATTAAAACCAATGGCCTTGCCAAGTGCTCTTTCTCAGGCTTAACAAGAACACTCAAGTTCTATTCTCTCATTAAAAAAAACTACCAGAGAAAGTTCAGGTATCTGCTGAAGGCACAGATAAATAGCCTGAAGGGGGGGAAAACTACAGAAGATAGTAAAGGCAAACAGATTACCTGGAGCTGTAACACATGATCTGAGATACTGCTCGAACCTTTTCTTTTTCTATGAAGAGTAGAAAGAATGAGATTAAAAAAAGGAAATATTGACTTCTCTGCACATAGACTGTGCTGGCTATGGCTGCCCACAGTGCATTCTGCCTAGCCCACAGCTTTCTTCTCTAAGCAGCAAATTCCCCACAGCATTTTTATAGTACAGCAATAAGAAGGGTTTGGGTTGGGGTGTTTTTTTTTTTTCCTCAGCATAGAATTAATAAATAGTAACAAAACATTTTAACCTCACAAGGGATGGAAACTATTGTTAGCTTTCAACCCTTTGTAATTTGTATCTAGCTGAAAACTGGGTTGTCTGCTTCCTATCTCAGCTGGTTTTGAAAAAATTTCTGTTACATTGTGCTCATGGGCACTCTGTGCCCCCTTACCCGGGACCCTGTGACTCTGATCAAGATAACCCTGGACACCTCCTTCCTGCCCCAACGGGGTTGGCGGAGAGCCAGAGAAGCCCACCCTGTCCAAAGTCTATGTAAACCCCTGACAATTCCTGTTCATCCTCTTTTGCCCCGCTCTCCCCTTGGACATCACTGAATAAAGAGAGCTGCACCAACATATATCAGGGTAAGATATATATATTTCCTCTTTTGGAAATCTTTGCCTTCTCCTGATATTCCTCCCCTCAAAGCCTCGGATCTCTGGGTTAGCCTGATAATTCAGGGGGCTGTGAGGGGGGGAACATCATATTTCTTCTATTTTGAGTTGTCTTTGGTAGCTGATTTTCAATGGGAGCCCTGCAGACAGAAGAAAGCATTAAATTGACCTAACTGGGGCATATTCATCATGAAAAGAAAACACAGGGGTCAGCTTGTGGTGACAGAAGGAGGGACAGATAGATCACGCTTTATTCTCCAAGAAAATTGTATCCTTTTATCTCTTGCCATGTATTTCTAATCCTTCTGCTGCCTTTTGCTACCCTGTGCCCCTGCTTATTTCCTGTAGTGGCAGCGCAACAATAAGGATTTTATTAACAGTAATGTACATTTGCAGAGTTTTGTGAATTGGGGGGCACTCTACATCTGCTATTCTGTTTTATTGTGATGCAAGGTAAAAGACTACAAGATTTAAATAGATTTTTTGCATGAGAAACACAAAATGGTGTGTTTTATGAGGTGACATAACACATAAGGCACTGGAAAACATGGTCGGGTACAACCAGATGCACTAGAATAGCAAATGCAAAATGTTTGGAATTCTGCACTGACATCACAGTATTCTTGATGTAGGGCTCCATGAATTCTCTACTTTATTTGTATGTAGAATGTAGAACAAAATGAAAATAAAGAAATCAGAATGCTTTCTAACATGCTTTTTGATGACTGGTTTGAACTAAGATGCACAAACATGCATCTCAGAGATGTACTTCTTAAAAAAAATCTATACTAGCCATTGATAAATTCTCAAAGACATTCACTGTAATTTGATTAATAACAATGTGGCATAACTTGAACTCTTGCCTGTAAAAAAGATCAATGTAAATTTGCTATTACAAAGATTTATTCATGGGTACACATTAGTTTCTGTCTGCCTAATTAAATCTATAGTATCCAAACCAATTTGATTGGGTCAAAGTTTGTGCACAGAGTAGCTGGCAAGTGCTGCATCTGCAGTGCCATTTAGTTATGGCAATTTGTCAGCATCAGTCTTAAATCATGAGATGTTGCAAACATAGATATTTCTTTGACAACGTCATTTCAGGCATCCTTATTGACATTATAATTTTTACTGTTGTTTGCTATTTCATACCTTCCCAGAAATGCCTCTGAGGCTTTCCAAAATAATACAAAAACTCAGAAAGTTACTCATAATTCTTTGCCTTTCTCACAGGTTTCTTGTTTATAGAAAAGCTTTGCAAAGGAATAGAGTTTGCCTAAAGAAAATTAAAACGTATGTGAAGTTGCTTATCTAAATTCCTAGTTTAATGAAACAAAGATGAAAGCTCTCAGTTTCAAGGGCATCTATTCAGTTTTTGAAGACAATTACTGTGATTACATGGGTATGCCTCATAGTGAGTAATTTTCTGTGTAAGAGGAAAGATGTGTGAGAAACAGTAGGTGTCATAGCTCACAAAAAAAAAAAGAAAGTAAAATGTGTAAAACTTTGGTTCTCTATGTATTCCTATGGTGTCTGTGTTCAGCTGCATGAAAGAGCTTTACAGCTTTCTGTCCAGTTCCACCGTTTTCTTGAAGGGAAAGAAATGTAGCTTGCAGTTTTTTAAGTGTATTTGTCAAGTGGGTTTGTAGCACAAAGGTACCACAGATGACCCAGTTAAGATACTATGTAGCCTTTTTTCTTTTTTTTTGGAGGGGGTCGGGGTGAGGTAGGACAGGGGTATTTCTGTGGGTGTTTAAAATTTTATTTTTAAATTATTGTAATAATTTTTAAACTGCACTTTCTTCATGTCTAGCACACACATGAATTCATGCTGGCTGGAGACTGGCATGTGATCTCCTGCTGGGGAGGTGGTGAAGTCCCTGGCCCTGGTAGCTCCCAGCTTATTCTTGAATTTGTTTGATTTCTAGAGATTGTTTTGTCCCACTGTTGCATTAATATGTAATTGCACTCCTATAAGGAGATTTACTGATTTTCAGTCTAGAGATCCTCACATCACTGAACCAGTTTCATGTTTTGTTTTTTTTTCCTGGCATGCTGTCCCAATGGAGTGGGGTATTTCTTTCCCACCTCCTGTGTTGCATTTGAAGAACAACTCAAGGGCACTTCTATTAAGAGGGACACTGAGACCCTATGGTTAAGATACCAGCTTGGGCTAATAGTTTGCATTTTGAATCCAAAGGAATACACCAGGAGGCAAAGAAGACGAAACCAAATTGAAAAATAATGTCTTAGGTTGAAGGGGCATAGGACACTTCAGGAGCAAAATGCCATTCAATTAGGATTTTTACTGATGTAGTAAAAAATATGAACTAAAAGAGCGAAATAAATTAGTAGTAGATGAGACTTGGAAGTCAATTGCAAGAACTGTATTTCCAGAAAGAGCAAGTTTTTAATATATTTAATTTGCTTGTGGATAGTAAATCATGTATTTTTAAAAGCATTTGTATCATACTTCATGGTGGGGGGGACTGAGGCACAAAAAGTGAACGTGTTTCAAAGCCCCAGATTCTGGAATTGGGTCCAGCTGGGATAAAGAGGAGTTTTGCTTCAGTAATAAATACAGAAGGTATCAACCTCCTACCGTGGGAAACAGGATACTGCAAAAGGGACACCTAACCAGATCATGGTGAGAAGAGTGGGGTCATAGGATAGAGCTAGCCTATATTTGGTCAGGTTTCTGGTTCTTGTTCTCAGTTGGTTCAGTTGTAAGAGGCCGTCTGAAGACCCTCACTCATTTGCCTGCTGATTGCCATGAGAAGGAACTTCCTTCCCCCACTGCAGTTCCGGCTTGGAGAAGGCAACATGCAGGTGCAGCCGCTGTACTGTTACTTTAGCTGTTCCGAACAAGGCCCAGCAAGAACTTGGCAAGGAGTTGGCAAGGACCTGGCGAAGACCCAGCATGGACCCAGCACAGGGCGGCCTACTGCAATTCCTGCTTCATTCTCCACCTTTAAGCCAAATGAACTGTTGGGGTGACTCTGGTGGTCTCTCACTGAAGACCCCTCGTCTGCCTCATTACCACCGTGACAGACAGAGATCAAGAACCCTCTTCTCAAGGACTGAGACTGAGACCCCTACCACAGAGAGTTGGGCGGGGAGAGGATGACATGACCTGTTCTTCTCCAGTAACTTCAGTGGACTTATTCTTCATTGTGTTCATCCTGCCTGGATGATTTTCAGTAGATACATGTCGTGGTTTGACACGGAAAAAGAATTTTTCTCGGAAGGAAGAGGTCGATTTGGATATTGACCAATTGAAGGTGGACACACCTCTGAGAACACAGGGTTTAAATGCTGAATTCCTAGAATTCCCAGAACTCTCTTACTTTGGTTCTGGTCAGGGTGCAGTGCAGACTCTCCCCTGCCCGGCAACGAGCTGCGTGAGGGAGGGGAAGGCCATGTGGCCTTTGGAGGTAGACCCAAGGGTGGAGGGACTGGAGCCGGGCCTGGCCCCCTGCAGATGGAAGGGTGGAGAAATTTGGGATGTCTCCATTCCCCCCCACCAGTGTCTCTCTCTCTCTCTCTCTCAAGAGACAGCGGCAGTTTTGTCAGCAGCATGCCACAGGGAAGGAGAAGAGTGGTGGTGGGGGGGGGGGGGGTCGCAAGGTGCCCAGTCACCTGTGGGAGCTGGAGCCTGGGCAGAGAGCCATCCCTGGGAGTCGGGACTTTTGACCCTTTCTTTGAGAAATGAAAGCTTTGTGGAATTTTTCTCCTCCTCAGTTTGAAAGAGAGGAAGAGAGACAGCTTGGACCCTGGGATGTTGGAAGGAGAAGATCTAGGTGGGAGGAGATGATGGAGTGGCTTTTGGCTGGACTTTTTATTGGTAGCCACAGACTGAACCGATCTCCTCCTCCAAGAGAGACTGTATTTTAGGAGGATGCCGGTGAGCCAAAGAGACCATGCTTCAGCTGGAAAAAGACAGAAGTGGAGCAAACAGAGAAAAGTTAGGGAGGTGGTTGTGGTGGTGCCACCTGTCTTCAGAGAAGAAGAAGAGAAGATCTCTGTTCTTGGATCCTCGGCCCCAGGGGAAAATGAGGGGGACTGCGGTCCCAAAAATGAAAAATGGAATTGTTGTATTTTCTCCTCTTGGCAGGGCATCCTTGAAAGGAAAAATCCTAAAAGCAGTCTGTCCGTCCATGCATTGGTGGTGAGAGCACCGTGCATGGAAAGGAGAGGGCCACCATGGCAAACTTTTTCTCCAGGCAGTGCCATGTGTGACATGGAAACACAGGATGTGGCAGCTGTGTTTCTGGGGTGGGGTCTGTGGCACGGGAGGGGCTCCTCTCTCCCTCGATGGACTGAGTATCGATTGTCTGGAGGGTGGAAACCTGATTGGGGTCCGGGTTGTGTCTCGCTGTGGTTTATTGGAGCTGGGTGGTGGGAGGAGGAATGCTTTGGAAGGTTTTAATTTTGAATTTTGTGTATGTTTTTTCTTTCTTTTTCCTTTTATAGTAGTATAGTAGTAGTAGCTTAATAAAGTTTTTTTTCCCTCGTTATTAAGCTTGGGCCTGCTCTGCTCTGTTTCCTGGTTGCATTTCATAGCATTCAATTGAGAGATTGCATTTCCATGGGGGCACTGGCATTGTGCCAGTGCCAAACCATGACATTTTTTGGTTCCCTGACCGGGAAACGAATTCTGGGCAAGATAAGATAAGACGGTGATAAGAGGATGACATGACCTGTTCCTCTCCAGTAACTTCAATGGACTTATTCTTCATTGTGTTCCTCCTGCCTGGATGATTTTCAGTAGATGCACCTGTTCCCTCCATAGCAATTTCAATAGACTCTCATTGTTCTGCATGTTCTCCCCTTTTCCCTCTGTGGACTATAACTGGACCCCTGGGTTAGGTAGGACTTTGGAGACTCTCCCCAACACAACAAGACGGATCCCCATCGTCTGGACCAGTAAGGACCTCGCCTGTGTTGGTAGCTATTCCCATCCCCCCTCCCCCACCCCCCTCCCCACCTTTTTATTTCTTTTCTGACCCCACTATTGCATTTATTGTTTTTGGCCCCTAATAAAGGTGCATTTGTTGTGATTAAACTGATAGTCCCCTGTTGTTTGTCTTTTGCACTTTGGGATTGGCTAACGAACCATCACAACACCCTGCTATAAGCGGATTGTGACAGGTACCTGATACAAATAAAGTCAAGTTCTGAGTTTGCATTTGTGATTTGACCTTTGCCCTCAAAAGACCCCTATACCTTGTTGCAGTGCCACACCCCTCAGGTCTTTGGATCTTGCCTCTGAACTCTGCAGTTTCCATGTTTGTTACTTTGTTATCAAAGTCTCTATTTCTTTGGGCAAGACCATGGTTCCCATCCCTTATTTCACCAGTTACCCCTGGCCAAGCTAAACAAGGGATTGTAGTGAGAGAAGACTGTGATACCAGATGTGTCCACTTTTGTTCAAAGCCTCTGGAAATATTACTGTGGTCTCTTTTATTGTTCTTCAAAAGTATCAGTGGGCACTTTAATTTATTTGATCAATTATATAGAAGTGAATGAATGAGGATATTTAATTTTTGGCAAAATCTGATGCTTCTGAAGTCAAAGCAGAAGAAAGGTATTTTTAATGGCAGATGTGGTATATAAATGCATTGGAACTATATTTGTGCATCAAAATCTAACTGTTGTATACATATTTCCCAGGAACTTTGTAAATCCATTTCTGTGTGTTCCCTGTTGGAAGAGAGAACTGCAATACAAAAGTAACATATTTTGAGTTTTTTACCTTTCTATATGTCTGCCTTTGTTTACATTACCTGTCTGAAACTAGTACATCTTTTTGTCCAATACAAATGTTTTGCTATTCAGGTATCCTACCTGCTCATAATTAAGAAGATTCCTGTAATTAGACCCCATCTAAATTTTATTCCAATTTATTTTTCCAGTCAATTGACTAGAGCAGATCAGTTGGATAGAACCTACACAATCACCTTGTCCTACTGCCTGACCATTCCTGTTTAATTCTAAAAGTCAACAATGACATTTTCTGCAGCTACTGTGCTCAAAAGGAGCGACAAGAAAGGGGTGTTAAAATTCAATTTAACAGAAGGAAGATTATTAGACTATTAGATTATTAGATGACTAGGATTATATTATTAGACTATTAGGAGATTATTAGACTACTATTAGACAATTTAGATTCTTTGGCGTTGTCCTTCTGCACTTGGTTGCTGCTCCCAAAGTTAGAAGAAAATGTGCACATGGAAAAAGCACTGCAGAAATGTATAACCTAGGCCAGTTCAAATGAGTTCATATCATAATCAAGAAAATAAAGAAAGAAAGGTTTATTATTCAATTTAAGTAATGGTAAATGCAATATTTAAGAGCTGTCCTGACTTTGAAGACTATTGTGTAGAGGCAATACAAAGTTTACTCAGTATTTTGAAAGGAATGTTGTGGTATTTTATTCCAATGTCGGTGGCTTCTGGATCTACTTTTATCTGTGTTACAAATCTCTCAAAATTGTAGTATTGACTAAAACAGTGATTACTTATTCTTTGATTTTTTTTCTTTAAAAAGGTGGATAAAACCTCTAAGTGATTTCCTGCAGAGAGTGCAGAAAAGGAAGTCCTGCCAAAATTATCCTTAGTTAAGCATAGTTCCAACTGTAATTATTAGGATTAAGTCTTTCAGAGGAGAGGTTTGCAGAACTTTGTTTTTTGTTGTTTTGATAAGCTCTGTATTGCCAGACCAACCAAGTCCCAGTTGGTGTTTTATAAGCCTTCCTCTGTCAGGGATGCTTCAGCGTAACTGCAGTGAAGACTGATTAAATTCCCATCTTATAGAAGGCACTTGGTGAAGTAAGAAATGCTGGTTGCAGGTGACTGCAGCACAGTACAGGGGACTATCAAGAGGTTCTCCTGTGCTTTTCCAGTTAAGCTGTCTTGCATCTAGAGCTCAGCTGCTGCTCCGTCTTTCTGTGTGCTTTCTTCTCTTGGTTTACCTCTTTCCCTGTTCTCTCCTTCCTAATGTGGAGCAGGGATGTATTCCTGGTGCTGGATGAAACCCTACCCTGCACAAGGGAAGCTGAGCCTATGGTGATCTGCAGGGGATGGCTTGTGTGCAGAAGTATCCAGGAGAATGGTTTGTGCACTCTCCCAGGAGCTGCAGCGTTCAGTGGAGTGAGGAAACACACCTGTGTGCAGCTACATTGAAACTGCCAATTGTACTGCACGCTGGGCCTAAAGTGAGCCTGGGATTATTTGTGGGACTCATCCCTTCCCTCAAACAGTTTGCTAGTTTAAGAGGCACATGGCTCCATTTAAAGTAATCTAGTATGATTTGAGTTTTTTAATACAAAAAGAATTATTAAAATCTTGATAAATATGTAACTTTTCAGGACAGGTAAGGGCAAGAGGTGTTTTTTACCAAAGAGCAATGGACAGTAGGATTAAAATTATTTTTTTACATTTCTAAAGTCTTATTTGTGAGTGCAAGAGTTCTTGCTCTTTTTCTGACTGTATCACTTGGAAGCATGGGAGCTGCCATAGTGTGTCCAACCAGTCATTCAGTCATTTGTCTGCGGCAACCTTTCCAGCAGTGACCAGTGTGAACCACTCTGGAAAAGGCCAGGAAAACCTGGGAGAAGGCCAGAGTGGGGAACACTGATCCTGAGGAAAGTCAGAAAAATGGCTTCTTTTCCATTCTGCTTTTGTTTTGGTTTTCTCTGGATGAAAAGGATTGGAAAAAAGCTCCAAAGCCATCATCTGTTTGTGATGGCATTTTAAGTTCTCCCTTTTGATAATTCACCAAAAACTAAAGAAATTGCTTAATAAAAAGGCAAGGGGCGAAAGGGATCCAGATACATTAAAAAGTACATCTAATCCAGTGTAGGAAAAACTATTTCTCTTCAGAACAACAAGAAAATATATGTAGTGCTGCACCTACCTCCTGCCCTCCAGCCTGCCCCTACCAGCTCACTTCCTCCACAGCTGGTAAATGTGTATGCACTTCCATGTTCTTTAAAGGTAAAGTTAGATTCTGCCTCCTTCACCTTTCCAAAGGGAAGTATCTCCAGGAATGCCTGATGATTTACGCAAATCTAGGGCAAATTAAAGGGGTTGTGTGTAGCCATAAATACTAAACATGTCTTGTGATGCAGAACCAACAGAGTAATTCAGTGGTTTTCCATCAACAGTGCTGTACTACACATTGAAAGTTGATGATGAAAAAACACTTAAAACACATAGAGTTGAAGAAAAATTTATTTCTCTTACATGTTTTTTTCTTCCCTCCACTCCAAGCCTTCATTATAATATTTACAAGTTTTTTTAGAATACTAAACAAACTATTACAGGAAGCTAATTAAGATGTCTGCATTGAGCCTAAGTGCCAAAACAGGAAGAAATAGCACATTTTTCATGGAAAAATCTCACAAGACTGATTTGTGGATGTGGGAGATTGGAAAAATGTATTTAGTAAATCCCTCTGGGAAGAAATAGAGTGTGGGTTTGGTGACTACCATGGATCCTGTTTTAAACTGAATAGTGGTAGAAACTAATAGAGAATTTATTTGTTCTGGTGCTAACACAACTCCATCATTGGATTGGGATGCAGAAATAGTTCTAATGTTTACAGTGAGAACTAAACAAGCTGCCTTCTTTTCAAATAAGGATCCTTAGAAATTGAGTTGAGAACTACTTCTCTGTGTGATATCCATTATATTGTGAACAAGCATTTAGTGTTGGGTACAGAACTGGAGCTTCAACAGCAAGAACCATCTCTAGTCAGATGGAAAATTTTAAAACAAAGCCAAATATCAATATGACGACTCTGGTTGTAGGTGGCAAAACCATTCCATCTATATGACGCTGACATATTTCACTCTTCTTTGCTGTAACCAATCCAGGGATTCCACATGTAGATAAATATCAAAGGATTTTCTCTTGTAGACCACAGAGTTTTGTCCTTACTAATAACACTTGAAATCACAATGAAACACAGTCCATTCTTCAGTAGGTAATGACTAGTGAAGAGATTGATTGATCGATTGATTGACTGATTGATTGAAAAAATCTCAGGGTAAACACAAGCAGAGAGGAGGGATAGGACTGAAAGAAGAGATCACATGTGCAAATAGCTGGCAATGAACAAAGAGAATATAATAAGGCTAAACCCACCATAACACAGAGGAATACAGTACTGGTAATGACTTGCATTCCTGCAGCATTCTTTCATCCAGAATTGTCTTCAGACACTGCAGAGATCTCATCATTCATCCCTCCAAAGAAGTCACCTTTCAGGCAAAGATAAGAAAAACGGATTAGAAAGATATGGAGAAGAAATACTGCTAAAATCTAGGGAAAGGGAAGCAGAATAGGCAAACCTATTTTTCAAAGGATCCCACTCAAAAACAAATCATGGTCCTGAACTGAAGGCATAGATATCCCAAAATAATTTATATTATGTTTAGGACCTAATTTAGGGAGAAATAGTTGGATGTCTCACTTACTATGAAACTTGAAGACACAATCCCCTCTGTTCTGTATTTTGGGGCTGGTCCTGCCACATGCAGGCATCATCTCCTGAGCACATCCTAGTTTCCTCAGGAAATGGCTATGAGGGAATTGTGATCTCCATCCAGTCCCTGATTTAGACTGAGGATATAATACACTGCAGAGGAAATCCACAAGACTCTTCAGACAAAAAAGTAATTTTAGTGATAGCTGAGAATTTAAATATTGTTTTCGTCTTTTTTAAAATAGGAAAAAATTAAGGTAAGATCATTTTCTGCCTGCTGTTTCAAAGAAATATGAGAGACTTGTGAGTTGGAAGGGTTAAAGTTATTTCTTTACTTTGCAGGTGCAGGGGCTTTCATCTCCAGTTCCCCCAAGGCTGGAACCATTTCAAGTTGTAGTGGGATACTCTGTGGTGGAACTGCAGATAGAGGCAGTCCCTTTTAGAAACAGAGCTTCATATAATTATATGTACATTCATGCCCACAGCTCCTAAAGAGGCAGAAGGACTTTTCTTTTCTCTCCTCCTTACACTTTTCTCATTTCTAAAGCATAGGTTGTCATTTTGCAGCTACGAAGCCAAAGCCATCTTAGCCTGTAAGAAAGAGAGAGACCGTTCCAGTTCCAGCAGCAGCAGCTTTTGAGCGTGACAGGGAATGCAGTAATTCAATTAGGAGCTCTGGAGTTTAATACCCATTCTCCGGGCAGGGTGAGAGCATCTGTGTTCTGCCACATGGTAGCACAAGAAGAGCCATACTTTTGCTCCTAAACTGCCCTGGTTTCTGTATGCCTCACATGTAATGTGATGGGCACTCATGGGCTACTGCAGAGAATTCCATGCGAGGTGCTGCGTGGCCATGTCTGGACACTGAGTGGTCACACCTGTCACTTTTCATCTTCAGACAGGTTCATATTGACCTTTCCTACTAGAAAGTGCAGTCTCCTTTCCCAGTGCCTCAGGTGAATTTCTGAGAATATACCTTATGTCTTTGAAAAAGGCAGAAGCACGTTTAACAAAATACTGCCAGAGGACTTGAATCCTCTCCATGTCTCCTTGCTCTGTTACCTACTGCCATTCTCCCATCGGGCAGATATTGTGGTGTGTAATTCAATTTAAAGCAGCAGAAGCTGCATAGTTCATAGTTGACATCCAGGTCAACTGGTGCATGAAATAAAGATGCATGCACAGCCCAGGGAGAGAGATGCATGTCCTTTTCACCTGAGAAAAGCAGATTAACAGTTACCTATGGAATGATTTAAAAATTCCCACTCTGTCTTCCAAATATCATTTTGTTCAACTCCTTCACAATAAAATGCTCCCTTCTTGTGCTTCTGCGTTTACATAACTTCATGCTTGACTTCACAGTAGGTCTGCCGCAATTTCTGGGGTTTTTTTCTTGGGAAGCAAGGGACGGTTTTGGTTTTCATTTTGTCTTCTGGTTCTGACGTTTACTCCCATTATCTCTGTATTTTCATTCTGATAATTGACACTTTACCTCATCTGAGCTGAGATTCTGTTTCCTTAATTTGTATATACATTTTACTGATGTTCCTTTGTCACCTGTGTTTACATGCTCAACCAAGAATTTCTGTGACAAATTAAGCTATAAGAAAAAGTTATTTTCATTCTGATTAAGCCCAAAATGTCCTATCAAAAGCTGTAGTTCTAAGGCATTTGTTACAGAACTGTGTTGTTGCCTGGTGAAGAAGTAGCTCCAGATTTCACTTTTAAAATGTTTAATAACTCTTGAAAATATCTATACAATGTTGTGGTGTTCCACTAGCAAGGCTTCAAGGATTTTTAAAAGCAATTCTACTTAGATTTTTACAACCTATATTTATGCTAGAATGTCCTTTCCAGATTCTGAAAGGATTCCAGAAAAACCTATAAACTGTGAGAGACTCTCATAAACCAGTGGGTTCTATGCAGCAACATCTATAAAATGAGCATGGCTGAACACATTTGGGCATTTACATTTGGGCAAACTGCCTCCTGTGGCTTTTGCAGCCTTCCCATGGAGCAAGCAGAGAGTCAAATGGCTTCTGGAAAATTTGTATCAGTCTGTGGAAAAGGCTGTTAGAGAAGACATAGGAGATGTTAGAGATTATAAGAGATCAGAAGTTTCCCAGTGCAAGCAGGCAGCTCCAGCAGCTGCTGCTGCCTCAATATATTTTAGCACTTCTCTCCTAAATTTGTGCAAGTAGATAGAACAGAATACTGAGACACCTCTGTTCCAGCACTGCCATTCCTTGTGCCAGGCTCTGGATATTTCTCCCTCTCTCTGTACTTGAGGACTTCAGCCATCAGTGCTGAGCAAAGGAACACATGCTGATGTGTCTGCAGAAGCACACAGGCTTCTGGATGGAAGTTAGAAATCTGCAAGAAAAAAATTGAAACAGTTATTCCTGGTTTGTGCTGTAAAGCAGCACAATTCATATTTTTTTCCGTGACTTGTGTCAAATGTCTCACCCAGTAGCTTAGACTTTGTAATTTTTTTGTCAGTAAGGCCATACTCATGTATACCAGTTGACAGATCACCCTGCTGTTAAACCTTTACCCAAAAGTACCATGGAGTTCTTAAGCTGGAGTTTAAAGCTGTTACTTGAAATCTAAATTCACTCAATGATGCAAAAGAGATAAGTTTTCAGTCTTTATTCAACAATTTTGCATGGGATACTGAGTTATTCTGCATTCATCTAACACAGCAATTTGTTATCATCCTTGGTTAGCTCTTCAATCATTATAATTTTAATAGTTCTTGGAACACTATAGCTTTTTTTTTCTCTCTCCCCCTCTCCTTTTTTTAAGAACTGATATTTTAAAACATGTCTGTTCCTTAGTATGGTAAAACTTTTTGTTTGTTGTTTTCTTGCAAACAATTCATTTTATTCAAATGCTCAGATGAGACATTTGTAACCAGGTCAAAAACATAAGCTGATAAAGTTCTCCAGATGTCAGTGAAATGACTGCAAATAGCTGGTAAAGAAAAACCCATGCTGCTGCAGCAAGAGAATATATATATCTTTTTTTTAGAGAACACTGGTGACCTATTGAATAAACATCAAAATTATATTTCTGTATGAAGCAAGCTTTTACTATTCTTTGTAAATAGGATAATTGTATTTCTAAAAGGCCTCTGTTATCTCTAAGCAAATCCCTTTGCTATAGAGAAAAAACCTCTGATAATCTTATGGGAGGTAGTTTATAACAGACCCAGGATAGCAAATACTGTTTTGCCATCAGTCTGTTCCAACCCAGAACAATCTACGCTTGGAAAAAGATGAGGTTGAATGATTTATTAGACAAAATATTACAAGAGGGCAGTAAATCTTTAATTTATTTTTTTAATCTGTTTTGTAATTTTATTGGTGCATTTCATAGAGAGGAATTAGAGAACAATAGTCCTGTGACAGTGAACTGCTGGATCACAGGTGACAATCAGCATTGCCTTGGCACTGGGCATGATTTATTGAAGGCAAACAATCAGCCTTTATCAGGGTGCATGGAAAGAGCAAGTGAATATTGTCACACTGCCAATAATTACGTGTCAAAAAGAGGGATTTCTAATATATAAATGAAACACAGCTACTTTGATTTCAGGAAAAATACTGAAGTTCTAGTGATTTACTTACAAGTAATGGGTTTTTTTTCCTTTATCCTCCTTTATTTTTTCCTTGGTTATTCTTAACCTTCTTTTTATCATTCACGTGCCTGGAGGAAACCTGTTCCAAATGTTTTCTTCTGGCATGATGGTCAAAAGAACCTTTCAGCATAAAATCCATAAGATATTTGTAATTATTTACATGTAGGGCTTTTTTCTGCTTTGGTAGTCAGAGGGCTGTGTACACATCTCAAATCCCCAGCGTGGCCGATTCAGAGGAAGTTAGACATAAAAAGACGTAAATTCCCTACAGCTGTAGTTGCAAGAATTGTTACCTTTTGTTGACTTCAATCAGCAGGACAACCTAGAGAACAAAGTGAAAACTTCTGTCCTGCATAGTGACAGTCAGATGCAGCAAAATAAACAGATATTTTATGTCTTCCCTTAGCTGCTGTTCAGTGCTGGAAGCACCTGGAATCTGTAGATATTTCTCCTTCTGAACCATGTGTTTGGAGATAAAGCAGAGTGTCATAATTAATAAAACAGAAAAATTACCACTTCAAATCAAAGTCTGTTGCAAGAGCTACATAAAGAACATCAAGAAGATTAAAACATAAACAAAAAGACAAATTGGCATGCACGTTTCAAGATGTATGCGAAGGTTTGCGAGATACTGGAGAAAAGTGCCTGTAATCAGAATGAAATCCTCTGCAGTGGGGGCATTGTGGGCATGTGCGGGGATACTGTGCTCCAGGATGGCTTGAATGAATGGAGACGAGAGATCTCTGAAGGCTGCTCTTAGAATATAAGGTTTATTATAGAGGGTAAAAGGTCTTTCTTGGAGCTGCTAGACACAGCACGTGGCAAGGCCTGAGGCAATGTGGGAGGGGAGAGACAAGGGGTAGAGGGAGACAAGAGGATGCTCCAGGAGAGGGTGGAAGTTCCAAGAGAGGGGGAGTTCCAAGAGAGGGGAAGTTCCAAGAGAGCGTCTGGCTCCTCAGGGACCCCTTATCAGGGGCTTCAAGGTGGGCTGGAACAAGACTTAGGCCAATGGGGTCACAGACACTTGATGTTTCAGGGGAGGGTTACAGGTGTGGGATGAACCATACATTTTGGGGGGTCAGATAGAACAGTCCATGTGACTTTTGGACCTATCTACAGATAGGTAAGGGCATTGTCCAACCAGTATGGGGGATTGTTTTCATCCTGGCTGTACTATTGTAAATCTTTTGCTAGGCAATCATATTTATTCATCCCCCCAACAGGCATGGAGCTGGCAGGTGGGATATTCTTATTGCCAGGAATCAGTCACTGCTCTCTGGTGAAGGCAAACACATTCCTAGTGGGTCTTTGCTGAAATTTCTGATAGGAAATCTGGGGAAACTCTGCTCTGCTGGGACTGTGTGTTTGTTAGGCCTATGTGGGTATTGCTGCAAAGGGTCTGGGTTGTCACCTGGTTCTGCAGAATGTGCTCAAAACTGAGGAAAGCTCTGGAGGTAACAGAGATTTTGAAGGAATTTGGGAAAAAGAAGACCAAAAGCAGCAGTCTAAGCAGGGAAAACAATCTTCAAGTCTAACTCAGGTGACAATTGGGCGGTATCTATATGATGTCTGCCACAACAAACTTATGGAAAGCCACCAGTGTGGTAAAGACCCTACTAGAACATCTGGATTTGTGGCTTTTTAAACAAGGCACTGATCAAAATAAGGATATTAATATTTATCTGTCATAAAAACTTCTTACCTGCAAGGATGAAAGTGGGAGGTTTCATCTGGGTGTATGGAAAGCTTGTGATGATACATTAGGTTCATGCAAAATAAAAATTTGTTATGTGTATATTAGGAACATGGGTTTGTAACTTGCTAAATTGCTGTAAAGCGTGCAGAAACTACAACAGTGTGTGTCGTGCTGCAAAAAAATTTTAAGTATTCCTGATATATATTTCTTGTAACTAAGGTGGAAATAAGTTATATTGTATGTCTTACTATTTTGCTGATTTTGACTGTATATGGAATGTGAGAGATTTCAGGTGGAAAAAATTAATAATTTCTGTATGCTTCTGTGCATTAAATATGTGACATGAGAACAAGAACACTGAACTGAGAACTCCCAGAGGAGTTTAATGACTGATCATATACACTTAAGTCTCGTCAATCCAAAGAAGGCAGATATTGAAATTGTATGTTTGTGTTGGATTGTTTAGTGCTTTTAAATGTTTCTATTGTTAAAGACATGGGAGAAATATATTTACTAAAAGTGAGCAAGTGAGAAATTAATGGATTTCCTTTGTAGAAAGGGGTATATCTTGGCCATTTGGTGTTACCCCAGACTGTTTTGAAGCCCCCTATGCAACAGGGGCTGCTGTGGATGCAGGGAATAGAAGTGATATGTGGTTCTTGCCATTTGAGGAGACAACATAAACAAACAGCACCTCAGTCCAGCAGGACAAACTGACCATCTTTGTATCCCTGAGCAAGTTAGGGATAGTGTGGTGTATGGTCCTTGGCTAAAGGTTCTGTTCCCACCTCCTCAGAGCTAAAGCATCATCAGGGTTATGTGCTGGTGGCTGCCTGGCTGTCTGATAGTATAAATAATGTGCAGTTCTTGTAACTCACTAGATAACAGTAACTGGCTTAAATCCTGATAGTAGATGAGCACTATTTTATATGATGCCCAAAAAGAACCTTTGAAAGACTGAAACCTCGTCTCAGTTATATTTGTGTAAAATCCTCCAGTGACATAAACCACAGATATCAAAAAAGGAAATTATTTTTCCAACTCACAAAACCTGCATCTGACTTTTTATCCTTGCACATTAAGGTACATGAAAGAAGTTACTGTCTGGAATTAAAAATGCAGGCAGAAGTACAGGTCCTAAACACTGATTATTAAAGTAAAATCTTAAAAGAGAAGAATCAAAGCTGGTAGCTTTTTATGTGCATCTTTAAATTAGCTTTTCCTGAATATAAAATACTTTCAGTAAAATGACTGCTTTTGCCTTTCATTTCAGTGGTTGTTTATCAGTGTCTGTCAGCAGCATTTTCATTATCAAATATCAGCACATGGTAATGTTGGCCCATCAGTATGTCCCTTGGGTATTTCTTGGCCATGTGATCAAACAAGGCATTTTTCCCAACTTGCCTCGTTTGATATCACAAGAGGTATCATTCTTTGGAGTCATATTTAAGGTTGCAAGTTGATGAAAAAAGGGATTCAGGGTGCAGAGCAGCACAGGTACCTTGATTTTGGCTTCAAGAATAAGATATTGCCTTCAACCAATAAAATTCAGGCAGTGCTCTCACTATGCCTATCATTGTCTTTGGTGTGCAGTTTCCCTCTTAGCTGAGGGGAAATTCTGTGAGGGAAAGCTTAGAAGAAAATCAAGACTTAACTCAGTATCTACTCATATCCTAATGAAAATATACCTGAAGGTTAATTACTCACCAGAAATTCTCTTCCCATTATATATTTCTGAGACTTTATATAGACTTCATTGTTTTCCCGATTCAGTAAAGTATATACACAATTAAAGCTCTGGAGTAGCTCCACAAAGAAAAAAACAACTCACAAAGCCATTGAACTACTTTTGCTTTGTAACCATGTGCGTTCTGATTTACAGCTCAATGGTATCAGGAAGTCAAAATGAAAGAAAAGGGTTGACTGTTAAACTAAATGTTCTATAACAGTTTCCAATCCATAAAAGCTGTAAAAAGTGGCCCAAATTTCATTTTACCAGAATTTCTGTGCTGATGTGATTCCAGTCTGTTCTTATCTGTGCTGTCAAGTTTTGTAGTCCAAACCATGTGGAAATGTGGGTTACAGTAATTGGGTTTTTTATTTCACTATAGAGACTTTTTCTAACTAACCACAACAGAGTTCTTAGTTCCTTTTACCCAGGACTATGATGAGAGCAATCCTAATATGCCAAACAGAACTTTAAAATAATAAACCTCCTTGTAGGGTTTTCATTCTGTGCACAGTACACACAGTACAAGACCCTCTAAGTAATATTTACTTCACATCATAGACTTCCAGCAGCATAACTTCAAAGATAGGTAAAAAAAAGAAAAAAGAAAAAAAGAGAAAGAAAATAATTTGTCTAAGAGATATTTCCATCAATCATATTCTCTTCAGGTTTTGCAGTGAAGAAGTGCATAATATGTTCATGGTTTGCAGTTCCTTTCTGTTTAGGAGGTAAATAGTTCATAGCACTATGTTGCTAGCAATTACTTGTATGTTACTGGAAAAAAAAAAAATCTATCCAGATTGCTCTTTGGCTTTAATTAAAAAATAACACCCAGAATATTACATGTGTCTCACTTCATAAGGGAAATGTCACACAATGCAAATTATTTTAAAACTTTCTTACACTGTGTGCAAGCAACTACTGGTTGAATGTGTTTCTTTGCAAAGGAGTAAAGAAGGAAACTGTACTTTACTTCTTAGAGACTTTCTTATATTATCCTAGAGCCCACCAAACACATGTTAAGGCTGCTTCCTTATTTTGACTGTTACTGTCAGAATTGTGTTCAGACAGAAATGTATAAAATCTATATAGCTGGAGGAATATAATCAGGTTAGTCTGTCTATAAGGTGACTCAAAAGGAGTCATAGGACCACACATACAGTCTTCACTGATAGATTTTTATGCACATCTTTAAATTAGCTGGAAGGTCCAAAGTCAGGAAAGGCTTTCAGTGGCTATTTTGATGAGTGCTCTGTGTTTTGCCAGTCTGAAAAAACCTGGGAAATAGGTTGTGTGCAGGGCAAGGACTGCTCAGGAGCCATTCTCAGAGGTGTCTCTGTGAGCCACTTAGTTATTACTCAGTTACACTCAGAACATTCCTTGTCTCAGGAATTCCAAGGTGAGGATATACCAAATCAGTGGTGGTGTAACTGAACAGATGAATAACTAGATTATGGGATAAATTAGAGTAAAAATTTCTTTTGCATCCCTGTTATATTCAGATTTTTATCAATTTCTCATACGTGGCTTGTCTGCTGTGGAAATACACGACTGAGGATATGTATAAGATGTGATTGCTATTATCTTATCCCACTTTTGATGTCCTGGTGTCAGCTTCTGTCCCTCTGGTTCTCAGTCTGTAAAATGAAAAAGGCTTCACTGAGCCTCAATCTTGACATGTAGTCAGAAATTTGCTAAACAGTCCTGAAATTTCGGCTTTGTTGTAATCTATTATCTCCAGTCAGAGTTTTTGCTCTGTAGTAGAAAACAATTCTCAGAGATATGAAAGAGAGTTTTTATATTTTTTTCTGCAGGTATGAAGAGGGTGGGCTCTTATTCAAACAAAATCAATCTATATATACCAATCTCATAAACTGTAGGAAGTATTAAAAATTGCAAATTATAGAGGACACAGGCAGACATCTTCAAACTATAATCCTGTGTCAACTTCTTGCAAAAGAAATTGCAACAAATCCTGCATTGTGTGAAGCAATGTCTGAATCTGAACCAAATAAAATACTTGCTCATGCCCTTGGTAATGAATACTGACAGGTTTTATGCAGCTCCAATTAAAATACTGCTCACGAGGGATACTTCAGACCAAACCCCATAAATTTTATTTCAATACTGGTGATTTCATCTTTTGGCACCAGGTTATTAATGAATAATGGATCATTTATTTGTTATTTATATAAAAAATTTATGTGTCTGCACTGTAATGTTCTGCTGCTTGCTCAAATTGTGAGAAGTTGCACATACTACATGAAATTAAATGACAATTCAAATTACCAAGGTCTTTTGGCCTCTGCAAGAATGAACAGGAAACCTAAAGGGGGTAGAGCTTCTGGGGGATGCCTGCTTACAGTTGTTGGGCTTGGCAACAATTTTTGTATCACATAAGTAGATCAACTATTTCTCATCTAGAATGCAAAACTGAAATGTAGTTGCAGAGGCAGTATTTCCATGTAGTTTTTCTTTGGCAATGAAGAAAACTGTGTCAACTGTCTTCGGTCTGTCCCTTGTTAAGCGTACATGTACACTTTTTGCCTGCCTGCCATAAAGTCAGAGGAAATATATTAAAATGGATCTTAAAAATAAGTCTTGTCTCCTTTTCTCATTGAATTTCCCATTTTCTCATAGAAGTGTTGGTGAAGCTTTGTGTGCTGTTATTAAATCACTTATATATTGGTCTAGTCTACAAATTTAGGATAATAAAGCAAGATTACTGTTGCTGCAGGTCCTCAGCTGGGTAATAATTAGCATTGACTCCATGGTTCAGAAGGCTAGATCAATTGCTTTATTATATCATCTTAGAGTATATTATATTTCTATATTACAATATATTACAGAAGCAAGAGCTCTCACTAACAACTAACTAACAAACAAGGAAACTTGTGACTGTCTCCTGAGAGACCTGACACAGCTGTGCATCTGATTTGTCATTATATACGAACACCATCACCAGAATCCAATCAAGCAATCACCGTGGGTAAACAATTTCCAGAATACATTCCACACGAGAACAACAAGGGGCAGAGATAATAATTGTTTTGATTATTTTCTCTGCTTTTCTCAGGAAAAAAGTCTGTGCCTGTGGCCAGAGAGCTGCTGTCACAATTACTTTTTCAGAAACTTGTTAAACTTTACTGAATTGTGTTATACATGCAGTAATTCTAAGTCTTCTACTAAGGTAGTGGAGAGGAGCAGTTTGTTCCTCTGTGGTTTAAAAGTTTCTTTATTTTGATGTATCTGGTTTTGCAGCTGAGAAAGGAAGCTGCACATAGTGCCTCTGGGGCTTCTGAAAACCTGGAGTTTGCAGAAGATACACTTCCAAAGTTAAATAGGGAAATGCCTGGGTAATGAAACTGAGCCAACATGGGCAGCAGTGACAGGTTACTGAGATGTAAGACAGGGACAATTCTGATGTATGGCAGCAGGTATGTAGAATTGTGAACACCTTCTGCCTCCTTGTGTTCACTGCCACCCTCTCACACATAGACAGGTGCAGCACCCACAGCCACATGGCACAATCCACTGGCATAATACACTGGCATAGTTCACTGGCACAATCCACTGGCACAATCCATTATTACAATCCATTGGCACAGTCATCCATCAGCACAATCCAATGGTGCACCCCAGCCTCAGTGTGCTATGTAGACAGGCTTACCACTGAAAATTTAGGATCCCTAAATTTAGAGCTGCTTTGTGAGTGCAGAACTCCTCTAAGTTTCTCCCTATAATCCTTAGGGCTTTAATTCTGTGTGATGGGGTTTATGATGGTTCTTTTAACCCATATTTTGAACTAGTCCTTGTGGCAGGGACTGTCTTTAACAAAGTTCCACTGTCAGCAAAAATGCTGAGATGCCTTTTCATTAGATGTGATGAGTAACATACACACAATGCAAATTTTCAAAATTTCTCTCCCCTTCAGCCAAAAGAGAACAGTCTCTCCCATTTTTTTTTTTTTATCTTTTCATAGAACATGCTGAGTTGGAAGAGACCTGCCAGGATCATAGCAATAAAAGCTAAAAAACTCTGCATAGTAACTCAAAAGTGTCATGTAAAGAACTGCATGAAGTTATTCTTGCAAATGTCATTCCAAAAATGAGACTGTATGTTTTCTTCAAATATATACATTATTTTCAACATTCATTTGTTATTGAAATTATAGTAAATAAATAATGCAATAATATATTATTAAAAAGTGACTTGTTTTCATAAGAAGCTGGAAATTAATTTTCATGGGACATTATTATTGGTTTTGGGCTGATGCAAACAGGGTTATTGTACCTTTATGTGTCTGCTATATGGAGCAGAATTTAACTTTACAAGAAAAAAACATATTGTGTTCTAATTGAATTGAACAAGTATATACAAGAAACATTCATTTCTTTATTATTGCTTTTCCCAGCCATAGTTGTCATATGCAGGCATAACTTTTATTTCCGTTTCTCTCTGACAATTTTAGCTCCCTATGTCTGGAGAAACAAATCAGCTGAACATTGTCTTTGCTTTTTAGAAGCTCAAGAATGGGAGAAGAGAAGGAAATGCATTATTCTGCTGGCTGAGCTGACCAAATCTAATTCTTTCAGATTTTTTTTCCCCCTGATTATTTAAAGATATCTCTTGACCTGTTGTTCCTCCAGCTTTCAGGCATGGAACAGACAGAGCACAGCAGTATAGTGTTGTGGGGTGTTTGTTCCAAAAGCTCTGTCTCCTTTCCATGAGGGGTGGTAGTTGCCCGGTTCCAAGGATGTACAAGCATTTAAGCCACCTGAGGACAGCTGCAGGATATGTGACTTCTACATTCCCCCTGTTACATTATCACTTCAGCTTTGCCTCATGTCCTGTCTTCTTATCTGCTTTACTTGACAGCTCAGTTGATAATCAGCATTTCCTGCTTGTGCAAGTTCTCATCCTCTTTCTTCTGAGCAAAGTGCTCAAAATCTCTGGCATTGAGGAGTGCAGCCTGGTCCTCTTCAGTACTCGGCAAGGCACAGCTTGAGAGGATCCAGCTCTGCCTGTGCTCCAGGATAGAAGGATGTGAGCCAGATCCTTGCTCAACGGAGTGTGTGAGTCCACAGACAGGCATCCCTCACACCTTCTCAGGAATCTGATTCATAACAACTAACAATTCTAGTAGCTTTGAAATAGGCTTGTGTCCCTGGCTGCACCACACAGTTTTCCCAGGCCCAAGCAAAGAGAAGTGGGGTTAAAATACTGTTACGTAGAGAATGACTTTTCTGTTTCTGTTATTACCTGGCCCATGTACTCTGCAGGGTCTCATCTCACATAACGCACTTAAAACAACCCCTACAGTTATCCCTAAAAGGCCAGGGTCCAAGATCACAAGTTATTAGTAGAAGCGCTTGGTATGGTTCAAGATACCGTGTCTTTAGCTTTCAGTTTTATACAAGCACAGTTTTGGATGCAGGCAACAGCATCATATGGGAGGGGGTGAAAAGCATCTGTGACCTATGATCCTGCTTTTAATGTGGCCACTGCCTTGGTACTTACTGTACACAATGCAGTTACTGTTTATCTACCACTTTGAGATTCATCCAGTCACTGATCAGAAAACTGTGATTGTATATACTAGTAAAGATTGTGTATACTTGAGAATTCCTTGTACTATTGTAATTGTGCCTAGTAGGTCAAATGTACATAGTAATGCATTAAGGGGTGCTTACTAATGTAAGGATTTGCATTAAGTAAAAGAATTAACGTACCAACTTAGGGAAAGGGGGGAATGAGACAGACTGAAAATTTAACAGGGTAGAAATCCATTTGGATTTAGGTGAAATGTGCCACTTTGAACCTGCTAACATAAGTGAAATATGCTGTTTAGTCTGGTAACTGCAGCACTAGCAAAGTTGCCCCGGCTAAGGAGAAAAGAATGCAAATCTCCACACTAAAAAGATAAGAGATAAGAAAGACTCCTCGGACCTTAAAACAGACAGGGCAGAGTGACCCAGGAGTTCTTTCTGTACTTTCTGACAAAAACTGAGTACAAGTGTTACTAGCTGTAAGTGTAATGCAAAATCAGCAGAATGAATATGCATGAGCCTATTGTGAAATTCTATGCATATGAAAATTAGTTAAGGGAAATAAAAAAGGATTGGGAGTTCTCAAGGGTGCACATGTCCATTGAAGGGAAATCCCTGAATGGGAAATCCTGGTTTGGGTCCAGTGCTGTAATAAAAACATACTGTCCCTACAAATCTGTATTGGAATTGTGGGGTTTTGATTTTTTATCCACGTTTCACAGGGACAAAGACAAAAGAACAGTGGAGGGTCCAGGTTTAAATATGGGGGACAGGGGGACAAAGCAGAGCATCAAGGCCAGTAGGTTGAAGGCTCAGGGCAGTAGAGAGGCAGGACAAGGGGTGGCAGCCAATGGGGTAAAGGGGGCAGGACACTGTGGCAATATGGGGCCAATGGGTAAGCAGGGAAGGGAGAACTTTCTAGGATATATACAAATAAGGAAAAAGGGGCGGAGAGGCCAACAGGCCAACTAGGGAGGTAGAACTGGGGTACATTTACATACACAACAAAGCATCTTGGGAGAGGGTATGCTTGGTCACCTTGGACAGGGGAGATTTTTCCAACTTTGGGCCTGTCTCTCCAAGGAACCTGTTGCATCACAGTACCCTTTCACCGCAACACCCCGAGCGCGGGCGTGCTGGGCGGCGAGGGAAGAGGAGGGGGGCGGCCGGTCCCCCTGTCGGCGCAGTTGTCGGCGCGGGGACAGATGGAGGAGGCACGGGACTTGGGGGTGAACATGATCAGTTTATTTCGTGTGCCCCAAGACACTTTGCGGGGGCAGACAAAGGGTTTTATAGGGGAATAGCAGGGAAGGAGTTTTGGGCAGGACTAACATATCATGAACCTATCAGGGAAAACAAGGGAGTGGAGTAACACAAAGTAACCAATAGGGTGTTGAGCCTCACTAAATAGACAGGGACTGTTCTGGGGAAAAGGGGCAGGGAAAGGGAGAATTCACATCTTGGAGAGAAGGGGGGTTGGGAATGAGCTAGGGAAGATTAACCACTGGGGAAGGGGAGAGACAGCGGGGGGGGGGGGGGTATAAACAGACACTGAAAGAATAAAAAACACGCCCCCGCAGGAACCATAATGGACCCTTTTTGTGTAGGCCCACTGGCCTCCACAATGTTGTCTGGAGTAGGACTCACTACTGAGCTAACCCTCTTTGGCAGCTTTTTTAAAATACACTTTTATAGAATTACATTTATGAGGCTTTCTCATTTTCCAGTAGAGGTTTGTCCTCATTCATGTCAACATCATGCAAAATATCATGAATGATTATTCAGCCCTTGCTAAAACCTTCCTGAGAGGTCATTGGTCATCCAAAGCAGACATACAAGAAAACACGGTGTTACAGTGAGCTCATGGGCATTATGTTTCCCCTTCCCCGGGACCCTGTGACTCTGATCAAGATAACCCCTGGACCCCTCCTTCCTGCCTCAACGGGGTTGGCGGAGAGCCAGGAAAGCCCACCCTGTCCAAAACCTATATAGACCCCCTGACATTTCCTGTTCGTGCTCTTTTGCCCCGCTCTCCACATGGACACCACAGAATAAAGAGAGCTGTACCAACTTCTCCTGGGGTGAGAACCTCTTTTGAATACCTTTTCTCTTCTCCTGATATTCCTCCCCTCACAGCCCCTTATCTCTGAGCTAGTCGGATTATTCGGGGGGCTGCATGAGGGGGGAAACCTACAACACTCAAGCATGTTGTCACTAAGCCTTAGGAAATAATGTGCTAAAGGAATCTACAAAGTCCACACAACTTATTTTACTGTACATAAGCACTACCTTTCAGTAGCCTCAATTTCCTTGCATGTCTTTGCTCCATGATTTTGGTCTTATGGGCTTAGAGTTTTGCCCTTCTCCTTCACTACTGAGTTGTTTTAAGCAATCAAAAAAAAAAGCTAAAGCTTTTTTTTTCTTGTGTTTTTCTTTGAGAATGGACTTTTGCTGCATAGGATGAAAGTATTCCTAGAGCAAATCTATGCATATGAAAGTCTAAACTTTGGGTTTTGTGATTGTTCATTCCACTGACATTTCATTGTGTTTGACTTCAGGTAAATTCTATTTCGAATGCTATTCTTGTTTGAATACTATTCTTGTTGAATACTATTCTATTTTGAAATTCTATTTTGAGTAGGAAAATGAGAAAATCAATTTCTAAAGTAAAATATGATAAATAGTCTGTCTTAGTGCATAACACATTAATATTGTTAATAATAATAATCCTAACAACCATGCTATTGCACAATTTGATTCCAAATTTCCTGATTTTAAAAGAGTTACATAGCCAAAAGTCAAGGAAGTACAAAATTGCTGGGGAGTTTTCTCTCAGCCAGGATGAAACTAAGTAGGTTACTCTGAGAGCTCATTGAAACCATAAGTTTAATTAATTAATGGTTCAGGGCACAAGACTTCTGATAAAGCAGACTCTTTGTGAAAAAGAAAAAAAAAACATTTTACCAAGAAAGTACTTGTTGCTTTTAATGGATTTTGCTCCTGCTGCCTTGCCCACCCTTACCTGATTTCCTAATTAGACTACATGTCATCAAGAGATGATCAAGACTCCTTGTACATGGAGTCCCTGCAGAGGCTGTCTGACTGCCTTAGGCTGGAAGTTTTCAAATCCAGTTAGAAATAGTGCAGTAAAATACATTGGAGCTCAGGAGAAAACAAAATGAATGAACATGGATTTTCAAGCCATTCAGGTAATAAGATGTGGTTATAATTGTAATATTTTATTAATCTACTTACTGTACAGCGAATTTTCATTCTTCATCACCTTTAAAGATACCTGTTTGTGTTCATGAAAGAAAACATACATGCCTTTTACATGCCAAATCTGCAAAGCTTGATGAAACCAAGAAAGGTTTGGTAGATTTGAATCAAGCACAGAATATATGCAACTTAGATGGCACAAAAATACAGTGAGAGTGAAAACATGAAAAGGAAAATCCATAACAGCACCCTGAGACTCTAAATCCCAAGGTGTCCTGCTTCATCAGTTTAGCTGGGGTGTTTACCTGGACAATATAAATGGAGACTTTGCAGAGTCTCTTTCTGCTTTTAAACTTGTTCAAATCTGTTTAGCTGCAGCAACGAAACACTGGGATAGAATTACCCTGATCTGTAGCAATCCAGCAGCACCTGTGGGTGCCAGGTAGGCTTCAGGCTGCAACAGACATTTGTGGGCATAGCAGACACTTGTGGGCACACTTGTGGGCATAGCAGGCACTTGTGGGCAGACATTTGTGGGCAAAGCAGTGGCTGGGGGACAAAGGAAAGCTTAACTCCCTCTGAGCTCTGAGGGCGGCGTGGTGATTCCAGCAACCTTCTTTCCTTCATGACCTAAATGTTTATGACGTTGCTGAAGTTTGTGAGAAATGAGTGTTCAAATAAGCACTTTTAAGCTCACACAGAGGTGTGGTGTTAGCTGAAGCCTGGTCCCATGCTGGGTGTTGTCTGCCTTGGACACCAGACACCATAGCCCTAAGGAAGAGAATGGGAACACTGCAAACATATCAGTTCATCTGAATATTCCTCCACCCTGCAGAAATGTGCAAATGTAGGAATTCTTGAACTGGAGACAATACTTTTTTGCTTAATGGCTCTTGATGGATGTTTTCTTTTTACTTGCCACGGGTTTGTGCTGTTACTGCCAACCTGCACAATGTGGTCAGAGATAATCTCCCACAGGCTGATTTTTGTGACAGCTACTGAAAGCAGATTCTATAAAAGTGCTAGACTTGATCACCTTCCAGACATATGAAATTAAAACATTATTGAAACTCCTTGGAAAGGAAGATTGAACTTTTTCTATTAAATTGAAGTCCTTGGTCAAAGAAATGGAAGATTCAAAGCAGACGATGTATCAGTGGCTAGAAAAGATAATTATCCTTGAGGTAGTGAGAGAAAAATCACAGCAATTGAAAACTTTTACCCCAGAGAACAAAACTTTTCCTATTATCAAATCTTTTAGAAGTGCCTTAGGGATTAGAAAAATGAAGTTCAAATACAGAATAAAGATGATCATGTGTGCTTCTCTGCACTTTGCACTCAATGATCTTGTAATACATTAATCTTCTTCTTTTTTAAATCATGCCTTAAACAATGTGGTAAGTTGCAAGCAGGGTTTTTTTCCTCATGCTCTCCCTCCTGAATTAAGAAAGAGTAAATAGGTTAGATTTTTCAGAGGGTGGTCATGCATACATATAGTGTGCAGTTTTACCTAGCTAGGAAGAAATAATTTCAGATATGGTCTGGATGTACTGGTCCTGATTCTCTACCCTTTGTACCAATTTTGTATTGGCAGCTAAAGAGTGACGCTCTCACACTGTTGGTGTGCCTTTGGGTCAATGTGCTTGAACCTCTATTAAGTTCCCATTACTGAGGAGGTTCCTTTTTTTTTTCAATGTCTGCTGTTTCATTTTTTTTAGCTCTGCTGGTGACACCATCATGTCAAGTAGTGTCATTTGGATTGAAAGGCTATTCCTGATCAAGACACTTTGTCCATTTGTTCCAGCTGTTCCGCATTGCATTTCCATTTTTGATCAGTTTGAGGACAGAATAATTGCTAGCTTTTCATGAGACTATCCCTGAAGGGACATTCTTGATTTTTTTGTTTTTGTTCATTTGTTTACTCATTCTCCTCACAATCTGAAGCAAATATTAATCTCAGCATTAGGGTCTGAACAGGCAATTCAATCAATGCTTTAAAAAGTCCATGTGTTCTGTAAGGCACGTTCCTATATCCATGTGAACATTTTTAGCTCTAGAATTCTGATTATTTTATTCATCAAATGACAATGCAAATGACAAAGCGGCAATTAACTGCTTGTTCTGTCACTATGGATCACTGGCTTAACCCTTAAGGCTTTAGAACCTTAAATAAAGCAGGAGGAATTGGGCACCTTTTGAATTTATATTTGCAGATTTGTCTATCCACCAACAAACTGTGTTATTGACCTATGAAATACGTGGTGGTGTGTGAAATGAACAGGTCTTATGCCTTTAATAATGTTCAGCTCTTTATTAAAAAGATTACCTGGGCAGGGGGCTCGACACGGAGCTCCTTTCCTGCTGGCACACTGGTAGCCGAAGGGTGAGAGGACCAGCCAGGGTCTATTGCTGAAGTTCAGCAGCAGCTGATCCCTCTCCTTACCTCCTGGTAACACCAGGAAGAGCTGCTCCTTTGTTCCTGCTTCCCACAGCCCAGTCCAGTCCAGTCCTCTGAGGCTATGGTGACAGGTCAAACACAGACTAGGGATGTGGTTCCCTTTTCCCCAACCAGTGCACCTGTCCAGCCCCCTCCACTGTGCCCAGCCTTCCATTTAGGGGTGTTTTCATCCCCAAAACCCCCTCCCATTATTCCACTGGTCTCTCTCTAGTTTGCATCCCAGTCCTAGAATGGCAGTGTGGGTGGGGGGGTGTAGGTGATTCCCAGCAGCAATTAGCTAATTAATATTTCAATATCAGTACTTAGCTCAAGCCAGCAGTGTCCCCATGGGAACCAGGAAGGCCCTTTTGTTCATAACAGTATGTGTTTTTATAGGATTTACAATGCTTTGTTTTAAAGGTTAGGTGTTTAATGTTAGGTAGTTTCCGTTGGTATGTTCCTTGTACCCACTATTCCTTCCCCTCATAATGGTTTCTCCCATGTTTACTCCTAAATTTTCCCGACACTCAGCTCTCCCTCAGAGTGCCAATCTCCCTGTTCCTCCCCTCTTACCCTTAAATAGATGTGCCAATCCCAGTTGTGCTGCCCACCTCCCTTTCTGTCATTGTAGCCACTCCCATCTGGTTCTCGAAAGTGTGTTGCCCCTTCCCCACCACCCCATTGGATTGTTAAACCTGCTCCCTTCCCTGTGCTGTCCTCATTGGATTATCCCAGTTGTGTTCTCCTCCCCTAATTGCTCCCCATTGGACATGAGTTGTTTCCACCCCTCATACCCTGTCCTCTTTATAATGTGCTGCCACCTTCATTCCTACACCTTACTTGTCCTTGAAACCTCATAGATAATTAATTACCTTGGAATTCACACAAGTGGCCCCTCTCTGTTTCTTTGCTTCATTCCATCATTTCTGCTTGTGAGCTGTGATGCCCACGCCACAGCCAGTCCCAGGGAGCTACCAACCTCTGTGAGCACTGCCACCCTAGAGGTCTCAGAAGGGATCTGGGGGCAGCCACTCCTGTTGTGCCCTCTGGCCACAGGAAGCCTGCTAGCTGGGAGACCTCTGCACTATGGCTGCAACCGGGCAGAGACAGTTAAAGAAAGCAGGAGGAATTGGGTACCTTTTGAATTTATATTTGCAGATTTGTTTAGCTCTCCACCAACGAACTGTTGTTATTGACCTATGAAATGTTTGTTGCTTATTAACTTTTGTTTGTTTCTTAACACGCTTCTGTACCATGACTTACTACCAGGAAATATTCCAGCTGGCAGCTGGGCTATCTCGAAATTTTGTTTAGATCCAGAACTTCAGAGCCCTTTTAGGAGAATCTTGTCCTTTTATGGACCCATACCAAGCTTCAGGGATCTGCTGACTGAGACTGTTTCTCATGTGAATTAAATAGTGTGGATTAGCTTCAGTGTCTTCAGAGAACTACTGAGCAATCTTAACTTTTGGTTGTCATGGGAAAATGCAAAAAAAAAAAAAAAAAGATAATTATTTCATTTTCATTCCAGAGATAAGTAGGAAGGGAAAATATGTTTTTGATACTTAGTAATAGAGTGAAGTCCGTAAGGTGCAATTTGCCGCCTCTCAAAATAAGTAGCTCCAAGTAATGTATAATACTTATGAGTGTGAGCAGTGAAAGCGATGAGACCACTGTTGAATATGCTTTGCTTGTAAATTTGTTTCTCTCATGATTTCATTCTTCCACTTATAAATCACAGGATGTTTGTTAAATATCCTCTTATTCAAGCACAAGTAGCATATCAAATACCATACATAAAGTGCCCACAAGCTTCCTGTGGTCTTTTCTGTGTCTGAGGCTTAACATAAGAAATGTCAGAAGAAAAAATGCTTTACATTAAACTTCGGGTGTAAAATATAACAGGCTTTCAGTAATGAAATATAATCAGAATTATGTAAAGATGATGAAAAGATCCCAGTGGAATTATGTTCAAAAATGCTTCCTTTTGGGATGATCCTGTGAAGCCAATTAGGAAAAACCCAAGAGGATTCTACTGAATTTGTTTCAAAGAGATACTGTATGCAATAGAGAGCAATTGCGTTTTTTGTAGTGTTTTCTTTCTTTAATCATCCTTCAGAAGATCATGGATAATTATACCTCTGCTAGCAAATCTCAGAGGCTGGTTTTAAAAATCTGCAAGAATTTCCCAGAGGAATTAATTGCTTTTGTCAGTATGATCATATTCTTTAGGACAATTACTAATTTCTTCTGTGATACTTTTGAGAATTGAGTATTTTTAGAGAGGCTCAACAAACACTGAGGTAGAAGAGCCATATTTTGGTTCCTTCAGAAATCCCCTTTATGTCTGCACTTGAAAAATCCCCTCTACTATAATGTAGCCAAAGAGTTTCCTGGTTAATAGCCACAATGGTAATGAGTTACAATTTTTCTTCAATTGCCAAGACTATCTAGAATATCCCAGAAGTTGTTTGTAGTTGTTCTCCTTAGTTTTTTTATATAACCAGTGTTCTCTCTTTGCTCTTTTATCAGAATTTTGCCAGTGCAATTCAAATCTGTGCACAAGTAAGAGAGATGTGTTAATTAGCCTTTTGATGGGAGTGCTGTGGAGGTAACCTGGTTTGTTCTTCCAACTCCCCACTGTGCTGTGCCATGGAGACACAGACAGGGAGTTGCATCCTGGGTGGATTCCTATGGGCCATCACATGTGGGCAGCATGGATTTGGCTGATAACTAATGTCACCTACTTCTTCTAAAATAGTGTCAAAGGGTAGAGTGGAGGCCAGACCCAGGAAGATGAATAGCTACATTTTAAAGAATATTTTGGCTTTAAACTATACAGAAAAAAGTCCCTGTGCTATGTCTAATGATTCTATGTTCCTCATGGAAAAATAGCTGTATAGGGTAAGAGGATTAGATGTTTGTCTGAAGGTTAATAGCTCCTATCTGGAAATCCAGCAGTTGGAAGCAGTTATTTAAGTACTAGTAGCTTCCTGGGGAGGAGAAAGGGGGCTTTCCTGAGGCAAGCTGTCTTTTAAGAGGACAGGGTCTCTCCTACCATCAGTTCCTGCATATTTTCTCAACAGATTCTATTTCTCTGTATTCTATAGATATTTTAATGTTTGCAGCTTACGAGTTGTAGTTGCTGTCTGTTAACAATAATTTCCATATTTCTTGTAAAATTTGTTCTTGATATAACCTGATTTGGATAAATACACTATTAGGGGACTTCTGCCAAGCTTTGCCACAGAGTAACTCTGTGGAACTTTGAGGAACTTTTATAATCATGTTCTGTTTCAGGTTACTTCTTTGAAAAGCCTTAGTAATTGTGGCTTTAACATTGGAGGTTGCTAGAAAGGAGTAGATGAATGGAAGGTGTAATAGAATAAGAAGCTTCTGCGATGAATAAAATGCTGTCATTACAAGACTCAAACAATTGAAACATTTCTGGACTAGCTGTCTTGCTGCTGTACGATGGGCAGAATAGGCTGCCTCTCCTAAAAGTACTTATGTAGCCAAGGAGCATGAGTGATACATGATACAGGTGGCATTTGTCTAATGGGAAATGGAGAATTTAAGCATTCATGATCATGATAGAAGGAAGGCAAAATTAGCCTCAGTTTTAGGATCTGGTACACAAAAATTGAGCTATTTGGAACAAAGTACACCCAGAGTGAATCCCCAGAGGGGATACTGGGCTTTGAGCCATTAAGGGCATGCAATCCCTTTACAGACACAGTAAAGTAGGAATGCTGTAAGTATTCTATTAAAATAGAAAATAAGTCTTTTGTTGGCTTGCAAGAAGGACAAAGCTAGGTATGACTCAGTTTTCTCACCTTTGTGAAAGCTGAGCAACTGGAAACAGACCTGGCATTTGAGTAGCCTCTTCTTCTAACTCCTTAAAAGCCAGTCACAACTCCTGTAGACTGGAGTTGCACAAAATGAATGCACTTCAACAATTGCTGGTGCCTGCCAACTCTAATCAAGCCATATGGATGAGTCTTAAACTGCAATAACTACTATAGTTACACACCCACTCCTTGCCACTAGCCTTACAGATCCTGCTTGCATAAGCTCCTTTCACCCAACTTTTCCCTGTCCCTCCTTTCCCTCTGTATCCAAACTGCTTTTGTCTCAGATCTCAGTTGTTCTGTAAAGTGCCACCTTTTCACTAAAACCTCCTTCTTTGTATGCTCTTATGGATCCAGGCTAATGCTGGGGAGAAGTGTTCCCCTTGTCCTGCTGGACATGTGAGCTCAGAACCAAATCACTTCAAGGCAAGGAGCCAGTCTGTGGTAACTTTGTCATGGTTTGACATGGAAGTGAATTTTTCTCAGGAAGTTGGTAGTCAAACCAATCAGTGGTCAGGGTTGGATATTGGCATTTGGACTGACCACTGAAGGCATGACACACTTCTGAGAACACAAGGGGGTTAAAAGCAAGAACACCCAGGGGAACTTTTTCTTTTTTGTTCCGGTCAGTGTGGAGAGCAGATTCTCCCCTGCCCAGCCACAGGCTAGGTGGGAGAGGGGCAGCCATGCGACCCAGGCTGAGGTAGGCCGAAGGGTGGAGCGACTGGAACTAGGCTGGGTCTCTCTGGAGAGAGAGAGAGAAAGAGAGAATGACACTGCCAGCAGTACACCAGCAGACGAGGAGGAAGAGTGAGGGGGAAGGTGCCCTGTCTTGGGAGCTGGAGTCTGGGCAGAGATCCCAGCCATCCGAATTTGAGACTTTTAACCCCTTCTTGGATGATGAAAGCTTTGTGAAATATTACTCCTCCTTGATCTGAAGGAGAAGAGATGGTCTGGGAGTGAGAGGTCAGAAGAAGATGGGAAATGAATTATAGTGTGGGAGGAGATGATGGAGTGGCCTTGGCTGGACTTTTCTTATATAGCCATAGACTGAACCAAATTCTCCTGCAACAGAGGCTGCATTTTTAGGGGGATGCAGTGGTGAGCCAAGAGACCTGCTTCAGCAGCTGAGAAAGACAGGAGTGGAGTGAACAGAGAAAAATTTGAGGAGGGTTGTGGTGATGCCCTCTGTTTTCAGAGAAGAAGAAAAGAAGATCTCTGTTCTTGGATCCTCGGCCCCAGGGGAAAATGGAGGGGATTGAGAAACTGAACTGTTGTTTTCTTAGGTCCTTGGCAAAGCATCCTTGAAAAGAAACCCTATGAGCAGACTGTCCATGCACGGTGGTGGGAGCAGTGTGACATGGAGAGGAGAGTGTCACACTGGCAGATTTTCTCTGGGCGGTGCCATGTGTGACATGGAAACACAAGAAGTGGCAATTGTGTTTCCTGGGGGTCTGTGGTGCAAGGGAGACTCCTCTCTCCCTTAACGGACTGAGTATTGATTATATTGATTATAACTTGATTAAGGGTCCAAGTTGTGTCTCATTGTGGTTTGTTGCAGTTGGGCTGGGGGGAGGAGGAATATTTTGGAAGGTTTTCATTTTGGATTTAGTGTGTGTCTTTTATAGTAGGAGTAGCTTAATAAAGTTTTTCCTTTTGTTTTTAAGCTTGGGCCGCTCTGCTCTCTTCCTGATCGCATCTCACAGCATTTATTTGGGAAGGTGCATTTTCATGGGGGCACTGGCATTGTGCCAGCGTCAAACCGTGACAAACTTCCAAAGAGTGGAACCTTTTGAGTATGTCTCATACCCTTATAGAGACATAGATCTGACCCCTTTTGGTTTTGCTTTGGAATAAAGGGAGATCAAGGAAGCCAAAATCAAGGCTCACACTTTGTCCTGGGTCTTGCTGTGAACCTTATCCCTGTGACAAGCACATTGCTGCTCTCAGTTCCAACCAAACCTTCTTTTTGCTGTACAAAAGCAATCACTATCAAGGACTTGATGAACTAGAGCTGCCTGCCTATCTGTAACTTAATTGCTTGTAAATTTGTAGCATTTGCAGTGAGTGTGTTTGTGAGTGTGCCATGTGCAGTTTCCTTGAGAGAGAAGGCCAGTCCAGTGGCAGCCTGCCCACTGACCCGCAGCTGTGTAACTGCAAGGCCAGGGAATGTGGCAGCATTACAGTGGGGGCTGCTTGGGCAGGACACAGCTCTTCTGGATGTCTGGCTGACACTGGGAATCCTAAAAGACTTCAGGAGAACATGGAGTGCTTGGCAATGGGCAGAGCTTCCTCGCTATACTGAAGATACCTCAGCTGCACCTGCCAGTGCAGGGCAGGTTGGAACAACTTCTAACCAGCAAGTTGTATACTATGGACTGTGAGTGAGGGTCTGTAGTGATGCAGAGGTCCCAGGCACGTGCAAAGGAGAGCTGCTTTATTGCAAAAAACAGGCTTTCTAAGCAGTCAGGTCCTTCTCAGTTACATAGCTTTAAATCATAACATAATTCAACCAACCACCATACACCACGATGTGAACACGTGATAGTTATAGAACTCGTTTTTCTACTTCTAATTCAGCTGCATCACTTTCCCATAGTCCTTTTCTGCTTAGCCAAAGTAACAGGTCTCAGCTGTGGTTTTACAAGGCCTTCCTTTTGCAAGGTTTTGCCTATATGCAACAATGGAATTGTAAAAAATTGAGTCTAAGAATAAATGTATTCATCCACCTTTTGTCTAAGCCTGAAGCAAGATGAGTTTTATTTAAAGGGAAAAAATCAAATCCATTAGGGAATTATCATTCTAAAAGAGCCACTGTGGATATACAGTGGAAACAAATGTTCTTCTCTGTCTTGCTGACACTTCTAGGAATAAAAATATTTGTTCTGTTTGTCCTACAGTACTGTATTGAACTTCAGAATTGTGTTTGTTTCAAATTCATACTTAATGAAGCATAACTTTTATTAATAGCAGCTATGAAATCTAGATATTGTAATAGAAATTTAATCTGGACACAGAATCTGACCCAAGTAGCAAAGACTGGCAAAGCCCACTAGTGATGCACTCCAGAAATTTCAATTCACTTCCTAATGAGAGTATTCATGAATCACTGCTCAAATAAAGAGAAGCCTGTTTCTGGATAAGAAAACCCATTTACATGAGCCAAAGGATGTCTTAGCAACAGTGAGGTACAATGCACAAATACTTTCAGACAAGCTTGCTACAGAAAAAAAAAAAAAAAAAAAAAATCGAGTATTAAAAGTCATCTTGACAGGTTTGGAAAGCTAGGAGGATATTTTTAATAGGCAACTCTTCCTTTGTGATGATATTAGTGGGACTTTTGATATCTTGGTTATCCAGAGGCTTTTAGTAGGCAGCAGTTAGCCTGAGCTAACAAGCTGTGTGAAATACAAGGTGACTGTATGGAGTTTAGGACAGAGATTCCCAATCTGACTTTCCAGCTCCACCAGCTCAGGACCAGCAGCCTTGACTATCCTGTTCTGTGCTCTGCAAACACGTCTGCTGGGTTTCCTGGCACAACAAGAAGGCAGTGTCCCTGGGTTTCCTTGGCAGCACCTGTGGTGCTCAGCCCTTCCCAATCCATCTGCCTTTGTATCTTGGGAGCTCCTTCACCTCTGATACTGTTTATCCACAGATAAACTGCTAAAGTGTTAATCTCAGTTGATTGTGCTTGTCAATCAGACAGGTTGAGTGCCTTACATTCCCATCTCATCCTCAGTTCCTGAAGAAACAAAACACTTTACAGAGTTAACTAATCAATAATGAAGTGCATTAGACAAGCGGTACGTGTTTTGTTTCATCTAGTTATTGATCTTTGTTTGTTGACTGAATGAGAGCCTTGGTTTAAGGCTAGATATTTACTGAGAAATATAGGAGAAAAGGGGACAAATAGTATATAAAGAGATATGCATTCTACTAAGGCAAATCTGATACAGTGCCTAATTTGGATCCTCCAGGTTTTAATAGGTGAAATTTAGACACCGGGGAAACAGTGTGAGTTCTGTAATTTGAAAGGGTTATGAGGGATCTTATCAAAGCATGTAAGTATCTCAAGAGACGATATAGAGGAGTACTGGGTCTTTGCAGTGGTGTTCAGTGACAGGACGAAAGGCAAGGAGTACAGCGTGAAACACAGGAGGTTCCCTTTGAACTTCAGGGAACACTTTTTTTACTGTGAGGGTGTTGAACAGTGGTAAAGGGTACCCAGAGAGGTCTGGATCCTTGGAAGTGTTCCCAAACCATCTGGATGTGGCTCTGGGCAGCCTGCTCGAGGTGTAGGGACCCTGCTGGAGCAGGGGCTTGGTCAAACAGACCCCCAGAGGACCCTTCCAGGCTCAGCCATTCTGTGATTCTGTGACACAGCACTACCTCCACAGTACCAGGCCAAGAGTAAATACATTTAGTGTTCAAACTGCAGTGTCTCACCTGAGGTAGGAAGTAGTAATCATTCTGGGTCTTGAGGAATCTTTGTGTCTTTCAAATTCCCAGCTATGCCATGAATCTCCTGGTGTAGTTTGGTCTATGATTTTCAAGCTTCCTTGGATCATAAACTATTTTAAACAGTGATCAAGATGATTCTTGATCTCCACTGATGCCCACACCACATGTCTCATTAATACTATTGCAAGTTAAATGCTGCCTTTAAGAAATTGCAAAATCTGTTTTTCCCAAAGAAACCACCCTGGCATTTATTTTTTATAGGAAAAAACCGAATGTTGTTAAAAAAAAAAAAAAAAAAAAATCTGTGATGAATATAGTGCTTTCCTGTGTATAAATGTCACATAAAATGGTGTGAATTGTCACACTTGTGGCTTTAGTGTTGTTGCACTAACATAAACCAACCATGTCTCTTGCTCCATGGTTTTGCGCTGCAAGTGCCAATTTTCCCAGTGTAATTGAACACACAATTGCATTGACTGTGCATATAAGAAAAACCTGTTTACTTGAATGTTACATTTGAGGACTGCAACTGAATGCTGAATAATGGAATTTTAAATTTTAGAAAGCTATTTGTTATTGTAACTTGATCTCCACAAAAATAAGTACAAAATAATGCAGCAGTTCCTGTATTTAAGAGCTTTTTTTCTCTGTGATTCCACAGAGGCCAGAGATTGGAGAATTTCCCAATACAGAGGCCATCTAGCAAAGTTACTCTTTAACCTTTATTGTTTTAAAACCTTTAAGTCATGTCCAGTGTCCAAAGCAAGGCTGAATCTTGTTCTGTAGCACTCCAGTGAACAATTCCTTTTCTTTCCCTCTCAAGACTCTGACTGACTCATTTTTTGTTCCTTCCTTAGTTCTCCCTTATCTATATCTATATTGCAGTCATGTATTCATTGGTCTTGAACCTTCCTCCTCAGCTCACACTGCTGCCAGTTCTGGGATGGCTGTGGTGAAGCTGTCTGAATGCTCCTTCTTTTTTTTACCTCTAGTACTAGGGAACTTTCCAAGAACAGGTTTTCTGTCAGTTCATGGGCCAGGGTGTGTGCCTGTCCAGTGGGAATTGGTTTTCATCACATAGGGTCACTGAAGCAGCTGGGGAACAAGGATAATGTTTCTGGGTGAGAGAGTAATGGTCAAAATATTTTCAGAGGGTGATTGTTCAATATAATGTGAAAATCAATCCACACTGAAGTGCCCCGAAATGCAACCACTTCCAGACTGAGTGGACGTAGTACAAAATTCTAGCTAATTTCTTGCTATGTCACACTTAAATGCAGATGGAAGTCAAAGTTAATTTTTCCTGTGATAATTATTCCACTTAGAATGGGGGTATTTACAAAATAGTACAAAAAAAAACAGTCTTCAGTGAAAATCAGCAAGCAAGACAACTTGTGGGTACTGTAGCCTTTTGAGATAGCATAAATAAAATTGATGCTTCCTACTTTAATAGGCCTTTTGCATTAATAATTATTTTGGCTAAATGTCTCAGCTTTGCCTTAGCATTTACTTAAACATCAGAGAAGCATATTCTGCAATAATACTGTGGTCTCTGAATGGGCTCTCTTAGCTACCCTAAATGTGACTGAAAGCCAGCACTTTGGGAAAAATGGCATTTATGTTTTGTAAAAAGAAATCTAAAACACTGCCGCCATTAAACTGAAGAAATATATGGGATACAGGCTTTGAACTCAAACTTCTGGGAATAATATTTTCATAATTTCTTTACTATCTTTCCAATTTCAAGTCTCTCCCCAGCTCTGTGGTTGTTATTGTCTTCCAAACATATGTAGTATGGGAATGCAATGCTGGTGACTGACAATTTTATCCATAGATATAAGCCTTTTAACTGCCTCAGAAGTATTGTATGTTCAAAAAAGTAAATAAAAATATTGCATTCCAGCAATCTGTGGAATGAGGCCTCGTCTCATTGTTGGATCATCCTTACAGGAAGATCACCAGTCAGAGTCAAAGTAGGAATCAACATTTAAATTTTACTTTTTAAAAGATACTGTGCTAGAAGGAGGAGCCCTGAGAGCTGTGAATTTCAGAACTCCTCTTGCTGTCCTGTGTGCATCACACTGCTTCTTACTAGGCTTCATTCTGTCCTCTCGGGAGACATCCCCTACCAGCATTATGTACTTTTCAATTCTTGCTTGAGTAAAACTGAGATCCCCAGCATATACTGTGGAATTTTGGACCATTAGATTTAATGGATAATAAGATAGAAAGTATTTCTAGTTCCTTAAGTATTTTTTGATGTTGTATTTCTTAATATGAAAATAATATTTGGTGTCTGAGTCACTTTATCAATACTTATGTTAATATTCAACAATTGTGCTACTGTTTATTCTAATGAATTTCTAAATGTCTCCTCATCCACTGTAAGAGCTGGTCTTAATGTTTATAAAATCAGAGACTTCTATAGCCTTTGATAAACAATATATTTAGTATTAAACATTCCCTAATAAGTAGACATGGCCATATCTATATGTACTTGTCATGTATTTAAGTAGAAAATTATATTCAGTGTAAGTAATGGATTGGTTGTCACTGTTGCAATTATCTTCTTTCTTTGGACAGAACCTTTCACTCTTGGGCAGTTGGATATCACCCTCTGATTCAGTCTGTAAAGGAGCTGTAAAACAAGATTTGCTTGTAATGGCAATACTTATGATCTGCAGTAAATGTATTTGGTTAATCATCTTGCCCTTTAAGGTGTTATGTTGGGTGAGGCATAGGCAGAGTTCACATCATACATGAGAAAAGATAGCCAGAAAAGTTTTTTTAGATCCACCTCATAGGTGGAAAAACTGCAATACAAAGAGGGATGCAGACTCTTATGAAGGTGACAGGCAAAAAAGACAGGAAATAGAGTCTAGGTTGGCATATTTGAGGCTCATCTCTACCGGTTCTGCCCTCACATTGCAAGTATAAGATTTTTATTACTGTGATCCATTCTGTGGTATCGTTTGTGTGAATAAATCCAAGTGTCCTTCATGCTACACTCTATAAAACATGCAGTAGAAAAGATTATTCCCAAAACCTTACAAGGTAGATTTTAACAGACCACAATAAACAGCTAAATCTCAGGCAGTGGAGAGCAATGAGACAAAGCTGAACAGCCTAATAAGAAGCAATGCCTTTTTGGAACTGTTATTCCCTAAGGAGTAGCTGTTTCTATCTTGAATAATATTTTACTTATGAGTGGCACAGAAGAAAAATTCAGAAACTGGAAGGGTTCTTTTGCCCACAGAAAGGCAGACTGTGGATTTTACTACTGAGAGCTCTTCCAAATATTTCATCTACAGACAGATTAATTATTTTGTTCTTGCTGGAATTGCTAATATTATAACTAATTTAGATGGTGATTCCTTCTGTCATAGATATCTGCTTGAAGGGATGAGACAGAAATGTACTGCAGTTAAATGTAGAAAGCTCTCAGATACAGGAATGGATGTAAAATGAGGAAGAACAACCAATCCTCTCCTTAAACTAAATCAACCATTACTTCAACACAAAAATATCTTGCTTGTTCTAAAGGTATAACTGAGCTTGAGTCATCACTTTGGTCCTCACAACATCTCATTCCTGCCTATCTTCTGTGATGATACAAGCTTACAAATCCTCAGTTTCTGCTCTCTTCCTTCACCACTGCACTGAAAGACAGCAAGAGCAGACAGAATCCTTCCTTTTCCTTTGAAAAAGCTGCTGGCAGAGCTAGAAAGGGCTAAAATAAAGCCCTGCTTACAGAGTTTTACTAATCTTAGAGACACAGCTGAACTCTTTCACTAAATGCTAAATTTCTAAAGGTTTTGCTTATCTTTCTATGTGAACGCTGTTTTAGGGATGATGTTTGCAATAATATGCCTAAATAATTTCTTCCTCCCTTTCTCTATGATTACATTCAGGGAAGTTATAATTTTTATTTTTTAAAGTCAGACTAGAAAGACATTTCAAACCCTTTAATTTAAAATACAGGAAAAATAACTCCCAGTTTTTCATCACTCCAAAGTCTCTAGTGATTTTTGTGTGTAATACATGACTCTGTCAATGTTTCTTTGTAACACTGTTGACTCTACAGCACATGGCATCTTATATGGTCTTGAGAAATTCGGTCTTTGGATATAGCTGTGGTCATGGGAGATGCCAGTGTGTTAATTTTATTTTACCAAAATCTTTTACGTAGATTTATTTTTCTCTCTTAACCCCTGCAGCAATTTTTCTCATTCATATATGTTTGTAAATCTTTTTTTCAATGGTGTTTTCATTTGGGCAGGCATTTCTGATTGAGAAGTTAGTGGGATATGCAGAAGCCACACTGAAAAATTCGGTCTCTCTGGAGCTTCCCTGCTGGAAAGCACACTTTGATTCCCTTGGTGAGCTTTCCTCAAAGCTCTTTCATGCAGAAGCAGCCAGGGAAGTGTAAAAACTGCCTGTGGTCTTACTTACTAGTCTGCCCCATTTTTGTTGAGAAACATCCGACTATAACTTCTTACTTGAGGAGAGTGAGAGGAGAGACAGGAGGGCTGTGAGGGAGAGCTGCTGATGTGGTCAGGGCACAGTGCTGAAGCCAGAAGGAAATATTTGGTCACTGACACAGCCACTGTGTGTGGTAAAGGCAGCAAACCTCACAGGCTCCAATCTCTGCTGCCAGGCTACAATCAGTGCATTTGTTGGAGTCAAACTGGAATAACTGTAAATCAGAATTTCTAGACCACTAAGCCATTTCCTGGGTCCTGTATTCTGCAAAAGAAACTTCATTACATAATGAAGGCAGATATGAATCTGTTGTTACTAGATCTGTTCCTGCTTGTCTTAGCATCTCATATATGTTATTAGATCAACTACGACTTAAAAACATAGATATCGATGAGCATTTGTCCAAAGCCAGGGACCTCATAAAATGGGAAAGCTGGACAGGACAGAACACACATCCAACCAATATGATTAATGAAACATTCTCCCTTTATTCAAGAGAAGATGGCAGTTTATATACACTTTTATATAGTTTACAGTTTACAAAGGCACTCTCATTGGCAAGCTAAACATTTTATCTTTGCCTTAAGGTGGTCAGGCTTTTCACACTGCAGCTCTACTCTAATTCACACTCGGATAACTCATTACTTTGTAGTTACCTTAACATAATTTCTAACTGCACCACAACTGAATTCTTACTGCATCAAAAGGCTTCTAGGCCCCATCAAGGCCGCTTATCAGGGGCCTAGTCTGAGTGGGTAGCTCAATTCTCATTCCAAACATAAATCATGCCCTCTCTCTCTCAGAAATTCTGTAACATTTGTCTATATGTGTCTATTTGTGATCCATCAATATATCATAGAATGGTTTGGGTTGGAAGGCACCTTAGAGACCCCCTTGTTCCACCCCCTACCATGGCAGGGACACCTTCCACTATCCCAGGGTGCAGCACCAAGCCCCATCCAGCCTGGCCTTGGACACTTCCAGGGATCCAGGGGCAGACACAGCTGCTCTGGGCAGGGCCTTCCCACCCTCACAGGAAAGATTTTTTTCCCAATGTCTAATCTAAATCTACTCTCTTTCAGTTTGAAGCCATATGGCAGGGAAGAATTAAATCCTACTTTCACTTTCTGGCTGTAATATCTTTTTTTGCACTTGTTTTTGGCACTAGCACCGGCTGCTCATTTCCTTTTTTCAGTGTGTTAAAAGACTGCTTAAAGATTGTCATAGTATAAGCAATATACTCTGAATAAGCAAATAAGTGAAAAACCCATTTGTATTATTTAGGTTTTAATTTTCAATTTTTTGTTCCTAGTGTATCTTTTGTGTAAAAAAATCCTGTCAGTTTTATGCATTTGTGTTAGGAGGATTTCAGTAACTGGGGAAGGTGTAAGCAGAGTGTTTGACTACTTGACACATATTTTTAAACAGATTAAGCCACCATGATTTATTTATTGTAGGTTTTCAAAATTCAGGAACAAAGTTCACAGAGATTATTAGAAAACCTGCAAAGGTAACAACAGTTATCAATTTGGAATTATGAATAGAATTAAATTATAAATACAAATTATTTTTGTTAATAAAATAATAAGTTAAAATTGTTGTCTTGTCTGTAACAAGAAATAATTCTTTTCAGAGGGTTGTGGAAATCCTAATGCCCTAACTCGTATTTCTGATTTTTCAGGAGCTCTTCAAGAAATCTCGAAATTAAATATATTATCACTTTATGACTTAATTATTAGCCAAAATAATTTTTTAATGTATTTATGAATTGTCACAAAAAGAGGAAAACTTTAGACTCTTCTCTAAAAAGCCTGTAACTTGTTTTGTTTCTTTTAATCACTGCAATTTCATTGTAAGTCATTAAGTTTAAACTCAGGAGTTGTAAAAAGCGCCTTGTAAATTCTCAATAGGTTCTAAAGACTATTGAAATTGCTGGAAAGAAAATGCACTGTCCAAGTCTTCACTAACTTTCATGTCTTCCCAGGTCATTGCATAGTAGATATATATTTTCTATTAAGAGACCATGCCAGGACTTAATGGTTACTGTGGTGGGGACTAATGTGGGATATAATTTTCTTTCCTTCCTCTTATTTTATTAACTAATTTTGTTAAAGGAGGGGAGGGGAGGGGAGGGGAGGGGAGGGGAGGGGAGGGGAGGGGAGGGGAGGGGAGGGGAGGGGAGGGGAGGGGAGGGGAGGGGAGGGGAGGGGAGGGGAGGGGAGGGGAGGGGAGGGGAGGGGAGGGGAGGGGAGGGGAGGGGAGAGGCAGTCAGGAATTGCTTTCCAGGGAGGGAAGCATAATTAGATTTAAGAACCTTTTTTTCTATTAAGAAAACAGGCCTTGCAGCCGTACAGACAGATAATGGTCCCAGTCTTGCTGGGAGCACACTCAGCCCAGCTACTATTAACTAATATTTCAGACCTTCAGGAAGTTTTATTATTAAAAAGTGGAAGTGTCTGTATTTAATCCCAAATTTTATACCAAAGGGAATTGCTAAGGCTGCCACATTCTCTGGATGTGAAATGCAGTAAACAGGGACTTCTGTTTGGAATCTTTGAACTCTAACACCAGTCTGTGCCTACAAGGACACAGGACTGGGCTCACTGTCCCTGTATAGGATATGCATTTTCCCTGACTTTCCCAAACTCCAGCCAGCCATGGGAGGCTGTTCCACTGAAACAGGGCTATGAAGGCTGGTGTTGCCTCCAGCACTTGCTGTGTTCAGTGTGGCACAGCAGGGGTTGGAGGCAGAGCTTTGGATATCCAGGTTTAGCTTTTGCTTGTCACTGAGACTGGTGAAGTGGGAGATGAACTCTTCTGAAAATTGGAAGGGACTGAATTGCATCTTAGACCATATTTAACTGTGTGTGGTAAAAAAGTGTGCATGATGAGTTTGTGCTGTGCAGACCAGACCTGAGGTAATAAGTGGAACATCTTGGAAAATAATGAGATCGAGCCTGAGGAGCTGACAAGGAGGGGAGCTCCAGACAGAACAGACGGCAAAGAGACATCAGGCACATTCCCATGTGTGATGAGATCACATACATCACTTACATGCGCTAATGCAATTCATAGGCTGGTGACCCAGAATTAGGTTTTTCCCCTTGTACTATTTCATATTTTATGTGTGCAATATGCAGTATATTCATCCTTCTCTTTAATATTTTATCATCTTCTATTGCACCAAAATGAAGAGGGAAAATAGATGGCCATTAAATATAAATACCAGCAGCTCTTCAAAAAGTTCCCTTTCCCTTGCTTCCCTTTCTCAGCAGCAGGATGAAAGGTTGTGTAGATGCTCTAAAACTGGTCTGAGTCTTTTGACATGGCATTTTCCTCCTTAGGAATTAGCAAGAGAGATGGCAGATGTGGGCCAAATATTTAACCTTTGCTGCCTGAGGTGTGTTAGTGTTTAAAAGTTATGTTTCAGGAAATGAGAACATCCCAATAATCAGTGAAATAAAGATTACAGAACATTATTTTTATGTGAAATTCTAAAATTATATTTATTGGCCAATTCACAGAAAGTGCTGTAGTGATCACAAAAATGACTTTGGTTTTATACATGTATGGATGTACAGAACAAATTTTAAAATAACAGACCTATTTGGAATATGAATTTAATCAGTCCTGTGGAAAACATATGGATACTAAAATTTTGAATTCATAAATGACTGTGAAAATTGACATGGCTTTTATGAAGTACGCCACTATGCCATGGAGGAGCTTTTGTACAACTTCTTTCTCTGTGTAAAGTTAGGGTTTGTGTACTATACTGTGTGTCAAAGTTTACCGTACATTTTCATTAAGAAAGGGTTGGGTTTTCTTTTTTTTTTAAAGAGCTGATTCATATATGTTTAAAAAAAATCATTTCATATTAATATTTTCATTTGCATATAGTCATTTAATTCATTGTACTGCATAAATTGTGTAGATTCATGCTTTCAGATATGCATTTAACATCTGCAACAAGACATTTCAAGATACGGTTTATGGTTGTTTCACATAAACTACAAGATATTTCATGTAAGAGCATTTTTCCTGGGCTGAACAGTCTGTTGGTTTGAGACACATTTACGGAGTACAACCATTGTATGTACAACCATACAGCATATGTTTATTTAATCCCTTCTCTGGTATAGTTTTCATTATCCATAGAAGTGGCCTCAACTACACAGAATTTGGACAGCTAGGAAGCGATCCCAAGCTACAAAATCCATGCTGCCAACTGCAGTTACTGCTCCTTAACAAGAACCAATGCACTAACACAGAAGCAATCTGGCAAATTACGAACTGTGTGGGAAAAATTGTACATTTTTGCAGGCAGATGAAATAACATTTTTACTGTCAAGAGATGATGACACATGAAATAGAATTATGCCAGCCAATTAGAGCACAGCTGTTACATTCAACATGATAATTTCTCAGCTCTTCAAAATCCTACTCCCTCAGTAATATCTAAATGTTTAATAACTGTATAGTTAAATCTAACTAGAACAACCCCTTTCACCAAACTGCAGCAATATTCAGGGGGAGTATCTGATTCCTGCCCTGTTGCTCATCACAAGTCATGTTTTACATCTCCTTGCTCAGGAATTCGTCTTCTTTTTCCTCTCTTTTGTGTTTCAACCTGACCTTCCAAGACTCATTCATCTTCCCTCCTGTCCATCAGACTTTGAGTACTCCTCATGCCATGGCTCATTTTGGGAAGGTGGGCAGAGCAGTGACAGCAAACAGCCAATGCCAAGGAAGTAATTATTTGCTCATGTGACCTAAACCCACTCCTGGCAATTAATTTCCTACAATATGGTTTGCACAAATTACACCCACTAGGGACATAGATGTGCTGAGGGAAGCAGAGAACTCCCTAAAGTCACCCCTGGAACCCTCAGTGTTCCTGCTCTCCCCTTCACTCCAATCCTTGCAAACAGCGCAAATGAAGAAGAAATCAAATTCTATTTCCCTTGGGTTTTAAGTGATGCAGTGGTTCTTCCAGCACAAGTATTCCAGTTCTGGTTTGGAGTTCAGGTACAGGAAGCAGGAGCAGGTGAAGAAAACACATCAATGAAAAGACCAAAGCTGCCTTTGTACATCTTCTCTGTTTGCCTGTGTGGCTTCTGAGCCAGCAAACACAGGCTTGCTTGGGAAATGATTGAAAATATACTGCATGGTCATCATGCCAGCCAGAGATCAGAAATGGATCATAAATTTGCAATATAAGGATCAGCATGGCAATTATCAGAAGAGCTGGCAAAATTCTATTTCTTTGTACCAGTTAGTGCCTATCTAGAAATCTTGAGCATTTGTTTTAGAAAGCAGGTGCATTCTGTTGACATTTGAGGAGAAGCAGTATTATCTGTCTTTAAGTGAAAGTACTAGTTAATAGCTGCTGTTTAGTGTAGGGACCCTTAAAACCATGGGCCCATGAATGACAGTCTGTTTTTACAATAATGACAGCAACCTAATTTTTAACAAATTATACTTTGTATTACTGTTTGCTTGTCTGTAGTGTTTATTGGTTGGCTTTGTTAAATCATACCCATTTAAAAGACACTGCCAAATTCATATCATATGAGAACTTATCCATGGATTACAAAAAAGATTTTTTAAAAATCAAGTTTCAATTTAAATTTATTGTTTAAACTTTGACAACTTATGCAGTGACATCAGCAACACAGAACACCTTAACAGAGTGAACTGACAGTGACTCATTTAAGGAAATACTAGGGGATTTAATTTGTATATTAAAGACATTTCATGAAAAGGTAAGAAACACAAAACTCAAGGAATGAATTGGGATGAGGAGGGATTCACAGCTTCTCTAGTAAATTACCAAAGGCAATGAACTTGATAACTATCTAAAAATATTCAAAGGATATAAATCATGGTTAGAGGAACTATTTAGAGTGGCTCAAAAGGGTCTAACTGGGACTAATGAGATAAAAATTATAAAAAGGATTATTTAAATTCATTTTCAGGAAAAACTTTCTAATGGTGAACTCTAATAGACTCTAGAACAATCTCCCAGGGCAAGCAGTAGAAGCCCCAGGCTTAGAAACATTTAAGTAGGTTGAAGCACCCCCATCCCTAACGCTAAAAAATATATTATAGGAAAGAATTCTGCACTATTAGCATAATACTCTACTTGCACTACTTTTTCCTTTTGTCTACTAATATTTATTTCTAGGATTTGAAGTTTACTATGAACTTCGAAATACACTGATGTTGAGATGAAACAGTTCTCAGGAAGCCCACCCATAGTGTGTATTACCCTGCAAAGCAATAATCCACCTTGGTGTATCTTTCCATCCCTGTCATGATGACCCTTTGAACAGAATTGCCTGTTAACCACAACCAAAAATTTACTCAACTGGTGGTGCAGTATTTGTAACAGAATACGTACAAAAACCCCATCTCTTTTCAGATGTACCTCACACTTTTTTTATCAGTTTGTGGAGAGGCCAAAAATAAATGTGCCAGTAGTTGATTCTGAGAATGAAGGCAATAACTTCACCTCTCAGATTGGCACAGACATGGTCATTATCCTTAAAAAGTTTTATATTATGTATATTTTCAAAAATCAGGATTCCTAACTGTGTGGCCATTTAGGAGATTGTATCACCACAAAAAGTTTACTTGAGGTCCTTTTCAGTATGGAATATAGTCTGTCTGTCTCCAGCTCCTCATCAACCCATAGAGTATGTTTGTTGTAGAAAATCTCTAAAACTAATCAACAACTCTGTGGGCAAAAGGTCAATTTCTTACCTCAAATTAAACTGTGTGGTAAACTGTACCCTCAGACTCAAGTCACAGCAGACAGAATGTTTGCCCCAATCCCCCTGGGCTGGCCTTGGCTCTAAATTTTTCTATTTAATGCACACACAGTGTAGCAACACCTCTCACGGCCCTGCTCCCTTCCCAGCTCTGCTGGAGGTGCTGTAACTGGAACTCAAGGAGGCAACTTTAGCATCAACCAAGCTAAAAATCTGCAAGTTCTCCTTCATCATAACAGCCACCACCTCCCCTTGGGCACCATTCTGTGATTTTCTTGTACACACATATGTATATGTATTCAACACACATATGTGTGTATCGCATCTATGTCTGGTCATCTCGGAACCCTTTGACATCTGACATTCATTCTCTTTCTTGTTCATCGTGACAGTGTCAGTTCTGGCATGGAAACAGAAAATGTTTCAATTTTCTTACTATTTGACACTCAAGGTTTTATGTCTCTTTCTTTTCTACGAGATTGAATTTCAACTTTTTTCACATAATTGTAAACTCTTTCTGTTATTCATGCAGTATTCTCTTCTGCTTTCCTGTTCACTCTTCCTTAAATAATAATTTGATTTTCTAGTGGAACTGACTGTAGTTGATCCATTCCACATTCTAAAGAGCTTCCCAGTTAAAACAACTGTCCACCTTCTCCTCTACCATACATTAAGCAGTTTGTAGACAAGGATTTATTGCCAATTTCAGTACTGGTTTGAAATGTCATTGTAGTCACAGACTTGGCCAGGGTTATCTGATCAAGTCTTTTGTACCTGTTTATATATTTAGGTTAGGCAGGAGTAGAAAAAAAAAAAAGACATTGTAATTTTAATAACTTTTTGCTTTTTCCCCCCCTTAGTATATCCTGAAACCTTCAGCCAAAAATAGTTTTATGGGTTAGTACACGAAAGGACACCTGAAAAGAACTTTATACCCAGGTGGGAAGTTAAATGCCTCTGAAAACCCAAAACTGTATCCAGATTTATACAAAAGGAATAGGGCTGCAGAAAAGCATTTTACTCGATGAAATTTTCTCGGTTTCTGAAGTATAAGGATGGAATACCATTGCAAAATCTTTGTTCCCTATTTGGAAGCTTCTTCTCATTGCATGTGGCAAGCTTTGTGCACCTTTCCCGGGGAAAGCTGAATGTTTTTATTGTACAATGTACTTAACTGGGAAAAAAACTGCTGCTTTTTTGTTCTCAGCACAGACATAAATAGTGACAGTACATGGGCATGGAGCTTCAACAGCTGATGAATGCACAATTTCCCCATGAGCTAGTACTCAAAATAAGAATGAGGGCTTTTCCTGAACTCTGTTTCACACATTTGCAGTGCTTCATGCTGCTGAGTGTGTTTCTTTAGAGGCAGTAACTAATAAAGCACCAGCCCAGAGCTCTCCACTGTAACCATTGTGTCTTTCCCTCTGCATGTGTTTGGAGTCTTCATCATGGAGGGCTGGGAGCAGAGCTGCAGGAGAATTACTGAATTATGGTTCACCACCAGGCTCTTTAACAGGGCTATTCCAAAGGATTCTAGCAGCACTGTTCCTGTTGCCAGCAGAGACATGGAAACCATAACGAGCAAACCACTGGCGATACCTACTCCAAAGGCAGCAAAATGCCTCTAGGGAAAAAGTGTACCTGCTCTGGTGCCTGCCTTTTCATCACCAGGAATGAAGTTATGAACATACAAAACTTCCTGGGTTCATTTTATTCTGCTAAGTTTCAATAATGAGGGCTACAGTTGTTTTATTACTTTAAACTCCTATCTTAGACAGAGGCTTATGAAATTAAAGCCCTTGCTCCCCTTTCGTTTTTGCACTGTTCAAGTGTTGTGTATTTTTAATTTGTGACCATGTCTTTTTCAGAAAAAACCAAAATCAGAAAGAACATACCAGGCTTGAACCTTGCTAATCCTACAAAGGTGATGAATTATAATTACTTTATGAGAGATCACTGGAGCAATTTTCCCAATATATTTAGCAGAAATATTTCTTGAGACTGGGTGTGTTAAAAGAGTATGATTTTTGCTGTGCAGTAGCTTTAGTGGCTATCTCTATTCTTTGTATCTTTATTCTTCATGCTAACAAAAATGAAGTTGGATTCCAGGAGAGTCTAGCAATCAGAAGTCTGATCACTGGATACACAATCTGAGACATGCAGCTTTAGGGAACCTGATCCATTTCAGTTTACATAACATCTCACATATTGCTTGTTTATGCCTTTCTTTATTAAAAAAAAAAAAAAAAAAAAAATGACCCAAATGTACAAATATTGTACAGGACCACAGCTTCTGGGTGCTGTAGAAAATATTACAAAGTGTAATGATTTGGTGCATGGGTATGTGGGTTTCTCTGGAAGCACCAAAGTCTTTGAGGAATGGGCTGGCTACTGTTCTTATGGCAGTTTGCAGTGGCACTGGAATGCTGTGAGCTGGACAGGCTCTGGGGGCAGCAAGACTGTGCAGGAACAAGGCCTGGCAGCTTCCTCTGCTCTGCTGAGAGAGAACCTAGTGCCAATGGTGATATTGACTGGAGCATGAGGGAGATTATACAGCACCGGGTTATGTACAACCAACAGGAATGAATTTAGTGACTTAGAAGGTGGTTTGATTTCTTTGGCAATCTTTTTGATATTTATGTTTTGTCATTTAGGGTTTTTTCTCCTATCTTCTTAGATTTACTCACTTGGTGTAGAACTACTTTAAGCAGTTGCTTAAAGGAAGAAAGCAGTTCTCAATGCAGAACCTGATAAAACCTGATAAACCCTCTGAGACTGGGGATATCCTAGTTTTGAGATATTTATTCTGGTCAGCATGTGTGAATTAAGGGAATGGGAAGCCCCTTAGAGAAGATATATTCAGTTTTGCTTCCTTCCCTTCTCTCAGTAACCATATGCTTTTGCAAATATCCTTAATTTTGGTACTATAATTTCTACTCCAGGGTACCAGGAGCAGCCCCATCCCACCAGACCTTTACCTGCTGTCACCCCAGTAAAGTCTTTCCAGGTGCTGTTCTGTGGAGATGGAGAGCTGTGGGTACTGGCACCAAAACTTTGAGAAGAGGCAGTGTTGGGTCCCAGTGCACTAGGACCCCTACCAGGGAGAAAAGTAAAGCTGCCTCTGAGGTTAAAGCTGCGGAAAGGGACAGCTGAGACACAAATTATTTATTATTTATATTTTATCAAAGCTCAAAAGGCTTTGCCCCAGTGCAGTAAAGGCTGCTACTGCATTACCCTCTGCCCATCCTTCACCTGGGGCTACTGATTTCCCATTGCATTATTTTGAATTATTTTGAATTCTTAGTTTAGGGTCAGGCAGGGACAGCTCCTGCAATGGAGAAAGTAGATTTCAACCACAGCTCTGAACTCTCTGATCCTTTCTGAGCCTTACTTTGTTCCAGAATGGAGTAAGGATGGTGCTCAGCAAGCTCAGTACCACTATATGCCAGAAAGAAAAATAAACTGCTCCCTTTCATTAGCCTCTGGTGAGGTAAAAAGCAGTCCCACCACCACTGCAAGGTATTACCTGTTGGAATGAAAAAATAGCAAGAGTTTATTTTAATTAGTATTGAAGATGTCACAAACCTTATGTTTATTTCTAGATGTGTAAGCCAATGCAGTAAATATTGATATTAATCTAAACTGCATTTTAAGATTTACTTGCAAAGATAAAATACCTGTGGAGGGGGTAGAAATGAAAGAGAAATGGAAGCTATTAATCACAAATAGCCACTTAGGCAGTTACATTAATTCAGATAACATCTTCAGTTTGCATTTGTAGGTTTTACAGCTTTCCCCAGCCTTAGATTAGAACTCCAAAAATTTAAGGGATCATTGATGTGATGTCATTTTAGACCTGTGTTGTCACCTCTGAATTCCTGGTGCCATGAATTGTGGGTACCTCTTCAGAACTGCTTTCTTTGGATAGACTTGTTTATTGCTTGTGTAAAGAAGCCACCTCACCGCAAGACAGACCCTGGTGGGCTGCAATGAGCACTTGGAAGAGAACAGAGCTGGGGAAGGGTTGGAGCACCAGGCTGATGAGAAACAGCTGAGGGAGCTGGTGGGACTCAGCCTGCAGAAAAGGAGGCTCAGGAGGGGCCTTTTTTACTCTCTCCAATTCCCTGAGACGTAGTTATCAGAAGAGCTGGCAAAATTCTATTTCTTTGTAGCAGTTAGTGCCTACACAGCAGTTAGTGCAGCCAGGTGGAGTTGGTTTTTCCTCTCAAGTAACAAGTGATAGGACAAGGGCAAACAGCCTTGTTGTGTGCTGGGGAGGTTTAGATTGAATATTGGGGAAAAATTCCTCATTGAAAGGATGGTCAGGTATTGGACAAGGCTGTCCAGTGCAATGAACAGTCACCATCCCTGGGCGAATTCCAAGACATGTGAATGGGGGACCTGGGAACATGTTAGCAGTGGGCTTGGCAGTACTCAATGACCTTAGAGGTCTTTTCCAACTGGATGGTTTTACAGTTCTAAACACTTTTTTTCAGGGGGAAAAGGAGAGAATTTTGGCTTTTGATTAGGGGCAAAAAAACCCCACGTGTGTGTCTTTATGTACATATTTGTGTATATGTTCTCGTTGGTTTTTAAACAAGTAGGTTCTTGTCCTAGGGTTATGGTGCTTGTATCTCCAATCATGTGTTCTGTTTATGCTTGATGTTATGTTCTGTGCCTTCAGGACATAATATATTTTTGGGGGGGATGCAATTTTGTTAGAATTGCTTTAGAAAAATTGATATTTCTGTGATTTTTCTAGTAGCAGTTTTGCTCAGGAAACCACTGCTCTCAGTGGTATACAAATATTCTAGGGCCCATTTTGTGAAGAAGTACCTCATTCTCACTGCCATTCTGTGAAAAGGATGTTTCTGCTTATTTGAATGAAAAATGCTGCGTAATGCACTCCAGTGTGTAATCTAAAATAAGTACAATGATGCATTTAGTTTGCTGAATATATTACTGCAAACCAAGTTTTAGTGATAACACACATGCCTGTATGACTTTGCTTAGGTTTAAAAATGTAGATTTATTTACAGTAGAGAAAATACTTTGTTTCCTTTTTGTGTAATGTACGAGTACAACCTGAAAAGATGTGCTTCCAGTAGCAAAAAGATTACATGGGGAAACACACTGATGAATTCACAAACATATAAAAGAATTAAAGACTGTCAATAAGGTTGTAAATTGCTGTTTTCAACTTGCCCTAATATTTGCTATGATAACAGCAACAACAACAACAACAATTATAATAACAATAATCAGGAATAACAAAAAAATTAAAATAATTTAAGTCCAGTTTAAAATCTGAAATTGACTTTTAAATATCTACATTAAATTTTGAAATTTTTTTTCTGAGTAGAAAGATTCGGTGATATGTGCTGATAACAGGCATCATGAAGAGCCTCCTTCATGTCACTAAAAAATTAAAACTGGGAAATTATCTAGGACACTAGGATGGTAGGAACTGATCTAACATAACATTTTCTTCAAGATAATCAGAAATATTAATATTAATTTTGTATTAAACAGAAATTGTGGTCATACTTAAAGTTGTTATCCCGGCAGATAAAATGTACTTATATGGCCTTGATTCTGCACATATTCTTTTAAGTTTAATATGTGTGACAGAATAAAATGAAACAGGATTTATAACAAAAGAAATCTGCTGTATTGCCAGTCTTAACAGCCATGTGACGTGATTGCTGGCACAACAAATAAAAGCATGAATATCTAATTTTAAAATTAATATATATTCTTCTTTCATTTACTTTCTAGATATTCTACTAAAGGGCCTAGTTGCTGTCAGTATTTCCCTTCAGCTACTAAATGCAGAAAATTGAATTATAAAAATCCCTAAGCACACTATTTATTTCCTATATCCCACGACATTGAGGAGCTGTTAATAAGTCAGTACTGAGGGAGGTGGGTACCCTTAAGATTACTCCAAGTACCCTTTGCAACATCAGCCACCATTCAGGGTGTTCAGGAAGGTCCTGTTGTGGCAAGACTGACTGGGAGAGTAGAGAAGAGGAAGCAGCTCATTTTAAACACCGGATTACAAAAGCAAAAGTCGAAGATGAAATTGCAAAGAAAACAAAATACTCAGGAAAATAACCCAGACAAGCCACTAAGCAGCATTCACTTCCATACCATTTTCTTTCTATGCATTGGAGCAGCTACCCCAGCAAGTGCTGCAGCATTTGGTAAGCAGAGCAGTTGAAAGGTACTTAAGGAGACAAAAAACACACCACACAGATTAATCAACACATTGTATATGTAGCTCTGATTTTTCCTTTTTTTTTTTTCTTTTTAAACAGTGTTTAAGAAAAATATTCTGTGTTGCCATAACAAACTAAAATGCTCTCTCAATCTCTTAAGATTTTAGTTTTTGTTTTCAACTATTTTGGTTCCAAGTAGGCTTATTTTTCCTTGTCTTCTTTATAAAACCTTCTCTCAACATTAATGGCTTCAGGCAGAAGAAATAAGGTAGAATTATGAGCATAGAAGAGGGCTCACAGTCTGCTTCCTTTCTCTTGTGCACTACAGGCAGGCAGGCATACAGAAGAAATAGGGCATCATGTTTTTATATAGTCAGACAGGAATTCCAGATGGCATTCACTAAGCAAAAGGGAACGTTTTCCTCATCTAAAATAATTGTTTAAATCCCAGCCATACATAGCTATGGAATAATGGGGTCACTTATTTTCCACTAGTTCAGTAGGATGCTGCAGCAAGCTAATGGTTCCATAAAATAGACAGTTTAAAGCATTGATTTGCTGCAAATTGCTCAATCCATAACTAATGAGCAGCTCTACATATTTTCAGTGAATCAATCCCATTAGAATTTACAGTTTGCATATGACCATATTACTCATCTGTGGACACAGACTGGAGGCTTTTTTTATAACTTTCATCAGCCCTTTCTTGTTGCTGTTTTTCTTAAATTTGTTTTTAATTTCAATTGATAGATAGGATAAAAATATCTCTCTTGAGGGTCTGACAGCATACCTGAAAAAATACACCATCCTAGTCTACATAAGCACACATGCATCCCCTGTCAAGTCCTAGATATTCCCTTGCAGAAGATAGTTAACATCCAAAAGGCAGGACGAGATGACAGGTGAAATTTAGCCCCTGTAGCACTAAAGCCTTGCCCCAATTTGAAGGTAGATTTTAGGTTTTTTTACACCTGTAAAAATGTGAAGTTATATGGCAACTGGTATTTGGACCCACAGAAGTTATTCTACACAACAAGCTGAAACCTCTCCTGTGTGAAAAAAGTAGTAAAGGCAAAAACTTGTATGGATTGAGTGACAGGACTTTAGTCACACATCTGCAGGGTAGAAACAAAATTTGTTAGCAAGCATACCTTGCTTTGTTAGAAGCAGGGTATGCTTGCTAACAAATCAAGTTCTGGATTACTTTATTAGTTTGTGTGCCAGGAGGTTTGTACCATCTTTTCCCCAGGCTTTGTAAGAAACAGGTCAGTTCTATTGTTATCAATTAGTACAACAAGATCATTTTAGGCAAAATAGTTATAGGCAAGCAGAAGTTCAAATCCTCTCAATGAATTCATAGACTCTGAAAAATTGTATTGGTTTTTTACAAAAGAGCTGTGGCTGGAGGGCTGTTTGTTATTAGGGAAGTGCTGAATCATCCCACTCCAACTGCTCTTGCCTAGTGGCATTCTGTTTGTCTCCCTTTTGGACAACCACTTTCTCCTCTTCCTCCTCTTCCTCCTCTTCACTGTCATCTGATTCAGCACTGGTTGTGTCTTCCTCTTCATCATCTATGTCTTCTTCCTCACTCTCCTCTTCTGTCTGGTGTGGCTTTTCATATTTCTACAATACATTTAAAGAAATAAGACAGTAGCAGAAAGGTGCCTTCTTGACAGCCAGAGCTATCTCAAATGAGCATTTATAAATGCTAACATGCTGGGCAAATCTGCTTTCCATCATCATGTGATTATTAGGCATCAAATTTATACAAGTTGGTAGCAAATATTCAAAAACTACTGCAAGAAGAATGGAATGTCAATAATCAATCTGTTTGTTAGCCACACTAACAAAATTTAAACCTTCAAAATCAGCTTCTTTAAACTGTTGATGATTTCCCCTCCTTTTAGTGTATAAATGCTTACATGAAAAAGTTAAAACCAAAGGAACTATATCATCTTGGGTACCTACAAACAGACATGGATGGAGTGGAGGTGATGCTGTACGTGAAAGTTCTTCACCATCTTCTTTAGTAATTACACATGACAACAAATCTGAAGTTCTCAATTATATCAGATCAAGGTGTGCAGAGCTGAGAATTGGGCTGGGGTCTTTAGTGTACACACACACAGCTGAACAACTGCACCCTGAAAGAAGCTCAAACCCACTGCCAGCCCAGCCAGTGGCTCCTGGCAGTGCCAGGATGCAGTGCTGTGCCCCAGTTAAGTACCTCCATGGGGTTGACAGTGATGGTGAGAGCAGAGTCATCCCAGTCCATCTCGATCTCCTTGGTTCCCTCGTGCCCCATGGAGCTGTGTTGACGGGCTGAGCATAGCTGGAACACACCCAATGTTACCACCAACACCAGGATGCTCACACAGATGATGATAACGATCATGGCCACGCTGGGAACCACTGGGACAAAGGGTAGCAAAAGGAATGCAATTACACTTGTGGAACAAGTAATCTAAACGTCACTAACTTCGTTAGTTTTCAAACCACAGCACCCCCTCCTTTGGACTGAGAATCAGGACAGACACCTGCCATGTGCCATGTGCCTGGGATGACAGAAAGTGTTGACCAGTGCCCATCCATTAAGGTGGAGCACACACAAATGGTGTTCACAGATATCTTATCCCGAGTATGATAAATCCTAAATAAACAGTGAGCATGCTCACATTTGCTCTTTGAGCCACTTAACTACAGAAGACAGGTATTTAGTAAAGGCAGAATCAAATAGCATTTGCAGTAAAATTCTGTTGTCTCACTTGCATATTGACCCCTTCTGATCACAGCTGAGGCCTGAAACTTACTTGAGACAAAATGTATATTGCAAAGCTTCTTTTTTTCAAAGGTTTCAAAAAATAAATGCTTTGCCACCCAGAAATAAATGCATTGTCACCCTATTTGCCTGTGTTACAACCTTCTTGGGAGACCCTTGAGGACTCAAGACAGTTTCCCCACTGTTTGGTTGTACTCTGAGAGGCCCCTGTCTCCACCTAGTCACAGGAAGAAGTCTCTCTGAACTACTGCATGTAATCAGCTCCGTTAGTGGAAAAATGCTGCCACTTTCTATGTACCTCGAGGTACTGCAGTTCCAGGAGCATGGGATAACCTAGTCCATAACCCATTTTGTTGCCTTGCCCTGCCTATAAGAATGTAAGTCTGAAATTGAAACAGTATCTAGGAACAAAAAAAAAAAAAACTAGTTTGCAATAGTTTATCCATTAAATATTCAGTTTCATTTTAATGAAGTGTCTCTACAATGCAAAGAAAAAGTAATTTTCTAAGCATCTCTGTATATAGCTACTTACAATTGCCTACACTTTACATCAGCTTTACTTCTTTACATATATATCATTCAGCTAAAAGGATTTCAGAAGCCAACTTTCAAACAGGTATCTTTGCCCTGCATTTAACTCCACTGAAAAGGCTTCAGATTTGGGTATATATTTTAACTCATATAACCTAAAAATTAAATTAAAATATATCCTATACATTTTTTAACTATGAGGGTCAGAGCCCAAAACCATCAATGAAGACTTTAAGAAAGGATACCAGGTTTTAAAAGTACATTTTTGGACAGAATAGAATTCAGAGTTACCTTCTTTCACACCTCTCCAGTGATCTAAGAGGTCTTAGGAGCTGAAATAATGGACCTCAGGGCTTTAGTCTGTGGAGCAGGCTGACCCACAAGGGAAACACTGACACATTGAATCATTGTGAGCAGTCTCTGGGAAGGTGTCACCTACCTGAGCTGTGAACTGGACTTACACTCCCCTCAGGGTGCTGAACAGATTGGAGAAATTTGGGCTGGAATATAATGTGATTTATATGGTCCATGAAGTTGGAGTTGGAACTGTGTAGAATATTAACCTGGGAGAAGAGAAAAATAAGAGACCAGATACTAAAAAGTTGTTTTATACTCCAAGCCTGCTGGTTCCATGTATTACCTTGGACTTTGTAGTTCACCAGCAGATAGGAACACTTCATAGATGCTAAAGGCCAAAATAACTCCTTCTTTTATGCCAGTGGAAAATACACAACTTAATATATTTCTAATTTGTAGCATAAAAACATTTCTGGCTGTTGACTCTGAAGTGGCACAGAACAGGCTCTTTTGATTTACCTGTTTGGATAAGTAATGAGTTTTTCTTCTTTCTATATTAATCAGCTTTTAGGTGTTACCTAAACATTATGAAATAACTGTTAATTTTATTAACCATTATTAAGTTGTTAATTGTCTTTATAAACACTTACTGAAAACTGATTTTGATCATATTGCTAAGTAGGTCCTGCAATTTCCTGGAGTTGTTACCTGGACTCTAGGCCTCAGTGCTAGGTTGGAAAACATGACTCAGTCATTGCTCACCTCCAAGCTGAACTCATTGCTCACCTCCAGGCTGAACTCATTGCTCATCTCCAGGTTGAAGTCCCTGCTCACCTCCAAGCTGAACTCATTGCTCACCTCCAGGTTGAATTCATTGCTGCTGTAACGCCCATTGAGCTCGGAGCACTTGACCCTGAACTTCCTCTCCAAGGTGGCCGAGGTGCCCCAGTTGCGGTAGCGGAGCTGCCGCAGCACCTGCTCGTAGCTGAACATGCTGTCCACGCCTGTGGGGTGGGAGGGCAGGGACATCTCTGGGACAGGCAAGGGAGCACTGCTCTGGCAGTACACAACAAATCAACTGCTCACAGAGCACACGGAACTCAGAAGAATGGTCTGGAATTGACAGAGCATCAGATGTTTCCTGATACTTGATTATATGAGGATAGTTTTAGGAGCTGAATGTAGGTCCCTAATGGAGAGGGGGAAAATACAACAATGGTACAGAATAAATTACTTAGTGATGAGAAAAAGATGGCAAATGTCCCAGAATTGTACAGGAACACTGAGGAGCCTCCTCACTCCCATGTTCCACTGTGATGGTCTGCAAGAACCCCACATTTAAAGAAAGCAGAGATGCCATTTTCCTTACAATCCAAAGGGCAAACACAGCACATCCAGAGATCAAGAAGCAACTGTGTTTTTTAAGATACAGTCACCCTTGGGATATTTTCATGGTTATAAAATCACAGATTTCTGTCCAATTCCTTACATATTTGAGCATTCATTCCAATATATAATTGATGTGACAAAATAAGGGAAAACAAATTTCCTGAACTTACCATAGATTGAATATCCTGCAGTGGAATTTGTGGCATCTAGATGTTTTCCTTGAAGCTCCCCATGATCTAGTTCTAAACACTCTTGTTCAGGGTCTAGTTCTGCACCAATGACCAAAACATCACAGAAATCCAAGTTGTGGAGCATTTCCTTTACTGCCACTTGTTTATTGGCTGTGAACCCATGGCATAGGGCATGAAAAAAAAGATGGAAATGAAGATAAATGATCACAGAACAGCTCAGTCATTTTATGTGCTTTGCATCACAGCTTTCAATTTTTTCCAAGATGGCTGAACTGTTTTTGCTGATATTAAATCCAGCACACTTGAAGCAAATCAAGAGAAGTGTACAGTCTGCACAGCTGCTGTGATGATGAAGGCCTACAAACACCCAGTGAGATAAATAGAAAATATATTGCTCTGTAATATAAGACTGCCAAGAACATTACTGGAAGTAGAAAACTGAAATTTGATCTTGGAAATAAATTCATGTAAAAATTTCTGTGTTTCAAAACTGTATTGATACCAGTTTTCTCAAGGAAAACCAAACTGGAAAAATACACATCCAACATATCTATGTTTGGATGATTCTCTCAGTTACTCTATGCCCCATAAACAATTTACATTACAAAGACCTGGCTATCTATCTAAGAGCAGGGCATTATTATAAATAGCAAGATCCTGTGCTGTGCGACTTAAAGAAATTAAGTTATAAACTGACTGTCCTTCAACATGTACAAGTAAAAAAAGAATTCTGTTACTGGAAAAAGAGTAACATATCATATTAATATTTAAATTCTCTGATTAACTTAGTACAGAGTGTGCAGCAAAACTGCTTAAGCAGCTCCCTGAGGGCATAGACACTGCAAGTCTGGAACTTCCTGCCCATTTGTCAAATTGGATGTTAGAGGGTGTATTGGGAAGGAGGGCACAGCCAGGAAAGCCTTATGCCCTAGATAGCAAACTCCTGGTGCAGCTGGGTACCTAAGCTCTAAGTACAGCTGTAACATATCCAAAAATGCCGCCCAAGTCAAATTTGTAGGCTTCAGGTAATCCATGCCTGTAAACTTGCATACTGCTACCCATTTTCTCTTCTCCAGAGACATACATCTAGTTGCTGCTTATTCTAGTCCAACAAACAGTGTTAAGAATGATTCCTCAAATTACTAGACATTTCATCTGCCTTGCACACAAACATTCAAAAGGAAGATTCCTTTATAGACAATGGTTTTAAACTTGATTTATCCTTTTGAACATCCACACAGTGTTGAATAATTATACACACATTGCTTAGTATTAGAATAAACATTGAAACTAAATATTTTTAAAGGATTATACATACATTTTATAGGTGGTAAACTGAGGAATGAGATTACTTTCTCAAGTATTACTCACGAGCTAGTATCAGAGCTGGAAATGTAAGAGCAGACTAAAACTTCCACTTTTGCTCAATTACTGCTTTTCACCTTATCAGCACAATTAACAAAATTCTGTTACCAGTAGAGGCATTCTAATGAAAATACACTACTTAACAGAATTTGAAAGGAAGAGTAGAAAGAAATTATTCTAAAGTATACTAAGTGGATACTACATGGAAAATCTGCCCTTTTTTGAAGCACTTTCTGATCTGCCACCATTTAACACATTTTTCAATGTGTTGAATTGAATTTATTCAGTACAGCATTACTGTGGCCTGATTGGGTGAAGTGACTTCCTTTGCATTACTTGTTTGCACCATCCTTTAAAAAATATGAGGAGACATTATGAAATACTAATAATATTTAAAAGAAAGACACAAACCTCTGCCAATTTCTCTTAAGTCCGCTGAATGTTCCATTTTAGAGACTGTGCTGACAATCCTGATGTCAGGTAACAAAATAACACCTCTTTCACTTTCAAACTGTGCAGCTGGTCTAGCAAAGTGGTCCATCCCAGTTATGGTAATCTTGGGCTCATTGGCCTGAAATACCATTACATAGGCATCTATATCTGGGATACTAATGCAGATATCTTCACCAAAACATCTGAAAAGATACATCAATCATTAACTGCATGTAACATATTACACATCAGTGGAGTGTGGCACTGGCAATGCCCCAAGCCCAGCTCATGGCTCTCAGATCAGTCCAATTCATTCTCAGGCACTACCACACATGAGGACATATTCCAGTACCACTGTGCACAGAGGCCAGCTCTGGCCCTCTCCTCCCTTCCCTCTGATTCTGAGGGACAAACTCAGTCTTGCCTAAGATCACTATCAGAATAATATTTTAATGTTTAACTGACATTTAACAGAGAAGTAAATGATTAAGAAAGTTAACTAGATAACAACTAACTTTAGCAAACCTAACATTAAATTTAGAAAGTGGTAGCTAATGAAAACAATATGGTTATCCTATCATGTGTGATTAAAAGGGCCTAATTTTCCATTTAAATTGGTCCCATTATGAACTCTTTTTGGGACCCTCCAATATTTGCAGTGGACAAAAGGTGCCTGTACTTCCATTTTCACCTGAATCAGCAGTGTGAAGTGAATGTCTTGACAAGCTCTGCCTCATTTCATGCTGGCACAGGAGCTGGGCCAGCCCCAGAATGTGCAAGCTGGGCTAGTTCCAGTGGGACTGCCTCAGGAGCTGCTCCTGCAGCTGGGAGCTCAGCCCACAGCACAGCCCTGGCACTTGGGAACAGCTGTGCCCCCAGCAAGTGAGAGTTGTTAGAACTGGGTTTGTTTTCCCTCCAAAGCCCTGCTTTCCCTGCTCTGGACAGGGCAGAGCCCAGGAGAGGTGGTGGGCAGCTCTGAACATCATTGTGCAGCTGCTGTCACTGTGCTGCACAGAGAGGGATGGACACAGACCCTTCCAGCCTCCACCAGTGCTCCACGGACAGTACAGACATCCGGGGACAGATACACAGGCTGTTTCAAGCACACCTACAGATACTGCTCTTGTAGATATGTCCTCTGTTTGACGGAAAATGCATTAAAAAGTCATGGCTCTGGATATCTCAGAAGGAACCATAAATGTTTAAAATTAAAAGTTAATAAGATTGCAGTCAATGCACTGTTCAGTCCAGACTGTAATGCCTCAAACTATAAAGAGAATGCAAGTACATTACACTAACAAGAAAGGCTTTTAAGAAGGTAATATCAAGAGTAATCCACCATGTAAATTGGCATAAAAGTAAATTAAATTAATTCTTTAAGGTTCAATAACAAAACAATATGATTTATCAATTTAATTTAGCCAAAATTATTCTTTTAACATGGCCAAAGAGAAAATTAGTTCATTAAAAGTGTTCATAATCTGTTCAATTCAGCTGAAGTATAACTTACTGGACTTTAGATGAGACTTTGAGACGTCGTGCGCCTGCAGTAGGAAACTGTCTGGAGTTGATGTATGAGACCTTTTGGAGGGCTTGATTTATATTCTCAACGTCATCTCCTTCCATGACGAGGACTGACTGGGAAGGATTGAAGTGATACTGGGAGAAGTACAAATAATTAGTATTTAAGAGACCAGGTACAGAGTACAAAATAATACATATTTTTAAGGAATGATGCACGGACATAAGTTAAAAATTTAATGATTTAAGAAAAAAAACTCAGTAGCTATCATTGGCTGAATCCACATGTTGTTCTCATGTATACATTTACTTGTATCAGTCACCTAAATGACTACTGTTGTAATTAATTTTGTACTAAATTAATCCAGATTTGCTGTTCTTTTCCCAGCCTTATCAACCTTGCTGATACAATTTTTGCAGCAATTTGCAATGCTATGTATTTTTGAACTCTGTAGAGGTTCAAAACCTTAACTTACCACCATGATTATTATTTCTATGTAATCTTTTTAGGTTAAACACATTCCCCATACAAAAGCATTGCCTTTTGAGCCAGCCTAGCATGCAGAAGCATATTTTATCTGCTTTCTGTTGTGGTTTTATCCTGGGCTACCTTTCTGAGATATATTTCAACATGAATGAACAAAACAATTACAACATTTGCCTCTTACATCTTCATTAATTTTAAACATACTAAAGGGGACTCTCCATCCTGTCTGATGATCAATAAGGGTGTCATGATTTAAGATGGAGCTGCTCACTGGGGCCAGCAAACCCTGCAAAGTCACTGCCTGCTCTTGTAGCCCCGAGCCTTCTCTACTCCATTGCACTGAACACAGATCAGTCTTGCTGACCAAAAACCTTGTCACTGTTGTGACATAACCAATGACTGATTTTTACCTTCATCATAATTAATCCTAATTCCATGTTTTATCTATTAATTGGTTCAGTAAACCATCTGCATTACCAAGGAAACCAGGGTCACCCGCTTGACATTGTACACTACTGTTGCCAGCACAGAACAAAAATGTACCTTTCTCTCCTGGACAGGCTTTCCCCAAAGCTGGCCATTGATTATGTGAAGATGTTCTGTTAAAATACAGACAGTGGCTGCCTACATTTCGTTACAGCCAGAAAGGTTAAAAAGTAAAACACATGAGATAGATTGTGAAAAACAGGAGGAAGTGCAGCGTCCTTTGTCAAACATGGAGGACTAGGTTTAAAGCTTGTGCAGGAAAGTCACAACACACTGAAGGATATTTTTTTTACAAAGAGGAGGACTAACATGAATCCCAGTCTACATATACTTCTTTTTCCTCTGTTTAAGCTAGCAACAGTAGAGAATAAAATTAACAAAAGGAGACCCTAGCTAGCCAGTTAATAGCTCAGCCACCAAAACAGCTGGAACGCTGCCAAAGGGACCAGCAAAAGGCCCACTCCGAGCCATTTTTATCTTTCTCATTAAAAAAAGCTAAAAATAGCAACAGGTTAGACAGTGTCTCAGAGAGCCGTTACAGATATCAAAAATTAGGCTGCAGCCCAAAACCAGTCAACACTATCGTGTCAGAAACTGCTGCTACACTGCTCTTTCTTAGGTAGTTTAAGTGTGAATCTCCATGGTCCAAAATGCCCAAAACACCTTCCAGTATCAGTCTGCCAACACTGAATCCGCAGAGCACCACATAAACAGCCCCACAGAACCCATCATCTGTGCAGCTGTCACACATGCCTGTCTGGGATCAGGTGTGTTTGTTTTTAACACCACAACACCTTTCTCTCTCATTTTCTCTTCAAGGTCAGGCAACTGTTCTGCTTTTAACTGAGCTTCCTTCTGTCAGCCCCCCAAAGAAACCTTTCCACAATCTCTCTCTGATTGCTCCTTTCATTTTTGCCTCCTGCTGTTGCTCTCACTGTTGGCTTGCTGAGGCAGTAAAAGCAACATCAGTAACTTAAAAACCCCACTATGCCTCATCTGTATTTCAGAAAATGAAGATGTTTTGAAGGTTTGCAAAAGCATGAAAAGGCAGAAAACAATCTCTTGCCTTCCTTTTTTCCTCTGCACTGCCAGTACAGTGAGGAAGCCAGTCACAAATGCTGGAGCAGCAGTGGGTGGTAGAAGAAGGATTTTCCCAAGCCCATGAAACAGGGGTGACTTAAATATTGTCAGGTTTCAAAGGGCAACAAGAGGGGAGGAATTACTATGCTTTAAAGCCCCATGGACGAAGTGTACAATGCTTTAATTAATTGAAAATCCCAGCAAAGAACTAACTATTAGGCATACACATGTGGGTTCCAGAAATCCCTACCTCCTCCTTGTATGCACTACCTTTTAAACAGCTTTAACTGACCCCTGTGTCCTGTTGCTGTGAGGAGCAGCAATGTGAAATTCTTAATGATGTCCTTGGTAGGATGATAAAATAATTCTTTGGGGTCTTTCCTCATATGTAAAAGTTAGTGCTAGCAAATTTCCTCCTTACCTTTGCACTTTCAGTTTTCATTTTTACACTTGTTTTCACAAAATGTACCAGTTATACTACAACCTGTCATCACCCAGATAGGCATTTGGGCACATTTCAGGTCGATCTGTACCACAGAAAGGTTTGGCTAATAAAATGCTGTCCATGGCACTCCTACTGCATGTTCCAGATGTAGTGTTACAGCACCATCTTCCTCCCCTCTGAAAACCCCATAACAAAACACCCCTGTTCAGTTTCTCAGGATGAATTGTCTGCACCCAAAGGAACTTCCTGGGCTGGAACGGAAGCTCAGCTCCTTTGGAAGCGGTATTTGTGTGCTAGGAAACAGCTTCACAAATTCATTTACTCTGAGCATAAGAACACTGTCACCAAATAATGATGTCAGTAAAAGAAAACTGACAATGCAGCTTAAGTGAGCATTAGAATAGCCAAGATCCTACATATGTATCCAAAGAACAGCATTTCAGAATTATCTGAATGAATGCAAACCCATCTAGCCACTAGGTCAACTGAAACAGGATTTCCCTGTCTGTTGTTCTCCACTCTTAGAAAAAGCTCTACATTACCAGTAGTCATATGCATAATGAAGATGGATAATGACTTATATTCAAATCTAAAAATTTAATTTCTTGACTTTAGGGTTTTTTGTGTTCAATTTTCATGTACCATGAAGTTTTCCTCTTTGAATGCACTGATTTTTAGAATGTTATTGCATTAAGACTTATGTATTCCACTGCTTTAAAACTACTTGAGATTAAAATTCAATAAATCTTTGGAATCATGTCTATTTCTGTAGAAGTAACAAAATAAGCATGAAAACACAACCTGGCAATTCATACAGACTCTGTAGTATCAGCAGTGCCTTATTTTCTGATCATCTAGCTCTGCAATAATAGAGGCATTTTTCTTTGCAGTGTCATAGCTCTTTTACTGTTCTGTTTTTTCTTTTCATGATTTTACATTGCTTCTAGGAGTACATTTGCACTGTGTGTACTCTACCTTGGGCTCTCCATTTCATAAATCAGATCTAAATTTTTATCAAAGATGATGTCAGTTCATCCCTCACCTTTATTCCTTGGCCAAGACTCTCAAGAGAATTAATATCGAGACCTTCCTTGCAGGCCTGCAAACAGGAAATCACTTTCTGGCTCTCAATTTTCCCTGGTCGTATTGTCAGACCGGCCAGGCTGCCATGAAAATATTGAGCAAACCTGGGCTTGGTGACTTCACCTCCTGCAAAAAAGAGGATGCAAAATGGTTATTGGTACCAACACACAAACTGCATATATAGTAAATCACTTGATGTTTTAACACATTTAAAGAATCTCCATCCATCTCAGTCAAGTGTATTTGAGACCTCCTTTATTGTGGTACAGTGGAATGTATTTGTGGGTTATTGGTTGGTGTCTGGTAGCAGGCTGTCTTTAAGATTCTTGATTTTCCAGGATTGTATTCAGGTGTTTATAAAGCTGAGACAGCAAACCCAGAGGTGAAGCATGGCTTCACAAGTGTATACAAGGAAGCCGGTGATTTTTAAAAATTATCTTACTCGAGTACTCAAAGACCAATATTTATTTATAAAAAACAGTATTTGCAAGTGTTCCATGACAGGATCAGCTACCTATGACTTCATCCTCCCAGGAACACAGTAACAGATGAGCTGAGAGTGGTGGCTCTGTGTATACAAACTGCCACACTCCCTGGGCTGTGTCTGAGGACATTCTGGGAATTCCAGCAGTGAGCAGCCCTGTGCACAGCCCCTCTCTGAGAGGCTGGGAGTGCTGTCCCTGACCCAAGGTGCATCATTTGGTGCCAGGTCTGGTCCTGTCACTCTGTGTTGCACCAGGCCCTGCAGACAGCTCAGTTTGGTTTCACTCTAGGCAGCTCCAAAGGAAGATTGATCTTTAGGAGCTGTCAATAAAACATGATTACAGACTGCCTGCTCCAGAGATCATGACATCTCAATTACTCTTGGGACACTTAGTGATCATCCTCCTTTTGAAGGATTTTTAGAACTTGTCTTTACTGTAATGTTATCTCTCTCAGTGCATGTGAATTACTGCCTACCTCCAGCCTGGGAGGACCAAGGAAGCCACACAACAGTGAGCCAGGCAGACTAATTGGATTAGCAGTTGATAAGCTGTTGATAAGGTGTTGTAATTGGTAGATATCTCATCTCTACAGTGTTTGTAGCTTTAGTATCAAACAATTTGGTTTTGGCAGGCAAGATAGCTCAAACTTGAACTTTGTCTGTGAATTGGAGCTTGATAAGGATGAAGTGGTGGATTTTCTTTAGGCTGCTGTTGTTACCTAAAAGCCTGAAAACCCTCACTTCCAGTCTCTGCAGGATGACCGGAGACTGGAAGAAGTCTTATGAAGAAGACTCAAGCTATTTTATGTAATGAAGAAAATACACACTGGTGTATTGGCAAGAAAGGGGTGTCCAAGCAGGCTGTTTCTTCAGAGAAGTAGGAAGGGCTTTTTTGTTTGTTTGTTTGGGTTTTTTTGTGTGGTTTTCTTGGTTTGGTTTTGGTGGTTTTTTTGGGTTTTTTTTTGTTTTGTTTTTTTTTTTTTTTTTTTTTTGTTTTGTTTTTTGGTTTTTTTTTGGTTTTTTTTTTGTTTTTTTTTTTAACATTATAGCATAAACTGCCTCTCTTTTTCTTACCCCAAAGGAAGGTTCCCAAGGGGAGATATTCTTGTCCACTCTCATTCATTTGTCCATTACACAGGAAATTTCCTCTGGGCAGAATTTTGAGATTTTTTTTTTTTTTGAGATTTCCTAGAAACTTTCATGTATACAACAGCTAAAGTTTAGCCTTTCTGATACTTACCAAGACAATTACTTGGTAATTATTTAATCATAAATATATAATATTATATTATTAAATGTATTATGTTGGTTATTATCTATTATTATATTTTATTATTAATATATTATACTAATATAGATTATAATAACATAAAATTTGTTATATATTATTTAATTTATTATTAAATATATATTGTTTAATTATATATAGTTAATATATATATTATTTAGAATTATAACTATAAATAAATAGTACATTATGGGGACATTGGCTTTTCAGCCAAAATACTGTTATATTTATCTGCTTACATTGTCTTTAAAAGCACACATACAGCAGTAATATACCTGGACAGAAAAAGGTATGCTGAATTAAAAATAAAAAAGCAAACATCTCCTTTAAAGGAGACAAAATAATTTAAGAGCTTACAGAAGAAGAAGGAATCACATTTTATTTGAAGTTTCACATTCTCATATCACTACAGAATTGTGAAGACAGCAACTTCAAAGGCTAAAATACCAACACTAATCCTGGAGCTTTGAAATTTAGAAAGACTGCCAGTAGGTCTTAATAATTCTGAGGCAATGCAAAGTAAGAAGCAGACTAAGATCTGTGAATGTATTTAAATCTGAAATACACTCATTAAAATGTATATAAAAGATCAGACAAGAAGCCAGAACAAAGAACTCAGTGCTGTGTCTTTGCCTGACAGAAACAAGCAGAATGAACCAAAGCATCCATGAACAGATACTGGTTGTTCTTCCACTTTCGTATTCTTGACAAAGCAGTTACAATTAAATTGCTAGTTCATTAACAGTGATACAGTATTTGCCTATAAATCATTAAATATGCAGGGTATTCAAGCCACACTTAAGTGTGCCCAAGCCACACTTAAGAAATGTTTGTGCACAAGGAGGTATTAAATTGAATCTTGGAGATGTATAATTCTTGTTTAAAGTCATTTGTACAGCCACCAACATAAAAGCATGGAAGGCAATATGAGTGTTTCCAGGAATAAGCTTTTAAAAGACTCTGAAAATGCATGCACTACAAAAACATTGAGCATTTAAAAGAGCAAGGCTTACACACCCTCTTCGCAGGAATAAGGAGGTGTTTGTGCAGGTGCAGAGATCAAGACTGGACTGTAAAGGAGGTGACATAATCTTTGCTTGGGAGAGGCTATCAACTTAAACAAAAATCCCCAAGTATTCCAAGAAACTGTGAGTGGAAAATAGCTGGGAGAAGCCAGTGTCATATTTTTGGAGTAGAGAACCATGGCCATGGTGATGACAGGGTGATCCAGGCTGAGATAATGCATGTGAACAACCAAGAACAGACTCTGCAGGGACATGAAGGGATGAGGCAGTCTGTCGCCAGCCCCGAGATAAATACAGCTGTACCTAATCTATTCTTGAGAATAGTGCCTGAGTTTTCTAAACTCTTCGAAGACAGAGGCTCCCCAAGAAATCCCCTACATCGACCACTGACCCTTGAGGTGGACGTTTATTCCCAGCTGGAAACGTGAGCAGTCAGAATACATCTGTATCATTTTCCTTTGCCAGGATAAACAAGGACTTCTCTTTATCTTCCACCTAACACTGTAGACTATGAATATCCTTGTTGCTCTTCTTGGAATTATCTTCCTGAATTACTAACCGTGCGGTAGTGTTCTTGTCACTGTATGTGTAAAAGAGGATGTGCCTCTTCATCCAGGGCACTGAGAACACCAGTTTTTAATCACATGAAAAAACAAGAACACTTAAAGAGAGAATACTATCTTATACCAGATTGCTAAATAAGCCTTCCATAAGCAGCTTTTACCAGTGTTAAAGACAAAATTATATACCTGCCAATTCTGAACTTAAAGGTGAACAGAAGTCATTATATCTGACTCTTCTTACAGTTGCTTGTAAATGCAGCATGCTGTCATTTTGATATTCTTCTGTCTCAGCATTTCAGAATCTTCTCAGCTCAGGGGGGTACATTAGCTACTGATGTTCCCCTCACCAGTAATCATTAGATTGCAAATGGACAAAATCAAATGCAATAAAACTGGGAAGCAAAACCCAAAACTCTCACGAAAATTAAAGGAATTGCCTAAAGCCAGTTTCCTACAAATCCTGCTTTCTAGCTTTCATAAAATGTTTTATTCATATTTGGGTAAATTGAATTGGTGTGTTTTAAAGCTGTCTGCTTCTGCAATCTGATATTCTTTGAGTATTTGACTTCAGCTTCTCAGTGGGTGGAAATTTAGCCCAGGATGGCCAATCTCCAAATCCTAGTCACTCTAAAATTCTGAGCTCCCAAGACTAAATGAGCATAAAAATATCTAATTTGATATCTTTTATTTGAAAATGACAATTCCATTGCATGTTTAAGCATGATGGATAACTACTTGTAGATAAGTACCTAATGCTGATAGTAACATTTTACAGAATATTATCCAAATTCTTCTAAATGGATAATGACTTATATTCAAATCTAAAAATTTAATTTCTTGACTTTAGGGTTTGAGAGATCCTTTGACCCTGAGCAGGATTCATTTCATGCTCTCCATGCAGCCAACAGGCAGCTCAGAGTCAGTGGCTTCACTGGGCAGGAGGATGCTCAGTAGCACTGCCTGGACTTGACTCAGCATTGATGCTACCACCTGCTAAGAAACAACTGAGAAATTACATGAGCTGGACCTAAACAGCCCTTACTGCTTTAAGGCACTTTGAGCTCTTGGTTCTGGCACAAACAACACTAAGCAACAACACTAAGAAAAAACCTTTTTGGGATAATGAAGAAGACCTAAATAGATTACACAAAGAATGAAGTGGAGCTCCAGTAATGATGGTTAAGTATATGCAAATTTATAAGTTCTGTAACACAGCATCTCCAGTTTCTCTTCAGAGCTCAAGATAACCAGTTAACTTGGATTGCCTCAGCAAGGTTCATGGGACTTACTTGCTGTCAGGGTCTTTTTGCCCTTTCTTACAAGTGAAACACTGCTCAGATACAGCTTATCTCCAAGAAGATTTTGGTAAGTTCTGAGAGAATGCAAAAACCTAGTCCTCAACTGTGTTATAGCTTGTGTTTCACTCAACACTATGTTTATTGATTGCTATGGATTAATATGCTTTGGATGCTAATTCTTGGGGGATGGTTAAGTAGTTAAGGCTGATGAATGATAGGGCCAAGAGAGGAAAACAGAACCTTCCCTGCTGTCAGGGAATTAAGTTAATGTCTGTAACACAAAAAAAGACTGAAACTACACTATAGTTTAGTCATCAACTATTCTTACTACAATTCCTTACATTAAAAATGTTTGAAGCTACTGATTTTTTTCTCTTCCTTAAATGTAAATGTTGTGGTTGTCATCACAGTCGTGAGGGAACACAGGCCACAGGGTTGTTTAGATCTTGCTGATAAAATTGGGCAATTCTTTTCACACCTGACCCAGCATGCACCAACACTCCTGAAGTCCAGCAGATACAGGAGGATGGATGGTGGCTTTTGGCATTAATTCAACTCTTGTAAAAGGAAGATGGTGTCAACAGACTGTGGAGGTATCCAGAGGAACCATGACATCATAATTATTCACTATAATAATATTCACTCCTTAGTCATTGTCAAAGTAGCATGCATCATACTTTTCACTTGCTAAAATAAGAACTGTTTTCTGGACTGAGATTCTTCTGTGCTGTTTCTGATCTTTTTTGCTGCTGATAATATCTAGATAATATCTAGATAATATCAGGGTATGCTGACAGGTAGTGTCCTATGATATTAGGTGCAGCCTAGAGGCATGTCCTACACTGGGGCCAGGGTGTTTCCCTCCCACAAGAAGCCTAAAAGCCTCTGAGCACTTGTGAGTGTTGGTTCCCTCCTGTGCCATTCACTGCTAGGGCTGAGCTCACAGCAAGCCCAGCAGAAGGCACAGCCAGGGACGGACTCACCCAGCAGGACATGCAGGAGACCCCACAGACCCCTGAGTGGGGAGGGATCACGCTGCCAATGAAAGCAAGACTTTACAATATCAGTTCTTAGCACAGACATAAATAGGCACAGGCACAGTTACAGCTGCTGCCTGAAATTTCAAACACACCAGATCAAATGCAGGAGAGTAACCTTCTTAATTTTTGCTGAATATGTTGCAGATGTCTGTCTGTCTTGGGGGCAGTTTAGTGGGGATGACTCCTTGTACACATGGAGGAAAACAAATGCTTTTTATAAATAGTTGAAGACTGCCAGATGAACAATTTAGAGGGGTTAAGAACAGTTACCTGGCAATCAGCCTCTCGTTGCAGCCACAGATATCACATATCTGCTAGATATAACATGTGAAACAGTGAATTGCAGCCATGGTAAGCTACAGCATAACCTTGTGACAAGCCATTCACTTGTGTCACTACTTTCCTGACAGATCTTTAAGAGCCATACACAAACTCCTTGCCTTCCAAAATGCCTTGTATGGACTCAAGACCTTATCTTTTCAGAGAAACCATGAGGAAGTCTGTCTTCTGCCAAAAAATTATCAGACTACCAAATCACATAACTTGCTTCCTTCGTCTGTCTGCTTTTGCCCCTGAATGTATAGCAATAAAGGGATCAGAGTGGGAATCTATAAACCTTGGTTTAATGGGAGAAGTTTCTCACTCTGTAAAAGGGTCCATTTGCTATGTCCTCAGATAAACTGAATCAGAAATAATGAACTCAGAGGAGAGCTTCATGGGGTGAGCTCTTGTAAGGTGTGCTCCAGGATAAGCTAACAATTTGTTTGCATTGCTCAGGAGAACGAAACAGGATGTTAAAACCTAAAAGGGAGACTAAGAACAGAAGATAGTGAATTCTGATTCTATTCTTGCTGTGATGCAGATTTTTTTATGTGACCCATGGAAAAATAAACTACTGCACTTTATCCCCACAGAGCATGGGTGACTCTCCCGCCTTGCTGCACCTTTTTATTATTTGAAAATATCTTGAGACTCTTAAGGCAAAAGGGAAAATATTAAAGTATTTTTATGCTAAATAAGAAAAAGTAGTAATGAGAACCTTGGGGAGTTCTATCCCAATGGACCATGTCTGCTTTAATACTCATTCAGGGAAGAAGCAGTTCAGACACAGAGCCACTTCCCTCCTGTTCTCTTTGGTGCCTCTTTTGCTCTAGAAGGCTGATGTGCAAGCAGGTAAATTTTGTCCTTCAGATATTCTGAAAGTAATTCTGCCTGAAAATTTCTTTCACCATTAGAGAAAGAGCCGCACTTTGACCTTAAATAACCTGACCTACATCAAAATCACACCCTTGATAATCATCAATGACACCAGTAATTCACCAGTAATGTGAGCAAATTTTTAAAGATGTTAGTTATATAATTAACCATGTGTACCTGCAGAGAAAGCCGTCAAACTTCACGAGGGTACAGAAAGGGCTAATTCCAGGAACGGCTGTACCAGGTGTTTGTTTCTGCCCTCACTAGGAACCCAGTTAGCTCTGTGGTCAGCCTTACCTTTTCCCAGGCCTCACATCACTGAAATCCCAGCTAAGGAGTAAATTGGGATTTGCCATGCATGAAGGCTGGCACTTTGCTGTGCTTAGGTGCTACCTGTCAATGCTCCTGGGTGACATGTAGCCAAACCAACATCAACACTTCAGCTTAAAGATAATGCTTAAACTCCTACCCTCTAATAAACCACCCCCACTCAAGTATAGCAGTACTTAACATCAACTGCACAAAAAAAGAATTCACTCTAGGCTAACCACTGTGAAGGACCCTAAATCAATGAGGTAGCTCTGCTTAGATCTTCCTTTTAGTAAGATGCCTGAAGAAAGAACTAAGGGTTTTAGATTAAAAAAGGAAAATTATACCACAGTAACATACAGTATACCTAATTTTTAGTAGTAGATAAAGTTCATATTGATTATGCCAGAACAAATCATGCAGCTTTCCTCATGTGCAGAGTCATTAGAACTGGGAACCATTCCCTAGGCTTGGTTTTAAGTAATTGGGCCATTTCCTGGGCTGCAGTAAACTTCACCCAGTGCCCGACAGACCCGAGGAAGGGTCTTTTCCATCACTTTTAAAGGCTGGCTTTCTGCTGATTCAACTATCTTCACTCCCTGCTTGCCTCCAAGAATCTGCCCTTCAGGAAAAAGGCTAATTATCCCTACTTCTTGGAGAGTCCTATAACTCAACTCACATTATTTAAAGAAATTCTGCATAAAATCAGGAACAAACAAATCAGGCAAGATTTTTACATTGCCTGATGTAAAGGGTAAAGGTGTAGGAGATATTTGCTTATGCCACAGACAAACCAAGTGAGCACACCATAGGCTAAAATTTGAATTTGTCACATAAGCCTGAGGAATAGCACATTCAGTTTGTTTTCATGGTTGGGAGAACAGCACTGATCTTAAACTGCTCTTATATTTCACTTGAGCAGCTGAAGGTAGAAATAAGAAACAGCCCAACTTTTCATAATGGATGCTATAAACAAGGCTATAAAAGTCAGAAAACAGTTACTCAGGCATTGAAATATTAATAATAGGCAACAATAATTTTAAAGAAAAGAATTTTCCATGTCCAAGATCCCTTCAGGCTATAACTCTGAGAAAGACAAGGTGGAGGTGCAGGCATGGTGCTTGCTGCTGAGCCCCAGGATGAGGACCAGTGTAAGTGATGGAAAAATCAGGGCTCAAGGAGTGACTAGTATCCCAGAGGACACTCAGGCTCCTGAAGAAGCAGCAGAACAATTCCAGTTTCCAGACCAGAGCTGAACATTTTCATCTACAAGAGGGTAAATACCTCATAGCAGTAGTAGATTTTCCTATTAGTGCTAACAGAGGAAATTGCAATTTTTGTTCTTGATTTTTCACTGTCTTTTAAATACACTCCTCCTGCTCCCATGCCAGTCCTTCAGTTGCCCCACAGCCACAATGATTTTTGGCTGTCAGCAAATCAAAGTCAGTGTGTGAAGAAAAAAGGAATGTTATTTCTTCTGATTCATTTACTTGTCTGAGTTGAGACTGTTTTTCAAATAATTTGACTTTGACAAACAGATGCTGTGTACTCAGAACTGTAAAGTGGTTCAGTAAAGACAGGAAAGAAGATCTTGCCCTTTCTGAAGGAAGAGGTAAGAGCAGTGTTCCTTTTGATAGTAAAAGGGTTTAAAATCATGGGGATTTAGGGTTAAAAGGAAAATTAAGCTTAGTAGGCCCTGAAAAGAAAATAAATACCCTGAGTACAGGAAGACTGTACCTTACTAGAACTGCACCTGTGTAGCTAGTACATGATAAATGATATAATTGTTAGATGTGATGATTGTTTAGTAATTAAATAGAATTACTGTTTAATCATAAGAATAATCATGAGAAACTGTGGTCAGGGACCTAAGAAAGATCACGAGAAACTCATGTCAATGTATACAATAGAACAATATAAGTTTAATAATTAATATGTAAGTTATATAACGATAGAATATAAAATATAGTCAGCTCGAAAGCCATGTTGGAGTCAGATTTGGGTCTGGACCCCTGATTCCCAGAGCTCTTAATAAAAGCACCTGCATATGATCATATCCCGTGATTATGTGTGTCCCTGAACACTAACACTTTCTGCCAGTGCTTTGATTAAAAGAAAGGAAGTAGTCTTAGCAAACTAGAACTGGAACTTCTTCATATCCTCTTAACAAGGAGACTCCTGAATGGTTTATGACACCAAAATCACCATATATTTTACTGAAATAAACCACAGAATGTTGTAAAGCAGCTTTATAATGTGAAAATGTAGAGGTTTAGACTATTGCTACTGGCTAAAATGTATTAGTTTAAGTAGACTTAATAACAGTTTCACAGAAAGTATATATAGTTAAAAGATTTATTTGATAGAGCCTCTTTTTCTTGAAATATACAAACTTTGAAAATTATTGCTTTGACTATAATAGATTGGTTTTCTATGTTAATTAATTACTATTTCACATACTGAAATACAGTGCTGAATCTTATTAACAAGGTGACTTTACACACCATTCATTTAAAATAGTTTGAGGTGATCAAAACAAATGTACCAAATGATAAGCTTTGTCAAAAGCACTATTTTGAAATCTTGTTTCACACAATCATTAAAAGTTTATCTTTTTGCCTGACACATGATAGTTTATCAGAATCTTCAGCACACTGTATTACTAAATTTTAGCATTTTCATGAGGTGGAAAATTTGTTTCTACTTTTGAGGAGCTCAAATTCTCTCACTATGAAAAGAGCAATAACCTAATATTGCAGTAAATATTAATGGCAGCTATAGGTATGATTTCAGTAGTGTAAATCACGTGTTTCACCAAAAAGGAAGAAGACTTTTATCCTGAATTGTTATTAATTAAGCCACCAAATTATCCCAGGCAAAAATAAAAATGTTTGAAAACAATCACCACTTTTTATTTTTTTAACAGCTTAAATATGAAATATAGTCTGCAGCCGGATTGTATTCAGAGCCTATATGAGCCTAATTCCTTCTCTTCCCAATTTGAGACAAGGAGACAGAGGTGCAGAGGGAGCAAGATTATTGTTGTTGTTCTCAGCTGCCTTGGGGGCAGATGAACCCCACGGATGCAGGGCTGTGGCAAAGCTGGCACAGCTTTTGCTTAGGCAGGGGTTGTTCCACAGAACAAGCTGTGGAACTGTGAACTGCTCCACGGGCCCCCAGACATGGCACTTGCAGCATGATTAACATGAGATTCGGGTGAGGGCTGAAGGGAGTGGATTCCCAGCAATACGAAGACTTCTAGGACAAAAAACCCCAAAACACTAAAGATTGCTTTTAGAGAGTAACAAAAACACTAAGTGTGGATGAAAGAAGATAAGGGGCAGAAGTAATATGATAATGCACAAAAACATTTATGTTGACCTATGCAGAAGAACCTTGTATAAATATGAAGTAAGGGATTACAATGAATTTTTTTAGCACAGCTACAGAGAAAGGGTGATTTTTCAGAAGGCAGTACTCCATGATTATTCACAGCCTCTATGGCATTTGCTCATGTCTGGAAAGAACTAAATTTACAATGACATTTGCATTTTCTAACTCTGGAACTTTGATCTAAAAGTACTGCACCAATATTGCATAACAAAAAAATGAACACATGCGAACACCAGCTAGACAAGAAACAGTCTATTCTTTTCCAAGTATATGGGATTAGTGCAATGCTGACCAGCTTATCACACCTCCAATAATTATTAATATTGTCAACTAACTAAATTTTGTTTTTAGGGTTAGTGCAGCTTCATTTCTGCATGTTGTCATCAAAGTAAAGATTAGATCTTTACCCCACTCATAATCTAACAGCTGAATTTGCTTCAAGTACTATTTACACTGAACAGCCCTGCCATGAATAAGATGTCCAAATTTTGCAAATAAGCAGAGATCAAATTGGTAAACAAGGTGATAATGGAGGAAGTGAGACTACGTGAAAGAGTGGGGAAGATATACAGTATACGTTAAAGCATTTTTCCCCCCTAATTATAGTTTCCTTCAATTCATTATTTAAGTGGAAAAAAGACAGTGTAAATAGAAAATCAACATGGAAGGGTAATGGAGACAAATTTATAAAAACAGACAAGCAGAGAAAAAGGAGTACTTCAGGTATAAGGCAGAAAACAGAAATAAATAGGTGTAGGGACTAGGTAAAAAGAATGAGAAGAACTGGATTATAAAGGGTAGAAAACAAAGAAAGGTAATATTTAAGCAAATCCCCATATGGCTCAGGAGTTTGGACTTTTGGATTTATTTTACTCTCACTTTTACCACTGGTGTACAGCAGTGGTAAAAGTGAGTGGGTGAATCAAGTAAATTACTGGAATTGCTGGTGAGATACATCCAGCATGAAGAGCCCAGGACTGGGCCATGAGTTGTAAAAGAAATATAAGGCAGGGACTGAAAAGAGATAGCTGGAGTTCTTTAGTATCTAGATAGTTTGCTTAAGGCTGGAAAACAAGGGAAACAACCAAAAGAAGTGAAAACAAAAGATAAAGAAAACGGTCTTTCACACTGAATAGACAAACTGTAGCCAATATTTCTTCAGGTGACAAAAATGCAAAGCCACTGTTAATATCCTGTCCATTTCATCCTTGGGCTTGATTCATTGGCAATTCTGGATTTACACCTGATTTAATACCATCAATCTTTTAGCAGTTTATTGCCTATACAATCAGTGAGACAAGCAAGATTCTTTCTTGCCCTGAACTCCTGATAGTGTTGTCTGTTAGCTGGTGTGATTTTACCTTGCCAGCAAGCCCCCACTGTGAGCTGCATGGCGATGTGGGAGGGGTGGATGGGCCAGTCGTTGGTCACCAGATACGGCTCGTACGTTGTCCCGTCCATGTACAGCGTCACCACGGGGAACTCCACGTTGACCACGTAGTAGTGCCACTCCTTGTCACAGATCTGGGAGACAGAGCAAAGTATTAGTTAGCTCTTACAGTGACTGACTTTTTATGTCCTATATGGTTTTTAAATTGTGTTTCCAAATTTCAGTTATGGCAAATAATGTTACTGTAATTTCTATGTCTCTAACATTAATGAAAGACAAAACAATGTTGATAAATACTCTTGGCAAAATATATATTTGCAAAATAAATGTGATAAATAGAGGATTCTTAAAACACACTCTGAAAACAAGACATGGATAGGAATTAGAAAAATCAGATAATTTGGTATTAAATCTGTATTTTCATATTTCCTAATACATAATTGTCTTAGGTTGCAAAAGCAAGATGTGGCTGGGGGTATGTATTCTATTGCCATTGGTTAGAGGTGGGGCAGTTTCCTTTATCTCTTCCACAACCAATCCTCCCTCCAGGAGATATCTTCTGTTAGTGGGCCATTGAGTGTCACTGCATGGCTGATAAAATTCCATCATCCCCTTGGGAGATGCTCTGCCTAGGGGGAGGAGCCAAGAATTCCTACCTGAATATAATAGTAGATTTTGGAACACCACAGTCAGCCTTTTCCCACTGGATTCCAGAGGAGCAGCTATCTTTTCCGCCGGATTTCCAGAGAAAGACCAGGCCCATCTACACCACCACTAGACCTTCAGAGGAAAACTCCACCCTTTTACCGGATGACTGCTTCAACAAAAACACACCTGCAGGAGGACTGTAGCCACCATTTAATGGGACTAATGCCACCACACTGACCCACAGGCTGTCAGGTTGGATTCTGACTCTGTCAGTGTTGTTTTGTATTACTACATTTTAATTTTTATTTTTTCCTAATAAAGAACTATTAATCCTATTCCCATCTCTTTGCCTGGGAGCCCCTTAATTTCAAAATTATAATAATTCAGAGAGAGGGGGCTTACATTTTCCATTTCAAGAGAGGCTCCTGCCTTCTTTAGCAGGCATCTGTCTTTTCAAATTAAGACAATAATATTAGTTTCTTAATGCTTGTATCTAGTTTCTGTTGAAAACAGAATACTTCATGTAAGATACACAGAGGGTGTACTGGCATAGTTACTGAGCATCCCTATTATGTTCAGATTAAGAAAATGTACAGCCCTTAGTCATTGGACTGATGAGTTATTACCAATGATTGCCATTATTACTTATCCCATCAGTACTTAGAAAGTCCTGTGCAACCTGCCAGGACCTTGACAGTGCTAAAAGGACCTGGGCCATGCTCTGTGCAACACAGAGGGACCAGCAGTCTGCAGGCTTGGGCAGGGGACTCACCTCTTCTCCACCCTTCGTCTTTTGGCATTGAGCTTTTTCCCAGATAGTGGGAAAATGAGCGTCTTTATGACTTCGCTGATACCCACGAGCTTTGAAAAGCAACGGCCACAGTTACAACATACTTTCAGGATGACAACATTAGTGTCAAATCACATATGAATTTCTGAGCTGGACAACCAGGGATTACTGCAGGATGGCCAAATTCAGCTTTAGTTTGGAAATGTACAGGTGGCTGAACCCATGCCTCTTGAGACAGAAGTCTGGTGTGCAAATATCAATGTCTGCCCAATTATTTTTTTCTGTTGTTGTATCTTTCAGTTAAAAAGTTCAAATGAATAAATCACAGCAAACTGGTAGGATGAGTGCATTTTTTAAAAAACAAAAGAATAGTTACAACAATGGTACTTTTTGTTCTGGGGAGATCCTTGTTTTGATGCATTAAGAAATGGAAGTGCTTGAATGCAGGTATGCATGCTGTTTCACAGAAGCAAGCAGAAAGTGATGTTTTAACATAACACTTTGTCCTTGGCCAGGTGATCTGGGGCAATATCTGCCCTTTGAAAGCGAAAGCTAATGTTTTGTTCCAGAAGACATTTCAACAAGAACTTAATTACTTCTATTTCAAATGGATATATTTCTTACTGCAGACATTGTGGCTCCACAGCAAGAGATAAATGCAGCAAGGGGCTGCTGGAGGGAGCAGCAGATAGCACAAATGTTTTCTGAAGGTTAAACGAGCTGAAACCAAAACTGAAAGTAAATAAATTGGAAGACTGAACACGTTATTGAACAAACACCAACCACCAACAGCATTATGCAGTCCTGCCTTTCAAGGATAAACAGTTTGCCAAGCCCCTGCCCTCATCACAGCCACATGCAGCTGGCATTTCATAGAAAACAAAACCTGGTTTTGAGAGACCTTGCATGGCCAAATCTACAGGATGGATATCTGACACTTTGTGGAGAACTGTTCCACACTGTTTCTGTTTTGCAACCCTGAACTGCATCATGTGGGATGCCCTAGGTGCACCCCAATGAGTGAGTAATCCTCATGTTTAACTAAAGCAAGAACACTTTGATAGAGCAAACCAAAACATTTTGGGGCATGACACACACAGAGCACAACAATGTGTAGCCAGTGTAATTACTCCATTAGGTAGTTACATTTTTCAAAGAAAATGCTTCCTGAAAACACAACATTTCATAAATTCCACAATTCAAGACTCCTGCAACTGGACTCAAGTGTTTCCAAGAAAAATACTGAAAATTCAGATGTCCAGCTGTGGATAGCCACACAAAGTACTCAGTAACTTTTTTTTTCTTATACATTCTGAAACATATGACAATGCAAGTGCAGACAGCGTGGTGATGTCCTCAAACCCTCACTTACCACCATTTCCTTAAATTTTGACACATAAACACATCAAATGTTGTTTTGAAGGATGAGACTTACAGTCTCGTTTTGGTTGTTCCTGAGATTTAAACAGTACTTGTTGGTTATCTTAATTGTCACCGAATTTCAATTCAGCTTAGTGACACAGACACACGTCTATTCCTCTAAACCATATTTCAGTATCTGTACTGGGCCCCAGTGTAAAAACAAATAAGTTTTTACTTATTTGTACAAAGAAACAAAAAATTACTTCCAACCTCTGGAACACATCCCAGTGATTCAGCAGCAGGTAGTACTTCATGGCTGGCCATTTCACAAGCAACAAAATAATGAAATAAAAATTGTGGTACGTCATTTGTTATGCTGTTGTTTCAGACACCTTCTTTGCCTTCTTAAGACAGGAAGCCAGTTTTTTCCCTGCATGTATTTCACTGTGGCAATGGAATGTAATATGAAGCAGTGAAGCCAGGAAAATAAAATTATAAAATCTACTACACTGGTAAATAAAGAAATTTCAATGCTGTCAAGTTGGAAATTTATTTTTAAAATCTAATTTATAAAGCTATCATAATGAGATAAAATCACAGAGTGAGTTGGGCTTTCCAAAACTGGTGGATATCTTGGTATAATCACTCTATCAATGCCAGTCTGCCTCTAAAATGTGTTTATCAAATCACAGTGAACGAAGCAGCCTGAAGTTCTAGTGCTGATTACAAGCCATTGCATTGGAATATGCTTTTATGAAATAGCTGAAAACAGCCTCCATATAAATCTTATGGAATATGTGACCTAGGCTCTTGGCATCTTCTAATGAAAAACATCAGATTTTTGTGCTTTATATTGGAATACTCAGGAAAAGACTGAAACCAAAGTTCTTGGTCTGAGAAGCATGTAATGCTTGGAATCAGACATTGGTGGTCTGCAAAATGCCCCATTTTTCAGCTTTGTCCAACAGGCCTGGCATGCACCTGGGAGAATCTAGAATTTCCAGCTCTTGGAGCCTCCCTTGGGTCAGCTGGGGCCACTCTTGGAATTAGGGTCATTGACCTGCTTGATTGCAACACCAAGGCAGCCTGTGCTCCCCCAAGTGGCTAGTGAAGAGCTAGTCATGCTCACCGTGAGCCTCTGCTGAGCTCCTGCACATCCCTCTGGTGCCCCTCAGCAGCCTGGAGAGCCCAAGCATGAAAACAGCTCTGCACAGCCCAGTCTGGCCACCCCAGGGAGCCTGAGCAGGAAAACAGGTCTGCATATCCCCTTGCTGCTCAGAGCACACCTGAGAGTGTCCCTTCAGGGCTTGGAGAGGCATGCGTGGCTTCCATCTTCTGCTTCCTGTGACTTTGCTGAGGAAGTGCTCTCAGAACATATTCAAACATCCTCAACAAAAGCAGAAAGAAGGAAAGGAAAGAAAGTGCTCTGCTCACTGCAAATAGCACCACTTACTGCAGCTATGAGACAAAAATCCTTTTGACCCAAGTGGTCTGAACCACTCATTCAGTTGACAAAAGTGGTCTGACTGAACCACTTGTTTGCAGAAAGCATCTTAACCTCTATCCTTAGCTGTAATTAATTAGAGCACATTTAAAACATTGTGCCTGCTTTGGGACCCTAAATACAAGGAGTATTTCCATAAACTGGAGTGAATTCAGTGGAGAACCAGCAGAAGTGCCAGCTCTGGCTATGTGAGGAGAGGCTGAGGGAATTGGGCTTGTTTGGCCTGGGGGGAGGCAGCCTTAGGGAAAAACAGCAGACCTGCAGTGCTAAGGGAAAAGTGACAATGGACAGGCTTTTCAAAGTGGACAACTCTGCATTTTTATATCCCCTCACTGAAGTAGGCAAAAAATACAGGGAATCTTAATGGCATTGGCATTATTCCCTCAGCCACAGTCCCCTGGTCAACCCTCCTGCCTTGTTCTGAAAGCAGCCAAATGCTTTGTGGGTCTGTTTCAGTTAAGGCCCCCATTACCCCAGTTCAGAGCACTGAAAATAGATGACAATTGGATGGAGAGAGGGGTATTGATTTCAGTTTAAAAAACACCACATTTTTCTCTCCATCTCCAAAAAAAATCCTTCTGAAAGAGCTTTTTGAAAAATTACAAGGTGTGGAATTGCTCTTTTTCTGTTGATTCCAATAATTTTGATAGGTTTTTTATATATTTTTTAAATATTTATAAATATTTTTATTATGTATTTTGAACATATTTTTATAGTATTGAGAGAAAACACTGCACTGTTTACAAATAGGGAGCTAAAAGGAAAGTTCTGGAAGACTGTTTCATTAAACTTTGAATCGGGAACTAAGCAGTAATGCCCCGCAACAAGGAAGCCTAAAAAAGATAATATTTGGAATTGGTTGGCAATGGATTTCATATAAAATTAAAGAAGTTACATATATTTGCAATTATTCAGCGAAAGATGTGTATTTACATATGTAAATTTTAAAAAATTTAGCATTTTAGGCAGCTGAGTCATTCTGCCCAAGATCGGTGAGTTTTGCATGAAGGCAATTCACAAGTGAGCATAGAGAGCCTTTCCCCTCTCCCACTCTGGGATAAAACATGGTTATCTCTGAAATGGGATCTTTAAAGATATTGAATGAGCTTTTATCTGTTACTTTAGAATCTCATTTATTATCCTAATTGTTTTCCTAATGTCAGTTCTCATCCACAGATGTCTGCAATTAAGGCACGTTAGTTTAAAAGAAGAAAAGGAGATACCTTGGGGCATTGCTGTTGCTTCCTTTTGATTTCTTGTAATAAATCTTTGTTTCAAATTTCAGTAGCTGATCTACCTGCAAAGCTGATTAAGTGCTATAGGGAAAAAAGTTTGGGCTCTTTTTCTCCTTGTTCTCATTGTCTATAAACACGTCTAATTTCTTTCTTTCCTTTTTTTTTTTTTTTTTAAATTTTTTTTTTAACCATCCCTACATCACCAGGAACAGAAGAAAACACTGCTAAAAATATCCTGGTAGATCTCAAGTGTGTAATTCAGTATGCAGATACTCAGTGTGAAGGATGGCATTGCTTCACTGGGGGCCCCTGGGTTACATGGTACCTTTCTGTTTTCTAATACAATGAACAAAAATCTGTTTCTGCCATGAATATGTGGTTTTATGGTAAAAGTCTGCTTTTGTGGGAATCAACAGATATGCACTAGAAATTGGCTTTGTGCTACAGTGCAGTCTGTCAGCATATTCATTTTGGGGAAGAGCTTTTAGAAATAAAACTGAAGCGCGAACACTGACTAATCAAATCCATTCAGTCACGTGAATTGTTGTATCTTGTAGCATTATTTATTCTGCCTCAGTAATAGACTCCTCATTAGGACATATTTACCACATGAGTTTGCTTTACTCAACTTCACTAATGCTTCCCTGGAAATAATTAAAACATCTCTGGGAAAGGGTTTGATATTCCTGATCACTAACTGAAGGTGTGCAGATTGCAGATAGGTCTCCAATATCTCCACAACCTCTTCAGAAAACTTTAAATAAAGCTCTAAAATATTAGTATTACGTGCCAGGGCTTTTTTTGAAGATACTCTCTTTGTGTTTCATGCTCAACACCTATCCTTCAGCAGCTCCTTCACACGACATCTTTTCCTCTATCTGTAAAATCAATACACCCTGTCCCTGCAGTGCCAATAGATAGAGTATGGAAATAGTAATTAAGACAGGATGGAAGGAAAATACACTGCATATGGGAAGGAGACATTGATATATAATCTCACAGTCAGAAATACAATTTATTGTGAAAAAGGAAAAAAAACAAAAATACATGCAATGATACAGAAAGAGGACCACTGACAAAATCAGAATACAACCTGACACCCCTCTGGCCAGCATGCTGGTAGCAGTCCAAATTGGAGTGGCTTCAGTCCTCTTGGAATGGCATATGTGGTTGCTGTGTCTTCTCGGAAACCTGTGGAAAGGCTGCCTCTCTGTCTAGAAATCCCCGGATTTATCCAGGTGGGAATGCCTAGCTCCTCCCCCTGGGCGGAGCATCTCACAATGGGCTGATGTTATTCTGAGTCACAAGGTGTGTCCTTAATCACCTGTTAAACAGAACTGGCCCCTGGAGAGTGTTATCTCTGAGTCATGTGGCAAGACATTGATGGGCCTATTAACAGGAGATAAGGAAAACTGCCCAGAGGCAACTACTACTCGGATGGTAATAGGAAACATCTTGGTGCTCCAGTCTTGGACATAGACACAGGGGCAGACATCACCATTATCTCTGCCAACACGTGGCCTCCATCATGGTCTACCACACCTGTGTGATCTTCCATTGTTGGCCTCGGTGGGCCCACACAGGGTTTAAGCAGTAATCCTGTGTTGATCAAAAATCCTAAGAGCCAAACAGCTATGATCTGGCCTTACATCACTGGTGCACCTCTTAACCTGTGGCAGAGGGAAGTTTTGCCTGCATGGGGAGTTTGAGTGGGGATGGATTTTTAACACGGGCTACTGTGTTAAAGGGTGTAAAAGTATCCCATACCAGTTCTGAAATTGTTTACCACTCAGTCTGTGTGTTTTGTCATTGTTTCAGAGCCACTCCATGCATGTGGGACAGTGAGGAAGGTCTGAGCAGCACCTCCACAGCCATGATGAATAGCTGGACCCCAGCCCCAAGGCAGGCATCCAGGCTGCCTCTCACTGGGGCACAGGGATACAGAGGCAGGAAATTGTAGCCCCAGGCAATGAAACAGGAACAGTGTGTTTGGGTTTGCAGTGCTTGTGTTTTAGTTTCAGCAGTGTCATGAAAATCAAAACATTGTGGATACCACAGTGGCTCCTTTAAAGAAAGAAGCTAGATGCCCTAAAATCATTAGTACAAGAACAGCTAGCTCAAGGACACATAGAGCCATTGATGAGCCCTTGGAACATCGCTGTATTGGTTGTAAAAAAGAAATCTCGTAAATGGAGGTGGCTCTATGACCTAAGAAAAATCCATTTGGTGATGGAGGGCATGGGCATTTGCAAGCTGGTATGCCTCCCCCTACAATGATACCTGCTTCCTGGTACATCCTGACTGTGGACCTTAAGGATTGTTTTTTCACTCTTCCACTGCACCCAGACAACACCCCAAAGTTGGCTTTTACAGTGCCTTCCATTAATAACACTGCACCAGTGGAACATTATCAATGGCGAGTTCTTCCCCAAGGCATGAGAAACAGTCCCACAATCTGTCAATGGTGCATTGCACAAGCACTCTCATCAGTGAGAGGACAGTTTCCAGGGGTATACTGTTATTACGTGTGTGACATTTTGATTGCAACCCAAACAAAAAAAGGACTCTCACAGATTCAGCCAAACCTGTTGCAAGTGTTAAAAACATTTGGGCTGTAGGAAGCACCAGAGAAGATACAGCAGCAAGCACCCTGGGAATATTTGGCATTCAAAATAATGAATCAAACTGTATAGCCACAAGCAATTCAATTTTCAACCAAAACTCTGACTCTAAATGATGCATAAAAACTTTGGGTACTGTCAACTGGGTCAGATCGTATCTAGAATCAACCAATTCACAATTAGAACCCTTATTTGACCTCCTAAAAAGTGATCCTGAATTAACTTCCCCCAGAAAATTAACCCCAGAGACAAAAGCTGCTCTCAAAACAGTAGAGCAAGCTATCACTAACAGACAGGTCCACTGGATATACCCAGAGGTGTGTATCACCGTGTTCATTCTCATTGTTAATTCTTATTCTACTGGTATTATTGGACAGTGGAACACACACTGGCCTGACCCTGTGCACATTCTAGAGTGGGTGTTTTTACCTCACCAACCAAAAATTATGGCACCCACTGTCTTTGAGCTAATTGCACAGTTAATCTTCAAATGTCATCATAGGTATTTACAACTGAATGCTAGGGATCCTTCACAAATTATTATTCCTGTGACACAAGAGCAGTGGTGTTTTGCCAATTGTACAGCCTTACAAAGTGCTTTGCAAAATTTTTCTGGTCAAATCATTCACCACTTAGCAAGCCATAGATTGCTGAAGTTAGGTGGTGAAACTGCATTATCTCTAAAACCCCTAAACAGCTGAATACCTTAAAAGGTTTTACAGTGTTTAATGACAGCTCTGGGAAAACAGGAAAGGCCATTGTGACATGGCAAAGAAGAAGATGAGTGGCAAATATTGGAGTGATATGAGAGTGGATCACCTCAAATGGTAGAGCTATGGGCTGTAGCTATGCCTTTCCAGTGTTTTCCCCACACTCCTCTAAATGTTGCAACTGATTCCATATATGTAGCTGAACATCACACAAAGATTAGACTGAGCACTACTAAAGGAAATTGATGATGCACAACTATTTAACTCAGTAAAAACTCTACGCCTTACTGTCCAGACCAGAACTTGCTCTTATTATATCCTCCACATCAGGAGTCACAGAAATTTACCAGGTTTTATCACAGAGGGCAATGCCAGAGCAGATATGCTAGCTAGCCTTGCTTGGAAAGCGCTACAGCCAGATAAGCTAGCACAAGCAAAGGCATGACATGATTTTTTCACAAAGGTGTTTGAGCCTTACAGTGGCAATTTCAGCTGTCATATACAGAGGCTCATAATATTGTTAGCACCTGTGCTGACTCCCAAGGCCACACTGTTCCACTGCAGATGGGGGCAAAACCTTGTGGACTGCATGATTTACAAATCTGGCAAACTGATGTCACACATATCCCTGAATTTGACCATTTAAAATATGCACATATCTCAACTGATACTTTTCATCAGCAATACGGGCTACAGTACACACAGGAGAAAAAGGTCAGGATGCCATCGCACACTGGCGATCAGCTTTTGCAGCTTTGGGCATCCCTCACTGTGGGAGGGGGTCCTGGGGTTAGTCCACCTGGGATGCCCTGGGAGACTACTTCTGTGTAATTTTCCCACCTCCCTCAATGCCAATCATTTATCCCTGTTCATGTCCATCATCGTTTGAGCTATCCCTTTGTTCTGGAATGTTCCTTGTTTTTTATGCCTTCATTAGTTCCCTAGTGTTAGCCACCCCTTCTCCCCTGTCCCCATCGGTCCTCACCTTGTTGGTCATCCCTACTCCTCCCCTGTATCGGTCCATTATTGGCTGGTTTGTACCCCGACCCTCCGATCCTGTTTCTGTTATATACCTTACCCCGCCCTCCGGACCGTGTGCTCAGAGCCCGCTCCCTTCCTGAGAGGTTGTCTCCCTGCAGCTCTGACTTCACTTTTCCCTCAATAAAACCCTCTGGAAAACACAGCAGCCTGAGTGTCCTCCCACCTTCGGTGGAAGCTGTCTATAGTTATCCAGCACCGTCAGACCGTACCCTCTGTGGCGTTCCTGGCGGGACACAGGTCACGGCTGCCACAACTGGTGCCCGAACACACTGACTCCTCGCCTGCATCGGTGAAGAGCGACTCCTCGGCGTATTTGGCTCAATGAGCCACTCGCCCAAGGACATAAAGCGCCGTTCAAGACCAGTTCCACGAGTTCTTGTGCTTCTATTCAGAAGACTTCTGCCTCGTGGGCTGCGGACAGCTTGTAGCATCCGAACCACAGCTTTGAGGAAGCTTTGGATTCCACGACATCCGCAGCGCCTTCCACTGCCCCTCTGAGGTTTTTTCTGTTATTCGACTGTGGTCCTGTTGGTGAGTTCGGTGCTTTCTCCGGCACATGACCCAGTCTCTTTTCTTTTTTTTCTCTATTTGCCTCTCTGGGGATTTCTTGTTTTCACAGTGAGCATGGGCAATTGTTTGTCTCCTGCCAGGCGGGATTCTTATTCCCTTGTTAAATCTTCCCGTGTTCTGGGCAACGTTTCTTCTAAAAAGGGCAATTTAAAAGCTTTTATTAACCTTATTTTTGATAATTTCCTGGATACCTGTCGGGATGATTTATCTTCTGTTATTTTCTGGGGAAAAGTTGGGAGGCTATTATATGATCTGCAAGTGAAAGGGAATTTTTGGGCAGGGCATTTCTTTCCGCTGTTTCCATTTTTTCTTTATTTAAGGAAAAGGGGGAGAGTTGGGTCCCCAGTTCACCTACCCCTCATTCCGCCCCCCCTATTCCTAATACCGTTTCCCCTAAGGGTGGGTCGGGCGGCAGACCCTGCCACACTGAGACAGAGGGTTGCTGCTGTCTCCCTGCTGCCTCCCGTCCCACTCTGTCCCTCTCTTGCTCTGGGGCTGGCTACCCCAGTGCAAGCCATTCCGTTTCCCACATCCTGCAACCCCAGATTCCTAGTTTAAAATCCTGTTGTGCTGTCCCCGATGTATTTGCTCACAATAAGGACTCGCAAAATGGCACTGCCGACCACATGGCCAAGCTGCCTTCCACGGACTTACAAAATGGCACCTGCACTCCTCCTTCTACCCCTTGGGTTCCCACCAATTCCCCTCCTGCTCCACCCCACCGAGTGCCGCCCCCATGTCCGGTCCCGCACTTCCCACAACATCGAATGTTATGTCTTTGGGACCGGCCCCCTCCGTCCCCATGGCCACACCCCTGGGTGGGCTCCTGGAGGTAGGAACTGGCCCACAGGAAAGCCATGCCCCTGTGGGTGGGAAATCCCCTACCGGAAGGCCACGCCCCTGTGGGTGGGAACCCCCTGCTGGAAGGCCAGGCCCTTGTGGTGGCAATTCCCTGCCAGAAGGCGGCGCCCCAGTGGGTGGGTCTGGCCATGCCTCCCCCCCTCCAGCCACTTCCGGTTCCCATGCTACCGGAACCGGAAGTTGGCCTGGCTGGAAACAGGCCATCTTGGCCTGATGGGTTTCACAATACCGAAGCCCATCGGCGAGGGAGAGGATCTGAGCCCTAGCCCATCCTGCTTCATCCTTGGAAGAGGATGAGGACAGTGACAGCCCCTGGCCCACACCTAGGTCGGGAGGAGGTTGGGCCCGGATCAGGGAGGAGGCCATCAAGGACCTTGAACTGGCCAAGGACCTAGGGCCATTTGCAGCACCGGTGGTCTTAAGGAGGGAAGGGCAACCCAGATGGGAGCAACTTCCCTATGTGGAAGTGAAGGAGTTGAGGAAGGCGGTCAAAGACTACAGAAGGGACTCTCCATTTTTTAAGAATGTCTTAGATCTGACATTCTCGGGACACACTCTGGTCCAGCGACTTGTGATATATCTCAAAGTCATTGCTTACCCCCACTGAATTATTACTCTGGGAGATTCCCTGGAAAAAATCGTTGAAGCCTCTTCTCAAAAAACATAATCTAACACAGGCGCTTGGTGAGGGGGAGGAAGGACTGGAGGCTTTGGTGGGGGAGGGCGAATTCAGCCACCCAGAGGACCAAATACTGCTCCCTGTGGCCCTCCTGGATGACATCAGGGAGGCCGGCCAGGTTGCACTTTTAAAAATACCGGATGGTAAAACCCCCCTCCAGAGCTTCTCATCCATAGTCCAAGGGCCAGAGGAAACATTTATCGAGTTTGTGGACAGGCTCAAAGAAGCCATTGACCGGCAAATAGACAACCCAGCAGCACGGGAAGAGCTTCTCTGGAAGATGGCCATGACAAATGCGACATCTGAGACCAAGAAGATCTTGTGAACTCTGCCTCAGGACCCCGAGCCCACCATTGCTCAGATGGTGGATGCCTGCACCAAAGCCACCTCAACAGAAGCCACTGTTGCCATGGCTGTGAGTAAGGGGATCGGGGAGGCCATGCTTAACATGAACACTGTTCGCTGCTTCGGGTGTGGCCAAATGGGGCACATACAAGCCAACTGCGTGCATTGGCCCCCGGAGCAGCAGTACCATCCTTATGTTCCCCCCACCGAAGCTGTACTCTAGGAACCCACAGCAGCAACACCAGCCGGCAAGAAACGGGCCGCGGAGTGCGAGGAGGGGCCGCGCAATGACACCAAGTGTCCCCTCACAGTGCCCGAGCCTCCCTACCATCCAGGAGGACCAGTGGCCCAGTGGTAAATTTCAGAGGATTGGCAGAGCCACGAGGACGGACTCTGCCTCTTCTGAAGAACTGTAAATCTAGACCCAGACAACCGCTGGGTCCACACGAGCGCTATTACGATCACATTTCCAGATGAGAACCTGGTGAGGGTTCCTGCGGGGTTCCTGGAGCCCCCTTACTGCGACCACGACACCACTGTATTGATATTAGGTGACAGCAGGCACACCCCAAACGAGATCACCATCATTCCAGAGGTGGTTTTCTTCCAGCCGGGGTCCAAGGTAATGGTCTCCGTCGTATGTCATGAGACACCTTTCACACTGGACAAGGGGTTCCCCTTTGCATTGTTATACTTACTGGACATCAGAGACTATACTGGAGAGGATGCTGAGGAAGACAAATACGTCCACCCAAAACGTATACCACCAAAGACCGACGATTAAGACTGTGCTTTCTTTGCAGGGAAAATTAATTTCCATCAATCTAATGGCAGACACCGGCGCGGATGTGACCATCATTCCCTGGTCAAAGTGGCCCCACGACTGGGAGTTGGTGACCCCTTGTGGCACAATCTCTGGAGTGGGAGGAGCTGTCAATTCCCTTCGAAGTAAACATCTGGTAAGTGTGGAGGGCCCTGAGGGACAAATTGCCACCATTCGGCCTTTTGTTGTTCCATGTAATATTATGCTATTAGGCAGGGACATTTTGTCCCAATGGGGTGCCCGACTTGACATCCCTAGCCCTGCGTGGGATTTTTAGTGTGGGCCACTGTGGCGTGCACCTCCCCGCCATTGAATTGGAAAACACTCTGGTGTGGGTGGACCAGTGGCCCTTGATGGAGGAAAAATTGAATGCGCTCACTGAATTAGTGGAGGAGCAGGTGCGCCTGGGGCATTTAATACCCTCCACTAGCTCCTGGAACACACCTGTCTTTGTCATCAAAAAACCTGGCAAAGACAAGTGGCGCCTGCTCCAAGACCTACACAGGGTTAATGATGTTATTGAAGACATGGGCCCCCTGCAGCCAGGCCTTCCCTCACTCTCCATGCTTCACCGGGATTGGCAGCTCGCAGTCATTGATATCAAAGACTGCTTTTTCAATATCCCACTGTATCCCCGAGATGCTCCCAGATTCGCATTCTCCGTCACCTCCATTAACTGGGCGGAACCATACAAATGCTATCAGTGGACCACTTTGCCCCAGGGAGTGAAAAATTCCCCGGTGCTCTGCCAAACATACGTGGCTCAAGTATTATCACCTGTTCAAAAACTCTTCCCTGAGGCGGTGATCTTCCATTACATGGACAATGTCTTGATTTGCGCCACGACGACTACCTACCTCAACGCAGCATTGGCAAAGGAAGTCCAGGAAATCAAGTGTGCGGGATTCCAGATTGCCGAAGAAAAAATCCAGCTTTCAGTGCCCTGGAAGCATTTGGGCTTCATCATCACGGGAAGGACCGTCGCACCCCAGTCACTTACCATCAAAGACAACCCATGGGTCCTGTGGGATCTTCAACAGATCTGCGGCACCATCACGTGGATCCGACCTCTCCTGTGACTCACCACAGAGGAGCTGGCACCGCTCTTCAACCTACTGTGAGGAGACGGTGACCTGGCTTCTCTGTGCGAGCTTACACCCACCCTGAAGGGAGCCCTGGAGAGAGTCACTGAGGCCATCAGATCCCGTCAGGCACACCGTGTGGACCAGTCCCTTCCCATCACCCTTGCCATCCTGGGTAAATGCCCAAACTTCCATGGCCTGTTGTTCCAGTGGGACACTGGTCGGAAGGACCCACTCCTCATCATCAAGTGGCTGTTCCTTCCACACCAGCCAGCAAAAACTGTGTCCACCCCCGCAGAGTTGATGGCCAAACTTATCATAAAAGCACGATGACGCCTCTGGACCCTCACAGGTGTGATCCGGCATGCATTTACCTCCCTCTAAATTTAGAACAATTGGAGTCTTTGTTACAAACAAATGAAAATTTACAAATATCATTAGACAGCTATCCCAGACAGATTTCAATCCATTATCCTAAACATAAGTTGTTCAAGGATATACTCTATTTGGCCCCAAAATCTTTTAAAAGTAAAACACCCATCAAAGATGCTCTCAAAGTTTTCACCGATGGGTCGGGAAAGTCCCACAAATCAGTGATCATGTGGAAGGACCTGAATAGTCAGAAGTGGGAGTCTGACATCCAGCTAGTTGAGGGTTCCCCCCAGATCACAGATCTTGCTGTGATCATGAGAGCATTCAAGAAATTCCGGAAACCATTAAGTCTGCTGACTGATTTGGCTTATGTTGCCGGGATAGCAGAGTGGGCAGAACATGCCCTGCTCAAAGAAATTCAAAATAAAAAAATTATTTGACTTGGTCTCGGAACTATTTTGGCTAATCTCCCACCGAGAGCAATTCTACCATATAATGCCTGTCCAGGCTCACACTGATCTGCCAGGACCCATTGCTGAGGGCAACCGGATGGCTGACCAGCTTGCCATGACTGTCCAATTGACTGCACCAGCACTTCCTTCTAATCTCCCAGATGTATTTGCACAGGCAAGGCTCAGCCATGCCTTTTTTTACCAAAACGCTCCTGCCCTTGCAAGGCAGTTTAAGATCTCGCAGGAACAAGCAAAGGCCATTCTTGCCCCCTGCTCCAGCTGCCAGTCCCTTGCCCTTCCATCTGTGGCAACGGGGGTTAACCCCCGGGGACTGGGAGCACTGGAGCTGTGGCAGACAGACGTGACTCATTATAACCCCTTCAGACGTCTCAAGTATATGCATGTGTCCATTGACACGTTCTCTGGGGCAGTGTTCGTGTCCCTCCACACGGGGGAGAAGACAAGGGATGCCATCAAACATCTTCTTATGGCATTCGCTATTTTACGGGTACCAAAAGCGATCAAAAATGATAATGGACTGGACTTACCTCAGGACATTTTAACGCTTTCTTACAACAGTGGGGAATTACTCATGTCACAGGCATCCCCCACAACCCCACGGGACAAGCAATTGTGGAGCGCTCTGTGGTAGACAGGGACAGGCGAACGGAAGATCTCGGGATGTGACGGAAAGAGAGACCCTTCCCCCTTCTCCCTGCTTCACGTTATCTATTAACCCCAGAGCATGTAACCACACCTAACCCAGTAGTTTTCCACTCCCGACTAACCTAAAGACCCTAAAACCCCCCTCTGACGTAGCAAAGTCCCCCAAGACTATTTAAACCCATGAGATAAGATAATAAAGGCTTTCGACCGTCAACCACATTGGTGTCAGCGTGTGTCGTTAGTCCGAGTAGCCCGGACAGGCTGGGCTGCCGTGCTGTCTTCTTGCAACCAGGTCGCCGTTGTCTCTCATGAAGGCAACAGCGCTCACACAAAGAAATAAAACGATTGCTTGAACAAAAGAACGATTCGGCCCTTGCCATGATACCAGTTGAAAGATTGTGTAAGGCACTTTACGTGTTGAATTTCATAAATTGCACTGACCGGGAGCTGAATCTGCCTATTTTAAAGCATTCTTTCAATAACTCGCAAGCACTTTTAAAGGAGTGCCCACTAGTCCTGGTAAGAGACCTGGAATCCAAGAACATCAAAGGCCCGTACCCTTTGATAACATGGTGGAGAGGGTACGCTTGTGTCTCGACAGAGCAGGGCCTCAAGTAGATCCCAGGGAAATACGTTAAGCCCTACCTCAATGACACCACCACGGCAGACCCCCCGACACATCACAACCCAGAGACCTCAGCTTCATCACTGCCAGATAACGCGGTTGCCAGGCACCGAAGAAAGAGGAACACGGTCCGACTGAACATTGTGTCCCGCGTCCTCATAACATGATTCTACCTACCTGTGATAGAAGAGACACTCCCCAACACCCCATCTCCTCCCGTCCCATTCCCTCTGCCCTCTTACCTTACCTGTCGTTCCTTTACCCCTCAGTCCTAAAACCCCACATTTTTTTTTTACTTCAACCTAAGGGGGGAGCTGGGAGGGGAGGGAACCATATTTCTTTTATTTACATTCTTTCTTTATTGTTTCAGTAGAATGATGATGGCTGCCCAGACGACATATACCCAGCTGCTCCAACTGAAAGCACCCCACTGCGTCCAGCTGCTCACCGCCATGACTACCATCCTCCTGTGGCTTCAAGCGGTAGATGGATGGATTGTGCCACAGCCAAAGGAGAATGTCTGGATCACGGTGGTGAAGTCCTTGCAGCAAGACAATCTCTGCCTGGCCATGGGCAACGTGGAAAATCCATTGTCCACATGCCTGGTGGGGGCTCCTTTGGTAGCTGATGATTGGCCTGTCTCTAACTCCAAGCTACTTCAAACCACGGGTAAGAGACCCAACCCAGTTGACGCCTGGGACGAGTGGACCCAAATCCTGCCAAATAGTAAAGAGGAGCCCCAGGAACTGGACCTGCTGGGGTCCTCTACAGCCACTTATTGTGTTAAATTTTATTTCAGGAGGCCAAGTCAAAATTGGCATGGAATTGACTTGGCCAAGGATACATACAGAAAGGACATGTCACAACTTAACAAAAAGTATAACAGTCAGACCTGGTGCAATTACACCAGCCAGGTCGTTTCAGTCTCATCCATTCATCCTAAGGCACTGCCCAGGGGGATGTTTCTTATCTGTGGGGACAGAGTATAGTCGGGAATCCCCTCTCGGCTCCAGGGGGGCCCATGCAGCCTTGGCAAGCTTGCTACCCTTACTCCGAATAAAACACAAATTCTGTATTGGAAGAAAGAGAGACAATTGGCTTGTGCAAAAAGATCCTATGCTCAATACGATGCAAATTGCAATTCTGAAATTTACAATTGGGGTAAGACAAAGGTCGCTGCCTCCATCTTTCTCCCATAGTATACCGCAGCTAAGGCCCTCGGTGAGCTTTCTCACCTGGAGTGCTGGATTATCAAGCATGCCAACGCCTCGTCTGCTGCTCTTTCTGATCTATTGGCAGACAAGCAGACCACCAGGCATGCCACCTTGCAAAATAGAGCGGTGATTGATTTCTTGCTGCCTGCCCATGGCCACAGCTGCGAGGACTTCGAGGGGTTGTGCTGTTTCAACCTGTCATCAAGAAGCACCTCCATTCAAGCCAACATCCAGCGGATCCAGACAGAAGTGAAGAACATCAAAACAGAGACTTTGGCTGTGGACCCCGTAAATAGACTGTTCTCGCAGTGGGGTGTCCCTGCTGGGCAGCCTCCATTCTAAAGGGACTCTCATGGATTTTTCTAATTATCATTATAATTTTAGTTTCACTTGCCCTCTTCAAAAGGGTTCTAATTAAAACTCTGGGAGATGTTTATTTAGTAAATAAAAACGGGGGAGATGTGGGAGGGGGTCCCAGGGTTAGTCCACCTGGGATGCCCTGGGAGACCACTTCTGTGTAATTTTCCCACCTCCCCCGATGCCAATCATTTATCCCTGTTCATGTCCATCATCTCTTGAGCTATCCCTTTTTTCTGGAATGTTCCTTGCATTTTATGTCTTCATTGGTTCCCTAGTGTTAGCCACCCCTTCTCCCCTGTCCCCATCGATCCTCACCTTGTTGGTCCTCCCTACTCCTCCCCCTGTATCTGTCCATTATTGGCTGGTTTGTACCCCGACCCTTCGATCCTGTTTCTGTTATATACCTTACCTCGGGACCGCACGCTCAGAGCCTGCTCCCCTTCCTGAGAGGGTGTCTCCCTGCACCTCCGACTTCATTTTCCCTCAATAAAACCCTCAGGAAAACACAACAGCCTGAGTGTCCTCCCGCCTTCGGTGGAACTCTATAGCTATCTGGCACCGGCAGACCATATCCTCCGTGACATTCCTGGCGGGACACAGGTCCCAGCTGCCACACCTTACACCATCAAAACAGACAATGCATACATTTTGTAGAAAACTAGACAACTTCTACAGCTCTGGGGTGTGGCACACCAAACCGGTATTCCCCATTTAGCAACTGGACAGGCCATTTTGGAAAGAGCATGTGGCACTTTAAAACATAAATTTGAAAAACAAAAGGGAAGAATGTGTGGTGAGAACCCACAGAGCAGGGTAGCTAAAGCTATATAGACACTAAATCATTTAACAGTATTCGAGAAGTCCCAGAACCCATTTATTTTAAATCACTTCTTATCACCACAATCATCCTGTGTGTTCAGCTGCCCAAACCCAAGGTAATGGTGAGAAACCTCTTCACCAATACATGGAGGGGTCCTTGGGATCTTATTACTTGGGGATGTGGATATGCGTGCATTTCAATGGACATTGGAATACGTTGCCAGATGTGTCTGGCCTGCACTACCTCCTGCTTGCAATCACAGGCAGCATCATCCTGATGACCCCTCAGCAGACATCACAGAGCCATGTATTGGAGCAGTAACCAGAATAGCTGTTCACTTAGTTCATGGAAATCTGGGACTCTTTAAGTGAAAGTTCATATAAGGACCTAATTTGTGTACAATTTCTTTTTTCCTGTTTACAAAGAGGAAAAAAGAAACCGTTTTTTCTGTTTACAGATTGTTTTTCTAGTAGCTTGGTTTCCCCCTAATGGTTCTAAGGGTTGAATGGTTTAAGGATTAAATGGTTTCTTGTTTTAGAGTTAAGTTGTAACTTTTAACTATAAGAAGGTAACCTGCGGCATGCGAAGGATGGTGATCTTGCTTAACATCTCCTAGACTTGAGTGCTGCAGCTCCAGTGGTATGTGGAATGCATCACTAGCTGGGGAAGCTAGGTTTGTCAAATTAAAGTAAAAGGCCTCATTCAAATTAGACTCATGCTGTCTGTGTCATCCTGCCTACAAAGGGCACAAATATATTTACATTTTTTAATAAAGGGAAAAAAGGGGAGTTGTCACAGCTGGTCTGTGGCTGAACAATTAATTTGGTTATAAATAAGATACCCAGCTCGGTTCCATAAACTGGCTCATGGGTTGTCACACAGGGACTTCATCCAATCACGTTCCATCCTAAGCTGCAGACATGTCACTGGTCAGAGAACTGGCAGGTGTTAAGATGAGACCAATGAGTGTTTTAGACAGGGGTGTTTCAAACCCTTTGTAGAAAGTGAAACAGTAAAGCGCACTGTATTGCCACATGTAAATCTGAAGAGTGGGTCTTCTCTGTCTCTGACCACTGACTCTATGTAACCTGATAAGAATACTGCTGCACATGCAACCTCCACATAAACCTTGTAGCTTGAACCTCCGCCTGCATAGCCCTGCTCAAAAATGATCACAGAGTCTCCCTGAATAAGCTGCAGAATCCTAACAGCTGGTGGCTGGTAGTGAAGGAAAAACCCAACCAGCCAGACTGCTTTGCTCTGGACCAGTTTTTCTGCTTTTGAGACTGGAGCATCACCACTCTTACAAGTGTCAGCAGGAGTGGCTGTAGGATGGAGTAATTTGTACTCCTTAGTGAGGAAGCTATTCCACAGCTATCAAAGCTGTATCAGAAATTGCATGTTTCTGGTACAGATGCTGATGTGATGTTACAGCTGTGTACATGGAGTTAATTTGGAAAAAAAAATATTAACCATTCTTCTATAGCTGCATTTGTAAAGGACTGTACATAATCAGTCATAGAATAAAGGAGATAAACACTGCAAATTTATCCCTTCTTTCTGGAACCTCAGCTCAATATCAGAAGAACATTACCCAGAGATGGGAGCAAAAGAGATTTCCCTGCTCCTTATGGAAGTCTCAAACAAGATATTGCTTCCACACAGGGGTTTTGGTGAGGTATCTGGAAACAGTTTTTATTTCCTACCGTGGGTGAATGGATAAAAGGATGATAATCCTCCTGTAATGATACTGTGGTGGGCAGAGACACAGAGATGTCATTCTCAGGGCTCTGCTGGCAGTGCCTCATGCCCAGGCTCCTAAAGGAGGTGCTGGTGGCATTCCACAGACACTGTGAGACCCAGACAGCCCCCTGCAGGTGTCCTTGCACTGACACCTTCTTCAGAAAGCTGAAAAAAGTCGAAGGGATTTCCCACAATTGCATATTTTGAAACAAACTGGAGGTGAAGGACTGGGAAGCACCACCTTGCCCTTATAATCTCACTAACTGAAAGGGTAATGCAGCCTCATGCTGATTGATTTAAAATGAGAGTTTGTGTACCTTATAAAACAATTGTTTCTTCAATATGAACTATTCAGTAGGACAGTTTAGAAAACTGTTCATTAGAAAAACCTGCTGGAATTTCTTGTGTACTTGTGCTCAAGTAAGTGCTTTATGCAAATAAGCATGTATCTAATCACAATCTTTCTAAACTGATATTTTCAACTATTTGCTCACTGTTTAGTACACATTTTTTCTTCTGCTTAATGTTTATATGACTTAGACTTATATTTTCTTTCACTTAAAAAACTAAAGTGTTCAGGAAACATCCCTAAGATTTGATATTTTAAAGAAAATATGGATAGAATATTTTGTTAGAATACCTTGAGCCATTTATTACCCAATATCGTTAATTTAGCATGTCAAAGAGAAGTGTGGATGTCCACTAAATCACTCAGAAAATTTGGTGAGGAAAGTTCAATCTTTTAATAATTTTTTTCTCTTGAGAAGTACCCCAACAATACCAATTAATCCAAATTAATATATATTTTACATTTATATAGCAAGTTTTTGTCACTTTACTTTTTAGTGACAAATAAAAGTAATTATTTTTTCCCTCCTCAGCCCATTTCCCCTCCATGTCCATTCAAATGATTGCAGAAAGAAAAGCAAGCACCTAAACTCACCTAAAACAGGTGAGTCTGTGGGTGAGTCTGTGTTTAGCACCAGAGTTCCAGATCTACATGTTTTGGTATTTGATCTTCCTGTGATTAAAAACCTGAATCTTGCAGAACTCTGCAGTGTGTTTTATTTGGCAGTTGACTGACACAGCCAATGTCTTTCATCTCAAGAAAGAAGGCGAACACAGACACTGCAAGTCACCCCGTCGCAACTGGAGCAAATTTCTTATTACTGTGAGTTAATTTTATTCTGGTTTATGTGTCATTCTTGGGTAAAAGAGCTAAGTATACAAATATGACTGTGAATTTTCCAAGATTTATTATCTGGTTAGTCTGAGCTGCCTGCCCCATATGCTGGAGAGAGAATGTTAATTGTGGCACTGACCTCACTGATAGCCAGTCTCTTCCCTCCCGGTGCTGCCAGCATTCAGCCAGGCAGAGCAGATTACTGCCTTGCACGTCAGCATCCCCTGCCCCTTCTGAAATCGTAACAGCTACCTAGTATTCTAGCACTTAATGAAGCCAGCTTCAATTCAACCACACATGACATTTGAGTCCTCTGCAAATGAACCTTCTGTGTGTAAAAACAGAAATGATTTAAGAACACACAGGGTAAGCCTCTATTCAATAACTGTAGAAAAAGAAAGGACAGGGAACAAAATAATAACCAAAGACATCTCTTAGTTTCTTATTCTGCGATCCCCTGATGAGATCTTGCATGAACACAGTGCGACCCTTTTCCATCAGAAACCACCCTCATTTGAAATTTATCTGGCTCTTCACCTGCACAGATTCTTCTACTGTCTTACTCTTAGAAGAGACTTGACAACTCTGTTCCATACCAGAAAACTTTTACATTACTCTAAGATGGAGAGATGATAAAAACAATTCACTGGTGCAGTCCTTTACAGGTTTTAGTGGTACATACAGACATATGAATGTATGAGATACATAAATATGCATATGCATATATACATACAAAAATTTGGAGTTTTTAATTACCAACTAGAGTGAAACATTTGAAAACAGCTGTCATGGTTTGACGCTGGCACAATGCCAGCGCCCTATGAAAATACAACCTACCAATCAAATGCTGTGAAATGTGATCAAGAACAGAGCAAAGCAGGCCAAACTTAATAACAAAGGAAAAACTTTATTACACTACTACTACTACTACTACTACTATAAAAGGAAAAGAAAGGAAAGAAAAAAAAACCACACAAAATTCGAAATTAAAACCTTCCAAAACATTCCTCCTCCCACCACCCAACTCCACCAAACCACAGCGAGACCCATTCGGATCCTTAATCAAGTTTTCACCCTTCAATATAATCAATACTGAGTCCATCGGGGAAGAGAGGAGTCCCCCTTGCACCACAGACCCCCAGGAAACACAGCTGCCACCTCTTGTGTTTCCAATGTCACACGTGGCACTGCCCAGACACACCGGCCAGTGTGACATTCTCCTCTCCATGTCACAGTGCTCTCACCACCGAGCATGGACAGAGACTGCTTATAGGGCCCCTATAAGGATGCTTTGCCAAGGACCACTAGGAACAACAGTCCAGTATCACAATTCGGGACTAGAGTCCCCCCCATTTTCCCCTGGGGCCAAGGGTCCAAGGACAGAGATCTCCTTCTCTTCTTCTCTGAAGATGGAGGGCATCCTCACACCCTCCTCAGCTGTCTCTCTGTCCATTCCTGAACTGGTAGTTGCTGAAGAAGGTCTCTTGGCTCACCAGTGCATCCCCCTAAAATGCAGTCTCTCTTGAAAGAAAGAGTGGTTCTGTCTATGGTAAACAAGCAGACTCCAGCCAAAAGCCACTCCATCATCTCCCCCCAACCTTCTTCTCTGAACATCTGAGGTCCCAGGCTGTCTCTCTTTCCTTCAAATTGAGGAGGAGTAATATTTCATAAAGCCTTCATTTCACAGGAAAGGGTTAAAATTCCCGGACTCCCCGGACGGCTGCAATCTCAGCCCAGGACTCTGTCTCCCATCTCCCACGCTGGGCATCTTCCCCCCCCTTCTCCTTCTCCTCCGCCGGCAAACTCCTAGGTGTCTGCTGGCTCTCTTTCTCTTTTCCCTCTAGCTTAGGGGAGGGGGAACAAAGACATCCCAGATGTTCTCCACCCTTCCATCCGCAGGAGCTGGCCCAGCCGGTTCCGATCCTTCAACCTCTGGCCTACCTCTGCAGGCCGCATGGCTCCCCTCCCCCAGCCAGCCCGGGCTGGGCAGGGGAGGTCTGTACCTTGCAATGACCGGAACCAAAGAAGGACGAGTCCTCCTGGGAATTCTGCTTTTAACCCCTCTGTGTTCTCAGAGGCGTGTCCACCTTCAATTGGTCACCCCAAGTGTCAGTATCCAAACCTGACCCCTGACTGGACTGACCTCTTCCTTCCAAAAAAAAAAATTCTCTTCCCGTGTCAAACCATGACACTAGCATTGTAGAATACTTATGTATTTTTAAAGATTTAAAATAAAAAAGGAACACTGTTTTTAGAAAGTAAACATGGTACAATCACTGAAATAAATAAACTCCAAACAGCTCAAATCAATGTGAATATTTTCTTAGACCAATTTGTACTATTCTAATTGTAAATATTCTTCTTGTAAATATTTCAGGCAGGGTACTTTCAACAGCTCCTATCAGAATAAATTGATTTAAAAACTATTAAAGAAAGAGAAATTATCAGAGCATACAAAGTTGAAAAAATATTTTTAGAAACTAAGTATTTAATAATTGAGTTGGTCTGAAATTGAAACTAAACTATTGAAGTGATAGCTAATGAAAACTGATCCCTGTTAACTCTAGTATTAAAGTTATTGTTGATATTCCTTAAGCTACCAAATAACAGTCTTGGTAGGTAATATAAGGGAAAATAATTTATACAAACTGTTATAATGGTCACATAAATTTCCATGGGATTAGGACGAATGTTGATTCTTCTTCAGAAGTAAGGAAATTTTTCTTGGCCATTAATCTCTCTCTTGCTCTCACTGCCTCATGTAAATAAACGCAGTTAACATTACTTAACTGTGGTGCTCTGGTATGCACCATCCCTCTTTCCAGGCCTTTTGGGCTGAGGGCTGGTCTCCAAAGGAGAGTTAGAATGGGAGCAGGGCAGTGGCCTCCTGTTTCAGAAGCAATTTTCCTATCTGAAGCAGGCAGAAACTGGTACCAAATGTAGGCAGCAGCTGTCTGCAAAAGTGAGACACCCAGGCTGGGGACCAGACCACTTAAAATGTTTTCCAGGTTCCTCTACTGTTATTTAAAAAAGTAAATAAAAAAATAAAATAATTTCTAGTTCATCTGTTCTCTGTTCTTATAATATTTCACTACTTGTAACATGAAGCTTTACTGAACAGTAACTCATCCTGGTGTCTTATTTCCCTTTTTTCATTTTTTTTAAAATCCCCTTTATTTTTCTATTAATTAACACCAATCAATTTAAAAAAGACAGGTAAGTCCCCTGATGTTAGCGTATAAAAAACCCAAATAAAACCATTAAGGATAATACAAAGAACTTTGCTTCAGAGATGCAGCATGGCCACTAGCAGTTTGGATTTGCCCTTGGAAATCTACAGCCGAGGAGAGAAGGAAAGGCAAGGGAAGAGAGGCACTGTACCTCCCAGCACGGATGCTGCAGTGTGTCAGGCTTAATAAAATATTGCCTAGCTCCTATCAGAGTGGAAAACTGCTCCCATCTAAATGGAAAAAATTATCAATATTCCGAGATATATGCACTTTCTACTAAGTAATGAAACATGGGGACATTTTTTAAGATCAGCTTGAATCAACGGAATCTGAGGAATAAAAAGATCAACCAAAGTCTTAGCCAGAATAAAAACTACAAGTTTAATTTCCTGCCTCCCAATTCAAAGGGCTTCTATGATTGTTTCATTTATATTCCAGATATTGATCTACACTCTGATTTGTCAGTACAAATTTTCTGTTAAATATCTCTCTAAACTAAAGAAACTACTATAAATGTTATATACCCAAATGTGTATATATAAGATCAGAGATGAAAAAAGGCAAAGACCTGGGGAGATCATGTCTTTGGGAATTATTCACAAACTGAACACATTTACCACTTAACAAATAAGAATATTAAGGAGAACTATGAGACCCACCAGATCCTTTGAGCTCATACCTAATTTAAACAGCCCAAATACCTCTTTTGTTTCCTAATCTGAGACCTGATATTTGGTTGACATTATTTATTGAAGTGCTCAATTAATTGTTTGAATTTCACATATTAATGCATTTATAAAGCATTTATAGCATTAAAACATATTTTATTTCCAAATGGCACCCATTATGTTTCTGAAGGCATCACTGGGAAGGGGGCACTGAGATCAGGGATCTTTTAATGTACATTGAGGCACAAATTGTGTCAGGCTCCTTTTCTTGCATTATTAATGTCCTTTCCACAACTGAAATGGTGTGGGCTTTTGAACAACCTGACTTCAAAGGGACCTGAAATGAGCTTTTGGTCTGTGAGTTTGTTCCCTCCTCAAGACAGCACACAGAATTCTACTTCATTTCGGTCATGAGGCCTCATCACTCATGGGGCCATATCTTTGAATCTTATCTGGAATTTAAATCACTTTCTCTCATCTCCAAAATCTGACCTCTTAGGTGACACATGCAGGAATTCTGTCTGTCAGATATTTCTTTTAAGAGATTTGCAACAAACTTATTTTTTACTCTTTGGAGGGCTCTGTCTGCAAATGGAATTGTGGTCATAAACTAAATGAAATGCCTCTTTAACACACCTCCTGAATAGCACATTATTTGCTAAAAAAACAAGGAAATAATTTTCCGTTGATTAATAATACTTAATTAAAACATAGACTTAATTTAAGAAAACAAAACCTATGAGTGTTAATACAAAGCAAACCCTGATATTCTTTGCCATTACCTCTCAAATGTTAATATACATGTTTTTTATTCAGTTTGCTTCCTAGAAACCTGGCTGAAATGCTAATATTCAAATGTTTAAAGGTTACATTTGAGTCAGGTATCTTGACTGCTTGCTGCTCCAAGGACTGAGACAATTGAGAGGTGTGGTCACCTCTCCTGAAGGGTCCTCAAGGGTCCTCAAGGGTCCTCAAGAACTGAAGATTTTTGTCTCTCTGAGCATCAAGAGGTTGAATGAAGAAAAAGCAGGCCATCCCTGTTCAAAGCAGGATGATACATCCTTCCCTTGCTGCTGAACAAATAAAACACTTGGTTCAGGCAGCTTTTAAGATGTTATAAAGGTACCAAGAGTTGAATTAATGCAAACCAGACCCCAGAAACAAAGAAAACAGGGTAGGTGGGGCTTGTTTGCTTTAGAGGACAAACACTTGTGCTCAGCTCTAAAAACATCTCCTGAAGAAAGCTCCTGTCTCCTCCCTCTCACACAGTCCCACCTACACACATCACTCAATTTGTCAGACCAAAGGACTACACTCCGTTATCGACACACATCCCACAGGAACTTATATGCTGGCATTAATTCATTAAATATATAACCAGACTTGATGCCTAAGCTCTCAGCTCCCATCTGGGAAACACTGGGGTTCCCAGGCTGGTCTGCACACAGAAGAAAACCCACCTGGATCCTGCCTGAGGCTGCAGACCTGTTCTTTGTTGGCCGTTTGAAGGCCCCCATCACTTGGCAAGTCCCTCTTCAAAGGCTCTGATCTCTGAAGGAGGTGCTGAGACTGCTTGCAAGGGTTACTTTAAATGTGTCAATAAAGGCAGATGCAGCTGACATGGGTGTTAAACACCTCTCACAATTTCCACCTTTTGAGAGAAGTGATTTATGTGAAAGATTATTTGCTCTGTTGAAAGTGCACAGTGCAAATCGGGAAAGAATCCCGGCCTTTACACAAGTCTCACTCTGAATTGAGAGGATCTCTCCAGGGAACCATGGAGGGAATCTCGTGCAGCCCAGAGCCCACTACTTTGGCAGGTGTGGATACTGCAGCAGTCTGAACTGGAGGCAGCTATAGCAGCACAAAGGCACAGCAGAAATAGGTGATCCTTCCCCATACAGATTAGTCTGGGATTTACTTCTGTTCCAGCAGACAATTAGGACATAATTCAAGGAAAAGCAAATGCTATTTTGTTTTTAATGCAGCTAAAAAGTGGCAATTAGTAATTCTTGGATCCCTTAATAACTTCTGTAAAGTGAAGAATGGTTGTGTGTCCATGCTGCTGTATTTATACACAGACATAAGTCAGGAAATGATACAACCTAAATATTATTAATCAGCTGTACATGTGACTTTGCCAGAGAATGCTGTTATTTCGTCAATATGCAGCTTGTTTCTAATATTAATTATGATCATGTTAGTGCTTTTATGGAGGAAACAGGTCAGCATTCAGGGTCTGCATCCCAGAGTAGCTCTGGGTTGGCATTATTGAAACAAATAGACTGTGGCAAGACAGTGTTTCAAGATCAGTGTTGCACAAGCCTTTAAAGTTTTATGGATCTCATTAAAGGAATTGCTTAAAGGTTCAAACATTTATTCACAATTGAGCTGTCTGAAATTTTCCCAGTGAAACACTCTCGCTGACTGGTAAATGGGTACTGAAATTACTATTGTTAGAAATGGGACAACAGTTCTTCAGGTAAAAAAAAAAGAAACAACGCTGAAAAATATGCCTTTTTAGTTTTGACAGTTAGCTTTCAAAATGGTAAATAACTTAAAGAAAAAAAAAATCTGAATATTAAGGACAAAAATTCCAACATGCTTCCCTAAATTATTTTATAACAGACCCTTACCAAGTCATATGGAAGACTTACATGACATAAAACAACTGTAACTGCAGAAATAAAGACAATAGGTGGCTTGTCTGCCAGCTGAGAGCTGTGTATTTCTGAAATCCAAACAATTAGTCCATTTGGGCTAGGAAGTGACATTTGAGGAGAGCAACAGCAGCTCTGCCCTTGCAGGAAGGAATCCAAGTGTGACAGTCAGCAATGTCTCTTATTACCTGAAAGCAACTGGACGTTTCCTGTCACCTCTGCACACACAGGAATATCTAAGGCCTCCTATTGCACACGTTCTAGAGTCATATTAATACCATCATTTATGTCTGAATTGTAATACACTTAACTGCTATCCCAATTCTCATTCTATTTACTTTAGCTGAGCACCGGGTCATAAGTTAGTGCAAGAATTTTCATTAAATCAGCCACATTTGGTTAAATATTCATCATATGGAAAATGAAAGCTGAATTTGAAATCAGGGTCTCTGTGCTGGCCATGGAATTACAGCAAACCCTCATTCAGGAGTGCATCCAAATCCAAGGATGGTGATAGAGGTGCCTGAGGGAGAGAGGGCATGAGACCACTTAGAAAAGAATAAAAAATTCCATGCAGGCCATGTGTGCAATTACAGCAACAGTAAATTCCTCTGAACAGGTTTGAGTCCACAGGTTAATTGGAGTGAACAAACTGGAAGAGAAGAGACTGAATCAGTAATGAAAGGATCACTGTAAGATAGGAAAAGAATTTAGTGAGATCCTGGACTCTTGTCATGGTTTGACACGGGAAGAGAATTTTTTTTTTTGGAAGGAAGAGGTCACAGTCAGGGGTCAGGTTTGGATATTGACACTTGGGGTGACAAATTGAAGGTGGACACGCCTCTGAGAACACAGAGGGGTTAAAAGCGGAATTCCCAGGAGGACTCGTTCTTCTTTGGTTCCGGTCATCGCAAGGTACAGACCTCCCCTGCCCAGCCCAGGCTGGCTGGGGGAGGGGAGCCATGCGGCCTGCAGAGGTAGGCCAGGGGGTGAAGGATCGGAACCGAGCTGGGCCAGCTCCTGCGGACGGAAGGGTGGAGAACATCTGGGATGTCTTTGTTCCCCCTCCCCTAAGCTAGAGGGAAAAGAGAAAGAGAGCCAGCAGACACCTGGGAGTTTGCTGGCAGAGGAGAAGGAGAAGCGGGGGGAAGATGCCCAGCGTGGGAGATGGGAGACAGAGTCCTGGGCCAGATTTCAGCCGTCCGGGGAGTCCGGGAATTTTAACCCTTTCCTATGAATGAAGGCTTTATGAAATATTACTCCTCCTCAATTTGAAGGAAAGAGAGACAGCCTGGGACCTCAGATGTTCAGAGAAGAAGGTTGGGGGGAGATGATGGAGTGGCTTTTGGCTGGAGTCTGCTTGTTTACCATAGACTGAACCACTCCTTCTTTCAAGAGAGACTGCATTTTAGGGGGATGCACTGGTGAGCCAAGAGACCTTCTTCAGCAACTACCAGTTCAGGAATGGACAGAGAGACAGCTGAGGAGGGTGTGATGATGCCCTCCGTCTTCAGAGAAGAAGAGAAGGCGATCTCTGTCCTTGGACCCTCGGCCCCAGGGGAAAATGGGGGGGACTCTAGTCCCGAAATGCGACACTGGACTGTTGTTCCTGGTGGTCCTTGGCAAAGCATCCTTAAAGGGGCCCTATGAGCAGTCTCTGTCCATGCATGGTGGTGAGAGCACTGTGACATGGAGAGGAGAGCGTCACGCTGGCCGGTGTGTCTGGGCAGTGCCACAAGAGGTGGCAGCTGTGTTTCCTGGGGGTCTGTGGTGCAAGGGGGACTCCTCTCTTCCCCGATGGATTCAGTATTGATTATATTGAAGGGTGAAAACTGGATTAAGGATCTAAATGGGTCTCGCTGTGGTTTGTTAGAGTTGGGTGGTGGGAGGAGGAATGTTTTGGAAGGTTTTAATTTTGAAGTTTGTGTGTTCTTTTTTCTTTTTCTTCCCCTTTATATTATTATTAGTAGTGTAATAAAGTCTTTCCTTTGTTATTAAGTTTGGCCTGCTTTGCTCTGTTCTCGATCGCAGTTCACAGCATTTGATTGGTAGGTTGCATTTTCATGGGGCGCTGGCATTGTGCCAGCGTCAAACCATGACAACTCTGCATAACTGCTTGAAAAAACGCAGTAAAATTCTGGAGTGTCTGAAATACCATTGTCCACTTGGAAGAACACTGAAATAGGGGTAGGAAGATCTGTGCAATATCAGTCTGCAGATTTTGTCTGTTTTCAAGCAGTCGTGAGTAAATTAGAAATAGGAACTTCCCTGGCTGCTGTGAGGATATTTTAAAATTCGAAGGTTTGTTATAATACTCTACCAGAAGTGTGTGCAACTTCTATGTCATAGTGATGCTTCTTTTGGTAAATTTTCTTGCTGATGGAGATGTGTTACAACTTTAATATGCAATTACTTTTAAAACCCCTACAAAACATCACAGCTATCATTAATACCAAAAAATGCCAGAAACTTTCTTGAAATTATGATTCAATAAACTTGCAATTTCTAACATTAAAGTTGCATTTGGAATTTCATTTGAAAACAACTTCTGCTAATGAAAAAGTCAGATGAGGATCCTGCTTTTGTCTGCCTAAGAAGTTTCTGTAGGGTTCATTGCCTGTTTATAAAGAATATGGAACGCTGAAGTAGAAAAAGCTTTCAAGACATGAAATTATTCATAAGGATTTCCATTTCCTAGCCAGCAATAGTACTGCTACAAAACTGTATGTGGATCCACAATTATTTGTAACCTAATCAGGTCATAATTGCTAATGAGAGAATGGTTAATACTAAATTTTGAAATTAGCCTGCCTCTGCCACACTCTGGCAAAGCTTACGGATTCAAGAACAGCTTGAATAGTACGTTTTTATTTGGTGGCATTGAACTGAAAAACTGCAGTTACCCTGACCTTATTTAACAACTGCTGATTCTCCTTTATCCTTACACAGTGAGTATCCATTGGTAAGGAAGCAGAGGTTTGAAATCTTGGCCAGTGCAGATTCACACCAGTAATTTCCTGCTGGCTCATCAGCTCTGCAGATGCCTAGTGCCGCCCTCAGGAATTTTTTACTTTCTGCAGCACATAAACACAGTAATAACAGAAAAGTTCAATATGTTCAATAGATATAAATTCTTCTGAAATCTTGGTGAATGCAAAGAATTGTTTTTTAAATCTATGTCTTAAGACAGTCAATATCTTTAGAAAAGTAGAGCTCTTTATGAAAAGCAAAATTGATCTTTCTTCAAATTCATGTAAATCACACATTTGGTTTACCCACCACAGTCATTCCTAATACATCCCAGGAGCTCTGTAAATAAGAATATTGATTTTGATGACCTAGAGAGACGATACAGTGAAAACTGACAAATCCATAGTATAGCTAAATTACTCCTGCACTCTTAGGTGAGGAGTTGTTTATATGGCTACTTTCACATGACAAATGCCTGATATAAGTTTTACTAAACCACTAGCAATCATAATGATATATTTTTAGAATATTAGACATTACTTAGAGCTGGAAGGAATTTTAAGGAGATACATAAAGTGCATCTCTCTCTGTGCCAAGGTTGCACAACGTACACGCACTACAGTTTCAAATAATAGATATAAGAAAATGAAAATTTAGTGGGTAAAGTCTAGAAAGGGAAGATTAGGAGATCAAATTCTTACTTGGTGCAAGTAAATAACTGCATTAGAAAATGCAGCTTTCAAATGAGAATCTTTCTATTTAAGGTACATTCACTTGTGGCAGTGACACAGGATACTTCACTGCAGTGACAGGAAGAGTTTGCAAACTGATTTGCATGCGAGCTTTGAGCTGCTTTTGTAGCCTTGAAACTTGTAATGTGTAATAGTGATTTTCACAATGGGTTTCAAAAATATGGATGGCTTAATTACAACTTTAATAATGAAATTGTTTAATCATGCTGACAGATAAAGCACCTGAAAAACCTGATTATGTACAGTAGCTGCAGCATGTCTTTGTGCTGTCATGCTGTAACTTCCAGGTGTCTTAGTAAATTAGATCAGTAGTTCATTCATTCATTTCATTGCATGAAATAATTCTATTATAACCAACCTTTCTTGTTCCTAAATTGCATCAAGCAAATATGTCAGTTCAGTAACACTTGCTGACTGCAGTTAGGCAGCATCCTGTGTTTTGTTTTTAACTGTAGGACTAGAAAGCTGCTCAGTTCTTTGTTTTTACTTATTTTTTCATTATGTGCTTGAAAATATGCCTTTCTTGCCTTAGACATTGTCAAGAGACTACCCAGATGTTAAAGTAAATCCATGGAAAAACACCACCATGCTGTAGACAGCCAGAAACCCTGGCTCTAAGGTTGGAATAAACAGTTCATAAACATGGATAAATTAATTTATATTTATTAATAGCACAACTTCTTTGTCTCCTAACCTGCCTTTGCAAGGATGAAGATATCAGTCCTATCTTTGTGAAATGCTTCAGGCACCACCTGAAAGCCAATCTGCTTTTCCTTTAAGCTAAATTTCCTGAGGGGCCTCAGGAAATTGCCCAAGTAATAGATCTTGAACATTTCCAAACCTGTTTCTTCATGTGTCATACAAATTCTGGAGCATAAGTGATAAATCACATGTAGTGTAAAAGAGAAATATTAGAAATAGCTGACAAATAAGAGAGTAAATGTGACTGTTCACCTTGAAAGCATAGTTTCATTGGGAATTTCCATTCTAGGCTTTCAATTTCTTGAGTTCCCGGAGTAGTGTAAAACCAGGGCACTCACAGACACTTTAATCCAGCTTGTTTAGATTTATTAATAACTCCATATCAAAATTTTTCTCTAAGAAATGAAATTAGTTGGAGGGTCTTCCCACAGGATGCTTTAAGAATGTCATATTTTTTATTATTTCATGGTGCTATAGACAATTATAACTTCCTTTTATTCTATGTAGAGTTTCCTTCCTTTGCTTTTTTCTGCTTTAATTGAGAAATTGGTGTCTCAGGGTCTAAAGAATGTGTGCAACAGTTCTAACTTCCCTTGGAAATGACCATAACTACATATGGGAAAAACAGTTGCCCATGTAAACCCAAAGGACAGCACATAATAGGGATAATTTTCAAAAGGGTTGACCCAGCTCTTTTAAAGTCTTGGGGAACAGTAGCTGAGCATGAACAGGTGTGAAAATCCCATACCAGTGTAATAAACTTGTAATAAAACAGGTCATAAAATTGCAAAATGTGGAACAGAAATATGCAGAAAAATGTCCAAATTACTTCAAGCAAAAGCAAGTAGAGAAATGATAAAATGTTGAGTTTGGTTGTTCCTTAAGGTCACAGAAGTATTACAGAAGCACAGAGCAGTCACTGCATTTCACATCAGGCTGTACTGCAGAAATCCGAAATGCACAAAGGCACACCAATTTGTAGGGAATACTTCAGAAGGGCTCAAGGGGACTTCTGTATGTCATAAAGCAAGTTCTGGACAGCCACTGTGTGTGATTTGTCAAGATTTTGTTGTTATCAGTGATAGAGCAGTTGCATTAAAAACTTACATTAAACAAGCTTCTTTCACTTGGAATCTCAAAGAATATTTTTAGTATTTATCATCACTGGTGACTCATCCTTGTGCTACCAAAAACTGTTTTGAAGCAAGACACTGAATAAATATTTGTCAAAATAGCATTTAAAGATGGAAAGTAGCAATAAAGTGTGTCAGAATAGACAGGGCTGTAATGGAAGGCAATTAAGGTACCAGGAATGCCACAAAGACTTTTTAAATCCTGGAATTTTTTTCATCTCTGTTGCAGAATAAGTCATTCATTTATCATTTCTCTCTTAATGGCTCTGTAGACAAACACCTCACTTATTTGTTTCTGCAGTTTTATTAAAGCTGTATGCATAAAGCAATGCAGGCCTATGTACCAATTTCTAAAGTAAGTGTTTAAGAGCATAAGGAACTCTTCTAAGCTTCAAGTAATAAACAACTAAACTCCATCATAAAAAAAAAAGGTGACTTCAAATAGAGCATCATGTTGGAAAGGATGGGACTGACAAGCCTGATGGATTTTACCTAGAGAACAAATTTCATGCACAGAGAAATGTGATGGAAATTCACAACATCCTGTCTCTCTGTGTACCCTTACCCCTCCTGGACTGAGATTATTGTGCACTTTCCATAAGTATTCACTCCTTTTCTCTCTCTCTGGATCTTTCAAGAGGGAGGCTATGCACAGTTGTTATTATATGAAGGGTGCTCTTAAAACTGAATGCACACAAATAACAATTCTAAAAACAATGTTTAACAAACCAGCATAAAAGAACCACTTCCAGGCATAAATCCTGTTATTTGATGAAAATATCCAATTTAACTATATTTAAAAAAAGAGTCCAAATACCAAATCAATTTCACTTTACTCTCTTATCAGGTAACATAAACTCCTTTGAAAGGCAGTTCCTGCTCTACCATGTCCTTGAGCAGGTGCTGATTTTAAAAAAGGAGCTGGGAGTGAAGTGCTTGACTGCCATGGCTGTTTCCTCCAGGGGAAACCCCTGGTGTGTGTGTGGCCACTGAAGTGGTGAAGTGCAAACCAAGGCCTTGTCTTAAGCCTTCAGCAGCTCTGTGCCCACACAGACAAAATGCACCACATTTAGACTTAATCTAAACTGTCTCTTGTAGTTCCTGTTAGAAAAGGAATTGTTTTGGGGCTTTTTCACAATGAAAAGCACTGCAGGTTAATTCTGGATTATTCAAATAATTTATCTCATCTTAGTAAAGAAACAATAACTTTCTGCATGTTTATCTGGTTTTTGCTGACTTAGAATGACTCCAGATCATGCACTAGATTCCCTGTTTTTAATGGGATCAACATAAATTTTGCCCATGGGGTGAAGACTGTTTGCAGAATGATAACATCCTGAAAATAATGTTGCACTATGAATAAAGTACATGAAAAAATTGTTCATCTCTGGCTCAGATACCTTCTTCCTATAAAAAAAAAAGTGTTGTTATCCTATTGATTTAGGAGAAGAAAAAATACCTTTCGGCTGTCCTCATATTTGTATGAAAAGTGTAATACCTGTTCTGAACAGTGTGAAATACATCATCCTGTTCAGTGTTATGTATTCCACTGTCACAAAAGGCTTGAATGACTGGGTTACTCATTCAAACTACAATTCTGGTTTGGTTCACAGCTTTCTAAGAAAGTCAAAGAAACAGTTTTAATATTTTATATGCTATTCTTAGATGGTCCAAATGCATATTTGGCTGCCTAAATAATTCACTTAAAATAAAACCTATGTTCTTATCCATTTGAGATAATTAGGTGATACTTTAGATGCCTTTTACTGACTTTGGTAACAAATTTTTTGTTTTGTCAAAAGTAATTTCTGCCCTTTTTGTAATAAGTTTTTGGTTTAAAAAGTGTCCAATGCTTAAAGTACAAGAAAAGAAATTACATAAATGTTGACAAACACATATTGATATTAAATTTAAACTTTTGAATGGGAAACTCAGAAAAAAGTTCATGATCCTGAAACAAAGGAAACACCTGGGCTTACAAGGAAATGGAAATAAAATGAAGGAAGCTCCACTACCTAGGCATCTATTGCAGTTTTTATTACCAGTTACAGACCTGACACTGATTTTCTTTAACATTGCTCTTTCCATACCTTTTTTTTTCCAGATTACTGCTAATGGGTTCTCTCACAACTAAGACACTTAATTTGTAAAAGGAAGAAAGTGTGGAAAATCCCAAACTATCCACAATTCTTTTTCCCCATGTTTCTTATAAATAACAAGGACACCCTCAGTGAAAAGTCTAATACCTCTGGTTATCAGCACCTTTTGTGGAGGTCCTGTGTCAGTAGGTCACTGGTAAAGGCACGTCTGCCCATGGCTGTGGCACTCTCAGGTCATGGATCAGTGCAGTAAGTAAAAGATTCACCCAGCAAAGGCCATCAATTGAACAAATAGGGCCAAATAAAGTGAAAGCCATATAGTAAATAAATCCTTAGGTTATGAACTGACTTAAAGACAATCTTCCCAGAGCTAACCTGGCAGGCACTGTCATGTGGTGCTTTCAGACACTTCTTGTGCAAGGCTTGTGGTGTCAAGAGGCTCCAGATGCACTGCTCAGCTGCAACTGTGTAAAATGTTCTGTGGATCCCTGTATCCAGACAAGGACAGAGCCTGCAGCTAAGGTGTGTGCCCAACTCCCCCACCACAGAAATGAGATCTAGACAATTAAATTAAACTTAGTCAGTGCCCTGAAAGAATGAAGAGTCTTATGGAGCAGACAGAGCCCAGAGCAGCTGGTATCATAAATTTTACTGTTCTGCAGTGAGAGTGATAAATGATTTCACCAGTTCAAACTTCACCCTCTTCCAAGGTCACTGGATAACAGCAAAAGCAATCTCTAGATTGTTGCACTCATAAAGTGAGCTCAGCAATAAAGTTCTCTGCCACATTTTCCTCTGCTCTGGCTGTGGTTGGGACCAAGCCCTGGAGGGTCTTGCAGAGTAATTTCTGTCCTGTCCTGTCTGCAGAGCCCTGTCCCACAGGACAGGTGGGGTAACAGAGAGAGCAGCTGGGCACTGCTCCATTTCCAGGCTTTTCTTAACAAAACAACAACAGCAGGGAATCGGAGGGTTTGCCACTACAGAATAAACTGTTCTGAAGGTGAGATTTCCAGTGGTATGTCAGTTTCTAAATATGCAAATAATCAAATTAATCTACTCCTGAAAGTCTAGCCCGGCTTATTTTCATATTGAGTAGGACCCTAACTTGTTTTATGATGTGGTTTTAAAATACTTTCTAAGTAAGAGAAAGGCTTTCTAAGATAGACCACTCTGCGTATATAGTTAGAAGAAGGCATCATTTTACTACATTTTAGTGACAATTTCTCACTGCCTTGTCTTCAAAACCATGCAAGTTCTCTCCTGGCCCATTATTCCCACATGTTTTATTTTCAGTTTCTTTTAGTTTACTCTACCATATAGGCCAGATGGAGTATGAAGAAGAGATAAAGTTGCAATTTTTATGAGGTCCCTTCATGACAAAACTTACAACAGTATCACCTTGACAATATAAATCTATCTTCATGGAATTCTGGGCACATAACAAACTTTATTTTAATCTTACTTTCTTTTTCATCTATAAACAACAGCTGAAAATATACAGTGGAAATCAATTGACAGCAGCCAAATGAAAGGAAATTAATCAAGTGATCTAAAAATATTTTCTGTCTCTAGTTTACATCATGTATGAGTTTTCAGTAGTAGTTAGGAAAGTCCGTGGCTAAGTCACAAGAGTCACACAGAAATTTCATTTATTGAGAGGACATTGGTTCTCTCTCATTTTAAGGATATAGAAGTGGACTGCACCCAATTTTCAAAATCGCAATACTTCCCAAACACTTTGCATTATCATTAATTAGATGCTTAGTACTGAGTTTAGAAATACAAGTCCATCTTTAGCATTCACAACAGCCTTATCTGAGATTATATCAGTTACTTCTAATTTGCAATCTTCAATATGATTTGATTTCAATTCATTTTGAGACACTAAGATTTCATATCAAGTACAGCACAAACTGATTACAGACTGGTTAGCGTAAATGCAAAGCGAGTGCTATGACCACCACAGACTTTCTTACCACACTCATTTCATAAACATGATGGAGATATCATTTTTATATAAATTTAGAAGGTGAATTAGAAAAGTAAACATTCCTATAGCTACATTTTCCATAGCATATTTTGGACCCAAAGATAAGAAGGAACTTCCTTTGAAAAAAATAGTACTTTGCCGAAGTCTGTCTTCTTTCATCCAAATGATGCTTATCCTGCCTAGAATGAATAAGTCTATGAAAGGCAACTCTTATGTCTTTAATAATAATTTTCTTGCAATATATGCTTAATAATAAGGCAAAATTACATACAGCACAGCAGATAAAAGATCTGCAGATAGGATTTACAATACAATAGAAGTGCCTTTCTGTGTATCAGCATGATCTTAACCAAAAAGGTTTCCATCACTCCCATTGTGCTGATAAAGCAGATTTTTAAAAAATGATAAATGGAAAACATTTAAGGAACTATATGCAATATCATGTCTCTCTCCACTGCCAAAGGATATAAACCTCTACTTACGAAGTTAACTTATTTGTCTCTTTTTATGTGAATCCTAATTAGAGTTGCAACAGCTGCAAGTTGCAGTGTAATTGCAAGAGATTTTGGAAGACTATGGACAGACTCTGGACAGCTGCTGTGGGATCTGGGTGGTTCCCGGTGCAGCCTAAAGGCCTGAGGAGGAAGGGTCCTGGATGACCTTGGGAAACATGAGGGAGGTACCTGGTCGAGCTTCCAGTGGAACTCGGCGGGGCGGAAGGTGTCAGCCTGGTCGAAGTCCTTGCGCAGCAGGAACACAAGGCGGCAGTTGTGCACGTAGAGAGCGTAGTGGTGCCGGTTCATCTCTGCATGGGGACACACCTGGCTCAGCCACACACAGCCCTTGGTGTCTGGGAGCCTCACACACTGACAGCACCCAGTCACATCAGAGAAACCCCAAAGAACTGAGTTTTCTCATGGATTGGTATGACTCTTCTTGAATTATGCTATATCAGCTTTGTTCATGGAATCATCCTGTCCCAGCTAATAAATGAAAATCAAATGCATATTTTATCTAACTTGTTTCAGTGGAGGATTACAACTGTTTCAGTCTAAATAATGAAAAAAATATTAAACATAATTTAGTTATGTTATCAGTAAATTCCTGGGAAATCTCTAGCTGTGTTATCCCAGCTGTGTTTGAAATTTAGGTAGTCATCAGGCCTCTCAATAAGCTCTCAAGTCAGCAATGCTTGGAGTGGCACCATCTGAGATTATTTTTTTTCTCAGACCAAATTAAATCAGGAGTCATGGCAACACTTTACTGCTGTTGATATTCCCTTTGCATAACATTTTTTTCCATACACAGACTCACCTGTCTTGTCAGAGTTGCAGAGAATAGTCTCCTTCTCAGCTCTTAATCCAGGACTAGGTCCATGTTTCATCCACAGAGTGATGGTGAATTGATCAGTTAAATTTTTCGGGACTATTCCATCTGGGATTTTGGCTCCTTGCTTTCCATCAAATTTAAAAATCATGTCATTGCTATCTATGAGGAGCCCAACTGTCCAGTTGGTTGTTGTACTGGGAGATGGTAACAGGTCAATGGCACCTGAGGAAGCTCCTGCAAATCACATAATGAATAACACAATGAGGGACCAGTGAAAAAGCTGAGAAGATTAATATAGGCAAGGGTTCTGATTCACACTCTTTAGACTATTTTACTACTCAAATGCTCCTACCAGCCGCAATAGCAAATCACTGAAATGTTATAAAATGCCCACCATCATGAACCAGCAAGAGCTTTCTAGATTAAATGTACTTTACATAAAACTATAAAAAAATAATGTAAAGTTATCTTTCTCAGAAATGTTCATTATTTTCTGAAATTAATGACATTTCTTCAGCTATTTCAAGATCTGCTAAGAGTCAAAACAAATTTTCTGCATTTGTCTTCCCACCCTGACAGCATGAAGGTTTGTGGGGATGATGTGCTGTAAAATACAGCACAGTGGTGATGAATGCAGGACAGGCCCCACAGTGTCCAGCAGCCAGTCATCGATATCCCCAGTAATTCTGGGAGGAATGTCCATTCACAGGGGGGATTCACCCCTGTTACACTGTGCTCAGGCTATGCTCTTCCCCATTTCCAGGGACCCCTGTGACTCTGATCAGATAAGCCTCGTCCCCTCCTTCCTACTCTCACGGGGTTGGCAGAGAGCCAAGAAGCTGTCCCTGTCTAGAACCTAGATAAGGCCATAACCCTTCCTGTTTGCCCTCTTTCCCCCTCTCTTCCCCCCGGACCTCATGGAATAAAGAAGCAAGACAACCACATCAGGGTGAGAGCCTCTTTTGGAATCTTTGCACATCTCCTGATGTTCCTCCCCTCAAAGCCTTGTATCTCTGGGTTAGCCTGAAAATTTAGGGGCTGAGAGGAAAGAAGCATCACACCCCAACCAGATAATATCACTCCAGTGCTGCTTTCTGGTACATATTTGATGGTTGGAGCTCTGTGTGTTCTTTAATGATAGACTGAGATAGAAAACACTGTGGTACCAAGATCTGATAAAATGGCACAGTTCTTCACAGCTCTGTGTTTGCTTACAGCTTATCAACTGCCAGGCACTAAGAAAACCATGCAATGAGCTACCCAGAGCATTTACCCACTGGTGAAAGACAGCTGTAGCAGGAAATATGATTCCAAGGGTAAAAAGCACAATCTTTGTATTCCTTTTGCTGCTTTGTCAAGTAACAATATGGCGAGCAAACTGTGATGGCATAAAAAATCCCTTGCTAAGGTGTTCTGCCCTCCTTCACCATCCAAAAAGAGATAAAAAATCCCAATGCTCTGCCGGAGTGCAAAAAATTTTAAGCCAAAAGTGCGTAGAATTGTTTCATACGGGCTTTAAAAAAATGTATTACAGTAATGATTTGGAAATATTTACCTTATTCTGTAACTGAATGTCTTGGATTCTTCTCCAAAAGTTATTATTGTAAAATGAGGCTATTTTGAAGTGATAATTTGAATACCAAACCTAACACCTATATGTTCACAGTTTGAGCATGTAGACAACATGTATTTATTTTACAAACTGTAATTCTGGATAATACAGGACAGTGCATTTGTGTAACCAGCACCAAGCTCAACAGGTTCTACTTTATCTACCCATATTTGTATGGACATTTATGGCTAAGTTTGGAATCTCATCCTGTTATGTGTTTTAATCCTGCCCTGAGAAAAATCATTGGATTATGTGCTTGGGAGATTTGGCTGGAATAAATCATGCTTTTCCTATCCTAATAAATGCAGCCAGAGTCCCAGACTCCTCTCATGTACAGAGACAGACCTGGAGCAATGCAAACAGGATCTCTCTGGAGGTGTTCCCAGAACAGCCTTATCATGTGGTCAGTGCTCTTCCAAAATGTAGTGCCTGATGCCCTTTTCTTCCAAAATGCTTCCAGAACAATGCAGGAACTGCTGCATGAAGTTAAGTTTTGGGGTGAGACCCCTGAGGCACCTCTTGCATATAAAAGTGCTTATTTTCACAAGTGATTTATGCAGTTGGCTCCACCTCCTCTCCCAATCCTGCAAATTTGGGCTCCAGACTTTGTGCCAGGAAAAGCACACAGTGATGCTGCTTCCTGAGCTGGACCAGACTGCTGGCTTAGCTGGAAACAAATAATCCAAGTAACATCCAGCCCAAACTGTCCTTCGTGATCAGATCAACAACTTTCTTTGGGCCTCTTGCAATGCTACACCACCCAGGTTAATGGAGAGAGAGCAGGATCATGGCTGGAGCAGGGCCTTGATGCTGATAGTGTTTCCCTGTCTCAGTTTCCCATCTGCCACATGTGAGAATTGGAAATCCCAAATATTTTCTATTTTATTTACATTTAGAGGGAAAGGAGACAGCACTAGAGCCATCTTTACACTTTATTTTAGACTCCTTAACCTATGTTTATTTTAGTGTGATTTTTTTCTGATGTGTTTTTGCAGTTCAAATTGTGTCTTTCAGTCAGTCTGTACTTTTTATTACTGTCAGGTAACAAGGTAAAAAAATGCTTTCTAAAATGCTTTGAGGCACAACACTAATAATTCCTTGACTTTAAAATGACTCAAGTGTAATTTATTCATTTTAGCTGCCCACCTTGACTGTATAAAGGAGTGCAAATCTCTAGGTTATTGAAAAGCAGATTTAAACCTTCCATCATATAAATAATGAATTTTAATTCACCCTCCTTAACATCTGCTTTCTCCAGATTTCCAACATATAAATGAAGAAATGAGCACAGGATTTATTTTGCAAACCGGATCTTTACTTATACAGAAAGGCCTTGTGTTTTACATGCTGAAGAGCTGAGTGCTCAGTTCTGCAGCCTCTGCAATCACATCATGCTTCACTGTACAAAATAATTCAGGGTTTTCATCCTTTTCAAAGGATTTTATCATCCAACCATTAGTTACAATAAGGTAACGTCTGGGAGAAAAACTGATTTCCAGAAATAATTTAAGCTGCTTTCATAAGATTTCTCTCTGCATCAAGGATGGTAATAAATACTAAATAGCAAAGTGCAGGCCAGGCTAAATGCAATTCTCATGTAAAGCACATTGTCACTTACAGCCTTTTCATCAAAGTCCTGTTACAAGTTTCTACCATGTCTGCTCTCTATGAAGATATGGCAAACCTGGACCAAAAGAAAAATTCTTTCAGCAGTGAGAAGTTTCCCCCTATTTACATACACTCTTACACTCTTACTTGTTTTCTCAAGTGTTTTTCCATTTTCTTCCTTCCCAGATGTGCTGAGCCAGAGATGAAGTTCAGCAGGGATGTCTGTCCACTGCTCAGACCTGCCTGCAGCCACCACAATGGCCCTGGCAGACCTGAGAGATGCCTGTAATTCTCTTTTCTACTCCAGTGTCACCAGGTGAGGCAATCAAGCCACACTCTGCAAACAGAGCCCCTTAGAGTTTGTACAACCTTCCTCAACTAAGGACTTTTACACCAGCTGAAGGTACCTCCTTTCAGCCCTATACTTGAAATGATAATATTGTTGGATATAGCTGCTGTCATTGTTTGATTTCAAGGAAATAATTTCATGGTTTAGGTCTTGTTTGTAGTGATCTGGGCTGAGTGACTGTGCCATTTGAAGTTCAGGTCTGTAACAGCACAAAGCAAAGTTATTTTGGCTGCTTTTAGAGGAGGCAAAAGTATTTGACTTTAGCTATAACATATTTATTTTTATTAAAATTTTAGTATTTTATGAAATTAAGCCATGCTCTGCCTCTCAGATTTAATATCATTACCATGATTAAGATGCATATTGGGGCAGATGGATTTTCATCTGCTCTTCTAGAGCAAAACCAGTTGGATAAAGACATAGAAGCAAAGTCATGATTGTTTCTGTGATCTTAACTAAGCAATTTTGAAGTTGAAAACATTCAGATTTTATGACAATGCTACTATTCCCACTCACTTTTACCTCCCTTTCTTCATCTCCACTGATACCTGATAATTGCAACTGCCAACCATTTTCCCCTGGAAATTTCTTCTCCATTTTTAATAATTTATTACATTGGATGAAAATTTTCATTTACAAAAATTATTTCATAAAGGTTAGTGTATTAACCTTAACAATCTGCAGCACTTCTGGATGGTTATCAGAGCAAAGGCAAGCTCTACACCAGAGGACCCCAAACCAAAATCCACACATTTAAATGGAAAAAATTGTACAATTGCTACTGTAGCTCAGACAGAAACCAGGCAAAGAGACAGAGAAGATGGGAATTAATGTCTACACCATCAGGGCTTCAGAGGACAACTCTAAAGATAGGATATTTGAGCAGGACAGACATCTGATATCAAAAGATGAAGGGATTACTGCATGGCCATTGGTTTGCCAGATATAGAATCTTAAATTCTGAAAAAAATACAGCAGTACCTTAAAGTATTTAACCTGCCTTTCAAAACTGATTTCTGCATTTTACATGAAGTTATCAAAAAGCACAAAAAGGGAAGAAAAAATTAGGAAATATTTTTCCACCAGGTCAGCTCTTATCTGAAGTTCATGTTTCTTAAATCTTTTTGCTCAAATGATTGCCCAGAATTTAATTTTACTTTTTGTCCTCTGGCACAGCACTGAGCAGCAGAACAGAAAGCTGTGTCAGGAGGACTAAAACACAACAGGGAGATTCAATTCCCTTCTAATCCTAAGGTCTTCCTGTGATGGTAAATCTACACTGGAAATCTCACTACACTGTCACACCACTATTTGTAGCAGAGGGAACAAAGAAGGAGAAAGAGATGGAATGAGGAACAAGAAAATATCGAGAGGGGAATTGGAACAGGAGAGAAAAAAAATTAAAATAAGGCAGGGAGAAAGTATGAAGTAGAGTGAAAACAAATGGAAAAGAAGGATGGAGCAGCTGTCAAATATCATCACCCTCTCAGTTTTCATTGCTACAATCCAAAGTAACCCAGCTGAGCTAAATACAAGTGCTGCATCCTTACAGGTCACAAGAAGCTGGTGCCTTGTTTGCAAAAACATTGTTATGTCAACTGAAATCCATATTCATACCACATAATTTCTGCAGAGATTTTTCAGAGTAGGTTTCACGATCACAGCCCTTTCCAATGTAATTGGTCTGCAGTTCAATGGTGGTGTGGATTGAGGACACTGGTCCATCACACATTTCTAGCTGGATGCTGGGAAACAAGGGTATGCTGCCAGATCCAGGCCTATATTCAATCCGTTTGTTCCAGTCTGGAAAAACAATCAGAAACAAGATCCAATGGTGAGTAAAAAAAGTGAAGTGGGTTATGTAATTTCAAATTACATATTGTTCTCAAAGGACACTGTCTAAGGCAAAAGTAAGAGTTTCTGAAGTAGGCATCAATAAGCTACTGTCCTAAAAAAATTGGATTTAGGCCCGGTTTTTCTAAGAGTTTCAGGCTCACTTAAGTAACACTACTGCTAGTTGAGTCACACAAGCAGGGGCTACACACATCTCCTGATAAGAAGTGCTAATTGGTGTCAGTCTGGAGCTGCAGTGCCCATGTTCTGTGACAGACTACAAGCTGACTCTGCAGGGAGGAGGTGTCTGCTGCACCCAATTTGGTCAGATTTCACAGCGTTGTGATAAGAACAAATACCTCCAAAGACCAGGCTACACATGTCAGTCTAATATAATACCTCTGTACCGCCACTTCTTGTCTTTGAACATCTTCCTAATTTTGTGAAGCACTGATGACAGGAAGTTCCAGTGAAAGGATGACTCCTGCTTCCAGCCAAATCTAACTTATCCGTGTTTATGCAGATGCCTCACAGCCCACAACATTTAAACAATACCCTGACTCAGGCACCCACCTGTTTGTGCCACACATAACCCCTGTGCTGCTCAACTGAAGCATTTTAATAATTATGGTGTTTGCAACATGCTTCAGAGAAAACCCAAAAAAGCAACAGTAATTACAAACATGTATTTTAGCTGTCTTTACAGCTCATATTTTAATCAAGTCACAGAATGGCTGGAGTTGGAAGGAATCCTCAAAGCTCACTTACTCCAACCCCCTGCCATGGGCAGGGACACCTGCCATTAAACCAGGCTCCTCAAAGTCCCATCCAGCCTGATCTCAGCTTGAGGGATAGGGCATCCCCAGCTTCTCTGGCAACCTGTGCCATGCCTCAGCATCCTTATAGGGGGAAAAAAATCATATATCCAATCTAAATCCAACTTAAAGCTGTTGCCTCTTGTCCTGTCACTACAGGCCTCAGTAAAATCTTTCTATCCATCTTTCTGCTAAGTCTCCTTCAAGCACTGAAAGGCCTCAGCAAGATCTCCGTGGAGCCTTCTCCACACTGAACAACCCCAACTCTCAGTATGTTCATAAATAAGAGATGCTGCATCCTTCTCACAATGTTCATGTCCCTTCCCCTCATTGCTTTAGTAAGTTCAGATCTTTCTAGGTAAAAGAAGATTTCATAAATGGAAGAGTTCTAGGTCTCGGCAGTCAACAAAATCCCTGAAAGCAAATGGACAGAGATTCGTTCTAAATATCAGTGGAAGGGAAAACTAATAGTGGATACAAATATGTATCTATGCATTTAGTAGGTGAAGGAGTTTGTGTTTTCCAACAGATCTCCTTTCAGAAAGCTTGAAAAATGGTGCTCTTTCTCAGGTCTTAAACTGCATTAAATTAAACATTTAGAAGAAGTCCTGAACATCCATGCAAACACTTCAAACTGCGAGGAAGTCATTAGTCCAGAGTCCAGGCAATGATGCCTGGTCTGAAATGCAACCACTGGTCTGCATTTCAGAATTCTCAGATCTTCTTTTTGACATAACCCAATTGGCTTTTACTAAAAGTTTTAGGACTAGTATATCATGACTAAAACAACCATGACTGCCTGTGCACACATAACTGAGTTACTATTTCAGTTGTAATTTTCATGTAATTCACTCCATTTGTTCCACATTAAGTTAGACTTGATCTACAGTATTGCATAGTTTCTCTTCAATTGTCAGTTTAAACTGTTCCATTAGAATTTCAAATACCATATACAGGACATGATTACAGTAATAGGTTTTTTTTCCCCTCTCCATTGCAGAAATTTGAGGTTAACGCTTTTCCAATAGAACATGAGCAACAAATTCTTCGAGGTACTTCAGTAAAAATAAAGTAATTTGCTGGTTTTATGCAAACTAATAATATATTAGTTACTGATCTTTATAATCTCTTATTCACCAGTTCAGGCATTGTATTCGTCTGCCCCAAAAGGAAAATAAAGCCTTATATATATCTGGAACCTTTCTGACTATTTTAGCAGCTTTCAGCCATTTCTCAGGTATACCAAATAGACCAGTAGTCATGCAAAATATTCAGTAGTGGATGTGAGATGCAACTGAATTATAAATTGCAAGGTGCCTGAAGCTGCACATTCACCACAGCTATACAAGGAATGTCCTATAAAATTCACATAATATAAAATACCATTGTTTACAAGGAAGAATGATGGGAGGCCTCTGTTTCTGCCAAAAGAACTGGAGGAGGTATTCTGTTTCATGCTTGTTTTCAGCTTGGCAGAAGTGGGAATTTGTACCCAGAGATCATAAACCCCGCACCTCTCTAAATCACTCACATTTATCTTAGTTCTAAATTGTAAAACATCAACTAGACTTGAACTCATGTTTTTGTACCTTGGTCTACTGCATCACCACAGACAAATCCTCATTCTCAACTGCACCAGCACTGACTTCACTGCCTTAGTGCTGATTTAGGAATTCCACCAAGAAGTCTCTCCCCATGCCAGAGGCGTTACCAGTTAGGCGTGAGGCAATACTGGAGCAGGTTACAATCCTGTGATGGCAGAACTGTTTCTAAAGGAAGCAACAGCTCTGATAAAAAACAACTGGCTTGTTTCCATAGAACCTGCCCCCAAGCACTTAGCTCCCAGAGCTGTGAAGCTGAGGCCAGCTCCCTCTGCATCTCACCACCAGTGCAAGCAGCAATGCTGGGAAGTGCACAGAGCTGGAACAAGCAACAATAAGTGGTAGTAACAGTGCGAAGAAATTATTGTGACAGTAACCCAAGTCCTTAATTTCATTTTGAATGGGTGAATATCATTATTTTGCTCTCTCCCAGAATAACATACTACACTGGACTAAGTCAAAAGATCATCACCTTCCCTTCAGGAATGTGGTGGCACTTTTTTATTTACTCTGGAGTGACTCAGAGGAAAAGTCTTATGTAACCTGAATCTGCAAAAGCCTCTGAATTTAGGTATTTTCTAGATATGGTCAGATACATAACCCCATCTGAACTGGCAGGCTCCACTTAGATTAACTAAACCAAACTAACACAGTTCCTGCTTTGACACAAACCTGACCCAAGTCCTGCTACAACACAATGTTACACAGCAAAATTAGGAAATTAAATGCTATCAGGGTAGAAGACTAATCCCAGGGGGAAAGTCTGAATAAAATTAGCACTGTTTAGTTTTGCAGCCACTGTTTTAATTTTATAATTCAGCAGGCTTTTGCTTGCTTGCCACTTCTAGCATAAAGCAGCTCCAGACAATGCAAGACAGCCCCAGCTGGATTATGCCTACAATTCAAGTGTAAATATTACCATGTCAAGCTTGTGGTTTAGATTTCATCAATTATAAAGCAGCTATGTAAACATGGATCTTGATTGCTGAGATGGTCAAATGATGGCAAGATCAAAATGGATCAAACTTCAGTGACAGTGTGAGCCTTTAAAAGTAAATCCCAATGCACTAAACACATCTTCCTTTTAAAAACAGATGGATGATGTCAAGACATTCTTGATTTCTAAACTTAAGGTTTTCTGTACTGTCTTTGTGATCCATGTTTTATATTTTAATTAATTTCTAATGCTAGATGACACTGAGGGATTTAATCTGATTTTTTTTTCCTTGAAGGAGATCATGCAGAGGAGGTATGACATGGTTCATGTCTCCTACATGTGTGTGGCCATAAATTTTGATTCTATTTCACGGTGTTAAAAATGATGGTAATATAATTAAAGATAATTGCAACACAATGAAATACAAAACTTCTCTCCTGTTGCACTGAAGATATGCATCTTGGCAGCTAAATGTAAAATAAAATTTATGTGGTGCCGTTAGTGAGTCTCTGCAGCGTCCCTATATAATTGCTGGAACAGAAGGCTCCCAGAGCAGTGTAATTGGTATCTCTTCTGTTTCCTCTGCAGTATCCTCACATCTGTGCTGTTTATGTAGGCTAGAGACTTGGCTAAAGGTTACTCTGGTGCCTTTTTTATGTGAAATAAGATGAGTGACTTGTTAAGGAAATGATTATCAGGTTATAGTTAAAGGGTTTCCACAGTAAAGAGAAAACTCAAACTAATGTCCAAAGCTCTGCTTTGCTAAGAGATATAAGTGCAGATCTCAAAGTATAAACAAACATTCATTTACACCTTTTCTTTGTGCAGCATGCTGATAGTTTTAAAAAGAGAAACAAAAAAGAAACAGTGCTTAGTACAGGACAGTGAAAAGGCTGCTGCTGCAGGAGCTGGTGAACCTAATGGAGTAACTGTTGTGCTTGACCTACTGACACTGAATATTCCATCAAGTGATAAAGTTCCCAGATCTAATGGTGCTTAATTATGTGACATAAACATATAAGAATCTAAAAACCATGAAACAGCATAGGTTAAGCTATTATTTGATGTGAAATTGCATTTGAACAATGAATTTCCTAAAGTGTCAGAGCCCCAAGGGCACTAATAAGCCCTAATGAACCTCCACAGGCTTCACCTCCGGCCTCCATTTGCCCTGCATGGGCCTGGAGCTCCATTTAAGATCAGCCCCATCAGACTGGGCTGCAGGTGCTGGTCTGTCTCAGCCACAGCATCTCTGGATCCAGGAGCCAATCCAGGGCTTGCTGCTCTGGCTTGACAGAGCCTCAGCACTGTGGACATGCTCAGATCCCAACCCTCATCCATGGATCCCTCATCCATGGATCCCAGCCCTCATCCATGGATCCCTGCTTGCAGAGATCCACAGTTTGCAGTTAGCTTGTAGCTGCCAACTAAATTTGGTCATATCAGACCTTCAACCTCGGCCAGCCTAGAGATAAAACAGGTCCTCAGATGAGGCAGGGATAGGTTGGATTCAAATCTGCACTGGGACTTCACCTAACACATTCCAGCCTAACTGCAGACATCTCACTGGTCAGGAAGCTGGGCTGTGTAGGGATCAGACCAATCAGCAGCTGAGATTGGGGTGTTTCAAACCCCCTACATAAACTAGGTTTGAACAACAAAGCTCGCGGTTTTTGCATGAAGCTCTGAGGTGTGTGTGTCGTTCCTGTCTCAGACCACCCACCCCATGGAATATGCAGCCCCTCACATAATAGATCCCCCCTCCTGGGACCTGCCTCCTCCCCAGGAGGGGGGATCTGACATCTTTCCTGAGTCAGGCACCTTCTCTGGGTCCGACCTGCTCCCCTCAGCAGGGTCAGGGCTTGGCCCTGGGTGACAAATACATCACCCCACCCTGCTAGCTCTGTTATTACGATTGGCTCTCTGCTTGTTTTTCTTAAGGAAATAACCTTCTTCTTGCCAGGTGTGAGTTGGACACAGGCTTCTAATGTGTCTGCTGGAGAGTCTGCAAAGTGCTTCTCAGATTCTCAAATACAGACTCTGAAACACTGCATGGAGTAGTTACCCAAATCAATGAATTGAGTATCATAACTCATGTGGAAAGCCTTAAATTTTTCAGACAAGGTCTAAGAATATGTGGCAGTATTTACATGCAGAGAAAAAAAAAATCATAAGGAAAAGCTTCAAACCTAACTGAATACCCCACAGTGCTCTACTTTTAGGGCTGAGGAAATGTTGATGGTAGGATGCTGTCAGCTGCATCTCAGAGATAGAAACTTCTCAACAAAATGATAATTGCCCCAGTGAAGCTCAGGAGGATCTTGCAGTGAAAAATCAAAAAAAGAAATTACTAGTTCTGTAGTTGCAAATACAGAAATGGAAACAAAGGAGTTATCTTCTACAGAGTTATATGGAAATAAAAGTATAGTTAATTAGGTCTAAAATGAAGGGGGTTTTTTTATCACTTAAGATGGAAAAGACTAGCTTCAGTATTTCAGTCCTCACAGATAAGCTGAACAGCCTACAGAGAGGAAAATAATGGGTTACTCTGCAAATGGGAAGCTCATGGTACACAGGGAGCAGGTAATAATATTTCAATTTGCAGTCCTGGCACAAGACCAGGACTGTGTTAGTTACTGCTGCTAGTGAAAGGAAAGGAAGGCAGTTCCACACTAGAAGTCAGTCTAGAAAGAAGATATCCAAAGCACAGAATAAGATGTCCTTGAGAACTGGTGTTACAGAAATAGTGCTTAGTAATGATACAATATGCTCAGGAAGTTCAGCAAACTTCTGAGAAATCACTGAAAAACAACAAACGGAAAAAGAGCTGATTTTGCTAAGACAAGAAAGCATTTCCACAGACCATCAGTCTAATACAGCCAGGCAAAAGCAAGGCAGTCCTGGAATATATAAAGCAGTGTTTTCAGTAAAAGGCTATGGTAAAAAGAAACATGGAAGGACCTGGAATGCTCAGGGTAGATGTACTTAACTATAATGCAGACATAGAACTCACTAAAGAGAGCATATCTGAAAAACTAGATTGGAACAGGTATGACTACTTTATTTGAGCATAGATACAAGTAAAAAACAAATATGAACTTACATAAATTTTAAGTTCAAAACTTTCTAGCACTCAGGAGTTAAGTCAGTTTTCAAATGTCTGGAGTGGTTATTTAGACTGGGTATTTTACTAATATGGTGCCATTCAAGTTAACAGCTGAATGCAAGTATTTCATCCTGATTGCCCTGGTTGAAAGATGTGTGGCTAATGCATACACAGCATTGCCAAGCCTAGACTGGATAAAGACTCCCTGCTTCAAAATAAATTTAATTTATAAAAATATGGGTGAATACCTTGCAGCTAAGACAATACGAGGATGTTATTTTTAGCTGCTAGATGTGTGCTCAAGAGTAATGCAAATTGATTTATGTTTAGTGCAGAAATTACTTGGCTGTTTTAAATTGTTCTGGAAGACCGAGAACATTACCCTCATCAGGAAGGTTTCTGCACTTGACCAACCTCCTCCAAATAATCAATTGCCTTAGTAATCATACTCCTCCTTGTTAAAAGCATTGGCAGAATGAAAGCCAATATGGTTTTGGTTTTCCTCAGTAACTGGATCTTACTGGAAAGACCCCATGAAAACCATTCTGAAGTCACTCAGCATCTACTGCAAGAAGCATCTCTGAGGAATGTTGAATCAGAAGTGATGTGAGATCATTCTGCTACTGAAATGGAAGGTCCTGCCTTCTTTGTAGAAAAGAAGGATTTTATTTCAGCAGGAAGAGCAATCTGATCTGACTGCACACAATGCCTATTCAACCTTAAAGAGGTGCTAGGAATGTGCTTTTAGGTGGTAGCAAGGGCCCAGGTCACCTTAGTGAGCTTGACATGCCTTAGGAAGGAAATTACCTGCACTATCTTTGATACACTAACGACCTTTTTAGAATATTTTTATAATCTAATAAGTGAATAAACAAAGAGAAGCTTTTATGTCAAAACTATTTTTAAGCCAACACTATGTAGAAGTAATTGAATTTTTCAGGACTATCTCTTTTAAGATGAATTTTTAAAGAACTTCAACCTTATTCTCTTTCATGAGTAGTTGGCTGTGGATGCATATGGTTCAGAGGCCTTGGAAGATAAATGCAAGAAATTTTTAAGACTGGTAAAACACTTGAGGCTGGATGCTGTGAAATCGTGTTTTCTACTTGGAGTCCTAACTGTCGGTTCAACTTCAGATTAGTCACCATTGCCCATGCAAGGCCATATGAAATTTGGAATGGAAAAAGTCTCCTTTCATGAGTGGAAAAAATGTGACTTTTGAGTTTTTGACTGTTGTCTTTGCTCCACACTCATCTCCCCAGGAAGCACAGCCAGTCGTTCCTGTTGTGAGCTCTCTGACACTTTCCCAGTTGGTTGCTTCAGATAAGTTTTTTTTCTTCTAATAACTATTTTCTGTCTGAAATCAATTGCATTTTAGGGAGCAACCTCACTTGTGGTTTAATTGTCAGTAATTGAACAGACCTCTGACAGTCTCAAAACATATTTTTCAAGTTTTCAGGTCCATGATTCTGCCCTTTTTTTTTTTTTTTTGAGGCTAAACTTTTTTTCTCTCCACACAATACATTGGTCATCAGAGAGCCTGTTAAAGGAATAATTGTTTTCAATTTTTTGCTATCTTGCATCTTTCAGCACATTGGGTTATATTTAATTTCCATTTGTAATTCCACTATGTGGGGACAGTAACAGTTTCATGAAAACTGTTCCTGAAAGTAACAGAAATGTGACAAAAGATTACAATACCATAAATGAGCTAAAGGAAACCTGGTCTAGATTACAGGATTTTGTCTTCACCTCATGCTATTTAATGAAAATAATTTATGGATATTTAGTACTGGAGTGCCACATGTCTCTCCACACTTCTTTGAATAAAGAAGATGTAACTTTACAGAAATCAGTATTTGTGACATTAAAACAACTGCAGTGAAAGGAAGCCCACTGAAAGTGAATGCCCAGTATCTTCGAAATCAAAGTATCTCAATCTGCAGATTGAGCCATAATGTCAGAAGTACTGTCATTATCCAGCTTTTCTTGGTAATGCAGTTGTTTACCTACCTGGCAGGACATGGTCACTCCACTGTTTGGAAATCATGGACATGAAAAAACAACTGGCATGAAGAGATTTTGTAGCACAGCTCTAGAAGTCACTTGACAAAACTCGCTAATGAGAATTTCAAATTAAAATAACAGATTAGGAATTAATTAATCTCATTGATTTACATTTTTAGCTTGCTCAGGATACAAATAACATTCCAGAGTGGTCTGCTCAGAAAGCAGGTGCCACCTTGGGTCAAGTTTGTTTCTAGAGTAGCCTCTGAATAGAGAGGAGGCTTTTTTGCTGAAAATGTCTGTATGGGAATCTGGCCGCTAGTGTATTAATGCCAGAGAGCAGGGAAGCAACTCCTGAATTTAATGAAGACTTCAATGCTGTTAGCCCAAGGAAATATTGATTAAAGGAAAGCACCTTTGCTTGTGGAGCCTTATTTTATTTGCCACACATCAGTTACATGCTGTTGGCCTCAGGAAACAGGAATAGTTTTGAATTGTTTTATCAGCCTGTTCTTCTGTGTCCCACCTCTGCACAGGGAAGGTTATCGGAAGGGTGCCTACACTGAAATTTGCCGCAATAAAATTTTTAATACTGAAGTTACATTAGACTGCTCCAATCTCTGTTCATGATAGTTACATAAACAACTGCACAATATTTCTATTACAAAAGCCATTAACTTTTAGGAACTAAGTGCCAATGCCATAAATTGAAAATTCAAGTATTTATTTGTTCAGGATAACACTGAAGAACAAGAAAAAATATCATGTGTTGTAGCAACATCTCTATTATAACCAAAGATTCAGAATATTCCTCATTTCTGTCAAAAAACTCCCATTGTTTTACTTCCTGAAGTCATCCAATCTTTACAAATATTGTATTATTTCAAAGAAGATAGAGCAAACCTGCTGGCTTCCCCTTTGTGGGGAGGTCACAGAGCAACAGACACAGGGAAGAAAGAGCACTATAAACATTTTCCATTTCTAGTTTCCAGATTTCCTCTTTAACTACTAGAAATACTCCTGGAAAGTTTTGCTTATTTGATCTCATTTTTTTTCCTAGAAACAGGTGATTTTTCTGGCTCAAACTGGCAAACAGTATCACCTACATTATTCTCTCCACCTTTAAAAATAAATAGGTATAAAAAAATTCTTTAAGAGAAATGTATACGTTTCTGGAAGTATTATGTTGTAGCTTGTTTTCAAATTATGATTAATGAATTAATAATAATTAAGCACTGAAGCCCTATCTACCCAATTGTTTACTTAAAGACCTTCTACCCTGAGTAGGAGACATCCCCTTGCATTTTGTGCTCCTTGACCTGGGGATGTTACAGGGAGGTGAAGAGTCATGTGTTTGAGAGATGGAAAGGTACAGATAACACGAACAAAGCATCAAACCCTCCCCCCAAACCCTGACTAAACCTGTTTGAGGTTGTTCCTTTTCCTTTTATTGGTTGCCTAGTGTCTAAGCCCACCTGATGGAACCGGTAAGAACCCTAACAACCATATGAACTGTGAAATAACACTGAGCAATAGAAACACACATTACCACCTTTGCAAAATTAATTCAATCAATAAAATAGCTGAATAAAAAAAATATAAAAATAGAAAAAAATATTCATCAAGTACACCCATTTTAATACAAATCTCAAGCTAATTTGGGGATACTTAATTTATCTAAGATAACTCCATAAAATGGAAACAGAGTATTTCTCCAGTGTAAAGAGACCAAAATAGTTTTATAGAACAAATCGTTTGAACAGCAAGAGTAGTTAGAAAATGTGGAAATGGTTCATAGGTATTGTGATTTCTTTCAACAAAAATGTTCTTCAAATACTTGGGTACTAGTACATCCCAAGAAAATGAAATGTGGCTCTGCTCCAAGTGAGGGCTGTGGAAATGGAATCCTGCTATTGCAAACATTTCATTACTAGCTCCTATAGACCAGAGCTCTCATTTCCCAAAAAAACCCCTTTTTTTCTTCTAAATGTCAACCTGCAAATTTACCTTTTAGTACAACAGCCAAACCGATTTTTTCCTTCTCAATCATTATGTTTAAAAATTACAGTTATGAAGGTCAAGTCAGTCCTGAATGGCACCTGTATAATGTGGTCACATCCAATTAATTTGTCTGTAATCCAGCCCTCATTTCCATCTTAATTCCTAATAATTAGTGGCATATCTATCTTCCCTGTAAATTGTCAGATGGGTTTTTCTCCATTTCAGGCAGGGTATAGATCCTTACAGCCTTCTTAGAAATTCAAATTGATTCCTACCTAAATATCTTAGAATCGAGACAGGAATCAACTTTAAAGATTCTTTTTACTCCCACTGAGGGTGCCTTTGCTCCTGCATGCCACAAAAGCCAATCCTGAACCTCAAACAAGATAACCTGAACAACTCCAGCTCACATGGAAAAAGTACCTTTTCATGGTGGCTTCAAAAATGCTCTTTTAAGGAATAGTAGGATAATGGAAAATCAGCATCTTTTTTTTTAAACCTTCCTGAATATTCTCATAAGATAACTTATTAGACTCATAAGATAACTTATTAGAATAGAAATTTGTCTTACTTCTTTTTGTCTGGTCTATTATTTGTTCTGCCTAGAGAAGAAGCATGGCAAATGGAAGCAAACATGGGATTATCATCCACTTTGTTAGCAGGCTTGGAATAAGGCAGAAAAAATATCAGCAGTTTTCCACACCAGTGCAACAAGTACCCTACTTTCCTTTCTGTGAGGTAGAGGAAAAACACCAAAGGAAAGAGATTTTAATAAAGAATTAAAACAGAAAAGCTATTCAAACTTACCTTGCCAGCCTGGTTTACACACGGGTTTGACATTAACTCGTACCAAGACATCTTCTGTTGCATGCTTTTGCCCACAGTCAAAAGCTGTGACCATTATGTCATACTGCTGCTGTTTATCATAGCTCAGTTTCTCAGTGTTCCTGATGTTACCTAGAGGTTCAACACAAGAAAACATTCAGAGATTCATTCTTGGCTAGCATTCACATATTGCAACATTTGTGTCCTGGTTCATCAAGTGGTTTGTGACTTTGAGCTCTTTGAAGCACACATGACATGCAGGATGTTCTGAGGAATAGGAAGGATTTTCTTTCACTCCAGCAGAGAAATAAGAAGCTTGTAGTAAAATATAAGATGGGAATGATATAATGTGGGCATGGTTCTATCAGAAAACATCTGTTTAATAAGATTTTCTGAAGTAAGATGGTAAAAGTAATTAGCAGCTACATCTTGACATGTGTAATGAGTAGGTGCACTCGCCTTTTCCACATTTGCCACAATACATGGCTTTAACAGCCATGTTCCTGAGATCCACTACGGAACCTAAGTATCTTCCTGTTTTCTCTAAAGCAATTACCCTGTTGGTGAGAGACATTTTTAAAATAGGAAAAGCCCTAGAATCGCCTGCTGCATTACAGTGTTTAGTAGTATTTGATAGGGCAGCACAGAGTTATCACATGCAAGATAAAACCCAGCAAAAACAGTTTATCTGCTCAACCTGACACACATATAAAGGTAAAAAATTGCCTGCTTTGGGAGCAGACATCAGAACTTTCAGAAGGAAAGGGAAAGATCTTTCTCTGAATAGTTTCTGGAGGACTGGGAGAGCACTATGCAAAATATATGGGTTTTATATTAACAAGTTTGGCATTTTAATTCTGTCCATTTCCACTGAAATTTACTTTTTTGCAAAAGTTGAAACTTCATCCTGTCTATTAATTTCATGTTTTTGCTTTTGCAGGGTTGTTTGTTTTACCATCTCTTTGAATGAGGATTTTTGTTCTACAATTCAAGGAACAAACTTACTCTGCAGCAGTGCTAGAAGCTATCTGCTTGCAAGCAAGGATCAGCAAAATCCTTGCTTGTTAAGCAGATTTTTAGCACAAAAAATTGTGCTAAATTTAAAATGGACAGCCCCCATATCCTGGAATTTAGTCAGATGCAGTGAACTGATCCCTACAGGTGCTGGCAAAAGTCTCTTTTGTTAGACAGAAAACATTAGGTTTGGTTTGAGCATTTGGGTTTCATTTTCTTTTTTCTTTTCACTTGAGTGAGTGAGAGACAGGAGAAAGCAAACAAATGCAGCTTCTTAAAATAAGTCTTTCACTAAAGCTCCATTAATTTGACAAGTGACGTCTTTTAGCAGGTATCTTTTTGCTTCTCACTCCTTATCTTGTCAGAGCCCACCACTTTGCCTTTTACTACTACTACATTAAAGCCAACGTTAGGAGTTTATTGAAATGGATGCAAAACTTTCCAGGTCGAGCCTGAAGAAAGCCTGCTGTTTGCATTTATCACCACCTTCAGGTTCAAAACCTGTAGTTTAAGTAGATCCTTGCATCTGCAGTTGTAAGTCAGGTCCAATAAACCATTTACTGCTGAGTCTGAGTCTCTCCTGCTCCCTTTGTGAGCAGGACACACAGGAGGACAAGCCCTTTGTTATGGTGAGCTCCTGGACACCCTTTTGTCCCCCCTTCCCTAGGGCCTCTGTGGCTCTGATCATGATAACCCCTGGATCCTCCTCCCTCCCCCAATGGGGTTGGCAGGGAGCCAGGAGAGCCCACCCTGTCCAAAACCTATATAGACCCCTGAAACTTCCTGCTCTTCCTCTTTTGCCCCGCTCTCCATGGACACCACAGAATAAAGAGAGCTGTTCCAACACCCTGGGTAAGAGCCTCTTTTGAATACTTTTCCCTCTCCTGCTATTTCCTCCCCTCACAGCCCCATATCTCTGAGCTGGTCGGATCCTAGAGGGGGCTGCGTGGAGGGGGGGGAAAACTATAGAAATTACAGCCCTTCTCATATTTTAATGTCCTGAAAGAAGAAATGGAATGAGCTGCTAAAGGCTGATTTGGACACAGGGCAGTGTCCTGCAGACTCTGGGTTTTTCTCTCTGGGGTACCTCATGTTGTCAGGCATTTTCAGGCCTGCCATGGACACAGATCTTTCCTCCCCATAAGAACTGCAACAACCACATCAAGTACTTCATTGGGTTTTGAGTTAGTGATTGACAAAGCCATCTAATCACCCATTTTACTATCTTGAGTTGCCTGATTAGTGGCTGCCTAAGAGGATTTAATGAAAAACTGCCACTTTATATACCTAATTACTGACTTTATATCCGGTCAGTTCTTCTGTCCTTTTTGTATGATATTATTTTGTACATGAATCTTTATATTTCCCTATTTGGTTCTTCTTGGTATTATTTTAGTCTGTGATCAGCAAAGATAATTCTGAAGAAACCAAAACTGTCCAAATTTTCATTAGCAGATTGCAAAAATTTGTGTGGCACATTAACTGTCCTACAGGGTTTATAAATCTTACAGCATATTTACATTTCATTAAATCTATCTTTCAAGAACTGTATTTCATTCTGGCCATTTCAGATTTGGACTACAGAGATTCTGACTCTTAGGTGTTATTCTGGAAAGTCATTTGGATGACTTGCAGATGTTAACCAATTGTTTATTGATTTCCTAATATTTTTTTCTCTTACCTCTAATGCTTTATGATTCTTTGGGTTTTTATAATTTAATCAATACAATTAAAAGCAGACACAGAAGGAAAGTACTATAAACAGACTAACTAAAGTTTCAGAGATGATAGTCTGGAAACTTCTGTTTGCATCTCACTCATAGACAAAAAAGTAATTAATAGCATTAAAAAGAAAAAATTTTAATGGAGAAGTAAATTTCTACACAATTCAAAATTAGACCATACATTTTTTTATTCAGTCTTCCTAAATATCTATCTTTTCTTAAAAATACCCAGAGCTATAACCAATTTTCAAACACCAAAAAGCAGATCGGTGACTAGAGCCCTTCCTGAGGACACAGACATTTACACCTCTGTTTCTTCAAGGTCAGTTTTAGGGGTAGATGGATACAGGCATCCCTCTTTTATGGCAGTTCCACCTTACTTTGGAGCAGACATAAGAATGGGGAAAGACTTGACTGATTTAGTATGGCAATTTTCTCCTGAATTCCACAGTTACTAAATCAATTGATCTGCTTGTTCATTTTTAAATGATAAAGGAAAAAAAATCTGTCATTTATTAAATATATAAAAATCAAATGCAGATGCTCAGCTATAAAGTTTGGCTTTACTTTTCTGTCGATATGAAGTGCGTGCAGCTCCTACCACAGCTCTGGGTGCGGTAAAGGGGGCTATTGTGAGGTCATGTCCTGTCTAGGATTTGTAGCCTGATAAATCCTGTATGGACTGGACAGGTTCCTGTCTCATCTTCACACTGAACAGTCTGAACATGCATTTGTGAAGTGCTCCCCAGAGCTGGGTGGCAAATAAGAATCATTGGCATTTTTGAGGTGAGACTAGGTCAGAGATGTGACAGAATTTGTATTTATACCTGAGTTCCCAGATCCTCTGACCATCATCCCTGACAAATAAAGTACAATATATGTGAATAAGAATGGGTTTTGCTGGCATTCCGACAGATCTGTGCATTGTGGTTTAATTCTTCTGTCACCTGAAAAAAGCCTACGCAATATTGCTACAGTAACTGACTTGATTTGGATTCTCTGCTAAGGATAAAATGAGATTAATCTGCAATACTACTTTAAAATATATTATGCCTTATACCTTTAATCACAGTTCTTTGCACAGTAAAGCATAGATTTGTCCTCTGCCTTTACATGATTGTATTTTATGACTTAGAGTTTATTGCCCTCCAAGTTTGGCTCATCATATACAAGACTGAATTTTATTAGTGCTATAGTTTCACAACACAAAGTAATTTTATCCGCAAGAAAATCACACACCAAGAGCCAGAGTTCCCAAACATAACTGGGAAGCTTTATATTACCTCCCCAAAGTGCCTAAGCTATAAGGACATGTAGAAAATACCCCCAAGCTGATGCTGCTTGCTGTGCCCACCCACTCCTGCCTCCCATAGAGTGAGGATGAGGCAGCCTGTGCACCAACATAGCCTGCAGAGCTCTCTCTGCCTCTCTGCAAACTTTCCCCAATGTGTAATACAATTTTTCAAGGCCATCAAAATGCTCCATGCATGGATCTAGGGACAAGAAGTAAGTTTTACCTAACAAGACACTGACCTGCAAAAGCAAAAAGAGCTGATCATATAGCTTCACCTTTTTGCAGACCTACATTTAGGGTTAGTTTAATATGTTGCTCATGAAAAAAGTCCACCGTCTGGGGCAGACAGAGGCATGTTTTCCTCACAATTCACCCCCACCTCCATCTCTTGGAGCCCCCTGAAATATTTAGATTTGATTTTAAGGTATTTGCTTATCCTCTTTCTGAGCAATGAAGCTCAGCATATAGGTGACTGAAAAGCATAAAAAAAATCATAATCTGCAGAAGACACAAGAACCTAGATTTGTATTTCACAATGGCTAAAAATACTCCTGTTAACAAAATCTTAATTAGCACAATATTACCAGACAGTCCCAGGAATCTCATACATCTGTTTTAACCAACCTCTACCAGGAACAAAAATGGATATGTTTCCAAAGAATTTGCACCAGAGAAAGTTTCTACCAGCTGCCTTTGAGAAACATTCTCAGCAGTGAAATATGTTGGAACTAAGCAACAAATTTTTGTCACAAAATACATGTATATCATCTTTTCTAACTTTGTCTCTAATCCCAGTGGGTTTAAGCAATTACCATTATCTTTAAAAATTGCAAATTAGACCGCAATTACTGTTGGTTGTGACAGCACTGTTCTTTTAGTGAACAAATAGATCAAAAATATTAATTGAGCTCATGACCAAGAAACTGCAAGTATTAAAACCTTACAAAAATTATTCACTGCACGCTTTAAAGTCACATTTAAATCAATTATTTTCTCATTGCCATTGCTGAAAAGCAGGTACCAGGCACATGAGGACAAAGATGTAACCAAGGACTCCTGACATTTCCTATGCTTTTGATCATATCTCTGACTGTAAAAAGACATGAGTACTCCTGAGGCAGCTGCTCTGTGTGACAGGAGCTCAAAAGGCACAAGTAATAGAAATGACTTCTCTGCATCACACAAATTGCTGGGTATTCTGTCCCTGATATCTTTCACAAACCCCACAGGGAATTACGAGACAACGTGTGACTTCTCTAAATAACCACCCTTCACACAGGCAAGTCATGTAGAGCCTTGGAAAAAAATGGATTCAGAGACATAGAGAACTTTCTTTTATGACAGCATGGGAAATCTCACAGTTAGGAAAAAATCCATGGAGAGGAAAATCTTCTAGGGAATTGCTTCAAAATATGTCCTTCCAAATGCCCACTTGCTGTAAAAAATCCTTTGTGCAGTTCTCTAGATTCTCAAGAATCCTTAGGGTTACTGTGTCAGCTGCCCTCATTTACTCAAACACAAACATATTCCTCATGATTGCACTTCCCATACCATACACTTGCTTCCCAGTGTGTGATAATGAGATGGATTTTCCCCCAAAGTAATTAAAAATTATTGATGTAACAGGCTATTGTCTTCTGATGCTCATCTGTGCATTGTGCAAGAACTGAACAAGGTAAAGTTTTTATAAAACATCCCAACATGAAAATGACTGCTCAGAGAAAACAGTAGCTCCATGCATGCTTTCAATTTACAATTTGGCCAAAAATCAGGTTTGATTTCCAAACTGTATTCTCCTCCTACAAACATGGATTAACTGCTTCTGCTAGGAGAGATAAATCAGAGCATTGCTGGGTATGCACACAGGGTGTTTCTTCAGGGGAAACTATTTTGTATCATCTGAAGGAAGCAGAGAAAGGGAGCAAGGGCCTTCCACATGCTTTTCGTGCAGCGCAATCACCATTTCCAAATTCAATTCCATGTTCTTTGCTGATCCAGGAAGCTGACATACAAGGCGATCGAGATCAAAAACTGCTGCATATGGAAAACTTAATATGGTTTATTATTTTCACTAAAACACAAAATATCTACCTCAGAAAAACAACTAAAACAAACCAACAAAAACTTAAGAAATGGTACTTCTTCTCCAAAGTACATTTTCTGCCATGCTGCAGAGTAATGGGTCCACTTCAGGAAGCACCACAAATGGGCAGGTCTGTGGATCCGTGACCCTAAAAGTTTTAACAATCAATAAACATGCAGAATATTGCCATATTCAGGTTCTGCTTCAGGAAGTTCAGGGGAATGGGACTAGCTGTAATCCAGTAAATAAACCCTGCACTGGGGAATACAAGCTGCCTTGGGGAATGCCATCACTTGGATGGGAAACAGGATCTGAGACATTTAGGAGAATGAAACAAGTGACCAAGAATCAAATTGCTCACCTAAATCTGGTGGTTTAATTTCCACGGGAGATTACTGCATCACTTTCTGCCCCAGTGTTACACAAAAGGGATGGAATATCTCAGTGTGAGGGTTCCTCCATTCTCAGAGATGAGAACAGGATTTCTTGCTGGAGTTCCCTCTCCAGCCAGGTGATCAGCTCATGCCCCCAAGCACTGCCACCCCTGCAGACAGCCCTGCTGTGGCAGTACTCACCATTCCTGTCGATGGCAAAGGGAACATCTGTGGTGACAATCTCGTAGTTGCAGATTTGGCTGTACTGGGGGGAGCAATCCTCGTCTGTGGCTTCCACCTGCAGAATGCTGTCATAGATCTTCCCCTCTGTCACTGAGGCCTTGTATATGCTCTCCTTGAATGCTGGGGAGAACTCATTGACATCCTTTACCTGGATGTGGACTACTGCCCTAAAACAGGCACAGAAAATATCAAAGAGGAAAGTTAATTTATTGTGACACCTCACTAAAAGTTTATTTTCAAAACGCTCAAAAAGACTAACAAAACATATCTAGAAAATTATGTAAGCCCCTATTAAAATGAGATATTAGAATTTTCATTTTTCATTTGCCCAGTTTAGTATCTTAATGTGACACTAGGTAAAAGTCCATTGCCGTGGCTTGGAGAGTGTTTCAATAAGTTCCCTATTAAATCTGCCTCAAAAATGAACCCCAGCAGAAAGCCAGTGATATCATTACATGGTAAAATAAGCAAAGACTGTCCTAAGTTAACTGTATGATGCCTTTATCCCCAATCGTCTGCTCTGTTTATATTGAATAATAAGTTCTACACCTTTAAAACTTGTTCCAGGAGTGAAAGAGAAGGGGGAAGAAGCTCGGAGTTTGTTTTCAAGAACTGCACTCCCTCCTCCACATTCCTGCTCCTAGACTGTGTCGTCTGCAGATAGACAGACAGCGAGAGAGAGCTCTCCTTTTTTTTCTTTTCCTAGTTAGTTTTAGCTAGCTGAGGCGAAGAAGCTCCCTGGACTGTAGTTTTTTTCCCTTTCTCTAGACTGCTCTGGACTAAACACCCAGAAGAGCAGCACCTGTAGCCCAGCGGGCCGGGCCTGGACCGCAGCATTTCCAGCGCCGGAAGGACCGATCAGAGACTGAGCCCAGCTGCAACCCGGGAGATTTTTCCTAAGTTTGTCTCTCTCTTAGAGTAGCGAGAAGTTTTATTGTTTAATATTGTTTAAAATTGCTTGTTTAATAAACAGGTTTTTTCCACTTTCCTCCAAAGAAGTATCCTTCCCGAACTAGTTGGGGGGGGGAGGGGCCAATTGAGTCTGCTTTCCTAAAAGAAAACCCTTTTAGGGTTCTTTCCCCAAATTTGACCTAAACCAAGACAAATACCAAAAAAATCACAGTAGTCTTCCATATCCACTACCTAAAAACGGTCAGTTTACAAACATTATTCCATATTGAGTAAGGCCCTCACCTTCTGCTGATGATAATTATCTAATCCTTCAAGTAGTTACAACACTGCACATATAGTCCACCAAGGCATTTGATATTTAGTGAGTAAACCCTAAAGGCCTTGCTTTGGAACACTTTGCTTTCTGGTGTGATAGGCAGGGTGACAGAGGGACACAAAAGGGATGTTCTGGAGCAGAGCTCCAATAAAGGCTGGGACCTCAGGCAGCGTGGCTGAGCATGTGCTACCAGACAAAATCTGGTGGCAGTGGGCCAGACTTCATTTAGTTAAGATTAGACCAAAATTTTCCACAACTGGATTTCTAGCAGATTGTTACTGATGTGAGAGGGGGAAATATAATAAAATTTGATATTGTGAAGCAAAACCTGTTTCTGTGATTTGATGGTTATCTGCCATTACAGGCTTCCTCTTAACTCTGTATTCTTTTTAAATATCCTGAAAACTTCAGCATGCATTACAGACCTAATTAAATTTTTAACTGTCATATGTGCTGGATGAGCAAAAGGAGGAATGATTACAATAAATCATTTATTATAATGGCTCTCAGCAAAATGAACTATTTGTACAGCACTTATACATCTATGTGAGTTAAATTAATCTTTAATGACAAATGGTCTGGAGCTTAGTTTCATTAATTCAAAGGGAAAAAAAGACACTGTGCCACCTAAGCTTATTCAGGGAATTGGTTCCACAGTAAAAAGTACCACCTACAGACCTTCAATACACTCCTCTTCAGAGAACTTCACTTTCTCTGAGACTTGGTGGACAAAAGCTGAGGTCAAAAGCACTGTTCAAATGTGACACTGCTCAGCTTATGATATAGATATGCTAAAACAGGGGGATGATTCCTCTTTTCTTACCATTTGAAATAACATGAACAGAGAAAAAACCTATTTAAAAATTGCAACTATCAATTGAAAGCCAGTTTCTATGACCTGGATGTATTCAACATGAAAACACGAATGGAAAATATAAACCAAAACTGAAATTCATTTATCTGCATGAACAGGGATCCTGTCCAAAGCTTTACCTGAAGCAAACAAAAAGGAATATGTTTTCTAATAGGAAAAAGGAATGAAAAAAATGGTGGAATATTGCAACTATGATCTATCTTTGTTTTAGTTGCTTTCTATCTGAAATAACATAGACTGTGGAGCAAATGTATGCCAAAGCATAAAAAAATTTCTTCTCATTTCACTCACTTGTGAGATTTCTTCCAGTTTGTTCCACCTGGTCCTGATCCACAGTCATAGGCCTGGATGATGAATGTGTATTCCTTCTGCAGCTCACAGTCAATGGGACTCTTTGCTCGAAGCTGACCTTCTCCAGATGTCTTGTTCAGCACAACAGCCTCAAAGGGCATTTCTTGCCCATGGATTTTAAAAGCACAAATTTCACCTGTGAAGAACAGCACAAACCAATCATAACTGGGGGGGACGGGGGCGGGGGGGGGGGGGGGTCCTAAGTCTTATGCACTGGACAGACACCTGCAAAGTTAATTTGTATTTCACCTGCTTTTCCAGAGGAGGGAAATACAGACTCGGGCACCAGGTCATTGTGTTTCCAAAAGAGCCCTTAGGTAGGTGCTGTGCAGTGAGATGTGCTGAGTGCAGCTCCTCCCTCTTCCTCTGTCAGTACTAAATGGTTTCTGAAAGCCCCAGAAGCTATTCCATATGGTGCCAACAGCAACGGTGAGCTAAATTATATTTGAGCTAAATTAAGAGACTGTATTTATTTAAAGGAAATAGCAAAAAGAAAAATAGATAATACTTCAGAGTTGGTTCTTTTAAAAATGTTTCACTCATTGAGCCACTTGAGCTGCCAGGTGGTAGCAGATGTGCAGTTTAGATTCCCAACAGTGGAAAAACTAATGGTACATCCTGCTTTATTTACAGACATACATCATCTTTGGATCAGAAGCAGTTGAAGGCACACAGACAAGTGTCACTTTTAGACATCTCAGCTACCCACACAGATTCTCACTCTCATGAATGAGTGCCTTCTTGACAGCAGCTCAGTCTGACTCCAAAATGTTTCCTAATACAGTAGATCCATAGCATTTCTCAGAGGAGTACTAGAGAACAGGAGAGATGATATAGCAAGGACTAAAAAAATTGATTTTGTCACAAAAGACAGCATAAAAGATCTTGTGAGATTATGAAACTGGAAAGGGAAAAAAGACCCAATTTCTGGTGTTCCTTTTTTTATCCTTCATAATGATAGCAAGGATATGCACACAGAGTTTATTTTATTTTTAGTTCAGTCTCTATATGCTGCTCCTGTGCAAGGTACTAAAGAATCCAACTTTAAAAATGAAATATTTATATAAAGATCAATATGACTTAAATATTTTCATGACACATTAAACACATGCTTTTTTATGAGCAAGTCAGTCTCAGGATGTGCATTATAGAATCAAAGCCATCCCCTACTCACATAATCCTTTTCCATTTACTTCCAGTTTATAGTTGCAGCCTTTTTAAAATTTCTTTGCCAATCATATCTGAGCCAAGTGCCGAACTCTACATTAACTCGGAATCTATGACCTCTTATTCAGGCCTGGTTCCTGTTTCTCTATTACAATATATTGTTTATTTTTGCAAAAGAGAACAGACAGTGACTTTGAAAAAGTGCTGAAGTTCATAATTCCTATTATGTGTGAAAAATAAAAAATGGCAAGGGTGTGTGTGCAGGGAGGGTGGGGGATTAGGTACGGAGGTATAAACACAGGATTTTTAGAATATTTCCTCAACTATCATCACACAGGTTTCCCTTTATGACCATAAGAGCTGAAGCTTTGCTCAGCTACATCCGCTGACATTTAGGTAGATGAATCCCACACTTAATAATTGCAATTCAATCCTGTGAATACCTTTAAAGGATCACTACACAGTTTTGGTAATTATGAGGCACTGAAAACATATATTAAGCATTGCTTAGACATTTTCCTGCTGCCCCCTCTCCCTCCAGGGGTGTGAAAGGGCTGTGGAGTTTCCCAGAACAAAGCTGTGCTCTTGTCCAAGCTCTCTGCTGTTCACCCTTTGTGAACTCAAATATTTGGGCTACAGAAGAAGAAATAGACTTTACCCTGAGAATCAGATTTTCAACAGGACTAACATCTTGCACATCCATCAAAGCAGGCTGCACAGCGATAATGAAATGTGCACAGGGGTCAAAGCACAACATGAAGAGAAGGCATAAGGGAAGCAGCCTGTTCAGGCACTGATCACTGAGTTTGTATCCCACTGCTGTCACATACAACCTTTGAAAAAAATGATCTGCATTTCCTTGTAACTTCAAAACAACACATTTATCTAAAATGATATTGTGGATTTCAGTTTTATTTTAATTGAAAACAAAATAAATCAGTACAAACATGGGAAATCTAATGGCAAGTACTGTTTGTTGTGTTCTATAAACACTGGCCTTCATAGTTTCTTAATAAAGTTTTCCTCAGATGCACAATCCATCAACAGAAATCCTAACTTCAGTGGTTTGTGTTCATTAGTTTATTGATCCACTGTTTGATTGCAGACAAGACAGCATTAGCAGATGTCCAAGCTACAGTTCTTGAAAAACAGAAATAGCTCCAGGCAGACAAAAGTTCTCTCAGCCTTAATCTAAATATTTATCATTTTTCTTTCTCCAAAGGCAGAGCCCTAATGCAAAGCACTCATAGAAGCAGCATATGTTCCAATTAGTTCTCATAAAATATTTTAGAAGTCTCTATATCCCGCTCTTATGCAAAATACTCCAGTTTTAAATACAATTCTAATTTTGCCTCCATAGTCCCATTTGCCAAAGATAAAATAAAGACAGCTGCCTGCATATGATGAGATATTTGTAAACACACTGCAAAAAACCTACATACTTCCAGAATGTGGCTACAGAAACCTGCTTATTTGAAAATAAATGGAAATGTTAAAAATTGGGTAAGATTTTTTTCAAAAGAAGGGCTCTACTGCCGTTTCCAAAGACATGAACTAACACGGTAAAAAAATTTAAATGTATAGGATCATGACTTTTTAAAAAGGTGTCTTAATGGCTGTATTGCAAATGGGAATGATAACAGAGTTGTAAGAGCTGTAACAAAGCAGAAAATTAAGTAAGGTCCACTGCCAGACACACAGACATTGACAGATACATAGAAATACTCTTATTAAGCATTACAAATAGTGTCTTTAAAATGTAACAGATACTATTTCTCATTATTAAATAGAGCTATAGGACTTTATTTCAACCCAGATGAGCTAACCCCAGACTGCTGGAGATCATGCAGGTACAGAAGCTGAGCTGGGTAGCACTGCAGACCTTTTGGCCTTGGTACAGTGAAACCCAAGGGAGAGATAAACTCAAGGCAAGAACAGAAGTGAAGACATCATGTCTGGTCACTCTGACCCTCTGACACTGACCGCTCTGGCGAGGGGAGATGCAAAAGGGACTTTATGGCAAAAGAGATAACAAAGGACATTTCGAGCATAAGAAGAATAATCAGAAGATTGTGTTTCTAAAGGGGACTGGGACAAAGGGGTCAAAGTGGAAAATTTTGTATGAATGTAGCAACCTATAAATATTGGTAAACTGTGTAATAAATGGCTTTGCTTTGCTGGCATAAGCAGAGTCCGTGTCAATCAATCCTTGCACCAGATCTACATGATGCCAATGGGAACTGCTCCAAGCTTATGTTACTTACTGGGATCTTAGGTAAGTATGGGTTTGTAAATCACTAGAGGAAAAGGAAGCAGGGTTTCTCTCCTACTCAGACTCACCACTGAAGCTGCAGGACCTTTGCACCACCTTCTTCCTTCTCCTTTCCAAGGCTGAAATAATGAGAGTGCAAACTGGGACATTGTTTTTCTCCCAACAGACAACCCAGAAAAATTCTGTGCTTTGTTCTTCATTTCATTTGAATGGGTTTGTGAGCAGGTGGATATAGGATTTTGTGATCATAGAAATGGTGGTAGCACTGAATTGCTAAAAAAAGGATAAGCTGGTGACACCATGTAAAGGTAGAAGCACATTGATTAAATCCTATAGCAATTGCCAAGAGGGAAAGTATCTCTTCTCCCAGGCCAGGAGGCACACTCTGAGGGCTTCCAGTTGCTTCCTGTAAAACCTTCTGGTTACAGGGCTGAACTCTGCTGAGAGTTTCACTTTAATACATGTTTTAACTAAACTCTGGACATGTTTTTTCTTCAAATCATTCAGAATATCATAAGCCATAAGCAACTATTAATTTTGAAGTTTACATTCTTTTGAGTTTTAAAGCCTTGGTAGATCCATATGTTACTACTCCGGGGGTAATAAGGGTAATTATTTACTCTGTAAAAATTATGATAGCCTGAAAAAAAGCTACTGATGGTTCATAATACTGAAACATAACCAACAAATTTATCCACTGTTTGGAAATTGATAAAGACAATGTTTCACATTCAATCACATTTACATGCAAGATTTAGTGATTTTATGCCTTAATCAATAAAATTGCATTAGAAATTACTGTCTCTTATATGAAACACCAGATTCATGCTTCTTGCAGTAAAATAATAATCCCCAATATTACTCCTTTAATAACTACATAGCCTCATTCACTTGAAATCAATTTCAGAAGTAATTAAAAAACACTAAGGATTATCTGGCCTTTCACAAATCCCTTCGGTACTTCCTGAGCCTTCACTACACCAAGAATACTAAAGACTTCAGATGGAGAGCTGGGATCTCTGACATTCCATTGTTGGCATCAATCGTTAAAAAAGGCACCAGCTGTATGTGAATCAAGAATCAGCAAATGCTGTTTCACTGGGCTGGCTGAGGTTAGTGGGCCACCATGAGCCTGCAGTGCTCCAGGCTAGGGCACAGCAGCTGGCAATGCCTGACAGAACAGGACCTGTGGGTGCTGGTCAACAGCGGCTGTACATGAGCCAGGTGTGCCCAGGTGGCCCAAAAGGCCAATGGCACCTGGCCTGGACCAGTGTGGCCAGCAGGACCAGTGACTGTCCCCCTGTACTCAGTAGTGGGGAGGCCACACACCAAATCCCATGCCCGCGGTTCTGGGTCCCTCACTGCATGAAAGACCCTGAGGGGCTGAAGTGAGTCTAGAGAGGGGAACAGAGCTGGGGAAGGAGCAGCTGAGGGAGCTGGAGGGGGGCTCAGTCTGCAGAAATGGAGGCTCAGGGAAGACCTCATTGCTCTCTGAGAGGAGGCTCTCATGGGATAGGAGTCTCTTCTCCAAGGTAATGACTGTGAGTAAATGGCCTCAAGTTGCACCACGGGAGGTTTAGATTGGATGTTAGGAAAAATGTTTCCACCAGAAGTGTGGGTCAGGCACTGGCACAGGGTGCCCAGGGTAGCAGTGGCATCACCATCCCTGGAGGGATTCAAAAGACATGTAAATGTGGCAGTCACAGACATGTGTTAGTGGTGGGCTTGGAACTGCTGGGTTATTGGTGGACTCAGTAATTTTACAGGTCTTTCCAACCTCAGTGACAGTTGCATGTTTAGGCAAACTCGTGATTCCTTACAGAATGGAGATCACACTGCTGTGTTGAGGACACATCTGGATGTGTGACTACACACATGGATTTGTTCCCAAAACCATCTGTTAACTTCAACTATGTTTTAAACAGATTAATTGTTTCCCTCAAGTGCTATGAAATGATGCAGCTTCACAATACAGAGATACTACAGAAAAAGCATAGGGGTGACAAAGAGGTCACATCTCACTAAACAGCAAAGAGAGCACAAAAGTGTTCTAAAAGCTCAACAAGAAGAAAAGCTTCAATTCTACTTGTACGTTTTAGGTAGCAGTAAATCAAATGTGGAGCTCAAATCTCTGGGAAACCAGGCTTCATTAGTTTGCTGCTGACAAAATTACTCATTTACATTCATATCCTGTTCTAATTTTATTAGTCTCTAGACTTTTATTACACTTCCAACATGCAAATCAACATGCATTTCTCCAACATGCAAATCAACACAGATAATCCTTAATTTAAAAATAAGGTTGCAGTTTTATACTTCCTGAGGTAAGCACAGAGACCCTGGAAGATCCCAAAGTGCCTAAGATTCAAAGTCCCAGGATCACATGGCAAATCCACTCCCACCTTGAAGGAGAAAAAAACCCTGTTCATGACAGATATCTATCAAGTTTTGATGTAAAGAACAGACAAGAATGCCATGATCAAGGTGTTACAGTGACCTCCACATCTTTGCACATGAGTGACAATAACACTGCTGATTCCTTAGGTCTGTCCTTCAAGAACCTAATTCAACCCCATGGATCCATCAAGTCCTAACAGAGGTATCTGATTGCCACCACTAAAGAAGAATCTCCAGGCATTACATGCCACTAGTAGGCTTCCAAGAATTTTATATAAAGTGTGGATTTGCTTGCGGCATGACTTTCCTCTTGTTTTAACTAAAGGTTTTTCAACAAAATTGAAGTAATCTCAGTATGAATCTAATTAGAATCTTTAAGGCTTTACATGCGGATGGAAATCCAAATACAGGCACTCTGTTCTTGGAAAAATTATCACCAAAGATTTCTCCTGGCACTTGGATGGCCACCTGCAAATAAGTATCCACTGGGACACTGCTTAGTTTGTGTTTTCTCAGAAATAAAGTACTGACCCATGACCTGCTGTCAATGTCAGATTTTCCAATAACTTTTTTAAGGGGTTGCTGTTTCTCTGGGTTTTTTTTTATAATCCAGCTTTCCACAATAACAGCTGTATACAAGTTTCTCTGCTGGAATCCTGCAAACACCTCCTGCAGTGCAGAGCTGGTGACCTTTTGAGTGTCTCCATGCCACTGGGAAGGTTTACAGCTTTGACAAGTTTTTCTATCACAGGCTGTTGCTACTGTTTAGATAATTACTGAATGCAGAAGGTTATGTTTTGAAGGAAGAAAGGACAATTGTTTGGGAAAATGAGGCAAAATAATAATTAGAGATGTAAAATATCTGTAAGGATAGGAAAAAAAAATAAGGTAGTAACTACTGTATATGCTTTTCCAGCTCATTTAAGTCAATGCTATTAAACTCACAGTGCAATACTAAATTCCAGGAAGCAATACTGAAATCATGAATAGAGGCAGGCATTCATGCCTTAATACCAAAAATTATTAATTCTTCATATCTGATTTTATGGGCAACACTCTCTGCAAAGAAAGAGCATAAATCCACTGCTACACTTCCTGTTCCGTGAATTTGAAACTGGAAGAGGGGGAAACTGCACTTGCACTTCAAGTAATTCACTGTTGCGATAAGCTCACACCAAATGAACCAGACTGCATCTTTCTGCTGAAGCAGGGATCAGCTGCTCAGATAAAGAGATAGTTCTGTGGGCAGCATAAAAGCAGCAGCATAAAATATATCTGGGTTTCCTCCTGGATCCACAATAAATTTCCATATTCTACAATTTTGTTTACATAAATGTTTCTTAAAAAGTGTGATTTTTCTTGACAAACTGTGATTTTAGTGAGATATCTGACCACATTGCTCTGCTGGAATCCTACACTGCTGAGATGCACAACACATCCCACTCAGGTCTGCACTCCAGCTCAAATGATGGGAAAACTGATAGATGTTTATTTGAAAACTTCAATAAACATTGAAGTAGATTAGAAAAATAATTAACAAGGAGATAAATGTTTGTGCACATAAAGATGTGCTTAATTAATTACTGACTGTACCGTTTGCAAGCACCCTCTATTCTAAAAGCATAGAAATATAAAATATTTCCTTCCTCCCATCAATTAAACCTTTATCAAATCAACACTCTATTGCAAATAATTTGAAACATTTCTTAATCTTTTATTCTTTCTAAAATCTGCCAGATTCAAGAGAAACGAGAAAGGAAGCAAGTGTGATTTAAGAACAGTAGCAAAAAAGTATAGTTCTAATCAACGTGTGGAGCTCCACACCCACTGCATCAATGGAAGGCTTTGTCAACCTCAAGTTTTGTGTTTGGAAGTATCCTGTGGATTCAGGAATCCATCCAGTGCCACACAGCCACACACTCAGCATACAGGAACTGCTGTCCCATTTAGTTACAGTGCTGTAGGGCACAGCATGTTATCTCTAACAGTTGCATGAGCATCATTGAGAAATATTTGCCTTGGCATTTTTTATAATACCACATAATAATAAAAAAATATGAAAAACTAATCCTGCAATAGTGCAGTTAAGCCTGTGCAAAAAGCACATTAATAAAAGGAACTTTATCCTCCAGGAGCCAAGTGAAGCTGTGAATTACACAGCTGGGTCGTTTTCTGCTCTCCTTTTGTACAGGTGTCAATAACAATCACAAACACCCCTGGGTCATTGTCTTCATGCACATTACCTGCATTCTTTGGGCACTGCTTACTCAAAGCTGCAATGTCTGCAGTTGTGGCTGCAGCTTTGCTGCTGCTGCAGCAGATCGAAAAGTACTTTGCTTCAACACTCCTCTTCCAGGAAACACAGAGGCCCAGATAGTCCTACTGCCCTAATTCCACGTTTGTGCCTGCAAGATGGGTCACAAAGCAATTTCTCCTCTAGATTGGTGAGGACTATCACTAAAAATAGGAGATAACTTGCCTTATGAGGCCCTGACCCAAATGATTGTGTATATTTAAGAAATAAAAAAAAGGTGAACCTATTTTTAAAAGAGCAACCTAGAGGTATCTGCATGTAAAATTATAAAGGTTATTACAATGCTTGCAATAATTTCCTGCCACTAAGTATTACTGAGCAGTTAAAGAACAAATGCTAATAAAATATGTGAAAGTAGCTATGATGTATAATGTTCCTAAAATTTTCAAATTAAATAGAGACCTAGAATTAGTAATTTTGTTTAATGAATATATATAGCTTACAGAATTCCTACAGTCCAACAGGTAAACCTAACGCAAATATTTCCTTCAGCAGGATAGGTGTTCCAATATGACCTGCTAGGTTTGGCTCCCTTGTGAGATACACAGAGATAAAAAAGAAAATGAACATCACCATGTCACACTCTGTTACGGTGAGCTCCTGGACACCCTTTTGTCCCCCCTTTCCTAGGGCCTCTGTGGCTCTGATCATGATAACCCCTGGATCCTCCCACCTGCCCCAATGGGGTTGGCAGGGAGCCAGGAGAGCCCACCCTGTCCAAAACCTATATAGACCCCTGAAACTTCCTGCTCTTCCTCTTTTGCCCCGCTCTCCATGGACACCACAGAATAAAGAGAGCTGTTCCAACACCCTGGGTAAGAGCCTCTTTTGAATACTTTTCCCTCTCATGCTATTTCCTCCCCTCACAGCCCCATATCTCTGAGCTAGTCGGATTCATTTGGGGGGCTGCGTGGAGGGGGGGAAAACCATAGAAATAACAATTGGCGCCCCAACGTGTGCTGCCTCTGAGCCCACGAAGAAGCTGGACCCCCTATTTCGGTGGAAGTCAAAAGCTTTTGGGACAGTTAACTGCCCTAGTACTCTAGCTGCCTTTAAAAGCTTTGAGTCACGAGGGACCAGTCGGGGACCTCTGCCTGTGTACCCCAGGAGAGCCGACTGGAGAGGGAACCCCCAGAGAGGGTTTCACAGACGAATCCCGCAGTCACAGGCTTGGTAATTTCTCCGATCGCGGCACCCGGGACCGCGCCTGGCTGGGAGGGGTTACCATAAGTGACTGTGGGGGGCTGCTTGCGGGAGGGGGTGCCAGGGCCCCACTGCAAGTGAGCGGGAACTGGTGGGCTGCGCATACCCACGTTCCAGGGGGAACAGGCACGGGACGAGAGGGCTGAGACCGCCCCTCCCCCTGTGCCCCCCCGCTCGGGTTTTCCATGGAGGAAAATTCGAATAATTCGTGCTGTGTTATTACCTCTGGTGGACACTAGACCAGTGAAACAATTAAAATCATGGGTACTAATGTTTCACTGGAACAGAAGAGTATACTAACACATCTTAGCAATAATTTAAACGATGTATCATTCTCTAACAAGCTTCTCCTGCGTTTTGTGTGCTGGCTAAAGACAGAAATACCAAATTTTACTGTGCAAGACCTGAATTCGCTTGCTTTTTGGAATCAAATTGGACAGATATTAACTTTAAAAGTCGAAAATGGTGAACATAAAGTTTCTAGATTTATTCCGATATTTTTACAAGCACGCAAAAATGTTTTAGAAGCAGAAAAGAGCACGCAAACGCAGACCCACAGTTCTAACACTCCCTTTTCCCCTTCCTGCCCACCCCCTCAATACCCCAGCCCTGAAAACCCCTCACCCACCCCTTATTCCCCTCTGACACCTTGTTTTTCTGAGAAATACAGTCCGAAGTTTGTCTTAAAGAGCAGTGCGGTGTCTCTAGAGCACACGCGGCCAGATCATGGCGGCCGCCATGTGGTTTCACCGGCGCTGGCCGCTCCACCCCCCACTCCCCCTCCCACTCACATTCCTTTGCTTCCCCCGCCCTCCGCCATCCCCTCCGCCCCCACCCCCTCCTCCCTCCCCTCCTCCCTCCCCTCCTCCGACGCCTGCTTATCTCCCATAGCAACTCCTTATCAGTGCCAGCCCCCGTGTTGCCCCGGGAACAGGGGCGGGGCCGGCCCCTGCACTCCTCCGAGCCGCAGCGCCGAGGACGGCAGGGTGGGGGCAGGGGACGGCAGCCCAGCGGCTCACAGCAGGGCGGGGGCAGGGGACGGCAGCCCAGCGTCTCAGAGCCGGGACGGGGACCGAGTCTCCACCGCGGAGCAGACAGCCCGAGAGGAGGGGGGCAAGCTGCCCCTCACCGGGGCGGGGGGGGCGCGGGAGGGACATAAGCCTGCCTCTACCAAAGAATCTATACCATCTGTAGCTCCAGTGGTTTATTTAGGGAGAAGGAATGGTACAAGAACATACCAACCTCTCCCATACAGGGACAAACCAGAAATCTGTAAAGTTCAGAGAGAATTTGGGAGATCGAGTGAGATTTTTAAGGGTATGATGAGGGCAACATTCAATTCAAATGAAATGGTGCCGAAAGATATAACTGATTTGTTTAAATGTTTACTAACATCCTCTGAATATGAGATATGGGAAAATAAGTGGAAATTGGCTTTGGAAACAGTTTTGCAAGAAATACAGCGTACACCCAGTGATGCCACCGACACGGATGGCCAGCCCCTTACAATACACCATTTGTGTGACACAGGAGACATACAATGTCCAGAAAAACAAACCAGACTGTTATCTAGATTGGTTTTAGAAAAAATCTGTACTGCTGCAGAAAAGACGCTGTATCAATTACCAGGCACTGAGGTTGAATGCAGCTATATTAATATCAAACAGTTTCCTTCTGAGAGTTTTTTACAGTTTGGGGATCGTTTGAGAAGGCAAGTTGAAAAAAAGGTGCAACACACCAGTGTGCAAACAGAGTTGATTAAAGAAATGGCCCAGAGGAATGCCAACGAGACCTGTCGTAGGATTCTTCTCAGCCTTCCTCTTGATCCAGCACCTACTCTTGGCCAGATGATCGAGACATGCGCTAAGAGAGCAGAGCTGCTTGATAATCCTGTCAGTCATAGAGCACCAGCAGAATTACAGCCTGTTGCCACTGCTGCATCAAGCCCAAGGAAGCCACCCAGATCATCACAACAGCTGCAACAAATCATCTGCCTGCGTTGCAAGAAACCAGGACACTTTGCCAGAAACTGTCCTCAGAACCAGAACCAGAGACAGATCAACAAACAAAAAAACTAAATGCACAGCGCGTGCCCACTGCTACGCGCAAAGATATAAATATAGTGGGACACAAATGTGACAATGCCTCTCTCTTAACAAATAAGGGGGAGGGTGGATACTATGATGGGGGGAGAGAGAAAAATAAAAATGTGAAATGTATTACTAACAAGGTTTGGCAGCCACTAGGCCGGCCACGTCTAGTGACTGCCAAAGGATTTCATTTCAGAAACACTGATTGGAAAGTCATTGTTGTGGACCTATCAAAAAGCCCTCAGGACCTGCAGGCGTACAATATGGAACTGGACAGTGAGTATTTTGTTATTGGGGACACAGCATACACACCTCCTGAGATTGAAATAGTTCCCATGACTACTAAGGGAAAAATATCCAGCCTTATGCTGTTGGCATGTTGCTTGCACCCTCCATTCTATCTAGAAAAGGGGCAAATTCTGGCACAAGCCATTCCCGTCCCAGTGGAAATCACAGTAGAAGGAAAATCTCCAGAAGTCTACTGGGCGGAAGTAGTAGGAGAGGATAAACCCTCCATGGCACGCAACCTAGCACATGGGTCAGAGCACCTTCAGGTGGAAGGTGTTCTGGACACAGCTGCAGACATCACGGTGATACCCAAAACCATGTGGCCATCACACTGGAAATTGCAACCTGTGGCAGGCAAACTTCAGGGCATAGGAGGAACTACATTGGCAAAAATTTCTAAAAATGTAGTGCAAATTGAGGGACCTGATGGGAAATCAGCAAGTGTTCGCCCGTTTGTGGCAGACTATAAGGCTCCTCTGTGGGGGAGAGACACCAGGTCCCAGTGGGGAGTCCAATTAATCATTCCTAAGACACCCCAGGATTTTCAGGAGTCGCCTCTGTGGAGCACCATGCCCACAAGTTAAAGTGGTTGGATAACACCCCAAAGTGGGTAGCACGGTGGCCTTTGAGTAGAGAAAAACTCGAGGCGCTTGAAAAACTTGTGGAGGAGCAGGTAGCTCAAGGACACCTGCAAGAAACAGACAGCCCTTGGAATTTCCCAGTCTTTGTAATAAAGAAGCCTGGGAAGGACAAATGGAGATTGCTCCACGATCTCAGAGAGATAAACAAAATTGTGGAGGACATGGGACCTCTCCAGCTGGGGATGCCGAGTCCAGCTATGCTTCCCCAGGACTGGAAATTGGCTGTGTTAGATATAAAGGACTGTTTCTTCCAAATTCCATTGCACCCTGAAGTTGTCCTGAGGTTTGCATTCTCAGTTCCTACTGTCAATAGAGAAGCCCCGATGAAACGCTACCACTGGAAAGTTTTGCCCCAAGGTTTAAAATCCAGCCCTTTCATATGCCAACAGTATGTAGCAGCACTACTGTCTCCAGTACGTGCAGAGAGAAAGGATGCCATCATCCTACACTATATGGATGATGTGCTTGTGTGTGCTCCCAATGACTCTATACTCCAATATACACTTGACCTAGTGGTTAAAGTTTTAACCTCTGCTGGATTCCAATTGCAGGAAAACAAAGTTCAAAGAATGCCACCTTGGAGATACCTGGGCCTGGAAATTTCTGCAAGGACTATTGTCCCACAGAAATTGGAGATAAATTGCAACCCCAGAACATTAGCAGACCTCCACTCGTTGTGTGGGTCTTTAAATTGGGTAAGGCCCTGGCTAGGCCTCACAAATGAGGACCTGGAACCTCTTTTCAATTTATTGAAGGGGGAGAGGCAGCTGGCCTCCCCCAGGGAACTGACTCCAGAGGCAAAGACAGCAATCGAAAAGGTACAGAAGGCCTTGTCAGAAAGGCAGGCACACAGGTGTGACCCAAATCTGCCTTTCCAGTTCATTGTTCTAGGAAAGCTCCCACACCTGCATGGGTTGATTTTCCAATGGATCAAGGGGCAGAAGGACCCACTCTTAATCATAGAATGGGTTTTCCTATCGTTCCAAAGATCCAAAACCATCACTAGGCCACAAGAGCTGATAGCAAAGCTGATTCAGAAGGCCAGGGTGAGGTTGTGTGAATTAGCAGGGTGTGACTTTGCATGTATTCACCTTCCAGTCAGGCTTTCTGAGGAGGGAAGGAACTCTCCTGAGAGGCTGACCAAAGGGATGTTTGAGCATTTGCTCCAGAGCAGTGCCAGTCTCTAGCTCTCTCTGGACAGCTATAGGGGACAAATATCAGTCCAAGCCCCGTCTCACAAGTTGTTCAATGAGGAATTCCACCTGATTCCTCAAGAGAAAAGGAGCCGGAGGGCGCTCAGGGCTCTCACAGTGTTCACTGATGCCTCTGGGGCTTCCCACAAGTCAGTGATGACTTGGAGAAATCCACAGACTCAGCATTGGGAAGCTGATGTTGAGCTTGTGGAGGGATCCCCCCAGGTGGCTGAACTGGCTGCAGTGGTGAGAGCTTTTGAGAGGTTTTCCGAGCCGTTCAACTTGGTGACAGACTCTGCCTATGTGGCAGGTATAGTGTCCAGGGTGGAGGAGGCTGTGCTCAGAGAAATAGAAAATGAACATCTCTTCAGGTTACTCTCAAGGCTAATTTATTTAATCTCGCACAGAGAACATCCATTCTTTGTGATGCATGTGAGGTCACACACTGATTTGCCAGGTGAGATTGCAGAGGGGAACCGAAAAGCAGACTCCTTCGCTGCACCAGTTGAAAAGGCAAGACTCCCTGATGTTTTCCAACAGGCAAAGCTGAGTCACGAGCATTACCACCAGAATGTACCAGGTTTGATTCGACAGTTCCAGCTAACACGGAGTCAGGCCCGAGCCATTGTGACCAACTGTCCTAATTGTCAGCTCCAGGCCGTGCCATCCTTAGGCATGGTGGTAAACCCCAGAGGCCTTAGCAGCTGTGAGGTATGGCAGACAGACATCACACACATTCAGAGTTTTGGTCGCCTTGAATGCGTTCATGTAAGCGTGGACACATTCTCAGGTGCAGTGTATGCCTCTGCCCATATAGGACAAAAGGCTGCACATGTCAAACAACACCTAGTACAAGCATTTTCAGTATTGGGGGTGCCAAAAACGATCAAAACAGATAATGGCCCAGCGTATGTATCCAAGGAGTTCCTGGAATTTCTCCAGCAGTGGGGAGTGGAACATAAGACTGGCATTGCCCACTCCCCCACAGGTCAAGCTGTAGTCAAGCGTGCACACCAGACGCTCAAGCAGGTATTGAAAAAACAAAACAGCTCAGCTCCGTGGATGTCTCCACGAGAGAAGCTCTGTAAAGCTATGTTTACTATCAATTTTCTGAATTGTTCATTCGAAAATATGAGTCCACCGGTTGTGCGTCACTTTAACAGTGGCAAGCAGTTCAAATTGTCTCAGCATCCACCGGTCTTGATTAGGGATCCAGAAACTTGGGAAACCAAGGGTCCCTATGAACTTGTAACCTGGGGTCGTGGCTATGCATGTGTAGCTACTCCCTCAGGCCCTCGGTGGATTCCCCAGAAGTGGGTGAAACCTTTTGTCCCCAAGAATCCAGGTCAAACAGAAGGGGACAAGAAGCAAGTATCTGATGCTTCAAAGAGAAGACGCCACCGGATGGGAGAAGAAGAAAGTTCCTAGGCAGGAATTCCTTCCGGCAGAAACAGAAGCTTTAACATGTTCTTAAAATGTTTGTTCTTCCCTTTTAGAGAAAACCTACCTTCCACTCAACCCTGTGATGAACCCCATGCAAGTTGTCATCCAGCAAATGCTGAAGAGAATGTTCAAGGGATGGGGATTCACGGGGTGGTGGACATCTGTAGTTAGATCAATTTTGTTAGTCCTTGTTATTCTGTTCTTTGTAACCCTAGCGTTCGGGATCCTGCGTCACTTGATTTTCAAAGCTATCAAGGACCTCATACCTTCTACCTCAGAGGTCAACCACATAGAGTTGGCTAACCTGAGGAGGCCTGACTACGCCACCAACATGGGGTGGTAGGAAACCCATACTCGGGGTTGAATTGAGCCCAGTGAATTCCTGTAACCTTCTTTAACAAATAAGGGGGAGGTGTTACGGTGAGCTCCTGGACACCCTTTTGTCCCCCCTTCCCTAGGGCCTCTGTGGCTCTGATCATGATAACCCCTGGATCCTCCCCCCTGCCCCAATGGCATTGGCGGGGAGCCAGGAGAGCCCACCCTGTCCAAAACCTATATAGACCCCTGAAACTTCCTGCTCTTTCTCTTTTGCCCCGCTCTCCATGGACACCACAGAATAAAGAGAGCTGTTCCAACACCCTGGGTAAGAGCCTCTTTTGAATACTTTTCCCTCTCATGCTATTTCCTCCCCTCACAGCCCCATATCTCTGAGCTAGTCGGATTCATTCGGGGGGCTGCGTGGAGGGGGGGAAAACCATAGAAATAACAACACTCAGAGTAGAAAATCAGCAGCTGTTTAGTCTGCAGAGGACTCAGCAGACTGACAAAAAAACCTTCCTTTTTAATTAAACTACTTCCTCTAGGGCCTTATATCAAGGCAGACAATTTTTGAGATAAAGTAGCTTGGAAAACGTGGAATTTATTAAATTATTATTTCCCTGAATAATTTTAAAGGCATTCTTTTGGGGCATAGTTAGCTAATTCAAAGCACACAGTGAATGATCAATCAGTTTTTTTGTTTCTTTTGAATCAAAGGCATGAGTTAGCTCTAACTTGAGAGCTGTATTAAGAACTTTGGACTGGATAGCACATAATTCAAACAGCAGACTCAACCATGCAAACCAGAGGACAGCCAAGTACTAGGAGCTAGGGCTGTCCTGCAAAAATAACAAACATAAAATAATTCTAATATTATACCTTTGAATAATTGTGGACTTTGCATGGCATTGGCAGCCTATGAGATGAGTTCAAAGGGAAAGAATGGATCTTTTCAGTGGCTCTTAACCTCTTGATAACACACAGAGTAAAATTCAGAGATGCATTAGGTGTTTTAGGACCCTTTTACGTTTGCCCATGAAAACACACATGAGGGGCAAGGTATTGTGTGAAAAGCTAGAAAAGGGATAAAGTGCTCACACATCCTCAAGTTTTCACTCAGCTATTTACTCTGCTATAGTCTCTTCTCACAGAAGCAGATGAAATAAAAAATTTAGGAACATTAATTTAATCTTGGCATGCAGCCTGGACACAAGGGATTAGTCTGTGCATCCTGCAGTCATGCAGCAAAGTAGAGCACTGAGTTTAATAGTTACAAGAGTACCATATGGTTCCCCCTGAACCATATGGTACTCTTGTACTCTTTTTTTTTCATTCATCTTTACTTCTACTTGCCTGTCTTTAAACAATCTGAAATACTCATGATGTAGAGTTATAATTTGGACTGGATCTCTAGACACAGTAAGTTACTTTGGACACAATTGCTTGTGATACAAAATATCATCTCAAATGAAAAGCAACACAGCCAAAATCTGGCTTTTTATCAGAATGAAAATCACATAGTGAAGATAACAAAATTCATCAAAAGAAAAAGTAAATGCACATCTGCCTAGAAGATCACTTGTACTCTAATTTGTTTGGACACTTAAAATTGCTTCTTCTATTTCTAACAAAATATATTCAGTTCATCCTATTCCTCTGAGCCTCACAGTCTCCTCCTCTTTTGTTCTGTTGAGTTTAATGTTTCCTACTACAACTTTATAAAGAGAAGTTTCGGTGCCTTTTTATACTGTGCTAGTCTTAAGCGTGAGGTTGCTCCCCATCAGCCCAATACTCCAGGTAGACAGCTCCAACCACTGACCAGAGTTCAGGCAGACAGCAAATAAATGTCTGTGTTTTTGTGCAGAACAGGCTTGCAGTGTTGTGTCACTCCCAGGCAGCTCAGGAGAACACGTGTTTTCAGACACAGCAATCAAAGACTCCCCAGCACAGCTTTGGGCAGAGATGCCTTCACCTGCTCAGGCTCAATGTCTGACACATGAGAGGCGTGAGAACCTGAGCTGTGTAAGCTGACTGTCTCAGTACTTCCAGCTGCCTGTGGGGAACCCTTACTTGACATGTTGCTCCTTATTCCCAGTTTTTCATTCTCCTAACAGCAGCACAAATGGTTAAGCAGTGCAAAATCACAGATTTTACTAAGACAGTAACTAATGCCTACCCAGAGTTTTAGTAAGATCCTAGTTTTTCAATGCAGAACTGCCAGCTTGAAGAGATCATGATATATTCCATGATTCAGATGGGACTCCAGCCACCAAAACAATTCCAGAAGCACAGCCCCATGCCACAATATTTATAAGGGCAGGGGGATTGTGCTCCAGTAAATCTCAGATTGATGGCAAACACAGCACTTTCAGGGAATGGTATGGTCAGTAAGAGAATAAAGTAACTTTTCCTATATGGAAACTTAGATTAAGGTTTTTGTACTCTCACTGAAAATAACTATAATGGATATACAAACTACAGCTGTGTTGAGCCTAAAGATACAGGACAGCCATTAACAACTCCATTGTAAAAACAGGAGCTCTGTTCCTTCTAAGATTTTACACTGGGATATCTTATCCATATTAATTATTCAGCAATGCAAAGAGCTTTCCTTCCTAAACTGTAAATTCAAAACCTCACGGAGCTCAGCATGCTGGGGTTTGTGCTTTTTATCATCTAACCCACTGAAATTTATTTATTTGCTATATCTCTTAGATATTATCCTATTTCTTGCCCTCTTGAGCAGGGGCTCCACAGAGGACAGAAATGGTGTTGTTCAGCAGCTTTGAAGATGGTGTTAGCTTTTTTCCCCAACGTGAAATGAAAAACTATTTGAAGCCTTTCATGAAACTGAGCTGTGTCAAAATAGTTTTCAGAGAAAGGTCAGACTCTCAAACCAGTCCTCTCAAAATCCCCTTCAGCACTGCAAAAATGGCAGAAACATCAAAAAATCCACAAAATGCTTCTACTTCAGTACAATTACATTTTTGATAAACCATATTTATGCTAGCTCTACTATAATTATTTAATGACTTCGCTCTTTCTCTTTGACTCCTGCTCCAAGTCTGCTGCCCACTTCTGGCTGTGTTACTCTGAGAGGTGCTTGTAACTTTTAGAGGAAAAAGTCATTCCTTGCTTCTCCACAATGTAGTAGTTTGGAGCTGCCAGTCCTGAAAACATTGAGCACTTGTCACAGACTGCAATGGGGCTGGGACTTCACCATCAGATTTAGTTCCAACTTTGTGTGAATTTGGCCTTTCCAGGATTTCCTAATCACTGGATTTATTGTCCTCAAAGCATGCATGGTCTTGCAAACATTTCAGTGTCTGGGGATATACCAGGGTTGTTGTTCCCTCACTTTTTGCCTCAGATCAGCCTCTAAGTCCCTGCTCTAAGTGCAAAACTGAAGTCCTCAGGGAATGATAAAAACTCTAAAAGGGACTGAATTCAATACAATACAATGTGAAACAAACCATATTATGGATATATATTTCAGTTTCATATCCACATTGAAATATTTGTGGATTCACAACCTATTCCTTAAAATTACTTAATATCTTTCTTTCTTTTGGGATATTTTGCATCTCTAAGAGTTAAGACTGCTGCAGGAGTTTTGGAGGTCTAGGTTTAAGAATAGACATAAGTCTTTGCATAGCAAACTCTTTTAATGTTACAAATGTACAGGATCTTAATGATTATTTGCATTGCTATCAATGACAAAAGGCAACCTCTTCCTGAGTGCTGGTAAACTCCATAACTGTTAAAGTCTAAATTAACATTGGGTAACCAAAGTGCAATAAAACTAAAGGCTGTAGTGCAGAAATGAATACAGATCTCACAGTTAATAGCAGCTGTCACAAATAATATCAAGCACCCTTCTTGCTGAGAGATTATTTTTCTACTTAGTCTGTATTCCATCCCCACTTTCATTCTAGAAAGTGAAGACCAAAGCTTATTTTTTATGCTTTAGGAGCTCTGGCTGAACTTCAGTTACAATTTAATTTTTAAGCTGAAATTAATAGAATGAAGGATGCAATTATTAAAACCAAACATGCAATATAAAACAATAAAAAGTAATACCATGTAAGTTCCACAATAATAAATAATTCCGGCAATTCAGAAAGTGCAAATAAATATCTATGTAGTTTCTGTTTAACTGTTCCTCAACAATGTAAAGAATCAAATTATATTTGTTATGAACAAAACAGCCTGGCTGGGACACTTGGCTTGGGCTAAGTACTGACATTGAAATGTTAATTAGCTAATTGCTCCTGGGAATCACCTACAACCCCACCCACACTAGGACCTGGATGCAAAATAATCCAGTGGAATCATGGGAGGGGGTTTTGGGGATGAAAAACACCCCTAAATGGAAGGCTGGGCACAGTGGAGGGGGCTGGATGGGTGTGCTGGTTGGGGAAACAGGAACCACATCTCTAGTCTGTGTTTGACCTGTCACCATAACCTACAGAGGACCAGACTGAACTGGGCTGTGGGAAGCAGGAACAAAGCAGACACACTTCCTGGTGGTACCAGGAGGGAAGGAGAGGGACAGCTGCTTCTGGACTTCAGCAGCAGGCTCTGCACATCCCCTCACCCTTTGGCTACCAGTGTGCCAGGAGGAAAGGAGAGAGGCCGGTCTGCTGGGACTACAGATACAGACTGCACACCTCTTCACCTCCAGCTACCAGTGTGCCATGGAGACCCCAGGGACAGACTCTGCACGCTGTCTCACCCTGTGGCTACCGGAAAAGCTCAGCTCTAGCCCTGGGAAGCAAGTGCTGTGTCAACACAGGTTTTAGAACAGCCATTTACAGATCTGAATTTTTGGGTGACAAATGTGGTTTTGGAAGGAGGAACTGAGTAACTGCTTGTCAAGGCATTTGCTGAAAACAGCTTCTCTGGTAGCTTTTATTCCATATATTTCTGAATCTTCTAGGAATGATCAATAATGGCAGTCTTATCTGTACTGGCTGAGTTATTTCACTCCAGGTCACCCCTGCTTGCTCTGAGGGCACAAATGCCCGTAAGTTAGCAGCCTTGTTTACTGGAAACCTCATTTCCAGATGTATTGAGTAAATGCTGATCCTCGGGGATTCACTGGAAATTGCAGGTGATTACAAAGCCTAAAGACCAGGCTGTCTGTCATGACGTATTTGAGCTAAGTAACAGAATTGTGTAAGTGTCTTCAAGGGCATATTCTGAACACAGAGGGATCAAACATTTATCAGGGAGAGCCCAAGGAATCTTTATGTTCATTACATACTTAGAACATTTTGTCTCTGTAAGACTGGGTTTATAGATGTAATAGTTAAGAAATTCTTGGGATTTGTTTGCAAACTGAGCACAAAGGAAATAATAAAACAGAGTGACAAACAAAGCACTGCTTTAAGAACTCCTGGAAATGAAATAACACAGGGAATTAGCCATGCTTGTGCCAAGGCTCTTGTCTACAGGGCAGAGCTGCACACCATAAGATGATGGGGGCCATCTCACAAAACCCAGCAAACACCTGGGAACAATTGGGATTCAAGACCAAAAATTGCCCACTTGCACATCTACTTGTTTCCTGGCATGGCTCTCTGGGAAGGGTGGTCTCCTGGGGACCAGAAGGAACCCAAAGAACCGATTTATCAAGGAGATAAATCTCACCTGAGGGTCATTATTCAAACACTCTGAAAAAGCATTAACACCAGTTCTGTGGTTAATGAAAAATAAACAGCCCCAACTGACAAAACCCCAGCAACGACCTTCATCATCCTCCCAGTGTTGCTCCACAATCAGCACATTATGGCTGTCAAAATTACTTATCAGATACAATGACAGCTCACTTGGCAGATTATAACTACTTAAAAAGCCACAATTGCACAGAGATATGCAGCTGAAGAACACGTAAAGAATTATGAATACTACAGGTTTGATAAATTAGATTATAATGAAAGGAAAGTTATTAAAGCACTTTGCATTCTTCATAAGTTGCAATTTTCAAATTACCAAATGTGCCAACTTTTACATCTACAAACCACATTCTGTAGATGGGGTAAAAAAACCTTCCCAGCTATGTCACTGGTACAAGCGTGTGTGATAAATTCTGAAAGGAATACATTTGGCCCATTTCAGGTGGAGCAGCAGCTCCTTCTCTTCTCTGGAATTCAGGGAATTCTCAGAAAAGCGTGTGTAGGTATGTGTGCACTGCAGAGAGCAGGTGGGAAAATACCAATAAAACCCAAACATACGGAAACTTCCTGGCTCAAAGGAGATGAACCCTTGCTATCTGCCCCTGCATATCAGGAAAGGCTGTGACACCAAGGAGTGACTACAACTTTAATCATGTGCCAGGCTTGTTTGGTCTTTTTAAATGGCTTCCTCTGTTTTTCTTTCCATAGTGGAACAAATGTGTGAACCCTGGGGTGCAAAAGCTGCTTACACCATCGCGCTCTGCTCCAGGCAGTCATTTTGGAGATTCCCTTCTCCCTCCTCTTTTTTTTTTCTTTTTTGTTTTTGTGAAGGCTTTACATTCTGGTAGAAGGCAATCAGGTAATCAAACTGTTAAGACTTTTTTCTTGGTTTTAGTGATGAACTAGATCTCTTTCAGTTTATTCATAGCATTGTTCCACTGACTTGAAGAAACTGTTGTCTGTCTTCACAGCTGGAATGGAACAAAATAAGCACAATAATGCCCGGTGACAGCTGCAAATTAGGCATTTTGGTGGGGAATTCCAGAGCATTAATGCCTTTTTCCACTGTGAACAACACACCAACACTTTTTGTTTCAATAGTGCATATCCACTGTACATGTAAAAAACTGTGCAAGAGTCGTGTAAATTCACTGGAGAGCTCAAAAGCATAATTTAAAAGTTATTTTTTACTGCTACCAGTCACCAGTACTGTGGCCCTATAAATCAAGGATACATGGATACATTCACACCCAGAAACCGATTCTATTGGCCATGACAGAGGAATAAACAAGTGTTTTTACACAGTATCCAGGGCATCTGCCCTGAATTACGTTCTCTTAGCCTGCATATGGAAGGAAAATACAGATGTGAAAAGTATATGAAAACACAACCACAGTGGCACTCTGACAGGACCTTTGGAAGGATGTTTGACAGATTGTGCTGTCCAGCAATGAGAGATGCCTTTGCTCTGATCATAAGGAAAAACAAACAAAAAACAATCATAAATTCTTTAGATTATACTAGATTTGAAACAGTAAAAGCACCAATTCAAGATCACAAGAACAAAGTTTCCACAAAACTGATGACAGAACATATAAAACACAGGTAGAGCTAGAAAAATCAATATTCATTATTCCATTCATTCCTTGTTCTCCAGAGTAGAAATTCTGAGGAGGTCACTGCCCACCAGCCAGTCTGTGTTTTGTTAGAGTATCAAAAGTATTTGGTTGCAATGATTCTCACATGTTTGATTTCTTCTACTGAATGGCACCATTGGTAGAATGAGAAACCAGGCTTAAGGTGGAGAATAGTCTGGCAGCAATTATTCGGAGATATTCCCTGTGTTTTCAGCTATGTTCTGTAAAAATATACAGCTTTAAAAATATATCTATTCAACAATTCTGTGAGGCTTTCTGGTTTCTATACTGAAAATGCTACTGATGCTTGACAATGGGAACATATTTCAACTGAATGTTACAGGTTCCTCCCTCTATCTCTTTTAAAATCATTCTATGAGGCATGAAATTGCATCAGAAACAATGGTACTGGATGAGGCAAAACAAGAAACTAAACAATGATGAAAGCAAGCCCTGCAAAGAAACATGGGAGGGGTCTGTGAATGAACAATAAAGTGTTTATCAATGAGATTGCTGCTTCCAGCCAGGGTCAATGAACCTATAGCTCCCAGAACCAAACCCCAGATGACAGAGAAGTCCCTGTCCCCAGAACAGAGGGGTCAGTTGCAGCAGGGGTTGATAGAGAGCAGGGCAGGGGGCAGCAGGAAGGGGTGTCCCTGCCACAAGGTACAGACAGACACAGCATGGCCAGTGGCCAGAAAGATTATTATTCTAATCTAGGATTATTCTTGCAACATAGGAATAAATTATCTGTGGAATTCCACACCAAGACAAGCTTAAGAGGGTCAGACATAGTCAGGTTTGACTCCAGCAAGCTGCTGTAAGAGACTGATAGCAAAGAGAGAGCAGTGACTAAACCAGACTTGTCAAAACCTCGTGGAAATAAAGAAACTTGCAGTTTATGCTGCCAGTCCTACCTCAACTAGGTTAAACACCACGTTTAAGTGCTATTAGACAGACCTGTCTCTTGAAAAGCATTTTTGGTAGAGGAACTAGGGAACAAGACATGGGCGCAGCTTATCTCTGAGCCATCACTTTGTTTAAAGAAAAAAAAGCAGCCAGATATTCAGTAGTCAGAGCCAGCTGTTGGGAAGGATGAAAGTTTGTCAAGAAAGGCTCACAGATATGTATGCTTGGCAGAAAGATTTTTGAATGTAGAACCTGAGAATGAAATAGAGATGGAAGCAAGTTTTGATTGAGAAGAAAAGAATTGCTGACCCAGTCTTACTGAATTACTAAGAAGGCAAAGGGTATGTTAGTTAGAAGGGGTTTTTATGACTTAAAGCAAAGGATAAATTCACCTCAAACAAGATTTTTTTACCAAGCAGAAAGATAGCACAGGCAAACAAGACTGCCAATATTGCAAGTAGGAAAAAGGGCTCAGAGTTTTCCACTGCAAGAAAACTGAAAAACAACTTCTAGCTTAAACTGTAATGTACTAACTTTCAGTAATTGGAGAATAGTAACATGAATATGGTAATTATAGTAGTTATGATAGGCTATAGATGAAAGTAAAGGCATAGACTGGTTTTTATGCATTAAGGTGCTCAGCAAAGAAAAGGTATATAATGCATTGTAACCAAAGTTAAAGGGTCTTCAGGCTTGTCTGGGGCTGGAGCTGACAGCTGTAGGCATGGCTCTGTTGCCCATGACCCTGTACTGCTGTAATATATTGGATGTAATAAACTGCATTTTGAGGAGCCACCTGGAATCCTGCATCCCTCATTACAGCTCTTACAGCCAGCAAAACTATCAGAAATACACCATGGCAGGAGCTTCAGAGTTTATTCTACACCCATCAGGATTTCCTGATTACAGGCACATTTTTAGAGATAGAAGTTCCTATATATACATATGTATTTTCTCTTAACTTTGATAAATTTAGCAACCCCAGGGGTATGTGAGGCACATGGAAAGATCTTGCACATTCTGAATACAAGGTAACCATTTGCCACAACTCCCATCAAGAGGTTACCTGAGGGGCAGATTGCAAGGCTTTGTCGTGAATGAGATACAGGATTTCTGAACAGGCCCTACAGAACGTCAGTATCCCACCCAGAACTCTCTGTCCCCTTGGGTAGCACCACGAGTCTCTTGACATGAGATGCCCAGGACACTCTCAAATGAATTTTATAGACAAAAGTACTGTGCAGCTACTAAAGACATCAGCATCTGGTCTGCCAAATCTGTCAGGTTAGAAACTGTCCAGATAAGAAACACCCAAATTTTACATATTTTACTGCAGAAAAAGAAACTTGTTTTATTTCCTGCAAACTTCAGTATATTCAATTGGAAATTGCTGAGGCACAATAAATATTAGAGCTACATCTCCAGTTTTACAACATCATTATTCACACAATGACTTTTCTTTAAAATACTCTTAAAGAAGTATCTAGGTTGATCATAAAAATCAGTGTTACAGCCATTATATTTGTTAAACAGTTATTTTTGTTGGATGCTTAAATAGCAGTGACAATAGGAGGATTAAAGGTGAAATGAATTATGTTGCTCTGTGAAATGTCTTAGCTTGTTTGAAGAATTCCTTAGGGTCATGTTAGACCCAAAAGCTGAAATACAGTTCAGTGCTTCTTCATTGCATGACATTTTCTAATTCTGACACATTTAAATTTCTTTAAATGACTTTGCATAAAGGAGAGCACTGTGAAAATATCGAACCTCATGCCTTCTGCTGGACACATTCACTCTCACTTTGGAGCAGAACACAGCACTTCTCACGGTGTTTGTGCAATGGCTGCAGATCCAAGACCTAAAAGTCAGAAGCCAGAACTAATCCCCAAGTTCTTACACAGAGCTACCTTTTAAGGGCTCTCATAAAAGGATATGTTGTCCTATGGCAAGTATGGGAGCACATAAATGATTGCTCTTATAATCTTGCAGAGGACAAGGACGACCCAGATGTTATTCTCTCCTCTGGATAAGGGACAATCACAGTGACCTGGCAACATTACTCTCTGTTAGCCAGTGAAGTTTTAATGAGGAGCGTCCTTTCTTCCTTAGAAACAAAACAAAACAAGCACTTCAAATGAGAAAAAAGATCAGAAAATAGTTTAAAAATACAGAGGCAGGAAAACACTAACCATTCTCACTAGACCTACTCAGTCCCAGATTCTCTTTATGATAGATTAAGCAGTCACACATTAATCTGTTGGTGGTTTTTTTGGTAGTTTGTTTGATATGGTGTTTGATTTGTCAGGTCATTCCTCTTTGCTCCAGCAACCTCGTTTTCTGTATCTGTTACTCCTTTGCCTGATGTCAGGCAAAGGATCAAAGGACTGACAACAAGGGAAAAAACTTCAGTGGCTGATCATATGCAGTGTACAGCATCTAATTATTCCATGCAGCTTGCTTAAATTATGCCAAGTCCCTCTCCTGTTGTTTATAACCTTGTGAGGCTTTCTTTCCCCAACATTTTTTGTGGGAGCTTATTTAAAAGCTGTAAATACAAATAACAGGGTGATGTAGTTTAATTGAGGAGTGAGCTGATTGTTCAAAGCCTGACTCGTTCCAGTATTTGATATTCAAACACAGAGTTCAGCTGGAACTGAACAGGAACTATGTCCCCCATGCCAGAAGACTGAATCAGATTGCAGAAGAATTTAGTTGTCTATTCCAAAATGAGTTCTCTGTCAGCATTAACTTAGCAGCTGGACCTCACCATTACTTTTCAATCTCTGTGGGCTGACAACACTGAAAGGTGCTAATAAAGAAGCAAAAATGGCTGAAAATTCACATGGGATATAAAGCAGTCACAGCTCAAAGACTTGGATTACTCATTTTGTCCTTCAATAAATCTAGACTGCTCAGAATAAGAATTCAAGCAGATTATGGCTTTGAAAATAAAAACACCAGTTGGTTTTCTTTCCTAAAAAACCAACCAAACAAAGAAAATGAAAAAGGAAAGGAAATGTGAATGTAGAGTGAAAAAAAATTACAGCATGCATAACACTCACAGTCAAAATCTACTCTGGAGATAAAGATTTTAAATAAAATGATAAATAAATTATATGACACTTTATTTTAGAAAGTATTTCTTTTGCTGTTCCCTTACTCTTCACTTTTATTTTTTTAATAGTTGCCATGGCTTAAAAAATATTTCAAATATTTTTAAATATTTGCTATGAATTTGCATTATGTCCAACAGGCCACCACTGAGTTCACAGGCTGTGTGGGCAGCAATATATCTGCTTTGGACCAGCCTCCCCCTTCTGGGCAACGGAGAACTGCAGACCTGTCCTGGCTTGTAAAATAAGCATGTATTCCATTTGCTATCTGTTGGAATTTAGGCAGTTTTCTTATCTCTTCCAAGAACAATGTCTCCCTCCGGGGAGATATCTTCTGTTAATGGGCCATTGAATGACTCACTGCATGACTGGTAAAGTTCCATCATCCCATTGTGAGATGCTCCGCCCAGAGGGAGGAGCCAAGCATCCCTACCTGCATAAAATCAGCACTTTTTGGGACATCAGGGCAGCCCTTCGCTGGATTCCCAGAGAAGCAACTTCTTCCCTGCTGGATCCCCAGAGGAAGGCCAGGCCCATCTACTCCATCACCAGACCTTCAGAGAAAACTCCACCCTTCTACAGATCCCCGCTTCAGCAGCATTTCATCTGCCACTCCAGGAGGAGCAGCCACCATTTAACTGGACTATTACCAACACCCTGACTCCTCAGGGTGTCAGGTTTCTGACTCTATCAGCAGTTTTATTTGTACTAATTACATTTTTTTAAATTTACTGTTTGTTGTTTTTTTTTTTCCCCTAATAAAGAACTGTTATTCCCATTTCCATATCTTTGCCTGAGAGCCTTTTAATTTTGAAATTGTGGTAATTCGGAGGGAGGGGGTTTACCTTTTTGGGAGGCTCTTGCTTTCCTTCACAGACTCCTGTCTTTTCAAACCAAGACAGATTTTGAAGCCCAATGTGGGGCCCGAGGGCATTGAGAGGGGAAAAAAGGATTAACAGTTCTTAAGTAATTTAATTTTTTGTGTGTGTGTGTGCTGATATAGAAACATCTCTAAGTGTCACCATGTGGTCTAGTTTACCCTGGTTTGGGTGGCATGTGCTCGCAGCTGTATTTCTCCCATTTGCAGGCCCTTATCTAAAATTGGGTCCTATAACTATTGCGAGAATGTCCTTTAATGACTCATGAGAATTGCTTTATAAGAAACTCTGCCAAATGAGCTTTTCATCTCCAAACAGCCACCAAACAAGTCCTAAGGAAGGAATGTCACTAAAAACCTTATTTTTCTGTGACTATACAGAAATTCTTGACTGAATGTAGGTGAATATCTTCCAAGAAAAAAACAAATCACATCTCTAGGAAAGAGCATCCCTCTTAAGGTTTATTTTTAACCAACTTTCAGCTTCCAAACAGTATGGATTTAATGTTGTCTTCAATAGTACCCAAGACAGTATGAAATATATTGAGAGTATTTCTTCAGATAGGACAGAATAATCTTCTTCAAAGAATGATTCAATTTTTTCCTCTAAATACAGTTAAAGTAGCAGTAAATACATCTTATCAGTCCAGCTACTCGGGATTCATTTTTCAGAATACATTTCTGCTTATAGAGATATTTCTTTTCTGGTTCTCTATAGGTTTTCCTAGTGAACAATTTTGAATCCATTTACTCATACCAATTCCCCATAAAAGACTGTCAGCAATATTTTGTAGAAAAAGAAGTAAAATGCAGCATCAATGACTTGACATTAAATGAAGCCACAAGAGAAACAGTGAATTTTACCCAAATCACTGCCACCACAACTGCATTTTAAAGCTGTTGGATATTTGTTATTTCAGAACAAATTTTTTTGTTTTTTGTTTTTTGGGTTTTTTTTTTAAGCAAAAAGTCTTGGTCTCACCTGCTGTGCTATGCAAATTTCTGGTCAGAGAAAACATCTGAGAAAGATACAGTATTTCCTAATGACCAGGCTTCCTTAGATGCCTCTTGGGATGTTAGCTGGAAAGACAGAAACCTGGTCTAGCAGTTGGTTTAACTTTTAAATGCTTCTTGATGTTTAAGATGTATTTAGATAAAATGGGAAATACGGATGGTAAAGAAGTCTTTGTCAAACAGAACCTTTGATGAGAAAAAAAGTACTTTTTCAGATTAGGAGTTGTTTTCACTTGCTGAAACTTTAATTGCATTCTAAACCTCTTTTCCTAATTGTGCAGTTAATTAACTGAGGGGAGAAGGTATTTACAGGTTTAATACATAACACAAAATTTCTGTAATGTCTTCCTTGATATATATATATGGACCATATATTACACACTTAAAGATGCTTTTTAAAAGAAATGACTGTAAAAAGGAAGCAAAATTTCCAAAGAGGAAGTTATGAAAATTAAACATAGGAAGAGAAAAAAGGAAAAGAGAAATAATAATGTATTTTAATTTATTATTTAACTGGATCTTCCACAATGGAAAAAAAAATAAAAGACATGAAATAAGCAGGGCACTAGGGGAAAACTATGCAGAGTTTCAAAATTACAATGTGGAAAAATTAGATTTTTTTTTTTTCTATCACTTTGCAGTTCAGTCTGCAGTGTAATACATGTTTTCAGCTTCAAAGGATTTTCCTTAATGGCAGCATTTAATTTTTTTTTCAGGAAAGACAGATGAGAACTAGGTGGAATGGAAATGTAATGGGAATTCTGCTATGCCAAAATATATATCATTCAATTAGCACACATGGCTGAAACCTCAAATGAAACTGATGAATTGCAATGTCCAATATGCCTTTAAACAATTTAAACAACATCATTATTAATGTAATAATTAATGCTCCTAGGAATTGACAGGCCCTGCTTTTGTTGCCATTAATGCATTCATTTACTTGACAGGCTGTTCTTCAGTACAGGGAGAGTGACTTTGAGGTGTTTTTCATTAGGCAGGAAAAGGTTAAGCAGCAGAAGTATACGGACATTTCAAACCAAATCACGGTGCAGAAAATCAGAGTTCTGGCAAACAACTGGTTTTGCTGATAACTCCATTGTGTCTTGGTGGACAGCATCTGGAGATATATCACTGCATTTTACTAACACTGAAAAATCTTTTCAGTGATTTTTATATGAGATATTTCATAAGACTTCATACTGCCCAAGACCCCATGGGATTTCAAACACAATCACTTGTGCACTCCAGGGACAGAGTCTCTAAAGGCACAGCTCAAACTCTTTCTGCCATGGCAACTCCCACCTGTGAAAGAAGAAATGCAAAAATAAAGTTAGGGATCTTGTTACATTAAACATAGGACCAACAGTTATTTCTCCCATCCACCAACCAGACACCTGGAGTGGCAGCTCTGTGAACAGGAACTCATCTAGAACTGCACAGTTCACACAGGATCTGTGAACACACAGGAACTATTCCATCTCTCCTGGACCCCGAAGACCTGGGCAGGCAAATGGAGGAGAATAAGTCATGACAGCGAAGTAATTTGCTGGGGGATCCAGTTTGATCAAGGGTAAAAAGAGACAGCAAAATAAAAATCCCAATGTGATGCAACTTCCCCAGCCACTTGTGTTTGTGTGGATATAGGCAATATAATATGGCTCCATTCCCACAGGTAAAGTCGGCTTTTTTTCCATGTGAGAACATTAAGTTCAAATGCCAGAAAGAAAGATATTAATTTGTGAATTAACTATTCAACAACAGAATATTCATTGCTTAATATAATCAATTTCTAACTGTTGTACTACTGAAAAAGTAATTTGAAAGTATAGAAATCATCCATGAATTTTAATTAGAGTCTATCAGAGTCTGGGTTTCACCGTTCACCTTTTCTAAACCCACACTAAGTCTCTGCTCTCTAATAGAATATGTTAGAATCCCCTAATTCAGACTCCCACAGACCAGGGGAAAAAAAAAACCCAAAAGCCCGCCACACTGGTGGCTTGGTTCATGGCGGTTTCTGCTGCAGTGATTTGTTATCCTTGAGAACTTCTAGGTGTCTGTGTAATGCCTGAAAACATCTACCTGCTACTCATGGGGAAAGTTTTTTTTTCCAGTAGCTTTACATAATGAATCATATTGGAATATAACTTGTTTTTAAACCCTGACAAATCTGATATATTCCCTCCATGCTGAAAAATATCATCAAGAGGTCATTTGTCTTGAATAAAACTCCATGAGAAGTAAGGGTTATTTTAAATATTGCTGGGGTCTCTGAAAATCAGTGAACAAAAAGAGAGTGCTCAATGCCCAGAAATAGAAGTGTATGGTTGTTGGAGAAGAAATGTTAAGATACAGCCTCCCATTATGGGGAAATACTTTTCATCTGGAATTCATTAGCCCTTGACACACACTTCTGGTCTAATAATTTACATCTCTCTCCAGTTCCTTAAAGTAAAATCTGCAGAAAAAAAGCATGAACATTTTAACTGGCTTTTGTGCTGCTGGCTGAGATTAAATATGAAAAGTTTCATATTTAAATATGAAAAACTTTTTAATGCCAGTAACTTGATAATTTTGGACCAGCAGTGTTTTCCTGCAAATGCCTTTTAAAATTTGCAAATAAAAACTGAAATAATTATTCGAAATTTATGATACATGGATTTAATAAAAACCTCATTAAATACTTACCTGTTTACTACTCCAAAACATATAGTACACAGGCAAATGTCAATTTTTTAGCATAGTAATATTATGCTTTTTTTAAAATACCAGGAAATCATAAAAATTATTCTGAGATGGAGTTCTGAGCTTTTACTTCCTATTTTCTGATTGATAAAAAGAGGCAGATAAGGAACAATCTTTCTCTTCTTTTATTATGCAGTCAGTTAAACGTATAAGTAAAAAACAGCACTGGTAGCAATCTTCCCTTGCCAGTAAGTTTTCCATAATTTAAACAGGCATTCTTTCACTTAATTAAAAGAGAGGATGAAAGAAATCTTTCGAACCAGTCGAAAAGACCTGTAAAACACTCTCACAAACCACTATGAAAAAACAAATGTAAAATTCTCAGTTACATTATTTATTTACCTCTCAAATGTGTTCCATATAAGCAGGATGATCTGACTGAACTACTTTTATTGGTTTTTGCCTTTCCTTCTCTCACATCTAAATCAATATGCAAATGTATTGGCATTTCTTTAATGGGTCTGTATTTCTTGCTCCAGTAAATGTGAGTAGAATGGAAAGCACAGTGAAATTGGTGAAGTCAACCACTAATTTCACCATCTTATTTGTGACAAATAATTGTTAAGAGCCAGAATTCCTCTCTGACATGCCCAGGTGAGGTGGGAAGGCCCTGAAATGACACTGACACACAGCCTCTATTCTCACTACTCACTCTCACCCTGCACTCACCGTGCCTCTTCCTCAGTTGTTCACAGAAAAATACACATGGGAATGTGTACTGAAAGAGATTGCAAGCCGAGACGGGTTAAAAATAATTCTTAAAACCAACGCCAAGACTTCAAGTTTTGATATAACCCTTGGGGGCTTGGAAGAGCCTTTTTAAGGCTGTTTTCACATCCATAACCAACTCACCCAAGCAAAAACAAATACTGGTTGGGCTTTGTTTTTTGTTCTTATACTCATCTGTGTCTGTTTCACAGACAAAGAACTATGACTTAGGTTTGTAATCTCACTGATGTTTCAGAGATTAAGTCTACGCATAACTAAAGGCAGAAAATCATTAGAGCCATGTCTCAGGAGCTAACCTAAACTGACTTTCAGTTCCAGGCCTACACAGAAAAGTTTAGGGGTTTTTGGATGTCTTTTTATTTGAAAGACAAGAAGACAAGTTTCATCATTTTTTTGGTATAAATTGAGATTGGCTGTTGGTGCCTGTGGAACATCACTCCTTTTTTCAGAAGAAAAATTGTGCTTAAATGCACTTCCGCACAAGAGAAAAACTGGGTACTTCAATTAAATAATCACATCATTTTATGAGCCAGGAAATTTAACATCTATCTTCTCCCTTTCTCTTGTTGAAGAGATGGCGAGATTTTTTTCTCCTGCTTTTTCTATAATGGTGGTATAAAGGCAAAGAGAGTATCTTGCAGCTCTTCTCTGGGGAGCAGTCAGATGAGGAGAGCAAGAAACTGTACAGTCAATTACAGTGGGAGAAAAGAAGCTGAAATATAATCCACGAAGGAAAAGCACTACTCAAAGCAGGCCGTTAGTGTAGTTCAAGATGACTTGGATTCACATACATGAAATGAGACTGGCAGATGAAACCTAACTCAGAAAATATTGCTGTTGTCAAACATGAGTCTTTTACTTGAGTGCACCCAGATTAAAGCCCCCCAGCTCCCTTAGCTGCTCCTGACAGGATTTACAATAATGCATCCTTTATGACTCAAGTTATACTGCTTGGCAAAAATTTGTCCTGTTATTCATGTGTAGAACATTAAAAACATTCAAAGAATCAGAGAATAACTAAAAATTAAACAAAGCACGAAATAGTGCAGAAACAAAGCTTTAGCATGTTGTTTGTTGCTATTTTCTAACTGCCCTTAGATTTAAAGCAGCCACAAATTGTAATTCAAGAACTATTTCCTCAGGAACAACAACAGGGGGTGGGTAAAGAGGAAGAGAATAATGCTGTGAGGCACCTTGTGTGCATGGCTACAGTGAGCTGGTGTTAGCTCCAACAGGTCTTTGCCCATCCTGAGCCCTGTGGTTGGAAGTTCTTGTGATGCAGTCTGAGTTCCTCAAGCCAGCTGTGCAGTGCTCCAGCACTTCCCTCTGGCTTTGCAAATGCCAATCAACCCAAAAAAACTGACTCAATGATTTTTATTTTTAGCTTTTTTTTTTTCTTTTTTTGCTATGTGTTTATAGAGACATAGAGTATTTAAGAGAGCAATGGACTCCACAGAAAAGCAATGGCAAGTAGGTGCAAAAATATATCTGCGTGTAATTCGTCTCTCATAGGTAAAAGCAACATTTAATCATAGTGATTCTGCAAGCAAAAGTAGGGTTTGTCTAAAGGCCAAAGAATTATCTGATATACAAAGAAACCAAGGATAATTTCTTGGAAGTATTAAAAAGCTTAATTGGGTTGTGATGATGGAATAAGAAGTCCTTTCAACCACTTTTATAACATCAGCTCCTAGCAACCAGAGTTATTCCAACCTCACACTCCTACCTGCCAAGGCACAGATATGGGACACAATCTGTGATAAAGCTTGTAATATCCAAGCAGGAAATTGCAAAATTATGGGCAATTCACTTCCTCTGTGCAAATAGCCCCATTTCCAGCACCTGCAATTTTGAACTGTAGAATGATAACATGTCAGGTTTGTGCCAATCATGGGTAATTTGGGAACTAAATAAGTAACAGGGGCCCAAAAGGCAAGCATAGGCTAAAAGCTTATAATTTTGATTTAAAATGTTAAGTCACCCAACATTCCCTTAGTGAAAAACTTCAGTAATATTTTGAAGCAGAGATATTAAGATTTTTATAAACATATTATTTCCTGTTGTGTCTTCCTAATGGAAGTCATATTATAATCACTTGGTCTTGTATTGTCTTTCTAACCTTTAGTACTTAGAACCCAATATTAATGTATCAGATGCCCAGTGTGTGACAGAGGGAATCAAGGGTAAGTCTTTGCAACTCAACCAGCAAAATGGAAGTGCACTGATCAGTTTAAAAAGTACTTTATGCCATCCTCATTTTTCACACCAGTTAATTCTGTGACAAATGTCCCAGTTTTGTGACTCAGCTGAAACATAAACTTTAAGGAATTTAGAGATTTTAGAGGAGCTAAGATTTTAGTTAGAGATAAGCCTTACTAGAGTTAATTAAAAGAAATGAGTAGGCCTTGATGAAGTTAAGAGTTAGTAGTTAACTAATAATCGATTGCTTGTTAACACAATGTTTAGTTAGCTGGATTTATAATGAAGAATATAGAAACTGATAAATAGCTTTTAGGAACATAAGACAATTGTGGCCTCCTCAGTTCTGAAACCAACTGAAGACAAGGAATGGGAGTTCTACCAAGAGTTCATTTGTCGTACTTGCATTGAAAAGGTAGAAAGGTCAGAACAAGGAAGAATTCATTTACTTCCTCATTTTGGGACCCCTCCCCATGAAAGGGACCACCGACCCATTTCAAGGGACAAACTACACATGCTGAATAGATTTTGGAGTGATTAGCATACGAAGCGGGGAATGGGATGTACCAAAATTATGAACACGTATTTGTATTTTGGGTATTCAATACTTGTATGGATAAAAAGCCTCTGTAATCACCTGGAAGGTGCGGTGTATATTTGGGAGCTATCCCGCACGCTGCCCGGCGTCGCAGTAAACACACACTTTCTAACTTTAAATTGTTAGAGAGTTTTTGTCCATCACAGTTGGATATTGGTACTAGATCACTATCCATATTTCTTTAATACTTCACACCTTTGACACCCTGACAATACCTACCAACATTTTCCCTTCTGTCTCCTGTATTATCAGGAGAATCTCACAGGCTTTTTTACCCTGCTATTCTTCTGTCCTTGTCCCCTTTCATAACATATCACAAAGCAAAGATACTCATCTTATCTACTTCCCTTATCAGCCTGAGTAACATATGCCATCATGTCCTTTGATGCAAACTGCCTGCTCAGTCTGAGCAGTCTCCATCTTTCCTCCTGCAGGGTAAGGACATATCACTTTTCCTTGCCTCATAAAGGATCCAACCAAAATAATCCACATCCTCTCCATCACTTGCCTGTGCATACATTTCCTGGCTGCTTGGTGGCCCTGATGATTCCATGTGTTGTTTCTTAAAGCCAAAAGTCTTTAAAAAAATTCTTAAAAAAATTCCACCTCACCTACTCCCAGAATTTACTCAAAGTTAACACATCTCTGTCCATTTAAAATGTGGAAGGTTTGGTCTCAAGTCCTCGTGCAATGCACATTTGAGATTCTTCAAGCTTTCAACTCTAAGGACAATTGCAAACAACACATTCACATTTCATAAACTTGTATAATTTCCTGTGTTTGAGATATTACTCCCCTACTATGTTTTTTTAACAGCTGGCCAAAAAAATTCATATAAGAATGTGACTTGGTATTAAAAAATAACAAATATTCTCTGAAATGTTTTGGGGTTTTTTTTGACAATTCATTAAACAACAATAAAATAATTATCAATAACATCAACTATATTTTACACAATGGAAAGAGTGCTGAATATATTAGCACTGTAACACCTAAGAGTTAAATACAAACTGAGTATGTGCTTTTTGGCCTCCAGCTCAGTCTAAGGTATTATTTCATAATATATTGATTGCTGTGTGAGACTAAAGATAAAACAACAGAGGGCAAATTTTCAGCAAATGGACACTTTTAGTTTGGGTGTGGCAGGGCCTGGGTTATGATCAAGAGAGACAATATTTGTGAAGTACCTTAAAAAATTATTTTCAGTTTTGGTGACTCTCTTATGAAATGTATTTTCCCTAATGTTATAAAAGCATGTAGGTGACACTATTTTTATTTCTATGTCATGTCTGAAGGCTGCAAAATCTTCCTGGGTCAACTGACAATTAAACTTTATGTTTCTGAGGCAAGTAGCATGGACATTATGAAGGGACTCAATAATACAGCTGAAATGGCTGTGCATTAAAGGGGCTTGTCACAAGCATGGCACTGTTCCAGCCTTCCAGCTTCATGGCACACAGGGGCTCCAGTGCCTCTAACACATTCTTCAACCTCTCCCTCTCTGGTTACCACCATTGCACCTGTAAATTGAAGTGGATTTGTGTGGGGAAAGCAAGACAATCCAATTCTCAGCCTACTTTGGAGCCAGCCTGGAAAGAGGTGAGGTTCGTGACTCCATAAAAGCAGCCCTTGCTCCTGTGTGAAGCTGCAGGGCTGTGTCAATCCCAGCCTGCCACTGCTTTCCTGACACCGTGGCAGCACCACAAGAGCAGTGCAACATGTCTGGGGGTGCAGGCTCCTGTTCAAAACAGCCTCACCATCCTTCAAGAGACAAATGTGCAGTCTGCACACCAGGTATGCAGTAATGGTAACCCCATCAAGGCACAAAATTTAATGTGAGGATGTCCTATGACTGTGGAGCAGAAAACTGGCCCCTGCTGATTGTGCAGGATGCAAGTGTTCAGGGTAAATGAAACAGAAAAGGCTGCCACAGTCACATGCTGTGCAAGTCAACAGAAAATATGGATGAAGACAAAAAGGAAAAGCTAACAGAAATATAGACCAAAGTTTGGCACATGAGTGTCATCCTACAGTATAGAAAGCAGCTGTTAGACTTTCACCTGGCCTCTCATCCTACTTACTACACAGAACTTTACTCAAATTATGAACCGAATGTGGTTCTCTTAACCCCTTTTTTCAACTTCTTAAAAAAGTGCCTCAAGTTTTCACACAGACTGTACACACAGTGGTTACACTATAAAAATATTTAGGGCTGGCTTAAAGCCAGACTTTTAAGTATCAGTCCTTAAAATATCGACATTGCATGAGAAAAATAAACTAGTTTCAATAAACAAACACACATCACCACCATTCATTATCCAGATGGAATTTATTCAAGAAAGGAAGGATTGATGAACATTCCAATCAATATTCAAGATTTGTGGTGTTTCCTAGGTCACAGAAGGCACTTGAGCTTTCTCTGCAAGGTCACCTTTCTCATTCCCTAAGTGCAGGCAAGAGGACAGCAATGGATATTGTTCCTCTTGACTTCAGGAAAGGTTTTCCATGGTGTAACATCCTCACTGACACACTGAGGAAGTTCAGCCCAGGTAAGTAGACAGCGAGATCTGTTAAAACTTAAGATTGAAGCACCTGACATGCAAATATTTGAAGTGGTCACTTTTAATCTGGGACTCATCCTCCACACACATTTGGCTGACATTTTACATCACTGGGAGGAAATATCTCAACTTCGAAGAGGAATATTAAGGCACCTCACAGGCACTGAGAACTGGGAGAGGACAATCAAATTTTCATGTGTGTTGACAAGACTCACCTCACTATCAAGAGTAGAAATAAAATAATTAAAAGGAAACTGGGGGGGGGGGGGGGGAATAATGCAGAGCTGAAGAAAGGATTCAGCAAAAATATAGATTGCAATGCTCTGCAGCAAGGTGTGATGTGAGTATGTTCATTATTTAAAAACATAATTCTTTGGAAAGGCATTTTAGTTGGAATACAAAACATGCCTTCTTGGACTTGGATTATACCAGGCCGTACTGCAATTTATATCTTATACAAAATATGTGGAACTAGATATTCTGAAATTAAGAAAAAAGTGTGACCACAGAGTGACTCAACATCTCTTAAAACACAAAAATATTTTCCTAAAAAGGCAAAAAGTATTTACTGTTTTAAAGGATGTAGAAGAGGACAAAGGATCTCCATGTTATTAAGAAATTCTATGATGTTTTATATATTTAAATTGTTCTATTACTAGCAGAATCGTTGCTTTCCAGTAGAATTAGACCAACATCTATTCATTCCAAGCCAATAGAAAGAATCTGGTTTTGTCATTTTGCTGGTTTTGTCACGAAAAATAAGAAGGCAATTTTGTCAAATCTTATAGAAAAGTGTATCTGAGGAGAGGTAAAATTGCGTGAAATAGCAAACAATTTTGTGGGGGGGAAAAGCCTCAAAAAAGCATTTTGAGTAGTTTCCCAGAGCTCTGATGAATACCATAATGAAAGAAAATGAAGGTAGACACTAGAGAAAGGAGTTATCAAAAATCCTGATGAAAGCACGTTCTTGTCTCTGTAACTGCTCTCTGAAGAAGGAGAGCATTCATTTTCCAGAAGGAGGGGTATTGGAGATGCTGCTTTGGGGAGAAATTTGGAATGACACTGCAAAACCTTGAGTAAAACAAATGAGATATTAGACTGAGAAACAACAGAGGCTCCTGCTAATGATGGATTTCAAAGCGTTCTGTTCAGCGGTGGTGAACAACTATGTATGGAACAAGATATTGTCTGTAGCAATCTGGCTATTGTCATTCCTGGATCTCTGCAGAGAGGGTTAAATATAGGTTATGTGTTTTTTTCCAAACATGCTGTAGGAAAAACACAGGGCCTGCTTTTACTTTTTTCTATTGAAAATATGCTTAGAAAACATTTTGCAAAAGTATATTTTGAAGATACTACTGTTCTCCTTCTTTCTTTGTTTCATCTTTTCTTTCATCTCTTTATTTAAGTATTTCTGTTAGGTAGGAAACTCATTCTGCTAAATAATTAATACACACCATGAAAAGAACTATAAAAAGATTACACAGGTTTCTACTGTGGTGTTATGAACATTTTAATAATTTCACCACCTTGCTGGTAAGCTATATCACTTCATATAGTATTTGGCAGTATGCAAATATTTTAGGGTGCAGGAAAATCAACTGGCTGCTGGAAACTCCCAGGTTTATTCTCTCTGACCTTTTATTGTGTGCTAGCTCCAGTAAAACAGTGATGCTGATGAATTTTTAATATTCTACCCTACAAGGCACAAAGCCATCAATGAACGCTTTATATGCCATGGGTGTGTACACATGGGCTTGCTCTTTTCCTCTCTTGAAAGCTTGGAAATGGAGGAGAGCCTTCATGTTTTCTGCTATCAACGAGGTGTCTCTTTCTGCCTACCCTTAAACACGAATATGTCTGCTAGGCTGTAAATCTGCAAACTTAGACACTTCTGTAATGCACAGTCAGCATATACAGGGTACCAAACACTCTGTAAATGTGAACCAGCAATTTATTATATTGAAATATCGGCATCTTTCAAAGACATACAGCTTCTCACACACAGGGAGAGCCCCTCCATATTTATATATTCACTTCTGAGCCAGGGAGCTGCAAGGGCCTAGACCACATCCAAAAATGACACTGGCAAATGGGGAGGCAGTAGTAACAAGGCAGCTTTCTCTCATGCTCATAAATAACTTGATAAATGTCCTTCAGTCACTTCCAGAGCATTTTTTTCTTATTGCTTTTGAGAAGAGACACTCAGCTTCAGAAGCAGAAGTAACTAACTCCAGAGTGCTGGTCTGCTTGCTGGATTAGAAGCCCTGCCACATAGTGGGTTCAGCTGTGCCGTTATTACCTGTGCCTGCTTTCCAGTGTAAGGTGAACTTTTATCCAGTCTGATTTGTATAAACACATCAGAATTACTCCCAAGGGAGTTCATTGATGCAGCTCCATGAGATGATTTTCTGGTTTATACCACTGGGACTAGATTTAAATCAAGTGGGAGATTGCTGCTTTTGGCCCATGGGTGGGGCGTGTAAACACACAACTGTAAGAAATATCTGAAAACACACAAAAATCTGCAGGAATGTCACAGGATTTGGTGAAGGGACAGAACTGATTAGCTTTGACTGGAACAGGAAAGAACAGAGTTGAAACTGTTGGAACACAAACTTACAGACTCACAACCTCTCTAATTCATCTTCATTTGGAAGCTTATTTGAGACACTGGTCTCAGGCAGGTGAAGAGAAGATGAAGAATTTTCTCCTCATGTCCTGGGGACAAAGCAGGGCACATGGCCATGTACCTTCCCTTCTCTCTTGGTGCACATCTCCCTGTGGGACTCTCACTTGCTTTATTGTCAGTGCTTTTAAAAAGGATGGCTTGTTGTCTCTTTATTTTTGTCTTTTCCTGACAATTATGCCTCTCCCTTTAGGTAAGAGAAGGAAGTATTGTTTTTTAGCCCGAACCAAACCTCTAGACATAGTTTTCTTGCCTCAATTCACTACTTATAACAAATTACTAGAATTGCTCTTTTGGTCATTCTTGCCCTGGCCAGTTCATGGTAGAAAGGAGAATAAATCCCATGCATTACAATCAGGGTAATAGGCAGAATAAGTAAAGTGCTATCAGATGTACAAATTGATATCAGATAGCATTTTGGCCTCAATTTTCACCAGACTACTTAAAAATCTGCCTAACTTGCTTTTTATTAGATGCGTAGCATTTATATGTCCTGTTATTTTTTTAAATACGTAGGAGTTAAAACCCTGATGATAAAGCAGATTGTGTAAATTCATGTTACCTACAGTATCATTACTGCTTACACAAAGCTCAAATATCTGACTTTTGAAACTGATTCTTGCAGACAAAGGGAAGAGCTGCCAGAGAAATTTTGGATCTAGGACAGCCTACACTAAAAAGTGCCTGACTCTTCTCCTGCAGAAAGTCTTTGCAGTTCCCTTACTGGATGCTTCCAGATCTGCCCAAGAGGGTAATGCCAGATTTCCTCGGATGGGAGCCCTGAGCTGCCCAGCTCTCTGCACACCAGATCCCTTTCCATTCACCTTCTTTAGAGCCCTCACAGTGTGTAAGGTGTCTCTGAGGTGGCTTTTTATTAAGACCAGAATCTTGAAAAGAAATAGCTGTAGGGAAAAAAATCATAAAATGAATTCCCAGTCCTAAGTAGCCAGTCATTATTCTCATCTTCAGGTATCCACATGGAAAAGATGAAGGGGGTGTTTGGTTGCAAGGATCCAAGGAGTTTTACAGTCTGCACATGCAGGAAATTGGGAGAGCATTCCCAGCAGTGTGGCATGTCGTGTTTCATGCTGTTATGGAGATTTTGTTAATGTGATTCTGTGAGAAATGCTGTGCTCCAATGAGACAAGTTAGAACAATCGGAGTTTGCTCAGATTTGCTTTTCAGGCCACATTTCTGAATTCCATGCTGTCCAAGATCTCCACATCCTTGGTAACTTATGGCAGAGGGTAGAAATTATCATGCATCAATACCTCACAGGTTTCCTAACTCCAACTGGGACCTGAAGCATCAGAATGAAAAAAGGAACCTAATATGTGAGGTTTATCTTGTCTGCACCAACAGGTAAAAACATCCTGTTGTAGACCAGCTCACTGCGATCTCTAGTTTGGCTCGGCCAGGAGGAGCATGGCAAAAACAGAGGGATGGGAACGATGAACTTGCCCAAAAATAAAGATCTTAAATAGCAAAATAACAAACACAAAAACTGCACAGTCTGAGGGGCAAGATCCAACGACAGGGGGGCGTGGGGAACATAACAAGATAGAGGGGTATTCTGAGGATGAGGGTCCAATCACCAACGCGAGCTCAGAACATGGCCTTCAATGTGACGGGTTCTGAACAAACTGAGAACAAGGACCAGAAACATGACCTAATATAGAATAGTCCCATTACATCCTATTAACATACTGACTCTCATGACCACACACTTCTCGCCATGACCTGACCAGGTATCTCCCTTTCAGTATCCCACTTGCCATGGTCTCAGGTTGATACCTCCTGTATATGCTACTGAGGCTGAACCACTGCTCATCCCAGCCAGCCACATTCCCACAATATCCTAAAAAAGAAAAGCAGAGGATTTTCAGATCAGTAGACCTGAAGCAGCAATGTCAATCTTTTCCATCAATCTACTTACACTGACGATTTCAATCTAAACTGTAACATTATACAAATAATTTAGGGGTTTTTTTTCCCCACTTTTATCTTGCTCCTTTTATCAATTTATTTTTTTGGTTAGCAGACACTTTTTAGTGTCTGCACATAAGTAGACTTTATAAAATAAATGTTTCACTTTAGTGGATACACACAAATAGACTTTATAAAATAATTGATTCACTTTGGGACTACATCTTAAGGTCACTTCTCTGATAGTTTAAATAATTGAAGAGTTTCAGGGTCTTTGTGAATTGGTCTGTAAAAATCCATTATTTTCTCACTAGTTATAGTGAGGATGTTTAAAAACAATATGAAGCAGTAGCGATGGGATAGTAAAGTCCAGTTTTTGTCCATATAAACATCTAGTAAGAATGAAAAAGTACTTCCAGAGTGGTTTTATTGATTGCTATAGCAACATGTGGTGGAAAAGTTGGTGTATTTATATGCAGGATTATACTGATAATTGTTTAATTTTGCTGAAGATAATTTTCTCTTTGTCTTCTGCTGTGCACATCGTGTTCATCAGCTTTTGCTGCCATTCATCTCTCAGCCTTGGTCACAAGCAGCTCTGGAGACAATATGTGCAATTTGGACATATTTGAGGGTGCCTGAGGTCATTGTTTACCTGTAATTGCTATTCTCTGAAATACATGGTAGCAGCAGGGTCCTTGCACAAACCTCCCGGTCCAAAGCAGTAGTTCCACTATTTTCATCTTGGAGAAGCCGACTGTGTATTTATTCACCCATGGCAGAGTGGTCTCATGCTCTAATAAGCAGCTATCAGCCAGGAGTTGATCCTAGCGACTGCACCTGCTGAGTGTGCTGGATTCACCTCCCACCATCCATGTATAGATTTACCATCAAAGTTAATACAGAGTAATTACTGCCCTCCTGGAACCATTAACTGGGTGTCCCTCAGCACAAAGGCATCACACTCATTGGGGACTCTGCTTCTTAACTTCTGCTCAGATGTTTGGATGTGTCCTTTTCTCTCACTGGAGTGTGTGAGGGGGTCAATTAAACTGTCTGAAGTTGGCTTAATTGGTCCTTTGACACTGATGGAAGCATTTGAATTACTGATAAACTGAGGTGGAACATAAATGTAGCAACACTCAGTAATTTTTTTCATCATCTTGGACATAGCAAATAGTTTTGGTAAGAATGTATTTTTTTGAGTACTTCACTCTGTGTTTCTTAGACATTTAAGAGGAAGAAAGATTCAGAAGTAATTGCAGGATAATTCTAATAGAAAGGGATTTTCATTCTGTATAACTAAAGAATTGGTACAATTTTTCTTAAAGCTTCTTTGTTCTACAATTTTTTCAAAGATTCAATTATTATTTCTTAGCAATTATACAAATATAAATTCACAGAATGCAAGTTACTATTTTAGCCTTCATTAGAAAGAGTAAATAAGAAAACACAACTTAATTCACTAAGCAAGTGTCCTAATCAGTCTACTGATTTTCTGCTCATTTGAGTTTTCTGCTAATTTCAGGGAATTTACATATCTGATACATTTCCTTTAAATATATTTGATTCCCTTCTTCTTGATTTACATGGAAAACCTGCCCTTTTTTTCAGGCCTAATTATAGCATTGCACTATATCCAAGATTTCAAGCCTTAAATTTTTTTACTAAGCTTATAATTTGTACCTAGGGGATTAGTGGTTTGACTTTAAATAGAACATGAGAAAAAGCTGGAAATCATCTTTATACATGTTTGGAAATTGTGTCACTGTTTCTTTGTGTAGAGAAATAGGATAAGATTCTATTTCATTTAAATGTAAAAAAAAAAATTATAAAGGAACAAAATCTGGTACTATTTTCATTCTCTTTTCAAATAAATGACACCTATGAGTTTGTTATAAATGCAAATTTGTCCAGCCAAATTTAAAATGAAAAAATAAAATATTTATTTGCAATCAAATTCTATCTAGCCAGCCACAAGAAAGAACAGAGCCGAGCCCGGGGTCGGCCCTGGGTGTGCAACAAGGAGTCAGCCTCAGCAGAGGTTTTCCTCTATGCCCACACACCTCCATCCTGGCACAAGTGGTTTTTATAGGGAAAATTCCGCCTGAGGCCAAGATTTCGGCAGTCAGACTTTTCTTCCATTCAGAGTGTATAAGTTAATAAGATTTTCTGTTTTGGTGATGAGGGAGAACAATTCAGTGTCCGGAGTTGTTGAATCCCTTGATGAAATGTACGGGAACGCTGCATTCCCATGGATCTGCCCGAGGATTTCCATGAGATCCATCCCGGGTTGTTCACGCGATGATCAGTGCCTGGGGTCCCCGGATCTCTCCAGACACGGCCCATCTCCTGGTTAACCACATCCTTTTACGTGTAAATTGGGTTCTAATACATACCAGGTCTCGCCTCCTAATACAAACATGTATACGCCAACAAATATTCACTATCACATGTATCATATTAGAAATGGCGCGAATTATATCTACTACACACAACAGGATTACTTACATATATGAGGTAAAACTTGAGTAAAACACTTTGATAAGGGTCTGAAAATGTAGCTTTTATGGAAGAAGCTATACCCTTTCAAGATAAATTTTGCAGCTAAGCCTTAAGTTTGTCTCCCCAGCAGTCAGTATCACAACAATAGCAACTTCCAGCTACTGTATCCATTTCAGTCTTCCTGGCCTTAAATACAGCTGTTACTGCCACCCCAGTGGGAAGAATTACATGTATTATCTTTCTAATCCTAATTTGTCACCTTCTGAGTAACCCTGAATGCAGCTGTCATCCTCAGGTTTAGAAATAAATGATATGTTGTGATTGTGTGCAGGAGACCTTCTCTTTCCTGGAGTTTTTGGGTCTTTAAAACTCTTGGAATACAAAAAAAAAAAAAAAGCTTGTGTGTTTATTCTAATAGCTTTTGATAGGTTTTTGTCTGTGTAATTTGTCTTATTCAGGCTTTATTTTATGTACAATGTCTGTCTGAGGAATTTTAGCTTTCAAAGTACAAATCTAGAGTCTTTTCACTCTGTTTTTAACCAAGGGCCACAAATGCTGTGTCCTCCACATAAGTGATAATGTCATTTAGTGTAAAGGTGTATTTGGTCTGTGTGGTGTATTCACCTGCAGAGTACAGGTAGGTGATTGAACACCCCACATAGTCCCAAAGCATGAGCTGAGCATTGCTCCTCTCCTGCTGCCCTTGTTTCCTCTCTGGTTTGGCCTCATGGCCCCTCTTTATTTCACTGCCAGGAGGCCTCTGCCCAACAGAACCATCCACTTTAGAAAGTCAGGGAAAAGCCTCGGAATGGAGAGAGTGCAGAGAACAGCATAGCTGAGTGTGCGGATTGTCACCTCTGGGTTTAACCTGTGCCCAGGCTGGTCCTGCACCATCCCTGAGCAAGATCATGGCCCCTTGCCAACAGAGCACAGTCTACTGCACTTGCAGAAAAATACTGCACAAGGGGGAATCACGTCTAAAACAATGAAATACTATCTAAAGCCATGGTGGATATGAAAGAAGCTGTGTATATAAGCAGATAATTTTTTAGCTTCTATCCTGCTGCTGTCAGAAAAAAAACATCCTTTTTTACCTCTGAGTCCCTGAAGAGCACCTTAATGATAGCTGGGTTGTTCAGAAAATAATCACAGCTTGTTGGTGGTATCACATGGATTAATTTTGTTTTATTTCTTCAGACTCTCCACTGTTCTGCTAACATAGCTTTTACTCATTACCCTATTGAGATTATGGTATCTGAGGTCAGCTGTCAGTACATGCCTTTTCCCCTCTTTCATTCACTCATCTGTCCTGGAACTTCCTGTTTTCTGCTGTGTGAGAATGTTATCTTCCCACTCTGGTTTCAAGTAGGGTCTGTTCAAGTGTGTCAAAGCAAGACGCTGCTATCTCTCAATCGCTGCACTCCAGTGTCTGAACATTCTATGGATTCATAAATAAGGAGTTTACATTCAGAAAGATTTTCTGCTCATCATTTTATGGATATACTTTTGATTTTTGCTCAAGAAAAAAAATTATAAGTCTGTTAGTGAAGACAGCTGACAGATTTTGACATAGTACAGGCATACAAAAGGCTTTATTTGACATTGGGCATTTATAAGAAGATGGACCCAAGCATTTAAAATGGTGTTTGTCTAACTATCTCAGCTCTTAGACCTGGAAAATGCAAGATGTAACTCTTAGACATTTGATGGGATAAAGTTATAGCTCCTCCTTTAATGTTGCACAGGGCTTGCAAAGGTCACAACAACTTTCCTGCATGCCATTATAAGCTGGATGTGGAATTGGATGAGGAATTGGAATGTGACCATATTAAACATTATAGAGAAGGGACTTGACTTTGAACTCTTTGCTGCTGGTAGGAGTCCTGGAAGCAAGAGATTACATCCTGCCTCAGATCAGTGTTTCAGACACACAATTTATTGTTCCCTTTGTTTCTCAGTAAATTAAATCAGGGATTTGTTTGCTTTACTTACTCAATGGTAAACTGGCTTGCTCCCTCCTCAGTTATTGTTGCTGTCATTTTGGATGGTTCTCCAGTGCTAAATGAAGTGTAAGCATAGGAAGTCTACACAAAACCTGGTTTATTATCTCCTGCATATCCCAGATAGAGGTGTCTAGGATTGCTTTTGTTACTGCTTGATATGCTTTTTTCTTCATTAGATAATTACTTATGTTCAAGTAGTCTTTTGTTTTTCCTCTGATATGTAATTTCCTCTTTCTGCATAGAGAGGCTATTAAAAAGGTAATTAAATTAAATAATGGGTGAACATGCAGAATACAGTGACTGACTGCAGGTGATAGTGAGCAGAGATGTCCTTCAAATATTTATTTATGTGCTGAAGCAGGATCCAAATTGCCATGTTCCTGTAAGAGTGTATTGGAACAGAGGAGAGTAGGAGAGATCCTGAGTTATGGATTCTCAGTAACAGTTATCTGTAACTTTAATCTTCTTGACTGGAGAACAGTTGTTTTTTTTCTTCTGTATGATTATTTACTACAGGCTTGCCTTCTGCAGTATTTGCTTGAGATAGCTCTTGATGAATCAGCCTTACTTGCTTGAATTGTGTTAATGTCTAATAAAACAACACTTGAATAACAGGATGTTAGCATTGCAACACAAGCAGAATTGAGAGGACAACTCATTCCCGAGAAAGCTAAATTTAATCTGAGTAGCACTTGATCCATATCCCTGACAGGTAAAGCTGAATGGTGTTAGAGTAAGAAAGAATTTTTTTTTTTTTTTTTTTTTTTTTTGTGCATGAGAAAGTTAGATAAAATACAATATAATACCACAGTCTTCAAAAAAGACAATGGGGCTTTGACATGAGGCAGAGAACTATTTCTCCAGGCAGAGGTGTTTAGGAAGGAAGTAAAAAAGTCAAAGAAAGCAAGCTCAGATTGTGTGAGACTGGACTGCAAAGGCCTTAAGGTGCAGAGTAGGAGGAGGATGGAACAAACTTCAAACTAGAAAAGAAAAAATATACAGGGTATAGTTTGTTCTATTGCTATAGTTTGTGTAGCAATAAAATGAATGAATGAATGAATGAATGAATGAATGAATGAATGAATGAATGAATGAGTAAATAAGTGTTAAAGCATGTTACCATCATGTCTTGGTTTACAAAACAGGTGTCTGCTAGGGAAGGCAGAAAGCCTCCCTTGGAATGGAGAATGTAAGCCTCCTCCCTCCGAATAATTCTAATTTTGAAATTAAGGACCACTCAGCAAAGATATGGGAATAGGAATAACAGTTCTTTACTAGGATGTATAACAAGGCAAACAAAACCCAGTAACTTGTAGTAGTAGGGACAGGCGAACGGAAGATCACGGGATGTGACGGAAAGAGAGACCCTTCCCCCCTCTCCCTGCCCCACGTTATCTATTAACCCCAAAAGCATGTGACCACACCTGCCTCAGTAGTTTTCCACTCCCGACTAACCCTAGAGACCCCACAACCCCCCTCTGACGTAGCAAAGACCCCCAAGACTATTTAAACCCACGAGATAAGATAATAAAGGCTTTTCGACCGTCCGCCACATTGGTGCAAGCGTCTTTGTCGATAGCCCGAGTGGTCTGGAGAGGCCAGACCGCCGTGCTGCCTCTTAGAACCAGGTCGCCGTTGTCTTTTACAAAGGCAACATATTTGGTGCCGAAACCCGGGAAAATTCGCTCGGATAACGGGGCACGCCTGGACAGGAGCAGCGGCCGGAGCGGTCAGACCGTATCTTGGCGTAGGGAGACGTCCCAGGACCCGCGAGCGTCATGGACAGCGTCGCCAGGGTCGCAAGTGTGAGTTATAAGCAATGGAGTATCGAATTTAAGCTCAAGGACTTTTATCTTGCTATAGCGAGGCTGCTTGAGCTTGGGGCAACCGAATGCCCAGTGGATGCCATGCATCCGGGAAAATGGGAAAAGTGCACAGCCACGCTAGCCGAGGACACAAAATCCTCAGGCAGTGGCAAGAGCGTTAAGGTATGGGGCAAAGTAGAAAAAGCCCCGCGCAGAGCAATAGAAAAGCAGGAGACGCGGAGTGCAGCGCGTATGTGTTTATTAGTTAGACCCGGGCTCGGGGGGGGGGGCGGAAGCGCAGACCGTCCCTGAAGACGATCCGCCCGGGAACGGAGACCCGGGGGGGCCCAGCGCGTCGCCCCCTTCCCCAGATCAGAGCCCAACCCCCGCCGCGAAAACCCCCCGAAAAACCCCCACCGCGAAAACCCCCCGAAAAACCGCAGCTTCCCCGTCCGTCCCGCCGCCGCCGCCGGTCCGCGACCCAATGTCAGAGGCGCAGCGGCGCGCGGAGTGCTTCTGGCAGGAGCTGGCAGGAGAAGCCAAAGTCGCAGAAACCGCGGCTCGGGTGGAGACGCTAACTGCGCGGCCATGTTGCCCCTTTGAAAATGGCGCTGGCCACCGAGGAGGGGGGCGGGGCGCGGGCGGTCTCGGCGCGGAAACTCGAGAGCCGCGCGATTTCAGGGGTGCGCGTGCGCGGGAGAAAGAGGCGGAGAGCGGCAGGGAGCGCGGAGGCAATCGGCAGCGGCGCCTGACACAGCCACCATATAAGGGAGAAACCACCCCCTGCAGGAGGCGCGGCGAGCCTGGGGGGCGGGAGCGGTGCCACCCCCGCGGGGAGGAGCGAGCTCGGAGCCGAACAAAAGGGCACCGAGCCCCGGAAGTGCGCTGTCATTCGACTTCCGCCTCGGAGCCCGGCAGCAGCTCCGCCGCCTCGGAGGAGCCGGCGGGAGCCGGCCGGAACTCCGAAACGGAGAAAACAGAGCCAACGCAATTTAAGACAAAATCGAGTAAAACTCTAAGCCGCACCGAAAAGCGGTCACAATACGGACCAACCCAGTTTACCAGCTGGGGAAAGATATCCTTTTGGGGCTGCGGGAGAAAAGGGCATCTCGCCAAGGAATGCGGGTCCTGGCCCCAGGGGAACGGGACGGGGGAGGGAGCGTGCGGACCGCACGCAGCCTCCTCCCACCGCAAATATGAGGCGGCCCATCTATGCCAAACCCCAGTGGGGTGGGGAGCCCTCATACTTCATACCCCCGCCAGCGACACAATTGCAGAGTTTCCAAACACAGCCCGCGGTACCCTCGTACCCACTACCACTGCAGACAGCGCCTGTGCCGCAGGGTCAGCAGGGGACGCCCCAGAACGGGACCCCTGGGTGGCCCTGGCCGTGAAAATAAGGAAGGAGCCCCCGAGGGTGTGGGGGACATGCCGCCTTTATAGCAGTCAGGACCCCCACGTAATAGAGCTTCAGCTTTGGGCAGACACAGGAGCAGACTGCTCGATCTTGCCCCAAGCCCTGTGGCCCTGACGCTGGCAATGCAAAGCCCGCCGTGGCACCTCCACCCCAAGCACGCCCGAGGGGATCCTACTGAAGCTGCAGGAGGAAAGGGCCACTGACACACAATCACTGCTGCCAATAAACCTGACCTTCAGAACGAAACTAATGGAAAAGCTGTGAGTTTCTGTTTGCAGGACACGCTCGTGGACCGTCCCCGTGATGCATACACCCCCGCTCCAGAGAGAGATGACAGACCACCAAACCGCCAGACGAAGCCCCAGAATCCCACGGCGGTGAGACCCAGACATGCACAGTGTCTTTATGCAATCTTGCTGTTAGAGGCTTATGGCCGGGGGGCAAGCCGACCCAGGCCACTACCCTCATCAGCCATTTAAGCGGGTCATGCAACATCTTTCAAGTGACAAGGTGTTCAAAGAAGTCACCACAGTAAACACCCCATCCTTTGTTTTCCACATAGCCGACCTGTTTAGAAGCTACCTCTCTAACCCTAAGCGAAACCTAATCAAACCTGACTAACCCCTGTTAGCTTTGCTATTACGTTAAACCCCCTTTCTACGAAGGCATTGCTTTAGACACCCCCTTCAGTTACTCCACAGCCAGTGCCCCCCACCAGTGCAGATGGGACACTCCCCGCAGAGGAATCACCCTGAGTCAAATCACAGGACAGGGCAGATGTTTTGGAAATGCAACCTTGGCAAAGCAGAAAGGCAACTTCTGCACTAAAGTTGTCAAACCCAACAGAAAAACTAACAAGTGGGTGATCCCATCTGCATCTGGGATGTGGGTTTGCCAGAGGTCCGGAGTGAGTCCTTGTGTGTTCCTTGACAAATTTAATGACTCTATCGATTTCTGTGCCCAAGTTCTGATTGTCCCCAGGGTCTTGTATCACTCAGACGAAGAGATATACCATCTTCTCGAGGAACCTAACAGACTCCACAAAAGAGAAATTATCACAGGTATAACTATCGCGATGTTGCTTGGCCTGGGAGCAGCTGGCACAGCCACGGGTGTCTCAGCCATCGCAACCCAGCAGCACGGACTCTCTCAGCTGCAAATGACCATCGACGAGGACCTGCAGAGGATCGAGAAATCCATCTCCTATCTAGAGAAATCAGTCTCTTCGCTTTCAGAAGTAGTTTTACAAAATAGGCGAGGGCTGGACCTCTTGTTCATGCAGCAAGGAGGACTGTGTGCAGCCCTGAAAGAGGAGTGCTGCTTTTATGCAGATCATACGGGAGTCGTTAAAGACTCCATGGCAGAACTCCGAGACAGACTGGCTCAGAGAAAGAGAGACTGGGAAACCCAACAGAGCTGGTTTGAATCCTGGTTCAATCTATCACCTTGGCTCACCACTTTAATTTCCGCCCTGGTAGGTCCACTGGCAATACTGCTTTTAGCTATTACCATAGGACCATGCCTGCTGAACAAACTAGTCTCGTTTGTTCAGGCCTGTCTAGAAAGGGCAAACATTTTGTTCATAGGCCACCAACAAATGCTGTAAACCAAAAACTGCGAACACAGTCAGTTGCAAAAGCCTTCAAGACCTGCCTTGAAAAAATTACTCAGGTTTACCAAACCACCCTTTCCTTAACAAGTCACAAGTTTGTACCTCACTCCAGTGCCTATATCTACGACTACCTCATTTTATATATGATAAGGGGAGGGGAGATGTAGTAGTAGGGACAGGCGAACGGAAGATCACGGGATGTGACGGAAAGAGAGACCCTTCCCCCCTCTCCCTGCCCCACGTTATCTATTAACCCCAAAAGCATGTGACCACACCTGCCTCAGTAGTTTTCCACTCCCGACTAACCCTAGAGACCCCACAACCCCCCTCTGACGTAGCAAAGACCCCCAAGACTATTTAAACACATGAGATAAGATAATAAAGGCTTTTCGACCATCCGCCACATTGGTGCAAGCGTCTTTGTCGATAGCCCGAGCGGTCTGGAGAGGCCAGACCGCCGTGCTGCCTCTTAGAACCAGGTCGCCGTTGTCTTTTACAAAGGCAACAGTAACTACAGCACTAACAACAAACAGGAGCAGGGAGACGGTAAGAGTCTTCTCGACTGCAGGCACTTCCCCCTTTGGTGCAGTTACGGTCACAGTGGCAGGAATGAGCAAAATCCCGGGCTGGGGGGTGAGATGTACCAGGGGTTTCACAGCGGTAGCTGGAACTGAGGGACTACGGCGTGGAGAAACTCAGAGCAGGAGCAAAGAAACGGCGGGGACGGAGCAGCGGCGGCCCGGCTCCGGGCAGGGCCGGGAGAGATGGGGCTCGGGATTGCCGGGGCACACGGGGCTCGGGGTTCCCGGGGCACACGGGGGATTGCCAGGGCACACGGGGCTCGGGGTTCCCGGGGCACACGGGGGATTGCCGGGGCACACGGGGCTCGGGGTTCCCAGGGCACACGGGGGATTGCCGGGGCACAAGGGGGATTCCCGGGGCACACGGGGCTCGGGGTTCCCGGGGCACACGGGGGATTGCCGGGGCACACGGGGCTCGGGGTTCCCGGGGCACACGGGGCATTTCTGGGGCACACAGGGCATTGCCGGGGCACACGGGGCTTGGGGTTCCTGGGGCACACGGGGCATTGCCGGGGCACACGGGGCTCGGGGTTCCCGGTGCACACGAGCAGACGATGATCGGTCCCTTAGGGCTGAGCTCCAGCGGTGCCGGTAAATTGTCCCCACAGTAAGTGACAGCCGGGCCGTCCTCCTCTGATGCCAAAGAGTGAGAGAGAGAGTCCCCAACTCTCCAGCGCTGTCATTTACATGCCTCTATTCTCATGGTATCTCTGTCCCCCCGAAAGAAAACTCCCAAAAAACAGAGCACCCAGCCATCAGTGCTTCTTAGCAACTCAATGGGAAGAAGTTCCACAAGTAACAAGGAAAGAACAGGAAAAAAAAAAAATCAAACAAAAAACAAACAAGCAAACAAATAAACAAACAAAAAAAACCAACCCCCAACACAGCAGCATCAAAAAGGTCCTCACAACATCCACCTGTATTTCCTTAAAGACAGAACTTTAGATGTTGTTGATTCATCCCTGATACCAAAGCAGTATTTTCACTTTCAGTAACTTTTGTAATATTTTTTCTTTTCATTCAGATGCAGATGTATGCTTTGGAAATAGACTGTCAGTATGCGACCCCCTAATTCATTATATACTGCAGAAAGAAAAGACAACCTCAGCGTTTTAAATTTCCACTTGCTAAAATGTTTTCCATTTTAATCATGTCAAGCTAGATGAATGGAATTCAAATGGAAAAAATGGAAAAAAATTATGTTCGGGCAGGTGTTCATTTAGATTTTTGCTTTTCATATAGGTCCTGAGATAATGAGGGATTTTGTCTGATTTATTCTCAAGCTCTCTCCCAAAACCACAAAACAGAAGGTGGCAGCATTTCAGGGGAAAAGAAAACCAGGATGGTAACAGAGAATTTAGAGACTCAAAATGTATCTTGTTTCTTTGACACCAAGATTACTAAAAGAAAATACCTCAACAGAGTCATGCTCATCTAGAGCTTCCTCATGATCTTTTGACCGTTTGGAAACTCTGGCAGCAGTGTGAGAATAACAGATGACCTCTAATTCCAAAGGAGATGTTCCTTCAGTCCTTAACATCATACAATGTAGAATTACAGGTCTGCTGAAAAGCTCCTGGGAATAAAATCTGTCTTTTCCTTTATATTTTAGCATGGCTGAAACCTGGTTTAATCCAGGGCCATTTTAGAAAGGACATTTCCTTGACTGAAAACAATCTACAACAGAACAAGTGGAAGAGCTATGAGTGAAACAGCAAAAAACCACCAAGGTTAGACAGATTATGAGTTTTATTGACACAGAGAAAAGTAACAGAATTTTTATCTTGCATTAAGGGGAAGAAAAAGTATCAGCAATAGAGGGAATAGAATAGCATATTTTACTGAATAAACTTACTGTAAATCACACCAAATACAACAGAACCTATTTTTAAAGTCTTGAACAAAATGAGAGCTTTTCAATTAAAAATAAAAAAAAAATAGTTTAACTGTCTTAGCCAATCTGTGTAAATTGAATAGAGACTGAAGCACTTTTATGCTTAAAAATTACATTAGAAGAATCCCAAGCCCTCCAAGACTTCAGGCACAGTAGAGGTCAGAAAAACCCACTTAAAAGCAAACAAAGTAGTTTGCAAATTACTGTTTACCACAGCAAGGTTGCAATATGTGTCCATGAGAAAAGCAAATAACAAGAAATGCAGCAACAGGTTTGAAAATGGCAAGACAATATTTCTGTTCTTCAGGCACAGGAATTCAGAGGATAGAATATCCACAGGCTGTATGCAGACCTAACACTGTCAGAATTCCCCCTTGCAGAGAGAGAGTGACTGGCTATTAGAGAGTCCAACAGTGCTGTTGTAAGCAGGAACAGTTGAGAAAAGTTCTTAAATAAGGCCAGGTATTTTCCACAAACTAGGGAGATTCAATTATATATCAACTAGACATAATTTTTGTATCAATTTTTGTATGGTAGCTCACTTAGCTATTAATGTATTTATTTTGCTTTTTTTTCCCAAAGTGTAAATTCTTCATTAAATATTTCAGGTTTCCTTATCTGCCCTAATTCATGCAGGAAAATCCTGATAGATGGGTGCCTTAGCTACAGAGACAGAAGTCCAGATTTTGTATGCAAATTTTCTACACTTGGGTTTCTGTTTGTCAGTAGTTCAAGGAATGTATCTGGATAACAAACACAGTTTGGTCAAATTTTGGTATATGCACCAGGCTAGGGTTACTGGAGAGTAAAGTGCTTAATGAGCAGCAGAAATGACAGAACATTCCTCAGAGATGCTCTACAACGCTGACAAAGGGATTTTCCAGAGCTAAGACATCAGTTGCGTAGAACACAGAGAATGAAGAGGTTCAAAGATAGAAAGATGTACCTCTCACAAACTGGCATCTGAACAGTCAAATTAATGAGTTTGTTCCAGCCCCACCAGAATTCTAATAGTTACTGCATCTGAAAAGGAAAGAGGAGTCTGGAGGAGAATTCTTCCCTCTTCTCCAGGCAGAGACAGCCTCAGCAGCAGAGTTTAGCAGGTAACACTTCGTATCACAAAGTAATGCAAATGCCTTGAAGCCCTCAGTATTTACAAGTGCCTAACATTAGTCTGTCCTTTATTTCTTACTTACCAGGGCTATTTATCTGAACATACTAATGCAACCCAAGAATAGGGTTGCATAACTACCTTTTATCCTTCTGCTATTTTGTGCAATTGCTAAGTTTAATGATTCATACTAGAAATTAAAGAATCTAAGTACAATGACAACAATACTTCCGATTCTGCTTTCTAGACTTCCCACCCTGCATCCATGTTGTGTCTGGGCTTCCTGGGACAGTGGATGACAGCAGAAGTGACTCTCATGCCTGGGTGAGCCCAGAACAATGGGATGTGTCTCCACTCTTCTCAGGGAACACACCCTGTCGCTGTTCCCCAGCCTGCCCCTCTCTGTGTTATACAGCACATGCTAAGAACAGGAAGGAAAAACAGAAGCTGAGCTTCAGATATTTTGCACATACATTTGGACAGAAAAAAAGTAAACCCTAAGAGAGCTGGAATAAGTCAATATGTTCCAAACAGAATACTCGGGGGAATTTTACTCTCCCATAAACTGTTCTGCTTGTGCATGCTGTCACTGAGTGTTGTACAGCTGAATGCTCCACATACTTCTGTCAGCCTTTCAACATCCCCTTCTCACAGCCATCTGAAATGCCATCAAATGTCTGGAGTGATTCAAGTAGGGGATTTCTCTGCTTGAGGACAAAACAAAGAGAAACACCTTTCCTGAGCTGAACTGCAATTCACCAGTGCTGTGGTGTTAAGCCAAGCTGGCAAAACATAACGAAGTTATTATAAGGAATGAACCGCAAATATTTTTGTCTGGTCAGTCCGGGTTTTCCCACCAAGCTAATTAGCCCATTGTCCTGGGATGCTGCAGGCTTCATGAGTTATCTGAAATCCATTTATTCCATCACATTCTGAGACTTGACAGAGATAAACTATCACCATGCTGTAACAAACTGTTTGGTTTGTGTTGGGGTGGTTTTTTTGTGTGATTTTGCTGTTCTGAATGCACAGAGTCACCAAGCAGTACTGATTACAAAGACTCACAAACAGAAGCTTGTATACAAAACCCTCTTGGTAAAAATTTTATCTTTTTCTGCTACCACTGTTATCATCCATGGAGTTTTAGCTTCCAAAAGCTAATTTGCTGCATCTCAGTGTATTATTTTATTTCTTTATCTAAAAGGCAACTTCCCACTGTTGAAGACAACAGAATAACCAAGCTCTACTAGAGAAAAATATTGTAAACACTTAAAGTACCTATTAAAGCCTGTAATTCATGGCAGGAAAAAATAAGGTATTTTATAAGCTCTAAGGAGCTGCTTTGTACATTTCAGTTTTGAACTTTGAGAAAATCCAACTGATGGGTACCATTTCTTCCCAAACCTGTGCATCACAAATTACTAGTGGCAAACAGACCAAAATTGAGAAAAATGCAGAATGAAGTGATCCTGTGAAAAAAAGGGGTTTTGTTCAGTAAGAGATTACTACGATAAAAAGAGAATACTCATGTATGTGAGCACTCTGATGCAGGATGGAAAAGTTATTTAGCAGCTGCCATGAGGGTCTCTGTCTTTTTGCTCTGCTTATGCAGTCTGTTTACAGAGTGCTTCATTTTCACAGCAAGGCATACTTAATTTAGAAAGTCTATAAAAGAAAACACTTGCCATTAATAAAGGTTAGGCCTAATTTTTGTTAGGCACCTTAGTACAAAGGTGGAATTCACCACATTTAACCAAATTAACATGCAGTTGCTTCAATGGTGCATCCCTCAGCATGGAAGAATGAGGTATACTTGGATTATTCCTCATGTTATATCATCTTTCAGGCATTCCCTGCAGTTTTCTTATCTCTGTAGCTTGGAGCAGTAAGCAGTGATCCATTAAAAATATGTTTGCTTTATTCTTCTGTTTTATATCAAAAAGGAGAGACAGATTTAAAATCTGGAGCTAGAAATGCAAACAAAATCATTCCTTTCAGCCAAATTAAAAGGTGAACATCTTATCTAGGTTATTCAGGTCCCATCAATTCATAGAGGTACAAAGGATGTAATCCTCTCTTGTACTGACAGATCTCAAACAGTAAAGGCTCTGTAGCATGCACAGTGCACTCTTAGAGTTTGAAACATTAGATTTTCCTCTAATAAACCCACACAGCATTTTCCCAGTTGTTGTCAGTGCAGCAAGGGCAGACTTCCAATCACTTGTCTTAAGGAAATCTATTATATATATTTATGTGTATTATATATATATTTATATATAATATTTATATATAATATTTATATATTATATATTTATATTTATATTTATATTTATATTTATATTTATATTTATATTTATATTTATATTTACATTTACATTTGTATTTGTATTTATATTTATATTTATATTTATATTTATATTTATATTTATATTTATATATCATGATGTTAATTCTTAAATGCCACATCTGACACACACTTCAAACTCCAGTAACTACAGGGGCACTAACAGCAGGCTGCACCTAAATGAGTTATGGAGGAATTAAAATGCAACTGTAAACAAGCAAGGTCACTAATGAGCTGAGACAGAAAACAGAGCTGCTGGCTGCCTTTCAAGTTCAGAGGAGTATTTAAATGGATATGTAATACTTGAAAGCAAAGAACTAGATCAGTGTAATAATTAATTCATTGTTTATCTGCAACTTGTTAGAAATTTCAAGGGTAATATCCAGAATGCAGGAAATTGGAAGCTGTATCCATTATGTGGTCCAGCGTTTACCACAGTGGGGGACCCAGGAGCTGTCACTGAGGTCACAGTTGCACACATAAATGTGAAGAGACAACCATCTCAACACAAAGAGCCACCACACATTATAATCCATTGCAAATGCATCAGAAACAAAATGTCATTTTAATCCATGTGTAAGAAAATTACTCTGATGCCCAGAAGTTATCTTTGCCACCAATAGGAATTGCAAATCATGTCCTGCTGACATTTTTTCTATAAAAAGAAAAATCAAGAAGGAATTGAGACACATGCTCTCTACTGGGACAAATTCAGAAAGGGGAAAAAAAATTAGGCAATAATATAAGCAGAAATATTTTGACAGATAAGTACAATTTCTCTACACCCTGAAGCAAAAACCCTCTGAATGATTTTTGCCAGGTCTGCTGGCCAGTGGGAGGCTGTGGAAACATGTACACATGACCTCCAACTTCAGATTACAGGCTGACAGAAGACTGTAGGTAGAAGACATGATGCAGATTAAGGGAGCTGTTCCCTGGCCCAGTATGTCACAAAGTTCCTAGTAAGTCCACAAAACAGAAATGCTTTTTTTTTCTCCTCATTTTTTTAGTATAAGGATCAAAAAAACCCTCCAAAAACCATAAGTAATTAGAGATGTTTACTAAGGTCAGAACTTTATATTGCTCTATGAACATTACTATGTCAATGTATTCCAGTGTGCCTTTCCAAGGGGAAATGTATGATACTGGTTTCCAGGAAGTGGAAAAGGGTTCTCTGAGAAAGTGCAAGAGAGATGTCCTGTCCCAGTCACCTTCCTCTCAGATGGGCAAACACGAACGAACTTTTAATTTTCTGTGTGAATCAGCTAGGTGACTAGCTTGAATCATCTAGTTTGCTCAAGCAAATCACAAAAAACACTTTATGATTAATCTTCTCTTCTCCCCACAGAACAGATCTGCCCTCCCATCCCGTGCACTGTGGGATCTGTTTGAAGCCAGACTGCTATTCATGAAGTTCACATGAACATAACATAAGCAGCACTGCTCTCAGGACTCCTTCACACTACAGACAGATTTCTGAAGCTCTAGCAATGTTTACAAAACAAATAAGCCTTTGTCGTCTTTTATTTAGTGTTATTAAAATAAATACCTTGATAAACAGGCAGTCAACAAGTAAAGCAGGGTTCTCTGTGTTAAAACAGACAGACTATGAAGGATTCTAGTCTCTTTAAACATGACTTTAATATTAGCGCTTGTCAACTTCTTTTAGTTTGCCCCTATTATAAAGGCAAAAGCTGGGGACTTAGAGCACATAACTCTGGGAACTCCAACTGTTCAGGTGATCCTCACACTGTTATATCAGTCTTGAAACAGCATTTTAATTAGGAACGGATTTAATTAGAGAAGCAGTTCCAGACATTGCCCCCTTCAGAGCACCTTAATGAGCACACACTTCTACATGTGACATAGGGCCCACTGAAAAACTTGTATTAGTGTGTGTTTTATACTAAGGCAAATATTAATTGGAGTTGGAATGCAAATCTAAGCATAAGTAGTTGAACTGAAATTCAAGCTTATGCTTAATAATTAAAAAAATTCTGTGTTTTTTCTTTAAATCAAACAAACAAACAAAAGCAAAACATCCCCACTGAAAACAGGTGGGTTTCTTTTTTATTTTCTTCATCTTTTAAAAGAAATGCTGTGATTTATTGTTCAATGTCGCCCTGATTCTTGAGTTTTTCTAAAGCCTTCTGAGTTTACATTCTATTGGGAAACTTTCCCACACAGTTTCTGTAAATAATGTGTTGTTTTGCATTCCTTCATGGGGGTGGAGAGACTTGATGTACTAGTGGTTTGTCCAATGTCTTTGGAGAGGTGGCCCATTCACTCTCCAATCCACTGACACCTTTGGAAAAGTATAAAAGTTGGAGTCAGAAAATAAACTCTCTCTTTTACCTTGCAAAGTGGCAGGTGGCTCGTGTTGTGCTTTCTCGTGTCCTATAGCGACAGTTCAATATTTCAAATGATCTGAAAATATCTGAGAACATGACCTTATCCCCGTGGGGTCTTATAAAATTTGACAATTAAAAGCTGGTATTAAAGTACTTTAAATTATTTGCTCCTTAACTAAAGATTATATATTCCCACTTAGGCAAAGTCAAATTCTTCCAGAATTGTATAAGGCACGTCTGTTGCAAAATCTGATCTGAAAATAAGTTCTTTCTTAGACTATGAGGTATATTTTCTCAGTTGTAGGTCTTGGTTGACTTACATTTCCTACAAAATCAAGGCTAGAGACAATGAGCCAGGCTCAAAATATAATGAAATCTCAAAAAATGCTTGCCTCCCTGAGCATCCTTGTATTTTCCCAGATATAGTAAGTTAAATCTCTTTATTCAAGCTGCAAGTTTTAAAGCCGATATTACACTTAATTTTAAATCCTTGAAAGCAGAAGTTTGCTAAGGAAACTTTGACAGATCTTGAAAAACAGTACTTCACAACTACTTCATAAAGCAACCTGACTGCTATTGATTTAAGGCTGCTCTGTTCTCATTTAGCTGTGGCTCTTCATTTGAGTTTCTTGTATTATCCTCATTAATTAAACTGATTTTGTGGTAGTGCAGTGACAGCTGAGCAGTACCTTCTGAATATCCAAGTCCTGGGCCCTTTTCAGTGCTTGGTTTCCATGACTGCTAATGATCAGGTTGTACTAGAGGGTACTTTTGCATCACTGAACAGTCCTGGGCCAGGAAGAAAAGGTGACAACACAGCTGATGTTCAGAGAAAGGGAGACTTCCATTTGTCCCCAGAACTCTGCATTCCTGGATGGAACATCAAAGCAAGGTGCTGGGAGCATGAAGTTTCTTTGCAGTCAGTGCTCTGCTGCTGAAGTTCAAAAGTGGCAAAGTCCTACACCTGTCTGGGTCACTGGATTTTCATCCTTGTGCTGCAAAGTTTCCCAGCAACTCTGTCCAGCTTCCAGGGGAATATGGAATATCCCTGCTGGAGCAGTGCTCCCAGTGAATTCCTCTGCTCAAAGCAAACCCTTCTCTCCCAGCAGTAACTCCTGTGAGCCCTGAGCCACACAAAGCAGCACACACACATCATCCTGAATGCCACACCTAAAATGCCTCCATAGCATTGTAAAATTCTGCCAGGCGAGATCCAACAGGAACTGTACAACCTCCTTGTAAGCTCCCTGCAAGCTCCCTGCACAAGCCTTTATCAGTTTTTATGGATGGTGCATTATTGCATTTACCAGTGAGCCCTACCACATTTTTCCAAACTGGAATGATGTAATCGTGAGTTCTAATGATTACTGAGTAAAATTATATAAACAGCATTCATTAATAGGAATAGCATTTATTTCATTGCTGCCATGAAACTGTCTTTGCTGCACCATGATAACAACACTTCAAGTTTTGTGGGGTTTCTCTCCCCCCAGCAATGTAGAAGAATAACAGAAGAACTAGAGGGGCAGCCTTCTTTCCCTTCTTCTTGTCCTCCTTCTCTTGGTGTGATGGTGACACTTTTCTATTGGTTTAGGATAGGGACACACTGTCCAACATATTTGTTAGATATTGGTGTGTTGTTATAAATAGACGATACATAAATTTTGATATAAAAGGTAAACACTGCCTGAGAGGGCAGGGCAGAGTGGCATGGCCTCCTTGCTAGCCAGAACTCGTCAGGTCAGAGAAAGAATGTTTAGATAAGAAGAAATAAAAAACCTTGAAAGTGCAATCGGAAGCATTCCAGGCTCCTTCTCTGCCATTGGGCTAGGGAAGCAAAGACTCTTTTCCATCTCTTGGGGGTCACCCTGACCTAGGAACCCTGAGAGAAATTGACAAAGGACTGGAGGGAGTGAGAAAGAATAAAATCACTGCAATTACTGGTCTACTACTAAAACATGGGAGGTTTTAAAGACACATTGCTTCAAAAGAAAAGCTGGTTTATATCTAAATGTCAGAGCACTCAGCCTTTAATCCTAAAGTGTGTAGTCTCATGAAGAAGGCTTAACATTTTCTAGGCAGTTCTGTGCTAAAGATTTCACCCTACACAGCACATCCCAAGGAAGGCATGTGCTGGCTCAAAACATTTTAAACACAAAATCTGTATGACTGAAAATGGTCCATTCTCTGCCATCTGTAGCCACTGCAGTCCCTCACAGGCTGGGGAATGTGAAGAAAAACATTGATTAAAGCATGTAGGAAGCAATACAATTTGCCTTACTTTGCTTTGTTTTGTCTCAAAGAGCAAATCAATGATGATGTGAACGTAATGCAGGAAAACACCCAAGGTAGATGGCACGATTTAGAGGTAAGAGGCAGGCTTGAAGGAATGGAGAAGAGGAAATAATTTATCCTCCAATAGGACAAAATTTGTAATTATTTCAGTACAGTTCTGATTCAGGAAAACATTTACTCATGGTTGTTTCCCCAGGTGCATTCAGGGTATGCTGAACCAGGGGTTCCCTCTCTGCAAGGAGGCAAGGATCCTTCATTCACAGTACAAAGGTGAGACAACAAAAGGAATCAACATCATCTGATCTCTCTGTATGTAAAAATGGCTAAACATGCTTTAAAAGCCCTGTAATTTCACAGCATTAAAATATTTTATACACTTACGAGATGGTCAACCTTTCAACAAACTATCAGACTGAACAAGGTTCTTCCCACATTCCAAATAATAATACCATCAGAATCAATGCACCCTAGCAGCGGGAAAAGATTTTTCTTGTAGAACTTGCTGGCACCTGCTCAGGGGATGTTTTCTGAGCCCCTCCAACCAGGCCATCTCAGCACACTGCAGTCCTTCCCCTCACACTCTACATAAGGCCAGCACACCCAAGCAGTGGTGCCACTGTGGGAGAGGAGAAGGAGCCCAGTGTGGAGCTGCTGGGACAGTTAACACTGTTCAGAACAGGAAAGGTATCTAGAGGGGGATCACCACAGCCAGCACGCAGTGTCCCAGGGAGCAACCAGCAGCCCTGCACAGTGCCCAGGGCAGGAGACCTGGAAGCTCCTCAAACAGAAAGGGGAACCCTAATGAGAATCTGCCTGGTTGGATGTGAAAAGGTGGTGCTGAAGGATTCTTCCCCATTTCCAATTTGAAAGGGTCTCCCTTCCTTTCTTAAGGATGAGGATCCTCTGCAGCAGTTCAAATTCCCAGATGCATGAGTTCTGTAGTCACTGCACAAGTGAGTTCAGAAATGCAAACACCTCCAAAACTGGACTAAAACTCATCAAATTTTTAACCCTGTTAGAAGCTGCTGTGGTACAAACAGCACATGAAGCCTCAAGGTGTGGCTGTGATGGAAGGAAAGCTCAGCCACAGCATCCAGGAGGTTGGAATGCCACAATCCCAAGTGCCCCTAGCTCCCAGTTTACCCCTGAGAGGCACAAATGGCACTCAAGGCACTGCTGCACAAAAACGTGTGTGCCTTGGCCTGCATTAAATAATCAGAGAACAGAGTGCTGATGGTGCTTTATGTGCCATTGCCTTAAATCACCCTCACATTAATGTTGGAATGCATGAAATAGAAGACTCTTTGAGTCGCTCAGAGAGAGAAAGGAAGGTAGGGATTGAATTAGAGCCCTTAGAAAAATTAAAATATATTAAGCCACACAGACATGAAGTAGGAGTGTAAGTTTTAGTTTTAAGTAAGTAGAAATATATCTTAAGTGCCCTAAGAGACTGTGCTAGCTAGTAAAGGCCCTAAAGCCTAAAGTCAGTAGTGTTACCTTTCAAAAAATTAACTTAGCTCCAGATGTAACAAAAACATACCAATACATTGCTTGAGTTTCTAGATAGAATAGATAGAGCTATTTGTGTAAATAGATAAAGTTATATACATAGGTGTGGGACTCAGATTCAGTCAAAGAAAAGAAACTGAGAGTTTCTAGCCAGGCAGACACCTGGGAAAGAGCTGGAGAGAATGTAAATAATACTTTATCTCTCTTGTTTTTCACATTACTTATAGTTAAGTTCTATCACTGTGCGTCAAGCACTCTGCACCAATGGTGTAGTTTGCTTTCACTTCAGAACCAATGGATTTGGCCTTTGCAAAGCTCTGTATAAAAGAGCGGTGTATTTTGAATAAATCGGAGTTTTACTCTCAGCAGCCTTCTGAGTGAGTCTTCTCATTCCCATCCTGCCTTGACAGCAACACATAGGTTCTGTGTAAGAGCTGATACCACTTTCGCACATTAGAATTAAGGTAGTATAGGTTTAGGAAGAATGTTTTAGAATCATGGTTCTAGCTGATTGGATGGTTTATGAATATAATCCCCCTGTACTGGGGTGTAAGGAGAAAGAAGAGAGAAAAAGAAGAAGAAAGAAGGTATGGGAGCTGCTGCTGCTGCTTCTCGAAACGTTGGGAGTTTATGCCAGAAATCTTTTAGCATGGACTTTAATACTCTGAACTCCTTGCCTTCAAGACTGATGTATTCATGCAATAAACAACTTTACTACAACCAACAACCGCTTTTGTGTCTTTGAAAACCCTATACCCACAACAACCTCGACACATTAAAGAACAAGCGGGAAGGAAAATCTGCACTGAAATCCATGAAAAAATTTCTTGCCATGTGGTCCTTAATGGCAAAGGGAGAGCAGGGCTCCAGATTTGTATGTTAGATATTTTTATTTTATAAAGCTGATCTTTAATTAGTGCAGTGGAATAGCCACAGTGATGGATGCTGGAATGATGAGTTAAGTGTCCCTATCCAAAATGTGCTCATACCAAAGAAAGAACAGATGGCTTAATAAACAAACTATTACGCAGCACAAAGATTTTCCACAATATGCTAATTCCCTTTAATACTGGAATTATTACTTTCCCGCCACATTTGTGATCATATCTGGTTAGAAATTTGGCTAGGCTAAACATTCATTTCCAAAAAATGGTGGCATTTTTTACTCAATTCAAAGCTGACTGCAAGAGTAAAACCTGGAAATGCTGTTCTAGAATGCTCTTCCAGTTCAATATCACAGCTCTGATAGCACAGGAGAGAAGGAAGGTGCTTATATCCATCAGGAACAGAAGTTCTATGAAATAACCTATTAAAGTCCATCCAGAAATGAGAACACTTCTCTAGGAAACAGCTACTTTTAAAAATACTAACTTCCTTTCTTATCATCTTTCATTTAATTCTTCAAATCAGGTTGAAAAATTTGAATAAAGATCCTATGAACTCTGTTGTGTTTTATAAATAAAAGCATATTCTTACACTATTTTGAAACCTGAACAATGACATCATACACACAGGATATTTTTCACTCATAGCTCTCTATTTTCAAATGGATGGAATGACAAGGAATATTAACTGTATTCCAGTTTCAACCTTCCCAGCTGCTGAGGTTCTCAGGAATTAAAAGATCCCATAGAGACACAAATAATCATCATATATCACTCACAGCTCAATCTAAAAACAACCATTTTTAAGCATGTGCAATTAAATAAATTCTAGCAAGCTGGTACTGCAATACTACTTCCTATCTTCTAGTTTTTCCTCTGGCAAATTTGTATTTGTCTAAAACTCTCTATTAAAATAACAACTAACCTATCAGAGGAGGCTATAGGAGGAAGGAGTCTTGGACATTGTAAACTTTTCTTTATCTTGGCAAGGGATGAAATGGTGACCAAAAAGATGCTTTGGGGGAAAGAAAACAAACAAACAAACAAACAAAAATAAAAGCACCACAGAGATAGGTGAAGGAGTAAAAAGCCTCATATTAATTGTGGACATAAATAACTCCATCGCATATTTCACCTCTGACTCAGATGAAAACTCTGTCTCCTGCACTCCAAGTGAAATCTCTCAACACTGGGCTCAGAGAAATTCTTTCTTTCTTATAAATTCTTCTGTTAAAGTTAATTTTATATGGCTGATTCTGGGGGGAAAGAGAAAGTGAAGGCATTTGCTTGGGATAGAAGAAGAGAAGTGTTAAATTTCCCATTCCAACAACTATTTCAATATTTTTACAAAAGACAGCAAGGGAAGAAAGTGATAAAAAAACCCTTCCTGAGCAATGTGCTTGTCTTGGACACTGCAGACCTCACCTGAGCCCTCCTCAACCAGGAAGTCTCCTGATCCTGATCCTCCTTCCTGCCCAAAGCCTGGGCTCATCCCTGCCCTGTCCCTTGTGTCCTCTGGGGATTTGTCCTCTGGGGATGAGGAAGGACAGCTCAAGATTGATGGAACTATTGCATTTAAAGTAGCAAATTGCCATCACAGAATGAATCTGCATAAAATAATCTAGAGCTACTAAACAATTAGATACATATGGATTAGACTTTGAACGTGTCCCACAGTCTGGAAAATTCTGTAGAATTCCATAAGCTACATTGATTTACTTCTACATCAACCATATCAAACTCAATCTGATTGAGAAGAGACCTACAGGCTATTTCCCCCCTCTTATCCATACTGCAGAACACACCTGCTTTCACAGGAACTTAAAAAATATTCTAATGATTTTGGTTTTGTTTTTCCCATGTGTAAAAATTCTAAATACAGGATATACACCACTATCTATTCTCAGATTACGCCTCAGTACTGAATTGCAACAGACTGTCTGCTCTAAATAATTTCTAGAGGTAGGAAGAACAGGATAATTAAAAAAAATAATGTTTTCTGTCCATTTCATTAACATCTAGTAAAAAACCAAATGTTAATGAACATTAAGTGTTTGGCAAAATGTGGTAAAATGTCTTGAGAATGTAAATGACCAAAACAAAGAAAACAAAAAAAAGATAATAAAAATTGGAGTTGTCAGATCTGTCATAGGACAGTTCTGAATTGGAAAAGGCCATTCTATGAAGATTAATGGTAATGAAAGCAGAACTTTGCCATGCAAACATTTCCTTGCACTGATCCTGCTTTACAGGCACCTCAAAAAAGAGAAGGCAGCATTCATTTATTCTATTCATTTATTCTACATCCTCTTTTATATATTTCCAGGTCACATCTGTGCTGTTCTTCCTTTGTAAGTGCAACAGATTAAAGGAAAAACTGCATTGTGTTACATAAAACACAGAAAAACACATAATTCTATTAAATCAAGAAAGGAAGAGGATATATGCAAGAATATATGGATATGTATATTCATTTTCTGTTAACAGGTTTATACATTCATTTTTCAAAATTATGAGAAAATTCTGTATCAACAAAAAAGATCTTGACCACCCCATTAGTCTCCCTATTTGTTTTTTTTAACAAAACCACATAAGGAAATATAATAACAATCTTTCTACAGAAGACAAACCTTTTTTCTGTATCAAAGCAATGGTCTAGAAATTCATGAGAAAAAATGTTTTTCAAGTGAGTTAAAAGTGTAAATGTTAGCAGCTAAAAATAGTGTAAAGGAAGCAGAATTCTGAGACCTCAAGTGGGATTCTGGAAGGAGGTGTTCTTTTTCTGTTTTTCCTCTTTTCTTTCCAGTTTTACAGAAAAGTGGAAGTCTTAATAAAAGATTATAAACTTCAGCTTTACAAGCCTCATAAGACAGTGTAAATATTGTCATTTAATCTGTATTTAAGACACAACCCTGGGAAACAACAGAGTAGAAAAAAAAGGAGGAGCTGTTAATAACATTTTCCTAGAAGAAACTGAACAAAAATAGAAATAAACAACAGTGTAGAGTTGTGTTTGCACTGCATATCCCTTCATGGTTTGTCCCTCCATATCCCCTCTTTGTATCTGTTTGGTTCATCCCAGCTTTCCCATCAGTACCTGTATGTCAATCAAACCCCAACCCATCCCCCTGTCTCCTCCCAGGTGATGTGTCCATCACCTGCTGACCATTCCCCTTTGTCCAGACCCTTCTCCCAGGGTCACCAGGTAACTGGACCCTGACTGGGACTCCTCCCCCACCCCCTCCTCAGTGGTCACTCTGAGGCCTTGCCCCCAGAGACCCACTCCCGTGTCCTTCCCCCACTGGCTGTTCGGGTTTCCCTGCCCCCCTATATCTGGCCGGTCTGGGCGGGGACACTCTCTCTCTTGCTCTGGATGCCCTTCGAGGTCAGATGTGGCCTGGGATCTCTCCAGGCCCTCATTAAATTTTGGAACTAATCCTGAGGAGAGCGCCTCTTTCCTTCGCTTGTGGGACCAGCTCGTCTTTGGACTCATGTGGGAGCTTCTCCAAGCCCCCGGGGATTCAAGGAAAAGCCCTTCCCTCTGCCCACCTCACGCCAACTGCCCAGCTGGCCGGGCTCCACAGGGGACCTGACCCGTGGATTTGAGGGGGAGATGCAGCACAACAGAATTACCGGGTTCAAAAGAAAACTTGTGGTTCAATGAACACAATTTTAAGGATCCAGTATGGGAAAGCTGTATTGATAAGTCCCAGTATCATGCTGAAGAACACATAGATTTTTCTAGCTGGTTTTGCATGGGAGTTCACTGGATTATATCCCAACAAAAAATGAAAGCCATAAACAGTCATGTGGAGGATAGGAGCTACAGAGGATTCACTCCAACTACCAAATAACCAGCATCAGTTTTACTTGTTGGAATTTGGTGCAGTTCCTCAGAAACATGTAATACCTTGAATTGCCTTACAAGTTTCTTCGGTACAGAGTGGCTGGTATTCAATGAAGTCTAGAAATATCCAACACAATGAGAACATCTCTAATACACATATTTAAGACAATTCAAGTTCAGAAGTTTTAGGAGACACTTTATAAGCCCTATAGCAATATATTCCTTTTAATGGATAATATGTAGAAGAATAAGAAGTTCCTTCTACAGTAACTTAATAGTCTTTGAAATGCTGTTTGGGTCTTTTACTGTCAGAATCTGCAGGTATTGATGATTCTGAGATTGTAGAAAGTCTTTGTCTTTCTGCCCTGTTGCCAAAGAAGAAGCCATTAGTCTGTGCTGTTTTCAAGGTTGTTTATTCTATTTATCTCTAACATGTTCTGCTGCCCTGCCGCAGCTCTGTCCTGCAGGGCAGCGTGTGGGGCTCTGCCCTCAGTGGGATGGTACAAACATTAAATACCACAAACTACCTGTGCTGGATTTACAATAACGTGCCAATATCTGTCATCTACGTTGGACAGTGTGTCCCCAGCCTGAACCAACAGAAAAATGCCAACACTACAGTGAAACATGGAGGGCATGAAGAAGGAGAAAAAGGACAAGACACACCCAATTTCCTCCACCTTGACCCCTTTGAACCCCTAATCTAGAAACCTAAAATTTTACTTTTGCACCCGTGCCACACTTAATTATTACTCATATCAAACACTCAGAGCTTGTAATTCATCCTGTAAGATTGAAAACTCTTTTCCATGGACAGAGATCACAGACAGTGTCTCTCGGGGCTCTGTACAGGGGGGTTCCTGACCCCCTGCCAGCCTCCCAGGCCCTCCAGGGCAGCCAGAGGGAAGCCCTGGATTCCCACATTTTACTTTACTATTTTCCAATTTATTTTGCCCCAGGCACTGGATAGCAGTATGGCATGTATTTACTGCAAGTATTTCAGCCAACAAAATGACAAGTCAGCCCACTTTTACTTGAAGTCAGCAGAAAACATGGAAATTAAATTTGCTGTTGTAGACCACAATAAATGCACTGATTAAATTATAATGTCTATGAACTTTATAAGTAAATATTGTCATTCATAAGGGTAGGCTTCTCTATAAACATTAATGTTCAAATCAGTTTGGTAAAACTGCATTTCTCTTGGTAACCACAGATATTACCACTCCTGAACTACATTTGGAAACACCCTTTTTACTCATCTTTGAACACAGAGCAAACTGCACCTGAAACCTGTGTCTATTTCCAAGTGCAAGCCAAATCCACTCTGTCCCAGCTGGCCAACACTACTCAACTGCACTTAACTTCCTTGGAGTCACTTTCAAATGGCGAATTTGATTTGTCATATCTGACTTAGACTTTCTTTTTTATTTGGTATTTTGTTTGGTTGTTGTTGTTTAATGTGTAAAATGCAACTATCAGATACCCTCCTGTCTATGTTGTTTTCCTGAGATTTTATTCCCAACCTGTGTGGTGTTGCTTGCCCCTCTGTTCAAGCTCCTTCAGTGTTCAAGCCATGCACACCAACTGATAGATAAGTGATATACTCCACTGAGCATTAAACTCTACTTCCCTTGGAGCCTCTAAGAAAATCCTTCCATCCTTAAGGATTTCAGCAGCAGCTCTGGTGTTCATCTTCCAAGGTGCTGATGGGCCCCCGATCTATCCTCAGAATCATGATGGGTGTGGTTATTAGCATGTGCTCAACAATGTTTCTTTTAGCCAAGCAGAATAAAAGGCAAGCAAACACATTGGTAGATAGCCTGGAGATCTCAGGAACACTTGGCTCTCCCCAGAAGCTCTCCCCAGCATCTTGTCAGGGGATGGGATCCCCCAGCATCCCTGGGAGCTCAGCCTCTCCTGGACATGACACCTGTCACCAGCAGACACCCCCCAGGTAACAATGAGACTGCACAGCACACTGCCATATCCCCAGCAGCATGGCAGATGTCTTGCAAGATGCAGTCAATTCTCCTATGAATGCCATGAATCAGAAATTCAGAAAAGAACAGGACCAAAAGACGACACCATAAAGCTCTTATTATTGAAAGCTAATTATAGCAGAGAGTAAAGCAGCTAAAGAGGCATGGTACAGGATATGGCAGAGACTTGGCTTCAAGATTCCTCTCAGGCTTTGATGTTTAAATGCAGACAAGACAGAATCTGAATAACTTTCTTACTTAATCTACTAGAAAACTCTTTTCAGCAAAAATTGCTAATCAGCCGTAATAGAGTTTTGAATCAGCATTAGAATCTTAGCAAATGAGAGCCCAAAAGAGGAAAATAGCCTGTGTCCAGATTAATAAGATTAGAAAAAAAAATAAAAATAAGAGAGGTGTTAGTACAGTAGAACAAAACCCTATTATGCACCATAATTAGATGTCAGCACATATTCTGTCAGTTTACATGCTAATTTTAATTTCTAGGCCAAACAGTTTTACATGTTTAGACATTTCAATTGATGCTTTACAGTCTGGTCATGAGTATCAGATCTGAAAATTAACCTCTTCTGACAGGCTATTATTTAGGAGTTCATTCTGCAGCCACAAGTGAAGCATGTTTGGATCCAGCTGCACTGCAGTTTGGTGGGAGGGGACATTTATCAGCCTGTGTGCTTTGAACAGAGGCAGGTACAGCTTAGGACAACCAGTGTAACAGCCCTGCAAATTTTCACTCACTCCAGGGGGGACCTTGATTTACTCCATGGACTTCAAATTAGTGGAGCTCAGCAGAGTCAAACAACAATTTGTGTTCATAGGATCAAACTCCACAAGTGCTATACTAATAATAATCTGGGGCTGCTGCTGGCCACATTCTACGACTGAAGGGAGAACTGCTCATTCAAACATCCCAAAATACTTTCAAATATCCCTATAAATTTAAGTAAGCATATGAACTAACAAAATACTACTGAAATCCATTGATTATGCAAAAGATCAAGTCCCACTGCACTAATACTTCTTCTCTTGAGTGCCAAGAGAATTCATTCTGATTTGTACAGAACATGAGATCTCTGTCCCATTAGTGGGACTGACTTTTTGCCTTCTGTGTCCTTTGACCATGAGAATATAAGAAAAACTCTAACAGGAATAGTCAAGATTTCAATTACCCTTTTTAAGTTCTATTTTCCACCCTTCTGTCCCTGTTACTCCCTGTTAAATTTATTCGGTTTTCATCTGAGTATTTCAATACAATGTCTATGCATTACATATAAATTAATTGTCTACATATAAGTATGGTTCAGTTTTTTTTATATTATAAAACATTGATGATGATGATGATTTATAGCATCATTCAATGAAAAGGTATTCTGAGATGATGGGTGAGTGACACTTTAATTCCATACAATAAAGTAAATTCTAGGGTGCCACTGGAGCAAATTTAAATAGAAGAAAATTATTCCCAAGCACAGAAGAAACAGTGCCATATTCTTTCATCCAGCACTGATAGGAGCTTACAAGAAACTTGGGTTTAGCTTTATGCAAGAATTTAAAATTATTTTAAAACAGTTTTGAATTTTGAATTTATTAATAATCATAAAAGATAAAATTATAGGTATTTTAAAAAGTAAAAACCAAAAGGCTGTTTAATGCTGAGGATCTTACACAGAATTAATTTGAGAATTTTGGAAAGGCACTGGAAAAACTAGTTTATTCTGGCTAATGAAAAATACACTTGCTAAGTTATTGATAAAATGCTTTCATAAAACCATCTATTAATTTTATTAGATTTATTATTTTAATAAATTTATTATTTAATTTCATAAAACTAGCCCGCATTATTGTTGTTTTATATGTGTGCACGTTTGCTGTCTGTGATCTTGAAAGTACCAATTAGTCAGCTCAAGAGTCCTCCCAAAGTCCTCAAAAGAGAACAAACAGCAAAAAAGTATATTTACTATGTACTGCAATAGCTCTGAAGAATATGGTCTATTCTGAAAATGTGAGTTGGAGTCCATCTTCAAATATACAGGATATGCCAGCTAAGTGTCACTTCCCAAACCAATTTATTGGCAATGGAGCATGAACCAGGATGAACATAGCTTGATTTAAATCAAGCTGAGCTTATATCACTGGCAAAAAAAAAAAAAAAAAAGACAAGAAATCCTGAGGTGTAAATTAAATTAGTGTATCCCAGAACACTTATCTGCAACACACATCAAATGCTGCACACTCAGTTTCAGGTTATTTATCTTTCATCCTAAAAAATAATATGCATTTCCCATATGGAAAGCAGAACTCAAAAGCAGACAATGGGTCTGCAGTGATGGCTTTGTATTCTATTTCTGTCCATGTAAGAAAACAACTCCATTCAAGAGTTAATTATCATTTAACACATATTAAAAAATCTTCATTATATGACACTATACTAATTCTCAGAGAGAGGTAATTTATAGTAGATGGTAAAAATTGATGATGCCCCAGGATGCTTTTTTGTTTCTGAACCTAACTGGAAACCTGAGCAATGGAAAATAAAAATCTAAAAAAGTATGAATTTAGGAAAGAGAACAGATGACAATAAAGCAGATTATGAAAAGTTAAAATCTAGATCAGTGTCTGGCTTTACTCTGGGACCTTAAGTTGTTCAAGTTTGGATTTTAATGAATTGGTGTATGTACAGATATAATATATATTGATTGTTCAAAGTGTCCTTTTCAGGTCACCATCACAGAAGTGATTTTTCACTATGGTCTTTGACATACAGCTACTCTTAAATTAAAAAAAAAAACTGTTTCAAAAGGAAAACAAAACAAACTCCAAAAACCAAAACCAACAAACCAAACCCAACAAACAAAAATACCCAAACAAAACAAAACAAAAAAGCCTGAACACTGGTCTGTACAAGAGTATAAGACTATCCAAATAAATGTACTTGAATTATTCCATGAATTCAGTTGTGGAGACAATAACCTAGCTTTGAAGAACAATGAACATTAAATTCCATCCAAATTATATTCCATCCAAATGCTGCAATGTTCAGTGATTTAATCTAAGAGGATTGAGCCAATTTTTCTCTCTCCCTTCTCAGCACTCAGGGAGAGGAGTCTCCCATCAACCCTATAGAGAATGGCAGAATTTCTGGTATCTCCTGTTCCCCAGGGCAGGGCTGTGCTGCAGCCTCAGCTGCTCAGGAGAGCTCCCAGAAATGGGAAGATTTCTCATCTCTTGCACCCTGTGGGGCTCAAGCTTTCACGCTCACCTAATCCTGTGTTTGCTCGTTTTAAATTAACTCTGATTCTGCAGTACAGGCAACAGAATATGTTTTTAAAAGCTATAACACAAATTGCCTCTGAATATAACAACATTAAGGGAAAACTGCTTTCATCACTTCAGGGCACTTTCTTTTGTATCATTATGAGAATAATCTTATTATGTTAATGTTTTGCAGTGAAGTTCTAATCCAGTGAGGATCTCTGGCGTGATACTGAAAGGAACAAACAATTAACTACCAGCTAGAAACGTTTAGATATGAGGCAGAAATGAGAAGTTCTGGGAGAACAGTCCCAAAAAAATTAACAAATCCATTTATGTTGATTGAAGCAGCAGAAACAAGACGTTTTTCTCTGGTCTCCCATAAAACAGAACTTTACTCTCATTGGAAGTAGAGGGAGAAAACAGCTTTGAGAATTAAATTAGAGTTTTTGCTCAGCATTTTATAAAATATCTCATCATTTCAGCCCTGATTAGACCAATAAAAACACCATGGAAGTCATAAAGCTCTGAATGAAACATTGCCACAGTTAGTAATTAAGGATTTTGGGGATGAAGAGATTTCTTTCCTCCATCAAGCTCCTAAAATAAAAATACACACACACAAAAACACATGCAGGGAAAAAAGAATTTATTTCCTAGCAGCCTAATCTAGAACTGGAATCAAGTTCAACAAAACATAGAAACACTCATGTTTTAAAGATTTTTACCACAGCATTTCAAAGACCTGCATAGGAGAAAAACTCTGCAGAGCCCCAGGCAGTTTTGTTTAACTTAAAGGAAAGCACCAGAGCTCTTGCCATGAATATGGTAACAGAGTCCAAAATCCTGTATATAATATATAGGGAAACTACTTAATTTGGACACCAGCTGTTTTGAAACCCACTGAAATAGTGGGTACGTGATTACGAGTTGTTTAATTGAATAAAGACTGGTTTGTAGCAGAAAAAGAAATGGCAAATAATTACGTTCATTTAATTAACTTGGGATTCAGCTTGTTTTCTGCTTCCTTGATATTAATGAAATCTAATTTGTTCTACATAGCAAGATCTGTAATTTATATGCTTATTAATGCACAGTTCTGATAGCAACTCTCCGAGATATGTATTAATTTTTAAAATTGTTGGGGGTTGGGGCTTTTTTCTCTTCTTTCCTTGTTACTTGTGGAATCTTTTGCCATTGAGTTGCTAAGAAGCACTGATGGCTGGGTGCTTGAGACGGCAGAGGGGGAACTCGTCTGGTTTTTGAGAGTTTTCTAAGGGGTGTGGGGGCGAGGGATGGGGGACGACACACAGAGATACCATGAGAATGGGGGGCAGGTAAAAAGACGGGGTTGGGGGCAGCCGCTCTCTCTCGCTCTTTGGCATGGGAGGAGGACGGCCCGGCTGTCACTTACTGTGGGGACAATTCACCGGCACCGCTGGAGCTCAGCCCTGAGGGACCGATCATCGTCTGCTCGTGTGCCCCGGGAACCCCGAGCCCCGTGTGCCCCGGCAATGCCCCGTGTGCCCCGTGTGCCCCGGGAACCCCGAGCCCCGTGTGCCCCGGCAATCCCCCGTGTGCCCCGGGAACCCCGAGCCCCGTGTGCCCCGGGAACCCCGAGCCCCGTGTGCCCCGTGTGCCCCGGGAACCCCGAGCCCCGTGTGCCCCGGGAACCCCGAGCCCCGTGTGCCCCGGGAACCCCGAGCCCCGTGTGCCCCGGGAACCCCGAACCCCGTGTGCCCCGGGAACCCCGAACCCCGTGTGCCCCGGGAACCCCGAACCCCGTGTGCCCCGGCAATGCCCCGTGTGCCCCGGGAACCCCGAGCCCCGTGTGCCCCGGCAATGCCCCGTGTGCCCCGTGTGCCCTGGCAATCCTGAGCCCCGTCTCTCCCGGCCCTGCCCGGAGCCGGGCCGCCGCTGCTCCGTCCCCGCTGTTTCTTTGCTCCTGCTCCACACCGTGGTCCCGCAGTTCCAGCTACCGCCGTGAAACCCCTGGTACATCTCACCCCCCAGCCCGGGATTTTGCTCATTCCTGCCACTGTGACCGTAACTGCACCAAAGGGGGAAGTGCCTGCAGTCGAGAAGACTCTTACCGGCTCCCTGCTCCTGTTTTGTTGTTAGTGCTGTAGTTACTGGGTTTTGTTTGCCTTGTTATACATCCTAGTAAAGAACTGTTATTCCTATTCCCATATCTTTGCTGAGCGCTCCTTAATTTAAAAATTAGAATTATTCAGAGGGAGGGGGTCCACATTCAGTGTTCTGCCTTCCCTAGCAAACACCCATCTTTCAAACCAAGATAGATTTTGGCACCCAAAGGTGGGGCCCGAGGGCATCAAGAAAGTAGGGGGAAAAGGAGTAACAGTTTTTGAGTAACTTCATTTTTGTGTGCTGGATATAGAAACCTCATTAGGTAGCACCATGTGGTCTAGCTTACTTTGGTTTGGGTGACACGTGGTTGTGGCTGTATTTCTCCCATTTGCAGACCCTTATCTAAACATGGATCCTATAACTAAGGCTACTGTGGCTGTTATCCAGTTTGCTTTATGGGTTAATAAAGTGAAGAATCTATAGATTTTTAACTTTCTCAGAAAGGCAGGCACATGGATTCAGAGTTATCATACACTAACTATGTTTTTGGGGTTACTTTAATAATGGTACCTACTGTGAGAAAATGACACTGGGAGAAATTTTCTCTCAGCCCTTCACCCAGCTCTTTAGGGTCTGCCCCACCAATTTTTGAAGAGCTCAAATAATCTCTTAAATGTTAATGATATCATACAGGGGCTGCTGTTGCTGATATGCCTGTTCTATTTAGCATTCAGAGATAAGGGGAGACTTAACCTGGATAACCACCCTGACACCTACCCCAGAGACTAGGGATGCTGCTGCAGAGCCTGACACTGCCCCAGAGACTAGGGATGCTGCCCCGCTGCCTGACCCTGCCGCTCAGCCCACCTCAGAAATGAACCACCCAGATTCTGGGGGTTCTGGTAAAGGAGATATGCGAGATGGGCCAGATGCTGAAAGAAAACATTTCACCAGCTGGTGGGAAACCCTCCCCCTTTCTCAAAGAGGGGGAGTCTCATGGTATAGCCCCTGAACCCACAGATGTTACAATTGTCCAGGTTCCAGCTGAACCGAAAGGTCAGCTGCAGCCAGCAGCAGTTGCCCCTGTGTAAACAAGGAAGTCTGAGATTAAATCAGAGCACCCAGATAAGGATAAGAATAAAGGGCCCTCGCAACCCGCAAGGGAGCCAGAGGTTGAGATCATCACCGAGTCCCTGACATATTAAAATCTCCATAATCTGCACAAAGACATTATACGATGGGGGCGTGAGGCTTATACAACCTGGTTACTCTGGGTCTGGGACCTTATGGGTACAGGTGTGCAACTGGACGGTGGCGGGCAAGGAATTTGGGTCCTTGACCCAGGACTCAGGTATGAATCAGGTGTTCATAAGGGAGCCAGGGTCCCTTTCTCTCTTAGGAGCAGCTTTTAATGAGCGTCAGAGAGGTTTGTCCACAGAGAAAGAATGCAGGAGCACCATCATAGAATGCGCTGGAAGACCCTTGAGGAAGGGATCCAACAGCTGAGGGAAGTGGCAGTATTGGAAGTACTCTTTGGGAGGGATGGACAGCATGAAAATGACCCTGGCAAGGTCAGGTGCACAGGACAAATGTTGTGGAGTCTGGCAAGTCTGGGGCCATCTCAATACACCACCTTCATTGCAACAATTAATGCTGACACTAACCGAGAGACAGTGGGCTCTGTTGCGAACAAGCTTAGAAATTATTAAAGTATGATTAATGGCCCAATGCAAGCTCATGTCTCTGCTGTGATTAAGGAACTCAAAGAGAAGTTCAAGGAGGAGATAAATGAGATGAGGGAGGAGGTGAGGAAGATCAATGCAGCACCAGTGCGAGTATCAGGCCTCAAAGTCAGAGCCCAACATACCCCAGCTAGAAGGAGAGGGCACACCCCACAAGCTGACCTGTGGTTCTTTCTAAGTGACTATGGGGAAGATATGGGAAGGTGGGATGGGAAACCCACTTTTGTCCTGGCAGCACGGGTGCATCAACTCAAGGAGGGAAACACTAACCAAAGGAATTCCAGTAAAGTGAAGGTAGCCTCAACCTCCCATGACTGAGCTGCCAGGTATGATCTGGCAGATCCTCTTGAAGGTACCTCTAGTATGTATACCCAGGAAAGAAATAATAACCAGGGTTAGAGGGGCCCTGCCTCTAGCCAGGGAGAGGCATGGGAAGACCTGTGTTTTGGATGGTGTGGATCCAATCGCCTGGCACATCAGAGCTACAGAAATAGGAAGCCTTAGTTGATACTGGTGCACAGTGTACCCTAATGCCATCAGGACATGTGGGGGCACTTGTTTCCATTGCTGGGGTGATGGAAGGATTGTAGCAATTGACCCTGTTGGGAGCTGAGGTAAGTGTCACTGGGAAGGAGTGGCAAAAAAATCCCATTGTCACCGGCCTGGAGGGCCTTTGTGTTCTGGGCATAGACTTCCTCTGGAACGGCTGTTACAGAGACCCAAAGGAACTCAGGTGGGCTTTTGGCATAGCTGCTGTAGAGGCAGAGGGCATTAAGCAGTTGAACACCTTGCCTGGACTATCAGAGAACCCATCTGCAGTAGGACTCCTGAGGGTGGAAGATCAATGAGTACAAATTCCCACCTCAACAGTGCACTGCCAGCAGTTTCAAACAAATCAAGATGCCATGATCCCCATCCACAGAATGATTCGTGAGCTGGAGAGCCAAGGGGTGGTCAGCAAAACCCACTCACCCTTCAACAGCCCCATTTGGCCTGTGCATAACTTTGATAGAGAATGGAGATTGGCTGTGGACTATTGTGCCTTGAATGAAGTGACTTCACTGCTGAGCGCTGCTGTGCCGGACATGCTGGAACTCCAGCACGAGCTGGAGTCCAAGGCAGCAAAGTGGTATGCCACTATTGATATTGCTAATGCGTTTTTCTCCATTCCTCTGGCAGCAGAATGCAGGCCTCAGTTTGCTTTCACCTGGAGGGGCAAGCAGTACACCTGGAACCAACTGCCCCAGGGGTGGAAGCACAGCCACACAATCTGCCATGGACTGATCCAGGCTGCACTGAAAAAGGGTGAGGCTCCAGAACAGCTACAGTAAATCAATGACATCATTGTATGGAAGAACACAGCAATGGAAGTATTTGAGAAAGGAGAGAAAATCTTCCAGATTCTACTAGAAGCCAGCTTTGCCATCCAGAAGAACAGAGTCAAGGGACTTGCCCAAGAGATCCAGTTCCTGGGAGTAAAATGGCAAGACTGACGGCGCCAGATTCCCACTGAGGTCATTAACAAGATCACCATGATGTCTCCACCAAGCAGCAAGAAGGAAACACAAGCTTTCCTAGGCGCCATAGGTTTTTGGAGAATGCCCATTCCTGAGTACAGCCATATTTGCTGGTAACCCACAAAAAGAACAATTTCCACTGGGGCCCTGAACAGCAGCAAGCCTTTGCCCAGATCAAGCAGATCACTCATGCAGTAGCCCTTGGCTGAGTCAAGGACGGGACCAGAGGTGAAGAATGTGCTCTACTCTGCAGCCAGGGGCAATGGTTTGTCCTGGAGCCTTTGGCCGCAGGTGCCTCAAGGCTGACCATTGGGATTCTGGAGCTGAAGTTACAGAGGGTCCGAAGCCAAGTACACTCCCACAGAGAAGGGAATCTTGGCCGCTTATGAAGGAGTTCAAGCCTCCTTGGAGGGTATTGGCATGGAAGCACAATTCCTCCTGGCACCCCGACTACCAGTGCTGGGGTGGATGTTTAAAGGAAAGGTTCCCACTACCCACCATGCCACTGCCATGGAGCAAGTGGATTGTTCTCATCACACAGTGTGCCCGTACTGGAAACCTGAATCACCCTGGGATTGCAGAAATAATTACAAACTGGCCAGAAGGTGAAAATTTTGGTCTCACTAATGAAGAGGAGCAGGAAGAAGTGACAAGGGCTGAAGACTCCAGCATACAACCATCTACCAGCAGAGGAAACATGCTTATGCTCTTTTCACTGACGGATCCTGTTGCATTGTAGGGATGAACTGGAAGTGGAAAGCAGCTGTATGGAGCCGCACAGGACAGGCTGCACAAGCTACCGAAGGAGAAGGTGGATTGAGCCAACTTGCTGAACTCAAGGCCGTTCAGCTGGCCCTGGACATTGCTGAAAGAGAGAAGTGGCCAAAGCTCTACCTCTGCACCAATTCATGGATGGTAGCTAATGCTCTGTGGGGTTGGCTGGAAAGGTGGAATAAGGCCAGCTGGTGGCATAGAAGCAAACCAATCTGGGCTGCTGATGAGTGGAAAGACATTGCCATTTGAGTAGAGAAGCTACCTGTGAAAGTCCGTCAGGTAGATAGATGCCCGTGTCCCCGAGAGTAGAGCTAATGAGGAACCAAAACAATAAGCAGGTAGATCAGGCAGCAAAAATAGAGGTGTCAAAGATAGACCTAGATTGGGAACATAAGGGAGAGTCATTCCTAGCTTGATGGGCTCATGATGCCTCAGGCCATCAGGGCAGAGACAAGTGGGTATGAGACCGCGGGGTGGATTTAACCATGGACAGTATTTCTCAGGTTATCCATGACTGTGAGACGTGTGCTGCCATCAAACAGGCCAAGCGGGTGAAGCCCCTCTGGTATGGTGGGCGGTGGTCCAAGTACAGCTATGGAGAGGCCTGGCAGATTGACTACATCACGCTGCCCCAGACATGCCAAGGCAAGCGCTATGTGCTGACCATGGTAGAAGCCACCACGAGATGGTTGGAAACCTACCCTCTGTCTCATGCTATTGCCCGGAACATCATCCTAGGACTGGAAAAGCAAGTCCTGTGGAGACATGGCATACCTGAGAGAACTGATTTGGACAACAGAACCCATTTCAAGAACGGCCTTATCAACACCTGGGCTAGGGAACATGGCATTGAGTGGGTGTACCATACTCCCTATCATGCAGCACTGAATGGTGAATGTTGAATGGCGCAATGGCCTCCTTAAAACCATCTTGAAGGCACTGAGTGGGGGGGACTTCCAACAGCTAGAAGATTAATTTAGCAAAGGCCACATGGTTAGTGAACACCAGAGGTTCTACCAACTGAGCAGGCCCTGACCAATCTGAGCCCTTGGGGTCAAGATGGAGATAAGGTCCGAATAGTACATATGAGAGGCATGCTAGGAAAAACTGTTTGGGTTAATTCTGCAACTCCAGGAAGCTAGAAGTGTGACAAAACAACATGTTTTGCATCCAAGTATAATAAAATTGGAAAAAACCCTGTTTCTCGCTGCAAGCAGGCAGACTTGAAGACTTTACCAGAACCTGGAAAGAGAGTTTTTGTAACACCATGACTTAAAATATACATGTAAATACAGCATTTTTTGAACTTTAGTATAAATCATACTTAACATTAAGAAAAATTACAAAATAGTTCTCCTACAATCTCTAACATTTCATAACATTACATACACTGGACACAATCAAAACCTCCTTGGAAAAATATTAATTGGCTTTGTCCTAATTATTTAAAAGCTATCACATCTGTTCCAAGCAGGATTGTCCTTTCTGACACTGCCTGCATTCCTGCCTCCCAAGGAATACTATTGTTACTTCTAACTTTTTCTGCTGAGTGTGTAGAAGGTTTAGTAAATCTCAGCTGCAAAATAAATACCTATACATCTAATAAAAAAGACTTAAGACTAGATGCATAGACCACTTTCATCACACTGGTAATTAAGCTGGTGTATTTCTAGAAACTGAAACTTGTTTTTAGTAAGTGCTACAAACCTTTAAATTTTGTTTCTCAAACCCCATTCTATTCCAGCTAATTGCCTAGTCTGCTATCTGCTAATTATCTGCAAGTCAATAACTGAAGTTTCTGTCAACATGATTTGAATTTCAGCTATAAAGTAATGAAAATTCATTGCCACTAGCATACCTTAGAAATTCTTCCAATTAGCTGCCTTTTGTCCTTTCTTTTATTCCTGTGGGATGAATACTTATAGTCCTAAACTTTATTTGTTGCTGCACATATATAACCAGGATTATTTTCCAAAAGCATATTAATGTTTTCTTTTTATAAATCACACCTAATCTATTTCCAATAAATATGCCCTTATAATGTTAAGCAATTAGCATCTCGAACACCATTTTGTAATAAAACTTAATTTGCTATAATTAGAATGTAAGAAAAAATAAATAGTTATCGTTAGATACCTAGAGGCATTTTGCTTGGATGATAAAGTTAGGAAGCCATCTATAAATGGTTTCCTCTTCAAGTAAAGATTTAACATAGAGACTCTTCAAAATAATGTATCAAGACAATATATTTGAAACTTTGAATACGATTAAACTGTAAGACAGAGTCCAAAACTGCAAACAGAACAAAAGCAGTTTCGCTTTTCCTGATTGCAAACATTCAGAAGTCTGAAGGCAAAATTTATAAGCTAATAACAGAAAAAGTCACTTTTTGGTTTTAGATGTCTCTTTTTTTTTTTTTTTTCCACTCCTGTTAGATCTTGTAATGGCACAAGACATACAAAATAATTTGTAAAATACATTTTCCTGTAAATATAAATACATTGGACCCATTTCCTTCTTCATTTGCTGGCTTTAGCTACGGGTCCTTCTGAGAGGACATTTTTTATGGAATGCTACTAAAGACGACAGGATTCACTGAAGGAACAGCAGGCCTATCAAAAGCATTGTTTTCCAGGAGAAAGAAAATAGGAAAGAAAAGACTGGATAAACATTTTAAAGCTACTTTATTGGACATTAGTTTTGCTCTGGGTTCACTGCATTAGATGGGGAGCATTGTGATGCCATGTTAAATGTTGCCTTGTACCAGCACAGCTGAACCCGACTCCAAGAGATTTACCTCTGCATGGTATTTGTATAGACAGAAAATTGCACTAATGCCCATATTCGGTCAACAAAGAGATGAATGTCCAGGTGCAAAATCATACAGGGTGGAGACCTTGCTGTTCTGTTTGTACACTGAGCTCAGAGGGGACAACAGAAGCATTCACAAACATGAAGGGGGAAAAAAAGGGTTATAATGATCTTGGGTTTCCCTCTGATAAATTACATCAGATGCTTCAAAAGTAAGTGGAGGATTTGAAAAGAGAGCAAGCAGCATATGAGACTATTCTCTTCAGAGACAAATAAGGAAGTTCACTATACCAGTATCTCAGTTCTGGGCAGAACTTTGTAACTTTGAGCTGTGAGCCCTTTATGTCAGGTCTCGAACAATAAATCATGAGCAGCCTGCAAACAGTGCCTCACTAAGCTCTGACAAATTCCTAAAATGGTTTCTGGGTGGTTCTAGGTACTACACCAAATATTCCCCAACAGCAACTGTCATCTGTCATTGGACTGATTCAGTGCCATTAGAATTGTGGTAAATAGAAAAAGGGGAGAATATTAATTTGAAAGTTACTGATGGACACATACCTGGGTAGATCAGAGCTGGGCAATCACCAATCATATTAAATTTAACAAGAGCAAGTGCAGACCTCTCTACCTGGAATGGGATACTTCCAATTATACAATTGGAAGGACAAACTGGGGGACACTGCTGGAGAGCAGTGCTATGTAAAAGATCTGTTGAACACAAGTCACCAGTGGGCCCTGACACAAAAGGGCCAACCTATCTTGCACTGCCAGCTGGTCAGGGGACACGACTGTCACAATCTGAATTGCTGTAGCCACACCTCAAGTGCTGTGAGCACTTTTGGGAGTCAAAAAAGACAAAAAACTGTAAGAGTGTCCAGAGGATGGCATGACTGAAAAATAAAACAATATTTAATAGATTCTTGTAGCAAAGGATTATTTCTCACACTCTTAAGGATTAACATAACCCAAAAAGGAGCTTCCCACTTTTATCAGAGAAGAAATATCCTCTGCATCGAAATACAAAAGTATCCTAAAAGCAGAAGGCTTTAAACATCTCTTTATATTACAGAATATGATGGCCCTCTGCTAGAGAAAGAACTACCAAGAAGGAATTAAAACTGAAAACTGATTGGAAAGCAACACCTTTAAAAATATTACCTAAACAGCAAGCCCTTGATAGCAAGTTGACATTTTTAGAACATAGAAATACTTGAGTCAGAAATACTACAAATGTAATCACAAGGTCTCCTAAATTCTGCTCTGGGTGTTTTGAAAGAGCAATGAAGACAATGTCTGGATAGCTAATCCAAGAAAGGCTGATCTACACATTCTACTATGTCTGTTGTGCACTCTTAAAACATGAAGTACAAAAAAAAATTAACTACCATTCTTCAGCACACGTCATCCTGAGATCGCAACAAGGTTTGCTCATATGAAACATTTGCACTGCATGATGTCCATGTGTCTTAGGAAATAAAGATTTGTTCTCCTAGAGCTGGTGCAGTCAGCTCTAGACTAAGAACTGCTAGGGAGCCAGGCAGCTACTCTGGCCGAAATACAGCCCAGACTGAAGGAGCAGACCAGGATAATACACTCTAGCAACCAAAAAAGCTTAGAATTTGTAATCAGTATATATCTATCTTTAGCATAGTCCCTAATACCAGTGTGGATGAGAATTGGATTGGATCAGAATCATCTGACTTTCAGGGACAACTGGTTTTCCCTTAGACATTGTCCACACACAAGAAGTAAAACTGCACTTTGTAGAAGGTGGTGATCAAAAAATTAAAATGAGAAACAGCCTTTTAATGTGCCATGTTTCTCATGTCCTGGATTTCAGCTAAAGACCATGAAGCTGTGGGTAGGACTGAACAGTTGTCCGAGACTGAGAAGCAAGATGTTTTCTATTGCCATCTGTGTAGCAGTTGTCTTCTGGCAGTTTTCCTTATCTCCTATTAATGGGCCCATCAATGTCTTTTCACATGGCTCAGAGATAACTCCCTCCAGGAGCCATTTTCTGTTTAACAGACCGTCAAGGACCCACCTCGTGACTCAGAATGACATCAGCCCATGGTGAGATGCTCTCCCCAGGGGGGAGGAGCTAAACATTCCCACCTAGATATATCCTGGGCTTTTTTAGACAGAGAAGCAGCCTTCCCACAGGTTTCCAAGACAACACAGCTGGGGTTTTCCACTAGACTGACTACACCTTTTCCACAGGACCACTGCACAAACAGCAACCACATCTGCCACTCCTGGAGGACTGCAGCCACTCCAATTTGTACTGCTACCAACATGCTGGCCAAAGGTGTGTCAGGTTGTATTCTGAATTTGTCAATGGTCTTCCTTTTATATTATTGCATGTATTTTGTCTCTTTACCCTTTTGCCAATAAATTGTATTTCTGACTTGGAGTCTCTCACTGCTTTTGCTTTCAAACCAGAACAACAGTGCAAGAATTCAGGGTGGGGGAAAGGTGGGCATTGCACACAAGTTGTGTTCTTGGAAGTTTTATCCATGCTTGATAATGCGCTAAAGCTCCAAGGAAGAAAAGAGGATGGATATCACTTTTCTCCAACTGCTTTTAACATTTGGAAATTCCTCCTTTTCATTAATTACATAATCAATTTGTTTCTATTGGTATCTTAATCTTCCTCAAAGCCATTTCACCCCTTTTGGGAGCACCAGCATTATATTGTACATCTTAGTGTTTTCACACAGCCTCAGAAGATGGCCCTGATCATTCTGAGCTGAACTCAGTCCAGGCTAAGTACTGCCGACGCAATTTTCCACAAGATTACCCCCAACAAAAGTTTAATTTCCCACATTTTCTAAGGTACAGAAAAGTGAAGAGTGTGGAAGATAGGCAGACAAAAAATTGGTTTAGGCTAACCTGGAACCTTACATTTGTCTTCATGTCCTGTTCTCAAGTGTCTTTGAGGAAATCAACAATAACTTCAGTATTTTTATACTCCTTCTACCACTGAGCAACAAGTTATTACAGCAACCCAATTTCTAGGTAGATCTGCAAAATGTGATGCTAAGGTGAAAAATGTATGAACTGTCTGAGGTCAAAGATACAAAGGAATTTTCATTTTAATTGGTTTCTTCCCTTTAAAGGCCTGTTTTCAGATTCCACCCAATTTCAAATATACTACACAGTACGGAAATACTACTGGGAATCTTCCTGCACAAATCTTCAGCACTTGGCCATCTATACTGTTGATAATGCCTTTAAAATATAAATCATGATACAACAAACATTAGTTCCTCTAAGATTATCTTCAAGACATTATCTCACACAGCCCAGCAGGGTTTAATTTATCTCAGTCATCTTTTTAAGTTAAATCACAGTTTTGTCAAATGTGCCTCCCAATCAGGACCTTAGATTATTCATATAATTAGTTAGGGCCAGAAACAAGACTCTTGGCATTCCAGTTATTGCTTGTTTAGGAAATTGATATTGGCATTTTCTACATCATTTGCCGTTTCTCCAGTGCAGTACTTTCCTGTCTTTGATTCTCCTAAAGAAATTTCAACCTTGTGGGAGAATAAAAGTAATTTTAAAACCCGGCAAATTTAACTTTAGGCAGAGCCTGAGCTTCCTGCTAGAATTAATGCACCTATTGATCTGTTAAAATAATAAACTAGAACTCACAGTCTATCACAGAAAGGAGTAAGGTGTTTGAGGTCAAACACTAATTAATCCTTTAAAGGAGGGGGGTATAGGGTTTCTTAAACCATATATAGGATAACCTGGCAGCTTTCCAAGACAGGATGAGAAGAATAAATAGGAATAATGTCCTATGGAATATAAAAGGAAACAATTGGTCATATTAAGCCATTTTTGTTTACACAGACTGTAATAACATAGAGATGATTCAAAACATTCATTCGTCTCAGAGACATATGCTAAACTGCCTAGTGATAAGGTTTTGGTTTTTTTTTTTTTTTAGACCATGTTAGTTAGCAAAGTTTATTTTAAAGTAGTCTTAATTCTGCAATGTACCTTCTGTGAACTTTTGTCCTCTTCCCCAGTCTTTCCTCAATACAGCTGCAGCTAATACACAAGTTAGGAAGAAAACGTCTGCTTCAGATTTTCAGTATCAAAGACAAAACAAATCAATTCTAATTTTTCAGGAGATGAAACCACTTATGTAGAAGGTCATTAAATACTGTCTGCTTTTCAGCGGCACTGGAGCCCAGAATAAAGGATCTTACAAAATGACAATCACTGAGACTGAGAGGATGAAGAGACAGGAAAAGTTTCCGCTCAGGAGGGGGCACTGAATAGATTTACAAAAGGGATATCCTCTTTATTATTCCCGTATTACTGATTATATCCACTGAGTACCATGGTGCTATCCCAATGATACAAATTCTAACACAGTGTAGGAATTCATGACCCAAAATTCCAAAGCAAAATTAATCTTTGCTGCCAGCTGTCCTCCACTAGCATCATTATGTACCTGTAGCTTAATTTCAAATTTAAAAAACCGCTAACAAACAAACTGTTATTTTCATGTCATCCAATTCAGTCATGTTTGTTTCTGGTACTTATGCTATGGAATCTTTATCACAATAATTACCACAAAAACATATTCAAAATAACCAAAATTCACATATATTACTATGTCAAATGGAAGCAAAAAACATATTGCATAGATGAAACACAAAAGCAATATTAAACAAAAGAACAGAAAATCTGAAATTGGCATCTATGATTTAGGTCTGACACTGGACCACAATCTGCAAAGATGGCACATAGCAATTTAGACATTAATTCTTCCTGCATCATTTCAAAACCCTTATCCACATAGCTGCCATCCCTTAGTCTTGTTGGGTGCTTCATAATGTCCCTGAATTTTTATTTCCATGATCAAAACTGCTTGTGTGAATATTAGATATTCATCACAATTTTAAGTCAGTCTTAAAATATTGGTTTGTTTTACTTTCCCTTTTTTGCTCATTTTCTTTCTCTACCTATTCTCTTTCCTTTTATTTTTTAGTTGCCTTTTGCTTAGCAAGTATTTGGTTTATCCAGACAAGACCATTTTTCACTGAGCTTGTGACCAATGAGGCAGTCAAGAGCATTGACATAAACATTTCAATGTTCAAGTTTGTCAGGTCACAAAATTCCTGGTAAGACTTTGAGCTGAGCCCATGTTTCTGCAGAGGCAGAACAACAACAAAAGGTTGAATGAAAAACAAACAAGCAAAAAGGATTTTTTTCACTTATTCTTGGTTTCCTCTCCTCTTGGCTGCATTCATCTCCTTTTCACATAAAAGAAGCAGGCTTGACTTCAGTAATAGCTTCTGCCCTTCTCAAATAACTGTCTCTATTAACTCTCCCTTAGCCAAACATCCCTACAAGGAATGTTTTTTATTATCTCAAAATAGATTGTGTCAGTTGTGTTTTTTATTATCTCAAAATAGATTGCGTTGTTACAAACAGCAATTCCTTTTTCTCCTGTATCTTTGGAATACATTTAAAAGACCTGCAATTGAATTGCCCTTGGGATTAAACTCGCCACTGTACGCTTAACTGCAAGCCCTGCTTTGCTGGCCAGTGGCAATGGTCTTGCTCTGTATTTGTACTCGGTGTTTTTCCATCCAAAACAATGTGGCTTCTCCAATGCAACACTGTGTAAATTAATTTGCAACATCTACACATTTAAACCAGGTAACCTGGTTTATTTTCCTAAACTCACCATACTCCACAGACTGAACACAGAAATGGATAGTCCAATACCAAGTTATCTTACATAAATGCTTTAGCAGGCTCATTAGTCAATACACACATTCACTTCCAAAGTTCATGGAAATTAATGTGAGAGAACTGATTCTCTGGTTCTCAGATGTGGAACTAATAATAAAGAGTATAACTGAAACCACAGTTGTTAACAGAACTGTAATTAGGATTTTAACAATTAGAATTTCTATCTAAATTTCAACATCTTTTAATGGTCATGTTAATTAGGAGAACATTATAAGGTAAGCAGTACTGTATGCTTTCAGTGAAAAATTATTTTGTGAAGTTATACTGCCTTCAGTATATTACACACAATCTTGAACAGTAGCCTTTCTAAAGCGACTTGCATGCTATCAAACTTATGTAATATTTAAAGCTTTTTCAAATGTAAAGGAGAATTTTCACAGGCTCAATATTTAATCAGTGCTGAAATCTTGAGAGTTACCCCTGTATGAAAATGTCGTCTGCCTTAGTCGCTCTGAAACAGAGCCCTGCCCTGAGCACAGCTGCTCCCTCAGTTTGGGTTCCTGTGCAATATCCATGTGAGTGCACACCGAGACTGCCCCACACTGCTCTGGGGTTAGGGACATGTCCCAGATCATATGTGGCACTACATCCCTGACCTGGCCAGGGTGCCAGGCCTGGCCATACCCATTCAATGCCCACTGGCCCAGCCTGCACATAACTTGGACTTGTGTTGTGAGAAAGGCTGCGGCACACCCAGCCAGAAGCCAGATAAAGGGCAACCACTGCTCTCTGCCTGCCCACAAACCAAGTTATTTCACACCAGGGAAGGCGGCAAGGCAGGACTTACTCTTGATAAACCCACACTGACTGTGCACAATTGCCCCTTCTCTTTCAAGTGCCCAGAAATGCTGCTCTGAGAGGACTCAGTTTATGGTTTGACCTGAGACAGACCCTGCAGGGAGTTACGTTCTGCTACCTTGGGACAACAGCACTTAGGCCACACTTTTCCTAGGAGATCACTTAATTATATACATACATATATATATATAGCTGAACATGGCTTGTCCAGCTCTGAAATCAGATTCAAAACTCAGAGAGGCTGAAGTGAGTGATCAAGTCATTTGTGAACTGCTGAAAGTTGCTACTGCATTAAGTGACAGGACATCTCTATTACTTGCTACAGATATATTAAATATTTTTCTTAGCTGAATGACAAAATTTTGATTCTTGTAAATATACTTCAATCAGTGTGATAAGTATATAAAACTTAAATTAACTTTATTATGATAAGGTTCTTTGGAATGGCTAAAAGCAAAATGCAGATCTGTCATCTAAGACAATTAGGAAACATTTATTCTAACTACTTATGTGTATTTTATATAAAGGTCATATGAAAATCACCTGTCATTTCACAATATCAACATCCATCAAATGACAACATTTTCCATTATCAACTGCTTGTTATAATGGAAACAGAGTCCCTGAAATACAATATTCTAGAAGGATAAATGACTCTCACTTTGAAAATACATGTCCCTGCTTCACCTCAGTGTTTATCTCCTATGAGTGCCAAAGGATGTTGAGACATTCATCCAGAAGTGGGAGGACACTATCCCGTTGCAATGTTCTGTTCTGATATTCTCTCTTAAATAATCCAAGGTCTATTATTAACATCCTGGATCTACAAAGCTTCATCTTCCAGTACGCGTACCACATACACTGTGATCAGTCCTGGAGGATACTCACATGATGGAGCCTTTTAGAGAACCTTGAAAAAGGCCTCACTATTTTGTGGCCTTCTGTCCTTACTCTGAGACACTGAGTCACTGACTGAGCCCAGCAAGGAATCTGAATAATTTATTCAAAAAAAGAGTGGATTTTATACAATTTTTCAAGGCACAGTATTTCCTTACACTGTAATTCTCACTACATGATCTATCCCATGTTGCCACATCAGCAACATGCTTTCTTAATGTTCTTCTGTGGGGTGATCATGTGCCTTTTAGGGGTCTGTCAGCTTCTATCAGGCTCCTCTCCACAGGGCTGTCGTGTGGCATCTCCTGCCCACAAGATCAGGCAGAGACAACTGCTCTGTGCCACCATGTGCCCCTCTCTGCTGCCGGGTGCTTCTGCAGGTAAGTCCACAGCTCAACTCCATCCCATATCTTCCCACAGTTAGCCAATATCAAATGTGAAAACAAAACAAAAAAAAAACCCAAAAAAACCCAAAAAAACCAAACCAAAACAAAACAAAAAAACCAACAGAAAAAAAAAGGGACACACATGTTTTTACTGTGTGATTGAAATAAGGGCCAACAGCAAATTTTTAATTAGTTTGGTAAATTTGATTTTTGAAGGATTATGATTGTGCTCACTTTAAGGTCTTGAATATAAAAAAAATATTTATTAATTTTAATAATTTTAGTTATTTCAGCTCAGAAAACTAGTCTGTGAACTTGCAATTGCACTCTCACCTGCAGAGATATAAGCAAAAATGCAAGCCTTTTGTAGAATGATGCAGTTAGCTGAATTCTTTCCTCTGATAGAGAATATAACTAAGACAAAAATACTGAAAGTTTGCTCAGAGTGTACAACAACATCAGCATTTCAACTTCAAAAAAGATCTCTGACCTTCCCTTTCATACCTGTCACTTTCAGATCCAGAGAAATTGGCCTAAAGATTCTTCTACCCCCACCTGTTCAGACTTGCTGCAGGATCAGGGTCACATAGATACAACTGACTGAAAAAAAAAGAAAACCTTTATTCTACCAGATACTGCAAGAAAAATATGTTACATCTTCTCCTTGATGTTTAGGGCTTATCATCAAATAGCATCAGGAAAAAAAATGGATGGTTTTTGTCACACAAAGGATATGACAGCCTCCTAGGTGTGCACTGCCTTTTCATGTTTTTCTCACCACAGAAGCCATGCAGATTTATTTATTCATGCAGAACTTAGAAACAATAAACACAAATTAGGTTCCCAGCTAAGTCACTAGTAAAATGAAGACAAAGAAGTCAACATCTATTTAGAAACATACAAATCAAATACTAACAGAGAATACTAGGAACAATATCTTCATCTCCCAGTGTTTTGAACTTCAGAGAATTTTCCCTATTCTTTTCTGCATTATAAATTCCACTCTTCCATGTCCAGTATCATGGAAGTGTCTTCTCTCCTAAGGTTTAGTTGAAAACAAGCTCTCAAACCCACTTTGAGCCTTTTTTCTCTGATAGGTCCTACTTTGGGGTTGAAGCTTCCTTAGCTGAAAAATTCAGTTTTTCAAGCATTCCACAATACACCTATACCACAGTGAAGATTTTATTTTTAAGGTTTAACTAACATTCACCAGTTCCTACACCAGTGGAGTTTCAGTTTCTAGATGCTTCCAATTACTTTGTTTCATACATTTAGAATACAGTCAACCTAGACATAATTTCCATTTAAAAATAAAATAATAATGTGAATTTTATGTTCACCTAAGACCAATGGTGATAGTAAAAGGGTTTTAAAATCATGAGATTTAGGGTTAACAAAAAAAAAATAAACTTAGTAGGCTTCGGACAGGTAAACACCTTTAGCACAGGGAGAAATAGTACTATGTAGCTAGTACATGATAATTGATATAATTGTTAGATGTGACGACTGCTTAGTAATTAAATATAATTCTGTTTAATCAGAAAGTACAATCATGTGAAACTGTGGTCATGGACCTAAGAAAGATCACTATAAACTCATGTCAATGTATACAATAGAACAATGTTTAAGTTTAATAATTAATGTGTAAGTTATACAACGATAGGGTATAAAATACGTTCAGCTCGACACCTATGGCGGAGTCAGATCTGAGTTTGTACCCCGACTCCCAGAGCTCTTAATAAAACCACCTGCATATAATCATATCCCGTGATTATGTGTTTCCAAACGCTAACAATGGGAAAAAAAAAAAACAAAACAAAACAGGAAAACCAGAATAAAACCAGGGAAGATGCTGCCACTGAAAGCAGTATCAAGGTTTTTGCCTGACCTGGAAGTATTTTAAACATACAAATTTGATTTGATGTGTGCATGGAAGTATTTTCAGTTCCACAGAATCTCTTTAAAGTTAATATAAAACTTGGAACCACTTCTAGGTTTCTGGACACACAGGAAAATGTTTATATTCCTCTTTCTGCATTTGGCAGGGGAAGTCTTTAAGAACTATAGTTTGGCAAAAATAAGAAAATGTCACCCGAAGTATTGGTGTTGTCAAAGAAAAGAAGGGCCTAAAGAAAAAACAAAACAAAACAAAAAAAGGCTGCTGCATAGAACACCAAGATCAAACTGATGTTCCAAGTTCTACATGACAAACCAACTGGAGAGGAGAGGCCATGTCTTGTGCTCTGTGTCCTGAAATATGCAGCATCCATGCTACTTGCAAATCACTGGAGATTCTGACATTTCAAAATCTGCTCTTCAGCGTGAACATTTTTCATAAGATTTACAAAACAGATATAAACTACTGCTTTTTTCCTTATGATTTCTGTTGTGCTTCTACACTCACAGTACTTACTGTCATTTCAACTTTGTTTACCAATGCTTGCCCCACAAGTAAGTCTACACCTGAAGAGATCTAAAGAAATACTAAAAAGAATTTTAACAACCTCATCACTGATACATCATATTTGCTGGATGGACAGCATTCAGATACTTTCTACTTTAAAAGTCAGATTTATCCATAACACTTTCTTATTTTCCCTGACACTAACAGTATATATTTAATTTCCTAGTTATGTTGAAAACATACAGCCACAACTGTTAAGTTGTAACATTAAGAGCATGCAATAAAGTGTCTTTGAAGAAAACAGCAACAAATTTTTAAGAGGAATACAAAATCCAAGCTTACATACTTGGAGTTTTATTGGGCTTTTTCTTTAAGCTACTAAGCTTTAAAATTTTCAACAGTAAAACTAAGATTTAAATAAAACTTCATTAGAAGTAGGACACGGTAAGTAAATACAAGTTAGGACAACAGGATGCTTTAACCTAAGGCATCTTTCACATCATCTTAAACAAGTTAAGACTCTGCAGCAAAGTACATCTAAGAGATCATTAAGGATTACGTCAGCATCATTCTACATTTCGCTGAAATGCAGTCACCTCTGGGATAAATACAAACATCAATTTAAAGAGTACATGCTCTGCAAAGCAGTTAAAAGAAGTTTCCAAAACTGCTGAGACACAGCAGCAAACTGAGCTTATTTGGCCTACCATGTACATCCTTGAAAGCCGCAGCACTGATTAAGTGTGGTAAATTTGTGTTTATTGGGCAGATTCCTGGGACAGCAGAAAGGAACTAACGATGGGGTTCAGTTGTGGCTTAAACCAGGGAGACATGAACATCTCTGAAAACAGGAAGGACTGAAATCCCTGAGCACCGACAGCTGTCACACACAGTGAGGAGATTATTAGCATTATCTAATACTACTACACATTATCAGCCCGGGGAAACTTCGCCCCAGGACTTTGGAACGGAATGAATCTATGATTGTCTGTATCAGATACCTGAAGCATGTCCAGGGCACAAAAGTACAAAGGTATGTGCAGAAATACTAGGGCTGGAGATAGGTATTGTATGACCCCTGTATCTTTACCTTAAAAGCAACCAAAAACCCAAAGGTGGCCCTTGTAAATCCCATTCTCCTTTGCTACACTGAGAAACAACCAGCACCCAACTCCTGACACACCACAACAGTAAATATTTATATAAAACTTCATTAGAAAGTCAAGGAATGCAAATTTTAAGATAAATTACAAATGTTCCTCCCTAATTTTAAAGTACCATGCAGCAGCACTATGAATTATATGGGTAAATCTGGGCTATAGCTCAAGAAGAATATACAATATGTTTACATAATTCTGTTCAGATCAATAAGGCTTGAATAATAACTAAACCCATAAAGACATAAAGAGGCTTCAGGGAATCTACTTTTACTATTAGGGAATTGCCTTTGCACCTAATTTAAAACATACAATAGACAAACTATTACAATTCTGAGATCCATGTTTTGTTACATATTTAAAATTTGTAATGCCTCTCACAAATCCAAAATTAATAATTGATGATCCATTTGGAAAATAACCTAAAGTGTTTAAGATATATATAATTTGCTCATACAGATCTATTTTCTTTTTAATGAAGTATTTTCTGAAGTGCCATAGCAACATCTTAATTTCATGTCTAACTATTCTCTGAGATTGAGTAAAGCATTAAAATCAATAGGATTAAAAATGTATAGATAAATAATACCTCTTACACTGCTTCCTGATATAAGCAGTGTACTTTTAGCAGAGAAGTGCATTAAAAGAGGTACGTTACAAATAAAATAACTACGATTAATAATTGTTCAGTTACATATTCCATTAGGCCTCCACAAAGCACACTTATGTACAGCTGAACTAAACCTAAAACTCCATTCTGTGTTAACCTTCCTATTTTTCAAGGTGATTTTTTTCTTAAATTAGTGCCAGGATTAATTTACAGAACAGGACTCAGAGGAAGAAACTCACCCCCTAAAGAAACCCAAACATTTGTTCCCACACTTGGATGTGCTCAAATTCTCCACAACTCCTGTAAACTATAACCACTACTACCATTTTTGCTCATTATAAAAGTAAAAAATTGCCACTAAGTATGATCTAGAAACTCAGCAACCTCATATATTTTGGCTGTTTTGCTTCTTCTCATCCTAAATATTCCAACTTTTATTCTTCCCCAGCTCACATTATGTGCTTGCTTATAGCAATCTGAGCATGTTTTCCTTTCAGTGCCTTTTATTGAGCTTTACCTCACAATCCAGGCAGTCACTTCCCCTGTATAGGAAATTTGCTTGTTTGTGGCTGCAGCTGCAGAGTTCCTGCCCCTCCTGTCTCACTGGGATGTTCTGTCCACCCAACACCCAGCTCATGACAGGGAAGCAAAGCAGCTCCTCACCTGCTGCCTACAGCCAGCACCTGAAGGGTTTTTTTGGCAATCAGTCGCATGACGAGCCACATGCTGAGCTGTTTGAGCAGCCACATGCTGCTGAAACTCAGGTTTCTTAGAGGAAGCCTTTGGGCCTTGTTTGAGATCCCTGGAAGTACTGCTGATGTAAATCTCCCCAATTGCCAACAGGCAAATATTTTCTTCCTCTTTTCCTTCCCAGCCCTTCTTGCTTCTGGACTGGGGGAGAGGGAAGCCTCCTCTCTTCCAAGTCCTCCTCCAGCTCAGATTACAAATGCTCACAGAGACAGGATTGTGCCAGGGGACAGCAGCATCAGCCCAAGGTGATCTTTGCCAGGTTTATTCATTTTTACAGAAGTTTCTAAGGGACAGGTTGTAGATTTTAACCATAGAAAACTTACATACAGGCAAAACAAAAGCACTGCTGAGCAGAGCTTGCTCAGCCCATGCTGGACTTCCCAGATCCCAGTATCCCAGCTGGAAGAGAAGCCTGCACCAGCAGACTCACCATGGTGAGTGTTTGGGACCCAGCACCTTGGACACAGACTATGCTGTCCTGGGCAGGGGCACAACACCATCCATACTCTCCCATAGTCCTGACTTTCAGGTCCTTCTATTTTCTAGGATAAAGCACCTCCTCAGAAAGGCGGCAAAATTCAATTTTTGAAGGATCCTGGGATGGCTCTAACTTCAGCCATGCTACATCTTGAAAAAAAAATGAGCTACTGTCATAACCAAAGGGAAACACTGCACTGGATACACTCAATTTAAATCAACAGGTACATTTTTCTGCTCAACACCATGGGCTGCAAAGTTTCAAATGTTCAAAAAAAACCTAGTTGTCAGATTATTCAGAGCATATAGCGGAGCATGTCTTTTATATTTGTTCTGCATAAACCTCCACAGACATAGCAGGCCATCACATTCCAAAAAAAATATCTCAGTACAAACAAGACTGAAACAAATAGTCAAAAGGAAAATCAAAGAGCAAAGCAGCAAGAGCTTGCTCTTCTAAAGTTACCAGTTTTCATCACTAAAGTGGAGGGATGAGAGACAGAAGAGGAAATGCCAGATGCAGTCATGTAAACCAAGCTATGGATCTGGGAATGTGAGATGTCCAACAAACACCGCAATTAGCAGAGACGAGTAATGCTGACTGAAATATTAAATCTTTGTCTACTTTCTACTGTCACATTAAATATTGGTATCTACTCATGCTATCACTGCAGGTGGTTACGAGTTTATTGTAAAACAACCCAAAAAGCAAAACCCCACCACCCCCAGCAGAAGGGTAAGTGTTCAGACTGTAAAATGCATTTCCCTGAACTTCAGTTAAGCTGGTAGAAGAATGCTTTACACAAAGAATGTTCATAAATGAACCTGCCAGCTTTGAATTTTGGCAGTGAAGAAAAGCACCAACAAGGTCCAAAGCTGTCAATTGATTCTTCAGAAACAACTGCAGCATCCCATGAAGTCAATACATACATTCAATATATACACAAGAATTATTACAGAGCACCTCAGGATACCTTCCTGTCTAGTGCACAGAATTATTTCAACATTAATTTTGTTACACATTATTAGTATCGCAAGAACACTAAAATTATGGTCACGTGAAATCCCAGACAGAATTTCTCATGGTAGATGTAGAAGCCAAATTTTCCAGCATCCACAAAAGGCCCCTGGTTCAACACAGTATGGAAGCTCCAAGTCTCTTAGCACCCCCACATAGCTGAATCGCTGCTTCTGTTGTTGCCTAAATCAACATAGCAAATGGACTGCAAATTGCATTCAAAAATTTATGATAATTTTAAACAGTTCTCCCTCCTCCTTCCATTAAAGATGAAAGTATTTAAAAATCTACCACACAGCTCTTCTCCTTAAATTATGTTCATGTATAACCTAGGGCTGGCGAGATGAAGAGAAGCCTGCAGAAAGTACAAAGTTATGACACATTTCCCCGAGCAGCCATTTAAAGGTTCAAATATAGCACTTCATCCATTTTAATAACAGCTTTAGGAAATTGAAGTAAATGTAAAAAAAAACCCAAAAGAACCCTGGGCAACTTTTAAAATTGAACTCTCTCATAACCTTCGAAACATTACTATGAAACTGATATGTTGCATTTTACAAGAACCACTCCCTTTCCTCCTTTTCATCAACCTAAATAAAAGCAAAAATAAGGATGAAAAAAGAAAATAGAAAAATGACACACATTAAATTTCCTTCACTTTTACCCCTTGACTCCTTTTGTGCTTAACACATTACTACTGGCTACTTTCTCATCTAAGAACAGCATTCTCCTGTCCTTAAAATGACCTTGTAATAATTATGTTATATTTAAAGCTCCCTGAAACACAATGATAGTTTTTCTTTTACATTCATATAGCTAAAATAATACAGCAGATCTGATTTTCTCCCACATTTTAATGGGGAAACAATCTACTAAGAGAGCAGATTAAAATAATTGTTCAGGGGAAATGCTGAGGGCAAGCACTCCTCCTGAGCTTTACCTTCACACAGAACTGATAATGCCTGGGGGCTCTCCACACAGCTGACCTGCCCTTGCTCCCAGCCCAGTCCCCCCAGCATCTCCCAGCCTGGCTGAACTGGGGGCTGCTGGCACAAACAGTAGCCAGGGAGCCCCTTGGCACTGTGGTTTGGCCAACTCTGTCCCACACCCCAACTTGGGGCTGCTGCTCCCCAAAGGAAGAAGTGTCTAGAAAATAAACATGAACATAAACTCCCTGTCATGGTTTGATGTTAGTGCAATGCCAGTGCACCCATGAAAATATATTTTAATCAAATGACTGCTGTGAGATGGGACCAGAAACAGAGCAGAGCAGACTCAAGCTTAAAAATAAAGAACTTTATTGACCTACAACTATAATAAAAGGAACACAGAATTCAGAATGAAAACCTTCCAAAACTTTCCAAAACATTCCTCCACCCCCCACCCAATTTCCAGCAAAACACAGTGAGAAAAAACCCTGGCTTCCTGATGAAGTTGCCACCCCTCAGTTAATCAATTCCCAGTTCATCAAGGGAGAGAGTGGTCTCTCTTGCATCAGACTTCCCCAAGAAACACAATTGCAACCTCTTGTGTTTGCATGTCACACACAGCACCATCCAGAGAAAACCTGTCATTGTGACATCCTCCTTCTATGTACACTGCTCTCACCACCATGCATGGACATACTGCTCACAGGGCTCCTTTAAGGATGCTTTGCCAAGGACCAAAGAACAACAGTTTCTCATTTTGGGACAACAGTCGCTCCCATTTTCTCCTCCCCTGGGGCCAGGCATTTCAAGTACAGAGATCTTCTTCTTCCCTGAAGACTGAGGGAACCACCACACCCTCCTCATCTTTCTCTGTACACTCCATTCCTGCACATGGCATCACTGCATCAGGTCACTCACTCCTGCACTCTCTTGGCTTAAGTCATTGCATCCCCCTGATAGAGTCTTTGTGTTGAGAATTGGTTTAGTCTCTGGCTATACAAGAAAAGTCCAGCCTAGGCCACTCCATCATCTCCTCCTACCTAGGATTCTTTCCTATCTTCTTCTGACATCTCAGGCCCCAGGCCATCTCTCTTCTCTTTCAGATCAGGGAGGATAAATGCTTCACAAAGCTTTCTTTATCCAAGACGGGGTTAAAAGTCTCGAACTTTCAGGATGACTGAAATCTCAGCTGCCCAGGACTCCCTCAGCTGGGCACCTTCCCCCTCCCCTTCTCTTTCTCCTCTGCCAGCAGTACATGATATCAAATTTCCAGGTGGCAGAGGCTCTCTGTCTCTCCTCTCTCCCTCTGGGAGGGTGAACAAAGATATCTGTTTTTTCCACCCTGTCCTGCAGGGGCCGGCCTGGTTCCAGCCCCTTCACACCCTGGCCTACCTCTCTGCCGCATGGCTTCCCCTCCTACACCCAGCCTGTGGCTGGGCAGGGCAGGTCTGAACTCTTCACTGACCGCAACAAAAGAGAGAATTGCCCTCGGCGTTCTCTACCTTTAAGCCCCTGTGTTCTCAGAGGCGTGTCCAATGCCTTCAGTGGTTATACCAGGTGTCAATATTCAAATCTGACCACTGATTGGTTTAACTATAACTTGCAAAGAAAACTCACTTCCTTATCAACCTATGACACTCCCCTATCCACAAGATGCTGCAGAGAAGTCCAGGTTCCCGAGGTTCCTTGTACATCGTGTGACAAGCAAACTCTGCCCCACCCAAAGACCAGAGCCCCGGCTGTGGATAATTGGGTAATTGGATAATTGCCACCAGCTGTGGTGTCCAGTCGCACCTGTAGCCCAGCCTGCAAAACCTCCAGACCCAGCAATGTGTGGCACAATTACTTCCATTGCAAACACCTGTGATTTAATAACAGTCTGCCCAGAAAACATGTGACAAGAAATTCTCAGAAAGCAAGTCAATTGAATTAGCATAAAAATTCTGTTTGCTTCATGTGCTACATCAGTGCTTTTACAGCAAAGCCAAAGATGGTTCTTCAGGTAACAGGGATGAACCTGGTTAACATTTCCAAGCAGGCAGGGGGTTAAAATATTTTTTTTCCAACTGAACGGGAACTAAGAATTCAGCATTTATTGTAAATGCAGGTGAACCCAATGGGAAGAAGTGATGATGTCTGACTCAGTTCAGAAGGCTGAATGATTTCTTTATTATAACTATGCTAAAATACATTAATATACTATATAAAGAAAGATACTAAAACCACATGCTACTTTCTCTAACTATTATATCTAACTAACTCCCAACTTGTGACCCTATTCGCTAGAGTCCAGACACAGGTGGGCTGGATTGGCCATCGGGCTCAAACAATCTCACCAGAATCCAATCAAGCAATCATCCCAGGTAAACAATTCTCCAGACACATTCCACATAGGAAAAACAAGGAGCAGAACTAGAAATAGTCTTCTCTGTCTCTCTGTGCACCTCTATGAAAAATCCTGAGAGAGAGAGAAATGTGGTTGCCACAAGCATGTACATTTTGCAATATCCCTAATTTATACAGCATGATCTGATAGCATGAAATGGCAAGCCAGGAGTGCCTTAATCATCGCTGTGCATGATGGAAGCCATGCAGGACAGGCCAATGCCACCAGCACTGTGCTGACTCTGTCCCCACAACCAGCCTGCTATGGGCACTCTGCTATGCACCAGCTTCTGAAAATGTCCCAGGTGCTGTCAAAATGTAACATAAAGATTCTTTAACTGACTTATGTTTCTGCATGGATGAACCAAGCAGAATGGTCCCATTTGCTTCAGAATTAAATTAGAATTGAAGATATGGCTTGAGGTCTCTGAAACAGTGGTTTTGCAATAGGGAGGTCAGCATAGTTTGTGAATGTTGAGGTTCTCCAACTCTTAGGTCAGAATGATTTTATATATTACTACAAATACTTAACAGTTCCCTGGCAAATGAAATTAATTTCTTATTCCTCAAATATCCATGTGTTACATACCTCATACCTTTGGTTTACTCTGAAAATACCCAAGTATACTTTACAGCTTCCAGACAGGACATACACTGGGATATTTCATTTTTAGACCTGCAGTGAGCAAATATAAATTGAAAAGAAGCCTGAATATTCTAAATAGTCTTCATGGGTTTCGTATTTTTAAATTTTTACACCTCAGTGAAATTTGTTGTGTAAGAGTAGAGAACCCCACAAAGTGATCATGGCTGGAATAATTTCACACTGTCTCATCAGTACTTTGTTAAATGCCACTGAATCAGGTGTGCAGTGAGGCAGTATTAAGAGGGCTCAGATGGCTGGCTGACCAAGGCAGTGCTATTGCTGTATAAATGATCCTAAAGGTGTAGATGTTGTTCTTTTTTTATCTATTCCTGTGTGCTTGCCCTTTAGCACACAGACTAAGTGCAGTTGCTGTGTTGCTGTGGCACAGGACAGGTTCTGTAGTGCCTCCACAACAAATTCCTCACAGCTCTCTCCAGCTTCCATACAGTTATAATCACCTCTATGAGCAGGCTAGATGGAATCTCCAATATGTACACAGGGCAGGCAACAAGGGGGCATTTGTAGGAAAGTCTCTTTGTTGGTTAAAGCAATACCTACAGGTTTATTAACACTTGTATGCCCCTTCCTCATTGTGTCAGTCTGAATGTCAGTCAAGGGAAATATCAGGAAAGACAGTTCTTCTAATTGTACCACAGCCCTAAAAAGTACTCTTGTTTAACAAATCTGTGCTTTTATATTGAGAGCAATTTTGTACAGACAGAATGTGTATCTCTCACTGCATCTCTACCTTTAATGATGGTTTAAAGGAAGGTGGGTATATGGTTGTCTTTGCATTCATTGTGTACTCCAGCTAAATGAATTTAGCTTGAATTACCAAGTTAAAAAAAATTACCTCTAAAATAGACATGGTGTCCTTCAGATGACAAATAAAGCAGTGTAGAAAGGCAGCAATTTCCAATGAATTGCCTCTAAAGCAGACAGTTCTGGCATGTATGAACGAACAGGCCTTGGTCTCTGATGGAGCTTAATTTGCTTTTGCTTACTGCTATCTCAGTTTCATAGCAATGATTTATCCCACACTCAGAAATGTTCTACTGAGGAAAAAACCGTGCCTTTTGGCATCTAAAGATTACCTCATTTATATGGACAGTCCTTCCTCACAATTATTATGCAAAGACTAAGTAGCTCTTTACTGTGTAGTATAAAAAGGGAAGGTGCCTTTTCACAATATGAAAAAGGTTCTCATATTTGCACCTGCCTTAATTCAGACATGAAATCACAGAATAGCTGACAAGACTGTTAGCAGTCTCTTTAAAATATTACTTGCTACATCAGTGATGTCATCAGGAACTGTCAGGTATTGAGTGTCGGGGCAGGATGAAGAACTTTCCTCCCACACCAGGAACGCCTTGGTACACAGGACAGAGTGCTCAAGCAGAAGCTGAGTGCTGGAGTCTAACCTGGCCATCTAACATGAAAAGTTAAGCAATTCTTTGTTGACAGTCATTATTTCCATAAGTTGTGGAAGATACAGAAGATTCCAACGCCTAGCTGGAATAAATCAATCAATAATAGTACTCCTGTATTTCTCTGGCCTCGTGGCATCATTGCAGGAGCTGTGTGTTACAGGACACAGTGCTCTCCTCCACACAAGGCCCTGAGCTGTGCCTCCCTGAGGCACATTTGCATTTGAAGGATCACCAGAGCATGGCTGTGGCAGGGTGCTGACAGGACTTCTGAGGAGGAAATCGCCAGAATTATCTGACAGCAATTCATCAACTCTGAGCTGTTAATACAGTTATTTTGTGACTGCATCACTCAGTCCAGCTCTGATCGGGGATTTATCCCTATCTTCGTGTAATAAAACATATACACGCTCCCAATGCAAGTGGAAAAGCTGATAGGGGAAAATATTGGTTTTATTTTAACCCTTACTCCAGTTCATTTAGTGGGAAATAATACTGTGCTGAACATATGCTGCAGACTTTGCCTTTCTATTTTCTGCTTGTCTAAATTAATGTCCTGGGCACTGTGGCAGCTACTCAGCTTAGATTAGGCCATGCCAATGGCCTTCACTAATTCAGGATTTTCCACACTTTTTGCTTCAGAGCTATCTCCTTTCTGCTATATGTTGCAGAGTACAGAAAAAACAGGTATTGTGGGGAACTATGTGATGTGAGATTTCTCTGTACCTAAAGACTCCTGCCTTTTCATGCACTTACAACTTAAAATAAACATTCTAATTATTTTAATTTGGTTGAAGCAACCAAACAAATAACTTTAAACTGAAAAAGGGATGTGGGGAAAAAACCTCCCGTTCTTCAAATGTGTTTCCAAAACTCATAGCAGAGATGCTACAAAGTCACTTCAAAAGGTCCAGCCGTCTTTTGCAGCATTTGTTAAACTTGGATTCATTCCTGTGACCATTAGAGGAACTTTTCAGTTTGATGCCTGTCAAGCATGGTTTTGGTAGAAACATCACTGTAAACACAAAAGGCTGAAATTTCCAAAGCCGTCCAGAAATCTAGACTGAATATTTTAAAGCTACTTATTGTCGCTCAGGGTAAATTTCTTTCAGGAAGCCAACAAGGGTTTTAATGCGCTTAACTGCCTCTGGCTACATTACTAATCCTTCAAGTTAAAATGATGATATTTCATTTAAACCCATAAGATTTTGTGATTTCTGGCCTAAGATGCTCATACTAACAATGACTTGATTTCATTACAAGAAACATAACCTAAGATGGCACAAACAATACAAACCTTTAGCAGTCCTATTTATATTGAGTAGGTTAACTGACCTTTTTATCACACATTAAATGTAATACTTATTTCATATTATTGTGATTAAAATGTCTTAGGAAATTAAAGCAGATATCTGCATTTTTAATGACAATTTTAAAAAAAATGACAATTTAAAATTTAGTTCAAAAGGGTCTGCTAGAAGATACAAATAATAATCCCAAGACTAACAAAGTGGTTCCTATAATAAGGGCAGATACTTTGGTTAATTGGACTCCCTATTTAGGCAGAAAACTGGACTGTTCCCAGGACTGTGCCTTTATAAAAGCAAATATAAATCTGCTAGAGATCCCTATGTAGAGTAAGCACAGAATGAGAGGGTAAAGATGTTTGGAAATTAATCTCTTCAGGAACTCTAAAAAAAGGCTACAGGAAGCAGGAGATGTTGTCTGAGAGGCCTGGATATGGGGATTTCTGTTTTGTCATCCGCTGATTCTGCTTGGTTTGTACCTGTGCATCAGTTATGCTCTATTTTGAAAAAGATGGTGTTTAAGGTGATTTGGCTATTTGTCACAGGCTTCAGGGAGGGTTTAGTCACTGATGTTGTGATTTCCTGTTTTGTTTCCTGGGAAACAGTGATGCAGTCTAGAAACTATGACGATTCTGTGGTTTGTTTAGAAGAGAAGTAGCATAGACAAAACTTGAGAAAATAGATCTAATCCACTATTCTTAAAATACAATGCCATTTGTCAATGAGGAGTGCAGGGCCATGGGGACAGTGTTCTGTAATCCAAGTATCTTCATGATACTATGTTATAAGGCTTTTTACATGCAAAAAAGGGGATGGGGAACAGTTGGTCTTATCAGATTTTTAAAATCTTTTCTCATTCCAGCTCCTTGTTATTCTACCAAAGTAATTTATTATTGTTATTGTTGTTATTTTGGGGAGGGTGGTACTTCAGCCAGTTTCTTACGGTGTATTTCAGACATGTTAACTGGGAAGTGGGACATTTTAGGAAATTATGGCTTATCCTCAAAATCAGTTCTATGTGAAAGATTAAGCTCTGGCACTAGTGCCAGGGACTAGTGCCTGACTGAAAACTAGACAGGGTATTAATACCTCTTAAACAGCCTTACTGCTGAAGTTCCTACATCTTCTGTTATTCTTCTTTGCTTTTCACTAATGTCCTCTTGTAAATGTCAGCCTGAACAAGAGGACAGTAGTGTAATATTCAATGTGATCTATATCAATAGAAACAAAAGGAAAAAATCCTTCACTTCTAATCAACAGAAACAAAAGAAAGATGGTGGTTTTCACAACTCTAATTAGAATGGTATCAATGTTTTACCTCTTTCCTCTATAATTTTCACTTCACCATTTTATTGCATCTTTCTATTTTCTGCTTGATTTTTTCTCCAATTAAATTTATTTTCTGTTTTATCCTTCAGCTACATCTATAATTTACAATATTTCATTCCAGAAGCACAATTTCTTTGCCTTTCTCTATTCTCTTCTTGCAGGTTTAGTATGAGAAATCCTAAGAGGAGGGGAAGGAGTATAATAACAATATCAGGCAGATGATTTATCATTAAAATGTTAGGCTAATAGGCCATGTGACAGCTTGTAAGAAAATCTATGAAACACTGTCTGTGTTTTAGTGAGCTCCAAATGTTACATTAGAAAAATTATGACAGGTGATAGGTGACAATATTAGTATGGTGATAAAACTAACTGGAAATAGGACAGTGTCCTTAAAGGTTACACACTAAAGACCAGAATTCAGACAGAAAATAAGCTAGGCTACTTGACACTCACATTCATCAAGTCAAGTTTCCTTTATTTTTACCAGGTTTTTTGATTCTATTCTCTGTATTCAATGCAAAATAGGACAGGAAAATCACACAAGTTAGACTCAAGAGTGAAGTCTCTGAGTTTCTCAAATGATGCAGGGCATTGCCAGCAGAAACTTTTCCAAAAGATCTTCCTGTGAGGAAAAAATCTCCTGTAATGCTTCAAACAGAGCTGAACCAGCCAATAGCTCCAAGTCTCTCGCCGTGGACTTTAGGTGGGATACAGAAAACTTTTACCCTTGAATATCATATTGCATGCAGTTGGCCTTCATTCCTTGATTTTTCTGATAATAATGGATTATCCATTTGGTTACACAGCTTAATGAACACTGAAAGTGTGAGCAGTTGGAGAGTTTTTCAGTGGCTTTATTTAAAGATAATTTTGTCTCCACAAAAAGGAGAGGAATAGTAATATAAAATGCAGGTGAACCCAGCGGGAAGAAATGATGATGTCTGACTCCAGTTCAGAAGGCTGAATGATTTCTTTATTATAACTATGCTAAAATACATTAATATACTATTAAACAAGACACTAAAACTACAAACCTACTTTCTCTAACTGCCATATCTAACTCACTCACAACTCGTGACTTTCTCTCTCTCTCTCTCTCTCTGTCTCTCTCTCTCGTCCAGACACAGGTGGGTTGGATTGGCCATCAGGCTCAAACAATCCTCACCAGTGTAAACAATTCTCCAAACACATTCCACATAGGAAAAGCAAGCAGCAGAAATAGAAATTGTTTTCTCTTTTTTTCTTCTGTGCTGCTCTATGAAAAAATCCTGAGAGAGAAAGAAATGTGCTTGCCACAGAATAGGGCATCCAGGCAGAGTCATTGCCGTCTGCATGAAGATGCTGTGTTCTGCTTCTTCGTTTCTCTGAAGCACAAACTACTAGTTCTGCCCAAGACATTTGATTGTGTACAGGAACATCTGACAGGCTGGAAAGCACCAGGTTACTAACTGCAGATCATGTCTCTAGCACCAGACTACAGCAGATTTAGAGCTGTACCTATGGTGATGTTTATCAGAGGCGTGGGAAAAGAACCCCGAAGCGTTTCTCTCCCTCCTCCTGCAGCAGAGGACAATATTTTGCTGAGGTCACACAGAAATCTCTCACCTAAACAACAAGATACCAGTGCAGGAGCCCCCAAAGCTGTGAGCCATCCAGTAATAAAACTTATTTCTGGGACTCTAAAATGTCCCCGCTCAATAAAGAAAGGCTGATATGCCTAATTTTTCTAAAGCAGAGTAGTTCATCCTTTTTCCTGCTTTAATTTCAAATATTCTATCATTCAGTATCTACTGCCCAGCCTAATGTAAAGTCATGAAGTCTAAAAATATGGCAGAACCCATCAGTCTTCTCACTTGTATTTTTATTAATTTTTGAATTTAAAATGAATTAAATACTCATATTGATTTAATGATCTCATAGAAAATAATTTAATACTTTTTCCAAATTAATTAAACTCCACTGAACTCATCTGCTGCCATATCAGCAAGGCTTCAAAAATTCATAAAGGCAGCTGACAGTCCTTGTTAACAATAGCTGTTCCTCATAAGACCACATTAAGCTCTCTATTTCAGCAAATTATAAAGCATGAAATAATTTTAATGACAAGTTATTATTTAAACAGAATTATCATATCAACATTTTTTTCTACAAGTGGACTCTCTCACTTAGCTTGTTTCTGTTCTTACCAAGTGTCTAGCAAATTAAGGAGGATCCTAACATTCAAAAGATGTGATAGTGAAAAATTTGGCTTAGAAGATATGAAGAACGTAGTAAAAAATTCAGTGGTAAACCTAAAAAATAGATTACAAAGGATTAGGTCTAAATAGTTGTTACAATGCAGCATTCTAATGATAAATTATAGATAAGCAGAATATATAACAATCACAATCTCTGCCATTTATTCTTTAAAAGTGTATTTTAAAATTGGCTATTCGTTGACTAAACAGCTTTGATGAAGAAGGAACGGCTAAATCAAGCATTAGTGCTGGCTGCACAGAATCAAATATTTAATTTTGGTAACATTGTAAAGTATGCCTCTATGGAAATGTTTATATGAATGTACCCACTCTCTGTAGAAAGGTCACTAGGAGAAACAAAAATCTTAGGGCATGTGTGGAACTGCTGAAGCTGCTGTGATATATGAGCTGCCTGTGGATCTGCTGCAGGGTTGGCCAAGGCCAAACACCCTTGCCATGATCCTCCTCCATCCATACAGAAACCCTATGGCTTATGTCTTTACCAATGATAAGAAGAACACAAAAAGGCAATCCTTGAACTCAGAAATTTAAAAACTGCACAACTACAGACAAAGCAAACAAGCTTATTTATTGGAATAAAATAAAAAAAAAAAACTATGAAAAACAATTACTACAATTTTTAAATATTAAGGGCTCACTGCACTCTTCCCATGTCATGAATCTTACAGCACTTAATAGTTCTGAAGCATTTCTCATCAGGGAGCTGGTAGTCATCAGAATCTCATTACTCAAGCAGGCAGCATCCTGATTGTTATCATCCACCTATTTACTAAATCAGATGTGAATATTCAGCCAATCACTATCATGTAAGTGGGAGCTCCCAGGGGAAAGTAGCCTCGCTATTTACTATATACAGAAGAAATGCTGCTCTTTTTTTCCCTTGTATAAAATACATAAAAGTTTCTGAGCCAGGGATTTCTAATGCATTATAACTTACAAGCAACTGGGTTGGCTAACAGATGTCAGAAAGATTAAACCCTTGCATAATCATAATGAAAATCTAATCAACTCCCCAGCTAGTATCAATTACTTTCAGGAAGAGTTAAGAAAAATTGTAAAGGTTAGCAAAAAAATATATCTGAAGTATAAGACAACATAAAAGAACAGAAAATCTAACATTATGAAAGGAATTATTTAAGTCTATTCATAGGAAATTACTTTAGCTACAATTAAGAGGTAATTACATGTCTGAATAAAGCACACCTATTCAAGTCACACTAACAAAGCCTGAGACTCTGATACTTAGCTACAGCCACTGAAAAGGTCAGGAAATATCCTGGACGAATTCTGAACCTGGACCTGAACCTGAAAGTTTATGCCTCCTGGAGTGGTTTACAGGGCTTCTCATGGCACTAGCAATTCACTGCTGTGCTCCCTCTGCATGCCTTACACTGAGCCCTGTCCTTAAAATGCCTCAGTTTCTTACCATACTGCATTAGCTCTTTAATTGGTCAGTGTTTGCCTTCCAACAGCAGCTCAGTGCAACATCGAGCCAGCCCTTATTCATCACTCCTCTTCTGTCAGCCACCTCCAGTTAAATGTGGTCTGGCTCGTAGGGAAACATGCCTAAAGTACTGTCATGGTTTGACACGGGAAGAGAATTTTTTTTAAGAAGGAAGAGGTTCACCAGTCAGGGGTCAGGTTTAGATACTGACACTTGGGGTGACCAATTGAAGGTGGACACGCCTCTGAGAACACAGAGGGGTTAAAAGCGGAATTCCCAGGAGGACTCGTCCTTCTTTGGTTCTGGTCATCGCATGGTACGGACCTCCCCTGCCCAGCCCGGGCTGGGTGGGGGAGGGGAGCCATGCGGCCTGCACAGGTAGGCCAGGAGGTAAAGGATCGGAACCGGCTGGGTCAGCTCCTGCAGATGGAAGGGTGGAGAAATCTGGGATGTCTCCGTTCCCCCCCAGAGTCTCTCTCTCTCCCAAGAGAGAAAAAAGAGACTTGGTGGTTTTATCAGCAGTTCGCCGCAGGGAAGGAGAAGAGCGGGGGGGGGGGGGCCGCAAGGTGCCCAGCCGGGCTGTGGGAGCTGGAGCCTGGGCAGCGAGCCATCCTTGGGAGTTGGGACTTTTAACCCTTCCTGAGAAATGAAGGCTTTATGAAATATTACTCCTCCTGAATTTGAAGAAAAGAGAGACAGCTTGAAACCTCAGATGTTTAGAGAAGAAGGTTGGGGGCAGATGATAGAGTGGCTTTTTGGCTGGACTCTGCTTGTTTACCATAGACTGAACCACTCTTTCTTTCAAGAGGGACTGCATTTTAGGGGGATGCATTGGTGAGCTAAGAGACCTTCTGCAGCAACTACCAGTTTTGGAGTGGACAGAGAGAGAGCTGAGGAGGGTGTGAGGATGCCCTCCATCTTCAGGAAGAAGAGAAGGCGATCTCTGTCTTTTGGACCCTCGGCCCCAGGGGAAAATGGGGGGGACTCTAGTCCCGAATTGTGATACTGGACTGTTGTTCCTGGTGGTCCTTGGCGAAGCATCCTTAAAGGGGCCCTATAAGCAGTCTCTGTCCATGCCCGGTGGTGAGAGCACTGTGACATGGAGAGGAGAATGTCACACTGGCCGGTGTGTCTGGGCAGTGCCACGTGTGACATTGGAAACACAAAAGGTGGCAGCTGTGTTTCCTGGGGGTCTATGGTTGCAAGGGGGACTCCTCTCTTCCCCGATGGACTCAGTATTGATTATATTGAAGGGTGAAAACTTGATTAAGGATCCAAATGGGTCTCGCTGGGGTTTGGTGGAGTTGGGTGGAGGGAGGAGAAATGTTTTGGAAGGTTTTCATTTCGAATTTTGTGTGTTTTTTTTTCTTTCCTTTCTTTTCCTTTTGTAGTAGTAGTAGTAGTAGTGTAATAAAACTTTTTTCCTTTGTTATTAAGTTTGGTCTGCTTTGCTCTGTCCTTGATCACATTTCACAGCATTTGATTGGTAAGTTGTATTTTCATGGGGCGCTGGCATTGTGCCAGCGTCAAACCATGACAAGTACACACAACATATAACTCAGAAACTTCTTCTAATCAAATGCAGTAATGCAAATCCCATTCTCTCAAGTCCAGATAAATGTGAAAAATTCCAGAACTGCCAGGTACTAATTGCCATCCCTGTTACAGAGCCTATAGTCTTTTGTCTTAATACTCCTTAAATCCTGCAGAGTAACCACTTGTGATTCAGGCAGGATCTGTTTGAACCTTGCTCTGTTCCTCACCAAGTCTCAGCACATACTCAGAAGGAATCATCCTCCTCTTTGCAGCACAGAGATTTTCAACAACACACAAAAATTGGTTTGTGTCTTGAAAAAAATAAACCCTCAGCCCTCAACAACTCCCAATTTTCAAAAGAGCTGATTGAAATGCAAACTGATACTGTAGAGACGTGTGGCTAGACATTTCTTGCATCTCCCTGCCCACCCTCTCATTTCCTGAAAAGTTCTCAGAGCAGGAGTTGCAAGTGCAATCCATTTTGTCACCAAATGATGGACATTTTGGTCACCAGGGCAAGAGATACCTGTACTACAATCCCTGCTCAAATTAAGAGAGAAAATGTAAGAGTAAATCAGAATTTGGGCAGACATATAGATGCCCTGTTGTCAGGCTGAGTTCTTTGCTATTGGCAGAAATTCTTGCCTCTACATGGAGCATCATTCTTTATTGCACAAAAAGGAAGGGAAAAAAAATCTTTGCAGAATAAATGCCAATCATGAATTGACCTGTCAAGCTGAAGTGCTCACATCCAGTACTATAACCCAGTGCCTCCTTTGGCAGAGAACTATCATTCTACCCCTCAGAAAAAAACTCATCCTAAACAACATGTGGAGACCCAGAGGACCAGCAGCAAATACAACACCTTTGAAAAAGGATACCATGGTGTTCTCCCTTTGGAAGACCTAAAAGTAAAGAATTTAAAGATTCTGACTCTTGAAAAATAAACCCAGTGAAGTTGATGTGCTCAGTTACACAAGGCACTAAGCATACTGCCAGAAGCCTCTTTTTGAATACTGATAAACTCCAGACCTTTCTAATCTGTAAAGACCTCACCAGATTTAACCAACTTTACCTGAGAAGGATCCAAAGCTACCAAAGAAAACTATATCTCAGTCACAGTCAAGAATTTGGGGGCATACCTGGGCTTTCCCTTGCACACAGCATAGAGCACTCACCAGCCATAGTTTTAGTATCAGGGAATTAACAATAAGAACAACATTTACTTTTGGAAAACCTAGGCAAAACTTAATGTTCAAGTTGTGTACTGTGTTACTGAATATGCTTATGCAGGTTAAGAGATTTTAATTTCTAAGTTGCAAGGAAAAGACATTTCTATTTGGCTAAAGTATTCCAGGCTGGTTTTCTTCAAAACATAGGCTCCTCAAAAAGACAGATTACCAGCTCTTCTTACAGAATGACAAAACAGGACCAACACAACAAACAAAACAGAAGACAGTTACATTAAAATTAGATTACCCACTGGAAAAAAAAAGGATAGGCGGAGACATGAATGACATTTTATAAACTTCTAAATCGGAAGAATAGTATCCATCTTAAGGACAATCAATTAGATGTTAAAATATCCAAACAGTGTTTCTTAATGCTTTACATTTTAGGCTGTGTGTTATCTGGGAAACTGGAAACAAAACTGAGAGGAGGGTGCAGTAGTTATATTCTTGTGATGTACTGCCAACATTTTCCATGAAAAAAAACTTGTTAAAACAGTAGGACTTCAAACTGCTATTTCTGTTCTTGTCATGGAAATTGCATTGCTTGACACCACACTGGCGACTCCCTGCCATATGCTTTTAATCCTTTAACAGGGTGGATTTCAAATCCTTCATAAAATAACCAGAAGCTGACTGAAAGGGGTAATAACGAACCATTTCCTCCAACTGTATCTCTAAGCAAATATATTTTAACCCAAACATTTTTCAACATCTATTTAAAAGTTTCTAATGATAGAAATGCCAAACTCCACTCGTCTGATAGTTAATGATTGTTAGCACACCACAGGATCTCATAAAATAAAAATGAATAGCAATGGATCAGAAGTTCTCTTGCTGTAATTTCAAAGTTCTACTCTTTGTTCTAGTCCTGACAAGCAGAGAAGGACATTCCTACCTTCCTCTTAACAACCCTTTCATGCACCTGAAAACTCCTTTGTTCCAGCAGTCCTCTCTTCAAAAGATCAAATAACTTGAATTCCTTCTAAGGTCTCTCCTTTGGGATCTCTGCCCATGCTTCCTACAGTCTAGCATGACTCTGTGTGTGTGCACAGAAAAGAGCTGCAAATAAATAATGGGCATAGCAAGAAGCCAGGAATCCCCATGCTTACAACACACAAGGAAAGGTATAATAGATGTAAAATCCAATTATTAAAAGCTGTCTTTTCATGTTTTATCTTCTTGGTGAAAATTATTTGGAGAGAGTCAAAAGTGAGAAGATTTGATCCTACAAGCCAAACCACATTTAATTCATTTAAAGTCCCTTTGAACAGCAACCAAGGGACTTTTTCTTGGCCTAAGATCATCAAATAACAGGCAAGGATAGGGCCAAGGAAGGTTCAGCTAGTGGAACCAGTGGCCTGCATGAGGAGCAGCACAGGCATTTGATAATTTATGATCTTGAAATCAGAGTTAATTTTCAGGCATATGAAAGTTGGACATGAGTTGTATGGCAAGAAGGAGCAAAGTTACCCTTGAGATTCAAGTCCAGTGGGAATTTCAACAGGATGCTTGCACCTCCAGGTCATGTTCTGTACGCTCCTCTCAGTTAAAGTCCTGGTAATTAAATGGTGGAATCAGGAATACCTGACTGGTTCTATTTGCTTGTCTTTATGAAAAGATTTCCCCGATTCCAAACACGAGCATGCTGGAATCTGTTTTCTTTGGACATGCTGGTATTTCAGCTAAGTGCCACCAAGGACATGCACAACAAAGGAGAACCTCTGCCACTTCTGGCGAGTATTTTATCCTGTGAACAATTCATTGCACTCCCAGAACTGTTTGTGGGAAGATGCATTCATCAATAAAACTTTGTGATAACAACAACACAACAATCCCGATCACAATTCTCTCACCTGTTTTTGATTTCATTACTTTTCCACTCCCACAAACTGGCTTTTTGCTTCTAACTTAAGCAGCTGAGCAATTCCTAATTTATGCAGCTCTGAAATAATTGCATAAAATTTGGAATTGGATTTTATTTTCCAATAACAACGAAGTACCATTTTCACAGATTACTGTAACTGAATATTTTATAACCTGCTCATCTGTGGCCAACTCTGAAATCCTTTGCAACCAGCATATTTTTGATTGAACTATAACACTAAGCATTTTAATTCAGTGTTTTAGACCTTTAGGCAACAAAACAATTACAGAAGGAAACCTTTATTTAACACAAAAGGGAAAAATTATTTTTGTATAAGTATAAAGCAGTTGACTGATTTAAAGTATTTTTATTACATATGATATAAATTCACCAACAGTGGGTCAAAACCTGCAGGTTTCTAACTAAACTCAATAACCAAAAAATTATTTCTGCATTACTAAAACATGTCTAGAGTGTATTAATATTACAGCTATCAGTTCTTAAACGGATGCAGTTATATACCTTTATTTTGTATTGAAGCACTTAATACTCTGAGAAATTACAAAATGGATTTATAATCCCTGTTTCTTTTTAACATCTCTCATCCATATGGTTTATGCAAAAATACTCAATGCTATTGATTACTTAATGAAAGCATTTATGTAAATGTTCAGAAATATCCTAGAGTTAAGGACCTCAGCTACACATTTCATGAAGATGAATGTGTTTAGTCGTAAATCCATCTGTATTGCTTCACATGTTCTGTACATAAAGCTAAAATTATGAACCAATAAAGTCAGTAAAATTTGCTCTGTCAAATTTATAGCAAGAATGAATACACACATTTAAACGCTAATAATTCCTGAAAGCATTTTAAGCAAATAGGTATATAAAGAGCTAATGCTGAGAGTCCCTAGAGAACCAAGTTCAAGTAAGTGAAATTCATTTGATTCTCTACATGCCTGAGAAGGTCAAGATAAGATTACATAAGATTATATGTAGGTATAAAGTTTATTGGCTGTGTGCAAATGTCACTTTAAAACAAAAGAGAAAGAAAAGCAGTATGTTTAAAGTATTCTCCTTGGTACCTTTCAAGAAATAAGGAACCTCAGCTTGCCAACTCCTGAAAGGTCTCCAGGTAAAGAACTATGAAAATCTAAGAATAAAAGCAAAGAAATCAGCGTCTCAAGCATTGGCATTTTTTAATTCCAGCAAAGTGATTCCAATGTGTTGTGAACATTCATTTATATATCTACATGAATATTTAGAAAAGAAAGACCAACCTACAATGACGTCTGTAATTTCAATTCAGACACTGAAAGATAAAAAATGGTAGAGCAAAACTCTGGGTGTTTAAAGCTTCTCTTCTGTTTTAAGGCTTTTATTATTATCCATTACTCACTTATTTCCAGCAGCATGGGATATCTTCAGGATCCTATTCCTTATTCAAATTAGGAATGCTAATCATATTGAATTTTGATTACTACTTTGCAGGGTTTATTCTGCTGATGGTTCTTTTCCTGTGTTGGCAGCTTGATAGATATTGCCATGAATAGTTAAGTAAAATAATTAACTGAACTGATTTTCTTCCCCCTGGAAGTAATTTTGTTTATATGCTTGCTCCCTGCAAATCATAGCCATAAATGGAAGCATTCCATTTATCCAAACAATTGGCTGCTATGAATTATAAAATGAAATATTTAGACATCTTTGTAGAATGGATTAAATGTCAACTGTGTCATCTAATACCAGGAAATATCTATTAAAAATACATTTGATAGTAGATATTTTCCTATAACACTAAAAAGCTGGGAAAGAAAAAATTCTTAAGAGTATTGCCAAATTGAAAACCATGCATAATTCAGTACTCAAATTGAATTTTAATCTTTTCATAATGCTTGGGGAAATATTTTATACTTATGAAAATTAAGGGAGATAAAGAACATTACAAACCAAGTAAGTGGTTTTATGTTCAGGCAGAAATGATACAATAGCCAATAGAAATAGGTTATCTGAAGCAGTGTGAGGTATAGGAAGCACCCTGGACATTACAGATTCACATCCAAGTTCACAGGACTGTTGAAGGAAATTTAAAAATATGGTATGAGGAACTCAGGGAACTTTTCATCCTAAAAGGGAACAGTCAAGCCCTCTAAGAGTTTAAACAGGAGAAACTGAAAGCAGAAGTTGCCCACAAGCAGAGACTGCTGCACTTTCCTCTGATGATGCTTAGAGTCTTCCCTTGGGACAGTTCCACTCCCTGCACTGAGTTATTGCTGCCTCCTCAAGTGCCCGTGGCACAAACCACTGCTCCCCAGTGAAATCCTGCTTGTCTTCCATACCCAAGGACTAAGGGGGTTCTCAGCCTGAGAGCTGGGAGAGAGAGCACTTCCAAAATCACTTCCTTTTGGATTGGTAGAAGGATCATCACCACCACCACCAAAGCAATCAAGCATCATTACAGCTGGTTTCGGCACCAAGAAGAATCCAGGAGAAAGAACCAGCACTGGCACGGCATTTCCACTGTGAAAACACTGAGTTTCTTTAGGGATGTAATAGAGATGTGCTTCTTAAGTTTACAGCTATTGATTCCCTAACATGAGTCAAACTTCCACAGAAGCATCCCAGAATACATGTAAAGGACTATTTGACTCTTGAGTCATCCCTCACAGCTGCCTCAATAGGTCTATAAGAAGACATTTCTAAAAGGGAAAAAAAACAAACAAACAAACAAACAAAAAAAACAAAACAAAAAAACCCAGCAGTTTCACTACCGCACCCCCTTCAAAACCCTGGGAAATCCCCGTTCTAAAGGACCTTCTTCTCCTGTTCCTCCTCAATTTTCACCACTTGGAATAAGTATTTGTTCTGATTCCCTTAGGTACTTTGGTACTGTAGTCTTGAGCTTCTATCAAAAGCAATTCCTCAACATGTGGGGTAAATCTTTAGCAGCAAGAAAGAGTATCTACTCCTTCTGCAAATTTCAGCCCAGGTGTCTTGGAGGACTCTGATGTACAAATAAACTTTTTGCACAAGTTGAGTCTTTGGGAAGAACTCTGTCCCGGTGTGCTCTAGAGGGTTGAGCTAAGCACTTAAATAGTGATTTCTACAGTGAACAATGAACTTCCAAACCAGAAGTATTTTATTTACAGTGCCCAAGATCACCATGCCATGCAGTTGCCACTCATCCTGATGCAAATCCCGGCTCAGACTTTCTTGGATATTACTGCTGGCTGCAGCAGATGGTTGCACACTTAGAATTAGTTATTAGTCACGAGAAGAAAATACAGAGTGGGGAAAAAAAAAAAAAAAAAAAAAAAAGAGGTTGCTTCTCTTTTACTATTACTTTTGCTCATTTTCAGCCACACTGAAGATTCTGGTCTTCTGGCAATGATAAAGATTTTCTGCAGTAGTTGATTACTTCATATGTAACTGGATTTTATTTGATAGTCAGTTTTTCACTTTTTCAAGGGCTAGAAATTAGGAAGAAAAGGTCCATCAGGAAGATTAGTCCTTATTTTGCTGAGCACAGGAAGGGTAGACATTAGAATTATAGCATTTTTACAGGGGAAGCTGGGAAAAAAAGCCAAGGAACTGCTGTCAGCATTTCACTGAAAGAGATGAAAAGTAGATCAGGACTTGAGTCATCATTAACAGAGCAGCAGGTTCAAACAGCTCTTTAATATTTTCTGTATGTATAATTTTAAGTCCATTACGCTTTTGATATTTTCAGATCTAACAGTCATTTATTTGCTGCAATAATATGGCTATAATAATGAAATAAAAGATGCACTGCTATTCCAAGAAAACCAGAGAGGGATGGAAGGCGGTTGGGAATTCTGGCTCAGATGGAATTCTTGGCTTTTTCTGTTTCTCTGTAGCAGGTGGATGGTCAGTTTTCCCCAAATAGCACTATTTTGTGTCACACAGTTCACACAGACAAAAAAGAACACTGACATATTTATCATTATCAGGTTTCCCTCATTAGTGTCTAAAACATGAAAACTGTTTTATTTATCAGGGACGCAATTGCTTCCCATTGGAAACCAAGAGACACTTTATTTAATTAGCCTCAGAACTGAGGTATTGCAGCTGCCCACTCTTTGAAGCAATCAGATCTATTAACAAGAATAAATTTAAAAATACACATTTCCTATGCTTGTCTCCGAAAAAATAAAAAAAGGATTCACTGACATCACAGAATGTAGCCTATTAAACTTGTCAATCATATAGTAAATGTGAAGCCATTAAATAATTTTCTGACTATCACAAATACCTTCAAAAGGGCTTTTTAAAACAAAGCTACTTTCCTGATTAGAAGGGACAGTAAATGAGAAAAGAATTGTTGGGCCAGACCCATGTATGGCCAGACTCATATTGCCTTCAGACTTTTGGCAGAGTAGTGAGAACTCTTTGTAAGTCAGGTAAAAATCTGACTTATTTCAACTGATGGTGTCCATTTTCTTAATAAACCAGAGCTCATCTATTAAGTGCACAAATGGTGTCTGGACTATTCCAATGCCAAGAATAAATAGAGTGTCTCAATGAAAAGCTTTTTATTTTCCCTTTCTGAAAAACATTCAGAGGAAGGAAGCAGCAGAAAGCAGAAGCTGCCAATAGGTGCAGCCCCAACACAAGTCACAGATATGTGTCAGTGAAAGTCAAAGGTGCTAATGTCAGTGATGAGATCATTATTAGATCAGATATCCCATGACAATTGCAGTACTGTGTGGCAGGAGAAATAAGAGACAAGAACCAGACCATAAATACACACATTTATTTGTGGCGCAGCAGAAAAGGCAACTTCTAATTAAGTTTAAAAGCCTACAAATAAACGAAAACTGTACTTCCATTGTCTGTGGTTAAGACCACTTAGAAACAGAGAGAGAAAGACAAAGCTTTTGCGTATAATCTCTTGGATATATCTGTTGAAGTGCACAAATAATGAAGAGCTGAGAATTCTCTGTCCCCTGCAGGAAGGGCTGAGGCCCAGCACTGCAATTTGCACTTTCTTGACCTAATGCACTGACGACCTGGAATAATTTGAGAAACAAAAGCACATGAGAATTTTGTCTTTAATTTCTATTTGAAGTACAGACTGTGATAAACAAAATGGCAAGAAATCTAAAATTAAATGTTTATCAAATGAGACAATTAAAGAATTTGCAATAAGCCATGAGAGGCAAACAGTTCCCTCTCAGGACTGATCTATGTCTTTTGAATGTTTTGAGGGTTTTAAGTTGCTAAGAATTTTTCCTTCAAGGAGATGAATATGCACATACATCTTTTACTTTGACCATTTTGGACAAGGCCATAAAACTGAAGCAAGTATGCTTTTAGAAAATGGGAGAGGCCACCTTTCCAAACCAAAAGGAAATGCAAGGCAGTAGAAGTTCAGACGAATGTTGGAATATGAAAGAGGAAGTATTGTATACATTATAGTCATCAGGGTTGTACAGGGAACATGAACAACAGCAATTATATTAATATCAGCCGTTTATTTCAACAGATTCCTCCACTGATGTTCACTGATGTTGATGTACACCCAATGATGAAGGGTAATCAACCTGGGCACTTCTTAACTGACTGCCCAAAATCTGTGTTAGATGAACGAATTAAATACTGATTTCTGAAGGCCTCTGGACTCTAATTCCTTCTAAGAAGAATTAAATACACATACTCCGGCTTAAAGAAGAAATTATATGAATTTATAATTCTTAAGGACAAAATTAACTGAGTGTGTGGATAAACTGGCTGCCAGGTGAGGTGGAAACACCAGCTATCAGATCACAGCCTTAGTCAATTCAGGTATTTGCTGACAACTAATGGAAGAAAGGGAACACTTCTCTCTTTCCCTCCTTTTATCAGTTGTTTCCATTGTCATCAGCAAAACAGCGCGTAGCGGCTTAAGCGCAGAACACTGTAATATTAATTCCTGTGCCCTAGTTTTGTGCTCTGTGCACCCTCCTGAAGTGTGATAAGTTACTTATTTTGTTTTCAATTTTTTCGATAAAAAATCGATTGATTCTGACCAATGCAAACCTCCTAAAAAGCCTGGTTTTACTCAAGTGGCAACTAAAGAGCCAGCACAACAAGAGTGGCTTTGGAGTGCTCAGAAAGCAGAAAATCACAGGGCAATATCATACACCAAACAGAGTTTTCAATGAGTCATAGTGAAAGATAGCAGTTCCTTCTTCATATGCAAAATATTATTGAATCTGAACATTCTTCAGATTAGATGAATACAAACTCAGAAGAAATATTATGACTGTAGCAATCACAGGACTACCTGGAATGCTCAGCAAGTCTCTCCTTCTGTATATTCTGGCTTCTGTTTCCTAGATTTTCCCAAATTTCCTAAATTCATAAATCTACTGATTTATCAATCTCAAAGTTAATTGTAACATCTGCTTTTTCCAGATGCTTATTTCAGCACCTTAAATTACTTCTCATCCGTTTTAGGAAACAATGACTCAGCTTTCTCTTTTTTCATTTAAAGCCGAACTTTCATGTTTTAAATCTACATTCATTTCTCTTCTGATGTTTAGATTTTTACATCTTTATCATAGGAACAGAGTTAAAAATCTCCCATTTCCATAAGAAAAGTATCCCCGAACAAACTAATAAATATCTGATGTTATTTATATATGATTTAAACTTGCAATCTGAAGATACGTCAGTATCTCCTACAATTAAGAGTCAGTTTCAAGGCTGAGTGTAGGAACTAACTTAATCTTCAGTACAGCAGTTTGAAAAACTGCTAGAAAACTGTATGTTATTTTAAACAATGTATGTTATTTAAGCAAAGTAGCTGTACTTCAGTCCCTTATTCTGAGTCACAGACCAATTCATACAGAAATGGCGCCGTGAGCAAAATGTTACTGAAAATTCAGATTAAGTTTAATGACAATGCAAATTAAAGCACTACCTTAGCTGCACCATGACAGTGTTGTCCTTCCAGAAAGTGATGCTGAAAACCCAAAATGTACCCAGCCTGTGTCTCCAGATGCCTCACCTGTTTATCTAATGCCCCTCCTCCAGTGTTATTCCAAACCTCAGCAAGCCTCCATGTGCTGAGGCATCTTAAGACATGGCAAAAGAATTAAAAATGTATTTTGAGATGGTCTATAGCTTTCTAACTTACGGGTTTATTTAATACATTTGAATATATTAAATACATTTTCAGAATTATTTATTTTTAAGTTTTTTAATCCAAAAATTCTCTTGCTATCTGAGAAACTGTCCTTTTTGTTTATTTTTCACCTCTCAAGAAGTCAGGCCACCACCTCTACACCTGCAGTCACAGCATCAGGACAGACACACATCAAAGTGTTTGTCCGCGAGTGTTCATTCCCTCTCTTCTATGAAGATAAATAAAAAACTTAAAAATAAATCAGCACAAGGGAGATTATTTCTAGATATAAAATTCTGCTCAATAAAGCCACAGTCACTGGCAAGAAACGTTCTAAGCAAATTAACTTTTCCCTGTATGTAAAACCACACCAAGAAAATGAATTACGTGGGGACTCTGGAGAAAGCTGTGATTTCTCTGCTTTCGCATGCAGCATAGAAAAGCACTTTGCAGTAAACAGTAGGCAGGGCCTGCTACTTCAATCTTGCAGATTAAAGCAAAGGACTGTTTTGTTTTCAGTCCATCAGCTCAGCCCCACACCCAGCAGCCCTTGGCTCCTGCAGTACCACTGATAATCTGCCATATGTGGCATGTCCTATAGCAGCACTCCCAGAGAGATGGACCAAAATCAATAATGTTGTGTTTTCTAAAGGGCTCTTAAAACCTGACAGATGGCAACAGCTGGGGCAAATTCCATTCAAGGAAGCACTTTTTAATCAAAAATTTTACACAAAGCATATGGGGCTTTTTATGGCACATGATTTCTCTTTCATTGCACATGATTCCCACTGCCTTTCATACTGCTGTTCTATCAGGCATCTCCCACACAGCAGCCAGTCCCCACACACAAGGACAGCACTGAGGCAGAAATGGGCTAACACCCATTTGAGCCAACAGAGCTGCAGAATTTTGCTCTTTGCTGTGTCCGGTTTTAGTGAACTGCTGCAGAGGTGAAGTCCTGGGAGAAGAGGCCATGCAGAAACAGCTCCCAGCTCCAGAGAAGCTGCTAGGGGGGATGTAGAAGCTTTGCTGTCCTAAATAATGTATTCTAGTCCAAAAACATCTGAAAGCTGATTATAATTTGGTGTCATGCTTTCAATTCTAGCATGCCTATTAATTACAGTGTTATATTTAATTTCTGTTCTTTGGATGCCACACCAAATACAATGCTCACTGTTCCTGCCTTCACTCATGACTTTTTTTCATTAGCACACCTGGAAGCTCTCCAAGGCAGGCAGCAGTAAGGAGCAGAAATCTTGTCAGAAATATCCATTAAATCTGTCACAGGCACTAACAAATCAATCAAGTACCAATGAGTCTTTCAGAAATTTTTTGAGAAGCTGGTTAAAAAGGGACCAACCTGACTTGAAAACTTTTCAGCAACAACAAAACACACCAGGCCTAACATGTTAAGATTATTATATCCACTGTTGCAGAACCACAGTTACTTAAATTTCTTTGTCATTTGATAGGAATAAGTTAATTTCAAATGCTTGAACTAAATTTAAGTTTGATTAATTAAACAATTTTAAAGGAAATTAGTTATATTTAAATACAGTTTTTTTATGGAGATGGATTCCCATAACAGGTTGGCAATTGTTCACACTTGTTAACCCAAATTATTTTTCTGTTCTTTTAAACTTTATATAAAGAGCAAGTAAGTTAGAATACATCATGATTTCTAAAAAACAAACAAACAACAATAACAAAAACATTTTAACATTACATTTTTAAAGGTAATTTTTTGCAGTCTGTTTATATCACCATGGTAATTGCACACCAACTAACTGGAGTACCAGTCAATGGAGTAACTAAAAACCAATCACTTCCACAAACTCGTTCTTTTTCTCTCAAGCTTTGTATAATTTTCTAAACTTCACATAAGATACAGTGCTGTAAGTGAGGGAAACGGAGCTATGATATGAAATACATTATTACAAACTCAGTGTAAGGCAAGTGTTTGTGTTGATACAAAGTGCATACACTGCTTAATTGTGTCCAAAAGCTGCTATTACAGAAGAGAAGTTTTACAATAATGTGTATCCTAAGTGCCTATAACACATCTGTCTATACTTCATACCTACCGAGATTTTGTCTGTTCACGCCCTCCTTGGTTTTCTGTGAGCACAGAATGTCTCAGGCTCAGTGTTATGGAATGGGGTGACAAACAAATCAATGAAACCCTTGAGACTGACACAAGGCACTGGCGGGAGGCAAAGAGCAAGAATCCCAGAGTGGGACCACACAGCTGTCCAAGGAAAGGATCACGACTCTCAGGAGATGACTGGAGCTGTGTGGATGGAATCAGGTGCCCATTTTCCATCACTTGATCAGCCCAGAATGTCCTCTTTGATTAAATTGGCCTGAGTCAATTTGCTGGGCAGCTCCCTGTTTGCCACCAGGGCAGGAGGAGAGTCTCTGTCGAGCCTGGGAGTGGCAGAGTGTGTGATAATGCAAAAACCTAACACAAATTATATATTGTTTTCTCAAAAGATTCTGAACTCTACTATGTTTATGTTCATCACCCCTACGATGGAGGCAACAAACAAAAATAAATCTAATATTGCCTCCACCGTCCCTTCTACAGTGCCTTTCAGTCTGAGAAACAAGAGTCATCCTGACATCTGACAACATTTAAAATAATATAAAGACTTGGTCCATTTAATACAGAAGCATTGGACTTCATTTATAAGTGGAGAGGTTGTTTTCAAATTACTGAACAAAATTGCTATGTGCCAGTCTGGTGGCACTGTTACATCCCCTATAAACACACCTGTACCATAAATGGTTATGGAATAGAAAACAGCTGAGAGTAGCAAATCCTCATTGTGCTGGGGCTGCACTCAGAGATGCATAGTGCTCCACAGTCCCTGAAAATAAAGCATTTGGGAGAGGTTTTTTAATAATCTAAACACAGAAAAATGGACAGTGGAGGAAACCACAAGCCAGAAGAAATTGGTCTGATCCATTTCACACAGTTAGAAACAGAAGAATTGATCAGAAAATCAGTGACCTAAACCACCTGTCCAGAGTTTGAATTCTTTATCTTCTCCTTCCTCTTCTTGCTTTATAATAGTAGCATCCCATGCATTTTTTAGGTGGCCCTAGCAAGTAAAGGGATCAACAGCGGTTTCAGGCTATTAGGAGTGTTTGTTCCTGTCCAGAAAAATAATTTTTTTTCAGTTGAGTGGAAAGAAGCAGGTTTAAAGAAAAGTGTGGGCTCTTATCTATTCCTTTCGCAAGAGAATTGTTAACCAATAAGCACAAGGAGCTCCAAAGAATAATTACCTATTCAGGCTGCTCTTTTAAAACTTCTTTAATATTTAGAAAGCATTACAAACAAGTGGCTTGTCCCTGCTGCTTTACATTTACTTAAGTAGTTCTGTTCTGAGGAAAACATTTTAAAGACTTTTGATTTTATTTTTAAAGCAAGGTGGAATCCTTCAGTGCCACTTTTGTTGCAGTAAACTTTTAAGTGGTGAATATTCCAATTCCACTTGCTGCATTACTAACACTTCCTGGCATTATAAATTATCTTTCTAAGTCTGTATAAAGAATGCTGCATGCTTTTACAAGCAATCCTTTTTGATTTTCATCATCATTCACCTAGGAACATGACAACACAGTAACTCACACATAAAAGGAAATCATTTATGTAAAGGAAAGAGATATAATTGAATTAATGGGTTGACCACAGATGGAATGAAAGTGCGAAGAAAGTTATTAGAGTGGAATTTCCATTATTTGACTTAGTTTGTTCCTTCCTTTGAGACCTCATTCTGCTCCTTCATCCCCCCCTCTGAGGGTCCCTGCTGTTATTGCAGCACTGGAAGTTAAAGATGGGTACAGATTTTGGATTCTTCACACACACTGGAGAGCAGAAGTGAGCAGCTCAAGCTTACTACTTCTTGAATATCAAATAATGAAGAGAATCAAACTACACAAGAAGAGAAAATGTCCTGGGGTATCATTCTTGTTTGCTTCAACTGTCTCACCATAAATCTTCATAGACTGGGGTTATGCTTGCTAGCATAGTTATTTAAAATAATTTATTTTATATCAATACATATTAGAAAACATTCATTTCTATCTGAAATTGTAAGAACCTAAGCAGCTATGATTTCCACTGCAATCTTAATGTTGAGGGATAACTAGAGCAGTTTTACATTTTTCAGCTGCTCACACTTCTTTTAATATATGAGCCTGCTCAGACCTCAGGTAACCCTCCATGTATCACTCAAACCATAAGAAAATAACTAGTCCTCATCCTTTTTCATCCCCAAACAGATGAGTTTCCTCTGCTGTCTTTCCTGTGACTTTCAGAATTTGAAATCCTTCAGGAACCAGCTCTGATTTTAGACTGTCTAAAAAGTTTAGAAACCACGCTTAACTTCATAGCAAATCTCACATCTCAAAAGCAAGTTTCATCTTAATTCACACTAAAATGTTTCATTGCAGAAAAAAAATTGTCAAAATAGTACTTCAACAAAATAAATACCTTCTCCAGCTTTTAAAATACTTTGTTGAAAATAAAAGTGTTTATAGTTCATTGAAATAAATGACTTTGTATTTCAGCTGCAGATTCAGGCCCATTGCAATGGCTCTCATACAGCATGGCTTCATTAGTTTCAAAGGAATGTGACACAAAATCTACATCCATCCTCAGAGCTTAACAGCAGCAAGAAATTTTTGAACCGATAGGCTTAGCAATTCCAGTACTCCCCACTCAGTTTTCTCTCTTGTGTTCTGAATAGCCCAAAAGTTTAAAACTCTCACTATTTTCCTGGCACCTTCAGTGACAATCTATTTTAACTTACTATTTTTTTACTTAAATGGTTATTTAGTACACTTCAGGATTATAAAATGACAGATTCTGTCCCTGTTCTATTGTCTAGGGTTGTGATCCACAGTAATATCCTGCCCTATTTTTCTAAAGATCAAGTCTTGTACATAAAGAAAACTACTCAAAAACAGTTCAAATGTATCACAAAACACTATTTTCTATAAGTAGTTTTAAAAGTCCAACTGGATATCATCAGACTGGAATTTCTTGGTTATTTTCCTTGCTTCTTTCTACCTTCAAGTAATTTAGCATATTTAGGTGTAATGAAGTATCTCAATGTTCCCATTCCTTATTAATTTTATTTGTCAGGAGGAACTTGCATTCACTCCCAACCCAAGCACATATTTCTCATTTTCTCCCTGGCTCCCTTCTCCTGCAATGAAGACCCCTTAGGAGCCACTAAAATCTCCATCAGAACAGCCTGAATCCCTGACCCTTTAGTCTTCTTTGGACACACTGATATCACCTACTATTATTTTACAGCTGTAAAAATGACTAAGAAAGGCAATCACAGAAAATAAACAAACTTAAAAGCCCTCAAAGCCCTCATCTCTGAGCTTCAGGGACTAACAGAGGTTGCTGTGAGAGTGATTGTTTTTTTGCTTCATTCTATATCTGAAACCTGAGCATGTTTATCACTCTTAACTTTACTGGATGATAAGCAGCATCCCTTAAGTCAAAAACAGCATCCCCAGAATTAATTGTGCTATTACCAATCTTTTATTTTACCTTAGATTAGGATCACTGGGAAGAGATTACGTTTTTTGCCTTTGAAGGCTAAAGTCTTAACTAATTAAGCTACAGTAATAAATGTAAGCTTGAAAGCTAGAAATCAAACATCATTAAAAAATTCTTATAAAAAACTGCAACACTCCACGACTTTGCCTGCATGTTGTATTTCTTTAATCATGCTTCATTTTCACAGAAAAATATTTAACACAAATTAATTCTGGGCATCCTAAACCAACTTGTGTTCTAAGTCTGGCTGACAGTGAGTAGAAATGATAATATTCAGAACGACAATTTTAGAATAAGTTCTGTATTTTCAGTGTTGCATCAAAAGGACAGTTGCTATTATTAATACCACTGCTTTTCAATACAAACACACAAGGAGGCTGGACAGCTTCACAGTCTGAAACAGAGAAATGGGATTTTCTGTTCGGTCCCTGGGTGTAAGTGGGTTGACAAGTGCTGGATTTGCTGGGGCGTAGCTGAGAATACACACTCCTTTGAGCTGCTAAAACAACAGAGACGATTTGGTGAGTTTGTGGTTGCATCTTGCCGTTTAGTGAATATTCTGTCACCCTTCCTGGCTGGTTTTGTTGTCTCCTTATTCTTTACAGTGCTTTTAGCAAAGCCAAAACATAGTCAGGAGATGTGAACTAGAACTGCTTCTGAGACACAAATTACTGGTCTGAGGGGAGCCAGACCTCTGATCTTGCTAAGAAAGACTCTCTATAAATCAAGAGCATAAAAGTAGCTAAAGATGTAATGGGCCAAGCTCACCCTGGTACAATTACCCAGCTCATCCTTGCTGGGACACAAGGCACTCAAGTGTGACTTTATCAGCCCAGAAATGGGGGCACAGTGACAAGTTTAGCTCTTCTTTTCCAGGATGAGAATGGATATCCATCACCTCACTGCCCTGTGTGGGAATTTTTAAAATTAGGGTTTTGGGTAAGTTGTAAAAGGTAGGCTGCTTTGTCTGCTGCCTGGGATGTGAGCTGGCATTTTCCCAGTGTCATAACCATGCAATGAGGCTGATGCTGGCAAATAAACAGCTCGAGACACCTTCCTCAGCAGTCCCATCCCGTTTGTGATTTGTACATAGCCCCTGGCCGGCGATACCCTGAATGTACCTCCCGTTTTCTGCTTCAGAAAACACCTTGAGCAGTGAAAACCCTCTCCACACCAGGCTGTTTAGGATCCTCACAGTGCTTTTAGGGAGTAACATAAAAGGCTTCTGCACAAAAAGAGTTTTCTCTGCACAAAAAAAATCTGCTGTGCCTTGTGGATAGGACTAAAATGAATGGGCTAAAACCACTGTACAGAAAGTTCAGACCAAGCTTCATGAAAAACTAGGAATATGGTGAAGTGTGCAATATATCACTCAGGGAAACTTGCATCTCTGCCACTACAGACCTGTAAGATTAGGACAGAAAACTGTTTCTAAGGAATGACAAGGGGCCTGCCTTGGGCAGAAGCATGGACTGAGGACATCCTGAAGTGCCTTACAGATCTGTTTTTGCACAGCATTGCTGACAAAACGTAGTTACTGGAATGCAGGTAGATGTCTCTTCCAAAAGCCATCCATCATCTCATAGCATTTAGTGAGGGACAGAATCCTGACAAACTGATTCAGTAGATCCCACCTTGCTTCTAGACAAACTAGCCCTAAGCCTGAACTGTTACAATTTCTTTGTGGGTTTTGTAGGGGTTCACTTTCTGGGGGGTATTTTTCGGCCAAGGGGAGGCGAGGAGGGTCAGGAAATGTCTCTGATACTCTGCAAAAGACAGGATGCCATGGTGAGTTTAGTTATTTTAAAGTTCAGTTGTATTTCAACACCAGTCTGTGAAAATCCTTTTTGGGCCAGGACTTAAAGAACTGAAATATGGAAAACTGCTGATCCAAAACTTCTCACACTTACAAGCTTTTACTGGTATTTTCAAACTTTCCTTCCAAACTAGGAGACAAAAAATACAATTGCATTAAAAAAAATAAAGTGAGGTATGTTTATACCACAATAATTTTAAGAACCAGGACTTTACATATACTTCAATTATTCACAATAAATTCATTAGATAAAGAGACATAAAAAGCCATTCATTGCAATCTTGTGAAAGTCTTCGTGCTCCAGTTACAAAAAATGCTGATCACATTTGACAGCCAGCATTTTCACAGGCACATTTAGTCCTGTTACTCTCGCCTTAGTCCTTCCTGGAAACACAGACCTCCTGCACAGAAGACTCCTTTTTCCTCCTGTCATCACCCTTGATGTTAAACATTAGATAGAGGTGAAAAAAAAAGTGCAGATTACAGTAATTTGTTCCTGTGACCACTCAGGTTTGACATGCACCATAGTGTGTGCACTCCTAGAAAGGGTTGACAGGCTTACCTTAGTAGGCATCGTGATGAAAAAAGACAGAGGTATTGGGAAAAAAGTTAAAAGTTTCCGTAAGTAAAAACCAAAACACTGTTTGCAGTTTGGAGTAGGCCTGTGCCACAAGTAGCATTTAAACTAAAAAAAAAGAGCTCATAGGAATGGGCTCAGAAAGCATATCAAAGCACTAAGGGCAGGTAAGAATCACTGAATAGGAAATGCCTCTTAACAGCTTAGTTCTTATTAACAAAGCAGTTACGTGGTGAAAAATTATTTGCCCAGGTGTAAAAAACGAAATGCATGAACTACCTGTGCACCAGGGCAAGCAGCAAGGAGCATGGTGCAAACACAAGGACTAAGTTAAGCACATGTCCAAAAGAACTACACCCCCACTAGCAACAACATATAAATATGGAATAAGTATAAGTTAGTAGATAAATGTATTCAATAAATAGGCGTTTCCCCTACCATAACCTTCACAGTGGTAAATCCTGTACCTTTCCCTAAAGCTGTCACTGAAGGAAGACCAGGACTTCAAAGGGAAGGCACTGAGAAGAGCAGGAAGATTTCACAGTTCAGATAACATCCAGCCATGTCTCTGTGCAGGTGTGCCCTGGGAACATCAGCCTGGAGGGTAACTGACACTGTGCCTTCTGTTTTGGTTCAGTTCTGGTCCTGTAGAACTCCTGCCCATCTGTAGTGAATGGTTACATAGCAGCTGGGTTGTTGTCTTTTTTGTTTGGTTTGACATTTGGGTTTTGTTTTGGTTTGTTAGAGGCAATCTTTTGTCAATAGATTTTGTGTGTGTGTTTTTAAAGTCAAATGCACGCTGGTTTATTTATTTCTATAAGGTAGCATAAATCCTGATGGAAGAGCCAACCATCTGCCTGTAAACTATTGCAGGGGCTGTTGCAGAGTAAGAATTCACATAAATTTAGTCTTACTACAGTTTGCTCAAGGAGATCTCAGCAGACATTTCAGCACAGATCAGAAACTGCTCCGATATATTCTCGAATCCGGGCCCATTAATAAAACAGCCAGCCAACCAAACATGGAGAACTTTCCAAGCACTAGAATTTTTTTTTTCTCCAATAGTTGCACAAAATACTGAAAATATTAACAGGCTGATGATAAAGGAACTGTTGGAGCTCTGACTCTCTGTTACAATTAAAGACTGATCTATAACTGAAATTTCCACATTTAAATAAAATATGGCCATAAAAGATAGTCCACAGTAACATACTATTAAATGTACAGCTACTGAATATTGTTAATATTGTATCTGTTTCAGTTTCTCCTACTAAATACATTATGCAAATTTAATTTTCCATAAAAACCTTTTATAAAATAATGCTATTCTGAAACCAAATAAAAGTATATGATATTAAATCAAAAACTACAACAGAAATAGTAAGTTCCTCCAACAATTTAAAAAGACAGGAGTTTTTTTCAAAAGTGCATAGAGGTTTTTTCAAAAACATAGAGAATGCAGGCCCTTCAAGTGAATGAAGGGTTCAATCAGTACTATAACATTATGCCTGGACTGCAGATCATGAGGCCAAATATTATCAGGAAATAAACTATTAATACCAGGGAATACACAGAAAGTATTTACCCTTGTAAGAAGTAGATACTTCTCAAAATATAAATACTTCAAATCAATAAATCGAGAAGCTAAATTAAAACTACTGCCTAATGTAACCCTTATCACAAAAGCCATTCTGTCTGTGTAAGTTCAGATTTCAAAGGATGGTTTTCTACATGAAAAGTAAATCACTATTTAATGAAAAATGTGTTGATTCTCCCAATGTAAAAGCTGATGAAAATAATTAGGTTAATGAATTCCCAGTCATCAGAGTTTGCAGTGTCAGTGACAACAGCACGTGATTAACATCCCTGGAAGGATCCTAAGGGAATGCAAGCAAAAGAACCAAACACTCACATTGGTAGAGGTAAAAAATGACAATGGCATCTTTTCACTAGGAATTGATCTTCATGCAGCCAAGAATCACTTGGCAGCATGAGCAACAAACAATCTTGATATTAAAATGGGGGTCAATATATAAAAACCATTTGAGAGCCCTGGTTTGGGAGGGTAGGAGCTGATGCCAGTGTAAGCTTTTGGGAAAAGTGACTGAGAATAATTCTTTCACGATGCTGTAAAATGCTGTTTGGGACAAGCACTTGGACTTCTGCTTCCCGAACATGAAGACTTCCTGAGAACAAGGATACTCACCTTTACCATTTCCTTTCCTTAGAAAGGGTGAAGATTCTTAAACAATACCATCTTTCTAACAACTACACCATCTTAAGATCTTCATAGTAGCTATCAAGCTTTACTATTCTCTCTTTTCTTCAAAAAAGTATTTTTAATGACAGAGGGAATTTAAGAGAGAACTTGCTCAACATGCAGAAGTCCCATATTCTGCTTAAGGGACTCAGGACAGAAAAAGTGTCAGGTAAAATAGACTTAATACAAATGCAAACTTGTATATGACATACATCTATCATACAGCAACCTGAGCAAAAGTGTTAAAAAACTCCATTAAATTTTCTGTCTGAGTCTTGACAGTTAAAAAGTGCTTACACAGTAAGATATGATTTGAGCAACTTTAAGTATTTGTCACACATTTTGTCCATAGCCAGGAGAAAGCAGGGGCTGTTACTGCTGAACAAAAATAATTATGTATTATTACTTCAGGCAATTGCAATGATTAATTTCTATAAAAGCAAATTAATGTGTAATTGTGTAATTATTGTGTTTTCATTAAAAATATATTGATAGTGGGAGCCTGCTGTATTATTCTCTTTATTCTGTTCTACTTCACAACAAATTCAGTGTAGGAAACACCTCATTTCAGGATCTCTGGGCCAACAGTCAGGTTCTGAGTACTCAGACACAACCTTTACATGTGCCCTTCAAATTACACTAGAAATTTCTTCTTTACAAATGCCAATAAATTCAAAATGCAGTCCACAGGCTCAAATGCTGCTGCTCATGTACATTCCTACCTGCAAAGGGAACAGGTGCATCTTTATCCAAAGCAACCAGGGGAGGGTCCAAAATCACAGTGTCGTTGTTTTCAGTTATGATTCCATGGTACGATGTCTCAATCCAGGGTTTGTGTTTATTCACTAGAAGAGAAGAAACCATGCCTAATTAATTTGGTTTGTGTTTCATATCTATTCAGGTAATTTTATCTATAAAGAGAAATTATTTAACATACTTCCAATATTAATAGTATTACTCAAAAGCCTCTATCAAAATCCCTAGAATAAACATTCAAATATAAAAGAAAAATGACATGCACATTGTACTACACTGATAAGAAAACCAACACTTCCAGATATCCCTCCAATTAAGACACCAAAATAAAAAGGCAATTTTCAGAATATTTATAATGTATTCTCAACTGTCAGCCTAACTAGGTTCAGACAATTTTGAAGGAATTGCTTTCAGTTGCAAAGCCCTGGTACAAGAGAAAGGGCATCCCCAGAAACCCAACTTGACAAGACACGAAGCAGAAGGGTAGGCGAGAACACTCAGCTCTTGGTCACCTTCTCACTTTGGATTTTTGGAACAATACCTACTATTACTTCTGTGTTTTGTACATTGTAGAGAAAACAAATGTCTGCATTTTAATTACTGATAAAAGTCTGCACTTCTTCACAATTTAACCAGAGGATCTGAGGTTTTTCTGGAAAAACCTGTCCTTCAAATCCAGCTGTTGAACATTTGGATATTTGGTCTTGAAGTACATAGAAGATCACACAAAAAGACACCTTAAGAGGCTACACTACACCATCAGATTGCCTTATTGCTGAACCCTCTCCATTTACACTCCTCTCACCATCCATCTCCTATTGACTGGAAAGGATGAAGACACAAAATGAAACAGAAGGGGAAAATATAAGAGGCTTATCTTTGCTCTGGTTATAAATTGAGCTTTCTTCCTGCAGGCACAATCTGAATGTTATGTCATTGCAACTCCTACATAAGGAATACAATGGTGACAGCTAAATGAATTTCAGTTTGAAGAATGTACTCCCCCAGGCAAGAGGGAGCACTGCACCAAGGAATATCCACCCCATTTGCACCAAACTCAGATGCAAGGTAATTTCTATACCTATTATATAGCTGTGTGTACCAGATGCTGAGGAAAATACCTGATGAGTTAACAGAAATCACCTCAAAGATGGAGAGTTGACATTTAGCATGAAACCAAATTAAAAAAAAAAATAAATAAAAATAATCATGAAAACAAACAAAGTCCACACATAGAACCCTAAACTCTTTCCTGCCTTGTCTTTTGTAAAACCCCCGGACATCAGTGAGATTCAAGTTTCTCCCTTTGTGAAGAAAGCAGCAAAACCCACTGAGACAGCAGAGAGGGCTCTGGCCACAGGTAAAAGTGGGCAATTAACAAATTTTTTTTTCACTGGCCATTTGGGAAAAGCATACAAATATATTTATGGCAAATTGAAGTTCATTCTTTTCATTTCTTGCTTTTTTGTTTAACTATTAGGAAACTGTGGACTTGGAAGACTGATCCTTTTAAAGCTGAATTATTTTATATTCTAGGACTAATCTGGGAGCTTTGAGTTCATTCCTATGTTGCAATAGATCTTCTTTCAGAAGAAAGCATACTTATCTTCACAGTAGTTGGTTTTGCCCATTTTTGAAATAACTAAGCAACAGGAAGATTAAACTGGGGATGTGTCAGGGAAAGGTGAAATGGAAAACAGGGATCTCAAATCTCTTTATCTTGTAATGACTGTAGAGCCAGAGGAGAGATTGGTGAGTTTATGTAATAGATGAAGGCCAAAAGTCTTGTCGATGTTGAAAAATGAGAAGTGATGGATAAAATTTCAGAGCTTTTTATGGCATTTGGGATTCTGGTTTGCAGGGCAGTTGAAGTATTCTGTATTTATTAATGGAATACGTGAATTGCCTGAGCATGCAGACACACCCGTGTGTTCCAGTGGCACTCAGGTGTGGTTCACAGGCTCTGAGGGACACAGGCTGCACTGAGCCAAAGGACATCTCTTGACTGCAGACAGATGCAGTAGAACCACAATGAGGCAGTAAAAATGAACTCACATCAAAAGGGAACTCCTTATGCAACTCAAATTTCAAGTACCAGATGCTTTTCATTCCTCCTGATTCTGTTAAAGGTCTGAGCTCTTAAAAAAACAAACAATCAAATAAAAAAAAAACTAAACAAGCAAATAAACACAAAAAGCACCAAAACTTTCCTCTTACTGATTCCTAGGGAATACTTTTGATGGCACTTTTTAAGGAACTCTCAGAATACAGTGAGTGCAATTCTACCAGCCTTAGATTTCTCCAGTTGGTGTCCAGTGAGCAATAACAGCAGTCAAATGAGTGGCAGCAACATCATTTCCTTAATTATATGGGGGGGAAGAAAATAAAATAATATTATGAACAAATGGTACAGTTTAGACCTTAGAGACTGGTATTGGGAAGAGGAAAAGAACAATAAAGCAAAAGCAAAACAAAATAATGTATCAAATTATTTGCAAGCTCTTATCTTGGAGATGAATTTTGGAGATACATCCCCATATGTAAAAACTATGGCTATATAAGCTTTGTGTGACCTGTGGTGTGGAAATGTTACTAATAATGGAAAACATCCATGCTCTCTGGGAATGCAAAGCAATTCTTTTGCATCGGACTATCTCTCTTCAAATATTTTCACATCATGAAAATTATTGATCCTTTTGCACTGTTTTGGATACTTGCTTTAAAATAAGAAATATCTAATCCTGAGATGAGCAGATGGCGTTGTGGCTGGGGGGGTGTTTATATTCTCCCTGCTAAAGGCTGGTAAAATGTTTCCATAGAACTAAGTGCAGAAACCACTCTAGAGGCTTTCATAAAGTAATAGATTATGAAGGAAAAACCTTCATATGTAACATGATCAATGAATACTTCAAGTTTCTTACTCAGAGACAAAAGGACAACTACAAAATATTAGACTGGTTCAAGCCAGTGTTTATCCACAGGTTAACACAGCTCTCAAATCTCTGGTATTTTCCTACCCCTATGCAGTGTCTTCAAAATAAGAGAATTTTCAAAATTCAAAAGTGTTTTGTCTTGTCTTATTTGAGCTACTGATTCTTCAGGATATATGAGTCAGATTTTAGGTTTCCAAAAACATAGTAGTGCCACACTGCATTTATTTAAACATCACAACAAAAACCTTTTACCATGCTGTCTATTTCAGGCTATATGAAACTGTATGTTTAATTAGAAAAGAAAAACAGAATTCATATTATTGAGAAAGTTCCATAATTTTGATTATATACAGTACTTATTATGAGATTTTAAAGATTAACATGTATCTTTTTTGGAATTTTTTAAAGTTTTACATAAGATGGGACTTTTTCATTTTACGTTTAAAATGGAAAAGGCAAGAATGGTTAAGAAATATTTCAGTGCTTCTCAACAGTGTTTACAAATTCACTGCATTCTATAAAGTAAAGTGATAAGCAAGCTACTTTTCTTTGGTTTACATTTGCTGAAGATGATGGAAGAGATCTATACACAGATTTGTATGTGAAGTTCCAGGAACTAAAAAAGCAGAGCACTACACAGCCAGTTAAACTCAAATGAGCAAATAAGCTGGATAATCAGCAGGTAAGAATTATACAAAAAAACTTTTCCCTCTTCAGGCATATTAAGTTGTACCACACTGATATTAACTCTAAAACTAGGAAAAAAAAAAAAAAAAAAGGTTTTTTCTTCCTCACAACTCACAAGAGATCTTCTCTGGAAGCATTTATTGTCTCCCATTTCCTTGCATTTCCCTAGCTGGGTGGAAGCTGGAATGAGTAGAAGTTTTGCATGAATTCAAACACATTTAGTTAAGACATAAAGATATCCATGCTGTGGTTTGTTTGTCTTTTTCAAAACTGGCTCCCTTCCTGTAATTTATTAGTCATTCATATAAACCCACAGTATATTAATTTATACCATCTAGGATAAGGCAATTCATCTTCCTTTATTACAGCTTGAGGTTGATCCATTACAGTTTGTCTGCACTGTCCACAGGGCATTTCCTGGTCTGTCCCAGCCAAGGCTGTGCTCACAAGCCTTGGGATGCAGTGGAACCACTGTGCCAGGAAAGGGCCCCTCTGTGCTCCCTCTGCAAACACTCCAGGCGCGAGAGCATCTGAGCACGGCTGAGGAAAACCAACCCCGTTCTGAGAGTCTGAGGGAACCCTGTGCCCCATGACTGCTGTCCTGAAAGTCAGAGTAAGGACAGCCCCAAAGGAAACACAGACATGAACACAGAGATGAACACAGAGAAAGGCCCACATGATGTTTAGAACCTCCAAACCTTGTTGACCTCGTGCAGTTTATTCAAGACTGCAAGACATGCACGGCACTTCCCAAAGGCAATCACAGGCTGTGCATTAAATCTTCTAAGTCCCAAAACCTGCGAGCAGCAGAGGTTTTTTCAAGAGCATTATAATAACAGGAGTACAATAAGGACAAAATGTATGAGGCCATAATCTTATGAGCAAAGCCATCTTTTCACCTCTAAGCTGACACAGACATTTGTTTGGGCACGGGGAGAGGGGGAGTGTGTGGGAAGCAGCATGTGCACAATTGACACATTACAATGGTATTTGACAAATTCAGATGGTTTCTGACTCAAATCAGTTAGAAAATGTTAGTTAGATCCAAAAATAACACAATATAAAATAATTATAAAAGAAAAAAAGTGACTATTAGAAGGCTTAACTCCTGACACCAGGGCAGATTCAATATTGAAATTTGATTTAACTGACAATTTCTAAACTTCAGGCAGCTAAAACCTGAGGTAGCAAATTATAATGATTAAGAATTGCTTTATGAATGCAAATGTTTTCTTTCTTTTTCTCCTCTAAATAGCACAATGGATTTATTTTCCATTTAATTGTGTTGATAATATGTTCTATCATCTCTAGCTTAAAGAGGTTGTCAATTCCAGAAAATTGCCAGAAAATTTAGGCTTTGTTACCACCTCTTTCAGCTCTAAGTCTTTTCATCTGCTAACTTCATGATCTTCAGCTCAGCCTGCTGGAATCCTGTGTAAGTGTCAAAGGTCTTCCCCTCACTAAGGGAAGCCCAGGAAGCCTTTGAGGCACCCAGGAAATTCCCTTAACGCCTGCAGAATGTCAGGCTGAACCTCCTGCCTGTGCATGCTGCAAGCCCTCCCCTTGAACAGCAAGGCATGCTGCTAGAGCCCTGCTGGGGGATGCTGCACAGCAATTCTCAAGGGATGCAGCTGCCACAGGGACAGCTGCAAGGCACAATCCCCCTGACTGGAAGAGACCCGGACCTGGACAGCTCTGACCTGGCAGTCACTCCTCCCTGGGGGCAGTTCTTTCCTGAGTAAACACCACAGTGGCACCTGTGGGGTCAGCAATGGCCACAGCTCAGGCTCGTTTTTCAGGTGTTCCAAAGGAAATGGAAATTAAAACCACGATTTGTCCATTGCTGAGTTTCTGTGAGCTGTTCTCTGGAGAGCTTTAACAGCCCTGGGCTCTGGACCAAGAAGGAGAAACTTGAAAGAGGGTGAGGTCAGAAGATGATTTTGACTCACAAGTGTGACTCGTGCTATGGTCATTCTTTGATGAACAAGCGAGAAGTCTTGAAATCTCATAACCTTGAAGAGAAATACATTGGACTCTCCAGTACCTCCAGTTTCTGGTAACTGAATGTCACTACACTGAAGTATTTCAGAGACTGTGTTTTACTTATCAAGTCCTCATCACACAGGTCATACATGTGACTGTACCATGCATATGTAGCTTTTTAACAGAGGAGACCTGAATTCCCCCAAGGTATGTCTTGAGATAGAAACCTGGTTTTCCAGAATGAGTCGGGAATAGAAACCAAAGACGGCAGCAAAATCCCAGATCTCATTAAATAGCAGCTAAGAACAAAAATGTTCAGAAGTTAGGCAGATTTGGGGGCTTAGGTCACAAAAGAAATGAGGATTGGAGCTTGAGAAAGAATTTTAAACTTCCTCTGGAAAGCAGAGAGCGAAAACAAGGACATGGATTTTTGCATGCATTTTTGAGGAAAAAGAAACTAAGCAAAAATTGGAAACTGAAAATGGCTGTGAAGTAGGAGAAGTAAATAAATGTCTGCATCTTACAGGATTAAATCTTTCTCTGCATTAGGAAAAAAAATTAAGTCGCTTTATCAGGAAGAACTGTTTTCCTACCTAAAAAACCCTGAAAACTTTCCAGAAAAGTTCAGATGCAAAGCACATTTTATATGCTTTGCCAAAAACAAATTGTAGAGAAGAAATTTATTCTGTCCCACACACTTTGTTCTCCCTATGATGCCATTGCCTGAATTACTGAAATACCAGTAGTTATGTTCTGGCTTTATTTTTAGATAGACAACTTTAAACTATAATGCTTTATGTGCTTTTACATAAAATAATAATATGAAACTCCTGCCCCAATTAAGGCAATGGGAGTTTTGACATTAAGATCAGTTAAAGCAGAATTTATATGATTTGTGATGTGTGAATGAGATGTGAGCCCTTTGGAGAACATTTTAACTGAGCAATAAATTATGGGCGGTGCATCTCAGCAACATTAAATTACTCAGTGGAGCTCCTGTGGATACCTTGGCACTGCTTTGATTGTGCTGCACAGCAAAACCTATTCTGCATCAACACACTGCACTCAGTTTTCTGCCACAGACACATTTTCTGGCTCCCGAGAGAAGGCCTTTCAATAATGACATTCCCATCAACAAAATTTGTTCTTATATTAAAAAAGGGGCACCATTTGAAAAGGAAGACTCTTTTGTTAGTAGAAAATTGTTATTACAAACTAATTTGACCAAAAGCACCAAGTGTCTTGCCTAATAGACTTGATAAAATCAGTAATTACACTGCTGTTGGCTATTTCTAAAGTAAAATAATATACTCTGTATATTGTATTCTTACATGTTGAGATGTTTAGGCAGCCATAAATACGATTAATTCTCTTGTAAATGTATGTGTTTGGTGTTTTTTGTGAGTGGAGGAGAGAAACTTCTTAACAGTAAGCAAATTAATATTACACATTTAACAGGAAATTCATGAATGCTTTGCTCAACCCAAACCTGTGCTGTTCAGGAAAAAAACAATCTAGCCACAAATTTTGTGATCTCCACTTATAATACTGAGATGTAAAACTTTCAGCAGCATTTTTTACTTCTGACCCTTATTTCTGAAGGGCACATATTGAATTTTCATATGCATACAGGAATTAGTATCCATATTGTCTGCCTCATTGCCCTCTTTTAGGGAATGGACCACATAGTTGTGGTCTCTGGACCTTGAACTGTCTTTAAGCTTAAAAATTATTTTAATTAACACAAAAGACATTTTAACTCCTTCATCAACATGTCCTTATAAATTTATCCACTGATAGTTGTCATAACAAACAGACTTCAGAGAATGCAAATCTGAATTCTGAGCTCCCAGTTTCCATGCCTCAGCATTAAGAGCAGGAAGCTGCACATGTCCCATATCTAAGGAACAAAACTGGAAGTAGGGGATGAGTCTGTCCCACAGCTATCCACGGGAACTTTAACAGCACTTACTGATGGCATCCTCAGACATGAAAATTACATGCTTAAAAATCTTGGAAAAAGTATCTAATGGTTTAAAAATGTTTTCATTGATGTTTCAAGGCACAAAAAAGTCACATTTACTTGTACTCAAAAAGCATTTCACTTACCTTGCTTATCAATGTGGATCTTCAACATGAACTGAAGATTCAATTCACTCATGAACAGCTTCATTCTCATTTAAAAAGACATAAAAACTTGAGATGCCCAATATTTAACCCTTCTATAATTTAATTTACTTCCTTCAGTATTTAATAACTCCAAGCTCACTGTATGAAGCTGCCCCAGTCTTACACACGTTATGTCTTTCGTTTGCTGAAAGGTGTTCAGAACATGGATTTATTTTTCCATTATGAGCATTAATAGCAGGCATTTTAAATTAACCTGAATCTTGTCCTTATTCCTTAAATAAACACAAATGGTATGAGCTCTGAAGGGTTCTGTCAAAGCTGACCAGGGCTCCCAGCACTGCTTCACCGACTGGACACCAAATACTCCACATATTTCACATAATTCTGAGGAACACACAGATCCCCAGGGAACATTTTTATCATGACAGTGTGTTTTCATAGGAAGCAAAACATATCAAATACAGTGGTTGTGCAGAAAAGCAAGGGCAATCCCCTAAAAGCACCAAAGACAGACTTCACTGAGGAGCTGCAGGCCTGCAGGATGCCCTGTTTGACTGAAGAACTAATTTGCATCTGTAATACCCACCTTACTGCCTGAAACCAAAATCAGGGGCTCCCAATTGCTGCTATTTATAATATGAATGTCTCAATTATGACATCTCTAAAGTGAATATTAGAGATACTACAGAACTTGAGAACTCATTTTAACACTGGCTGAGCGGATTTTCAAAGGTTTTTCATCACCTTATCATTCAGATTAGCATGTTTTCCTTTGTAAATAGTACCTTTAGTTGAAGTTTTTAAAAAGGATGTTAAGGTACCTTAGATTTTATGCAATTGTGCCTCAAGAGTTTCAGCAATACTCTGTAGCTGAGAACTGTATTTTGAAAAATTCCAAGGTAAACCCCCTATTATATTATGAGACTAAAATAAAATGTTAAAAATCTTTAAAAAATTGTGGCCTTTATAAAATTTCATGCCACACTATTTTGATAGCACAGACTTAAGTGCTATCACAAATTTAATCTCACTGAAATCCTATGCTCCTACATATGAGCCTTGACAATTGAAAATCTTGGGAAATGAGATAAATCCTAATGCCATGGATTTTAAAGGAGTAAGTAGTTTATTTTTTAAAAAATAGAAGAAAGTATTGATGTTTATCTTTTCGTTATTTGTTGAAAATTACAGTTTTCCATACAGCAGAGGCTGAAGGATATTGCAGTGGAGAGAAGCTGAACATGTATAGGACAGGTATTGATGCAAATTACCTGTCCTCTACTTCATCCAGCAGATCTTGAAATAATTTACTCATCTTTTTCTTTCATATGGCAACCATTCTTTCAAATGAACCATGTTGGTTTTGAAATTGTGACTGCACTACAGAAGAGATGCTTCATTCCCTGATGAAAACAAATAAACTCCAATTATTTAGGAGGAAGTAATAGGAAGAGTACAAAAAACTGAGAGAGATTGATAAATTCTAGGCACGTTTGTGTGGGCAAAGGCTCATAAAGCTGAAAGGTCAGGGGAGAGATGTGAAAATGCACAGAAATCCAGAGCTGGGAGCATGAGAATCTTTTTGAGTACTCTGTCTTGCACCATCAGTGCATTATGGGCAGACTGCAGGGGGACTGCAGGGGGACTGCAGGTGTCATATTCACTGTTCCGCTGCAAGATGTTCACAGGTAGGGTGGCACTGCTCTGTTCCATGCCAGGCACAGGGTCATCACAGTCTGTCCAACAGCCATGGACCAAACCCACAGATAAACCAAAAATTGTCAAAAAAATGCAGGCAGAAGGGCACTACAGAGAAACAGAACAGGAAGTCCATTTGCAAGTATTTATTTTGCGTCCTGATGTCTCTTAAAATGTACCTCCAAATAAATCTATTAACGGACTCTCCATCCTCACTCCAAATCTCTCAGAATATGCCTTTAAATGGCATTTGTCACATGGTCCCACACATGAATAAAACAAGGATTATGTAAGTTTTACTACTATCAGTGCACAAGGCAGTTGATGGTGTTGTTCTTCTCAGTTCCAGCAGAAAGCAGGAATGCAGTAAATGACACACAGGCAGGACAAAGGTCCCCTGCTTTTGCACCATTCTCTGCAGTTCTCTCCATGGTGGTCATTTCTGACAGACTCTCGGTTGTGTCCTGAAGTACTGCTGTTCTTGGGTTTTGGAACAGAGCCCAATTTCTTTTCACTTTCATACAACAGCTCTTATTAGTTTGTGGTCCTGACTGAAGTTTCTATACATTGCAAAACAAATGATGATCTGTCTACCCTCCAAAAATCAGTGGGAATGTGGCTGTTCCAGACATTGTAAGAGTCAAGACCTCTGTGTTTCAGCTCTCCAAGGCAGAGAATGCTTTAATTTCACAGGCTATAGAATCCATACGGTGAACATATTTGTCACCTTGCTTTTCATAACTATTCTTCATTCTTCAGACATATTCTAGCTACACTTTAGTTTATTCTACTGCATTTGTTTTCTTTTAATAGCTGAGTCTAGACCTACAAACTTCCTGAAAGAAATATGTTTTTAAGCATTGATGATGTTTCTGATTATAAATAGCTCTGACTTTATAACAAATGCTTAATTTATTTTTATGCACCTCCTCATTATCAATGCAATCTTTATGTTTTCCAAGGCAGTCTTTCCTCTCAGAACATTTTCTACAGATTTAAACCTAAAACTGTCACTGATCATATTTGAATGGTTTACTCTTCTCTCACCTCTTTTTTCTTTTCACATTTCAACCTGGAAACAGGCTCTTATTTTTCTTTCTTCTCTCAACATCCTCAAGTGCCTCCTAATTGCTGAGTGTTTTGAAACATATCAGTCTATTAACATAGAAGTTATACTGCCAACAGCCAAGTTTTAAAATGCAACTCTTACATTAGCAAGTACTCTTTCCTCCTACCCACATTGTGCATTTAAATAACAAATTCTGAGTACAGGTAGAGCTTGGGGTCAAAGTGTTATGAACAAAACAGCCTGGCTGGGACACTTGGCTTGGGCTAAGTACTGACATTGAAATGTTAATTAGCTAATTGCTCCTGGGAATCACCTACAACCCCACCCACACTAGGACCTGGATGCAAAATAATCCAGTGGAATCATGGGAGGGGGTTTTGGGGATGAAAAACACCCCTAAAATGGAAGGCTGGGCACAGTGGAGGGGGCTGGATGGGTGTGCTGGTTGGGGAAACAGGAACCACATCTCTAGTCTGTGTTTGACCTGTCACCATAACCTGCAGAGGACCAGACTGGACTGGGCTGTGGGAAGCAGGAACAAAGCACACACACTTCCTGGTGTTACCAGGAGAGAAGGAGAGGTATCAGCTGCTGCTGGACTTCAGCAGCAGGCTCTGCACATCCCCTCACCCTTTGGCTACCAGTGTGCCGGGAGGAAAGGAGAGAGGACGGTCTGCTGGGACTTCAGATACAGACTGCACACCTCTTCACCTCCAGCTACCAGCGTGCCACGGAGACTCCAGGGACAGACTCTGCACGCTGTCTCACCCTTTGGCTACCGGAAAAGCTACAACAGCAGGGATGAGCTCCGTGTCGAGCCTCCTGCCAAGCTGTCCTTTTAATAAAGAGCGCATCATTAATAAAGGTATAGACCCTGCTCATTTCATTACCATTGATACTGCACTGTACATTTGCATAACAAAGTGTAAAAACATGCTTGTATCACTGTGAGGGGCAACATGGAAAAAAAAAAGTCACCAAATTTGCTTGGTATGGCCCTTATTAGTTAAGCAGTATCACAAATAAGAGTCATGCTAATTGAATAACGTATCTCCTACCTCCCACCAGCAACAAGCCTTCCTTTCACTGTTCCTTGCTAAAATTAAAACAGAATAAAAAAAAAAAAAAAAAAAACTGTTAAGATTATCATGAAGATCACATTCTCACTGGTACAACAAGTTAAACAAGAATTTAAGCAGCTGATTTAAAGATAACAAGTATATAATCACTACAAGCTCCACGGTTTGCTGTACTTCAGGGCTAGAGTAGAACTGCATGGCTGAAAGCCCTCTGCATTGCCTTTTGCCCCATGTTTTTGACAAATAACTCTGCTCCTCTGAGGACGGGCCTTGGCATCCCACAGGGAATGAATAGGAGCTGAACTACTCCAGATCTTCAGCTCAGTGCATCAGCTTTGACAAGACCTCCCCACAAAGTCGCAGCTGCTTTACTCATTCCCTGCCCTGGCCCACAACCCATCACTACAGTCCAGAGCCTACCAACATTATGCAGTCTAGGACTGGTGTGAAGGAGGAGGGAGCTGGTTGAGACTTTTTCTTCTCCTTCTCCATGGATCAAAGCTGTAGTGCTTGGTTTTGTTAAACACAGCTTTTATGACAGAGCCTGTTCAGAAAGCTTAGTAGAGCAGAAGCAACTTGAGCAGTCTCCAGGCTTTGCAGGGAAAGCACTGCCAGAGAAAGTTTTCTGCTTTTGTAACAGTGCAATGCAAAGCCAGCATTTGTATGTGCAGGCAGCATGGTGCAGAGGTCCTGTCTTTTTGGGGGGACAGATCTGCTAGTTACCTGCAAAATCTGAGAACAAAGGGTTGAGGGGGAAGGCAGTTCATCTCTGCCTTGGTAGCTTCTAGTCTCTCCCACTGAATGAAGGACACTGTCCAAAAAATCAGTTTAAAGACAGAAAACACATATTGCATCAAACATATTATAGCCATTTAATTTTAGGAAGGGGAGGAACTATTTGTCTGTAAAAATACTCATGTCAGTTGTTTCATTTGCTTTGGTTTTTTTTTAAATCAGTCATATTCTACAGAGAAATGCTGTGGCCATGTTCATTACTAAACCTTTTCTATCAGAAGCAGGGCAACAACCTACACAAGTCATAATTTGATGGACACTGAAATCAATGTAAGTCAGCTCTACTCCAACAGCTTAACTGGACCCTGGGTTTCTGTAGCCACTATCTCGTACCAGCATCACCCCTGACAAAGATACCCAAACCAATGTGCAACAGTGCAATCCTCCCACACCTCACACCTTCCCCTTGCAAAGGCATCTGTTGGGAAGTTGATTTCTTTTGGAGGATGTAAGAAATATCTGGTGAATTCTGCAGGTAGAGAAAGCTTCTGTGCAACAAACAGTGTCACAAAATTCCACATCATAACTGTAGCAGAGCAATCTGAAATAGTATCACAGATGTCAATGAGATTATTCCAGTTTTAGGCCAATAACCTGCCTTGGTCATGTTTGCGCACAGCTAGGAGATAGGATTGAAGAATCTTTGGTGAATTAATCCCAGTAAGACCCAAAGTGTATAAATAAATTAACTTTTCAATGTGTATTCTTCAGCTCCTGATTCTACTTCTGGGTTTATTCTATGGTCATCTTGTGCTGTTTGCAATAGAAAGATCATTATGAAAAATAAAGATTCTAATAATCGGTTTCAAATGAAGTGGTTTCAAACCCCTCCCATGACAGCCTCAGCATTAACATTAACAAAATGTGCAACTGGTTTTCTTTCTGAACCAAACAAGGTTAAAATTAAAGTTCTTTTTACACAAGAGTTTATGGGTGACAGCACATGGCCAGGACATGGTTCAGCTCCAAGTGTTCACAATGTCACTCATAGAAGAACACTGCCAGTGGAGAGATCAGGACACAGGAGAATATCCCCACCCCAGTGAGCCTCGCAGGACTGAGTGTGCAGTGCACAGCCACAAGCACCTTTGCTACTCCTCAGAGTGTACACAGAACAATTCCACAGCAAGTTAAAAATCCAGTAAGGCTCACAGGTTGGGGTGTTTTTTGCTTGCTTTTTTTTTTTTTTTTTCCCTGTTGCCTTAAACTTTTAGATGGTAAAGACAGTAAACTTTATTCCTATACATCTGTCAGTGTTTGGATTCACTTATACTTGTCTGTTTCTGTGTATTGATCACAGTGTATTTACTTTTTTCCTTCTTACTTTTTACATCAACATTTTTAGTTATTTCTTTTTTTTTTTTTTATTTCAGTTTTAGCATCCTTTTATATAACGGACAAAATATAACAATACAAATTTCTCCTTCCCAAGGGAAAGGTGCACATTCAAAGACTAAAGCATATTCAGGGATCCCCTGAAAAAGAAAATGGATGGGCAATAGCTATGAGTACATGTTTAATCTTTCAAAACACCTTTTCTGAATCCTTATTTAAGCCAGCAGTTACTATAAGGGCCACATGCAGATAGACCTGACCTTTCTCCAGGTCTTTCCCTCATAATTTCCTTCAGGACATTTCTCAGAAGGCAGGATTATAACCATAACTGTATTACATCAAGCTTGCACTGCAGATCCAGCACGCCAAGCAGTCTCATGGCAATGCTGAAGTGAACAGAGCATAAAGTGACCGCACCAAATGACACTGCCTGATGTGGGGATCTGACCACAGGACAAAATTTGGCAGCCTAACCCCAGCCTTGAAACATTAATGGAATTCTTAATGTGGTCTCAGATTTCTGTTACCAAATAGGTAAAATCTGGACAAGAGACAAAATCTGCAAGAAGAGCAAAGCATAGATGGCTCAGGGCCCCCAGCTGAGTCCCGCCCAAAGTGGCTGTCACAGCCCACACAGGTGCCCAGCTGCCAGCCTTTGGTTTGCTCTTGTTTTTAAAACTATTTAATCGCTTACAGCTGGACTCAAAGCCTGAGAACACACCTCTCCAAATTCCAAAGCAGCATGAAAAATGTATGAGTTGTCTTTCAGTGGCACGATACAAATATTTTGGCTGAACAGTGAGTGGAGATTAAACTTTGGAATTTCCACTTACAAAGCAAACATCAAGAACCAACCCATTCCTCACATTGCCCCATGTACTCCACTTTAACATCTCAGCTGATGTTTAATCTCAAAAGAAATACCCTCCACAGCAGCACTTTAATGTATAATAAGAAAAAGATTAAATTAAAATTAATCCATCACAATTCATTACTACATTGTTTCCTTCATAAAGTGAACTTCTCCTCTTCCCCCACAGGAAAGGCTCTTCCTCCTCTTCTCTCTCCCAATTTAGAGTCCTGTTATTCCAAACATGACTGGCAGGTGTACCACTGTAATTCATGAGGGAGCTGAATGTTCCTTTCCCATTACCAATAAATGATTAAACGGCAGGTTTTAGTAGTGGGCTTTGGGAGTGTTTAACTGTGGGGCTGCCCTGGGCTGGACACAGTAACAGCTTTGTTTTGTCATTTTAAAAGAGTTTAAGTAGGCAAATTGAGAGTATAAATCAAATTTTTATTATTCTCTCTCTGTATAGCCAGACTACTTCAGTACAAACACATTGTCCTTATTCTTTTGTTTGAAGACAGCACAAACAGCTTTGCAGCTGTTTGTAGCACCTGTCATTCTCCTCAGAAATTTGCAGATCTGCTCACCTCCTTATAATTTAAATATCACACTCTGTACACCTCTAACAACAATGAAAACAGAATTCGGAGCAACATGATGAAGTGTGCACTCAATAGCCCTCAATTATTCCTTTAAAATTATTTTATTCAGACAGCATATTTTTTATAGCTTTTATTTGTAGCCATAATTCTTGTCCTTTTAGTAGTATCATCTTCTTGATTTGCCTGAAGATGCTAACAAATAAGATTTATAAAAATTAGGAGAACAATGCCAGTCAGCTTCATAAGACCCTTAAGTTTTAATTCTATGGAAATATATCGTGTTTATAAATTATTCTTTTAACTGACTGCTTTGTTATGTTAAGCAGCAGGAAAAATGAATTCTATTACTAGTTGTTATAATAATGGCATTGATTTGCTTTTTCTGAGATGTGGAAGATTAAAAGTATAGAGATTTTTCCTTTTCCCCCTTGTATGGTTTTTTACCACCATGAAAGAGTAGAGTTGTGTCGTTATGAGGAAAATATCTATTAAGAAGTCAGTTATTATATAATTTGCCTTAATAATGTGTAGCAACAGCAAGATCTAAAAGTGGCAGATAAGGCACAGATATGTCACAGAAGCGAAATACAGAATAGCAATTAGCATGGAATGAAAGAACACGGAGATGCAAATGAGCAGAGGGATGAAATCTCATCTATCGACAGAGATTGTACACATGTGACAGACAAAACCCAGAGAGGATCAGGGGCCCTTCTGTGACCACTGCTTTGCGAGCAGATGAAGAATCTGCCTGCTTCTATTCTGCTATGGACTAAGACCTGCCTTTTGGCTTCCCAGGCCATTTACTACTGAAGATGGGGGTGTTTCCACTCCCTCTGTGGCAGGGGAACACAGAGGATCCAGACAGACTGCGGACATTTGCTCCTAGAGCAGTCCAGACACATTCCCCGTGAAGAAGAAAATGTTTGTAGGTAGCACCACACACTGAGGACTCAGGTGTAATAATTTCTGGCTGACAGTACAAGTCCTTTCTTTCCACCTGATTTTCAGGTGGAGGAATTAAACTGTTTTTCATATGCAAAGTGAGTCACATGAAAGTACTGGCAGTAAGAGCCTGCTTTCAAAACTAACAGGATTATGCAATCCACAAATGTACAGATACTATTATCTCTTTTAGTCTCGTTATATTAACACTTTTTCAATGGGTGAATGACAAATAAAAGCAGTAACTTGCACTTGCAGGAACTTTTAAATTGACATTAAAGGGCAAGGATAGCAGTCTGTCAGTGTTAGGTCTTATCAGCCTCGAAGCAACATCTTTCTTTAGGAAAAAGAACTGAAGTAGAATGAAATGTTGAACTGACAAAAAGATCTGACTTCTCTTTTATAACAGAGGAAACAATTCAGCCAGAGGAAAAGATGACCACAGGATCTACTGTATACTGAAACTAATGTAACAAATGTAACAGTCCCAATCATTCCAAATTATTAAAAGCAATGACATTTTCATTATTTAGGGGTGCTTTTTAGCTTAAAACTAGTACTTAGGAAATTAGATCCATGACACATGGAGTAATAGTAAGACAATAGGACAAGTTCCATCTCTGGTACACATTCCCAACTGAACTGACAAAACAGTAATAGTTAGAGATAAAATAAAGAGAACATTGGATCTTACCTAGATTTCATCCAATATGGATTAGACATGGTTAATAAAAGGAAACATGTTTAAATGACGCTGGCCAAAGACAGCAGAACACACTCAGCAGTGAAAGTTCCAGTCTGAAGTCTTCAAGATGAGTTAATTGACTTAGGGGTATACACCTGTATATTTTCAGCATATTGAGACAGAGAAATCTGCTGGATCAGTATCTGCATAGATTATCTGCCATGTCAAGTGCCAAAGTACCAAATGCAGAAGAGAAGCCTGTCAGAAGCAGCTCTTCTTGCATCAAGAGTAGATATAGAGGTAACATTTGTACTGAGTCCTTCAGACTAGCTGCCCCTTGTGCTGGATTGTGTCTTGCTTTGTTTCTATCCAAAACTCTGCACAGAGTACACTGGGATAACCTCTCAAATGGAGAAGAGAGGTGCATACAAATCCAGAGGCACTGAGCTTAGATCTAAACTGCAGGCAGGATGCTGCAAAAAACAAAGCAATTCAGTAATTCTTCTTTAACTGCTAAGTTATGGAGAGTCACACCACAGTCTTACCTGCATCTGGCTAAGTAGCATATAAAAACAAACAAAAAAGTAGACAGAAATTAAAACTCACAATATGATTTATGCATTGGTTACTTCAGTCCTCTCCAGCTGTTAGCATTAGAGTAACCGCTCTGATCTCAACATACTAGCCATGATTTTAATGATATACCAATACAAAAAAAAAAAATTACCACAGCCACATTAAAATCCATTTCCATACACTATTATCTAAGTAGATTTACAGAAAAGACTTAATTTTAAGAAGGAAGTTGTTTTCTCTTCACTAAGTCTCATAGCTACCCCTCTCATAGCAATCATTTTTAGAAGTGAATTCAATTATCCATTCAATTATTCAGTTAGTCACAGTCACACTTTGCTATTTTTCCTCAAGCAAAGGGGTGTTAACTTTGACTAAATCTACCCCATGTTCACACATATTTTCCACAGGAACAGAATTGGGTGCATATGGCACTTTCTGCTTCCTTACCCCTGCAGGGAACCATCACTGCATCACGCTGTGAGGTCACACTGTAATAGGATAATGTAAATTTCCTCAGGACCAAAATAATTCTTCATTTAAAAAAAAAAAAAAAATAGAAGACTGAGTGAGAAAGTGTTATTTTATACCCACAGGACTTTGAAATCACACAGCACAATTTTATGCATGGGATTTGTGAAACACAGACTTGATGAACAGTTCAAGAAAAATGGATACTAAACAAAGCTGGGTAGAAAAAATTTCAAAATCAGTCCAGCATTATTACACAGCAAAATGAGGACAGTACAGGAATGAAATGCAAAGGCAGGAAGCACTTGTTCACAACAAAAACTTGTTTAAGCTTTCCTACTGATACAACCACAGAGTATTATTTCTTGAGAGTCTGTTGTAGCCTTTCCCCCCACCTCGAGGCCCCAATTATATTCAGCCTGACAACAGCAGATTGCAAAAGCCTGAAGTTGTTTAAGCTTATCCTGGCTGCAGACTCTGTGCCACAGGGGCTCCAGTCCCCACTTTGCACATCCCAGCCTGGACCACTGACACAAACACAGAAATCCTCACCTTCCTGCAGTCCTATTTCAGCACCCTGCTGAAAGCTGCTGACATGATTCCCTTCTTCTTTCAAAAAGAGAGAATGAAAATATTGATCTACTTTACAGTTATGAGTAAACTCCAGAATAGAGAACCAAAAGTGATTATAGAAGTCTTAATTTCGACGTACACCCCATGCATTAGTGTGAGCTAATAATAAACTTGATCATTACAATTTCATAACTAACTTCATGCCAGATATGTTTTTACTCAAAAGAGCCAGAGATCCAAGTCTGTAGTTGGAGGCTCCCACACCTCATAAATACCTTGTAAATGCACCTGCCTACAGGAACTGCATTTAATGAAAATGCATTTGTGGTTGATTAGTCAGAGGGGAAAACACCTCCCTCTCCAACTCCTACTCCTTTACTATAAATTAATAATTTTCCATAAAATATCAACTAGGATGCCCTCACTCAGCTAGGCTGAGATGTTATTTGCCATCCCAGACACCTCTACAGCCCATAAAAGTCTGTGCCTGTGTTCATATTGCTAAGACTTAATACCTACATGCCAAAGCCACAAATATCCAGTGCTGTGGGATTACCTGTATATAAGAGCAGTACTTCAAAATAATGGATGTTGTACATCATCTCAATGAAAAATCTATAAAGAGCTGTCATTCAGAGAAGCACTTTATCTGAGGGGAGAGAGATTTACTCCCCTGGTGTTTGAGGCACTGCTTCCCATGTTTACCAAGAAGACTCATTTGCATCCTTGTTTGATTGCTTCCTGTGTGGAGATTGGAGTGTCAGATAAGACCCTTCTCTGGGGTGGCAGGGGGACAATCCAGGCAACATATGATACAAGAGCTATATAAGGATGGCAACAAAACAGTTAACAGATAAAGCAAAATATTAAAAAATATCTTCTATTTTATATCACTAGAAAACCAAAGCATTTCAAGATTTGTTAAATTAAAAAACAAACAAACAAACAAACAAACAAAAAAAAAAAACCCACCAAAAACCCACAAATAAAACCAGAAAGAAAACAGTGCAGATGACACCAGGCAGACAGTTTTAGCATGAAGGCAGCTCCAAAATAATCAGCTGGGAAAGGAACAAGTCACATGAGACTCCAGATCCCACATATAAGGCTAATATACTAATCTCTAGTCTGTGGGTTTTTCCAGGGGATTTCTCTTTCAAGTTATCACTTTCATCAGAGACCTGAAGAAATGCTCCACAAAAGGCTAAACAAGGCTGGCATATATCCCTGTAAAATTTCACAGTCAACAAATCACTGTTTCTGATAAAGCATCCTGTGCTGAAAAAATTATCACCTTCTCCTATATCTTTCTAGACGATAATTTGTTTCTACTGTAATGGGCTTGCTTTGAAAGGGTAAACAATTTCATTAAAATGTTGTTTTCATGAGTGCCTGAAAGGTGCTAAAAAGCTATAAGGTATTGTGCCTACCACTGGCATAACACAAAAGCAGCTTAAGGGTCATGAACTGAGAAACAATGTATTCAAAAGTCTGAATATTCAAACCCAAAATACATATCAAATTATTTAAGCACATGACACATAGAGATAATATGGTTTTTGAGGCCCACAACAACGTATAAATCAACCTTCTAGCTCCCCCACTGTCACCACTACACTCTGGCAGATGTACCCTACAGTGACTGAGCTTGGGTTTGACACCATCCCCACCTTTCCTTGAGCCCACAATACACCACAAAGTCCCAAAGAAGAAAACCTGTCTGAGTTATTGCACCATTGCCTGTACTCTTGATTAATGGCACAACCACAACAGTTAAAAACTCACAATAGAACGGGCTTCATGAAAATTGCAAGTGATAATAAAAATGTTTCCTAAGAAAGGAGGCTGTGTTTGCAAACAGGTAATTTAATTTCCTTGCACTGCTCGGTAAACTGAAGTTTGTGAAATTAAAGTGAGATTTGTTTTCATGCTAAAATCCACTGCGAGGCTGATTATGCTGAAACACACTTCAAGTTTTGAAGGAACAAAGAGGAATGCAAAGAATGTTTCAATATATGAAAACTGCATATTAAGTGACTCCTTGCTTTTCCTAAATTAATACACTAAAATGAAAAAAAAATATTTGTTATAGAGCCAAATTAAGATTTACCACAAAGTAATGAGTAACTGAAAGCAAAATTATAGCTCTTTAGCCAGCTCACTTTATGTTACTTTCATTGCTAAATACTTTGAAGATAATTTCTTATGCAAGAATTGTGTTGCTCTCCTTCCATAAGGCAGATGCAGGTAAACTCCTGCTGTGGATCTGCACAAGTCCCATATAAATTCTTATCATCATTGCCGCAATGATCTGGCATTATCTTCACATCCCAGTCACCCATTTTTCCACCAGCTTTATCCACATATATAAACTATCAAAACACCAGACCAATCAGAACAATAAAGTTCATTTGACTCCAAGACTTCATTCATCATCACACTAAGAAACAAGTTGTTCTACTTTGTAGGTATCAATTGTCTGGGATCAAAACAAAGACAGAAATGCTTGAACCTAGACAATGACACATCAATATTCAAATGATTAAGTTCTGGATATTTCTTTCCATCTGAACTTCACGCAAAACCGAGACAGGGATTTGAAAGAAGCAGCAAAAACTGCATGTTTCACTTGAGCTAAGGCGCTCAGTACTGTAGAAGCGTGAGGTAACAAACACTTTAACATAGTGAAGTAGTGCATCCCCGCCTTTAACCTGTGTGCAAGTTTGGTTTCCCAATCCTGATGCAAGCCTTTTTCCCATTCTTCCCTCTCTCTCTTTCAATTATAGAAAAAAAACAGAGGAAAAACCATCTCTGTTGATCTCATGAGCATACCTCAAAATGACATCCAAATCAAGTGCATATTTAATGATCTCACATGATATCAGAGTTGTTCATTAATGAAAATTTAAACAAATATTTTTGGTAAATTTCTACAAATATGAAGCTTTGGGCTGTTTTAAAATCGTGCATTTTAAAATGCTTCTGTTGGAAAATGAGAAAAACTCCGTCCCAAGAAATGCTGCTGAATGGTTCAAATCACAGAATAGCAGGGATATCTCACCCTCACAGAATTGCAAGAGTTTCATCTGAGAGTATTTCCTTTCAGAGATTTCCTAAATCTCAAATGAATTAACAGGAAAATGGTGCAGCCATTAAGCCCCTGGAATTCTGGACTATTTGAGTGCTTCCAACAAGCCTTCAAAGGCTGCCCTTAGGATTCTTATCATAGCAGATGGATTTCACTCAAATGGCCCCATCTGTCACTTCTAGTTCATGTGGCTGCAGCCTGAACTCAAAGAACACCTAGGGCACATTTTCATCAAAATGCCTGGCTAAGCAATCCAAGAGATGAAAGAGATAAAGAATACTCCAAATCTTACAGAGAATCTGACCCAAATAAAATGAAATTCTGCCAGATTCATTCACGTAAAGAAATGGGAATAGAATATTTCCCCCTGCTCTCTTCACCCAGTGAGCTGCAGAGATATTTGGCAGAGGGAATTTTCTCCTTGCCGTCATCTCCTATTTTCCAGCCTTTGGCCATCTGTCCACTATTAGGTCCCTTGAATGAGAAACTGGTTAAGAAGCACAGAGTCATCTTCACAACTGTTCTCTTGCAGGGCAGATAAGGATAGAAAGGGATGATTAAAGCTTTTGCTGGCTAACAATAAATGAAAGCAGGAGAAGAAAAAAAGAGCTGATCTGAGTCTTGCAAGACAGAAGGTAGGTTCAAACTCCTGCTGCCCAGAATTTGCCTGTCGGGAGGAACAGAATCCAGCCCACGCTTGGCAGCACAGCAGATCCATTTTAAATATGAAGCACCTGGGTCTACTAAAATGCCCTAATTTCAAGCATATCCAGTCAGATGCAGACATTCAATTTCCAGTGAAGAAAGGTGAATCATACAGATGGTGCACATAGCTCCAGAGGACACACATCCACCTTTTCAGAAAGGGGCACTGGTGCTCATCTCTCCCACAGAGTTCTCCTCTTTCACAGGCAATTCAATATGTTTGCACCTAGTATGAACTAGTTTTCCCTTTTCCTTTATTTTGTTTTTTTCTCCTGAGAGTTTTGTCAGTATCAGTGGAGACAATTATCAAATGCAGCAGTAGGGATGGACAATGCAAGTTTTCTGATAAGGCAATGTTGTCTGTATCAGGATAGTCTGTTGATCACAGTGTATTCTATTGGTGTAAAGAAATAAAGAGTAGATTTCATCTGGCTAGAACAAAGAGCTGTGTTTCTCAAAAACACCTTAACAACACAAAACAAAACTTGTTTAAAAGGTAGTGCTTTTCAGAAACATGTAATTAATTTAACAATAAATCCGTGAGTTACCAGACAAAACTCCACCAGTTACCTGATCAGCCTTTATGTCATTATGAATTTAAGGTAGTATCTGCTATCTGATATGTGGCATGGCAATTCTGCAAGGTTTGTAAATGTATCAACAGTTAGGAAGTCCAGGCACTCACCTGTGAAAGGAGCTGGCCCTAAAGGAGCCCTGCTCCCATCCCCAGGTGAAGAATGAGGCAAGGAACTGGCACTGCTGGGAGCTAACCACAGCAGGGAGTTTTCTCCTCCTGATCAGGGACTGCTGGCACACAACATGTCACAGTTTAATCTTCCTTGTATGGGTCAACAAACTCCTAACAGCATCCATGTCTTTCAAGTTATGCCAAAGCACCTTTTTTTTTTTTTTTTTCAGAAACATTTCACACTCAGATTCAAACCACATTTTGTCTCTGTCTCTGACACTCTTTTTTCTTGACCCTTTAGACTGGCACCATAGTTACCCCCTCAGATTTGAATCTACATGTCAGAAAATGTTTCTTCTTATCAGAGGGATGATGCAAATATAAATTCAGCATTTGTACCATGCTGAAACTCCAAGGCCATAAGAAAGTTGGATCCTGAGGAGAACACGATGGAAAGTATGTAAGAATTCTCAGTGGAACAATGCACTCACAAAAAGCAATTTCAAATGCTCTGCATTAATGCAGAGAATTACTACCAATAATGGCCTTTCTCTTGGCATCCTAAAGCTACTCTATACGTAGAACATTTTATACAGACAGATATTAGACTATAATCAAGCCAATGCCAGTAACACTTAGTGTTACAAGATCAATCACAGGAATCCAATAGCTTGGGTAATCATTCTGTTAACTCCCAAGAATTGGCAGAACTCAGTGGCTGTGCTTTCCCCCAGCATTTCATCACTAAGCCACATGATACAAAGCATCTTGTGATGCAGAGTGAAAATCACTTTTATAAAGAGAGAAGTGAAATGAAAAACAGGTAGAGCAAGAAATCACACAGGTAAGACCATCAAGAACTGTTGGAATGACATAAAGAGCTTGCAAAGCATTTGTCTGCAGTAGGCCTAATCCCAGTTGGCAAGGTCTTAGTTTATGAATAGTAAAATCCCCTCAGACTTAAATAAAATATTTATAGTAATAGGTTAAAAATGTAACTCTATATGTCTCTCTACATATATATTTATTACATAGACTGTTGTGATAGAGACACAAGATTCACAATACTGAGGTGTTTGAATCACTTTACAAAATGTACTTATGGAAGCTCAAGAAGGAATTCCTTGAGTGGTGGGTAATTGCTTGTTCCCTAAGTAATCCTGAATTTAGAAATGAACAGCAGTAATGATATTCATAACAAAAATCCCCTAACTGCTTAGAGACCAGTGCTCTGCATACAATTCACTAACTACTGTATTAGTGATTTATCACAGGACAGGGAATTTCGGCATTTTTGTTAGAAATGTATTTATTGACATAATGGCTATTTTCATGCTCTCTAAGCAGTCAACTCAGTCTGGGAAAAAAAGCTCATACAGGAAAGTTAGAATAATCACACAAATTCATTTACTATCAGTTTTGGCAGCACACACTCACACCCAGAGGACCTCCGGAGAGACCAACAGGAAAAGACAAATCAAACAGCTGAGAAGTCTGGGCCACTACCAAAGTCAGTGGGCAGGTGTAAGGTAACACACTGAGCCAAGGAGGAGGAGAACAAAGCTGTCTGAATCAGCTACACCTCATCTCCTTGTCTAGAGAAAACATATCAGCACTGAGCAGGACTTGGGATAAGGACAAACAAAATTCACTTTAAATGTGCACTGATCATCATCTCAAATTAGGCACACCCCGCTCCAGCCACATTTCCTGCTGTCCAGGAAGCTGTTCTGCAGATCTCAGTCCATTCCTATCGCCCCTCAGCCACAGCAGCACAACCCACCCCTGCATCCCATCCAACCTCGCCTTTCCTGCCTGCTCCCCTCCAAGGCCTCACCTCACCTTTCAGGATTCTGAAGCACAGCTTAAATTATGAGGATCACAGCGCTCTGTCCTAGTACAAATAGCATATTTTGATCCAGCAGGATGCTGCCTCACAGCATAAGAAAAGTTTGCAGCCAGACAGACAGACATGCTTCTCTCAAACAGCCCCTTTACTCAGCTCTTGCAGAGTACAGCACTGGGATGTTCCAGGCATTGGATCTTTTCTAATTCAATCAAGACTGCAGAAAAAGTCATAATTAATACCATGGCTAGCCCAAGCAGTAAATACTCAGGTACAACTGTAACTTCCAATAAAGATACACCTAATTATTTCAGTCTCCCACTTCTTGTTTTTAAGCATGATTTTTTCTATATGTTAAACTCAATATAGATAAAAGGACATTGTAATGGCTTTCATCATTCAGCAAAATAAAAAAGATAACTTAGAAATAATAATATGTTGCTCAGAATCAACTGCACATGAATTTCACTATCACATATGAAAAACTACTTGACTGTAATTTGAAATTTGAAAGAATCAAAATTCCCTGAAAAATGCTATTAATGGTAACCTAAAACATAATATTGACAACAGAATCGCAGTGTCTCACATAGGTGCAATAGAGGGTTGCCCAGTGCTCAGGTCACTGTTGAACCAGATACAGAAAACATGATAAAAATTGAATCTATCTCTTAGTCCTGTTATTGCCCACTGAAAAAGCCATTTTTTTGCACAGAATCACATAAATGATAACACGGCCAGATCCTTTAATTCCTATCATATTAAAAAAAAAAAAGTAGGCTTTACTGTGATATTTTAAACATGGAAAAAATGTGACAAGTATACCCATTAAAGGTCAACACTGTTAAATACAGATTCAAGAGCCATATGAGTTAGGAATGGACTCTGGTGGCACAAATCAGCTCTGTCTGAGTAGGGCTGTCAGGAATGTGCTGGGGGTGAATTTAGGGCAGCCTGGTCTCATGTCTGAAATGACACTTGGACACAAACAGCCTGGGTGAGCAGCAGCTCAGCACAGCAGGCTGTGGGTGACATCTGTGTTCCAGCCTTAGTTGGAATTATCTCTTCCTACTTTTCATGGTCTTTGGACCCTAAACAGAAGTCCCAGCTAAGCCAAGGCTCCATGTGTGCCCACTGGAAGAAGTCTAAGCCTGAGTCAGGGGGTCCAAAATCCATCAGGCAGGACGAGCTGTACCCAGTGATGTATTGCTGTTTCCTTTATCATACAGTGCACAATACCATCTCCATCCCTCATGGAAATGGCTTTGGATCCCCACTTATCAAACAGCAGCAATGTCCTCTCCTGCTCAACTGAATTGCCTAATGTGCAGCAGGTATCAGCCTTCCCCACAGCACCCTGAACAGCCAGGTGAGCACACTCCACCAGAGCCGATCCAGGAGGATAAAGGGTTTACCTCTGACCTTATCAAGATAAGCGTTTGAGATATACAAAATGAATAGTTTTGCTTATACAGTTTGTTTTCCCCCTTTTAAGGATAAGATCTAGAGCAAAAGATATTAATTGGAATAAAATTATAAGATGCTGATTAACAAAAAATTTATCTAATTTTAAAGCAGATATAATTTCAAAGATTTCAAGATATAGGTCTGTCTTATATCAGTTTTGCTGTGTAAATAAAAATAATGCTGTGATTTCAATAGTTAATGCAGAATATACTCAAATAATTTTCATTACCACAATATTAAACTGCTATCAAGACATTTTTTCAGTAAACATGTTCAGCCTTTCCATCATAGAGGAACTAAGATAATTTTCTTCAATAAAACAATTTAATTTAAAGGATTTTATCCACATTTCACAGTCTGCTCATGACCTACTTCTTTGTATTTGAACTAAAACTAATCACATTTCCCATACATTTTACAGAATAAGAAGATCAGGAATTGAATATTGGAGAGAATGGGAAAATACCACAAGAGATGCTTCCACACTGCTTCAAACAACTTTGAAAGCTCCAAGTCTGAAACACTACATTTCTGCTCTGGAGGCATTGCTAGCTTGAGTTTTGAAACTGTGCATAGGTTAAGTAAAACAGAACCTGGCCTAAGCAAAAGCCATAGAAATGTAGTTTACAACCCAGGGTTTTTTCCAAAACTAATTCCAGTGAGCAAGTCCAATGAGCATCTTTGTTTCAGCAGTATCAACAGACAGCACAGAGGTATAAATGCTACTCTGAAAACTCTCTGGTACCTCCTTGTTATCTGATAAATAAGATAGTGGGGTTTTTCAAGCATACTTTTTTTTCTTTAAAGTAGATACAATAGCAATCTGGACATTTTAGATACAGCCTCTGTCAAGCTGATCAGAGGAAATGTCCAGTTTACTGATTAGTTCTTGGTTTCACTGATGATCTCAAAGTCTGATGATTTGTATGTGCTGAACCACTACGGAAAGGCTCCCCAAACTTCAGATTCCATTATCTTTAAAAAAAACTTTCAGACATTTAATCATCATCGCTACATTTTGCAGACCAAAACGCAGGGATGCTGTGTTCTTTAGAACTTTCTGCTTCTGGCAAGTCAGACTGTATGCCTTTCAGAGCAGTGGTGACACAAACACTGTGCATTACCACAGTGGGCTGAATGATTTATTCATACCTCAGGCTCTCTTTTCTGCCCTGTATCAAGTCACAACAGAATCTATACTGGATTGCAAATTATAATGACCTATGTCCAAAACCCAAGGGCAAACCTGCCACTTTTATAGATACATAAATGATTAATAACTGGGAAAGGAAAGAATTGCATGTATTTTTTGCTGTATTAAATCATCTTTCTAAAGTGTGTTGTAGTTCAGCTTGCTACAAGTGAAATCACAGAGGAATACAAAAATCTGAGCCTGCTATTTCTGCAAATGCAACAGAGAATGAGAGTCTATGGAGCAGCAGATTCCACATCACCACTCATGCTCCCATTTTCACTGTGCCAAGAGAACAAACCCTTCATACTCCTTCAAAAACTTCTCCTTAGCCTCTTTCAAAGAAAAAAAAAAAAATCTAACAGCAGAAATAACAATTAGTTCAACAAGAAATTAAGTATTTAATGAAGTAAAGCAAAGATTGTCTTAAATTGGATAAGTCACCTATTGGTAATGCAAGAAAATGCAATTCTCTCCATCCCTGTATCAGTTTTACCAGTATATGAGCCTGAAATTGTCAGGAGAAGTAACTCGATGTGTTCTGTGTGAGGCACAAGGAGCAGCATTTGCCATTGCAGAACTGTACAGATGAGTCAACTACACCACTGGAAGAACCAAGAGCAAGTATTCATCCTCTCTCTGCACATCATTTCTCAGCAGACTGTACTCTACCAGTATAAAATAGTGTATTCAAATAATTTAAAAAATTTATTTATGTTCACAATTATCTGTAAATTATTTACCCTTTGCTACAGTTAATCCATGAAGGAAGTTCAAAGAGAACAACACAGAGTTACATTAGCAAGTTTTATCCTGTGGTGTGCTACAAGGATGCCTACAAAGCCCAGCTAAAAGCTTTTAGTAGAAAGCTTGAGCTTTTGATCCAAACTGGCAAGTTCAAATGTTTCAAAACCACACAATTCCCTGAAAACACAACGGGTACAACAACAGGAAGAGCTGTTCATTTTTAATCAGTTCTGTCTGCATACTGCCAGCAGTCTTCACACCACTGCAGCTGTTAACATGGCTCTCATTGAGTTCCCTCACTGCAGATTTCTCCAAACTCAGCCCAGCTTCCTCCGGCAGCAGAATGCAAGAATCACATCCCACTGCTCATAGGCAGGAGTGGGGAGCAGCAGTCACATGGAACACGAGATGCATGAGCTGTCCCTCTACTGATCAGTGCAGAAACATCATATTAACGAAAATACCAGCAAGAAGCAAAGCATCAGCAAGGATCCAGATGGTAACTCTGCAAAAATTCCAGAATGTGTTACCTGTTTACAGGGTGGCTCTGCAATCTTGAACTCAGAGAAGATGGGTACATAATGCTATGCCAAAAAAGTTTAAAAACCCAAGTATTTCAGAGAAAAATCCTTCTTTTCCCTGAAAATACAAGGATACACATGTAGACAGAGGATTTGTACTTCCCAATCCTCCTCTTTCTTCTGCACTACCCCCCGTCCTTCTACTCTGGGAAGAAAAAGAATATATTTGATCATTCTGCGTGCCCTGACCAATGAAGCAGTAAGACATTAAGGCTGTCAAATACCAATGTTTTCTAAAAGATATCATCACCTCTCCATATTAATTAACCTCATCCCCAACTGTAATCCCAAACCAGCAAATTAAGCTAAGACATACAGAAAAATTTGAGTGATGTGGCACAGGAAGAAACATGTAAAACAAATGTAAATCACTAACAACCTATTCTCAACCACCTCTCACTTTTTAGAGTGTTGTTGAAGAGAAGATGGTAAGAAGGAAAAACAAGGGGGGAAATCCCTACCCAGCCATGTAACTTCAGGAGCCTTTTCCCCCAAGACACCAGGCAGGTGGGAGGTATCCCACCCTCATCAAATGAAGGATGTTAGCCTTTGTGTACCCTGCAACCATCCAGGAAAAAAGCAGTCACTGAAGATTCTGCCTCTTGTGAAACTTTGCCAGGCAATGGCAATCACCTTAGAAACATTCTGCAAAGCTGCTATTACTGCTTCAGCACTTGGCATGAGTTTACTCCTGAGCAGCAGCTCTACCTGAAGCTGCATCTGCTTTGAGCAAGTCCTTGTTCAAAAGTCTCTTTCTGTTCCTCAAGTGTTTCTTTAGTTAATACTACCTGGTGCAGAGGGACCACGTTCACCTTCTGCAGCCCTGACTTCCACAGGCAGTGATAATCCACCAAAAGGAGACGATTTGGATTTCAAAGCACTCAAGTCTCAAAGTGCTGGCCTAAATCTGCCACATTCAGTCCCAGATGGAAGAAAATCAAGATGAGCCAAACTGGGAAGTTAAACTGCAAATATATTCCCCTTCTGCCAAGGAGTTTTACTCCCCTGCCCTACTAGGGAACAGGTTACAGTTAAGTCATGTTATCTTGAAATTGCCTGGATTTTATTTCAGGCTAATATTTATTGGTCTACAAGATATGTTTAGAGTTTAACATTTAATTAAAATACATAAATTTTAGTTCTTCAAAATCTCAGTTATTCAAGTTTCTTCTCCCATTTTCTTTTTGTGTTTCTAACTCCCAAGAAGTCCAAATATACACTTCTGCATCTCCAACCCTTTACAATTCACACCATGCACAGTGTGCCACTCACAAAATTAGTCTGTGATTTGCAAAGGAGGCTCAGCTCAAAAATAGCATGTACAGTGATTACTCCATTTAAAGAGGAGGTGGGCAGAAATGAAAGTTACCACAAGATCAGAGAACCTTTTATATTGATTAGAATTTAAAAGGATACAAGAATAAAGAAGCCTGTGAAGAGTTATTAGTACAGGGTAAGCAGCACTAATGAGTTATCGTTATCAAATGCATCCTAAGTGAGGGATCTCAAGCATGTAGCTCCAAGTACAGAAGGAAGGATTTATGGAATATGGGTATTCACAGGAATGGGGAAGTTCACCCACCTCAGTACCAGCTTCCTCTCTAGGGAATAATTAGGTCATTTCCATTTCTTTTTTTATCTTTAATCTTCCATTTCTGAAATTGTTTTAGGCCACCTATTCTCACAAAAGCACAGTAAACAGAAGCACATGCCTATACAAGTTCCATCATTAATTAGCCTTTACACAGCATTATGACTTCAGTACACTAAGCAATTGCTGCTAACTGTGTGCAAAGCAGATCAATGCTGCCTTAAGGTTGCCGCAGCTCCAAAATCTGCAGTGAGTTGCAATGCAAGGCAAGCAGCTTTTATGCAGTGTCCTTTAGATTGTGTGATGCCCTGGGAGGCTTGGATGTCAAAACACACTAGGGTTAATTAAAACCAAGGTCAAATTAACAGCGTTGCTCGTTTCTTTTCTAATAGGTATTACATCAAATTTCCTAATATCAGCAAATTTGGTATCTAAGTTTGACCTGTAAAATTAGTTCTAAACTTCAGCTAATTTAATAAGGATCATGGAGAGGTTAATATCTATTAAAAAGAAGAAAAAAGTAACAGTGGGTGCTATACTTTCTCTTGAACCTCCTATATTTTGTCTGAGGTTCCTCAGCTTCCTTGGCATACTACTCTTCTTCTTTCCTTTGAGGTAAGATTTGCAAATAATTAACAGGAAAAAACAATTTCTAGAAAACAGTGCCATGTGCACAGACCAGAGGTAAAATATTTATTTTGCCAGTTTCTTGCAATAAATATAAATACGAGGAAAGGAGTGAGTGCTCCAAAAAGTAAAATAAAATGTAATTACTGGCTTATTTTCCTTCCCAGGAATGCTTTGGAGTCTGGTGTAAACCTGGCTTTATTTCTCATTGTGACAATAAGAACCTGCAACACAACTAAAGGTATGCAAAGCCCTTCAATGATCTGATTGCTGTGGGCATTGTGCTAGCTTGGTGGGAGACTGTCACATTTGTATAGGAAGTGCTGAGTTTACCAGAGAACCAATGGCCTTCAGAGTCTGGGAGAAAGATCTCTCCCTGAACAGATTGTACTTGATACCTTCTACATTCCACAGCCACGTCAGTGTAGATCTCAAGTCTGCTCTGGATGTGCCCCAAATCACAGCAGTTCTGACAAACTTGTAGCTGTGAAGTTTCTTGATGGGATTTGGTACAATTTTGAAAGCTTGGTCCAAGCAGTATTTGCAGAGAACATTCCATACTTCCCTTACATTGCTTACACTGGTCACCTCCAATCAAAATCTTGGGAGTGGCTGCAATTACACAGATTTCAGTAAAACAAGCCTGAAGTTTTCTGGGACCTCTGAATATCGAAGGGACCTTAAAAACTACTGGCATTCAAATTACAGACTAAGGGAAGGAAAAGCATGATGGCCTCTGCTGCTTTTCTAAGTGAGGCTTGGTATATTTGCATTAATGAAGGGCACTTAGCCCAGGTATCCACAGAAACACAAAATCAGTATGGCTTTCTCAGAAAGGATGCCCTTTAGTGACCCATGTTGCAGAGATCTTCAGATCTTCAACTTAAAACATGTAGTTAAAATACTACTGGTCCTTCAAGGTCTAAAATCCTGACAATTCCTTACATTTGTCTAAAGGAAATGCTCACGATACGTGAAAAACTCACAGTAACAGAACAGCCCTCTAGCTGCAGCCACCCAGATTATGTGAGGTCACGGGACTTGTGCTTTCCTTCATCCCTTCCCTACCACCAAGGGCTGCTCTGGAAGGAGGATCAGGTTCTCCTCCATCCCCTTCTGGGGTGATGCTGCCCTGAGCTCCCACAGAGGTTGGGTCACTCATCAGTCCGATGGATTTCTACCCTCACATCCATCTCAACCACCTTCCTTTCTTCCTTCTTCCAAGGTTAGGTTATAGCTTGACTTCTCCTTAATTTTTGTTTTAGTTTGCGTTTTCTAAAAACTCCCTCCTTCCAATCCTAAAAAAAAAAAAAAAAACAAAAACCCAAGGAAAAAACCTCAAAAAACTTAACCTACATAACCCCAACACCAAAACAAAGCCCCTGAATACCCCTACCTGATAACTCTTCTGTGTCTCTATTCTCCCTCACACCCCAAAGGTGATGGCTTGGTTTTTAGCTGCTATTGCTGTTTTCATACTCTTTGCAGAAGGAAGAACTTTTGTCACCATTCAGAAGACTTTAATTTCCCTAAATTCACAGTCCACAGCAGAAATGTCACATTAATGTTCTGCCAATTTGTTTTTCAATTTGAAATTCATCATTTCCAAACTCATGCTGAAGCCCTCATTCTATTAAATTCTCTACATTGACTTCAATTAGACCGGTACTGATCCTGTTTCTTCCCACATATTTCTACCGTAATCGGTTACTTTCCACTGCAGCCATCATATTTCTCCTTTAAATCCCTAATCACACAGAAAACTTGAAGTACTTATACCATGCAGATTAAGCAGTTACCTCAGTGTTGAAAAATGAATGGAAGAAAAGCACAATACTTGCCTGTTCTTCTGAGCAGGTGTGGAAAAGCTCAGTGCGTTTTTGCCCCCCGGAGGGGGCTGCCTTTGGTTTGCACAAGTACTAGACACTGTCATGATAAGCCCTCTGTTCTTCCCAAGTTCAAACCAGATCACCTCAGTGGCCAGCCTGGTTTGCAAAGCATGGAAGCAATTCCTCAGTGACACATCCATGAGCAGCACTGAGACAGGCTGCTCTGCCTCAGGCTAATGCAGATATGAAATAAACACAGCATGTTCAATGACTCAGATAAGCCAGTTTGGTCCCCCATTGCCTTTCCCCTCTTCCCATCCTGTCTAGATGACATCCCACATCACAATGTTCAGCTATATTTGCTGTACAAATGGTCATTTCTTATAGCACATTTCCCAGTGCTCTCCCAACTTCAGCTGGAATGTTTCAGGTGGTAACACTTCCTCTGAGAAACTCCTCAGCATCACTAAAAGCATCTATTTACAACTCTTTTTTCCCCTTCATATTTGTATTAAGGATATCCCTTCACTGCCCTCCTCACTGCTGAACATGAAACAAAAATTGAATTTAGCTGTGCTTACATATAAATCATATGTTGACAATTAGATTAATATTATACATGTTCTGCTTTTCAGAGTTCTTTTCCCGCTAGTCCTCAAAATTTATCTCTTCCTTTATTCAATTATTTGTAATGTTTCACTTAGTTTTGCTGTAGATTTAGAATGAATGGAGCATTGTTTGTGTGGAATCAGAACTGTCTACAGTCTCATCTCTAAACTCATGGTGGGTTGCACCTACTGGTTTCTTCCATGTTTCTTTTAGAAACCCCCACCTTTCCCTTTCTTCTGTCTTACCTTGTCACACATGTACCCTTCGGTCCTTGTACTTACCCAACACTCATCTTTCCCCTCAGATTTTCCACAGATGTATTTGGTACCATATTTTTCCAAGAAAAAAGTAATTTTTATCTCCACTCCTATAACACAGATATAGCTTCTGGTTTACTGTCACTGAAAGATTTGTGCTGTGAACACATGTTCCTTCTTCCAGATAAAGTTATGGAGTGACAAATCACCTCATTCAGCACTTCAGAAGACATCCATGAAACCCCACCAAACTGCCTTACCCTGTCTGTGAGCTGTCATCTGGTTTTCTAAAACTGAAGCTGCCAAGTATCGGATGAGAATAAGAGCAAGAGCACACCCACAGCCTCGAGACATTCACAGGCCAAAGGCAGCAAAAAGACTGGTTTTAAGACTAGTAGAGAATCAGAGGCAAATAATGTCAGATTCACAAAAAAGCACAGTTTTTCCATGTATTTTCAAATGTGGAAAAGAACAATGCAATAGAAAAGGGGATGAAATTTTTCCAATGTTACTTTTACTTCTGGTGCAGCAATAACTAAGTTTTCCTTCTCTTTAATCCTATGAACAAAGAAAGACTTTTAAGTGGACTTTACAGCTTAAAATTGCTACTCCTTCTCCAATGGATTTACTCTATGTTTACAAGCTGCTGGAAAACCAACAGAAGTAGAGAGGAACTTACAATAAAACCTCATCTTCAATTATTGCAGCACTTACAGCAACTTTAGCCAACTGTCACTCTGGAAGGAGTAAGTGATCCCAGTTAAAGCTGTCAGGGTGCTGCAGTGAGCTGTCACATCCCCTCTGCCTGGGGAGGAACAGGGCTGTGACCTCTGGGTAGGCAGGGTTCCCTCATGATTATCTGCTGTAGTTCGAAAAAACAGAGCAGCACTACAGGCAGTGCTGCCTGGCTGCTCTCACACCTCCCTGGAGCCTGTTACAGATGAGTAATGAGATGGTTGGCTCTCACAATTAAGGGATGAACATTTTATATATGTCAAGAGAAGTTTTATAAATGCATAGTTATGTTACAGCACTGTTATCCCAGGATGGCCGGAGTAGTGTGGGCATTTGGGCAAAGGGGCAGGCTGGTCACTCAGAGGCACAGCATGGTAACACGACCTCCGATCAAGTTACATGAAAGTGTCTACACCAATGGACAGCGACAAGGAGTTAACTGACAGACTTTGGCAGGGGCTAGGGTTCACCTGTTGGAACACCAAGGGTATAAAAAGGGGAGCTTCTGTAGATGAGCCAGCCACATGGTTATTAGCCACGTGGGGGGGGGGGGAAATGCTCCCAGCGCTGCTAGTTTTCCTTGTTTAGTTCTTTTGTTGTATTTTTTGTTAAGGTTTAATTGAAATAGAGAATTTTGGAGTTCACTTGAGTTAACGAAACGAATTAAGCATTTAAATTTTAGCTTGTAGAATTATGCGTTGAATTTTAACCTTTTACTTAACAAACCTCTGCTATGGTACAAAGGGCATAGGATAATGCACATTTCTGAAGCTTCTTGCATAAAGAACAATACTGGAGGAGGCCAAGGAGGCAAAGAACCCAGATAAAGAGGCTCCTCTATCCCTAAGCCCATAAAGACTGACAGACTACTCAGATAAGCACCAAAGGACCAAAAGCACATGTGCAAAGGAGAAAAGTTCAAAAGTTCAACCATGAGGAAGACCACGATCTTCAGCCTCAAGAGACCACCAGAGACCCCTGCAGGACCACCACAGCAAACCACACCTGCCCAGTAGGGCGGGGACCTATTGAGCATGAGAGGAGAGGACAGGTGGGGCCAGGGGTTGAATATGCACGGCAAAGTTCTGCAATGTACTGCATATGGAACACCTTTGTGAATAAAGATGTGGGTCAGACTGAGGCTCAGGGCACAAGTATTTGGAGAGATATCTCACTTGTGTCGGGTGCTGGCAATACACACCCACTTCAGAACTACCCCAGGTTGTGGAGTCTGTTATTTATTCCGCGTATTGCTTCATAATAAACCTTTTAAAATTTTTAGAGTGGTCATTTCTCACAAGCCAGACAAGAGCAGTCCCAGGGTGGGGAGGAGCAGGGCACTCCTAGGATACACCCCCAAAATTCCCAATCTCAGTCCCTGGGCTGGAATTTTCTGCTGTGATCAGCAACATGCTCATTAGGCCAGGAAGCAGATATAAATTAAATCTGATTTACTATTAATGCCATGGAGGTCTTGTCATTCAGCTCATCAGGATGTAAGTCTGAAATTAAAGAATACCTTAACCAAGCTCTGCTTCAAAACAGCCTATTTTACCCATTTCTATTTTTAAAGCCTCCATGTTAGAGGATGTAGAAATGTAACACCTTTTCAGTGTAAGTGAACAAGCTCACAGATTTCAGGTATAAAATTAATAAAACAATTAATCCTTTACAGACTGAAAAAGTCAATTCCAAACTTAGGCTTTCAATTTAAATTTTTTGAAATAAATTTTAAAAATTGCTTTTCCTTTCTCTGGTGTGATCTTGTGTATCTCCAGTTGTATAATTTGGTTTATTGACCTGAATCACTACAGTATAAAATATGAACTTGTTTGTGATGGTAACATTCTTTTTAAAAGTGCCGCAATTTAGTTGGTAATAAAATGTGTTTGTACTGCAAAATTTTTTATAAAATTAAAAAAAAAAATAAACATCTACTTTCTCAAGTACAAGTCACCAAATGACAAGGCATCATCTGGAAGATGTATTGATAATGGTAGAATAGTTCTTTACGGAAAGTAAGGACACAAATTTCCAATAAATAAAAAAAAAATAAACTGGAAGGTTTCTTATTATTATGTACTCAAATAAAACAATTGTATGTTCCCTCTATGTGCCTCTCTCAGGACAGGCAAGGGACCCTGTCCTGTACCTCCTCAAGTGCTCCTTTCTCAAAATTCAAAAAAATATTTAACGAACAAGGAAAACATACAAGATGACTTTGAATTTTGAAGACTCTCCAAGAAATGCTGCTCATTTTCACACTCACAGCTTGGGCAGGTAGCCTTAAAGCAATACTTCTATCAATTATCTGCATCCAGTTCCAAATACCAGGTATGGAAATGGGCCTGACAGTCCAGCAGACCTTTGTACCTGCACAGGAGGACAATGTTTACTAGCTGGAAATAACTGGATATGCACCCACTGCCTGAGCATCCCATTGCTGAACCTTCTGGAAAGGGAAGTCCACTTGTGTAGGAAAATGAACATTCAGATTTCACCCACAACCCGCACTCCTTTTAAGAGATTTTTTTCTACCTGGATTCTCAGATAACCAGCTCAGGTGTCAGCAGCTGCCTCGGGCTACTTTCCTTCCATAAAACACAGCATGAAACCTAACATGGTTCTGGTATTGCATACTATCATTTTGGAATGCCCAGCCTTTGAGGTTTGTCCATTCGGCAGCCACTGGTCCTTCGCTGCTGGTAGCAATTTGAAACACCCCAAGTGACAAAGGCAGGTAGCTGGGAAGGATCCAGGCTCACAGGAGCATCCTGGGCTGCAGGAGAAAAGCACAGAGGTGTGAAAGCTCCATTTCCTGTAAGGGATAAGGTGTCATATACCTACAGGACATTTAGATATGACACGCTACTGACACACACTCTGACTTATTGTAGCTCTCCCAGAATCTCAGGAAGATTAAGAAGTGGTCAGAAAGAGATCATGGAGCTGTTTTCTTTGAGAAAGATTTCACAGTTTGGATCAGTGGAAAAATAAATCAATTTTGCTCAGTATCAATTTAGTCTCTGTTTGGCCATCTCTTTAGCCTCTTAGCACCCAGGTAAGTTGCTTAGTTCATCTTCGAAAGGAGCCAAGCAAATATTCTTTGATAATATACTAATTATGAAGGTTTCAGCATGATAAAGAATCTGAAAGGTTATGCAGCCCCAAAAAGTAAGTTATTTTCACAAAGCAAGTAGATAATTATTACACTTATTCTAAGTTATACCAAAAAAGCTCACCAAGAATTAGTTAGGAAATATGCAAATGATTTCCATTTTCATGGAATAATTAATGTCCTTGAAACGTTTCAACATTTATCATTGATCATCACTTCAATGCAGAGTCATATGAATGGATAACAAATGCACTGTCTGAAAGGAGAAAAGTTCTTATAAATCATCTGTGAAGTTAAAGCCAGGCATGAACCGAGATGTTTGTGCAGTAGATTTATTTAAGAATAAAATGTGATGTTTTCAACTTTTTTCCTATCAAAAACATGTACAGTATCAATTTGGGTAAAATTAATTATGTGCTTTCAGTAATCCTCTCTTTCCTAGTATTTTGAGGGGGTTTCCTCTTGCTCATTGGGTTGCATTCATTTTTTACTGACACATTATAACAACAATTTTCAGGACAGGGAAACTGGAAGAATGTAACAGAGGAAGTGATCTGTCTAGAAAAATTTTTCTTAATTTAAATTTTTTCCCAAAGCATACCCCACCTTGCCAGGTCTTTGGAGTGACTCTGTAAAGTCTCATTCCAGAATAGAGCAAAAAATTTATCCTCAGGAAGGAGAAGAAGCTCCAGGTGAATAGGAAAGCTCAGGCTGCTGTGCTTCACATGCACTCCTGAGCTCCAGGCCTGGAGTGGGAGCAGACTACAAGAGAGAGAAGAGAAAAAACATTCCGCCTAAAGCTGAGAGGGGGAACTTCAGCTCTAACAGAGGCTCAGGAGGATCACCTCTTCCCAGGATTAACTGTGTGAGAAATCAGCTGCGGATGGAAAATGAACTTTTATAGGCACAGTCACCACCCAAAGACTGATGTAAAATATTACAAAGCAATTGGGAGCCCTCGTCAAAGGCACACACTGTATTAGCTGTTTTTTAACTCCTAGGATTTCACATGCAAATTACTATCAAGAACCTACCTTGATGCATTCAAGTCCCTTCATTTAAGAATACATGTTACACATAAAATAGCAGGCAAATTAATAAATTGTAAGACTTTTCCTGCTGCTCATCCATACAACATCAATTATCAAGAATAAAATTTGGCCCTATATATATTTCTGTGGCAAAGTGAGGACTGCTGAAGCCTTGTTTGGTTATATGAACTTTGATTATCCATGTCATGCAAATGGTCCCCAAGATATTGCCTACAACCAGCTTTGTGGAGAACAAAACCAAAACCAAAACTACTTATTATTTCAGAAAGGTAGAAATAGCATTTTACTCATTGAATTCTTCTGGATTTTCTTTTAAATAAAAAATTTAGTTTTCATTTCGTATCAGGAATTGTTCTTTGTTCTCTCAGTACCCACTGCTAAAAAGAGCAGATGCTCAAGGTAATTTAGCCCTGAGTGACAGATGAATATTTGGGCAGTGTTTCATCCAGGAGGATGCCCCAGCACTGCACTCCTGCTTGTCCTGCCTGTCCCCTCTGCCATGGCCCAGCAGAGGAATCTCCTCCAGGACCAAGGCAACCCCTGACGAGCAGAGCCAGATGAACTGGGAGAGGATGAGGGGCCATCCAGGACACAATGGTCCCTCTCACCCTGTATTGTCCCCTCCTCCATTGACCTTTTTTTTCACTTTTTAATTTCTTATTTTAACTTGTATGGCTTTGATATTATCTAAACACGGTATAGGATTATATACCTATAAATCCTATAGGTATAGGATTCCTAATCTTCTATTAATTCTTTAAAAAAGCACTAGGAAAATAACAGTGGTCATTTTGGCACATATTTTACTTGCTAAATGTAGATCAGGTAGTAAACACAGTATTCAACATCTTTCATCTTCTATGGAACAAGATGTTGATCAAAAGCAGTTTAGCAGCTTTGATAGCAGAGAACACAAAAAGATGCTCATTGTGACTCATGTTATGTAAATGGCAACGTGAGATGGGCAGACCTTCTAGCCTGGGAGCTGGGACAGAAAGATTCTACTTGGGAAATCCTTAACAGGTTTGAAAGCCCAGAAAACCAGAAAAGAGACATTAACAGTATAAATTGCTTGTGATACTGTTGGGATTTTTTTTCTGGATTTTTTTTTTTGTGTTTTTTTTTTTTTTTATTGTTGCTGCTTCTGTTAAAACAGGAGAGAATGCTTAAGAGGGGAAGAGAGCTTTCCAAAAGTGCCATATTCATCACTGAAGATGATTTTTAAGATAGTTAATCATAAAATACACATTTTGCTTTCAGATTCTACAGACCAGGTGCCTGTGCTAAAACTATGCCCTGCATTAATTATAAACCAGCATTACAAATTTGAAATCTTCCCTTTTAGACTATTGGCATCTTCCACAGATTTACGTAAGGAAATGGCATCAATGTCTCACTAGGCAGGTAGGTTTGAAAACATTTGGTTTAAAAGCACATGTAAATCTAGACACACAAAATGCTTCAATTCATGTAACAGCCATCCCACAGAGACCAGAAACCTTCACTTCCAAACATGGTTTCTGAAAAACCTTGTGTCCAATGTGCTTGCAAATACAGTCCCTTAGTATTTACCATTGGTAACTTCACAGTAAAATTCAGCTGTAGAAGCTGATCCCAGGCAGTGGGAAGGAATTTTCTGAGGGAATTCTTCAACCTTTTGCAAGAAAGGAGCACTTCACTCTGTGACCTTTTGCAATATTTTCTTAGTCAGCTGCCAGAATTACTTTTTTCTTTTTTCTTTTTCTAATTTACCCTTTAATCCTATGTCTTCTGATCTATTGAAATTATAAACTTGTAAGAAGAAAAAGAGAATTGACAACTTCCTCTAAATTTCATTGTGCTTTTTTCCACAATAAAAACTCACCATTTTCACAATCACCATTCTGAAACAATCACAGACACAACTGAAATATCCTTTTTAGAGGAGCACAAAAAGCTCTGAATTCCATAAAATATAAGTTCAGCTTGAACTGTTCAATATTGAAATTGGAAACGCGCAATTTCCCTTTCAGAGTTTCAAATTTAAAGTAGAAAGGAACCAAAAATCCTTGACTGCTCAGCTCTGTCAGCGAGGGAGGAAAACCCATTTTTGTATGAATAAACCCTGACAGGATGCTGGCTTGGCACATCCATTGAAGAGCGTTACAGTAGAAAGAGACCACTTAATTCTATTAACTGCTTCTAATATCCCTAATTTCACTTTCTAATTCAACTTCAAATTGTCATAATTGGATCCCATTACTGCTTCTGAGGTTTTTGGTAGATTAAGAGAGCTGCTATCATGAATCTCTCTCTCCCTGCTATGTTGGCAATTACATAATCAACTGATCCCTTATTTTTCTAGGCCATAGAATGCAAGAACAGATAGAGGTGATTGGAAGTCTCATCACAAAGGATTCTTCCTACGCCTCCCTCATGACTGGAAAAACTGATATCCCATGAAACTGTTTATTTGGACAGCTCAGCTGAGCCACATCTTCACTCAGCTACCTGGTATACATCACTGTTTCTCATCCCTGCCTTTGCTCCATTCTGCTTCTTCAGATAAACCAGTAAGAAAAGGCAGAACATGGCATTTTTCTATCTCAAAAATGTCCTTTTTCGGAGAGGATGCAGCTGCCAGCCCAGTGCAAGGCAGGAGGTGTAGAGCAGCCCTGGAGTGCCCAGTGTCCCTGTCCCTGCTTGGGCTGGGATGTCACCCCCCAACCTCAGAGCACAAAGCCACAGACCCCCAGCAGAAAACTGTCACAAACCAACATCTGCACAGCCCACATCTCTGGAGAGCTGTCTGGAACACAACAGAACAGCACCTGGAGCCACAGCTGCAGCAATCCTTGCCCTGGTAACTGAGCTGCGCTTCACCTCCCAGGAATAATCCTGATGGATCCTCCTACCTTCAGTAACTGCACTGCATTGCCAAACAAAGGCTGATTAGCAACCTGAGTGACACTTTTCCTTTGAAGTGTCTCCAGGGAAAGGCACTCCATGCATCAAGAACACATCTGCTTACCAGAGGTGCCTGAAAAAGAGACACTTCAGGCTGTAGCTCACACACATAAATTACCTCAGTGGTTTCTGCAGCTCTGAACCTTTCCCATGCTCACTTCCACAATCCCCCAGCTGCCACCCAGCATGGATATTCCAAACGGCACAACTAAGCAGGATACACATCAGGAATAACATCTGTTACTTTCTTCTTGGGTCATATCAAGACTAATTTAATCCCTTTTCCTTCCTTCCCCCCCCCCGCCCCCCCCCAAAAAAAAAGAAATAATTCATGACTTGAGAAGGCACTTCTCAATCCATTGGGAACAATCCATTTTAACTTCACTAAACTTTTGTAGCCAGCAGAGTTCACTATGGCAGGCATGGATATATTGGGCCACATCCAAATCAAGTTTCAGTTGACATAATAAACAGATTTATTATATATTATAGGAGCAACTGAAAGTATATGGAATTAGATGAAACTTTTAGCATGTATCCTGAAAAAAAAAAACCAAAAAAAACCAAACCAACAAATAGACATTCTCATAAAGTAATTGCTGGCAAAACCAAGCTCTTGGTAGGGAACTGTTTACTCTTTTCTGAAGATCAACAAGTGTTATTGACAGAAATATTTAAATATGATTCCCTTCTTGTTTATTGGCAGTTATTTTCTGTAGAGCAATTAAGACAAAGCTTGATTGCAAGGAAAACTTAATTTGCAGAGAGAAATTCATATTTCATGAAAGCTGATAAGGTGTTTCTAATTGTAGAAATTGCCCTACCTCCAAAAAATGCTTCAATCTCTTCTTTTGGGGAGAAGAGAGGTTTTTCTATATCCTAAGTATCCACTCCTGTTGAACTAATCAGTCAGTGATGCATGACATTAGACTTCACCTGTCAGGGTGACCTTATAAAGGTCTTTTGGAACCTATTATTTAACAAACACTCCACGATAATTCATCAGGGAGGCCACAGAACTGGACACAGAGCTAACTACACCTAAGGAACAAACACATCTGGCTTTTTTGTAGCTCCATATTATTATAGGGGCAAATCACATTTTGAGCAAACTTCCATTGAACCTTTACTTTCATATGGCTTTAAAGAGATAGAAAAATAATTAAATATAAAAGCCTTTCAAAAAGTTATCTTTTTTTTCTACTTTGCTAAGCCTGTATTACCAAGCACTATTTGATATCAACATTGATAAATGAGCAGCTGCGACAATGAAATCCATGTGGGTAGAAACAAGTGACATTACAGCATCTTGTACTGCTGAGTTTCCACACAGCTCCTGCTCCTGGAACAGGAAAAAGTTTGTGGAACAGCCCCAGTGACCACAACTGCAGAGCCCAGAGAGGAAAGGAACTGAGCTCACATCATGCCAGACTCAGGGCTGCACCTGAAAATCCTACACCATGTAACCTGGTGGACTGAGACAGAAAAACAACACTTGCAGTACTTCCCACTGAAATGAGAAGTTCCAAGCCTTTCAGGAAGAAAAATGGCTGTTTTTATTTGTAGGAAATAAAAAGGAAGTGTCCACCATGAATTTAATTGCAAACAACAAACCAGAATAGATCAAGCAGCTGGTATGACAGATAAATGATTAGCTAATGAACAAGTGTCTTTAATCTGGATCACAGTAGTTTCTTGTAGATGGTTTCCATCTACTTTAAATGGTTGTGTGTCTCCTACAACTGCAGAGGACATTTAAATGCCAAGGGAACAAACCAGTATAGAAAAAAATGTGTGTGTGTATATATAAACATGATCTCCACTTGTCCTTAATAAAAAATTATGAACTCTACAAAAGCAAACACAACCATCTTACATCATCCACTTTTCTCATAAAGATTCTTACTTATTGAGTTAAATGCACAGTAAAATGATCTATAAACTAACCAAAGGGTAGCAGAGGAAGAGAGAAGTTAAATAAGCCCTGACAGCTTTTTCTCCTTTTTAATCCAGGCAGACCGTGTTTCTCTGCCATGACCCACCCATCCCAGCCAGGTGCTGCAGACTGCCAGAGCTGGGGGATGAACCTCAGCGCCCGTGGCTGAACATGCTCCATCACCAAACACAACTCCTGTGGTGATCCTGTGTGCAAGCTGTGGCCTCCTGATCAGCTGGGGCACATCAGGATCAGCCGAGCCCCCATTCCTGCCGCAGGATTTGCTGATCCCCATGGAACACTGGCACAAGTGAGCTGTTACCACAGCACTGTGCTTCAGCTCCTGCTGCTCCTGAAGGGAAGCATTTCCAGGGACACTGCTGGGACAAGCCAGGGCCAGTATGGCCACGCCAGGTGAGCCAGCACACAGCGAGGACCAGAGCTAACTCAGCTTTTTGTGTCACTGCAGTTCCCTCGGGACTCACAGCATCAGAGAGAGCTGAAGACCCTCTGAGCTGCTCTGCCAGGCACCTCTGCTCCCCACGAGTCCTGGCTGAGTCCTGGCAGTGCCAGAGGGGCTCTCATGATGCAAAGATGAAAGATTGCAGCTGACTGCACATGGCCATTGCCAGAGCCCGGAGCACGCTGCGCTAACTCACCTTCCTCTGCTTTCACTTCCAGCAAAGCACCATTTCTAGAAAGTGAACACTGATGAAACTGAGCGAGTTTGAGGCTGGCTGGGTTCACTTCAGCACAGACTCAATTCTGGACAGAAATGACAGAATTCCTTTTTGAAAAAAGATATTTGAAAATATTGATAGACATTTTCATCAATAAAATTTAGTGCTTTCACCCAGCTCCAGATGTGCTAAAACATCCTGACAGCTAAAATGTGGACTTGAGGAAAACACAATTTAAAAATGAAAAATACTTACATCACTTTTTGTAGGTCTCTAATCTACCAAAATCTTTGAAAAATAAAAATTTCATATGTTGAGGAAAGTTAAATGCTTTTATATCACTCAAGGATAATAATAGTCAGTCTGTCAATGATCACAAAAAAAAACTTTCTGAAAAAATTTCAGAAGCTAGCAGTGCAACAGAATCTCTATTACTCCTACAAATCCTCATTTTTATTGACTCTTGCAGCAATATCTTTGAAATGTGAAAAAAAAAGCTGAGTTTCCTTATACTGTGCAGCTTAAATTGGGAATTTTCTGAACTTACTGTGTGTACCCACGGGGGCTACAAGAAAAACCACAGTTGTCTCTGATCAGGTGTCCTGCACTCAGACTAACACCAATGGGGCAGAACCAAAGCCAGAGCAGAATCAACACTAAATTATAATAACAGAGAAGTTTTAATTCCAATGTTTCCTTCACAAACTAATTACGTAGCAAACTTTTCATTTCCGGGAGAAGGAATGATGCTACATCATCTTTATCTCAGAAGGCATTCCTGTGCAATTTATTTTGCAAGGTGAAAAAAAAAAACCCAAAAGAAAATGCAAAACCAATCCAAGACAAAAAAAAATTAAAAACCTAAACAAACAAACAAAACCAAAACATCCCCAAAACAAAACAAAATTAAAAAAAACCACAGCACAAACAAACAAAATAAACAAACAAAAACCCCAAACAAAACAAACCAACAGCAACAAAAGATCACAACAAGAAAAAGACAAATGCTTCAAGGAAAAAATAATCAACCATGTCATGCCCCCTCACACAGAATAATTAATTACATTTCAGTAAATTATAGCCTTGAGACCACTGAAGTGGTCATGAAATGACCAGGCTGTATTTATTCTCTCCATTTATGAAATTGAGAAAATGCTGCAGCACAGAAGGGCTTTTCTGTTCAAGACTTTTTACATTATTAACAAATACACACTGGGTTTGTATTTGGATTTCGATTAAGATTATCAGTGTAATTTCATAGGTTCCCAGTGACACATCCAAGGAAAGTGTTTAACAGGGAGCTGAGCTGACATTTCACTTGCAAAGCCTTTGAACTAGTGAGTGCATTAATTCCACTGCAAACATCCTAAGCCCACAAAGGCTTATGATATTGTTCCTGAATTATCCACAAGCTTTGAATTAGCACGAGAGGCCTCCCAGAGGGTCACACGTCATTGGTTCTGCCTAGACTAGTCTCCAGCATGTCCAATTTGAGATGTAATTAGAAGGTCCCAAATAATTGGAAATTTCAAAGGACTGCTGCAACCTCTACAACCTACATAACTGGTACAGAAACATGTAAAAAGACCAGAGTCTGAGGGGACTTTAAAACAATGCTCTAGCTTCAGTTTTTAGAGACTTGGCCCTTTCAGAAAAATCCTTTTTTATCATTAATATCTGGCAATTCCACCCATCATTTTCTGGATAAAATTAGTTCAGGTTATGAATATTTGAGATTTGAATACTCTCTTCTAACTTATACTGGGATAGCACTGTCTAACTTCTGGGGGAGAAAACAGAAATTGCAAATATGCTTCAAGGACTTTTTTTGGGTTTTTTTACAGAACTGACAAATTTCAAATTAAAATCAAATCCATACAAATGAGATTACACATTCCATACAAGATTTGCAGTACATACTGGTCTTACTGAAGCATCAGAGTTCTAACAATATTAACGTCCCCTGTCCCTGCTCTGCCAATAGAAGTTTATCAGAGCTTTGTGCCCCGATGACATCTGGGATATGCTGGTGGTGCCAGAGAAAGCACGGGAGTTGAATTCTCCCACCATCATATGCTGTCATGAAAGTGCAAGAACACCACAGTGGGTTTGGTGAGAAAATCCAGCTGCTGCGGAGGTGTTACCCAATTCCAGAACAAACTTCAAAGGTTCCACCAGCAGTGTGGAATGACCTGCTATTCAGTTTTATGATATCTCTACACTACTTCCACAGAAAGAAGGAAAAAAGCAAAGGTCTTGACTGTTCATTTCTGGACTTCTGTAATACCGAAGGGAATGGTATCTTCTGTCAGTCCCAATCCTAAAATGCTGTTTTCAGCACTTTCTTGGTTTTGTTTTTAAAGCCTCAACTCTTCCTTGAGAAGATCAGACAACAGCTCATCATCTGCTTGAATGCAGAACTTCATGGGAAGCAGGGATTAATTGCCAAGGAAAAGACTGCACTTTCAGATGCTGAAGTAGTCTGACAAGAGCAAGAAAAAGTTTCCAGCAGAGAGCTACGCAGAGGTCAGATCAGCCACAGAAAAATCAAGTCTCCAGGGCAGGTTCTTATGCTTTGTCACACCGACCATTGAATATTTCACTCTGCCTGGGGGTGCCACCAGGAGCCAGAGTGCTCAAGCAACACTAAACGCTTCTGTCCTAAAAACATTTGTGTCCAGGGTCTTGCAGCTGGAAATGCAGGCTGCCAGAAGAGGTGTGTGAGGCACCTGAAGCTGCCACAGTGGGCAGTGCCAGCCTGAGCTGCAGGCAGGTCTGAGTGGGGGAAGGAAAAACACTTTTCTCCCTGCACTGGGAGGGTCTGGGGCAGTGAGGGGACAGAGGAGGTCTGCAGGGACCTGGTTTGTTTATTTTCTCTGGTTTATATAGGCTGTGGGAAGGCTCTGCCCCAGCTGGAAGTCCAGCACGGTGACCCGTGCAGAAAGTGGAGCTGGACACTGCCCGAAAGCTCCGGCTCCTCCACAGGCCTTGGAAAGCTCGGATCAAGCTTGGAACAAGAATGCTTCTACATGGGAATGCCAGAAAAGAGATTCAGCTCCCCACACAAACAGGAGCACAGGAGGGAAATACTGTGCACCACAGAGCAGGGGCCCAGGGCCCTCAATAAATAAATAATGGAACAAATAAAATAAATAATATTTTATATTAATAAATAAAGCTTTCTGCAGTAGTTGAGGAGGGCAAAGCCTGCCCCAAGCCCTGAGACACAAACACTGTGTCCTCACTTCACATCCACAGCTTGGGACATTTTTCCCTCACTCACATCAGAGAACAAACTGCACCCACAATATCATACATATCATGTGTTATATTAGAGGGTGTTCATCTACTATGCAGCAAATTCATGGTTTTTCTTGATAAAATACAACAGAGATTGCATCAGTTAAACATTACATTCCACCCTATTCTAGAAATAGGACTCCAAGAGAAAAAGAGACTAGCACCTTCAGAAAGAAGAAAAAACAATTTTCTGGAAAGTTCCTAAATACCGTGCTCAACTGAATTTTTTGCTGAAGTATCCCGTCTGGAAATTGCATTTCAAAGAACTGAGAGAAGACCTAAAATAAACAGCTTAAAGTACAAACCTTGAAACTCAGCATTTCTCATTGTTTAACCATGTTTCATTTTAAAATATGAATCAGTAAATAATGAAAAGCAAGTCAGTTGTGTAACAGGAAGGAAAAGAGAACTGGAAACAAGGCCCAGAAAAATCAAAGAAATATCATATTTTTAATATGACTGTGAGGCATTTTTAAACATTGCAAGATAGGTTAGAAAAGCAGCCCATTTGTAATTAATTCTTTGAAATCATAAACATGTAATTTTTAAACATTTCATGACAAACCTTTTATTTAGCCATAGATGTCATTATGCAGCTTCTCTCTTTGATTACTTTTAATGCCCAGCATTTCATTGTGACAGCTGGAAAGAAATCTGATGTGAGTTTTCTCATTAAAAGTAAAGCTGTGTTAGTAGCCAGATACTCCAAAATGTGAAAAGAAATTTAACAATGGGGAAAGACTTGTTTCAACTTAACCAAAAAATCAGAACTTGAACTTTGTCAGAAACAGCAGTTTGCCATAATTTGAAGGGAAAAAGTTGTAGGTGTTAAAAGATTTATTGGGAGTTGAATAAATTGCCAAGAAGTTAAGGGTAGAAGGTACAGCAGAACAAAAAAAAACTTATACAACACATGCCGTAAGAGACAGACTAGAATTTGTATGATATAAAACCACAAATGATCCTCAAGAATTTGCTCTGAAAAAAAGCTTGTGAAAAAAAGTGCTCCTGGGACTACCTATTACCAGAAGATATCCCATTCTAATAGACATTCACTAAACTTCGCTCTTAATGGAAAACATTGCCTTTGGGGGACATGCTTTTATAATAACACTACTCCTTCAGAAGTAAAACTCACCTCCTTCTTACTTTAACAAAGCAATTTTACTTGTGCCTGGCTTTCTTTGGGTGAAAAAGACTAAAAGGCTACTAAAATATTCCAATCATCAGAACAGCAAGGTGCAGTAAGCGCAAATCAGGCACAACCCCAAGCCATTGCAATATTTCATCTCTTCCCAACACAAATGCAATGGCTCTGAATTAACCACCACAATGAAGTATTCACACGGGTAATACATTTGGTCAAGTTTTATGCAGCCGAAATGGATGTTTTAAAACAATAAATTATAATTTCACATTTCTTCTGCCTCTTGCATCTGATACTAAGAAAGCAAGCATTAAGAGGAAGCGGGATACAGGTGACAGAATCAATAGACAATTTTTACTGGTCAGCAGAGTATCAGCCTGAGCTTTACAACTAAAATCAAAAATATTGACAACAGCAATTGAAGTGACTTCACCCCTTCCAAGCATTAGCAGAATTTGCTCTCCTCTGGCATTAATTTCTTCAATGGGAGCTTTGGGAGTTCTCAAATCCATATGACTTATTTAGGTGTTTAATTTTAGGCACCTGCACTTGCTGTGATCCATGTTTTGACAAAGATTTGTGCATGTTTGCCCCACTTCACTGAGTAGGGAGCAGGATACTTTGCAGCAAGTGGTTACAGGAACAAGCTCCAATACTCACATTCTTACTTAGTGATGATGCCTAGCTCAACATCCTCTGGTCACATAGATTTTAGAGCTCTTGGTCTAAGAACACAAGTCTCAGAGTGGATTTAACACCAAGGAGCCTTTGGACTGTGCTCAGATATCACAGCCACACAGAGTTCCTGAGGATTCCTGCAAACCCCTCTCCAATGCAAAAGTCACCTGAGATTTTCCAGAGTCCCTAGGTGGGTCTCCTCCTTCACCTTTATCCCTGCAATAAGATGGACTCTGCTTGTACCTTCCTTCCTCCCTTCCCCACATCCCCTCCTGCTCAGGAACGGTATCCCTGGCTGAATTCCAGACACTAGCATCCCCTCGGAATCATTCCACATTCAGCCACAGACACAACAGCACAACCTGGAAAAGTTACGTCTCTGCAATATTTCCTGAAAGAGACAAGATTTATTCCACACTTGTTCTTCTCGACAGAAGCTTTATTACACTGCTCTGGGTAGTGCCTCTTCACAGAAATACAGAGCCTGGATTTCTAATCTCAAGTTTTAACCATGAAAAAACAGTTATTCCTCAGGACTCACCACCACACAGCTGCTGCTACTTTTGCTCATGATTTTCAAGTGTTTCCTTGTTAAATTGCACTCTTTGCAGTGTGCCAAACATGCACACATGGCTCTGCGGCACTTCCAGCAGCTCTGAACACTCTGCACAATTACCACATGAAGGGCTGATTATGTTTTACTGCAACTGCTCTTTCTAGCAAATGTCTCAGCAAACTGCAGTGCTGCAATTACAATATGCTGCTGATGAAGTCCTACTTGCCTCCCCACCATTTCAGGGAGTTTCACACATTTTTATTTATCCTTTTAGGAAATACATGAGCAATATAATTATTTAGCCTCCTTTTTTAACTTCAGTATCAAATTAACTGTTCACCCCAAAAAGAATACTAGCCTGTACTAGCCTCTTTTCTGTTTTCCCACTCTTAATTAGCCCAGACCAAACACAGTGAAGGCAATTCCCAAAAGCATTTTGTCTTTCAAAACCATCAAACCAGCTCAGCCAATATAACTATTACTGTGGTTTCACTAACCACTGTTACAAATTTGATCTTGTCAATTTTCAGTGTAAATGGCAAAGTACAACTAATGCAACATTTTGCATTCAAGTCTGTTTTGAAAATAAAATACACTTGCTACTGGTGGTATTTTTATACACAGGAAAATTGAGTAATAGAATAAATTAAGTCAAGGAAACCTTCAAGGCCATCTGCTGCAGCTATCTCCTCAAATCAGAGCCAACTCTGAAGCTAAAGCACTTGCTGAGGGCCTTTTTTCTGTGTGTGCAGGGATGGAGATTCCACAGCCTCTCTTTTCCCTCATCTCTCCTGTAGGGAAAATTTCAAGGAATCTCCATGTGTATCCCCCCCTTAGGCTTTCCTTTCAAATTTTATATATGATTTAGACCTGACAAAGACATTTTGGGGTATTCCATTTGGGTATTTGGCCTACAGCAACATGTTACAAACTCATGAGAGGTATGAAACTGCTTCCAAAATACACTTTATTTTCAGCAGCAATTTCCATTCCATGAGCCAATGGGCTGAGATGGCTGAAAAAGAGGTACAGGTACAATACTATACACAACTTTCCTATGCCTGATCATCCTCCAACAATGAAAACACCATGTTGTGGCTGTGGAAGGATGAGACTGAGGCTCTGGCACCTTCTCATCTCTCAGTACCATCAGGTGGAACATTTCCTCCCAGGAATGGATGTATGGAGGAAAGTTACCCACAGGGATGAAGTATGCAGTTAATATCTGTGATTTTAAACCCTAAAATAGATTTTAATGCTCCGCTTAATCCAGACGCAGTCTTTTATTTTGATGTTATTGATTCCATAAGCTTGAGAACAGAATCTTAAAAACTAAAAAAGCACCCACTGTGATTAAGATAAGCCTGTAGCAGGTAGCAGTCCTACCTTATTCCTACCATATCCGGCACCTGCTAATTCAGTTGCATTAATTTAACTTTTTTTTAAAATCTGTAAAGCAGATTTCTATTTACAGATTTAAATATTTAAATATATTTATATATTTATATTTACAGACTGTTACAGATGATGTAACAGTCTGAGATGCAGAAATTGCACCTTTCTGTGAAGGATACTGAAGTAAAAAAACAAAAAAAAAAAAACAAAAAAAAAACCAAAAACCCCAAAAAAACCAAAAAAAAACACTTCCAAGCTAAGAACAAGAGAACTGCACTTGTTTTCACTTCCTTCTTTCTGTTCTCAAAGAGAACGAATGCAATCCCCCTCTCTCCGATCTGGACTTCATGGGCAGCATCCTCCTTCCTCCCATTTGGACTTCATGGGCAGCTCTTACCAGATCAGTGAGGAAATCTGGGTTGTTCTCTCTGTTTCAACAAGCCCCTTCTGTCCTTGAGGGTGTGATGGAGAAGACACATCCATGGCAAAGCTCCAGCACCCACCTGAGCCCCCCATGTCTCTCCAGCACTCATTCACAGGGCTCGCTGCTCTTCCAGTGTCCTGCTCTTCCTGCCCTGTGTGAGCTCACCACACCTGAGGCACCTGCATGAGGTCAGTTTGTGCTGCTCCACATTCTGAACTTAAAATTTCACTCCAACCCTTGGGATGATTTGGAGATGAAGGATGAGATAATTGGATCAGGACTGGTTGGACTAAGGAAGGGCAGAATCAAGTTCTAATTTCATTTGATATCTATGAATGTGTCGGCAAACACTAAGATTAAATGCCAATTCAAATTCTCATGTTTAATGAACAGATGGCAAACAAATCAGAATCCTTGAGATTTTTAGTTCTGAGGTTAATATTGTCCCTTTTTACTTTTCAAAAAATCTAGCTCAGCTAAAACAAAACTAAAAGTGCATATATACATTATAACCAGCCTACAGATGGATTGATCACAACTGAAGTTTTATATTCAACTACAAATACTCAACCTTTTTTAACTTCTTCATATATAAAATTCCAGGATCTGCATCACAACTCCACCAAATAAAACTTTTTGTAATTACATGTAAAGCATGAAGCTTCCTTCATTACACCTCAGTTTTCAATAAAACCAAAAATAAATTGTAAAAATAAATTTGTGAGTATTACTCAGTAAACCAGCAACAGCAAACAACACATAAAATTCATTTTTTAAGCCATCATTCCATTCAAACACATGAAATAAAATCACTTGAATTCTTCACATGAACTATTTTAGATTTTAAAAGGCAATAATCCATTTCCTTCTGTCTTGTCACCACCAGAACCAGATGAATGTTTTCAGACAGATGTTAATAGAGGGTTACATTATAAAAGTTGTTTTCTTTTTCCAAAAATAATTGTTTCTAAAAATCTAAGTAATAGAGGAAAACAAAAAAAACCCAAATTGTAAAAATACTTAAATCCTCCTTCAACTACTGTTTAGGTGTAGGCTGGTATGATAATGAATCACTAAAATCTCACCTGATGCAATTTCTACTTTGAAAAAGCCTTGGAACATAAGTGAATCACCTTCATTATACAATTGTACCAGGATTTCATACATTTGGAGCTCATTTATTTCAAAAAAAGAAGTTCTTCAAAGTCAGTCTTTCACAAGTTATCATTTATATACATTATATACTCCCTCCTGTCAGGAACAACCATCCATGACATATTTATCTGAATTATTTGCAGCCATTATGAGAAGAATTCCTGTTACACCTGCTGAGAAATACTTTTCCAGGCCATATGCTCTCCAAATAGCCTCTTCTGTGTCAAGACAAGTGCAGTAGAATGATTTAGGAGAAAGGGAACAATGTCTGCTTGAAATTTGTTCTACAAGTGTCCTCAGACAATCAGAATCTCATTTGGATACCTTAATTTATATAAGTTTTGTATTTGGGCAAGAGTGGCCAGAAGAGTCTCTTTCAACACAAGTGGTTTGAAATTTAGAAAATTAATATTTATGAGAAACTTATGAAAATTTATACTGATGTTTTCCTTAATGGAATTTCATACAGAAAGTCTTCATTATTCCTGTTCATATATCCCCAAGACACAACAGCAAATCAAAACATTAATTCATGACTCCTAAATCCTAAAGACTGTGCTTGGTTTGGCTACGGAAATACCACATAGAACATCATCTTCAAACATTTCATTTGGGCAGAGCCTGGAGATGCAGACAGAAAAGAAGACAAACAAAAAAAAACCCAAAATCAAAACACACACCCCTTCAACAAAAGGCTTTATGAAGTGTTTATGGTCAGAGTTTGTCATAATAGCATTTCTCCAGCCTTTGAAAGTGAGGAAAATGACTGATTACACAATTCTTCAAGTGCAAAGGGTGATGTCTAATATAGATAATATTTCTTTTTGTTTAAATTGGTCCTGAAATCACTCAGAGCTGGAAACAGGCAGGTAACATCTGCAGCATTGATTCAAACTTTCAGCAAATTCAAATATCAGGCATTTATTGGATTTTTTTCATTAGTATTTTTTTCATCATTACTGCAGTGATGTTTATTTGGTAAAAGCCAAGATTTAAAAGAGCAAGTCTTATCGGTCAAGTGCTCCCCAATGAGAAATATTGGATTAAAACTCACAGGGTCAGTTTACTTGGCTCTAAAATTTATTTTAGAAGAAAAGCCAGATTTCTACTTATTAAAATTCATTTCAGCTATATGCTGAAAATTCATTTCAGCTATGTAATAAATGCAGTTTATGTGCCCTTGCAGACTAAAAATTATCTGAGGGGGTTTTGCAGTCAAGATGATAAATATACACACAGCAGGTGGCAATATTTGAAGCTTTATCTTTTGTGGTTGCTGAGCACAAGACAGATGTGGGAGAACAGAAGTTTGAGGTAGCACAGACTCTTCAGCCAGTGTGAAATCAGAGAGGATTACTGATATCCAGGGAACAGAGGAGCATCTCCATGGCTATCTCCACCTCTATCCCCAACACAAGAGATCCCATTCCTGGGTTTGAGCCCCACTGACCTGCCACAGAAGAGAAATCATCAGGTTTTTCCGCATTCCTAGGTGTAAGAAATCACATCATATGAAAGCACAAGTGACAAATTATATTATTATCTTTTTTAGCACTCCTATAACTTTAGGTTACTACTTCATCTTGTTTATCTAGTACTCCTGTATAAGAAATCTCATTGAAAACACTACCAGTAATTCTATGGAGGGAGAAAAAGGTTTGCCACCTCACTGCCCATTTTTAGCTTTCTTAAGACCAAGAATTATTGTGGCAGTATAAAGAGGAATATGAGATTCAGGGTGAAAGAAGAGGAGCTTAGTTTAATCCATGCCTAATACTCTGTGTGGTGTTTTTCGGAACACTAAAAGATGCAAGTTCTAAAAGAATTCTATAAGAAAACAAGAAATTTAACTTACTAGAACTTGAAGTATTGTCTTCTGGATGAAGAAGTGTAAAGGGGTTTAAAATGAGGGTATTTTGTTGTTCAAAAATACTCATTGCTGGATCATGCATAAGCTGAACACTTACACGCCCAGCAGTCAGTTAAGTGCTGCATTATATTCCCTTTATGCTTTTATTTATGGTATGTAACCATCAACTACATTTTTGTTGTCCAGAAGACAAACTCGGTTCTGAAGAGCTTTGGCACACCCTGGAATAACAGATCTTTGATTTTGAGTTTCGATGGCACTATTACCATTAGAGACAGGTATCTCAGCTAATTATCCTACTGAGTCTGGCAGGGATGGAGTTCACTGTGCTCCTTGCTGGTGAGCCTGGTGCTGGCTGACTTGTGACTAAACCAGCAGGAAAACACAACAGAGTTTTGTCTGTTGCTGAGCAGTCCTTGTATATCCTCAAGGTTTTTTCCCTTTTCCCCCACTCTGCCCCCAGAGCCAGAAGGGGTGGGCAGAAGGCAAGGAGGGGGCACAGCCTGGATAGGGGCCTGGCCACACTGATTACAAAATTCAAATTACCTGTTTTAGCTCTACCTGCTGCACCTGTGCCATGCACAGACAAATACAGCCATGGAGAAGGTTCCAGTCCAAACCAAGGCTTCACACCTGTCACACCTTCAGGTCAGGGAGGCCAGACTGAGCGACCCATTCCAGCCACGTCCGGCCTGCTGGAAAAGGCAGAATTTCCCCAGGCAGCAGCTCCTGGGCAGGCTGCCTGCTGGAGAATGGTGAGACAGCTACCACAGCAGTGACAAACAGCATGAAAAGAAAGATCAGCTCCAAGTCTTTCAGGGCAGTTCTCAACACTGGTGCAGTCTCACTTTACAGAAAGCTTTAAAAGAAGAAAAGGGGATTTTAAAAAGTCTCAGAAGACAGCCTATTCTTCTGCAACCCTGCGCTTTCCTCTTAAAAACAGGGGCAGGAAGAAAGATTTTTTTTCCCCCAGCAGCCCACAAGTACAGGATCTTTATCACTTATTTTTTCTTCCCTTTGTCTGCAGCACAAGTGAAGTCCTATTTCCAGTAGTCTTGGGAGCAAAAGAGAATGGGAACTAGTGACTGCACTGAATTGTCTCCCTCCTCCCCTCCACCATGCAGGAACTCACTCCAAACATAGATGATGTTCCACTTCTCAGTAAAGCCAAGAGCCAAACCCTCTCTTCAGTTCAAAGACCCAACTGCTTTTGATTCAACATCATAAAGGATTTTCAGGTTCATATTGTCTTTAACATCAAGTTGTATCTTGGTACTACAGGAACTTCCATAAATACTTGGTAGATTATACAGGAGGGTGACATTTCCCATCACTAACTTACCCACTGGAATAAAACTTTTAATTTGCAGTAATTTGGCTTTCGTAGCTTGATGTAGACTTCTTTCTTGGACAAACTAATCTGCAAATATGTATTGCTGAAAAAATCGCTATTTGCAGATTTCAAAAAATAGAGCAGAGATTACAATAACTTGAATGTTTTGTGTAATGACTTAGCACATTCTTAGACACAGAACTTAAACTCAAAATGAGCAGAGGTATAATCTCCAAGGGAAAAACATCATTATAATTTACAGAAAGAACTAAATAAAAAAAAACATACCAACCCCATACATACTAAGCATGTAATTCAGGCTCTGTTAAGTACTTCAAACTTTTTCTACCACTAGGGCTTTCATGGTACATTTTCATAATGTTCCATTTTAAAGAAATAATGAAATATTTGATTTGGGAAGTGCTGTGCATCAAAATTTATTTTCAATTCCCTAATTTTGCCCTTGGGTGAGACCAAGGTCTTTCCCTGTTCAGGATCCCAGTTTCCCTTCCTGTGGGGAGGTGCTGCTGGACAAAGTCCTTGCAACCAGGAGCAAATGCCTCTTTCTCTGGGCACTCAGCCTGGACAGAGAGTCACAGCACAGTAAAGCTACAACTTCCAAACCCCCTGGCCCTGGAGGCCAGGTCAGCTCCTCTGAGACTTTAGGGGCTCTGACACCACTGAAGTCTAAACCCAAGTCACTAGAGGAGATTCTCTGATTAAATGCTGCATCTACAAACTGCCAAGGCCATTACAGAAGGAGGAGTTTTTTAATTATTTTGCATCAGCTCAGAAAACATTCAATTTCTGAACCCCATTTTTTTTTTTTGCATTGAAAAAAAGAATCAGACTAAGTCAAAAATTATTACCAATATATCAAAGTTCTATGAACATAAATTTTCTCCCCCTCATCTTGGATTTGGAGGTCAGCTGTTGGTCTCCACCCATCCCTGACTCATTTCAAAGGGAATTTACGAAGCTGTGATTTACTCCCAGACTTCCCAAAGTGGAGGAGGAACTGGCTGACCTAAGATGGCCAGAATGTGATCAGGCACGTTTGCTTTTCCCTTTCCCTAGACTAACTGCCTGGGGAAGACAAGGAACAGAGGAGAGGAATATTATCTTTAATGCAGAGTCCTCTCTTGTGTGGAAGAGACACCTTTGAGGTGCCCAAAGAAAATGGCAAGCGAGACATTACCAGATGTGGTAATGAGGGAGAATGAATGGAACATTAATACACAGCAAAACAAGTTCTAAGTACCTGCAGGAATCTGGAGCCTATTATTCTGTCTGGTAATTGTATTAGTCCCTGATCTGGACCATCACTGCAGCAGAAATTATTACTACAATCAGTAAATAATCAGATACTTAAGGACTTTGGCTCAAAAATGTCAAGGCACTTGGAAAAAGAGTGAATATGAAGCCAGGGAAAGGGGAAAACCAAGACAAAATCAATAGGAAAACCAAGCTGTTTCATGTCCATATTTTTAATTCTATGATAAAACAGTGCATCTTGCCCAAATAGCACTCATCTAACAATAGTCCAAACAAAGAGCTGTTACTACCTAGCCACTTATTTTAGTGGATCCTAAAGAAAACATTTCAGTGTGTCAGTTTGTTTCTCTCATTGTTTTCCTGCAAGTATGTTTGTCAGGAGTATGTTTGCACAAACTCAGTGTAACACTGATTTCTGGGTTAGAGTAATAGTCACACTGTATCTTACAAAAAAAAGAAAAGAAAAAAAAAAGACTCCCAGTGAACAGTAAAGCCAAAAGAACAATAAAAGTGGAATACATTGCCCTTTATAGTGTCAAGACAGGTTAATTTTAGAAGGCATTCCAGTTACTCAGGATAAATGATTTGAAAATCCAGTTTGATCCCAGTAATTATATGGGAGGTATATTTCACATTTGAGAATTAGTTTGTAATTGCAGTGATAAATGAACCCTTCATTATCATTGTACAGATAATTTTGTAAAAATGCAAAGTGCTTTGAACACATTCTAAGTCTGTACTCTTAAAAAAAAAAAAAAAAGTTGCTGAAGATGAAAACTGCAACATAGGAGAACTACCAAATAAATATTCATCCAAATGTCCAATTAAGAAAGAAATGTAAATATGAGTAATGTGCTCATTAAAACACTGAAATGAAAATACCATGCAGTTATCCCTCTAATGTGCAGCTGGAACCCAGGGATCTCACACCTGTGAGCTCAAACTGACAGCAAACATCATCATTTCCTGACCTATGCAGCTTGAAGAGAAGACTTGTGCCCCCTTTAGTAGGTGAAAGCTTCTCATTCTCATTCCTCTTTTTCCAAATGATCTGTCACCACACAACAAACTTGTATATTTTCCAAAGCATCTGACAGATACACTGAGACTTCAACAGAAAACGTTGCAGGTACGCAAATCCCAAGGGCATTTTTTTCTGTTCTGAGAAATTAACACCCATTTTTCAATCCTTGTTGGAGGTGTGAAAAAAAAAACAACCAAACAGTCCATAAATGACAGCAATAAGATGGTAGTCTCTTGAATTAATATCAAGGTTCTTTTTTTAGTTATTAAATTTTGATTTGTGTGTGGGGATAAAAGACACTCTTAATTTACATGTCTGTATTTGTCTGGGCAGCTGCTCCTGCACAATAACACTGATCACTTACAGAGGGAGCACCAATCTCGTTTTCACATTCACATGAAATTTGTTACAAACACTGGAGTTCTTTAAATGGTGCCTTCAAAATAGTTTTGATTAAATTTCTCCAGATACCAGAACATGATTACAGACTACTTCACAACTCATTTATCTGTCATTTAAACAGATCTACACTGATATAGGTTCTAAAACAATACAAATAGACAAAAATCCACATAATTTGAACAGTATTTCTGTCAAAATATTTATTTAGTATTTGCCCTGTTCCTTCAGGTGTTTTTATTGATTAGATGAACTATTTTAACTGCTGTGGCTGAAGCAGCTGGATGAAGATGTGAAATATGCTGTGTGAATAAAATTCTGAGTCAGATGTGTACCCCACCAGTCTCAACACCAGCTATGAGAACAAAGGTTCTCAAAATCAATGCTTTGAAGCCATGGAATGATGGAAATGATGGGACACATAACCAAGAGACATGGGAGAAGTAGGAGAGAGGTGATCCTGCAAAGCATTTTCATCTTATAGTCCAACTGGGAAATCAGTGCAAATCTGGTTTTCTGGATTTTTTTAATATGCTGTTTAATGCTTTTCTTTGAAAATACATTTATATACAATGCAGAAAATACTTCTTCTAGTGTCCTGCCTTCCAGCTGATCTATCTGCCATAGATCATCTGCACAAGGATGCCAAGACAAAAAGTAAAAAAAAAAAAAAAAAAAAAAAAAAAAGCACGTGTGCCCTTGCCTGGTGAAGGAGGCTGCAGAATGCATACCACAACAGAAAGCCTGAGTTTCAGAGCAGAAGGTGACTTCTTGGCAATTATTCAAAAGAATTACATCCTTTTGAGGGATTTAATATCTTCTCTAAATATTACTGGAATCTCCTTCACCTTACACATTAGTCACAAGTGCAGAAATTCATGTGATATCTTGACAGAGTAATGGGCTTGTAGAGCAGGCAGCTGGAGGCAGACAGACTGAGTAAGCCTTGAGAAACTTCCAAGTGTATGCAGATATTCCAGAGGAATAGGGAGCAATTGGGCTGAACAGCTCCAAGGCTGTTAATAATCTTGGGTGAGTAGTCTGAACATAAAGGTGACAAAACCCATATCTCCTTTATGCCTGTGAGGCCACACACAGCTTTCCCGAGCAGGGGGGAAATAAGTGGTTGCCAAAGGAGAGCAGCCCTTAGCTGAGCGCTCCAAGCCCTCCTTGGGCTGCCAGCCCTGGCTCTCTCCTCAGCCCCACTACGGGCTGGCTGCCAGCCCATCTCACACTCTGAGAGAAAATTTGCTGGCAAAACATCACAGGGCATTTTCCTAAAGTAAGATACTAATGAATAATCCTTACTGCAGCTTTAGCAAAGCAATCAAAACTCTGGACAGAACCATATGTCTAAACATACTTTAGCAGCCTGCACCTGGTTTCAATATCTGCTCATCTTGCTAAGCTGTCACTGGGGATTCTGACATGCAAGAGCTCCCAAACGCGGGAAGCACCCATCAAAGGGAAGCTGAAATTTTACACATAAAATGCTAGGTAGGATCGGACTTGGCTGTTGACTTTGCAGAAATGTGCCTCAGCAGAACTGTTCAACAAGCCTTCAATGCAAGGTGTTTTGTAAAAATGTTGCAACACGTGCTCAGGCACTTCTGATAGGGCAGGATGGGGATAATTGTGGTGAACAGATAGAAGTGACAAATTAAAGCAATCAGATTTCAATTGACTTAGGATGGCAAAAAGCTTCATCTTAACCATCATTCTCAACAGGTCCCTAGTTACTAGAAATGGCTAGGAACCAAGGCATTGGGAATCCTCAGAAATCTTCCAAATTCTGAGATTCTAGTCAAAGCAAATTATGAAAAATCACAAAAAGTTAAAAGAAAAACACACAAAAAACCAAAACACAAAAAAGCCCACCATCCAAAAGCTAAAAACTGAAATCTGTTCCACTCCATGCCTTCCTGTTCTCTCTGCTGCAGAACTGCCTGTCCCACCTGTCTGCAGAAGCTCCTGCAGAGCCCCCACATTTCTTCGGGCACACACAGGAAGAAGGTTTTCAGATGCTCACCATGTACTGCCAGGGAACACCTGACCACACACACATCAAATACTAATTTTTATCAGCTCATATTCTTCAGCAAAATCTAATTTTCTTCAGAATTGGCTAATCTCAGTTAAATGAGCTGTTGATGGTTAGTCAAAGCCAACAATAATTTTAAAAGCTGTGAAAGAAGAAAAAACAGAAGTCTGATAATGAAACAAAGTTACAGGCAGTTTGATATAGCATTTTTGTTCCTTTTACAAAGAGAGACTGCAGATAATAAAAACCAAGCAGATGTTTTTATTAGTGGATGTTATATTTAGCCTGGAATTATATATATATATATATATATATATATATATATATATATATATATTTATATTATTACAGTTAAATCTATCAAGCATTTAAGCTGTTTTACCAGGAACTGTTTGCTGTCACTTTTGGCACAGCTGCTGTGATGTGTCTGTACTACAGCAGAGGTGAAGGCAGTGTTGGAGATCTGTCCCAGGATCTCTTTCAGGAGGAAGGAGGCAGTGGAAGTACCAGTCAGTGCAGCCAGTACCAACTAACAAGTCAATCAAGGCTTCTTGGCATGCAGCTGTGTGCACTGTGGGAAGACCCCCATGGGATTAAGGAAGGGGAAGGTTTAGGGAAGGTCCCAAGGCTGGTTAGAGATGTTAGACCTTTTAGGGTGCACAGAGAGATAAGGTATTTTCATTTCCTCCTAAAAATAAAGATGCAGATACACCATCACACAAAGACAGTGGTCATTGCCAACCCTTCCCTAAGTCACAGAAAGGAAATACTTCTGCAACATCTTTTCAATGTCTTTGCCATGGTTTAAGACCAGAGTGACAAAACACACTGTCAGATGCCACTGTCTCCTTGTCAGTTAAAGCCCTGGGACACACTTGCCCCTCTATGAGGCTGCAGAACCCAAAGCACTTTCTGTCAATGGAAGGACCTTGCACCACAGCAGAACCATCAAGGCCACATTGCCATGGCTTGACTTCAGTGGAATACCTCTTGGTATAACCTTACCAAAACCAAGTTGTGCAAAAGGCTGAAATAACAATGGCAGCAGGTAGTTACAAAAAGCTTGTATTGAATTTTTCATTGGCAGAAAAATAGGGAAAAAAGAATCCCTTAAGTCAGAGCTGGATCAAGATTGTTTCATCTATGGGGAAAGAGCAAAAGTCACAAGGCAGAGAAAGAGGTCTATGAAAATGACAACAACCAGCTGATAAAAACAAGACAATACATAAAAAAACCCAAACAAACAAAAAAACCCAAACAGCCCTGGAAAGAGTATTTTAGGTCCAATAGTATGGAGCAGGTTTTTATTTACTAAGTACACATTTCATTGATGACACACTTGGCTGAATTGGCAGCAGATTAATTTTCCATTGCAGCAAAGACTGAAGATAGCCAAGGAAGACATTACACATCTCATGTTCCAGAGGCTGGCCAAGCAGCAGTGAGAGGATTTTCCTTAAAAAGAGATGGCATAACAGATGAATGAAGGGAAGTAGCAGAATGAAGTACTGGAGGTTCTTTCCCAAGCACGAGGACAAGACTTTACTTCTGGATGGTCTGGCACAAAGAATAGATCTGTTCATTACTGCCCTTCCATGAATCATTTGCAAAGGTAAGGAACAAAAAGCATAAGTTACAATCACCTGAAAAGACAGCAATTCATCACCTTCTCACACATTGCTAAGACTTTGCTCTTGGATTTTCAGACTAAGCCTCTTCCTCCTTTCTCAGCTGATTCTGCTGCAGATATTAATTTATATCAACACCAATTCTGAGAATAAGGAAAAGGAGCTAACTCTTGATTAGGAGTTTATTTACTTTAAAATTCCACAACCAGGTATCACTTCTTTAAATAGTTTCATTATCAGTAACCAATTTCTTCAGGGAACTTCTAAAATTGATTTAGCTCTTCATACTTTCCACCATTTTTAACAACCACCTGTGATAATGCCAGGGATCCTACTCTACACCACAGCATTTTTAACCTCCCTTTCCCAGGTTATCCCAAGATAAAAATAGAATATCCCTTTAAGATCATTTCAGACATCTCCTTAGCTCTCACAGACCAAGCAGCTGAAAACAATCTATTTTCTACAAGGCAACTTGGCCTGGATATGTCAGAGATATTAAATACTTCATCAGCTCTACCTATCACAGACTCAACAGCAAGACTGGCAGCTGTGGAGACCAAACAAGGAAACCAGAGAAAAGAACAAACTGGCATCAAACTGGACCCATTGTGAGACCATACAGACAAGACTAAAATCAGGGAGCTAAGTCATCTGACATTTCCTGGAGGAATAATCCATGTAAAAGGCTAAAAAGTTACTTTGGAAGAGGCTGGGAAAACAGAAAATATAATTTATAATCAAGAGCCAAAAAAACAGATCTAGGTCTGTCTTGAAGTGCATCTCAAATTGTTTAAGATATGTCTTAACTAAATGAAAACTATGCAAAAAAGAGACAGACAAGGACCTTCACTGTGGTTACAGCTCTCAGATCATAAGTGTTGTACTAATCCAAATGACCCCAAAAAGGCGTTCTGATTACATTTTCCACTTACACAAAGCTCCAGCATCCATCAGTGTAAAGAAGAGGTGACTGTCCACAGCCCCCATGGAACACCTGCAAGGCTCTGCTCTCCTCTGCAGCTGAACTGTCCAATGAGCTGCAGGGAGTTTTTTTGATATTTGGTGACATTTCAGCAATAGGATTTATGTTTGGATGTAACAGAGGTCATTGACAAGAAAAATAAATACAGCTGAGGTAGGCCAGACACCGCAGACAAGTTCTCCCCTGCTTCCAGGACAGTCTGGTACAAGTGATTCTCATGTGAGATGTGATCCCCCACAGCAGTATCTACATGTGCTTCCAAGCAGTAATTATCATGAAGAAGGCAAGGTAACTAAAACACAAAATACATAAGCTTTCTAAATTTCTGATTTCCAGGTGAGCTGCGGTGGCTCAGGTTGAGCAAAAACATTTCTCAAAAGTAATGAATTCACTAGGGGAAAAAAGAGTCTTTCAAGCACATGGTGCTCCTTAGATGTTGCAAAATGAATTCTTTTTGTAGCTAGACAGTAAGTGGGATAGCAGATTATCAGAAAAGTCAAAATACAGTGGTTTGGCCTTTCCTGAGATACACTGAAGGAACCCACAATAAAGTAAAATAAGGTAACAAATGACTAAATTTACAGAAGTGGAAGTTCATTTCACTCAACCTGCATTTAGGACAGTGAAGATACAAGACACACTCAGCTTTCCTTCACGGGTCCCATATCTGCACTAAAAATGCAAATCTACACCTTGACAGAAGTACCAAGACTACTGCACAGGCAAGTATCCTGGGACATTCTGTTCTCCTTCCTTCCACAGAATCTGTGCACATCTGCAGCAGTCCTTAATTGTTCAGTGAGACAGTGAGAAATATTTTGATGCTGTCAAAAGTTACATGAAAATACTACAGTTTGCACTGAAAGAAGTTTAAAATTAACGGGACCCTCTAGAAGTCACAGAGTCCTACTCCCCTTCTAATACCTCAGAAATAAATACCCACAGATCTCCTGCCTCCAAAAGAGGGCTCTAAATAAACCCTCATAAAAACACATCATCTGAGATGTTAAATAATGACAGACCACAAAAATATTATAAAGCAACCTATGAAATCTGCATTTCTAGGCTAAGCACTGTACTAAAAATATCAATAATGTTTTTCTTAACTTATTCAAACCTGAAAGCACAGCTTGAAACTGTTCTTTTACCATGTTTTAAAAATGTATGAGCTGGAAACAGCTGTTGGAATAAGAATCATCCTACACTGTTGCCAGAGCAGCCTGACATCAAATTCCCAACATCTCCCTTAAGGAGCACTTCCAGGGCAGCCCCATCCCAGTTACCCAGGCAAAGCCCAGCTATGAACACAGCTGAGTGAAGGTGCATGTCAGAAGGAATAACAGGTTTTGTGCAGGTCTGAGCAGGGGCTGTGTCCCTGGAGCTCTGCAATCCCAGTCCTGGACAAGCACTAGGTGCAGTTAACAATTCCACTGGTGTCTGCTGTGACAGGGCCATGGCCCAGCAATGCTCCAGGACATAGTGGATAATTAGCACCACGAGCCAAACAGTGCTTTTTTACATCTCTATGGCTCACCACAGGGTGCTTCTGTTAAGGGAAAATTTGCTTGTTCCTACATAGAAAATAACTTATCAGTTTAACCTATAAGTAGAGTCCTATATCAGCCCACACCATATACAATTAACAGCTTTCTTCTCACTGCTGTGACTGCAAAGCATTTTTTTGACATTCCAGTGTCTTAAACTGATTTTTAAGGCTCATTTATTTGAATACACTCATGCTACTATGTAAATACTCAGGGTTCACAAGTCCTAGGATTTTGTTCTTAGACTTTTTTTTAAGATTAATCATGTCTCTCAACAAAGGCTTCTTACAGCCAGTGTTATTTCCTTCTGGTGAGACAGGCTCTCCATCCAAATCAGCAGCTCCTTGTGATCTTTGGCATTGCAAGGGCAGCAGCTTTTATTTTCCTATGAGTGCCTGAACTGAAAGCAACACAACATGGGAGCACAGATCTGGGGGCAATCATCCCATGCACAGCTCCTCAGCACTCTAATGATTTGTCCATCATTCAAAAGTCAATTCCCAAGACGTGCTGGCTTTAAAAAGAGGTACAAATGCCACACATACGAAAGTTTTACCAAACACACCTTTTGCACCTTTTTTTTTTTTTTTTTTATCTCCGTGCTTTCTTTCTCTTTGTTTTTAAATCACCGATTAACTTAAACATGTCACCTTTAACAATCACAACCCTTTTGGACAAACTTTAGTTTAAAACTCAAGCATAAAACACTGTCTCTTCATAGCCTCAAAGACTCCCTGACCTCACCTGCTGTGTTGGGCACAATAGACATTGTTCCCTTTCCATACCAAGGGAAACAGAACTGAGACAGCAACAATGTGCACAAGCCAAAGGACCAGAGTACAATAAAATAAAGAAATTCACAGATCGATACTCTCAAGAAGTATTTGGGGATGGTGAACATACAGAGACTGAAATGAAGTCTGAATCACTGTAAAAGCCAGGTGTTTTCTCCTTTTAAGTGAACTTAAGGGACTGCAGCCTAAACAGCAAAGAACCAAAGTTAATACTGAAAACCAGACTTCAAATATATCTCTACACTTCCAAATTATACTGGCATTTAATTTCTCTAATGATGCCATATTGCTATTATTGTTACAAAAAGATGCTGGAGTTAAGTTTTGTTTATATCACTATTTTTCAGGCAAACAAAACTCAATGCATTGGGCAATACATAAATGGCCTAAAAAATGTATTATCATGCTTTTTTGTAGGCATGCATTTTGTAGGCAGCAATACATAATTTCTGTCTGGAAAAGATCTTCCTTGAAGTGTGTTCAACACTGTGTTCTAGGATGTGACTGGCAGAAACTCTTCACTGCAATACTTCACCCAACCAATGTTTTATGGCAATATAGTTTCATGTCAAAAATAAGGAAGATGTGCAACATGAGCAGCACCAAGGCTAGAAATCTATTTTCTACATCTACTGAACAGAGATGGAAAAAGTGTTCAGCTGGGTGAATATGCTCATTTATTTTGTCGTCCATAAGAAAGTAGAGTAAGACTTCAGCATAATTTAAAATTGCGTATTTAGTTGCTTCAACACTGAATGAACTATTTGTCTGCTGGTAGGAGCTGAAGATTGACACCTGTTCTGCTTCCTCTGTGAGCCTGTGAAAGCATTGCATCAGAACTAAGTTAAAGATGCACAGACTGGTTGATAAAACATGTTCCATGTTCTCACGTGCAGTGCTAGATTAACAGTTGGACCTGATGATCTTAAAGGTCTTTTCCAATCTAAACAGCTCTGTGATCCATAGATCTTCATCTAATGAGAATCACCACTGTTTTCAGGGAAAACAGCATACAGCAACTTTCTGCAGCACGAAAACAGGCTCCTATAACTGAATTTCTATCACCAGTGCATGCTGTTGCTAACCGGAAGTACTGGGACAAATTCCCAAATGCCCACACAATATGGGCCACAGCCATAGCAGTCAAAGACTGGGGAAACAACAATAAAGCCACCTGCTGCTTTTAGGAAAGCCTGCGATGAGCAAAAAATATTCCAGGGAATACCCCACCGGGGAAACAGAGAGTACTCACTCATCTGAGACAGTCTCTCTGCTTCTCAAGTAAACAGCTGAGCATTATTCAGGCTCTCCTCAGCCTGGGATTTTGGCAGCTAGAAAAATGCTCTTGGATTCCTATTTTATCTTGTTAAGTGGCCACTTAAAACCAAGAGAGGAATAGGATTAATGGTTATTTCGGTTATCTACCTGAGGGCAATATGCACAGTAGAAATGTTCTCAATAACAGAAGAAACCTCAGCAGCATATTTCAGTGTGGCTTGGCTTTGAGGCAGAGCGCTAAGATGACCAGATTTACTTCTCAGCTAAGATGTAAATAAATGCTAATTATTTAATCCCCGGTGGTTGTTTTGAATAAACCAGTTCCATGCAGCAGGTATGATTTCATTATACCAAAAAGCCCTCACGGTTTATACTAACACCTGATTCTCATTAGACCTATCATTAAAAATGGGATCTTCTTTATTCCTCAGTGAGAGCCTTGAATGTGCATGATTTATCTTGCTGGCTCAGTAAAACAGGGGCAATTCACACACTATGCTCTTCCCCTTTTTCACTTTCTCCAGACTAGTCCTTTCCCCCAGAAATCTAACCCATTGCCTCTGCTATTGTAGTTAATGAAACTTCCACGGTGAACAAACCATGCACAATTTCCACAGCAGCTACAACCCTCATTACAAATAAACAAATTGTCCATGTGGATTCTTACAGTATTTTGAACAGATTAGCAATAAAACTGACACTTCATTAGCAACAGGATAAATAGTCCACTGGATTTCCCCAAGGCTGCTGCACCTGCACACAACAACTTTCTTTGATTCCTTCAGAGTCCACATGCAGTAAACTTTAGGGGGAAAAAAGTTTCTAAGTGTTTTTCAGTAGACAAATTATGCTCCCAAATATTAATCCTCTCCACTTTAAACTATTTTTTATTTAGATTTTAACTTCTCCATCTTCTTTGAACCACACTTTTCTAAATTTATTGCCTCACCAGTGGGCTGGAAATCAGTAATAGACAAAAATATCCTTTGCCTTCCCTGAAATTTTAGGAAATCTCCAAATGTTGCATGACAAACAGGCCATGATTTACTGGCATTCTCACATACCACAAAGGCTGAAGCTGAAGGCTTTAAGCATTGCTGAGTCAGCCGTGACTGCATTAAAGATTTAGCAATTCAGATACTAATAACTTTCACATTATAGCCTGAATTGGTTATCTGTTGTTTAAATGTAAATTTACCATCAAATCCATTTCAAAAAGGTCAAAGAAATGGAATAGGATAGGGCTGAGCATTCTGTATTTTAAGATGAGTTTGAAAAACCAGTGTATTTTTTGGTTGAAATAATTTCAACCTTTTAAAAGAAGTGCATTTGGTTGAAGTAATTTCAACCTCTCAAAAGAAGTGCATTTTGCTGTGCTTCAAGACCAATCATTCATCTCCCACTTCAGCAAACCTCAAAATACAGCAAGATTTAGCTAGAATGCGCATTTGTGGCACTGTGATCCTGCTAGCTAGCTACAAATCACGTTTAGAAACAGAACTGCTTTGGGGGCTGCACACATTTTGCTATTTGCTTATTGAATGTGGTTAAAACGACTAGCACTCTGCAGAACCACCTCCCGTCCCCTTGGCTGGCTTTTAGAAGCACCAGCACAGACACTGTTCCTGAATTTGGGATAAGAAATAGCTACAAATCCTGCATGGGTAGCACGAAAGACACTGGTAAATGTTTCCCACTCGTGCTCAGCGACAGCAAGGCTATGGACAGGTCAGACTGGAGCTCTCAATCAAGCAAAGGAAGGATGGAGCACAGTTACAGCACGAGAAAGGAATAATTCACCTGGCTTTTCTGTCAAGAGTTGTCCAGAAAACTCATTTACTACCTTGGTATTTCAGAGCCCTCATGTCTCACAGTCCACTTGTGTACTGGGTGCCTGAGAAGACTCAAAGCACTACTCACAGAAATGAGTCTGTAGCAGTGCTATGGATATTTAGTGATGTTAACACTCTCAAGTTCTGGAAATAAATTACACACACAGAGGAATGTCCCATCCTGCACTGTCCTCTGATTAGGAGCTGACAGATGTTACAGAGAAACAAAGGCTAGTGCATTACTGACGCACTGTTGTGCTCTGTATGTACTTTTGCAATCTTCTATGGTTTACAAGGCTGAGAAGAGTTAGTCATTTTTCCAGTAGGATGTGAAACAAGTAGGAAGTAAATTAGTGCAACTGCTTTAAAAATACAAAACAGTGATGAATTTCAACCACCAAGATGCTATGAGACCAACTGAAACATGCACACCTATTAAAAAGACAAAACCTTTTTTGCTGCTAAAGTAAACTAGCAATTTTTCCCCTAAATCCATAACTCTTACCACAAAGCACACAAGATGACATCCATGTACGTATTTATTTATGTGTCACATACTTGCTACATACTGAAACAAAGCACACTAAGATTCATGAAGAGGCCTCTACCAGTTCCATGGCACATGAAATAGAAGCACACAATTCAGTAAATCTGGGCAAGTCATCATTAAATGCTGGTCCACACCACAAAAGATTAGGTGCCTTTTGGATGTGCAATAACCATTCCAAATTTAATTAGTGATAGTCAACTGTGATACCATTTTGGCCTACCAGCAATATTAGAAAGATAAAAAATAGAGCAGTTGTAGGAATAGAAACCAAAATAGTTATTTCTAATATTTCAGAGGGTTCGAACTTTACATGTATCAGTTCAGCAGCAAGCCATGAAATGTGCAGCATGGTAATATGACTGCACATCCAGGAAAAGGACACAGGGGCAAAGCAGCGACGTAAATGTACAAGGGAATAATTTGTTATTGTTGGTCACTGCAGAGGGAGAATAGCTGAGGCTCCACATCCCCAGGGAACCACAGGCAGCTGTGGGGCAGACTCCCACACTGTAATACAGAGAGAATTCTGCAGAGAAGAAATCAGCCTGGGATCAGAGGGTAAAAAGGCAGCTACAAGTTTAGTTCTGCCTGAAAACAAGAAATATAGAATAGATGCAAGAGAAAACAGGACTGACTACTAATGGAATGGTGGTAATGAAATAAGACCAGACATGAAGGTTACTAAAAATAGCTATCAGTGTTCTCTTCTGAAGATGGTTTCAGATTAAATAATGAAAATCATTGAATAAAAATTCAAATTATTTTCTGACTGAAAACAAAGGAGACAACAAAACAGTGATGGACAACAACATTCCTATTAACTCAGAAGTGAAGATCCACGAATCTGAGGATCATCCCACACCTTTGCAAAATTTCAACCAATGGTGTCTAACTTGTTCACTTACAGTAGCTGCTGCTGCAAAAAAGGGAAATATAATATAGCATTATAAAATTCGAGGAATTCTTAGTAGCAGCTCATTTTGCATTATCTGGATCATAACCTGCTGGGAAAGCATACCATTAATACTCTGCAAATAGGACTGGGTGCTGTTTTATTGCAGGCTGCTCTTCTAATTGTCCTTGCTGCCAGAGCAATCATTCATATTGGAAAGCACTTAGCCCAAGACTAAATAAGAGACAGTTGCTCTACTAAAAGCTGTGAAAGGTTTCTTTAATATTTTTTTTAAACAAAGTACTTGGAGAAGCTAATGGGAAGCAGATGTTTTTGAATCACCCCAGAGAATACAAAGAGACCTATTTCATCATTATATGCAATAAGATATTACCCAAGACAAATGCTGGTAATAAAATTGTCTCACAGGATTCCTTTTGATATTATCTTACCCTAAATATTACAATAACTTATTTTTCATAAATGAAGGAAGTACACAAATTTGCTGGAAGGCAATAGTAAGACATTCAAGAATCTTTGAAAACCTAACAGGTTTCCAACACAGTTTGCAAGTTGTAATGGTTTCCATAACTTCTTTGAAGAGGTTCTACAACTTGAATGATTCCAAAATTCAAAAGATATTTATTTTCTATTGCCTAAGAAATGGCAACTGATGCAATCCTATTCACTCCAAAGAAAGTCCCAGAAGTGCCACATTCTCTTCCAGGCCTTCCTCAAGTCTCCTAACTTTGCTTATATTTTGCTAGTATTTGATTAAATATAATCAGATAGTGAGCTAAAAAAAGCTAAAACAACCTTTAAGGCTGAGCTCTGTGGGAAATCTAATATCAAAGCATAGCCTGGAGAAGCTGATGTGAAAGGAATAAATCAGCAGCGGTTTGAGGAAATTCTACATGAGCACTTGTACAGAATGCTACTTTTTTGTTAAAACGTGGTAGTTGCAGGTGAAGGAACTGCCCAGGCAGGCAGTTTCTCCAAAGAAGGACCAAGAAATTTGGAAATTCTGTGTGGAAGAAACAGATGCTCCCTGGATAAGCACACAGGCCTGGCAGGGAGCTGTGCCATGCCAGGAAGCCACGGCCAGCACCAGGGACACAGCGACCTCGCTCTCCTTGCTGGTCTTGTTGGGCACGTCCAAGGCAGCAGACAACCAAACCCAGGAATTGTCCCTTAAGAAGGGACTAGGAACAACCATGAATGACTACATCACCCATATCAATCAGCTGGAACAGCTTTTGTTTTGTACTCAGCAGTTTGTAAACAAATGACAGTAACTTTGCTGCTTACAGAGCTGGTGTTCTGCACTGGTTTAGTAGGCCCTCATTAGGAAGGAGATTCGGACCAGATTTGAACTTGAATTTTTGTTTAGAGAAAACAGTGCAGCAGTGGAGCACAGAGCACAACACCCACATTCCATTATACCACGTGTAAAGGACAAACATCCAGTTCCAGTGCTTTTACACCTCACTCCTTTGCTCACTTCTCCAGTTACTGCAAATGTAACTTAAACTGTTGATTCTGATCCTTAGAAATCATTGCAGTCAGTGGAAGCCTGCTGAGCACATGAAACTTTCCCTGAGAGCTTTAAAATACCTGAAACCTCTACAGGAGCATTGGAAAAAAAACCTTTCCCTCTTTTTCTAACAAGCAGAGAAACAGCTATTGTTAAAATGGCTTAAACACTTAAATGATCTGTGTCTGGAATAACTGAAAGGCATCAGCTTGGATATGATAATTCCAGCATGGAAGAAAATACACAATTGCCAGGTAATATTTATGATGCGATGTTTTATTATGTAATTTGAGGGGTATTAGTGCAACCCAGAAGAGCGATTGCTGCTATATTGCTGTAGAAGAGTTCATATGACAATTACAGCTTTGCTTTTATTGTTTTCTGCTTATTAGGAAAAAAAAAAACTCTCTTCTTTTAGACTTGTTTTTCAGCTGAAAATATGAAAATTAAAATTACTTTTTCATTCTGAGAATAATGGCTGTGTATTTTTGAACAAAAAATTCTGAATTTTAATCTGAATATTTCAATGCATTATTTATATTTATGCAAAAATTTACTTATTAATCATTATTTATATTTATGCAATCACTCCTATGCCAGAACTTTCCTAAAGCCAAGGAAAGTGATATTCCAGAAGATTACTTAGCACTTCTAATAAAGAGATATTTCCATAATAAACATCCATGCAACAACTACAGTCACAAGAGAATAGATTGTTTTAAGGAATTATTTGTCATGTTATAGGGGAAAAAAATGGAAAAGTTGCTCTTAGAGCTAAATAAGCAAGAAGCTTTCTTTTAAGGATGACAGTGCAGTTTATTACAGCAGTCTACAGTCATTTCTCTTGCCTATGGAGGTGCTGCTGATAAGCCAACAGGAAGAGACACAAATCAATTGAGCAAATATTTATTTACATTCCTAAACATCAGCTACCTATTGCATTTTATAAAATACCTGCATTTTTACTTCCCTCAGATCTATTTCTCTGAAATACTATGATCCTTTGAATTACTATTTCCACCACACATGAAGGCATTAAAATTAGGATGAGGCAGATACCAACATACTTTTTGTCCTTCCTTTGGAGCTCTAAGCACACCCCATCATCCCATGGAATCAAGGATACCTGGGCACACCAAATCAGTCACAGGATGATTTTAGCAATGGTCATTAGGAGATATAAACAGAGGCATTTAAGTCTTTATTTCCCCTGACTAAAGATGAACACAGCGCTTCCACAGTCTGGTGGAAAAGTAGAAAGATTCATAGACACAATCAAACAGAACTTTGATTTTAGAAATTAATTCCTCAAAATACTCCAAAAGAGCATATGCATTGTGATTACCTTGGGACCTGCTGTGCTAGCTCAAAAACAGATGCTAAATTGAGAGCACTAATTACAGAATAAGTGCCCACTAAATCAGATCTGGTGCTGCAGCACAGTTGTTACTAACATTCCTGCTAGTTTAAAAGAGAAAAGTACATTCCTAGCAGGCAAATCCTATTTTGTGCATCACTTTCTGCCTCTGCATGGCTGAATTTAACACCTTAGCACCACTGACTAGCAATAAAATCAAGGAGTGCCACCCCCCTTCCTCCATGGCTGCTTTATACCTGGTTTCAGTCAGGGTCACAGAGTACCCCTTGTACAGTACATTAGGAAAGGGTACTCTCAAATCAGGATATAACTGAATAACAGCTCTCTGTCAGGTGGTGACAGCTCTCTCAAATCCCACTCAAAAGCCAGGAAAACATCTCAAATGCCAATGAGAATGAGGAAACAACAATAAAGAAAGGAAACTACTTGAAACTGTTTATAAGAAAAAAAATCAAGACACACATAAAGACCAAGATTCTTAGAATTTTGAGTCAGCAAACCTTTTCCTGCCGTCCACATACATGCACATTGTTTTTACACTTTTTCTGGTCTACAGCAGTGGCATTTTCTGAACCACTAATCCCACTGACACTACTGCACAGTTTCTTCCTTTATAAATTGTGCCTAAGGTTTTCCACAACCACAGATCAGATAGTAGCTGACAACATTTAATTAGGCAATACGTACTGCAAATGGAAAACACAGATTTAGAGGAGAAAAACCAATCAGCTACTAAGTATTAGATGAGAAGTCACTCATTTTCAGCAGCAGCCAAAATAATTTGTCTTTCCACTAAGATGTTTTCTGGAAAGCAACATCTTTATCCAACACACAGAGGAAAAATAATGTTTAAGATGGATCACACCTTCCCGTCCCACAGATTCCCAAACTGCTTTACAAAACCAGTCCTACTACTTGAATGAAATGCATTTTCCTATCCAGAAACTGCATAATGCAGAACAACAGAGGAGCAAAATGAAGTTCTGGCCGAGGATATATGGGCCTTGTGTTTACACACAGCAGGACTGACTGGACTAAGAGGCTTGCAGCAAAAAATACCAAATAAAGGCCCTTCTCCCTTAATTTCTCTATCCAGCCTTTCTTTATCACCAATCAACTACTTTTTCTTGTGCAATACTTACCACTAAAGAAGGACTTCCAATTCTTTTTTTGAAACAGCTAATTTGTCAGGCCACCTCTGTCTGATGTCCTTGGCTAGAACTGATCTCTCCCCATTTTTCTGCCAGGACGCAGATGGCCAGAGGGAGCGTTTGTTAGAAATCATTCTCAGTAGCACTGCCCTCGACAATCAGGCTGTGTTCCTCACAGAAGTTCTCTTCTTGGGCTGAACCTGCCAGTGCTGACACCAGGGGTCTTGGCAGACATCTGCTTAAATTAAGAGACCCAAGTTCCTGCTGATTAATGACCATTTTCTGTGAATAAACACAAGAGTATCATGAGTTAATTAAGGTACGCATTCAATTAATCTCACTGGTGTCAGGTGCACCACTCCACATCAGATGCAAGGAAAGAAATATTCTGGCACTTCAGGACACAGCACACACATCCCAACAGCCTGGGGTTTATCTGGCACCGAGGGCAGCAGCTCCACACACACTCCTGCAAACCCCAGAATTGAACTGTGCACAAACTAAATTTATCCCATCACATATCCAAAAACTTCTCTTCAAATGAGCTCCACTCAGTCTTAAAGGTTTGTGTCTTCACTGTTGAGAATTAATGCAGTAGAGACAAAAAAAAAAAAAAAAAAAAAAAAGCGCCATTTACTTCTCTGAATACTCATGACCTGAACTATTAAGGAAAGTTACTTTCAGTTAATATTAGGTGTTCAGCCTGCCCCAGGAGCGGCTGCCAGCATCTGAGTGGTGCATCTGACAGGGAGGAATCCCAGCCAAGCACATGTCTCGTGCACACGTCTCGTGCACACAGGGCTGAGTGAGATCTGCAGAGACAGCCTGGGGCGCTCCTGCAGCTCCAGGGCACTGTCCATTACTGCTCAGGTTCCCTTCCACAACAGCTTCAGTGCCATAGCCAAAGAAATGCTACAAATTCCACTCCAAATACCATTTCTGATTGTAGGTGTAGAAGAAGGTATTAAAAGTGACCTCAGCCCTAATATATCACTAATTACCAAATAAGAAAAACAGCTTTGTACTATTTACCAAAGTTGTACTAATTACCAAAGAAGAAGAGCCTTGCCCTCAATGCGTGGAAGCTGTGACTAATAAAGATAAGTGTGACAAAAGGGGTGGGTTGGCCAGTCAGGGAGAGCCTGGAGGAAGAAGAGGAGCCCGAGGAAGAAGGAATGATCCAGAGAGACTCAAAGAAGAACAAAACAAGGAGGAGAGTTGCTGCTGCAGAAGATCTGCCGTGAGGTCAGTCTGGGTCTGATAGAGTTGGAGCCTGCAGTCACACTCAAGCTAGGTATGACTTGCAGTCATATTCCAGCAGGGATAGCCAGCAGCCAGAGCCTGCCAGAGAAGCCAACAGAAGAAGGTTGCTGTAGTCAGAGTCAGGATGGATAAGCTCTAAAGAATAAACCAGAACCCTTTTCATGTTATTGAATCAGAGTCTGTGTCTTGGCTCATTTCTACCTCTAACAAGAGATCTGCTGCGACACCTGACTCTACTCATTCTTGCCTCTTCTGTACTGAAGAACATCATAAACTGTTTGGTCGAGAACATCCACTCTGAGAAATAAAACCAGGCTCTCTATTAATGGCATTAAATCTACAGTGTCCCACCAGAAAGATAATAATTTGAAAATATTTTTAGAGACTGTCATGAGGCATATAATACCAGTAATATGTGGACTGAGTACCCAGGGCCCCATGTCACTCACATGTAAAAGCAAAATAGTATCAATTTTTAAAACTGGTCTACTTATTTTGTACGAGCCTTAACTCAGGGCTGGAAGTCGTTCACAGCTAGCAGTGTCAGAGCCAAGAAGTCCATCTGCCAAATAAAAGCTGAATTTTAAACGCTAGAATGGACAGGAAACCTTAAAACATTTATAAGCAAGTTTCAGAGGAGCACATTGTCCATTATCTTGGGATCATTAGGTTAGATTACAGGAGTGCATGTCATTATTTCTAAAAGGCTGATGCTGTAAAACAAAAAGTATCACTGCCATGATTTGTCAAAAAGACCAACAGAAACAATAATTCAATATTAATAGACAGAAGATGTGATAAATCAAGAAATGGAACAAACCAGAAAGCTCACTCTGGAATGCCATGAATTTCACATCCCCAGAGTCACAATGGCTTTCAGAGCAGAACTCAGCAGGGATTTTACTACATTCTTGCAGGCTCTTAAATTCAGAGGTTGTTATTGCAGTCCTCTGCATGGTGGCTCTTGGCTACTTTTGTCTTACCCTTCTGATCAACAAATTATGGCCTAAAGAAGCCATGTCTCCAGGAAGTTCACCTGTATTTCTCTCAACATATTGCACAAGTCACAGTAGCCTATGTAAAAACTGTCCCGTGATGTAATTTCTGTCTACTAAATAGAAAATTGAAGCCTCTTCCAGCATTGTTGTCTGTTCCACTGCTCACAGCAGGTTTTGAACTATCCTTCTGGAAATGAAATAGTATCAATATAAAGATGCTTAAAGGCATTAATGTAATTGTGTTTCTCTAGTTAATTGGCAGCAGCACAAAAAAAAATTGTTCTCATAATTATACACTGTCTGATTTTAATGCCAATACTAGATACAAAACCTTGCAAAACAGCTGCTAGAAATAAAGCCAGTTTAAGTCAGTCTGTTGCTGTGCTGTCACTGATCTTGGTATCTTCCAAACGACCAGCTAAAGGTTTACCTTTCCAACATATCTGTACAGCGAATAAATCTTCTTTCTCTCCAGCTTTAATTTAATGGCTTCGTGTCATACACCTGAAAGATTCCGCAGACATTTAATGCCTCCTTGAATTGTGTCCTTCATTCTTTAGTCTTCCCAGTCTGTAAGGCAAAGGTCCATCTCTTCCATTGATATTTTTTTCCTTTACATATTTCTCCAGCTACAAAGAGCCCTTCTTCTGCTGCCTCCCTCCTGCTGGCTTCCCACTGCTGCCTCACCTCCAGTCCTTCCAATTTCACATCTACCAGCCTCCTCTCTCCTAGAAACACAGAAACTTTCCCCCTGACATAGCCTGAATCTCTCCTTATTCCCAATCACCCTAAATCCTCCTCCTTAAGAAAAACTCATATCCTGAAATGAGGTCCTACCTTTATCTTCTATCTATAATTGTGCATGATTTTAGCAAGCTGAAGGACCTGGCAGTCACTCGAGCAAGAAATGACAGGGATACAAGAGCATAACTGCTTCAAGGTCCTTTTCTATCAGCTCTGCCATCCCCTTATCTTTTTCAGAGCCTGGAAGTGGCCAAGTCCCAGCACAGTTTCCAAGGGCAGCCCACAGAAAGGCCAAAGATCCATGAATGATGTGTGCTCAGTGTGCCCACACTGCAGAGGGGCAAGCCACGGCACTGCATTCAAAGGGGATGCACAAAGCACTGGAGGAATCACCACAGTGATACACAAAGGTTCTGTTCCAACAAGGAAATGAGCAGAATTAGAAGCAATAGTGCAAGTAACATTTCCAGTTTGAAGAGAAAAGCACTTCCCCACCCACTGCCCCACAGGCAGCTCCCAATTTTCCTTGTACAGCCACATTGCACAGCTTGCTCCCATCTTTAACTTCTTTCTTTGTACCAAATCACAGACCAACTTCGTACCTGACCACCCCAGAGAGATCCTCAGTTCCTGGAAAATCAACTGAATGGTATATTTGACCATTCCCACTGCTCTGGATGCACATGGAAATGAGCTCTCTCCAGCACAGCCCTCTGGGCTCCCTACTGCAAGCCCCAGTTACCACAGAAAGTAAAGCATCCACTAAGTGCTGTTCATATTCACCATATGAACATTTCATGAACTGAAACTCAAATGAACCAAACTCAGCAAACAACTATTTTTATAAACAGAAAATTATCATACTCCTCAATTACAAAATCAGGATTGCCCTCAATTAATTCATATTTTGTGCTAAGCACACAATGCCTTTACATGTCAAACGCCTTTTTAGCAGTATTGAGAATGAGATCCCTGATTAGATGAAAGCAGAATTACAAAGAAAACAAAAAAAATCCCAAACCTTAATCTTTAAAGAGCATTACTTCTTCCTAAATCCTAGTCTGAGCTAATAAATCTGTTTATACTTTAAATTCTAATTTCTGTAAATACCTTACTAAAAGGTATTTGAAAATATATGAATATGCTTTTTATAGTTGTACAATACAATTCAACACATTGCTTCTCAAGCTTGTTAACTTCTAGCAAAAGAGAAGGAAAATTTGTCCATCTGTAAAGAAAATACTTAATTAAAGGCCTTTTGATATTTTCATATCCCCAAATTACCAAAATTTTTGAAAGAACTGCACCTACTTATTTATAAAAAGAAACATATACAAAACCAGGCAATTCAGACAAAGTTCTTTTGCTAGAAATTAACAGAAATCAGTAGCTATCAGCCATGATGTACAAATTCCTTATCCAGCAATGCTGGAAATACAGCTACAGTCTCAAAAATTACTTAACATCACATCATTTTATCCAACAGAATCCTTCACAGCTTTCTCCTTTTGGTGATGAAACAGTTTCTTGATATTTTTCAGATCCTCTTGATCAAGAATCAATTTAATTTGAGGGCAAAAAAAATAGGTTTTGTTCTGCCCCATGTACCATCATAATACACATTAATCATGTTCCTATTGCACAAGTAAATTAAATGTTTGTTTACTCTGTTAGGTTTTCACAAATGCAATTAAAGGTACGATTTTTGAACACTAAAAGTTATGATGGATTTCATAATGATATTTTAAGAAAAAATACATATTTATGCCTTTTTATTTCCACATGAAGAAACTTTATTTTGGAATCCATGCAGGCTCAAGAAATCAATTTTAAAATAGGTCTCCAAGAGGCACCATTATTTAACCCTCAGTGGTTCTATACGAATGATGGTGTCTGAATGGAGAAGATGCTGTCAAATTCCATTTCCTCGCCCCCTCTCTGAGAGAGGAAGAGAGAGAGAGAGGGACATGAGTTTTTCTAATGAAGATGCCTTCTTTAACTAAGAAAATAGGATGTTTTTTCCAGGCAGCTAGGACAGAAAGGCCCAATATCCCTGCGTAAAGAAGAAAGATGTATTTTGGAGTACATCTCTTAGATATAGTGGGGCAGCTGAGAACTCAAACTGAATTAAAGGGCAGAGGAATTGATGCTGAATGTTCCCGACCATGGTGAGCTCCTTTAGCTGCCTGGACAAGTTTAATGCCTGAGAGGGAGGCTGCGAAATCCAGCACTCCTCATAACAACTCTCCCCATGGAACTGGAGTGCTTCGGGCAGATCCTAAGGCCCATTCAGAGAAACTCACCTCAGCTCCTTAGAGTGAGCAGAAAAACATTTAAACACTTGAAGAGCAAATTGTACCCTTCCTTCCTTCAAAATTAATGTGAAAACTTTCAAAATGCTTCAAAAATTGATATCTGCTCCAAGCTTCAGAGATAATAGTGGGAGAGAGCTGAAAAGACGAAAGAGCAGGCACAGAAGAAAAACAAAGAGCAGAAAAATGCAAATGAGTGCTCAACTTTTTATCCTAAGTATGCGGGTAAGACTCAAGCAGCTAAAACAAAAGCAAGATGTAAGTTCTACAGCCCATAGCACAGAGAAATAGGAATGGAGATAATGCAAGGAAGCCCCTTGAACTTCATACAGAACCATCAGACTGTTAAATAAGAATGGAAATATAAAAATGTAAGAGTCAAGTGCAGCACATGAAACGACAGAAATCTTAGAATAATTTAAGAAAGACTGAAATTGCCTAGAGAGCTGAGTAATCTCAGCCTACCTGACAAAGTTAATAGATTAATTAGCCTTTAAGAGGCTCCTGCAGGATGTTTCCCTCACTGTTTAAGAGCACATATGATGGCTGGGAGCAGACCAGGTCAGGGAGTGTTTAGGACAAGGCAACTGATATAGAAGGGCTGGCTTGGAAGTCACTACACCCATTTTTTAATCCATTATTTGTAAGATGAATAATGATTGAAGGTAAGTCTGGAAATTCAGTAACACACCAGAAAGTCAGGAGGCCACAGAGGTAAACATTAATACAAAAGACCAATTATGTCACAGAAGAAACACTGCTTTATGTTCAGAACTAACACTGATATTAAAAACAGGTTCTTAATACAGAGCACCATATAGGAAATGCTCTTCACACTGTAACAACTACAGAGCCCTTGGTTAATAAAATATAATGATAATATGCATACCAAAGGAGGTAATGCTTTTACAGTCAAGTGATAAAAGTGTAAATTCACTACTTCAATGCAATTAGGAGCATAGAATTCTATTATTCATTGCAAAAAGCATTAAATTATTAAATTATGTGGGCTAGGGCTTGTTTCTAGCATTCTTTTTTTCTTCAAGTATAACTAAAAAAAAAAAAAAGAAAAAAAAAAAAAAAAAGAAATCCATATTGGGTACTTGCCCCTCTTCCACCCCCTCCACACAAAACTTCAAATTTTAAAACACACTTTTGCTTTACAATGAAAACACAGTAATGACAATGCCTCTTGCACATGCTCATAAACAAAACAGATTAAGTTATTTTAAAGCCTCTTCTAGATCCGATAAATGAGTTAGAATTCAAATTTGGAATTAAAGCTTCTCAGGTTTGACTGAAACAGTGCTCAGGACATGCAGTGGTTAAGGGAAAATCCCACCCAAGGGGCTCCTCTGATCTCATCATCCTCTGAGCAGCCTGCTCACAGAGCCAGTGCTGAGAGCAAACACTGCCACACTTCACTCTGCTCTCACTTTGGCTACCAAAAATCTCTACTGACAGACCATTTGTTCATTAAAATGTATTTTGGAATTCCTGGAATAACACTTCTGGGTAAAAAAACCCCAAAACCCTATCCAAACTCTAGAATATGAACATTAACTACTTTCAATATAATAAAGCTAACATTAAAAATTAAGTGCTTTTTTCACACACAGATGGCAAGAGAGATCATACACCCAGTACAATTTTCTGATTTAAAAAGAAAAGGCAAGAGACAGAAAAATTAAAAGAATCTGTCTTGAGAAGACAGTGTATGGGCAAGCCAGTTAAAGAAAGTCACCCAAAGCAAAGCTTGAACAATTCCAACAAAAAGCAGAAGTTAAAGTCTTGTAATTTTGCAGCTGGATCACTGAAAATACCTAAAGCACAAACACTATGAGAAAGGACAAAAGAGAAAAATGGAAACGAGTTTTTCCTGGGAGATGAAATCATGCTCCAGAACACAGAATTAGCATAAAGCTATCATGCAGTCCAAGAAAAAATTCTGCCTAGCCCTCAGAACACTGTGATTCATCCCCATTCAGCATCCCAGGCATTCCCAAGGAGCACAGGACTCTTTCAAGAGAGCCAAACATTACCCCAACTTTATTTCCACTGGAGGTAACAACCACTGATCTGAGCAGTGGGACAGCAATAACTAAACTCTGAAAATCCTAGACCTGGCTGGGGGTAAGGAAAAGTACATAACCTTTCCCAATGTTCTCATTGAATACTCTCCACTCTTTAAAACCCACCGAGCTCCATCTGTGCCCTCCAGAACCTGCAGCTATTGACACATCAGAAAAGATGTGCAATCCCTGCAGCAGAGACACAGGGGACAGCTTTGTCCTGGCTGTGTGTCTGGAAAAAAACACTTCAACTACAGACCCAGCGAGGTGTTTTTGAAGCTTTATTCATGGGAGTTTGAAAGCCAGCTGAGACATGGCTGCTTCTCCATTCTAATCACTATCCCTACTAAAACATAACAAAAAGACTGGCAAATGTTCAGTCAATAATCAAGAGAACAACTGACATTTCAGTTGGAATAATTGATACATAAAATGATGTTGGTTTACTTTCTGAAGGAGAAAAAACCCTAAAACAATGCTCAGGGATTATCCATCAAGCTTAAACAGAGGCTTAGCAACAGAAGCATAGGAAAAGTTTCACAGAGTAAAAGAGAATATTTGCACAGAACAAGTAATACTGACCTGGATATAAGCATCTCAAAAGGATAAAATCACTTCCACATAAGGAAAAAAATGCATCAGTTCTTCTTTAGTGGAAGAATGGTGTACATACTACCTATGGACTACCCTGGGTTGGAGAGATTTCCTGTAGTTACAGCTAAAATGATGTTTCCTCTCACCATTCAAAGGACAACTGCAAGATCTGGTCCTTCCTTGGGTGGTTCAGATCTCATTCAACTTCTGTGGTTTGCATTGACAAATAACTCACTTGGTTGGGGATGAAGACAGGAAGTGTTTAATCCAGCTATGACCCAGACAGCAGGCACAACTCTCAGGAGTTGTAAAAAGCAAGAAGTATACACAAGTATACACTTCCCTATGGTTAAAAGTTCTAATATAGGCAAATACAGTTGCACAGATCTGTTTGTGAGATTTCATTGCAGAAACAAGTTTAAAGCAATGGGGAAAAAAAGCTAAACACTATTTCAGAACAAAACACCAGCAACCTGAGTGGGCATTCAAGTTCAGCGAAACCTGGCATACTCAGGAAAGTGGTTATTTGCCAAAACCTCAAATTCTAGTCAACCTTTTTCCAGTACTTAAGCTTTTTCCAAAATTTGGCTTTTCAATTTCATATGCTATGTATTCCTAATTATAGAAAAAAAATAGGTAAAAAAATAAATAATGCCTTTTAGAGGCGTGGCTGTGAAAAGGTTGGGAGATGCACAGTGTAAGCCAGGAAAAGATACCAGAAATACCTGAATGACCTTGAAGACATTGGCAGTTGACAGAGTGCTGCCTATGAGAGAATGAAACAACTTTATATAATAATAAAATAAAATAATAAAATTAAGGGGATTAGTGAGAAGAAATTCAAGTAAATGAGCAACACATCTATCGATTTATATCTTCCCCATGAAGCTGTAGGAAAGAAACAGAACATAAGATTTCTCTATTCACTCTTTACTATTCAGTTTGTGTGCCCCAGGTCAGCGGCAATGTCACAGACGTTGAAAGGGAGACAAGGAACAGCAGGAGACTGGAAAATGCAGTAGCGACCTCTCAAAGAGAGCAATGATTTCCATCTGTGAGTGACAAGACAGCAAAGTTCAGACAATTGGTGCAGTTGGAAAAAAGATCATTGAGTCCAGCTGTTGCTCCAGCTCTGCCACCACCCCCTCCAAATTCCACAGCCACGTGGCTTTTAAATCCCTCCAGGGCTGGGGACTCCCCACTGCCCTGGGCAGCTGTGCCAGGGCTGGACACAGCCTCCCTTTCAGTGAGGGAACTGTCCCTAACAGCCAGTCTAAACCTCCCCTGGCTCAGCCTGAAGCCATTTCCTCCTGTCCTAATATGACTGACAATTTGTGCAAAACACAAGCCATCAGCTATTCTAAATTCAGAAAAAGATTTTTCAGTGACCTTGCTTTTCTTACCCAGATTTTTTTTTTTTTGTCCAAGCTGCATCAAGGATGTGCAGCTCTCTCTTTCTTCACCCAGGGAATAAAATAAATTTTAGTTGAGAACTGTAAACGAAACATTAATCTTACAAAATATTTATGAAATACTCAATAGCTGTATGTCCTTTATGAAGCATCTGCATAATACGTTGCATCCCTTTTTATTTTTCTGATTTAAGAAGAGATTTTAAAAAATTAATTGCTATATGGTACCTTGGAAGGTATTCTGCAATATAAATTGCCCATATGCTGTATCTACGTTATTCAGACAGACCTCACAGAAACGAGGTATGAAAACACGCCCTTGAATAATAACTGCAAGTGGTCTGTAACCAGCAGAGCCAGGGATGAGCTCAGCGTTTGTCTGCAGCTGCCGTCACTGCAAGGATTGCAGCTCAGCTGCAAATTCCCAACCTCGTTTCACAGCAGGCACCTGCAGCCCACAGCAGGCACCCAGCGCTGCCTGAGCCCTCACGGGGCTGCAGACAGGGAATGGATCCAGGCATGACTGCAGTAGCACAGCACAGACCCTGGCACGTCTCAGTCCTGGCCACGAAACACCCCAACCAGCTTCTACACACAGTGCAAGCACCGAGAGCTCACCTCAGCTGCAAAGCTGGCTGTAGGGCTCAGGTGCGTGCTTGGGCAGTTACCCTGCTGGGTTTGGAGCTGTCCCGGAGCTCCCAGACACTGCCCACATCCTACAGGAGCTGCAGCAACAGAAGGGACAGCACAAGAGCACCGAGCCCCGGGGAGCACAGGGCAGGGGCACAGACCCAGAGGCTGCTGCAGGAAATAGCATCTCCAAATCCCCACTGTTGCTGCAGGAAACAGCATCTCCAAATCCCCACTGCTGCTGCAGGAAACAGCATCTCCAAATCCCCACTGCTGCTGCAGGAAACAGCATCTCCAAATCCTCACTGCTGCTGCAGGAAACAGCATCTCCAAATCCCCACTGCTGCTGCAGGAAACAGCATCTCCAAATCCCCACTGCTGCTGCAGGAAACAGCATCTCCAAATCCCCACTGCTGCTGCTAAAAGAAACAGCATCTCCAAATCCCCACTGCTGCTGCTAAAAGAAACAGCATCTCCCCACCCCACAGCAGATCTTCCTCACCTCTTACCAGCCTGGGAAGGGACTGCACAGCTCATGTTCTACTCACAAGAAATGTCAAAGAGCCAAAAGAGAAACAAGATAAACCCACCTGAAGTCATTTCTCCCCGTCACCTGTTCATTTCCCTTTCCCCAAAAACAGTTTCAGATGTTTATTTCTCAGCTGGTTTACAACTTGGGTAATTTGTTTTCTTAAGCCTTACTAAGACTGAGATAAATACAGGACTTCAGGTCTTTTGTTTTGGATTGACAGAATATCATAATATACATTTTCTCTGCATCCCCTAATAAGTATTAAAGTTAAGATCCCTGAATTGAGGGAACATCAGCTTGTAGTCTTTAATATTATTAAAGCTAATTAGGCAGAAATAAGACTAACTTAAAGCACATTAAGTGAAAAAAAGGTCTTTACTGGCCTATTTTCTCTGAAAATCCAAAATAACATTTCTCATTCTGTGTGAAAAGCTTCTTTTCATGTGTATGTTCAGGGACTTTAGTAGCAGAATATTGCAAATGCAGTAAAGACAGTGATAAATTTGCAAGGACAAGCCAAGGGCAATCTAATTGTGTTGTTTCAACCAAAACCAGCTCAATGACTAAGCTCTCTAAGGACATAGAATATAAAGCCTTTTTTTATTTAATGTCTGCAATTCATTTTCTGTCACTGTTGGTCACCTGAGAAAATCCCAAACGATGCAAGATTTCCCCTCCCAGAGACAATGAAAACAAGATATGAGTCTTACCTCCCTGACACAGAAACTGCAACGGTACTGAATGAAGATCTGTCCAAATCTGACTAAGGGAAGGGAAGGGTTTGTTATTTCTGCTTGTTTGGGGTCAGATTCCTGTGGTTCAGGTGCAGTCACTGCCCTGTATTCAAACACAACAGGTGAACAGGTCCCGGGTCAGAGCAGCACCTGCTGCTCACAGGATGTTCTGTTCCAGCTCTTCAGGAACCACCTTGGCTTACCAAGAGATTCATGCTCTAAGAGGGCTAAAAGTGTGTATTTCATATAATCTTTATTAATTTATATATTTCAACAGTAAGGAGAATGCCTCATGATAGAATGACTTCATCTCAACTGTTAATTAACCATTCATTAGAATCACTATGCAAATCTAATAATACATTACACAAGGTTGGGATTTTTCCAAACCTACATGAGTTCACAGTTCAAAATACCGCTCATTAACAAGTACATCCCATTATTTAAATAGAGTTAGGGAATGTGTAAAGTAATTTTTTCTTAATACATTCTCCCAGGTTTTTTTGCTTTCAGAAATCTATCAAGTGTTAATTGCTGTGTGTGGGAATCCAGAGCTTCCCTCTGGCTGCCCTGGCAGCTCTGGGACCCTGGCAGGGGTCAGGAACCCCCCTGGACAGAGCCCCCAGAGACACTGTCTGTGATCTCTGTCCGTGGAAAAGAGTTTTCAATCTTACAGGATGAATTACCAGCTCTGAGTGTTTGATATAAATAATAATTAAGTGTGGCACGGGTGCAAAAGTAAAATTTTTAGATTCTAAATTAGAGGTTCATAAAAGACAAAATAAAAGAAATTAAGTGTATTTTGTCCTTTTTCTCCTTCTTCATACCCTCCATATTTCACTATAGTATTAACATTTTTCTATTAGTTTAAGCTAAGAACACACTATTCAACATAAATAATAAATATTAGCACATTATTATAAATATAACACATATAATTTCTAATAAATAATATTTGTAACATCCCACTAAAAAGCAGAACCCCACACGCTGCCCTGCAAAACAAACCTACGGCAGGGCAGCAAAACATGTTATAAATAAGCAAAAATAAACAACCTTAAAAACCAACACAAACAAATTATGACTTCTTCTTTAATAACGAAGCAGAAAACCAAAAACTTTTTACAATCTCAAAATCATCAATACCTCAAATTCCAACAGCTGTGTTTTGTGTCTACAAAACTGCTCAGGAACACTGAACATGCTCTGAGAATTTCATCAATCTGTGCACCTCTCTTTAGTAATTTTACAGCTCTGCAAACATATTTTATAATTTTTCCAAAATAGTCTTTTCTTACAAATTCCACAGTGCAATGAAATGTGACATTACAGATAACACACAAATTATTGCTCTCTTACACAACAATTTAAAAAACTGCACCTTTACTTTTCTTTCCTCATAAATGAGAGTCCTTCATTTTTTGTGTCGTCTGTCCATGTCATTCATGATTTATCCCTGCCTTAAAACTGCCTCATCAAAGAACCTGTTTCCAACTTCAGTGATATTCAATGAAAGAAAAAAAGCACCAAGTACCATTTTTTTTTTTAGTGTAGAGGATCCTCTAATCTACTACTAAAATTCTGTCTCATCTCAGATTTCATTACAAAATATCCTCTTTTCCAGGAGAACAAAAAGCTTTTCAGAACCACTTATGGACTAAGCCAGAAAGAGTATTTCCCAAAACAGAAGGAATTCAACAATCTGACCTGAATTTGCACATGACAAGCTTGCAGCTGTGAAAATGGACTGCAAGTTTCATAATTAGCCTAATTTGTCAAAACTCTAGGTTTCATCTGAAACACTTTCTAGACTTATCAACACACACACAGCACACACAATGAATTCCTGTTGTTTGTTACTGCATCTCATGCTCCTGTCCTCCATCCAAACACCTGGCAGCCAGATACTATTCATTTTTCATGCCTAGTCCACAGTATTATTGATTCTGAAATAATGCACTTCATTTATGTTTTCTCCTAATTCTACAACACAGTAAACAAAGAAAAGTGAAACCCATATATATAACACAGCTTTGTTCACCACTGGTTATTGGTGTTTGAAAACAATTATAAAAGGTTGATGATCTCTTGTGCTAGTATTAACTAAACACTGTTTAATGATTTTATCTGAAGGTAAATAGCCTACAGGAAAAAATTGCTCCTGATTCTTCTGTGACAGTCCAGCAGGGTTCATAATACTGCTGCTACCAGACAAACCGGTAGGTGGCAAAAGGGTGTAGTAGCATGTAATGATGGATTTATTGTAACCTGAGTTCACTGGTGCTGTGCACCAGGAATTACCTCTGGCCTGTGCAGATCACAGATCCCATGCACAGCTCAGGGCAAGCTGCAGAAGAAACTACGATGGGGATCTCCAAATTGAGTGATGTAAATTCCAGCTCTTAAAAAACTGAATTTGAGAAATTTTTTAGAGGACATGAAAATGGGAAACACAGAGTTTGGGGTTTTTTACAACTGAAAGAATGGATATTTCATATTTCACATCAACATTCAGAAATGAATAATCACAAAAGAAATCAAACTATTGTGGACACCTGTCATCATTTCTACAGCAAGCTACTACATTTCAAATGCCCACAAAAAAGAAATAAAATGGGAAGAAAAAAATATTTACATAACTATATGACAGAATATACATTACCTACATGAAAGTGTAGAAAAATTTGCAAGCCATCAAAAGCAGCATCACTACAGGGATCTTCCCTATGAGGAGGAATTCACAGATCTGGTATTAGTATTTCATCACCAATCAAAAAACAAGACAAGGGAGGCAGGAGGGGCGGGTTAGGAGACAAGAAACCCCCAAAACAAAACAGGAATAAAAAAGGTAGATTTTGTATCTGTATCCTTCGAATCTATTCCAAGAGGTGCTCTAGGAGAATGTTTCTCTCCAAATACAACAGGAGCTGCACCGTGCACACGGAGCTCACACAAGAATTCTGAAAGAAACCTGTCCTGTGTTTACTTCTGCAGCAACCAAATGAATGAGGGGCTTCCTCTGCAGCTGTGGGTCTTAAGAAATTAGAAGAAGTCTGATTGCTGCAGCATAACTGGATTGCAGCAGTTGGCAGAGCAATAAAAACCCACTAATTACATGATCAGACAATATCACAGGCAGAGAAATGCCTGTCCACTGCAGCCTTGCCAACCTCTGTTAGTCATTGCACATGTCCCACTCAGACTCCTTTTTCATTCTGCTGGCTGCTAAAGCAAATGCCTATTTTGGCTCCAAATCTCTCCATCAGTTATCTGAGTGTACTCTACCTGACCACAGTCTCAAGGGATATTAAAAAAATATCCATATTATACAAGGCAGCACCAGAAAAAAATTCTTTATCGGGTCACCTAATGAACTTGAGGGATGCTCTTCTTGAAGAAAGTTTAACTTGACTGAACAGCACCAAAAGAAAATCCAGCCAAACTGAGTCTCCAATTGCTCTTAAAAAGAGTCAAATCTGCACTTCAGAAAAAGCTTTTTTATGAAGGTAATTAAAATTAATCTGGCAAATGCCAGAACACCATTTGAAAGTGTGAACTGACTGTGTTCCTTTTATTAGTCTCTCTAACCTCACTAAGCATTTAGGTCACTTTCCATATCTAAAATAGAATTCGAGTGCAAGACATTAACTTTTCATTAATGTCTCACGCTTCCCTAGCAGAAAAAGAAACAATAACAGAATGTACCATTCCATAATAGAACAAAATATAGATATTAATAAAAACTTTAACAGACAGTTCAAAATATGGTAAATATATGACTGATAAAAAATTCTACCCATTTGTGAATTCACTTTATTCAAGAATTTTATTTCACAGCTTTACTTTTATTGGTTTTTCTTCTTCTCATGGTACAGAGTCCTCACAGTCATGGTCATTTCAGAAGAAAAAGTAGCCTTGAAGACACCAACTTCCTAATGTCAGCTGCTAGTGTCAGCCCAAATGTTACTATGACAATCAAAACAAATTCCAGAATTCCACTACTTGTTTGCAGGAAACATCCAAACCCAATTCAACAATTCAAACGTGATGCCCTGCACTGGGGCTGATTAAAATAAAATTGATTAAGACTTTTTAAACTAGGGAAAAAAGTGAGAACTGTCCCTTCCAGAGCAGATTTAGGGACACACTGTCACACTGGATTTAGGTTTCAGACTCTGTTATTGTGCCTGTAAGTTATATTGAGATGCAATTTTGCTTTACAATAACTCTCAGTAATCTCAAATTTAGTGTTTTAGGCTCTTTTTGATCATGTGTTCTTGGAAAGATTTAAACCTCAAAAACCAGTCTTCACCAATGGTCTGAGTTCCTTTTCTGTTTGTCTCTGACCTGTTGCTGGTGATATGTATTGTTATGTGTAGTAGATATAATTCGCACCATTTCCAGTATGATATATGTGATATTGAATATTTCATGGAGTATACACATTTGTATTAGGAGTCCCCCCCCCACCCTCGCAGAGAAACCTGGTGTATATTAGAACCCGATTTACATGTAAAAGGATGTGGTTAACCAGGAGATGGGCCATGTCCCCCAGGTGCTGATCATCGGGATGGATCTCATGGAAATCCTCGGGCAGATCCATGGGAATGCAGCGTTCCCGTACATTTCATCAAGGGATTCACCAACTCCTGACTCCAACAACTGAATTGTTCTTCCTCATCACCAAAACAGAAAATCTTATTAACCTATACACTGTGAATGGAAGAAAAGACTGACTGCCGAAATCTTGGCCTCAGGCGAAATTTTCCCTATAAAAACCACTTGTGCCAGGATGGAGGTGTGTGGGCATAGGGTAAAAACCTCTGCTGAGGCTGACTTCTTGTTGCACACCCAGTGCCGAGCCCGGGCTCGGCTCTGTTCTTTCCTTGTGGCTGGCTAGATAGAATCTGATTGCAAATAAATATTGTATCTTTTCATTTTAATTTGGCTGGAAAAATTTTCATTTATAACAGTATTATTATAATTCGTGCCAATGAAATATTGTTGTATTGAATCAAGGGAAATATGATTTGGCATGTATAATATTTAGTTATTACAAAGTACACACGCCGGCACTGAGAGCTGCCCCCCTCCCATATTCGGTTACACCAGAGCCGGGTTTTCTTGGACAATGCCTCATTTACAATCTAATACATGTGGCTGGCCCGGAGATGGGCTGTCCCAAAAGGCCATCCTGGAACACCTGGGAGCTGATCATCCTGGAGATGGGCTGTCCCAAAAGGCCATCCTGGAACACCTGGGAGCTGATCATCCTGGAGATGGGCTGTCCCAAAAGGCCATCCTGGAACACCTGGGAGCTGATCATCCTGGAGATGGGCTGTCCCAAAAGGCCATCCTGGAACACCTGGGAGCTGATCATCCTGGTAGTGACCCAAGATTGGGATCGCTGGAGTCCTCCGGGCTGATACATCTGAGTGCTGCGGTTCTGTAACCATCAGGAAAAATCGTCCACACCTGGACCTGGATTGTTCAACCCCGGCTTGGAGAAAAGAACTTTATGAATATGTGGGACTCTGAATAGAAAGAAAAGGCGGATGGCTGAAATCCTGGCCTCGGGCAGAACATTTCCTATAAGAACTGCAGGGTCCAGGAGGGGGTGTGTGTGTGTCCAGGGGAACCTCTGCCAGAGGCTCCTTCCTGTCACCCAGCTTAGCGCTGTCCTTTTCCTTGTGGCTGGCTAGATAGAATTTGATTATAAAATAAATATTCTTTCATTTTCATTTGGCTGGACAAATTTTAATTTATAACACTGGGTAAGGCCTCCTCCCTTAATTACTCACCAAGAGAACCAGCCCACATATTGCTGGAATTGCCACTGACTGAGTCCCATGGGAATTTCTCACTGTTTGGCCTCAGCTGGACCTGTCTATGCTATAACTGAGCAGCCAAAAGTTCCTAAAATTACTGTTCCTCTCATAGCCAGGGCTGCATGGCTGAGCACAGCTCTGTGTGACAGCAAGGCTCCTGGTATGTGTATTATTTCTTTTTATTTCTGGGTTTTTTATACACTACATTTCAGTTACTGACATAACTTGCAGTAATTTTCCCAAAGACAGGGAGACACCTCAGGTATTAAACTAATGATGAAAGTTGGAAATTTACACCAGCAAAATGACCTTTAACAAAGAGCTCAGGGAGCCATTTGTGAACACGAGTTTCAGTGTCTAGCAACTAACACATATGTAAAGGTGAATTAAAATAAATCCATTATGCTTTTTCACAGCACCCTGGCAGGAATAGCAAATAAACATAATTAATATGCAGTTTTATGATATATTTCAAAAGAATTCCTAATGAGCCCACACTCAACATTAACCAAACTCCATAGGCAGAGCTAACCTTATGAAAAGACTTTTTTTTTTGCCATCATATAATAAAGAATAAAACTTGTAGTGAACATTTATCTCTCACCCCTGCTAAACCTTTCATCATGCAAAAGGCATTAACACCTAGAAGTTAAGGTTGCCTACTGAAGCAAAACACAAACACAAAAAAAATCTTTCCAAAAGAGAGTTTAGACTGATTTGTTTCAAAATCCATCAAATTAGAAACAAATATTAATTAGTAATTTAGAAAACTTTTCATTTGGGAGGTAAATGAGGGTCTTAACTGAACACTGGTGGATTATTTTAAATGAAGCTTTGTTGTTCTCAGAATTAATGAACACGTAAGCCATGTGTTTTCCCAGAGACCAAGATGTGAGAAAGGATTTGTCAGCTTCAGTGGCTGTAAGCTCCCAGTGTATTCAGTGCAAGGTTTGTATACACAAGATTTATTTCCACCCTTCTTTGTCCTCCTTTCCCATCAATCCCTGCCACTGTAAGATATGACACCAGTTCTTTCTGAAACACAAAGTGGCTTCAGCTCTGAGCAGAGGGAAGGGCTCATTCCTGCTTTAGGAAGGGAAACAGAAAGTCCATAACCTTTCCAATACTATATACAGGTGGAACAAAATCTAATTCAACTTAACTTCAAGTCTTGACCCCATCTCCCACTCATGCCTACCTTAAGCTGACCAAATCAAAACAGGGCTGTGAACCTCTCTAGATCAGTAAAATAAATCAGGGCAGGGTCACCCAGAAGTCTCGTCTTCATCTAGGCAAATTCTCTTTGTAGTCCAGTGTCTATCCCAAAAGACCTGGCTCCCTGAAGATCCAATATTCCACAATTGCCATCGCATTTTCAGCTGGCCCTTACCTGTTCTAGATTTTAAAAGAATCAGTTTTATCACAAGTGAAATCAAGCACATGAGAAACAAAAGCAAGTTCTTCAGATTACTTCAGACTCAAGTTTCAATTGCCAAATACCTTTAACTGAAACCCAAACACTGGTAATTGAAATCCAAACACCATCTAAACATATTTAAAAGCAAAACGCCTTGAGCAAATTCAAAAGAACAGTTGCTGGTGCCAGTGCTGCTTCATATTGTTAAGTTCTTTGTACTCTTCCTCCTCGGGCCACTTTTCACAATGAATGGGTCATGCTCCTCCACCAATGTTTTTCAGAGGAACAGTAGGTACAGAAGTATTAAATTGTTATTTCTAAGTCCTTGGCAATACAACTCTTTATTGAAGTTTAACTCCAACAACTTAGTGAAAGGAACATTCTCCTAAAAGAGTACTCAGTACCAAGATTAGCGATGGCCTCCCCAGCTTGGCTAGGGAGCCATTCATGAAACCAAAGGGCACCCAGGGCATGGCTGAAGAGCCAGCTCTTGATAAATCCCCACCTTGCAGCCAAGAAGTTGAAGGGTCACTTCTGCTACCATCCCTTCCACTCCAATGATCATAAACACCTAAATTATAGACTAATCAAAATTATACACTGAATGCAATTTTATACAATTCATCCTAGTAATATTAAGACACTTAATAGTTGTGCTTTTTCCCTTGAGTCAAGAAAGCTGTTTGAGTTTTTCCTACTGCATCACCCAGTAAAAACAACAAAAGATACTGGATAGAACAAGAGTTGTGGTGTAACCATCAGTGATGCTGTACAAGTATCAGAACTAAAAGTTTTGTCCTAGCATGGCAGTTTCTTGGTGACAGTGGCTGTAAGGACTAATCCAGCAATCTTCCAAAAAGCTCATTTTCCCTCCTGCAATTTACACAACAAAATTTATGCTTCTTCCTTAAAGAACCTCAAAACCAGAAAAGAAATTTATGGAACACCTTGGCCATATACACAAAAATTAACTCTATCTCCTCTGAAATAAAATTTTGCGGAGTAATATTCATCATTTGTTTGCCATCACCTGGTTATAGCCCCTTCAAGGCTTGCAGTGGTGTGAGAGGGAGTAATAGGTCAGGTGTACCCAGACTAACAGCACTGATAGATCCTGTGTTCACCTCCTTAAAGAGGATTCTAAATCACATTCTTAAGAATATTCTTAAAATTAACAGAATTAATTTAGAAGATTACGTTTTAAAATTTTAATCAAAATTACAGAAATAATTCACACTGGCATCTTTCAACCAAGAGACCTTGATTCTGCCTTAATGACTGAATTCTGTCACAAAAGCCACAAGCACTCTGAAGGCTTATTTCAGTCTCCTGTTCTGCTGAGTAATTATAACAGCCAAGATTTGTAAATTTTACCCTTATTACCTCTTAAAACTGTTGAGGAATACAGAAAATGAAAAAGCAAAAAATGATATGGGCTGCTTGTAAATAGACTGGGAGGTGAGATCAGTGGTGTTAGACCACGGGCTCTTCTCCTGCTGGAGTGATCTCCAACACTCATCCAGTCTTTGAACAGGCTCCTTATGCCCTTTCCTCACAGGGAAATCTTCTGTGTCTCATATCTGAAGTTATTTATTCAGCTCAGCTACCAAAGCTGCACTCACAAATGTTGTTATGTGGCTCTAAAGGTCAAAACCACGTCTCTCCAGCTCAGGTCACTCTTGCTGCTCTTATATTGCAAATCAAGGTCAAAAAAGTTTCCTCTCATGAAAGAATGAGAACCTGTAAATTTCACCACTGACAGCAGTACCAGATGTAGGACAAATAGCAAACAGTAGGACTTTACAAAATGTGACATTCACTTGTCTTCACAAAGATCATTTCTGGTGGTAAAAAATATGCTGTGTCAAGTTACCTTCTTACACCACACAAAGCTGAAATAGAAGGACTTTTTTCTCATTTAAAGAAAATATTTATCAACATTACATGAAAATATTTCGACATTCTAATTCATGTGGTCTCTAACACAATCTGTTAACTAGAGCACTTCAATTTGTTTGCCCGTGATTATAAATTATAAACAAGCAGTTCATGTGAACTAAGATCTCCTTCCTTCTCAGAGAAAATCAACTTGAATAATTAATTACTGAAACCCTACCCAGTTGTTTTTGCAGCAGTAACAGACTGGGAAAATTCAAAACTTTTCAAACTCACTATTTCATAATCGAGACTCAAGCCAGAATCCAACTCTACTTACTGTAGCTGTCAAAAAGAATTATTTGTTCCATCTTCTCTAGATGAGCCTTCCTACCTTTATAAATATTGATTAGAGAAGTAGTTTAGAAACAATTTCTAGCCAGCTCAAGTTCATAAAATGGGTTCCTGCTGCAGTGTGCTGCCTAGGACTGCATGCCATATGCAGCTTTGGCTGCAAAAAGCTCTGCAGGCAAGGCAATAATTCCAGGATCTGCAAGAAAAGCCATTGGAAAGGCAGGAGAGCAACACTGACTACAGCACTGAAGTTCTCAGCTGGACAGACCTTGTCACTTCAGAAATGCTGGATTCCATGGGGAAATCAAACCAGCAGCCAGCCCATCAGGCAGTGGCTGTTCCAGCCAAAGGACCAGGGCTGCCAAACTCTGGTGTATCAGCAGACTCACCCTGCACTGCCAGGCTTAAAAACATAGTTAAACCTTTCCAACTAGATCAGCAGACACTCAACTCCATCCTCAGGACAAAAGGAATTAAAATAATCATTCACCTCTTACCAGGACACTGTTTTGCCATGAAGAAAGTGAACTACTGAGAGAAGCACCCAGTTGATCCTGCAGCATTGCACAGAGAGGAATATGCTACACTGAGCATTGGAAAGTAAGAGATTTTACAGACAAATCAGCAGCTAAGAGTTACAGTTACGCTTTTCCTCTATTACAACCCTGAGCTTATTTCTACGCCATATAAAGTTCGCTACTTCCACTGACCAAGTGGTTAAAAAGCTTCCTACCCTATTTAAACTTATTTACACATGATACGCTAGAGCAATAAAGAATAAATCCTTATAGCAAGGAAAACATTAATTCTGTTTATCTATGCCATAGTCCCACATGCACAGCTGTGTATGACCACACATACATACACGTATGATACTGAGTGAAAGAGAGCTGGACCTTCCTGTAAAGGCTCATGCAGGAAGAAAGCCACGTCTGTACATTGGAGTTGAATCCCCTGGACAGCACGAGCACTTAAGGAGCATTTGTGGGGCAGAGATTAAAGATTGAGCTTCTGCACCCCTCCATTCCCAGAGGGGATTACCCACCTGGGGTGAGAGTCCTTTGGGCTCTTGTGCTCCACCAGCCATTCACAGAGCCAGCACCTCTGGCTGGGATGGCAGCAGATCCACAGGGCTCCAGATGCAGGACAGACATTATCTGTCCCCTTATCCATACCACAGAAATCACAGAAGGCACCCAACTTCCTCCTTTAATAAGGGAAAGCATTTAGTGTGAGATGGATTTAAGATCCCACATTTTCTCCCCTGGCCAGAGCAATGTTTCCTGCCATGGATCACATCTCCAGCCAAGCACCTGTGGTACATCAGCCATGGGAACGGGGACGTGAGGAACCACAGCTCCACACAGCAGGCAGCATATCTGCAGTGATAGGGAAACCTAAAAAGGGATTCAAACTAACTCTCACATACAGCACTTCAGAACTAATAGATCTGCATTTCGGTTTGCATACTGATGGACTTGAACACCACAATTTTACTTGATATTCCATCCATCTTCCTAGATGTGAATCAGAAAGACAAAGTCGAAATGTCTTAGGGCCTTCTCCTCATGAAAGTCGACAGGATTTATCCTGAGGCTATGGATATCAATCCCCAAACATAACATGGGGATAGAACACCTCTCCACTTTTCCAGCATTTCAGTTTCAGGGACCTTATAAGCAGCTGCAAGAACACGGTGGAAGGTGAGTGCCAGCCACACAAGTCACAAAGCTGGTCCACAAATGAGGTGTGAGCCATCCCAGGCGACTGCAGCAGCATCTGCATCGACTCAGTTCAAATGGAAGTGCTGATGGCGTGCACACACCTACAGAAATATACTGTGAACATAGACTATGAGACCACATTTGCAAAAAGACATAGAACTGTATGCTAGAACTATTTCCATTCCCTCTCCACTATAGCATTCCCTCTGCTATAAAATTAAAGTAACTGTGTTGGGCAAAAACTTCTAAAACCTTAGACTGACCTGAAAAGACAAGACAGACACTCTTCACTGGAATAAACCTTACCTTGATGTTTTCAGACACAAGGTTTTGCTCCGCTCACATTACAGTGACTTTGTAGAGTTTTTGTTCAATTCTTATGTTATTCTATTCCTTTTGATCACATAACAGCAAAGTCATTTCAGAGCAATACATTGCCCAAGAGGTCAAAAGAACTCCAGTCAATGGATTATTTGTACCTACCATGTACTATTATTAATTAATCCTCAGAAAGAAGAACTGTTCTACTCACGAAGCAGAGATAAATTCAGAAGAGCTGGATGACAACTGAAAAAAATAACTTAGTCCTTAAATTTAATCAATTGCTTCTCAATACTTTCTGGAAGCTTTTCCTACTACAACTGACTACAGCCAGCCTAAATTATTTCACATGATTAGAAACAGTATTTAATTTCATGAACATTTTATTTGGCAATGATTAAATTTTAAGTCTTTCGTGGTTACCCTTTTCCTCTGTTTTAGCAAGGTTTTAAGAACAATGTTCACCCTTTCCAACAATTATCTGACCTGAGGAGAGTAAGAATAGCTCATGCCAGTCATGCCAGTTCATGAATGAGAAAAGGAGAAGAAATGAGACAGGAGAAGAAACCCTGAAATAACCAAATTAGTTTAAGCCTTTGTGAACTTCTTTACATATCGAAAAAAGTCACTTGAAGTTATAGCTGTTACCTAAGCCTCTGTAAAGTTGCATAATACTAAATAAAGTGTGGCATTATGAGAAACTGCAGGTCTGCAAAGCACCTCAGTGTCCTCAGCATTTCTGTAGAAATCTACTTATGTTATGACTCACAAGCTGATGTGTATGTACAGCTTTTCAGAAGCAAACTGGAAATCTGCAGACCCTGCTTCAATACCAAAATTAAATTTTGATTCCTCAACTCCTCCTGAAAGAGGCTGAAATTACTTTTTACAATAAAAAAGAAATAAATTATTTGGTTAAAAAAAAAAACAAAAACAAACCGTTAGTTTGGATTAGTAAACCAGGTCTAACAAAAATCTCAGACAGCAACAGTTTTACTCTGAGTTTTCTAGATGTTGAAAAGATAGACGTGTGCTTTCCTGTGGCTGTATATGCATGTACAACAACAGCATCCCTGTTCCTGCTTTTAGAATTCACACTAAAATCTTAAAGCTGTAATTACTCATACCCACTTAACAGGAATTTTTAACTCACTGGAAAACTTCCTTACTGATTTACTCACTGATTGTTACAGTTACTTTCTCCCAGTAATATCCTGATTCCACAGAAGAGCTGTGTCTGATGTCACAGAATATTCTGAGTTGGAAGGGAAGTTCAAGGATCACAGAATCCAACTCTCAAAAGAGGATTGACCCAAACTGTCATTAGCACCAGCCGAGCTCATTTTATCTTGGTTCATCTCATGGATTTGAACTCCTTAATTCTGCCTTGACAGACATAAACATCAAGAGCACCACTGCATCAATGCTATTTGGCAATGCTGGGTCAATGCTGCAGAGAATGAGTAATAGGAGTAAATGTTTGTTTAATGCCATTGCCCGAAAAATGTATTTTGGAAGAATGAAGATCCAGCTACGCTGGGTGCTGCACAAGGACCAGACAAAAGCAGAAATAATCCCATGAAAAACTACAAGGCAATTTACAGTTTCTTGAATTAAGACTGGCATATCCAGAAGGTCTGAGCCCCAAGAAATGAGCATAAAAACACACAAAGCACAGACATGCAACACACCTCTGCTCAGACATTTCCTGTTCTACTTAAACCGCTTAAATTCAAGTGCAAGTCATCTGGGCTAACTACAGAGTGGAAATACATACAGGGGAGAGAGCAAATTTCTTTTTTACCTTCTATTATGAAACTACACTCCCACACATTTCATTTCTTTTTTCCACTATCTTCAGTGTCTTTGCACCCCTGCATACTTTGTATTTATACCTTAGCTCATCTCAGGTGGTGGACAATGATATTCTGTTGCAATTTTACACCAGTGCTTCAACTACAGGCATGAAATTGAGGAGCATTTCTGATACAGAACTTTCTGTTCTGATTCATGACAACCATCCTTCCCTAAATTAAATTCTCCCTTTGGAAACTGCTAGTTTTGCTTGAATGAAGAATACAAGAAATCCTCTGCTGTATCAGATTATATCATATAGGGCACACAGTACCTCTAGATAATTGCAGGGGAGCATACAAATGAAGATTAATACTTTTCACTCTGACATGAGGCAAACAACAGCTGCAGGTTTAAATTATGCCATCAAATTCCACAAGACTGCAAAAGCTTAACAGTATCAACACCGATTTTCAGTCTAAGTAAAATAGTATATATTCACTAAGGTACCAAGAGATTTTCACAATTTAGGGAGAGAAGGACCTGATATCTCGTGCTTTGCTCTTGCTCCTAAAGCTTCTATTTGTGAAAACTCAATTACAGTTCTCTGCTCCCACCCCTCCTCAAAAACCTCTTATACTGCAAGAAACGCTTCACTGACTACAGCTTGTTAAGCAAAAGAGCACCTAAAGTACACAGATTCATACTGGGAAAGCAACTAAACAATTACACGGGGATATTGATTGCCAAATGCATTTACTTTTATTAAAAACATTATTCAGATTGCAACACGGACTGAGCAGTTCACACTGCGTTCAGCCAGCAGCAATGCTTCTCCTTCCAGTGGGCTGCAAGCTAAGCTGCAGGTCCATGGCACAGCAGGTGCCAGAAGAATCTAACCATGGAATTACCCCATGTATCATCCTAATAATGCCTCGGAGGCTGCTGCATTAACATCAATATCTGCATCAAGCTCCAGCTGTCACCATAAATTCTCAGGCAATGAGCAATGTCAGCATGCGAAAGACAGAGCTGCCCTGGCAAAAATCAATGGGATATTACTTACCTTCTGCCCACCCTTCAGGATCCTGGCCAGATGAACAAATATCTGTGTTTGATCCTTATACTTAAAGAGGGCCTTAGCTGACATGATGGGCAACTCCACAGAGCTGCCTGGAGAGCCCTGACAACACCCAGACCAACAACTCACACTTGCATCAGGTGCAAAAAGAGCTTTGTGCAGGATTTTTACCAGACATGTGAAAGGAGAAAAGGAAGATCCCTTCCATAGCGAGTACATTTAGACTGCTGAAAGAATAAACAGAAAACGTATTCCATGAAATGTGCCCTGGGAACACATAGGTGCTGTTGAACACAGGTATGGCCAGTTGTGACCAACAAAGGGAGCTCTTATCTCAGGGTCACAGCGCTCACAGATTGCCCTTGCAACCCATGAACGCACCCATGGCATGGTGATAAAAGGACAATGGAAAACAAAAGATCCACAGGAAAGCCATCCCACAAAGCTCATCTGAAAGCAGCCCCAAATGCAGTGCCAGCATAGGGCTTTGTGTCGGCAGCACTGGAGTATGGACATGAGCAGAGCAAGACAGTCACGGACAATCAACCTGTGCAGCACCTCTGCAAGGAACAGCTACAGGGTCTGCCAGGAGAACAAATACTGACCCATTTTCCTCTCTGACACACAGGTTCTTTTTATATCCAGCATGGACAACACCCCATGGTGTGAACCCCCCAGCCTCTTGTTCCACAGGTACAAACACACAAAGCAGCAAAATTTGGGAATAAAACCTTAGCAAAGTCATTTTTTCACAGAGGAAAAAGTATCTTTCCTACAGATTAAATGCAATCTTCGACTCTGATCTTTACATTTAAGAGCACCAGACTTCTCACTGCATTTATACTAATGCTCAGATGGGAAGCTTTGTTGATTAAACATTCAATTCCTGATGAGTATCACCACAACCTTATTACCTGTAGTGGTGGCTCAGAGTGAATCTAATTCTAGTCCAGCATTAGCACCTGTACGTTCTTTCTTGATTGAATTCACTTTTTCATACTTGTGCAAATGACTGTTTTACTCAGCAGTAAAACTTCTTTTGCTGACTGCAATTAAAAACCAACATAACCACACCACAGCCAGTTAATGAAAACTAGGCCATTTTACAGGCTCTAAAACAAAGAGGGAGGTATGGGCAAATGACTGGAAAGGGGAACAGCAGCTTTCACTTTTTATTTATATACTGTGCTCAAGTTGGCTGACTTTGGTTTTTTGGCCTTTTGGGCCTCTTCTTGAATAGTTATTTAAACTGCGATGGCATTTATTTGATAGAAAACTGTCAGAAACATAGGAAGCTCTTCCAAGAATCCATCAAATCATTTTAAAAATCACCGAAAAGAAGGCCCATGTAAACAGGATACCCACTGGTTTAACCACTGCCAGTCTGGATCGTATTTATAGCATCAGAAGGTGCTTCAAAAGTACCTTGGCTTTTTGTTTAGTACTATCTATTGCTAGTCAGTGAAAGTTAAATTCAACAGTAGCATTCTGACTGCAGAATAATTGTCTGAATGAAACAAAGAAATGCTACTCTGCTGATATTAATGTAGGATAGAAGAGATGCCCTGTATCAGCCTGAAAAGGACCACAACCTTCTCCATTGTGGACCCTAACTGGTGGTGTATGAAACCCTGCACACTAAATGGCACAGGAGAACCTACAAAGAAAGCAACCCGGGATATGAGGTGTAATTTAAGGTAAAAATGGTCTGTTCACAGACTTAGAAAAAAAAAAACCACAAAAGAATGCGCTGCAGAGAGATGCTTCCTCCTGCAAGGTAAAGATGCATCACATTAAAAGAGATTTCTTTTCAAATGAAATTTAAAATACATTTTGACAAGAATAAACAGCCAATCTGGGGAACAACTTCTAAATTATTAAAAATATTAATTGACTTAATTTCATTTTAATTTCATTCTTAGGAGGACTAAAATAAGGCTTTGTCCTAATTTTGTTCTGAGACCTCTTCTCAAACAAGGAAGAGTCCCTGCTGTTACACTCATGGCTTTATTATCTCCCCTTGAGTTTTATGAAGTAAAAAATGAATATAAGAAATTAGTGCTTTAATGGCTCACACATCATCTTAGGTCCCCTTTTTCACCTCATGAAATTTCCCCATTAATCTTGATTTCACAAAAGAACAAAGGGAGGTAAAAACATTGGAGACATTATTCTGATTCCTTTTTTTTGTACATGAGTGCAAAAAATTACATCATAATTAATGTTTTATATGTCAGCTAATTGTAATATAACAACTTGGAACTTCCATCTGAGCAGTAGTTTCTGTCACTTACTGTTTTTTCTCTATTAATGCTCCATGATATTTTAAAAGTCCCACAAAACCACAAGAACATTGTCAGCAGTAAAATAAAATACAGAAGAGACCAAAGAGTCACTTCAGAGTGACTATTCATTTTCTATTCATGGTGTATAGTTTAACAGATAACGTGTCTGTGTTTGATTTTATTATGTTACTGGGTAACCTACAGAATCTCAGAAGACCAGCTCAGAAGAGAGATGACCATTATTCCATCAGTGAGAAAAATCAGTAACAGTAGTTACATATTTTCTGCAGTCTAAAACCTAATTCATATAGAATTTGTAAGAAGAACTAAGAAAACCAAACAAACAATTCTTAACTTTCCTTAGTCAACGAAGTAAAAGAAAACTATGTTTCATTCAGAATTAAGGCCAAGAGTCTGGCTGTTATGCCTAAATACACCAAATGCAAATATAAGTAGCATGTGTATTACAGTATAGGCTTGATTTGGGGGTTTGGTGGGTGTTTTTATTCCCCCTTTCAAACCATTCTTATCTATAATTTTACACCTATTAAAAATAACATCCTTATTTTACAGTAGCTAGAAATGCTAAACTAAAAACCTATGCAAATGGAAAGCAGAGATAAGAGAAAAAGCGTTCTGCCCAGGGGACAAAAAAAATTAAAAAAAACTAGCCTGCAAGCTTTTCTCCCATCTCTGTTTTCTGAGGTTCCTTCAGTGCTCTTGCTAGAGGAGAAACTTAAACATAAACTGGGGAGATAGGAAAATTAGCAACACACAAAGAAAAATATTTGTAATGCCCTGAACAGCAATTTCCAGCCTGCATATTCATGCCTTGGAGAGGAAAAGGCACCCTGGCACCAAACGGGACCCTGCTGTGCCAGAGGCTCCTGAGCCTCAGTTACACTGTGAGGGGACAACGGCACACAGGAAGGAATGGCAGCCTGATGTCACTGCCACGGCACGTCACAAATCAATGGCTGCCAGCAGCATTCACCAGGTTTTTCAATTATCTTTGGAATGCAGTCATACTGTAGTTTAGTTTATGGAACAAAGTGTGACTATTGCTATCAGACCCTAACCAAAAAAAACCCCAAAAAACAAAAAACCAACCTATTGCCCAGATGTTGTGGGAATGCTTAAGACTAATGGATAATCCTTAAAAGCCCTGCAAACCAGAAAGATGTGTAAGCCTGGAGCAAACACCCCAGTGCTGAATGCATCCCTGCCAGGGGCTGGGAAATCACTCACATTTGGCCTGCCCTGCTGATTGCTCTGACTAGCAGCTGCCTCCTGGTTCTGGTCACAGCCAGAGGTCACACCTGGCTGCATTGGGAATGCTTGCTGTGGCACTGAGGTCGCTGCCAGAGGCCCTTTCCCTGCTGACACGGACCGAGAGCATCCTCAGCCCTGCGACACAGAACTGCACAAACGCTCCAGGAGAAGCTCCATTCCTCGAACCAGCTGGTGAGCAACAGCCCAGGGTGCTGCTCAAAGCCCTCAGCAGGCAGCAAACACAACTTCCAGCCCAGCTGTGTCCAAACTGCAAACAGGCGTTAGCTCTGAGGCCACTGCAAGGAGGTGACAAGTGGCTCCAGCAACCCCTGGGTGCTGGTGGCCAGAGCAGCCAGCTCTGGACAGGACAGGATCCAAGTTACACACTGTCTTCTTGAGATTAAATAAATAAATCACCTTTATTGTAGCTAACGGTCTCAATAAAACATAATGCAAGGGGAAGATAATTCTTTTAGAGCTACCAGAGTCAGCAAAGGAAAAACCAGAAAAACCCCCAACCAAACAATCCCCCCATCAAATAAAACAAAGCCCACAAAAAAACTAAACAAAATCCACAAAAAAAAAAAAAAATTACAAGCCAAACAACCAAAACATTGGGAAAAAAAATAAAGAAGTTGCAAGCTGTTTCACAGGAATGGTACATAACCCCAAGGAAAAGGAAAGGAAGAACTGTAGTTTAGGAACACATGGTGCCAGTATTGCCACTCGGTCTCTAAATCCCGGGCAAAAATGCGGTTGAGTTACTGCATTTCAAAGCGACTAAAGTGTGTGTCATTAAGGACATCTAGAGATTGTAAAACAGCAAGAGGAGAGAAAACTGCAATCAAGAGAAGAACCAGCTAGTCTGAGTACCTCCAAGCTAACTAAACATTTTGGGATAGGACATTTGGGCTGTGGAAGACATTTTCTTCCAAAGTTTTAGCGGGAAACACATTTTCAGCACACTACTCAAAAGCAAGGGACTTGTCTTGCTTTAACAGCAGAGCTGAGAGTGAATGACAGCTCTACCACAAATGCAACTTGTTCCTGAGAGAATTCAGAGATGATTGTGCCTGTTCACAGAACAAAAGGAGCCAGGTAAAGCCACACACAGCACACACAGCTTGCTTTCCTTGCACTCCACCTTGTTTCTCACCCAGCTACGCAGGGTGGAGAGCTCTGGCTTGGGAGCACAGAACAGGCGACAAGGTGATTGTCACAGCACGTGGCTCACCTCTCAAAAAAGAAGAGCATTTAAAATAGAAAAGGCATCATGCCTCTTCCATGAAGAATAAGCAGCAAAGGAAAATGAACTTCAAGCCAAATCCTGTCCATGGAATCTCACAGAGCCAAGAAGGAAGCACGAGGAGCAAATCCAAGGTGTCTCACGAGCAATGTCTTAGCCCAGAGCCTTCTTTCCTTCCAGTGCCACATTTGGAGGCAAATCTTAACACAAAGTCATCTCATTGTGAAATATGGATTTATGAGCACCTTGAAAAAGACAGAGTACATAGTTTTGTACTGCCTTGGACACTAATCCTGATCTGAGAATATGCACTGTTATCATTTCCCAACTGATCTCTACTTTCAAATTCATTTACCAGCCACCCTGCTGACTTCAATGAAGGAAAAAAATTAGGAAAATATATTAGCTAACATAATTAAAAGGATTAGAATCTGATGCTTATTAATCCCAAAAAGCCATCTGATTACAGAACAAACCACAAGTAATGTATAACAAAAAGACAGACATCAAACTTAAGTCAAAAAACGTGTCTTTTCACCAAATCATTGAGAAATGCATAAAACATATGTTATAAATTATGACACGGGACCAATTTGTGTCACTTTATAAAGAGAATTTTATTAATTTAGCAAGCAAGCAGTACGGGCAAATGCAGCGCTGGGCGGCCGGGGAGCCTCTGCTCCCACCAACGGCTCGCCCCGCACCTCCCGGTCTTTCAGTTCTTATACCCCTTCAGTTCCGGACTTTGTTACACTCTCGACGTGCTCTGCATCTGCGCGGCGTGTTGCTAGGGGTCTTTTTTCTGCTGTCCGGTGGTCGTTTGAGGAAAGCTCCTATTCTTCTTCCTCCGAGGTAGCGTTAACCCTGCAATAACTTCTCCAAATATGGTAACGCAGCTTTCAAAGATCTCTCAATTCCACTATCTACTAATAGCAGTACATCCTGCCCTCCTGCCCCACTGTTTCCTGTGACTTACACAATCCCTGGGACTTTTCCTGATGAACAAAAACTATGCTATTGTCTTTCACAAATCCCCCCTTTTGTCTTTTCATCATTTTGTTCATCAAACCTTTGTAATTCTTGGTGGCTTATAACTAGGATCTCTTCCATTTCTAGGTTTTCTGGTATTGACTCATATTTTGCTCTAATCAGCATCAGGTGTGATGCTTCTAGCCTTCCCTTAATAATGACAGTTCTCTGAGTTCACAATTTTACCACTGGAATCCTTCTGCGGAGGCTTATATCCATAAGGCCCCCATGATACTTTAAGGAATTTATCTCCTGCTATTGACCAATTGTTTCACAGCCCCAGTGCCCACAGAAATATTCTCCAGGGTAGTTGCAATACCCTTTCCCTGGGTTCGATGCTGGGCACATATAAAATCCGTTTCTATCCAAACAAGGCTCTATAGGGGCTAGTTCACATAACTGTGGGTTAAAACTAGGGGATCTGGATGTTATCTGGTTCTGAAGTCCCACACCATCCACTCGGGTTAGTGTCCACTTAAAGGGTTGATGTAAAGCGTGGGAGCCCTCTCCTTAGTATAGGGTAAAAAAAACCCATTGTAATACCAGTAATTTGCCAATAAGGGTGGAGTCCTGACCTTGCATTTACTATATAATGTCTTATTTTCCCCTTTTGGGTTTGTTGCCCTGTTGGTGTCTCGGGGGTAATCAGACTGGTCTTCTGGAGGAACTTAGTACTTGGCTGGCAATAGTTGGAGCATTTCAGCATTATTCTATTTTTGGGGGGCCTGGCTCTTTCCCCTCTGCCTCGCCCGCCGACCCGGTTGCTTCGAGCCGCGGGGTAAACCATCTTCTCGGCAGCAGCGGTACTCGCCTGAGTGCCCATTCCCCTGCTCCTGCCTAACCTTGTACTGTTCCCAGTTCTTATCCTTGACCGGGGGTGGGTCACACGGGACCCCCTTTAGTTCCCTCCGACAACACTCTTTTATAATTTGGGCAACAAATGGAGGGGGCTCGTTAGAGTGGAAACAAAAGTTTTCTGGATGCACCCCTCTGGTGTAAATTTTCCTCAGATTCAAAGGGAATCCACTGATTTCCCACTCCCCTAATTTCAACACAGCTTTGGTTAATTCTCGTTCAGTCGTGTAACATTCTGTACAAACCCCAGTGGGCAGCCCCCCCTTCGGCACTGGACTCCCCACCGTTCTTGGCAAACTTTACATGCAAAGCATACAAAAGGATAACAATCGCAGTTTACCTTATTACAAATTATCAAATAATCACTAACAAGCAGGTAATTATATCCCTCTTGCTCCCCTTTGTGACCGACTTGAATGATGTATACAGAGTTCATCAGTTTCTCTTAATGGTAACCTTCAAGTCCCCAGGCTGGCTGGTCACCTTCCAGTGGTCGTCTGTGGTGACTGGACCTTTGACGTGGCTCGCATGAGTCCACCCCTTCTCAGCTGTTCTGATAGCAGTTTCTGTAGTAAGCAAAACAACAAACGGACCTTCCCAACGTGAGGTCAGGCAGGTCTCTTTCCAAGTTTTAATAAGCACTTTATCCCCAGGCTTTATTTTGTGAATGGGGAGGTCCAAAGGTGGTCTCTGCACTAACAGCCCCTTTTTCTGGAGCTCCTCTCTCCTATTCATTATCTGTGTGATGTAGGTGTTGATTTGAAAATTTTCTATACATAGGTGGTTCATGGGGGCCTCACTGTCATATGGCATCCCAAACAGCATCTCAAGGGGTGAAACCCCCACATCAGTGGAGGTTGGGTACGGATGTTCAACAGTGCTAGAGGGGTAAGCATTTTACCCATGACATAACTTAGTCAATTGTTTCTTAATTTCCCCATTCATCCTTTCCACCCTTCCGGAACTTTGTGGGTGCCATGGGGTGTGATGTTTCCACTGTATTCTCAGAGTATTAAAAATGTCCTTTGTCACCTTCGAGGTGAAGTGAAGGCCCTGGTCTGAGTCTACCGCCACCAATATACCATATCTGGGGATAACCTCTTCCAGTATTATTTTTACTACAACATGTGCAGTTGCCCTTGCTGTGGGGAAGGCTTCCACATAGTGGGTGAGGTGATCCACTATGACTAGCAAGTACTTATACCTTCCTATTTTAGGTAACTGTGAAATCCACCTGTACGTGAGAAAAGGGTCTGTGAACCAGCTCTGACCACCCATCACTCTCTCTCTTTGCTGCTGCTTATTTACCTTTAAGCAGGTTAGACAGCGACTGGTTACCTGCTTGGCCAGGTTATATACCCCTATACACATATCTTTAATAGCAAATTGGTCTATTAGTGCTTGAGTTCCCCAGTGCGTTTTGCTGTGCATTGCCTGTAATACTCTCAATGCCATCGCTTTTGGCAACACCTCCCGACCATCAGGTAATATCCATTTACCTTCCTCTTTTTCCCATACCCCCATTCAGTCCAATTTTTGTTTTTCTTGAACAGTAAATGTTCAAATGAATTTTGGGCCATGTGAACAGCAATATTTCTCCTCAGGGCTTTCACAAAAACATTCCAAACCACCCCCACAGGTGGTACAATTCTCCCGTTGCATGTTCATCGGTTTATATTTTAAAGTTAGTAGTGCCGCTCTTTTTGCCTCCTGGTCAGCTAGATTATTTCCTCTGATTGTGTTTCCCATGCCCTTCTGGTGTCCCCGTATGTACACTATAGCTATCTCTTTTGGACCCCTTATTGCCTGCAAAATCTGTTTTATCATGCAGCAGTCCTTTACCCTGTGAATTGATTAAACCTCTTTCCTCACAAATTTTCCCGAAAGTGTGCACAACACCATAGGCATATTTTGAGTCAGTGTAAATTGTCCCCGCCTTTCCCTCTAATAATCTTAGAGCCCTTAATGCTGCATACAATTCGCATGCCTGGGCGGACCAGCTGGGGCTCAGGGGACCAGATTCCTTTACCTGTAGGGTTTTCCCATCAATTATAGCATATCCCGACCTTCTTTTCCCTTCAAGTACCCTGGATGATCCATCCACAAACAGCTTATCACCTGTTTCCAGTTCTTCCCCCTCCAGGTCTGGTCTAATCTTTATTTGTTCTTCTATTTGCTGGAGGCAATCATGTGCTAATTCTGAGCAAGGCTCACCATACAGAAACTGTGCAGGATTTTGGAGGGCAGTGGCTTCAAGTGTTAATTTAGGGGATGAAATTAGGATTCCTTCATACTTCAAAAGCCTAGCACCTGTAATCCATTTTTCTGCTTTCGGCTGCAATACTCCCCTTATGTTATGTGGGGACATTACCCTTAACTCGCTTCCAGAGGTAATCTTACTGGTTTCTTCTACCAGCAAAGCAGCTGCCACTATTGCCTGTAAACAGGTGGGCCACCCACGACTAACAGGATCCAGAAGCTTTGATAAGTAGGCTACTGGTTTGTTACTCCCAGCCTAATCTTGAGCCAAAACTCCATATGCCATCCCCCATCTACATTAACAAACAGATAAAAAGGTCTCTTCAGATCAGGGAGGCTAAGTACAGGTGCATTACTCAATTCTCTTTTAAGGGCCTCTAATTGTTCCTCATCTTCTTGTGACTATTTGAGTAATCCTTTGTCAATTTATTATAGTGTCATGGTTTGACACAGAAAAATTTTTTTTTTTTTTTTTTTTTTTTTTTTTTTTTTTTTAGAAAGAAGAGGTCTATCCAGTCAAGAGTCAAGTTTAAATACTGACACTTAAAATAACCAATTAAAAGTAGACATGCCTCTGAGAACACAGAGGGTTTAAAAGCAGAATTCCCAAGAGAATTAGCTCTCTCTGGTTCCGGTCATCACAAGCTACAGACCTCCTTCAGCAACTACCAGTTCAAGAATAGACGGAGAGAGCTAAAGAGAGTGTAAAGATGCCCTTCGTCTTCAGAGAAAAAAAAAAAAAAAAAAAAAAAAAAAAAAAAAAAAAGCAATCTCTGTTTTTAGACCCTCGGCCCAAAACACTAGACTATTGTTCCTAATAGTCCTTAGCAAAGCATCCTTAAAAGAGCCCTATAAGCAATCTCTATCCCTGCACAGTAGTAAGAACACTGTAACATAAAAAAAAGAGTGTGTCACACTAGCCAGTGTGTCTGAGCAGTGCCACATATAACATGAAAACACAAGAGGTAGCAGCTGTGTTTCCTAAGAGTCCATAATACAAGGGGGACTCCTCTCTTCCTCAATAAACTCAGTATTAATTATCTTAAAAGATAAAAACTTAATTAAAGATCCAAATGAGTCTCACTATAATTTAGTAGAGTTAAGTAATAAGAAGATAAATATTTTAGAAAGTTTTCATTTTGAATTTTGTATAGTTTTTTCCTTTTCTTTCTTTTCCTTTTATAGTAACAGTAGTAATAGTATAATAAATTTTTTCCTTTATTATTAAGTTTAGCCTGCTTTACTCTGTTCTCAATTGCATTTCACAATATTTAATTGATAAATTGCATTTTCATGGGGTGCTGGCATCGTGCCAGCGTCAACCCATGACACATATAAAAGTTTTATCTTTCCACTGAAATTTCCTATCCACTACCTGCAGTACCCAAATAGTCCCAATAATTGCCTTACTTGCCTTTTAGTCCTCGGGGCTGGGATTGAGAGAATCTCCTTCTCCTGTCTCACTGCCTCCTCCTCTCGTCCTGCACCTTAAATGCTTTTTGCACATTCTGTCCCCTAGGGACGGCTCTCTTAATGCCCTGTATGATTATGTTCTGCAGGTCGTCCATATGGGTCCTATGCTGCGGGTTTTGGTTATTCCATTGGGGATTTTGCAGGGGCCTTTTAGTGTCTGCCAATGGTCCCTGTTGATGTTTATTATCCTAGGTTCTCATCCCCATTTCCCTTATAATTCTCCTTTTCTCTTTAAAATCCCCCAAACTCCGGGTCAAATCCCCCCCAGATTTGGGTCAGAACTTCCTAATTTTGGGTCCATACCCCCCAGATTTGGGTCACAACTCCCCAGATTTGGGTCAGAATCCCCCAGATTTATGTCAAAACCTCTAAATTTCAGGTCCAAGTCTTTAAATTCTGCCTCCAAACCCCCAAATTTGGGTCAGAACCTCCCAGATTCGGCTCAGAAGCTCCTGGTTTTGGGTCAGAACCCCCTAAAATCTCCTTAAAACTCCCCGAATTTGGGTCAGAACCTCCTGGATTTGGGACAGAACCCTCCAAACTTGGCTCCAAATCTCCAAAACCTCTTTAAAATCCCCCAAATTTGGGTCCAAACCTCCCAAATTTGGGTCCAAACTTTTCCAAAACCTCCTTAAAATAGTGGATCATTTTTGCTTTATTTTTTCCCTTTCCCCTACTGGGAAAGGCATGCCAATTATTTATCATTACTCCTAGAGGACTATCCTCAGGAATCTGGGGAAGCTTTGCAGGGGCTCCCCCACCCATGGGACCAGAGGGCTTGCTTTTCCTCTGTCCCATCTTCCGGAGTGCACTCAATTTTTCACACACACGCTCCCCTGGTTCGTGGCCCAAGCCCTCTCGGGTATTGGGAACCGCACTACTGAGGGTCCGCACTCACTTGGTCTCTATGAGACCTCTCACACACAACACTCCGGGAAAACAACCCCAAACCGAGCGGGAAACCGGCCTATACTCACGCGTCCTGCGTCTTCGCTCGGATCTTCGTGCACAAAGTTTACAGGGGTAACCGGCTCTCCTTTTAACCGGCTCTCCTTTGCCCGCAGCTTAATTTAGGTTCGTCGGTAGAGAGACCGGGAAGTCTGGGACAATCAGGCCGCCAAAAAAAAGGCAGGGTGCCTCCCGAGGGTCCCAGAACAACCAGGCTATTTCTCTATCCGAGTCACGGCACCAAATATTGTTATAAATTATGACACGGGACCAATTTGTGTCACTTTATAAAGAGAATTTTATTAATTCAGCAAGCAAGCAGTACGGGCAAATGCAGCGCTGGGCGGCCGGGGAGCCTCTGCTCCCACCAACGGCTCGCCCCGCACCTCCCGGTCTTTCAGTTCTTATACCCCTTCAGTTCTGAACTTTGTGACATTCTCGACGTGCTCTGCATCTGCGCGGCGTGTTGCTAGGGGTCTTTTTTCTGCTGTCCAGTGGTCGTTTGAGGAAAGCTCCTATTCTTCTTCCTCCGAGGTAGCGTTAACCCTGCAATAACTTCTCCAAATATGGTAACGCAGCCTTCAAAGATCTCTCAATTCCACTATCTACTAATAGCAGTACATCCTGCCCTCCTGCCCCACTGTTTCCTGTGACTTACACAATCCCTGGGACTTTTCCTGATGAACAAAAACTATGCTATTGTCTTTCACACATATTTGTATTTTCTGCGCTTCAACTGTTTACAGTCTTGCCTGCAAAAATTACAAATTAATATTTAAGAAGTTAACAAATGTACCATTCTCATTCACAGGAACAGTGGCATAAAGCTAATTAATCAATTGCTCTACAAAATGGAAATGGAACAGTTGGACTCCAGGTACAATCATTTATTCAGAATATGCAGGGTATGTACACATAAATGATACAAGGCATGCAGCAAGGATACACAATATTTTTAATGCAGTTTTTACAATTTCCTTAAGTGCTCACATCATATTACAGTTCTCTTCAGGAAGTCAACTTAAAATGGTAAACATTTTCATGAATCAGCGTTTCAAATTGCTTTTAAAAAGAGCTAACAGCAGGAAAAATCCTTCTTTAGGGTAGAGTTTTTAGAAATTACTTGACAAATAAATCTAAATTCTAACCAGCAATATATACACCTGAAGTAAACCTAACCTTGGACTAATTCATTTCCCTCAGCTGCTGGCACAACATTTTGTACGAGATCTTTGAGTACAGCACAAGGAACTACAAAAAGCACACGCGATGAACTTTATCCTGTTATCAGTGCATTCCGATGTGTTGGTGATGAGACTTTTTAAAATCCATCTTCTCCTCAGAAGTATCATGCTGAGAAACAGCCCTGTCCACCCAACAGTGTGCATCTTATGCTCAGAGTGTTGAGCAAATCAACTGCCTTCTTAGTCTTTTAATAGGATTTGTTCTACTTGCGAAAGTTATTTTAACATATTTCACTTTGTTTTAATATCCTTATCAATTGCTCCATGATATTTAATATTTCTCATAGGATGCACTGGCATGAGTTAGGAATGGCAACAGTGGTGTCCTGTGCAAAATACTCTGCTGGGTTTCTCCAAAATGCAGATTCAAGAATTATGTCCCTGACTGAAAGGTCTTGCAGTTGAACAGATAACCTGCCCAGGTGGCCAGCACCTTGGGAAAAAGAGAAGGTCAAAACGTCAGGGTGGGCTAAAGAGCATTTTCAAGGAAAATTTGAGCCACAAGCACAAAGCAAGACTTTCTGGTACACTATCACAGACTCACTCAATAGTCACACTTCCAAAACAGGGACAATATCATCATTTCTGTCACCTTTTCCTGTTACAGAACATTAGTTTAACTAAATGATGGCTAAAACTGATGCAGTAAAGACACTTTTCAGCACATCAACAGTAACCACATCACTTGGTCAGGCAGCAATTTGCTCAAGACAAGATTTTTAAAGATATTTATAATACATATGTAAAGATTTTTCTGTTAATAAGTCAACATTTTGGTTCTTTTATAGTTCTCAAAAATTGTTAAACTAAAATCTTACTCTCTAATCTTAAGAGGCTGTGAAATATGCAAACAATCTGTCTTTAAACTTACCTAAGTTACAAAGAGGGCATCAAGAACTCCAAGAGACTTCACCCCATTTACCCATGACTTTGCACCTGAACAATTCAGAACAGGCTGCAAAAGTCTCTTGACTGTGCTGAAGACAGGTTATTTTTAAAAACTGAAGACAAAAACCAACTTTACAATTTGACAGGAAAGGGAAATATTAACAGGAGAAAGAGGAATAAAGTCAATTATAATTTTTAATTAGCTTTCCAAGCTATTCAATGAATGTTGGTGTTCATGAGTAGCAATCAATATTGCATTCCAGTAATTTGTTATGTAAATGAAGAACTTCAGCAGATTATCTCATCCAAAAGTTAATTTCCTTAACAAAAACTAAAAAAAAAAAAAAAAAAAAAAAAAAAAAAAAAAATTTGCCCTCATTATAAAGGCAAAGGAAAGAAGAATGCAGAGAACTTCACTGGAATTCGAGCTAGTTCTACAATTCCAGAATAATTCCCTCAATTTGAAGAAGGTTTTGAAACTGAGATGCTTTTGAAATACCAAGCTCAAACTCTCAAAAGACAGTTGTTCAAGAATTATAGCAGAAAAAGTGAACCATTAGCATATATGGAAGGAGTTTCTAGTCTTAGTATAGTGAGAACAAAGTCTATATGCCCACTCTGAATGAAAAAGAAAGAAAAAGAACCCAAACCACTGGTACCAGTCACATTGAAGCCTGGTCTGAATACAGAGGAGGAATGGTCAAACCTCATGTAATTCCTGCTATGAAACCTAGCATGACAAGAATTTTCCCTTGTAATATTATTTTCAGTGATATTTGAAAATAACATATCTGCAGCTGCATGGCCAACATAGCATACACAGCAATTCATATGTAATACCAAGTTAACCCAGTCAGCAGCTGTTGAAAACTTATTTTAAAATCGAAAGCACTCTTGATTTTTCTCCTACAGACCAAGTCTGTAGTGTTAACAGAACATGTTAATCTCAGTAGCAGTCAGGTGTTTGACTGGTCACACAGAAGTCTCATTTATCACACACAGATATTGCAAATCACCAGAAAATCTCCATAATTTCTGCCAGTACAAAGGAGCACAATCCCACACGATTTGTTGCGTTTTCCAGCATACTACCTACTATCTTTCTATTTCAGGTCACAACAATGTGGAGCATTATTCATATAAAGGCTATCAAACATGCTCAACACAATTTCTGAACAGTCTGAACTCTCGTGTGCAAACTTGCAGATTACCAAGGGTCTGCACACAGGGAATGACCCAGCTTCCCCATGGCTAGACGAATGAGCCATTGATTTCCATTTGAGCTGATGTGCCACTGAAATACAAGAATGCTTCCGAATAATACTTCAGTAAAACCAGCACACACTTTTTCTTCCATTTTTTGTCAAGTAAGTACAGCATGGAAATTCCTCTGCAGCCAAAGTGTCTCCAGCTAAATCACTGCAGTGAAGAGTGCAGCAGCTTTTCAGGGTCACACTCTCACTCAACCCATTTGGATCTGTAAGCTGGCAATGACATCTCCGTTCCTTTTCTGCAATGGGATCATGGGCACTTCCTACCAAACACATCTTGGAGAAAAAACACCAGTGTGAGTACAGGATGCTGCAGCTCTTGAGCAATTTGAGCAGCCCATATTTTTTGAGGACCACAGGGGAACTCATGATCCTCCTAGGCAGGTGCAATTGTTGGTCTGAGCCAGTTATTTTGGAAATGCTATAAAGAACCTTCCCTTTGAAGGGCAGTAGTCACTCTCAGTTCTGCTGCATGCACTCCAAAGTTTAGCCAAAGCAAGTTCTCCACCTGACAGGTCATACAAAGCTGCTGGCAATCAGTTCCACTCAATAATGGGAACAACAAGTGGAACAGCACTTTTTACTACAGAAATTAAATATCAGTTCTTCTACATTTAGATCAACTCCCTGCAACAACCACTAAGTTAGGAGCAAAACTAAGACATTAATTTCTACATTCCTAAGAATGTGAAAGCATACAGGTTCTAGTTCATTTTCTTTCTGCTTTCCAGATCTCTCAGGTCACAGGGAGCTGAATTTTGATAGATTCACTACATACACTGAAATGCATCACAAAAATACTGCCAAATTTATAGCGTACTTACTAAATTTTACATTTAGATCTGAGACTTGAAATTTAACTTGTAATAACAAACATGAAACCAGCTGAAGTACTACAAGCCAAGCAGGAAAAAAAAAACCAAACCAAAACAAAACAAACAAAAAAAAAACCAAAAAAAAAAAAAAAAACCCACACCACTGCTTTTCTGGAACCAAAGCCCTGCAGTTCAGTCCCCCAGCCTCTGGAGCCTTAAAAGCCTTAGAAGTACTTAATCGCTTATGAGGCAGAGAAGAAAGCAAGAGTAGTATGTGATGTCCTACATGTTCGTGTCCCTCCCCTCCCTAGTAAGGAGGGATTGACACAGCTGTTAGTGCTGCCCAGAACAATGCAGAATAATCCTTAAGTACTATCCCACTGGTGCTGTTTTTACAGGAGTTCCCACTGTGCATTTCCTTGCTTTCCTTGCTCCCCATCATCAAATTTCTCCGCCTGTGCTTGCAACAATAGCTGAGAAAGAGATCTGCGCATTATCCCCAGGAAAACGCTGCAATCAGCTCCCTGCCCACAGATTACACCAGACTTCTCCAGCTCCTGGGTGATTCAACTCCCCTGTGTATCTGGCCTTCAATTTCCTCCTTTGTTCAACACACTCATTATAATCATTGCAGCAGAAAAGTGAAAAGGTCAGCAGGTCATAAATTATATCAGAGTAATTGCTTATGTGGAATATAAGAGAATTCTCTGACATGCAGTCAGCCTGAAAGAACTGGGTTAGACAAGATCTGCAAAAAGATACCCAGGAAACATTTTGCAAAGATAAACTCAAAAATCATTTACAATTATGCTAGAGTCGGCACTTTGTAGAAAGTATTTTAGTGTAGAAAGTGGTGAACTTAAACACAGACTAAAATTAATTTTCCTGTTATGTCCCAGTTTACCCTTCAGTCCACTAATCTGCCAATATTGGCAAGTCTTGGAAAAATATACTGGGTTTTATTAGCTTCCAAAGAAACAGAAGCTGGTCTACAATTAAGTTTCTATAACAGACCTTATTCCCTTGCCCTAACTTATTTTTAGAATTAGTCGTCTCAATGAGAACTGCTTCCTGAAACACAGTCAAGGAGACATACCCAAATGTTTATAGAATTTCAACATTTTCCAATCAATCTGTATTATTTGGAGAAGGTTTATGGCTCAGAGCTTGTGTCCCTCCGTTGGGTTTGCAGTGCTGAAAGCACTGAAGCCTTAAAACCTCAAAACTTGATTTACCAACTGCTTTGCTTATCAAAACTATTTTTCCTCATCCGTTGATCATGCTGTAAATAAATGCTCTCTATGGTGAAAAATAAGTACACAGCCTCATTCTGTACAGAAAGCATTTATATTGTTCAACTTCAAGTATTTGCAAAGAAGGTTAAGCCAAATCATGCACAGATTTAGATCTTCACATTCACTAAGAAATATTTACAGCATTTTTGGATTTATCCCCTAGTAAACTCCACTCTACACAAAAAAAAATATATACTCTTTGAGACTGGAAAACAAGACAAGTTTCTATTTTGCAGAATGGAGGGGGGAAGAAAAGTAAATATTCCCCTGAACTTAGAAGGGAACTACCTCTTTTAAGATATCTCAAATTGAAGTGCTTTCTAACTAAAGGCATTATACTCACATCTACACAGATTTAAGTTATTGGACAAAAATATCTTAACATTTTTTATTATTAGAAAGTCAAACATCCAACAAACAGACTGACAGTTTTGTGGTCACCAAAAATATTTCCACCAAAAATATTCTCTCCCAGATATTTTTGCTGATCTTAACAAGCAGCTCCAGCTCTTCTTGATTTGTGAATCCCTACAAATTGGAACATCCAATCCCTACTTTGGAACGGTCCCACAGATCCCATGACATCAAAGACCACTATTAAAGGAAGACTGCAGAGAAAGCAAAAAAAGGAAATTATTTTAGTTTCCCAAAATAAACCTCAAAATGTTCTCTTCAAATTATTTCATCTCAGTATCTTATGCCTTTCACTTCAGAAGAACACAGATATAATTGCACTTTGATCATTTTATACACACACAGTCTTTATGCTTTTTTTGAGGAAGACAGAAACCATCTACAACTGGCTTCAGTAGCCAATGTTTTTCCCTTTATGACACCAAATCAAGAGTTTGAGTCTAGCTTTGCCAGGTTTAAAGACCACTATCAAAAGGCTGACTTTTACAGGCAGCTAAGTATAAATCAGACATTTAAGATCTTTCTAGCTTTCCCTTTTCAACGTAAATTTATAATTCCGTTAACTAAGGAAGAAAAAATGAACTTTTAAGATCTAAGCCTGACAATAATGGCAAATACCATCTGTTCAGCTGTAGCTCAGGAATTTTTAAAGTAGCTCTCAAAAGGAAAAGGGAGAATCACCCTTCAAATACGATTGCTGTACAGTTTCTTCAGAAATGCCTCAAATATACCTGCCAATGCATTCTGTCACAGACTGACCTGTGCTAGTAACCTTTGTGAAACTAACTCCAAACCAAATTTCAGAAACCAACAGTATCTATCACACATAAAATCAGGAGAGGGAGTTCACAAATGGTTTTAACTTAGTTCTACCAACCCATATTTTACAAGCTCCTCTCACAACCAAGAAATTCAACCCAATTACTGCAAATGTGCAGCCTGGCACAGGCAAGGGGTGTAATAATTTCCAGCCAGAGTCACACTTCGATTACATTTCCAAGAGCCAGATGCAAGACAAAAACAACCCACCAAGTTATGAGGGAAACCCTCATTATTTCCTTTGTTTGTCAGTTTTTGTGATTTACCTGCACGACCTTTGCACTTCTCCCTCACATTCAAGGTAAGGTTTATTATTTTTTTAGGGCATAAAAGACTAAATTTTCTTAGTTGCTTGATTTCAGAAGCTTGGAGTTTAAGGAGGAAAAAGCCCAAGTGTCTGAAAAGTCATGAAGGCCATGCAAGCTGATAATGATCAGGCACATGCAATACATATATAAACATATACACAGTGTTGATAGTCTTATGCATATTCAGTGAGAAGAGAATCTACACAAGAAAGAATGAAGAAATCAGTCCCAAAATGAGTAGAGTCTATTTTTCTCATCTACTTTACTTATTACAATCTGCTAGCAAGTGAATGACAGATGAATGCTGATCAAAAAGCAGAATCTTAATATTTGTATTTGATTGCAATTTTCATCAAGTGAAATAAAAGGTATCCCACTTCATTTTAACTGTTCTAAGACACTCAAAGTAGAGTAGTAGTAAATTAAATGTCATTCTTAATCATTGCTATTAGAAAAAGAGCCAAGTACTAGCCATATTTGAGATATGCAACTTCAAGTGATTGGTCTGATTTATAACACCAACAAGAAACAGCTCCACAAAATGAGCACAAGCGAAATTTTGTGAGAGTGCACACTGCTTGACTTTACTGCACCCCCAGTATTTACCCAGTACGAGACAGGAATCATGGGGTTGGAATACAGACAAGGAGCAAACAGCCTGCTTCAACACAGCTGTCCTGACAAGCAGCACAGGGAAGAATAACCACACTTAAACCTGCAGGAAACCCATCCTGGCCCACACTTCACTTGCTAGTTTGAAGTTGAATAAAAAGTACTTTGAAAAGAACAAAGAAAAAAAAAAACAAGCAAAGCAAACAAAAAACCCAAACCAAACAAACAAAAGCCACCAAGAATTACTCTATTGGCTCAATGCAAGCAGTTATACCATAGGAAGCTGTAAAAGGAAAGAGATTAAATCAAACATTCCTCCTGTTTGGATAAAGGCAACTATTAGCAGAACACTATTAAAGCCTATAAATAATTGTTTACATTTATAGGAAGACACACAAAGGATGAAACTCGGACTTTACCAAGATAAACTGCAAACCTTACATTGATTTAACGAGGGTCAAGATTACACGTACAAAAACCAAACATCTAGATAACAACATTAACTGCTGGAAAACTGCAAATCCATGCAGAGCTATCTTTGAAATCAATACGGAGAGAAGCAACATTAAAATGAATTGTAATTCAGTCAGTACATACACTTCTATTCCAAAGCGTGTTTTTAGGTAAATTGCAACTATCATCTTTCCTAGCCCAATACTCTGCAATAATCTATTGGCCAACTCACATTCCATCTGCATTTTGAGGATACTCAGACCTGTAAGGGCCCCAAAAAAAACAGAACCCCTTTTCCAATCCCTTTAATTTCTGCCAAGCTTGAACATCTTTGTACACACAACCTGTACCACAAAACCAGCAGCATCAGGGATACTACACCACCCAGCACCACAAGAGATTTACACAAACCCAAATAATTTCTTAAAAGGTGGATTTTAAGAATCATCCATCTTCCACATCAAGCAAGATTTTAGGGCAGGAAGGGTAAAACCCACTTAGATTCAATGTATCTTAAATGCTGGTTTTTAATTGTTTTTAATATCACTTATTGAGAACGACAAGTACCAAATTAACTGATGCAGTGAGAGACACACATCCAGAGCTTTCAGGCTAATTTTATCAAGAAGCCACTTGAACTATGATGCCATATAATAATGCAAAATGTTCTATGAACTTATTCTTGGTAACTTACTCTCTTGCTCTTATATCATAGGGATATAAGCAATCAACATATCCACTTTTATTGAAATGCACACAGCAAAGAATTGGAAGGTATTTAGAGTGAGCTGTCTTAAAATGCACTTTAGAAATTGACACTTCCACATTTTAAATAGTTAGATTCCACTCATTAACCTTCTGGATAGAGTAAATTTGCAGCTCATAAAAGGAAACAAAACACTGAAGCATTACAGGCACCCTGAATTTTGTGTTGAAAGCCCCCAGTGAGCATGCACAACTCTCATCTACTGGGTACAGCTGCTGGGTGTTTAAAAACCACTTAAAGAAAATTGAGGTCCCTTTTTGTAAGAGTCCGTCACAGTACAAGCTGGCTTGCACTGAGCAATTAATTCACTAAAAATAAGAAACCCAGCAGGTCCCATAAACCAGCCCCTGGGTTGACTGGCAGGAACCTCAACCAATTATGTTCCATCCTTAGCTGCAGACATCTTACTGGTCCGGGAGCTGGGCAGTGTTAAAGATCAGACCCATGAGCTATCCAGTCAAACCCCCTTTATAAAGAGGGGTTGAATCAATAAATGCTCTCTGTTACCACACAGACATTGGGTGTGTGGTCATCTCTGTCTCCAACCCACCCCCTTCCCGTTATACCTTTCAAGTGTGCGATTTGTGCAGGAGAAGGTGTGTCCAGATACAGATACAACCCTCCAAGTTCACTTCAAAGGGAAAAATAGGATCCAACTCTGACTGCTTTCAAGCCACTTAATGGGAGGTGACAGAAGATGCACCTTGGAGCATGTTCTTTAAGTGGCACACACACTGCATCCAATTAAAATATGCTTCGGAACCTCTTAAGTTTCCAGTCTTGGTTGCTTTCCAAGTAATGCAATTAAATTGGCAACAATATAATTCTGACTGGCAAACACTTTCTAACTTCATAATGACAATTTAAATATAGTTGTCAGTTTTCTATGCTGAAATATCTGAATATTGAAGCTGCTATCAAATACTGACTTCTGTCTTTTGAGACCTCTAAATAATTTCATTATCTTGACACCCAGACTTCATAATCAGACGAATCTTTCATCCTGCGAGACACAAGAGTCAGTCTTCATGAACTGCTTTTCAACCAAAACACTCTAGAAATAAAAGGATTCCTAACTCCATTTATTGATGAAAAGAAACAGAAAGATGAAATAATTTATATGTCTTTATTGGGGTTTATTGGTGAGCTAAAGGAAGCACCGGCAAAAGAAAGCATAGTTGCTTCACCTCCCATCTTCAGACTTAAGCATGTTCCCAACATTGCTTCTCGTGTATTTTGGATGAGGTTGGAAAGGCAGCTCTTTTTTTTTTTTTTTTTAATGTCTTCCATGAACTGATAATGAGAAGTATTTCATTATTATTTACTATAAAAAGGAATACAAGGAAACACTGAGTGATGCAGAAAATTTCAGACCCTAGGATCTGTCCAGTGTGCTCTCAAAGCTTTTCCCTCTCTTTCCTCCCCCCAGGCTGTAAGGTTTCTCTCACGAACCGTCTCCCTGGGTCAGCTCTTACTCTGTTGCTGAGAGTCAGATCTGATGCACCCACATCACAGACCTGCCAAGTGGGACTGAATGTTCCACTGATTTGGAAATGTCTGCAGTGGCTAAGACTTCAAGTTTTGTCCATGTAATTAATTTAATTGGAATTAAATGTTCTTAGTTATTCTGATCATTGAGAGGCTTTCGGCCATACTTAAAAATTAAGACTAAAATGTTGCCTATGGTAATGATCAAGTTCAAATACAGTAACATTTAAGAGGCTGATTAATGGGTCTTATAAGAAATTACGATATGACAGCCCTTTTAAAACTTCATTGAGTAGTTTAGTAATACATATTAGAATAAGGTGATAAATTACGTAAGAGAAAAGCATTATGCAGTGATTTGGGGAAATAAAAAGTGCTGTGACCACATGGACCTATGAATTTTGAATATGATGGGGAAAAAACGCAAACCTTATCCTTCAGCATGTTCTATATTCCATAGCTGAAGACCACAAGAGACAGTTCATCAATTTCCAGACATTAAGGCAATTCCAATAAACCAGAAAGTGTGCCTCTCTGTCTTACTGAGCAAAGCTCTCTGAAAATTCTTAAAAGAAAACATTTTTCTGTCCAAAATGGTGATTTTACTGGACCCTATGATACACATCTCTGTGTCAACAACCTGCTGCAAAGCTAACAAATTGCATATGCATATTTAATACACCCATTAAGTTCTGTTACTAACAACCTCCTAAACATTCTGATGTTGCCTCATATTTCTTTTTCCTTGGAAAACTTCAGAGAGTTTGTTTTGTGGGGTGGCAGGGCAGGTTCCCCCTTCTACTGATAGTAAACAATTTTTGCAGCCTGGAGATATTTAGTGAAAGAAATTGTTATTTTCTACCAAGTGAAAAGTCTGAACCAGAACTGCTCCTGTAATCCTTCTCCCCTTCCTCACAAACATGTGGGGAAAAGAAGTGGGTGTGGAGGGGGATTGGTACTGTTTTTAAAATGAGAAGCAGCAGAGGACAGTGAAGTAGATGACCTAAGATGAGAACTGAAATCATTATCTTTGGTTGTCTTTGATCCTATATATAACAGGATGCTCAGGCCACATGGGGAGCTTTGTGCACAGAGCATCCTACCTTCATCTCCCACCAAAATGCACCTTCAGGCCACTAGTCCAGGTTAGGGTTACAGCAACAAGCTTTGCAATTGCATGCACGAGATAACCACAAAGTGCCTTTTAACTTAAAACCTTCTTCCCGGAGAAAAACAGAGCAAGGAGAAAGCACGAGGTTCTTGCTGAAATGAACCCTTTTTTATTTTTCCTCTACCGACCAGGTGGAGGAAGAAAAAGCATATCAGATATTAACTGCATACAGCACCAAGACATCTTACCTCTTTTATTAACACTGCCTTATAGTCTTTGAAAATACCCAATTTTAAGAAACAAGGTATATAAAGTAATAAGCAAAAATTTAAAGCATCAATATAAATAACATTATAATGCCTATTTTTAACCACCAACTACTGGGAGCTTGTGGCTTCTGTTATCCAAAAATGTTCTCTGCAGCCCTCCAGTGGTCAAAGGCACAGCAGAGCCCAGCGAGAACGACCCCGTTTTGTCTGATGAACTGCCGGCAGGTTAAAAGACATCTCCCACGAAATAAATCCTCCCACGCTTGTCGAAAGAAAAGGTCCTTTTAAAGGAGGCGATTACTTTGAATTACATTAGAAAGTAAAGAGGAGGCAAGTAACTCCCCCCCATCAAAATGTTACGTGTTGTACGTTAATCTGCCCAGAAAACATGGCATTCCCACCAGGACACCAAGGCCCGTTGGGTCAGTCAGAGAAGGAGCAATTAATTTCCTACAGTCACTTTCTGCTATTCATACATGTAAATGTAAACAAAGTCAAGTAACACTTGCTAGAAAGAATCAATCTCCTCACAAAGTTAGGGCTCAAGTAGCTAGTTGGGGTTTTGTTAAGAAAACACTGAAGTTTTCTAACACAGATACTCACAGATAAAATAAATACAAAAAAAAATTAAGAGCAACTGAAACATTTGAAAATAATAGAAAAAAGACTGAGACAAAGTTCTCAAAACTAAGTTTCTAAAGCCCGGGGCTTAAAAGCCAGTGCTAAACTGCATGGAAACAATGCAAGGGAAAAGAAAACAAATAGAGGCAAGAAATCGCCGACACCTGTGCGACCAGAGCTCTTTGGAAAGGGCACGGCGGGCTGGGAGATGGGAGCGGGCCGGAGCGCTGCGGAGCAGCCAGAGCCCCGGCGCACCTGCAGCACCGCGGTCAGTCCCATCCGGCCTGGGGACCGACAGCGCTCCTCCTCCGCTCCCGGCCCGGGCGGCTCCAGCGCTTCTCCTCCGCTCCCTCCGCCCGGCCCCGGCGCGCGGAGCCGCACCCCGGCCCTCGCCCGGCTCTCGCCGGAGCGGCCCCGCAGCATCCCCGCGGCGGCGGCGGCACCTCCGGCCCGGCTGCTCCCGCACGGCCCCGGGACAGTCGCGGCCGGCGAGCTGCGGACACCGCTGCCGAGCCGCCGAGACCCCCGCCCGAACTTTGCGCCCCTCCCTGCGGGGAGCGGCAGCCCTGGCCGGCAGCCCCGCTCAGCCCCGCGCAGGGCGAGGAGCCGCCGCGGTCCCTCGCCGTCCGCGGGCAGCCGCGCCCAGCCCGCGCCCCGGTACCTGCCTTTGGCGGCGAGCAGGCTGCCCAGCCCCAGCGGGAGCAGCAGCAGCGCCGCCGGGCCCCAGCAGCAGCAGCGGCGCCTCCGCATCCCCGGCCCTGGTGCCGGCTGCCGGCCCGGCTCCGTTCGCTGCGGGCGAGCCGGCAGGCGCAGGCTGCAGCCGCCGCGCCGTCACTCGCCCTCGCTGCCAGCGCCGCGGCGGCTCCGGCCCCCGCCCGGGACCGCGGCGACGTCACGGCGAGGGCAGGCCCGAGTATTCATGAGCCGGGGCAGCGAGGCTCGCAGCGGCCCGCGCAGGTGTCACCGCAGCCCCGCGGGGCAGGGCGGGCCCGCTCCGGGCACAAGCGGTGGGGAGTGAGGGAGATGGGGCGGAGAGAAAGAAAACGAGGCTTTGGTGAAGGATGCGAAAGCCGCCGGGAAAGGGATACACCAAGGTGGCGGCTGGAAGAAAGGAACGGAGAAGAAAAGATAAAGTAACTGTTCAGTAAAGTTGGGGGGAAACAGAAGACCTTGGAAACCCGAGGTGGGTTGAACATGAAGTGCTTTTGTTGGAGGGAAAGGACAAATCGCAAGGGTTTTGATGAAGGGGAGAAATGAAGGAGGAATGGACAAACCCCAGCCACAGAGACTGCCCTGGCGAGGCGAGGCGCGGTGCACAAAGGCTGTGAGGTCGGGCTGTGGAGGCAAGGAAAGCCGGGGCTTGGGGCCTCGCAGCTGCAACTCGTTACTAGGACTGCAGACAACAGAGATATTCTACCAGGAAAGCACCGACAAACGCAAGGACACTCACAATATCACATTAAGAATACGTTACAAGGTGTTAGCTCCATATAAGCTGTGAGAACCACCAGGAATTATTGTACCCTTCAAACTTCTCTCCCTGCTTCAGATGCTCCCTCATCTGTGCTCTCTCCCATAAATTATCAAAGCCACCTGACTCTGGAAAAAACAGTACTTCTGAATTACTGCTCCAAGGGATTCTTGTTGGTCACCAGGCTGTGGGAGCATTGTCATTCTGACTGAGTAATGTCGGGAGGCTCTCCTGAAATGCTCCCTGACCGCCTCGTGTCTGAGAGCAAGCTCAGGGCTGTCCCACAGAATGCACTGTAGCTTTGGCACCACACACAACACAGTAGTTGAATAAAATCATTTGGGTTTAGGTCTCTATCACTATTCCTCTCCATTACTTTTCCCTATATGTAGTGCTAGAAGCATGAATCATTGAGCAAAATACATTGAGTAGATGGAATGCAGGATTCTCTCCTCCCCCTGTCCACAGACAGAGAAAAGTTGGGATGGCATACAGAGAGAAGAACCCAGGCCCTTTTCCAAACCAGAGATGTAGTGTTTCATCTGCTAAGGAAGACAGATGGAAATACACATTTACTGTTACATTGCATTCAGACAAAAATAAAGTCCAAATTAAAACTATTGGGACAAATGTCTTAAAGCTCTTTTTGGCTGCTTGTCTAATTAGTTATGGAATCTGCTTTCCTGTAATCTCTATTGTGACCATCAGTAGAATAGTGTGTAGAACAAACAGGGAAAATCAGAAGTAACTTTGAATACCAGAAAACTACAGAGAAAAATATTTTTCTGCCACCATTCACTTATTTTAAAAACTTTAAATCTATATGACTTTATTTATAAATAAACAAATAAATGAAAACAGTGGCAAAAAGCATAAGCATTTTTTAATGCAACAACTCACCTTATGAAAGGTGAGAAATATGACCTAACACTCTGAAATAGATATAAATATATATAAACATATAAAGATATAAATATATATAAACACAGCATCATCATTCAGAGGAGGGTATTTTCCTACGGGGAACCAGCAAGTCTTTGAGGGACCTAAAATTAGAAAATAGTGCATTTTTAATATAAGCCTGTTATTAACAATCCCAAATAAAACCGATTTGGTGGTGGGACGTAGAGCACAGGTTTGCAAGGCAGATGTTGTACAGGAACAAGCATCTCCTCAGCCAAATTACAGTCTAAATAAATAAGCCAGATAACAGAAATAAAAAGGGATAAATGCTGTTCCATTCTATGGGGAGGGAGCTGAAGCACAAAAGAAGAGGCCTCACCAAGAGACAACATTAGTGGTGTCAGAATCAAAACCTAATTTCAGCTCTGGTACCTTAATCAAAAACTCTCCTCCTTTTTACCTGACTGCGTGTGTTTATTGATGTGACAACCTGGGTGTTCTGCAGTCTTATGCTGGTGTCTCATACAGGAGATGGATGTAGATGGATAGAAAGGTTTACAAACAGTAATGATGATATGGCACTGTGCAGGAATTTATAATAGGTAATTGCCATTACCTCTTCTGTTTAATGCTGACTTGCAACCCCATTAACCCCTACAGCCTTCATCGGGGCTTGAGAAAGCTAGTGGAAAATCCATTAGTCATTTTATTCTTTCTTTCTAATCATTGCTTAACTGAAAGAGTGTGTCCTTCAATTTTTCCTTGCATACATTTTTGACAGAACCATTGCAGCAGGGAGATGTATTCTTTATTCCCAAAGAGGAGCATGCTGAAGGATTACCTCTGACCTGAGATCCATCCATTCACATGTCTAGAACCGCTACTTTCTCCTGACATGGTTTATTGGTCCTGTAAAATAGAAATTCTAAAACAAGGGGGAAAAGGTCACAGCCATGCATTCCCTGCGAATTATTGACACAGACCTGGCACCAGAGGCAGTAAATCAGAAAGATCAATTTGAGTTTCAGATGTAAAGATTATTTTTATCATAATTTCCCTAGCATGGATTCAAGATATTGCTGGAGGCCAGGATTTAACCCTGACAGGCAGAATTTGCTGAAGAAGTCTGGGTTGCTCCAAGGTCATTATCATATATCGGGACATTTAGCTGGGAGCTTTAACTATTGGGATGTTCATGTTTTCTGAATAAAAGTCTTTAATATCAAGGTTAATATTAGATTTTCTAAGTAACACACAGAAGAGAGAATTTAGCAGTAATGTTCAGGTATAAAGTGGGGTTACTCTACTGTTAAGTTTATTACACTCCATTAGTTAAAAAATAACAGAAACAACAAAAATAAAGGAAATCATACGACTATTTTAACATTAAAAGTCACTTTTTCATCCATAGAAAAGAATTTACATACTGAAAAGAGTTCAGTAGGTAAATACACATAATTCAGATCCTGCAGCAAACCCCATTGCAGCACTGGTTGTATGATCAGGGTCTAAGGTTTGAAGTTCTTCACAATTTTGTTTTAAGACATGTTTGTATAACACCAAAAATGGGAAGCATATAACCTGATTGGGTGCCTATAGCCATGATTCCCACAATTTTAATGTATAGTTAGAAATAACCAATCAGCTAAGGTACAGGAATCTAGATAAAATCACATTTAGAAGATGTTTACGTACTACCCAAGAAAATGGCAGCATATTTTTATGTTGGAGAAAAAAAAAAAAAAAGGGAAAGGCGCATAAGTGTAATTTGAAAGAAGGAAATGTATTTAAAGTAGAGCATTATAGAGCATGCATTTTCTCTGATACATGGAAGTTTGCTATTGTAGTCACAGGATAGAAAAATAAGTTTCCAATAGAATGCAAGTAAATTTTGGGGTTGCTGGTGAATATAAAGTAATGGTTTTGCTGTGTGCCAAATGCAGGAGCAATAGCAATTATGTAATTTATGTTTCCTCCCAACAAACATGAAGTAGGCTTGGGGCCATCCTGATTGTTTGTTCTTGCTGCATGGGTTTAAACTCGCCTTGGACATCAGAGGACATGAAGAGAATGAGGCAGCATTTTGCTAGTCTACCACAGGGGCCATTGCCTGTGTAGAAATTTGCAAGCATTTCTGCAGATGTCTGCAGGTCAGGAACTTTCAATAAATAAGCATCGTGGCTATCAAGCAGAACAAAACAGCCTGAGAAATGAGTATAAATATAAACATTACTTCCCATATGCGCTGCAACTGCTAATGTCTTAATTAAACAGAAGAAAATGTACCTAAATTATTTATTCTTAATAAATGAACCATCTGAATAATAAATATGTGTGTTATATAACCATCAGGAAGGTTTTTAAACAAAAGGGCCTTTTGCAGAAGGAAAAATCACATGAAAGCAGGGGGAGAGAACTGTATTTGTTTAAATACCATTAGAACCCAAGCAAAGCCAAATAGCTGTAATGGTGGGAATTAATACTGCTGACAGGCCATTGCATTGTCCCATACACTTTGTGCACTGTGCTGTAATTCCTGTTTGAGAATACAGATGGGACCTCTGAAAGTGTATTTAACCCTGCAGTAGCTAATCAGAATAATGGAAATGTGCACTCAGTTCCTCAGCTCTGGTATTTGAATCCTCAACACTGAACCCTGCTGCCTTCAAACTGCTCCTGTCACGCTCCTCAAAGACAGCCAACCTGGTTTAGGCTGCATAAAAGCCATGTGGGTTTAATTGTTATTTTCAAACGAACCTTCCTGTGTTTTATTGTGAGAGATCACTAAATAAAATCATGTTACATGCTAAAAGTCAATCTTTCTTAATCACATCCAAGCAGGTCTTTGATGGACACCTATGTAAAACAATTGTTTGTCCTTTCAGTGCAAGATGAATTACTGGGTGCTATTACCCTTCTTTTGTGTTATCCAATTTGGATCTTTCATTTCAGACATTTATATTTAAGACAATTTACATTTTATGTAAGGAAAATAGAATTTGGAAGCAGAGATAACATATTTTTATAGCAATAATGAGATTGTTGGCAGAGAACAAGAAAACTAGCAGAGCTATGGAAAATTTTTAATGAAGGTAACACAGGATTTCGACCTTAACATTGGATCCAAATTGGGAAAGATACAGTTAAAATTAAAAATTGGAAGTGAATAAGTATTTTGCCTATAGCCAAGATGTAATTTAAAGAAAATTGAACTAGGAACACACTGAAGAAATATTTTTTTTTAAAAATTCTGGGAAGTCTGACTTAGAATTAGTTTTTGATGCCTCTATCCAAAGGTGTCAAAACCCCTGGGTGTAAGTCGCAGCTAGGGCACTGTCTCAGATCCTGACTAGTCAGGCAGAGAGATTAATGCTTCCAGCAGAGCTACAATTGCAGCCTCCCACATCCACTCACCAGAAATTCCTTCCTCTTCTGAAAGTCTGGGCAATGCAGTCTTATATGTACATGTAAACTGGTGGCTGTTGCTTTCAAGTAATTCACTATGTTTTATCTCTGAGGACACTCCAATTAATATTTTTATACTTCTGAGAAAGATTTCAATGGAAAAGTAGTGAATGATAGCAACATGATTTCAAAACACCTCAAATTCTCCTCTATTCCTTTTGTGAGAGTGTTCTCAGTGTCATTCCTGCTGCGAAAAGTGACAGCCTTTCTCATCTCTCCTATTTGGCGTTAGCAATTGGGCCCCAGCAGCAATAAATGAGTTTTTATTTGGTTCCTGGTCAGACACAGGAGGATCAGAGCTGCCCTAGCAGGACACAGGACCTGAATCAGAGTGTGAGACAGGTGACTGATCAACATCTGCACTGGGGCTTGCACCAAACTCCGTGAAAGGTGCACAGTGGATCTGTTTGCAGATTATTAGATCATGTTTGCAGGTTATTAGATCATTAAATTGGTGCTGCTGTGCAACTTGCTGAACCAGGACCTCTCTTTGGGACCATTTTTCCTGCACTCAAAGAGCCAAAAATATGGCCTTGTAGAACACTAAGTCAGCTCTTCACAGGATGGACTTCATGGCTTGCTGAACTTGGATGGCAGCACTTTGGGTAACTTAAATATCCTGAGGAAATGAGAACGTCCACGTAACTCCAGTAGTCTTAGTTCTTGGAAGCAAATGCTGTCACATGAAGGAACAGTAAACAAATTCTTTAACTCATTTAACTCTTAAGTGTTTCTTCAAAACATTTATTTCTCCTTCCTCATATTTCCTGCCTTCAAAACAACCTTTCTGTCATACATACAGAGCAGTCTGTAAACAGCACAGAAAGTTGGAGGTGCAAATTGGAGCCATTGCAAGGTTTATAGCCCATATTCATTCATTATATTCTCCTTTTTAATTTGTACAGACTTTAAGATGTGAATCCATATAGGGACATATTTGAATGTATGGAGGGGGAATAACCATAAATATCCAAGATAACCTTTTAAGCCCAACTAAAAATGTGATTTGACGAAATTTTAATGGTACTGAAGAGAAAAATTACAGCATTTCTATCTACCCTTCATGGTAGTGCCCTTCATGGCTCCCATCAGACAGCACAACAAAATTTCTGTAGAATGTTTTTCCTGCTCCATGCCTTCTCCAGAACTTTCTCAGCTCCTATACCCTTCTGCATGTTCTAGAACTTTTAAGTGAACATTTAGTTTACTTTATCCTCAATATTTTACATATTAACCTTTCAGTTAATCAGTATTTGCTGTGCCTACTTTCTTCTAATTTCTGTAAGTTTTCTTAATACTCCCTGAAGCTCTAGAACAAAGTGTCAGATTATAAATTAGGGTGAAGTAGCCTAAAATCTATGCGGTTTTTGCATTATATTTGTAACATACACAAGTTATTCCAAACTAACGCTTCGAGAGCTTCTAGTTATTTGGCAAAGTATAGCTTCCCTTTAGCAACTCATAGACTTCAAAATGAAAGAACACACCTTTGCAGGAAAAGAATATTCTGATATAAAAATGGAGTCAAAGCTTGGAATCTCTACATGGCTATTAACATTGCTGCAGTGCTACCTTTCCTGGAGTTTACTTACCATTGTCACATCAGGCTGAATGCTAAAAAATGTTGATGCAGGAAAAGATTTTGCACTCACTGTAAAATTTCCTCCTCAAGCTAAATTTGAACCAGTTAAATTTCAGTTGCTGCTCTTCATTTTTTTGATTGATGATAATTCCTTAAAATTTCCTACCTTTTCCCCCATGTCTGATTTCTCTTGATTATTTTAATAATATAATCCTATACTGAATCTATTTTGCTTTCTTATGAGGCATGTCTCAATAGTAACCACTTCAGGTTTAGTGCTGTTTGATCTGAGCTGCCACAAGCTGCTGTTTTGGCTGATCACTCAGCAAGAGCTGATATTTCCAGGATATTTCCATTTCAGAGGGAATATAGGTAAAGAGTGGCATCCAGAGCCACATGGAGCTCCAGCCACTGGGAAATGGGGAAAACCTGCCTGAGCCACATCCAGACCCACACAGAGCTCCAGGGAAAACCTGTGTGCCTGAGTCACATCACTGGGGCCTTTCTGCCCACTTTGGGAAACACTGTGCAATGTGGATGATTTTTATGTTAAAGACGCACACAGGCTGGATCTGTATCACAGGAAATCAAAGTTCCTGGGTCCTCAGCAGCGCCTCCACTGTGCTGTTGTTAGCATGCAACTTCTGCTGCTCCAGCTGTGCCCATTTCCTTTGCAAAGCTGCACCCTTCTCTGTAGAAGAGAAACTGCTGTGATTTTTGTGGGTCGCTGTATCACACCCAGATGAATAAAAATGTGGTTTGGAAACCAGTCAGAAAAGCTGTTACTGAAAGACAGTGTTTCCAAGGATGATAAATAAAGGAAATATTTCAGCAGAGAGATTCAGTGCTGAAATGCATGCACATTGCTATCTATGAATCTGAATTTCAGCAAAATGCAGCTGAAACCAAACAAAGGAATTGTAGTCAAGTCCTTCTAAAAAATGAGTTTGAGAAACCCAGAGTGACTTCAGGGAGGAATTACATACACAGGGCAGAGATAGCAGGTTCATCATTCCGGGAGCCAAGATGAATTCTTAAAAATAGAACCTCTTTTGTTGGGTTTGTGAACTAATCGAAATACAACCACCAGAGTTCACATCCTAGAGCCATTCCAAATGCAGTGCTATCTCTTCAGCATAGATTTCCACAAACCAGTAAATTTCTTATGGGAAACTCGAATACAGCCAAGGACAAATAACTCCTGCTTTAGTCATAGAAGATATCTCCAAATCCACACTGTCCACACTGCTGTTGGATAACTGACACAGGAGCTATTGCAATATCCCAGTTTCTGGTGTCCTGGCTCACTGCAAGGCTTTGAGTTCCCAGAATCACTAATCCTTTAGCTGTGAAGGTGATAAATGTTGCAATTACTCTCAATTTCCCCAAATGGTAAGTTTAGGTATACAACTAAAACGTGAGCAAGAAACCTTTTTCCACATAAAATGGTTCCGAGCCAAACATTGCAGGGGAGGCAAAAAGAATTCTCCCAAGTGCATTCAGTGAGACAAATCTGAAGTATTCCGCCAAACTCTCCTGCCTTTTTTACAGCCCCAGGGACACATTGAGGGACCATTACCAACAGTAAGTTGCAGAAATAGTTCATTGGAACACAAGGTATCCTACCCCATTCTCTAAAAATCAAAAAAGATTTTGGCTGCTGCATGAATGGGGTTATCCTTACTGTGTCCTTTCCATCCCCTCACTTTCTGGTAGCACAGCACTGGACTCCTGATTAAGTATATCTATTTATTTATTTATTTGCATGGAATATCATTGGTGAAACTGCTCTGGTTTGGAAAATTACATCTTGCTGCACTTCCAAGGACAGTGATGGTCTTCCAAGTAATTGAGAATTGACTTTTTTAAGGACTGTAAACTTCAGCAAAGCTTCTGGTAGGCAATGAATTCAGAATGAACTTATTTACCCGCTAAGTGACTCAAATTCTACTGTAAAGTGGCTAACAAAATAAAAAGGAAAAGAAGCAGAGCTTTTTCACAGTGCAGAGTCTTGCTGCACAGACTGCAAATTTCCCAGTGAAATTTTGTATTCCCAATACTCAGTAGGTAAGGATTGTTTAGCAGTTACCCAACAAGTGATTGACATTTGCATTTCATCTGTCTTTGGCAACAACAAAGTAACTTCTATGTTTTAGTTACTTAAGTTTAGAAAGACTGCAATTTAGATGTGATAATATGAAAAGCTGTTACTGTTATAAAAAAAAAAAATAAATCATTAGCTTCTAAAATCTCCTAGAATTTGATAGGGACCAATTAATAGGTAAAGCAAAAATATGGTTAAAATGCAAAACCAATCAAGCAGTGTGATACAGTTTCAGCTGCCCATGGATCAATAAAGAATGGACTGTTCCCTGAGCAGGTTAAAATTGTCCATTAATCAAGAGGATTGTTTACTTTTCCAAAAATGTTTTCAGTAAGCACATCATTATATTACTTGCTTCGTTTGGAGGTTTGCAGCATCAATAAAGTTGCTGGTAGCCTTGCTTTGAATGGGAGAGAAATGTAACTCCAAAGTGAAAGAGAAAGCAAATTCCCAGTCCCTGTTCTAAGGGGACCTCCAGCTCCTTCCCATCCATGGGGGTTATCCCACAGGAACCTCCAAAGCAGCACCAGGACACTTCAGGCAGGAGCTCTGTGGCTGAGCATGACCACCACCCTCCTTGGAGCTCCAGGAATGCTGAGTGGGAAGGGAATTCCTGCAGCTGAGCCATGGAAGCACCCAGCTACCAAAGCTCAATCACAGCAGGATGGGCTGGGAGGGAAAGGAGGCTCTGCCTTCCTCCCAGGACTGAGACAGGGCTCCAGGAACACTCTGAGCTGGGAATGCTGGGTGTGGACACAGCTCCTGGCCACCCACCAGCTGCACACAGAGTCTGGGACACAGCATCTCAGACAAAGCACCCCCCAGATCATCATTTGGTTTAAGTGACTTCACATTGCCCCATGCCAAGCAAATTGATTGACAGGCTGTTCAGAACATTCAAATGGAACTTTCCTTCTCTCTGAAGGCTGTTCCCATTTTACTAAATAAATGAAAAGAAGTGTGACTATATTGTAAATTAAGCACATTAAAAGTGTAAGATTTCCTTTTTTTTTTTTTTTAATTATAAGTGTAGGATCAGCAGCAAGCTAGGTAATAAAAGAAGATTTTGATAAAAGACAGCTGAGAATTAACAAGTTGCCACTTTAGTTTGACTTGTTTTGCAAACAAAACAAGCAGTCCCAGCCCACCATGCCCCATTTACACTTTGGAGCAAACACAGAATAAACGAACTGGATTCCTGTTGAGTGACTTCAAAGCAGCAAAAGTGGTCCCTGCCCACACTTGGTGTCCTCCAGCTCTTTGCTGTGGCTCAGTCCAGAGGACCAGACTCGGGTCAAACTGAAGATTGGAGTTAAATTCATGAAATGGGGTAGTGTGAATAAAGGGTTCCCAGCATCACAGCTGCAGTCATTCAATCTCCTCTGGTTGCACATTAGCAGAGTACACGGAGCTGAAGTGGGATTTAGTGACGTGGAGTTAATTTCAAATATTTGTCTCCGAAAACAAATGGCAATCTGACAAAAATGTTGTGATTTTTATTTTGCAATCAAACATTTCAAAACACTGGAAATGGACAAATGGACAGAGGATATCTAGGAGTCTTCACTATTCTATAATAATTCATGTTACAGCCTACAGTCCCTTCTCCCCCATTTTCCTTATCTGATAAGTTCTTTCTAGAAGTAATGTACAGAAGGACCTCCTTTGTAGAGTTTGCACTTATATTTCTCTCCTTACATTAAGGAACACTTGTTCATGTTCACAGAATCCCATGATGGTTTGGGTTGGAAGGGGCCTTGAAGCCCACCCAGTGCCCCCCCTGCCATGGCAGGGACACCTCCCACTGTCCCAGGCTGCTCCAAGCTCCAATGTCCAACCTTGGGCACTGCCAGGGATCCAGGGGCAGCCCCAGCTGCTCTGGGCACCCTGTACCAGGGCCTCCTCACCTCCCAGGGGAGGATTTTTTCCTCATATTTCATCTGAACCCACCCTGTTTCAGTCTGAAGCCATTACCCTTTGTCCTGTAATCTCTCGAGATGTACAAGGTGCTGTCGGGTATTGATCTGATCCATTTAATTGGCCTTGTATCTTTGCTCTGGCATAGCAATATACTAATCCCATTCTGACAAGTATTTCTGGATTCTATATAGCTTGAATATCATCCAAGCACCTGGACATTCTAAATGTGAATATTTGAAGTTCAGATTCTGCGAACCTTAAAGTGATAAAAATGTAATTTCCAAATGTCTGTAGGAGTTAAACAAAGCCAACTTGAACTACATATTCTATCCTGAAGAACAATGGTAGAAGTACTTTTATAGTGGTAGTTCACCTTTACCCATTTTGCCTCAGTGAACAACAGTACAGCACATAGGCAACAAGTCTGCTACCAATTTACTGTATATATTTTCATGTCCTAAATAAATGTAAAAGGATTTGCATGGTTTTCAGTGCATTTTCAGAAAATTAATCTCTTGAGAAAAAAAAAAAAAAAATGCCATAAAAGTCCCAGACTGAATTCATTATGAACAAAAGATAGCCATGGTAAATGCAACACAGGCTGCAGTGAGTAGAGCAGTACTGTGGTCTTTGTTTGGGAAAATGTATTCAAAAGTCACTGTCTTGTTTCTACCTAGTCATACAAATGGCTCTTTGACAGAGAGCTGATATCTCATCAAAAACTATTATAGAACCATAATTACTACTTCTGGATCATTAATCTGAACTACCAATATGCTTGTGCATAAATGGAAGTGCGTCAGGAAATTCTGCCAGCCTGTGGTCCCTCAGATGTGTTATAAAACTGTTAATTATCAGAAATGAGACCTACGTAAGGTCTATTGAGTTCTGTAATCTCCATGAAAAAAGCAAGACTTGGGGCCAGATTGTAATTCTGGCCATGTCAGCACTTCCCTGGAAATTTCAGATATCCATTCCCTGCTCAGCTGTCCTTTCCCTCTCACTCAGCCCGCTGAGATGGGAATCTGGGCAGGACCTTCCCTGCTCATGGCATGCTCTTCTTCTCACTGGGATGCTCAATTTCCCAGGAATGTGTTTGTGCCTAATGCATTCCAAGGAAAACAAAACACAACTTTCTCTGTCACTCTTCAGTGTGGGTTTTTTGGGTTTTTTTTTGGGTTTTTTTTATATTCATAATGTTGTCCTCCAGTGCCATACTGTGCCATGGAAAAAAGTTCCATACTGGTTGTGCTTAGTCTTGAACATGAGTTAATTACTGGCTGGTAAACGCAGCATCCTGCCATAACATTTTACAGTTGTGCTTTTGTTGATTAGCATACATAAAAAGGCATCTGATGAAGTAGCACATTATGAGATAACTCTTGGGAATGACAAGGTAGAAAGGACTGAGGGAAAAATTAGGAAAACTGAAGCCAAGGAAATCAGAGTGAAGATATATTGCAACTGTTATTCATCTTTCCAGATCAGAGACAGTTTCACATGTGAAAGAACTACAAAATTTGGCCCTGAAGATAATAACAATACATTAGGTTTTGCAAAAATTGAGCTGATCTACTGCTGAATGCTACCAGAGTTGTCAAATGTGGGTTGCTTTTTCACTGTGTTCTGCTATCGCTACTGAATTGTCTACAAACACCTTCCCTGTAAACCTTCTGGTGTGATATTTAAGGAAAAGTAGCAGAAGGGGCTCAGGTCCTCCATCATTAGCAGATATGAGAGCTCTAAAGCTATGAAAATGGGGAACTTCTGCAGGAGCTACCAAATTAATCTCAGAATTATCAGGAGATACTGTCCAGAAGTGATGCTGGTTTCACAGAGTCCGTGTTCCAACTACTACTGCAGAATAGAGGATATTTCAACTCAGATGTGAAGGGGAAGCCTGATGAACTTGTAGGGCTACCACACAAGAATCAAGACAAAACTGGTTAGATTACACAAATAGTTACAGCTTTCAAATTATAAATCATATTCCATATAATCAAGTATTGATTACTTAAGACTTCTGAGAAAAAAGGCTGTTAAATTTTTTCTCATATGAGAAAATGTAACTCTGGTTTAGTCTTTAATTCCCATAGAACCCTATACCAACAGGAAGAGCAAGACAGAAAAATGAATGGTGTAATCCTACCCTCCCACGAGTTAAAATCCTGATTTTTCTCTCCAATATAATATTTCATCCACGATTGTTCTTCACTGTTTTGAAAAAAAAATATATATATAAGAGCTCTATTGTAACACAAATATTGAAACTGTAGAAGTCATTTATTACGGCACTATTGGTAGTTATAAAAAGCTGGGGGAAAGGATCATTTCAGAACCATAGACTCCATGGGAACAACCACCACTGATTCCTCCATGTTTTACCTTAAAAAAATTGATATCCAAAGTCTCCGAGCAAAACTTGTAGTGACTTCAGTGAGGCCAAGAAATCATCTCTCTAATGTCATCTGAAATAAATCACGTGTGAAATACAGAAGAATTAAGTCCAAAACTTATTTTTCAACACCATTCCCTGTGGTTTTGTTCGACTTTGGTTGTGGGTTTTTTGTTGGTTTTGACTCATTCTGGAAGTTAAGAGAATAGCCAGAGTGACAGTGGACTGCAGCAGGGAGCTGGGGTTTGTCCCTGCTCGTGGGTCAGCTCCTTGGGGTGCAAAGCTGAGCAGCTCACCTGCTTGCTTCTCTCTAACAAAAGATTGCATTACAAACTGCTCTTTTCTGCTATATTCCATCTTGAAAGGTTTTGGGGTTATTTTTCTATATTTCACCTGATCTGCTGGTTTCTTTGACTTCAAAGCAAGCTTTATTAGTTTGAAATTTTGAATCTTTTACTGATTTACTAAGTGTTTGCTATTCTTACTGCAGCTATCAAATATTTTTCTTGTGTTTTAATTTTGTCTGCTGCTTGTAATTTTTTCCTCGCTTGCATTGTAAATAGTGTATTGCCTTAAAACTTCTGCAGTTCCATGAATGTAGATGTTTTACAAAGCTAATTACTCTGCATGTAATAGCTTAATTATTTAAACGTGCATAAAGCTGATAACTCACAGAAGAGTAAGAATTAGGAAAATAATATATGAAAATATATGTAAATGCTATCTCATTATGAGAAGCAAAAATATGGATATGTATGTCAGCACGTAGACTGCCAAAAGGAGATTATGAAATTGAAATGCATTTTTAAAAATAAATTATTTCTTCTCATCTGACCAATCTTTACATCAAGAGCATTGCCTACATTTTGAGTCATGTTTGTCAGAAAGCAAATGTACGAAAGTCAGATCAAAACAAGAACAAAAATGAGCTTGAAGAAGGAAGAAATGTAAATTATCTTAACAGAAATCCAGCAAAGAATCAGCAGAGTTGGAAAAATCAGTGATCACAATGCAGCCAAGGCACAAGGCAGACAGACTGGGCCTGCTCATGCACTTTAATGAGGAACTTGGTTCAGTCAGTTGTCTAAAATAAGCGATGTATTAAAAAATGGAGAAATTCTATAAGGAAATCCTCATCCATTTCTTGCCCCTTCCTGTCTTTCCACAGAATCTCTAAAGAGGCAGGAGAACAGGAACCATACTGTTTATTAATTATACAAAGGCAGCTCCTTGTGAAGGATTTCAAAACATCTTGTCAAACATTTAATTACCTCTCACTGTTAGCCTTGCTTCCAAAGGGTGTTAGTCCCTTCTCACAGGAGGTTTTTCAGGAAGGAGAGGTTCCTGCAAGGCAAAGTCATCATGGAACTGAGTAACTGTTCTCAGCAGGAAGACAGGCAGAAGCCATCCCCAAAACACCCTGAGCACTGCAAGGGGACAGACGGATCCCTCCTGGAACTCATCCCACTGCCAGCAGTGACCACTCTTGGATCTTACAGAAATGCTGTGGACTTGGGCAAAACGAGGAAGAATTCCCTCTCTGATGCTCTGGTTGACACAGCTCCCAAGATCCCTGAGGGATAAATGGGTCCTTTCAAGCAAAGGGTGTTAAGGAAGGGCTTCCAGTGATGCTGCCTTGGCACTCTGCTGTTCCAGTGCTCATATCCATGCCAGGAAAAACCATGGGAAACCCGCAGCTGTATGGTGAAACAGCTACAGAGATGTCCAGAGACCTGAAAAATATGCTTTGCACATATCAAGCAGGAAATTCAACCTATATATTTTGCCATAACATGTTAAGTAAGTCAGGAACCAGCTAAAGTAAAATACTTCAGATAGATAGTAGAATTTGAAAATTATGGGTCCATTTAGTTCAGGTGATAAAATGACAAAAAAAAATAAACACACAAAAAGGTGACACTACAAATTGAATCTTTTTTCATAAATAATTAATCACCTATTAGAATAGATTAGCAACAAAACTGATTAATATGCCAACAGCCAACACCTCTAAAGTGAGGCCAGCTGCATTTCAGAAAAGGGGACAGCTGATTGGAAGCCGAGAGCAGCAGTTTAGGTGCTCTATGACTACAAAGGATTTGGTGTGGCCTTAAAGACATCAAATCACTATGAAGCACATTATTTCTGTGCAGATCCTTCCCAATCATTAAAATGTTAAGGTGATTTAGTTATTTGGTCAAGCTTTTCTGCCTTTCCAAAAGCCACATACCTAAAAAAAAAAAAAAACAACCCTAATGTTTCAGGAAATGCATCAGGAGAAAGTGATTTCACATTAGTGAAAAGGCAGAAATTTCTAGTCCATGATTTTTTTATTTCTTTCCACAATAATTGCTTTCTCTTTAAAAATGAAAAAAAAATCATTAAATAGAGCTACTCCATTAGTCATTTTGTTAATCACAGCTCTTAGCTTTCAGACTTACCAAGAAAAGGATTAACTTCTTAGTTGCCATTGCAAACCACTATCTGCATAATATGGAAATAGGAAAGCTTGGTAAATAAAAATCAAGGGAGCAGGGTTTTCAGTCAGATCCATATGGTTTAGATAGGTGCCACTGATGAAAATCACGGTCTAAACCTGCCACTGTCTATCCAGCCTAGGTACTGGCAGATAGATAGACAAGACAGGCCACGAGCAATCCTTCTCTTCTCCTCGGGTGGTGTTTTGCTTCTGTTTTTAAAAGACAAATTCTGCCAGACTTTCTAGCAGCAATTTCAGACTTGCCAACAGTGCAGGACAGAATCTTTCATGCACAGTGGCAGCAAAAGCCACTTTAGATGACACCAGGGAGGGCAGGACATTGCTGGCACCAGGAGCAGCCTTGGCTCCTGCTTCCCTGGCCAGTGCCACTGTCACCCTCTGCTCTCCTGGAGGGGCAGGAGCAGGAATTCCCACTGGAATGGGGCCAGAATGGAGTCCCAGCCTTGTTCTTTGGTCACAGGGCTCTAAAAAGGTCTGTGCTCTGCTGTCCCCCAGCTAGGCCCAGCCCCCCAGCACAGCCAATTATAAAATTACTGTATATGCAACAACTTAATTATTTACAGGTGCATAAAACCTTTTTATGCACCTCTTTTTATTCACAGAATAGTAAGAATTAGAAAGTTAATATATGAAAAATGTATGTAAATGCTACCCCATTGTGAGAAGCAAAAATACGGATATGTATATCATCACATAGTCTGCCAAAGACAGATTATGCCATTGAAATGCATTTTAAGAAGTCAATTATTTTTTCTCATATGACCCCCTGCACTGCCCGGCAGGACTTTGGTGCCCGCTTTGCTCAGCTGAGCCCATTCCCTGCTCCCCACACAGGATCCCTTCCACCAAAACCCCTGTGAGCTGCCATCAACGAGGTGGATCCTGCTGTCAGACACTGCAGTGGGGGTGAACAGAAAGAACTGCATTTTTTGCCATTTGCAGGGAGTGTTTTGAAGGTCCAGATTTGCATTTGGTAATCTCCACAGGCCCATGGGAAGTGAGAGCTGCAACCATGGACAACCCTCCTGGGCACCCAGAGAGGCAGTCCATGGCTCATGGGTACAATTAGTGGGAAATTAAAGGAATGGGAGAAAGAAGAAAGCCTGAAAATAGTTAAAAATATAGGTAAACACGCACCATACCACATTTTGTTATGCCACAGTGTCTCTTCATAATAATGTAAAAATAATAGAAGGATTATGGAATAAAAACTAGTTTAATGCTTGTGCTGGTTTGGGCTCTCCAAATCTGCCATTCTAAAAGAGTTGAACTGATGATAATTAATGAGTGACTTTATTCAGGGCTTTGACAAAAGATTTCAATTTCACGTTAAACTTGTTCGTGTGGCAACAGTAGATTTTATGCTGCAGGGATGTCACAAGCACATTTTTATTCCCTCTGCTTTAATTAATATGATCATCCAGAGTCAACTTTCTTTGAAATAAAATACAGGTGTTACAAATCTAAAATGATTGCAAAGGAATATCCTGAACCAAGCTACATGAAATAATTTAAATGCTTTCTTTCCGTTTTCCATTTCTGAACTAATCTACTTAGAAATTACCTTGAGAAGAAGGAATAATTGTAGTTCTTCCAACTTATTTGTATTCCTGTCAAATACACAGCATAAAGGTGATACTGCCCAGGAACTTTAGTGTGAAAGCAAATATGGAAGCCTTTGCATAACAACAGAGCTCACTCTACTCAGAAGGAAAATTGAAAATTTATGCAGTAAGAACTAAGTCTAGACTTGAACAGAAGACTTGAATTCCTTGAATTCACAAACCTTATATTTCACATAAAAGAACATTCATTTTAAAGAAATAAAAGTGAAAAATATTTTTTAAAATATTGCTGTAAAATACACCAGCAGAGTTCTCTAGCAGGAACAATGATCACACGAGTCTTGCAACAGTGCTGAGACTTTCCATTCCTCTCTTTGTGTTACAACCTCAGGCAACGTTTTCTGAAATTGTCACTGGATATTTTTTCTTGGGCAAGAAAGATAAGGACTTTGTTTCTTAGTCTTTTCCTCAACCTTTCCAAAGAAGAAAATAACACTTTACTTTCTGTGGTCAGTTCAGGAGTATCTTGAAGTTTCCACTAGATTTGGAGATTGCAAAAGAACAGAATCTGCCTCCACAATCTGTGGGCGCTGAGTGTGTGTGGGCCACGGAATGGTAACTCCAGCAGTAACATTTTATGGTTTCTCTTTTCCAATTTATTAGAACAGAGGGTAGCACTACCCTACTTTCAGGCACAGCCAAACCTCACATCTCCCCAGAGGAATCATCAGCAAGTTCACAAAGCCTGGCATAACCTAGTTCATAAGTGCAATTACTGAGCACCACAATGTAGCATTACAGTCCCTGGGTGGACAAGGATAGGTTGGATTCAAATCTACCCAGGGACTTCACCTGTGATGTATTGTGGGCTGCAGACATCTCTCTGGTCAGGAGCTGGGCTCTGAGGGGATCACACCCCTCAGCCGTTTCAATCAGCAGTTGAGACCCAGCAGTTCTGAGCTCCCTATATAAGAAGGCTCTCAGCAATAAAATATGTTGCTGTCACATGGAGCTTTGAGGCGCCCCACGGAAGCCGTGGCCCCGCTTGTAACACTGCAAGAGAAAAAAATCCTTTGTACTTCTGCAGTGGAAACTCCTCAATCCAAGACAAGGCTAATCCAGAGATGCACTTTGATGATGGGGGTCAAACTCCCTGAAATCAATGGGAATTCTGTTTATCAAAGGGAAAGGGACCATGTCTTGAGACTTGAGCACATATGGTCTTACCTTTTCTCAGTGCTGGGCTGTTGACTGACAGTTCAGGGTTCTTCATCTTCCCTTACAAAGTCTTACAGAGTGAAGGAATAAATCTCCTGAATTTCCCTTCTTAATTTGTATTCTCCAGTCTAACCTCATTGATCGCTATTAAAACTCCAATAAAAACAATCCTGTAGTCATTACTAGAAATCATTATTTACATTCAAGCCTCTTAAGGAGGCTTTGCTGCCTTAGCGCTCTCTTGTCCCCCCTTTTGTCCCAGCTAGCTCCGTGAGGGGGGGGGGGGAGCGCTGGCAACTTCCGTGTTTTCCGGCGAACCCTCGCGGGTATCGGCCGGTGCTGCGTGGGTTTGGGAGCGAGGCGAGTCCCGAGGCGAATAAAAGGAGAGAGACTTTTTCCCCCGCGGGCGATATCTCGGTTTATTGCGGCTTGGTTGGGAAGGCAAAAACCGAAAATGCTGCTGCGTGCTAAGTTCGAGTTTGTCCGTGCCGCCTGGCCGATTCGGGGGCGGGGCGGCGCGCTCCGGCGCTGGCCGCGATCCAAGAGAGGCGGCGTGCAGAGCCGCGGCGCTGCGGCCGGCACGTGCGGGAGCTGCGGCGACCGCGGCAGCAGCGACGGTGGCGGTGAGGCTGCGGCAGCGATCGCAGGACAGTCCGAGGCGGCCGCGATCGCCCGAGGCAGCGGCGGCGGTTGCGGCAGTCAGGGGCCGGGCGAGAGAGAGAGCCGCGGCAGCACGCAGGAATCAGGCGGGAGAAAAGCCCGCGGCGGCACGCAGGAATCAGGCGGGAGGAAAAGCCCGCGGGTCGGGCAGCAGCAGCGATCAGGGGCCAGGCGGGAGAAAAAGCACCGGGGCATCCCCAACCTGCTCTATAAGTACTCGATAGGGGAAACCCGGGGCGGCCAATGAGATAACGCCACGGGGGGACTGGGACAGTGGGGTGCAGGGGTCCAATGGGAGATGGACAGATGGAAGGGTGCCAGGTCGTCTCCCAACCCCGCTGCGTGGCTGACAGATGGTCTGAGAGACGTAAACAGAGTGACTGGGCACTTTCTCGGGAAGGCAGACCGCGGGGGGAAATGGGAGAACCCGGGAGGTCGTTACAGATCGCGAGGGGATACATGGAATGACCTTACACATAATAGAACATATAATAACACAATTCCACACTTTGCTTTGTGCTGTGAGACCACTACTGGACAGAAGTGTTGGATATATTGAAAAATAAAAATAATCAGTGGGATTTTTCCCTCTTTACAGTAACTAACCTGTCTCAAAATATTTGGAAAAGGTAACCAGCTTTCTAAATAAAGAAAAATATACCTGAAATGGATTGAAATGTTTTGATACAGAGACAAAAAATACTAACTAGCATTCTGCTTTCCAGCTGAGAGTTACAATTGATGCACAGTTCCTTATGAACCCAGGTATTCTAATTTAAAATTCATCTCTCCATGAGAACCAGAATCCATTTTCCTGAGCGTGCAGAGTAGAGGAAGCAGGAGTCGAATTTGTCAAAATAATCTTCAAGTTTAATTTTTTCATGGTTTATTATAATCATGGTCATTTCAAGCAGTGTGATAAATCTATGGATATGTAAACCTCTGATTCCAAGGACTAAAGCCCAGTAGGTTGCAAATACTCAGCTTCAGAAAAAGCATTTGCTTAGAAATACAAATTTTTCTTTCTAAATAAGAGCAGGGATTCCTATCATTAAGGACATTTTCAAATATGTTCTCATAGCTGTATTTTTAAAAGTCTTAATTATATCTTTGTTTTGGAGTCCCTGAAAAGGGTCTGGAGCTTAAGCTCTGTGTATTTTGAGAACATTTATCACAGCATTTCAAAGATTTTGCCTCCTTTTCCCAGGTACTGCCAGGGTCAGTACCTGGAACATGAGAGCAGGGATCAATTCTGTGCTCCCCAGTCTGCTGTATCCACTCCTAGGAAGGAAAAGGAGAAGAATCCTGAGCTGGCTGGGAGCAGAGGCTGAGGCAGTTGTGGTGCAGAGAGACCTCAGTGCCTGCTAGCTAAGCTGTAATACATAATGAAACTAAATTAAGTACAGGCAAACTTAATTCCAGTATGTGTGAGCACATTAATATTTGACTTGGAAACTGTAGGAGCATGATGGGTACATGTGGGAGCAAAAGGAACAGAAAGAGAACAGAAGAGAAAGGAATGATATAATTATTATTTAGCAATCCTCAGATCAGCTTGAAAGTTGCTAAGCACTGTAAAACCTCGGTGTAAGTGACAATTCCTGTATAAGCATTTAGAAATCTCAAAACATATCACAGGGAAAGCTGTAAGAGGCAAAGCACTTAGTTCAAAGCCCTCCCTTCTGTGTCAGTGGCAAAGGAGTGCTTTGATTTGCTTTATGGGCAATAAATAACACAAAAGCCTGGAAGATGCAGCAGGACTGACAAGACTGCAATTCTCACAGGACAGCACACACAGCTGATCAAACACACTGGATTATTGCCTTCAGAGCTCATCTGTGCCTTGCAGTGCTGTCCTACACCTGAGTATTCCTGGTAGGAGAAGAAAAGGATGAAATTATAAACCATAGCTAGCAACACAATGGCTTCGGCACATCCTACACATTAATTCATGCAAAGCTTTCACAAAACTACCAGAGTACCTAAAGAAATGAGCGAGCAGCATCTGAAAATTATTCTTCCTTTTGCTGCAGAACGTGAAGTGCTGCCTTCCAGAGGCACTGAATCCTGAAGGGGCAGGGTGCAGGAAGAAATCAGGTCTCTGACTGCCTCGGGTGAAACTGCAGCCTCTGTGACTGCAGGTCACCATCGCCCACAGCAGCAAACAGACAGCAAAGCCAGAGGGAACATTGGCTGATCCTGATCCTATCTCCAGAGAAAGAGGGATTTTTGCTCCCAAGTCCAAAGGGTTCTGAACTTCACCTCCCTCTCCTGCTCTCCAGTCTCATTCCATTACCATGTGTGTTCTTGCCACAGCGTCAAAGGTAGAGTCTCCCTCAGTCTTGCTAGGTAAATACACTTCCCATGCACTCCAGCAGATGAAGAACCATCACATTTTATTAGAGTTAAGAGAAAAACTGCAGGTCTGCATACCTAGTTGGAACTGTGTTTTGCATTGCAATGTAATACTCAGTGATTTTATGTTACCAAACACCGAGCAACCTGACAGATACATCTGTTAGAAGTGTAATTACATAGGATAACTTGTACTGCTGTCCCTCTCTGTTAGAGAAAACAATGGATTTTCATTCAGAGGGGCACCTTGAAAGATTAATGGTAGTAATGAAGCATGAAATATTTCCTTGCTAGCATGGTTAATCTGAAACAGAGGAAACAATCATTTCACCCTGGAGAGATAATCCTTTGAGGAAAATTATCAGTGAAATAATGCATTGTCATATCTCATCTCACATATGTCAACAAAGAAGCAATCACTGTTGTGCTTATTGCAATAAAGGCCAACAAGAACAAAAAAACAAGGAAATACAATCAGCACAGCCAAAACACAGATGCACAGTGGGATCAGCAGAAGGGAGAGAGGAAAGCAGGAAAACTGGAGCAAGAAGCAACAGCATAAGGAGCAAAGGAGGCCAGAGACCAGAAGTTCAACCGCGGGGAGAGAAGTTGGAAGGAACTGCTCAAATAAAAACATTTGGGGACATTTATTTAGGTGAGCCATGTGCAGTTTATGTCAGAAGGAAGTGGCCACAGAAGCAGGTACTGCAGCTGGGTGGCAGGACAGGCACTGAGCTCCCAGGACCATCCCTGTCACCACCTGGGGACACAGCCCCAGGGCAGGCCCTGTGCTCCCAGAACTGCCCTGTCGCCCTTTGGACACAATTTATACCTTGAATGGGCTCTGCCAACTAACACAGTAGTATGTAGACATTTGTGTATACACAAGAAAAAAAAAAGGATTAAAAAAAATACTTTTTTTTTTTTTTTTAATAAAGCCTTCCCTTCTCTAGCAAACACTGGTCTCTATGCAAAAAAAAAAAAAAAAAAAAAAATCCTTGATAACAACTTATTAGAATCATCCCCTCAGATCCTTACCAATGCTCGATCTTCAAAGAATACTCAAGCCTTTCATTTTTGATAGGTAAGTAGTTTGATCAATATTTTCAACACTGATCAAGGCCAAGAGCAATTTCATCTCTAACCTTTCTCTAAACTGAATTGGAATCTAAGCAAGTGTATTACTCAGTTACTTTGTTTGTGGTAAGCAGATTCAGCTGAAGGAGATAGAGGCTTTCAGTGGTAACTAATACTGTTCAACTGATAATACTTTATATGTATCTCACATAAACATTAGTACAGCATGAAATGCTAAACTTTCTCTAGGAAAAAAAACCCCATTAAATAAGTCTAATTTTAGATCCCTTTTTTAATACTTAAGAGCTTTTTTATTACTTGAACTGATGATTGCTGTTGTCCTGATAATTTTTTATTCTACAAGATGTTTTATGCTCACAATATTCTAAGTGTGAAGCACTAATTAGAAGTAGAAAACCAGCCTATTCTTATCATCTTTTTCCTGTCCGTATTTATTAGGGGAAATGTCTTTCCTGGAAGAGGTGTACATTGTCCCCTGTTGTCTGGGAGGCTGGCTGAGCGTGGGCACTGTCACCTCCCGCTGCTCACTGCTACCAAGAGGGAGTTGTTCCCACAGCCAGGACAAGCAGCAGAGGCTGGACCTCCTGAGCCAGGAATGAAACACTCCCTGGGGCTTTGCCTCAGCCTGTCCTGCTGTGATGTTTGCTTTGTTCCAGCCATACAACACTCCCTGTGCTGGTCCAGCAGAGCTCCAGATGTGAGAGGCAGCATAGCTGCACTCACCACTTCTCCTGGCTGGAGGTTTCAGGTATCTCTAATTGGACAAGGATAACTCTGTTTGCCCACACGAGGCTGGTGTCTGCTGTCAGTAACAACCTTGTCTCATGTGGCTGTGGCCACCAGAACAGCTCCAGCAGGATGCTCTCAGTGCTCACTCCCCACTTCTGTGTCAGCCATCAGGACTTTGTTGCTGCCAGGAAAATAACAAGGAATGAAGTGTAGAGAACATTAGTGTGACTATAAAAATGTACTGCCATACTTCACATCACTGGAAGAAATTGCAGCTCAACTATTGCAAGCTCTGTGGCAATCCCACAGACTTGCCTTTGGCTTTGAGAAGACCATTTTGGCTTTATCCCTCTGCAGCAGACACTTTAAAGCATGTCATACAATCTGGGGGCTTTTTTACCTTTTGTTTCTTCCCCTGATATTACAAGAGAAAACACATAAAAGAATAAGTTCCCTTTCCCAAACATCTCCAGAGCTAACAGGAGCTCACCGAATGCTGTGTGCTGTGCAAACACAAACTTAAGACAATTTTATAGGGCCTGTTATTTACCCAGCTATAACAACTTCTTTGTTAGAGGATGGCACTGTAATTACCTGCTGTTATCATTAATAGCTTGAGTCAGTGGTTAATGCAGAGGTGACAAATCACTGAAATTCCTGACAGTTTATGGCTTTTAGCACTAAGGAATGTTTCTTTAATTTGCTATCCCTTGTGTATATCATATTTCCTTTAAGTATCTTCTGCTCTCTCACATACACATCCCCACTCATAATTAAACATACCTGATCATAATTTATTCATATTCAACAAATTACCAAATTCCTGTTGTTTAGTGACGGTGCCTATTTGGAAAGTGGTGGAACAAGGGGAATGTTTCTAACTGAGGAGTACCACAGTAAGGACTTCAGTCTTTTTATGTCCATTCTGAAACATCAGCCAGCAAATGAAGAAAAAGTACACATCTGCTTGAATTTGCCAGCCATTGGAAGGATAGGGGGAACTGCCAGTACCCTCAGCTCCACTCCAAAAAGTGGAATCAGAAATGTTTCAGGTCAAAAGCAGGAAAATACTGTGCTCTCCCTGCAAACTCCAGGACCCATGTTCCACTTGCATAACGTTACAGGCACACATACAAGGACCCGTCTCCAAAACTGGTGTTGCCTGTGCACACCAGAGTGCTGCAGGGCACAGACCCTGCCCTACAAACACCAGGATGAGAATACAGAACACATTGCCAGCCTCGGCCTGCCCTTCCCTATCAGGAGAGTTTTGCTCCACAGAGCATGGGATTCGCCCTGTCTATAAACATAATTTTCCCCATACAATGAGGTTTATTTGCTCACCTTCCTGCCCCATGCTCACAAAAACACACTCCCTACCCTTCCCCCCGCATTTGAAATGGAATGTAAGCCCTTGTGTTTTAAAAGGTCAGTCACTTTTGGAAGCAATGAGTAGCAACTGTTAAAACAAACCAAACTCCATTTCAAATCCACCATGAAGCAAAGGAGCAAAAAAAGAATGAAGCAGAAATGACCTTATCCATAACTACAGCCATAAGGCTAGTTAGGATTCCTTCTGAGTAAAAAATAGAGAACAACAACTGGCAAATGTCAGCCTCATTATCATCAACTCTTTTTAGTAGTGAAACAAAAATTACCCTTAGATCTTTTTTCAACAACCCAGACCATTCTCTTTGTTAGAAGGCTTTCCATTTCTTTTGAATAACTATCAGATTATGGCAACATCTTTTCTCTTCAGTACTAAAAGCACATGTTTCAGCCTTACCGACTATAAGCACACATTATTTGTTTTCCACAAACACTTGATGTTAAACTAGTTGGGACATAATATTGTGAAATACAGTGAGCAGGAAAAAAAAAGGCGAAGCTGAGCAAAAAGAACACTGAATTCAAAGGTAATTTCTTCTCTGTGATACCTACAGTTTTTCATATTTTTCTTCAGAAATACTAAAATACGGAACATTCCAGCTCAATATTGTTTCAATTCTGAAACAATTTCATGTAATGCTTGTGTCACTGTTTAAAGCCAAGATTATGCTCTTCAATCTTGAGTCTACAATGTCTATAGATAGAGAACACAGTTGTCCTTAACCCGAGAGATGTCAATGGGAGTTTTCCAAAGTAATAACTTGGCAAGAAGTCAAATCCTTACCTGCTGCAAATTTCTGAGGCTCCAGTAAAGTTAACAGAATTGTGCCATTTCATGTGAGCCTGGGCTCTGGCACAATTTAATCCAGACCCTTTAATCTTTCTAGCCAACAGGTCAACTAATGCACGTTTTTACACGGCACTTAAGTGAAAAAAAGGCAGCTTCTTACCTTGGTTTTTTTTGCCTCTGGTACAGTTTTGGTCATTTATTCTTTGATATTCTCCAGAAGTGCATCCTCAAGTGTACCCCCATCTCTTCTTCAAGGCCAGGGCTTCACGTCCACAGTTGTTATCCCTCCCAGATATGACTCAAAACTTGTTAAAGTCCCTGGGACAGTGATGGAGCACAGCTGATTTTCCCTGTTCATGGCATAATGAATTGCCCTTTATGGGAAAAAATATCGTATACACATATGTACCTCATATCCAGGTAGGGCTCAGGGAAAAAGACCAGATGTTGGGTTTTGTAGTGGGTTCTTGTGGGTTTTTCCCTCCACTGTAAAGAAACCTGTGATTGTGATCTGAGGTCAGGATTAGTTGTCCAAATCCTTCCCCACTTCCATTTGTCCAGCTGGCGTTGCTGAATCAGGAGCACAGGGACATTTGTCCCTTAGAGCTCCCATTTCCCACTTCTCTGCTACCTAGAGGTACAAATGTGAAGCTGAGTGTTTTGGGTTTCTGTGACCTCAAAACCCCGCATCCAGCATTTCTCCCCAGAAGCAGAGAGATACGCCAGCACTGTGTGTCACATGAGCCTTGGTACAAACCCATTCAGGTTCATCCAGCCCTAGTACAAACCCCTTCGGGTTCATCCAGCTGTGAAGCCCCTGCTTCAGCTGCTTCACCAACCTCCAGTGGGCACTCTGGGCTGCAGGACTCACCTCTACATGGATGGGGACAATGATATGGAACTAAACAGAGATGTCTGACACCTGCCCAAGGAGCAGCAGAGAAGACATCCTGCCACAAGCCTCACTCAGGAAAGATCCCTCAGAGGCAACTCCAGGAGTCAAGGCTATCTCACGCTGCCTATGACTCACTAGGGAGCAGCATGAACCAGAAGCATCACATGAGGGTTTTATCATGTGAAGCACGCGAGGAATCCACTCAGCCACACATTTAAGATAAGAATATGAAGGCTAAGCAGAACATCCCATAAGGTACAGTAAAAGGTCAAAATTCATATTTGAAAAAATGGGAATGTTGATGCTTGCTGCTCCAGAGGGTTGTTATGAAGCTCAGAAAAGTTCTGTGTGATTCCCTGACATGTCCAATCAATGCCAAGGGTTATTACCTCTACGGAAAGCACCCTCCGGTGTTTCCTGCCAAAGCATGATTTACAGAACACACCACAGAGCAAGCCAGAGACAGCTCTGAGAGATGCAGAAACAGCAGCCTGTAACACAAAGGCAGGGAGCTAAAGCCTGCGGTAATGGCTTCTGCAGAAAGCAGGACTGGGTCAGTGAACAACTGTCCTGGCTTTACAAGGGTTCTAATAAACCTTCCAACGCTTTGCCTTCCATGTTCCATGAGCATCTATCCTATACCTTGAATGCTTGCTGGACATGGGAGCTTTACACAAGATAGTTTTCCCCTGGACTTGCAGATACATGGATTATGTTATCTCTCCTCCTGCGACAGCACCCAAGAAAGTCAGAGCTGAAATCCCAGAGAGCTTCCTGAAGTTCCTCTTCTTGTTGCTTTAGCTCAAGGCAGCAATATATCACTCAGGTTATATCCCTGAAGCTTCTTTTAAAACATTATTACAAACACAGAGGACAACATTTTCCATTTCTTCCTATGAATCCAGGAAATTCAAACACTAAGTCAGTTGAAGATTATAGCTATGCTCCTAAACACTCCATTCCTTAAATATGGTGCTCATTGGTATTTAGAGTTACTTCTCAGTGATATTCCATCAGAAACCAGACAGATTCAGGATATATCAAATAAACTTTATGTTATAAGATAGGAGAAATTCTCACAATAATGATACAGCATTTATAACAGCAACTGCTAGAAATGAAAAAATCCACAGTGGCCTAACTCATGATGAGAGTCAGTAATAACTCCAATCCAGTGCCAGGCAGAGATGCTATTAACTTGTGACCCAATAAGCTAGCAGCTGTGGACTTTTTAAGTGAACAATAATGTGTTCACTTAAAAAAAATGAGAAAAAAACCCAAACCCCAACAAATTCCACCATAAAAAAATAAGACTGAACATGTTGCTTATAAAATGTTTACACCCAGTTTACCAATTTGTGCAGTAATGATACTCAGAGTTTGTTTCTCCAAAATGGCTTTGAGATGCTAAATGCAAAACAAGAATTAGAAGTCTTGGAAACAGCATATAATTGCTACCAAAAAAGAGACGGCATCAGCATATCACACACACCCAATGAAATCCATATGGCCATGGCTATTTTCAGCTGTCTCCCTAAATTCCCTTTGGTCCTTTCTTCGGGGCTGATGTATTCATGTTCCAAATGACATCTCCTGTAACTGTGTTTCATGGCACAAAATGGGGCCACTCTGAACTCAGAAGTAAAGGAAATCAGCAATTTGGGACCTGAGAGCATTATCTGGAGGAGAGGAAGCATAGAAACGCCCGGGAAGGTCGGGAAGCAGTGGGTGCAAAGTGAGGGCCCGGAAGGCGTGAGAAAACGGTGGGAACCAATGTCACTGCTTTGGGGTGGGATGAAGCAGAACAGAAAAGTGCCCTCCAAAATTTCCTTATCCAAAGATTTCAAGATTCCAAAAGGAACAAAGAAGAGGCCTGGATTCACTGAAGTTACCTGAGTACATGTCTGACTTAATGAGCTTTCCAGTTTGTTTTAAGAGTCTCTGCATGTCACAACTCTTTGACATTTATTTTTATGATTATGTTAGATTCCTGCTCTGGAAACTTTACTTCCCCCAAAGTTGCTGTTAAAGCTCAAAAAAAACCCAGTTTGTTTGTTTATATCAGTTTTGTCAAAGACCAAATACAGGAACTTGGTTTCTTTATTAAAAATAAAACAAAAAAAAAACCAAAAAAAAAAAAACCCAAAGCCAAAACAAAACAAAAACACAAACAAAAAAACCAAATCAAACAAAATTTGGTTTTCTTCTTATTTTGTTTGTTTTCCTAATAGAAAAAGTTAATCAAACTGTGTTTTTTAATATTTTAAGATATTGAAAACTGATACAAACAACCTTATGAACATCATATGATTGGAGTGTTGGGATTTCCGGAGTGTCTAAACACAAAAAAATGGATATTGCCCTTTTCCCAAACCTGAAGTCTGACTCTCACTGGATGACCAACTAAGACAAACTCTTTAAAGAAAAGGGATTGAGATCAGACCTTCCCAGGGGTCTGTTCTGGTGGAGTTGAATGGAAAGCCCTACTGATGTCTGAGGAGAAAGGGAAACTGGAAATGTGTCCTCATGTAAGAACAAGTTGTCCAAAGAGCAAGAATAATTAATCAAACTGCAAACTGTCAGCCAGACCTGACCTTTCTCAGAGAGAAGAACACTGAGAACTGGTATTTGTTTCACTCATTATCTTTTTCTGAGTTAATGGCACCCACAGCTAATGAGAGGCTCAGTCAGTAGTTTCCAATCTGGCTACTTTTTGAAGTCAAAAGCACAAAGAAAGTTACAGGTAAGAAGACACACAGCTAAAGAGGATGTGAAACTGAAAGTTTTGAAATATTAACCAGAGTCTCATGTTCGATGTGAAAAGCCTTTTTCATATGACATATGATGGGCATTGTTTATAGAACAGAAATCTTGAGACAGGAAAAACTCATCTCTCTCCCTCTTTGTGTCTTTCCTGAAGAAGCTTCCAGACCCACATGGCTTCTTGGCTTTTCTGTGTCTGCAAAGAATGCTGAAAACGTAACATTTTCACAATATAACCCAGTTTCACCTTGTTCGGTCCTTGACATCTGATTTTACGTACATGTATATGTTTAAAGCATGGCCATTTAGACCATTGCCTACAAAGAGTATTCTATCAGGCCCCCAAATTGCAGGAAGTCTAATGTACTAAATAGTTCTGTGCTCCAAGAAGACGTAAAGCTTTTGAGGGCAATTTGTAGCAAGCCGCCACATGCCAAGCAAACTGCTGTGCAACAAGTGATTGATGTCCTTGCTGATATTCTCTATTTCTGTGCCAGGTTCCTGCAGCAAATCCTGCAGTAAACTGGCAGCTCCACTCAAGTGAACAAGGCTGGGGTAATTGATCTGTGCTGGGAATCTGCCTCTTCTCAGCCATGGATTTCTTTGGGTAGACAGTCACCACTAAAATCTGCTCTTGGAGAACTGAGGGAGCTCTGTTTCACACTTAAATATCACCACTTCAGTTTGGCTTCCTGTCCTTCAAATTCCTGACATACTTGAAGCCAGAATGCTGCTGAGCTTTTTTCAAGCCAAGGAGATAACACTTACTTAGAGCAGTTGGGCACCTAGACCTCCCATAAAAACCATAGAACTCCTGGGCTGAGAGCCAACAGCCTGGAAGATGACATGGGAAAAAATGAAATTTAAAAAGAAAAATCAAACTGCATTCCTCACTGTTGGGACAGAAGGAGTTTTGCTTCTTGGAGTAGTTTCTTAAGGTGCCAATATGAACAAGGGGCTGTTTAGGACAGGCTGAGAGGCAGACATGGACAGAGGTGACAGTTTCTGGATCCACACTGACACAGCAGAGCTGAAGGCTCAGGTGGGGTGGTGAGAAGCTCAGGGGACACTTCTGTAGTCAGTGTCCTGCAGCCTGGGGCTCAAACCTGAGTGCTCACCCAGGAACTGGCTCATGGCATGGGCTTCCCTCACTGGCCTAAAGGGCTCTAATCCTTTGGCCATTGAACATGGGGGATTTGCATAAAAAATAATGCTAAACTGCTAATGCAGATAAAAATGCTTCAGAATTAATGACAATTAATTGGAAACAGTGATTAAGACAAAATTTTCCATCCTGCTTCATCAACCAGTGGTACCATGTTCCCCAATTGTCTTTTACGTGAGATAACCTCTAAAGAGAAACCATTAATGCTGTTACTTCTATAGCACAGACACAATATAACAAGTACATGATGTGTGAAACGTTTGGTAGGAGAGGTCAGGAGTCTAAACCATAAAATATGGTAAAAATATGGTTTATAAATAGATGTAAAAAATATTTTCTTTAGTCTCAAGTTGTAAAATATTCCATGGATGAGATTCAGAAAGGTCACTCCTCACTTTCAGAAGCTTCTTTATAAAACAGTTCATTAAAAAAAAAAAAATTAGAGATACATGAATGATATTATAAATATTGCATTACTTACAAATACAGTTCTCGGTAGAACTGGAGAGCCCAGGCCATCTGCTCAAAGTGCCAAGAACACCCCCTTTCCTTCAGTAAATGCAAATAAAGCTGTGCCATAAAGATAGACCCACTGTAGTTTAGTAGATTTGCTGTTAAAAGGTAAAACCTGCTTGGTTGCCAAGCACCTGGCTGGTACAGTTTTATGAATGAAATGAGTGAGATAACAGCATTTACAAATGAATCCTCACCACTAATTTTATGGTTTGTCCTTCTTGCTATTTATTGCCAGGATTACCTCTGAAGGGAGAGAAGAGAAATATTTCTTTTTTTATCTAAACATTTTGCATGGGTGGTGCCACGTCCATCAGTTGGCAGCTGTAAACCAGCAGAATATTTACAGCAGGCCCTAACAGCAGCCACAGCTGATGGAGACGGCCCTGGCAAGCTCCTGATGTTTCTCCTTCAATGGGTCTTAGCTAAACTGTAATGTATAAAACATACCTTCAGCACACAGCAATTTGGGCTTGGCTTTTTCCTCATATATATTAGATTTTCTTGTATTTAAATGCAGCGTTTCAAGTCCCTCTACTGAATTTTTACAAAAATCTAAGAGAAACAAAACATCAGTCTAAAAGATAAAGACAGCACACTCTGTCTGTTTCCATGGATATTTTAAATCAGTTTTATGCTGTCTTTGACAGGGGACTATTAAATCAAAAGCCAAAGATTGAAGTGGCAGTTCCAGTAGATTTGAATGAAAGCTAAAAGAACTGCAGTCAAAGAAAGGATCAAAGCCTATCTACTGCTTCAAGACCAGCTCTCTTTTATTTGTAACAATGATTTTTAAGCTGTTAAACATTCTCAGCATGGATAGATGCCACTGAAAGGTGCTGGAGTGAGCCCAAATCCAACAGGAGCTCTGCTTGCCTCTGGATGCAGAATTCCGACCACAAAAGCTCTCCACAGCTCCACACTCCAAAAGCCCTGAGTGCCACCCCAGGTGACTTCTGTGGGAGGGACACTCACCCTGAGGAGGCTCCAGCCCCTCATTTCAGATCCCACCCCGGGTACATGAGGAGAGCACAGAGAAAACACAGGAGCAGCTCAGCTCATCAAACAAGCTCACAGCTCACACTCCTAGCCAAGGAGCTGCTTTGCTCTAAGAGATGATTCAGGAGAAATATAAACCCAGGAAAATGTATTCTTCTGGGTTCCAGCCTTAAACAATAGCAGCTGTTTTGAGATAAAATTCACATGGACACAGTGGTGTTAAAAAATCCATATTGATTCACCGTAACTTTTTGAAAGATATTTTGTTTTTATAAGACTGTTGTCTGATAACTCAATGGAAAATCCTCAAGGCTTTTCTTGAGAAGCACTAATATTTTCTCTGTAAATATATTTCTTTTTTTTCTTTTTCTGCATGCTGTTGTTGATCTTAAAGACCTTATATTCTCTCACCTGTGAGAATTTAAACAAGCACATGCAAGACAGTGACATTCTGAGCAGTGAACACGTCTCCCTTTCATGGGAGTCCTATGTCATACCCAGTTAATGACAGCTAAACCTGTATTAAAGAATGCTACAACAGAGCAAAGACCTCAGCATGTCAAGAGCACAGGTTTCCAGAGGGGAGAAAAGGTTAAAATCAATCATATAAATTCCACTGCTTGCAAAGAAGCAGCTCTATCAGAGTGATACTAGAACTGATGGTTTTACAATAGTTACTGCCACCATCTACAAGAATCTGCTGTCTCCTGGTGAAAGTGGGGATCTCACAGGAAGCCTTAGTCAGGATTAGAGAGGAAAGTGAACCAAGAATTGGAGAGTGCTTTGTGTTCACAGAAACAGTGTTGGGTCTGTTTATAGCATCCAGTTTGGTTTTCCAATTCTATACACTAGGTGGTAAGAAATGCAATGGATTTCAAGTGGCACCTGCGATTATGAATTAAAGATCTTGTGCTGGGGTGGAAAGGCCCACTGGGGGAAGGGTTACAGCGCTCCCTTGGCGAGCCAGTCCTTAAGGCACTGACTGCACTTATGGTGAGCAGCGCTCACACCGCAGCGCCTTGCGCCTCACATGGTAATACTTTGTTACTCATCAGCTCAGCTTCTCTCACCCCACTCCTGAGTTACACCTGATTCGCTCCTGTGTTTTCCCCACCCGTGCCTTTCCCTATAAACGCCCCATTCCCGCTGTGCTCAGGAGCTGGCTGTCAGTGGCCCTTCACAGCGGTGCCCCTGCGCTCAGTAAAGGCTTTCTCTGTGGAAGGCCACACAGCGCTCTGGTCTCTCGCTCCACGTCGCCCCACTAAGAGCTGAAAGTCACCAGCCGGGCTGGGAGACGTGCCTGTGCACCTGGGCATTCCTTTTCAGGACAGCTTCTTCAGGGATTGGTGCGGCACTTTACCATCAAACCCCGCCGTGGCATTCTTCAGCGTAAATGTTTCACAGTTCATACAACTTACCCGGGCAAATGTGACTGCTGAGAACTGTGCCTTTCCTCCTGAGCCTCAGCCACTCCCCTCACACCTGGAGACCAAGGGACCTGGCTGTGTCATCAATAACTTCAGCTCCTGATTTAGATCCAAACTGCAATGGTTCTGCAGTTATCTGGTTTGTGTTAATAAATTACATCAACTAATTCAAACTCCCTAAGAGAGAAAGAGTCCAGATCAGAGTTATTAGTATACATTTCAATTTTCTGATTTTTTTTTCTCATTCTGAGGAGGACTTTTAGTTATCATACATTTTATCGTATTGGAATTGGGGAAAGAAAGGTGAAAGGAGGGAATGGAAACAAAGAAGAAAACCCCAAATGCACTGGAGAAAATTTGGAAAAGTAGGAGGCTGGTGGGACAATTTTGTAGCAAAGCTCCTTACAAGAACAGGCTATATTGATACTTAAAAAAAAAAAAAAATCAAAACCAAAACCCAAAAATATCCCCCACACAACAAAAACAGAAAACTAAATAAAACAGAAACACCACAATAAAAACCCAGTAAAAAGCCAAACACCTCCAAAAGAAAAAAACATAAACCAACAGAAAAAAATGTTAGATGAAAGCAGCTTTCCATTGCTAGTTGAACAAATTGTGCCATTCCAGCTACCTCCAAAGGCTGCTTTTAACCTGCAGGACTGTCTTGGGGATGGTTTATTATCCCATCCCATTTTGGGGGTTTTTGGTCTGTTTTGTTAGACCCAGATGTCTCAGTTTGTGCCAGCCCCTATGAGAAAGAGGAACCATCATGAACAGCTCGATGCTTCAGCACCCTGTCTGCCAGGCCAGAACAGCAAAGGTGCTTCCAAAACAGCTTCTTATCTCTTTCATGATTCAGAGAACAAAAAAGAGCATAAACCAAAACAATGAGAAAAATATAAAGGAGAACAGAAAAATACATCTGAAGCCAAAAGGTGTTGTCCAGAGATTACATTGGAGCAGAGGTAGTAAAGAAGAGTAAGTGTGCAACAAAATAGGATGGAGCTGAGGAATTTCCTCTGAGTTTTTAAATGGTCAGCAACATGGAGCAGTTACATAACACAAATGAGTTATAAGCAGTGACAGAGATAAGAGTATTGCAATTTAAGATTAGGGGATCTTTTTCTGGGGCAAGAAAAGATTTTTCTATTTTCTTACACAGACTATTTGTTTCTTAATTTTCCAGGCATTCCAGCCAAGTACTCAGTTGCTTAATCCAGCCGTAGTGGGTTTGTGATATCCCACCCTCAGTACTTACACTGTTATGAAATGTCTTCCTCTTCCTCTAAAAAAGAAAAAAAAAAAAAAGAAAAGGCAATGAAGGAAAAAAGAAAGGAAGAAAAGAAAGGAAGAAAGGAAGAAAGGAAGAAAGGAAGAAAGGAAGAAAGGAAGAAAGGAAGAAAGGAAGAAAGGAAGAAAGGAAGAAAGGAAGACCCTGTGGGTGTGTAAGAAAATGTCTCAGATTTTTCTATTTAAATTTTTTTCAATTTAAAAGAGCAACTAAATGATAACATCAGCTGTACATGGGGGTCACCCTGCTCTCCAAATCCCCTCCTTCCCTTGAGGATGACCCCGGGAAAGTCAGCAGCAGCCAGAGAAGTGTTTTCAGACAGAAGGTTCTGCAAAAACACAAACTGACTGTATTTCAGACTCCCTGGACCTCTCCAATTTTTCCAGAACAGATCTATGCATAAACACAGTTGTGTTCCCTTTAAAGAGTTGTCTGGGAACACACACAACAATTCCTGCCACACGTGCTGGCAAAGATAGGGGAGTTTTGGGCCAGGACGGCATCAGAGCAGTGCAGCAATCTGCTGCAGGTAAGGCATCCCTGAAGGAAGGCAGCAAAGCAGGGCACTGTGTGCTGGAGATGGGAGTTTCCAGCACTCCTTGTCCCAGGAGGGAAGGGAGAAGCAGGGACCTGTCTGCTGGGCTTGAGACTTCCAACAGCCTGTCAGTCCTCAAAGTCTGACTGTGCTATTGTGTCCAGGGGTCAAAAATGAGATTAGAGACCAGGGAAAGGGAACAGAGACACCAGCCTGGAGGACAGCAGAAGTAAAACTGGTACTTCAACATCTCCAAAATCATCTTTACTTCTGCCTCAAAAAGGTAAATGTTTGAGTCAGAATCTCTAAGGGAGTGTCAGAAAGTCACAAGTTAGTGTTCTGTCTTTGTTCCAAAGATCCACAGATAAATTGTACCCGGTTCCCAGAGGCAGATCACTGGCTCAGAAATTCACTTGGACAAGCAAAGAGCATAAGATACTTCCAAGATTTAATGGTTACAAGGTGAAAAGATAATTTTCTGGAAATATTCTGCAGTGGGCATCCCATCACTTACATGAAATTTGTAGAGAGCAAACAAAGAAAAGTGAGCAACAGAAGGAAAGTGAATTCATCCAGAGATGTGGTTGCAAATTCAGAATCCATTCAGTGAGCTCTGGCACAAGCATTGGAGCCATCAGTGACCCCTGGTATACTCCTCTGACATTTCATCTCATGTACAGAAGAGGCTCATCTAGAGCAACCACGTTGCTTGTGCAGATTCTGCTCCACCTGATCACCCCCTCACACAGAAAACTGTAATAGACAGCAAAGAAAGAATACAAATTTAATGTTAAGGCACATGAGATGTTTAAAAACATAATTTTTTATGTTCATCAGGTGTACCAATTATTTAAGGTATGCATTAGAGAAACTTTAGACATGTTTAAACAAAGTATTTGAAAGGATCTAAAGAATTTTATCATATTTGCAGTACAGATAGCATAAGAAATTCCACATAAGTTTAACAGTGCGGGATCGGGTCACAAAAGAGCAGGTGAGATTTAGATTAAGGAACATACAGGGCCACCCACATACCAAATAATTTCCCACCCCACTCATATACTCTGTTGCTTGTTCTAAAAGGAAGAGCCTGGGGTAAATGGTTCCATGTGAACCTGGCCCTCAGAACCCTGCAACACAGCCCTGCAGTGCCTCACACATGGACAGAAATATGGGGCTGCTTCAGCAGCAGAGCAGCATGGAACATGGAACATGAAATGTGGAATATGGAATATGGAAAGTGGAATGTGGGATATGGAATATGGAATATGGAATATGGAATGTGGTATATGGAATATGGAATATGGAATGTGAAATGTGGCATATGGAATATGGAACATGGAATGTGGAATATGGAATATGGAACGTGGAATGTGGGATATGAAATATGGAATATGGAATATGAAATATGGAATATGGAATGTGGGATATGGAATATGGAATGTGGAATGTGGAATATGGAATATGGAATGTGAAATGTCGAATATGGAATCTGGAATATGGAATCTGGAATATGGAATGTGGAATGTGGGATATGGAATGCGGAATGTGGAATGTGGAATATGGAATATGGAATGTGAAATGTGGAATACGGAATATGGAATAGGAAATAAATATGGAATATGGAATATGGAATGTGAAATGTGGAATATGGAACAGGAAATATGGCATATGGCATATGGAATATTGAATATGGAATATGGAATATGGAATATGGAATATGGAATACGGAATGAGGAATATGGCATAGGAAATATGGAATGTGGAATTCATTTGGGCCACTGCAAGGGCTGAAGGCTTCTCTCCACCTTTCTCATCAAGTTCTGGTCTCTACCACACAAAGAAATTGAGAAAGTGAACCCAAACCTTATGTTTCAAGACAGACAAAAATGAAAAAGCTTTTACCTTCCACCATTTTCTGACTGAATTTCAATTATTTTTCAATCAAAAACTTGATCATGTTCATTCATAAGCAGTGCACATGTTGAAAATTTTTGCCATTTCCTTTCAGTTGTAGCACAGCAGCTTTTCTGTTCCCCTGAGTTTAACAATCTGTGTGTGTGTGCCCTTCCATTACCTCAGCCCACCACTCCCAATGGGAAGAGCTGGATTGGTGCAGGTTGTGTTTTGTTTCTCCAATTTAATGTTAGATCTGACAGGAGGAACAGCTATACACTTGTCATCCCCTTGCAGACACTTCCTCCTTTTATCACTAGGCCTAGATGCTTTCCATTAGATTTTGCTTCTCTTACAGCTTTGATCTCCTTTACAAAAGGCAGACTGCTCCACTGTACAAGAATGTGAAAAAAAATCCTGGAAAGGAGCCTCTAAAATATTGTATCTTCCTTCCCTACTTTTATTTTTATGTTTCTTTTTCTTTCTGTACTTTGCCATAGGGTTCCTCATAAAATAGCTGGTCAAAAAGGCAACATTTTCAAATTAATTTCTCACACTGAAAAGTCCTTTTTCCTCAGACAACCCCAGGGCACTAATAGCATTTTTTTTATATATTCCTGCTTATCTTTCTTTCCATCCATTAAATGTCTACATCAAGGATTCTTGGACTCAGCATGCACAATCTTACCATGCTGTTTTCTTAATTTAAATGCTTGTCTTCATTCCACACAATCTAATACTTCATCTGTTCATTGCAGATCTCCTTAATTCACCGAGTTGACTAAACACTTAAAAAATATATATATTAATTATTCATGAGAGTCGGTTTTGTGTGTCCCCTGCCCCAATTCCAGCCCTGGAGAAATACAAACAGTCTGGTTGATTAATGCAAGCACAAAGACAGATTCCTCTCTTCTTCTGCTGCATCAGAATAATTGTGTTCCACTTTTCACTGGGTCAGACCCAAATATTTGTTCACTTCTGTGCTGGTATGCCCATGGTCACTGTCTTTTGACCACTGCCCAGAAATTGAGCCTATGTTGTCACCCCAAGAAGCCACACTGTTGAGTCCCTGAGTCATGGTGACACTGCTGGTCCTGAGCCACGGTGACACTGCTGGGTCCCTGAGCCATGGTGACACTGCTGAGCCCTGAGCCATGGTGACACTGCTGGTCCTGAGCCATGGTGACACTGCTGAGCCCTGAGCCATGGTGACACTGCTGGTCCTGAGCCACGGTGACACTGCTGAGCCCTGAGCCATGGTGACACTGCTGGTCCTGAGCCATGGTGACACTGCTGGTCCTGAGCCACGGTGACACTGCTGGGTCCCTGAGCCATGGTGACACTGCTGAGCCCTGAGCCATGGTGACACTGCTGGTCCTGAGCCACGGTGACACTGCTGGGTCCCTGAGCCATGGGCACACCCCTTGCTCTGCCCGCTGAAACCCTGGGGAGGGTGTGGTGACATCAGGGCAGCTGATGGCGTGGCGGTGTTCCCCAGGGGGGAGCCAAACATTCCTACCTGGATACAATCTGACCTGGGAACAGCACAGCAGCCTTTGCCCCCTGCATTCCCAGAGGAGCAGCTTTCTTCCCCACTGCATTCCCAGAGGAGCAGCTTTCTTCCCCACTGAATTCCCAGAGGAGCAGCTTTCTTCCCACTGCATTCCCAGAGGAGCCCAGGCCCATCTCCCCCAGCCCTGGAGCTCCAGAGGAAAACTCCCCCCGTGTGCAGGATCCTGCTCCAGCAGAAGCACAGCTGGCACTGCAGGAGGGCTGAGACACCCTGGGATGGGACTGCTGCCACCTCCCTGACCCACGGGGGGACAGGGCATGTTCTGACTCTGGCAGTGGTTTGTTTTCTTTTTTTGTACTTTTGTATTTTTGATTTTCCTAGTAAAGAACTGTTATTCCTATTCCCCTGTATTTGCCTGAGAGCCTCCTAATTTCAAAATTATAATAATTTGGAGGGAGGAGGTTTACATTTTCCATTCCAGGGGGGGCTCCTGCCTTCCTTAGCAGACACCTGGCTTTCAAACCAAGACACCCAGCACCCCCCACAGCTTATCATTCAATTCCAGCACAGTTATATTCAAGGAAATTTGAACAAAATCAGTGGAGCTAAATTTAACTCGGTCACATTGCTGAAAGGTGGAACCTGAGGAACGTTTCTGAAGATGGGTTTGGATGGGCTGACCTCTTTTCTGACATAACTGAGTGCACCATCAGATTGTAAGCCTGAAACACAGCTCCAGCAGAAATCAAAGGGAGTTCTGTCTTCAATGAAAGACTATTTCCCCCTTAAGCCTTCAGCAGTGCTTTATAAATGATGAGACACCTGAGCAGCTGTTCAGCTGCTACAGCTCTGATCATTGAACAAATAATGAAAGAGGGGGCAGTTTTATGCTCTTATCCTTTCTAGTTCAGAGGTCTGCAGTTCTAGGACTTTCTTTGGAACAAAACACAAACTAAGTTATGAGCCACACAACCTCCCTCTGGAGATGTGCCCTCATTTCTCAGCAGAGGGAAAAGCAGAGGTAGCAGAGAAGAGCAGCACTCCTGGAGATTTCCAAGGCCCTGCAGGAGACACCATTCATGCCTTCAAAAATATTTTTTTCCCCACAACTGACTCTTGTAGTCCAGTCAGGTAACTTTGAATTCAGCTTCAGCAATTCAAAATATTCTATCTTTCTCCATTAAGGACCATAAAAAGCTTTACCTTAAGATAGAACACTTTAAATCATTATACATCAGAGTTTTCATCTCAGTGTTTTTTCTTAATGAAAATATTTATTTCCAGTAGAAGCACAGTTTAAAAATATATTCTTGCACTTCTAAAATATTTCTTCCATTTTTTTTTATCATTTTTTTTCTTCAGTAAAAGATAATGATGTTGGTTTTAGAAGCTAGATAGAAAATAATTTCCTTTGTACTAAAATTTATTTTATTGTTGCTTTGAATCCCCATGTCAAGGTGTCAAGTTGCCCTTTACAGGCAGTCTCAAACAGCCACTTTGCAGGGCTGTAGTGATGTGCTCCCTCACCCTGCTGCCACAATTTTTTCTGGGACGGACACTCATCAGGACCACTGCACAGGACAGGACTTTCCATGACTGGTAAAATTAGCCTCTCCAGTGAGGTTCCAGGCACTGTTACTGAACACTGATGTCATGTTTAAATAAGTCCTGTATTAAAGCAGTGAGGGGCTTTGGACTATTTCTAGACTTTGAAGTATTTTCATACTGCAGCTGCCCTGTGAACACCTAATTAATATTTCTCTTCTGCCATCTTCTCTCCTTTCTCCTCACCCCTTCCTGCTGCTGTAATTCCTTCTCAGCTGCTATCCCACCCAGCTCTCTCTGATTTGGAGCCACCCCCTGATAGGGGCAAGCTTTAAAAGCAGGGCTTGTCTTTATTTTCATCAAGAGAAATCACAGCTGCAAGTTTCAGTACCCACAGAGGCTTTTGACTGTGACTTTTTATTAGAAGTGCTAAATTGGGAGTAATAAAAACTCCCAATTTAATAGTTTAATAAAAAATAGGAAGCTAAAAGCCAGCATGGCTGTGGAGGAGCAGCAGTGAGAGTGGAGGTGCCAAATATTTGGTTTTTAAATGGCTCAGCTTTCTCCTGTGTTTTCTGGCTCTACAGAAAAGCTCTCCAGTGAGCTGCCCTGGGCACAGCCAGGTTTTGCTCGGGAGCTGGGGGATGTAGCTGTGTACTCTGCACCCAGACAAACACTGTGATACACGGCGGCGGCTTTTGCACAGCACTCAGGAGGAAAAGTCCTGGCAAGGCTTTTCTGGAGCATTCTGCAGGCAGACCTGGGGCCAGGCTCTTTGAAATAGCAAAGGATTTATCTACAAAAAGGGGTTTCTGTCTCTTTGCAGCACAATTGTTTCAAATCTGACTCTTATTTTTTGCAAGAAATTTGGGGTTGTTTTCCAGAAACAAGGCAGGCTTCCAAAGTTGGTTTTGAGCAGCAAGGGGTAACCATGAAAATTCAGTGAGGTGAAGCTGGAATCTTCTGCCCAAGTAGCCAAAAGTAATCCTGATGTCACCAATGTCACACAAAAAGACCTAAATACCACACCCCACTATTGCCAGATCTCCCCAAACTGCTGCCTGGTAATCAATTGAGCTTTCATTATTCTGTAACACCAGAAATATTACAGGAGTTCAGTTTTATTTCCAATGTCAGAATTCAAACAGGACTAGAACCAGTAATTGCAGCATAAAAACCAAAAGAAATAAAAAGCTAACACAAAAAACCCAAACAAACACAAAAAACCAAAAATCCATCAAAAAAATCACCAACAACCCAAAACCAAACAGAAAAAAAATCACCAACAACCCAAAAACAAAAGAAAAAAGAAAAGAGCAACAGCTGAAAAAACACCCTTCAACCCCCTTTTTTTCCTTTTTTTTTTTTAATAAAGCTTGTGAGTCAGCTTTGTGGTCCATGTAAGCCCTAATATTGCAAACATTAAACAACAATGTAAACACAATTTTTGAGATCTGGTTTTGTCAGAACTCACAGCTACACATGTTAACTTCAGAAAAATTAGTAAAGACCGAAGGAAAACCTAATCTAAATGACAAAACAAGTTTCTATATAAAATGAACGGACAACCCAGCAACATTTGTCTAGATAAGAACAATTCATCTCTTATTCTTGGGAATAAAGGAAGGATAGGCCTCAGCTGGATTGTGCCAACTGTTCCTATCAGTATTAGAGAGTGCTCCAAATACACAATCTCTGCTTAAAAAAGATGCTTTAAATGTAACTTTTAATTATTTCCATACACTACCAGGCTTTCTAGGCTTCAGAAGTTACTGTTCCCATACTGTAAAGTATAACTGGAATTTTTAACCTTCTGAAGGTCCAGATGAAGCAGTCCTAAAATGTTATGCAAGAAATTTTACAGGTTTATTAGCTGACTTCATTAAAAAGTGCTGATTGCTGTGGGAGTACACAGAAGCTAATAGGCAGGAATTATTCCGAGCTCTCTGTAAAGCACCATCAGCACATAAAAACAACAATCCCTGCTGGATGCCACCAGAAACTTATGGGAAACTGTCAGGGAGAATGGGATTTTGAGGAATAGCAAATCAAGTGCACACGCCTTGCATCAGTCCTGAGGGTCAGGGGGATGAAAGGATAGAAAGCCTCAGCTCTGCTGCTGCCAGAGTTAGCAAATTCCCTTTCAGGGAACAACTAGCTCGGCTGCGGTTCCTGCTCCCAGGCACACTTTCTGCTGGAATTGTCAGAATCCTGCACAGCTCTGTTCCCACCACTACCCAAAGATGTATGTCTGTATATATGTGTGTGTGTGTATATATATATATATATATATATATATATATGTATGTATGTATATTTCTGTCACTTGATTCTTCCACACAAGAACACTCCCATCCAATCTCACTCTGAAAGCATTTGTTTCACCCATTTTAGTATTTGTCACTTGAGAGGTTTCTCTTCCCTCCTCTTCTAGCAACTGCTTGTCAGAACCCATGTCAGTCCCTAACGTTGGCAATTCCCTCTTGGGTGGCATCCCCTTCCAAAACCTGCCACCTGTCACCTTTGAGCAAGAAATGACACAAATCCACAAGCAGGCTGTTTCACACAGCAGCAGCTTTAATACCAAAGTTCTCTTCTTTTATAACTAGGTTCAACACATTCTACTTGATTGGCTAATTAACAAAAACACTTTTCTCACAAGGAGTCCTTGAGAAGAGCAGCAAAACAGAGTAGGGAAACACCACCTGCAGGTTGTGCATACTAACAAGTTATCATCGTTTCTCTACAACTCCCTAAAAAGTTTCATACGTCTGCCGTGAGAAAATGAATTTCGTTTTCTTGCTCTCTGTCCAGGCTGTCACATCCACAGCCACCTGCATTAGCAATTCCTGGGAAAGCAGAGCAGGAGCAACTGCTGCAATGAAGGAGGGATCCCACACCAGTGGAAATTCAGGACTTACAGTTATTGAAAGAAATAAAAAAGGATCAGTGACACTTCATGTATTTGTTCCACCAAGTTCCTTTCAAGTCCATGTAAAAGAGCATTGCCTTGTTGCTTCTGATTTTATAAAGCTTGATTTCTGAAAAGACTACAGTTGTTAAAGTTATTTTATATAAATTCCCTAGCACAGGTATTTGATGTGTTTCAAGAAATTCTGGCATCTCTTGGTGAGTTTTGGTGTTCTTTGCTTGCTTCTGGGAAATCTTTGCATAAATTCTTTGGATCAGAGGATGAAGTTTTTTGATAGCACAAAGGATAAAAGTTCTGTCTCACTAGTAGGTGAATAAAAATGGTTAGGGATTATATAAAGAAATACTACTTTGTTGAAACAAATTCTTACTAAATTTTCATGAAAATTTTATCAGAAAAGGCATCTGAGGTTCATTATTAAATTCAAACCTGCAGAATTAGAAGCTGTGCTGTGATCCCTGAATGACCAACCTAACCTCAGATTTATAGACAATGAGAAAGCTCCCAAGGAAAAGGAAATCCATAATCTCTGGGTGAAGACACTCCCTGTGGCCCAGGCTCTGAGGTTCTGGCCCTTGCTCTCCCTCAGACAGACAATGGGAACCTTCCAGATTGCAAGAGCTCTCTGCTTAAAACAGGAATGGCAGCATCAGCTTCAGTGGTTTTGGAGCTTTTCCCTTGCACCACATAACAGAAAACACTTTCAAGTTTTAAAAACAGCTTCAAACAAAAGGGAATATTTTTTTAAATATCTAAAATATTTTCTTAAGTCCTTTTTTAGGCCTTTTTTAGTGATTTCTAGAGCTGGTCATTTGAAATTCTTCCACGACTCTTGTCCATAGACACACACACTCCATACCCAGGTTCTTGTCCTCAATTCTCATTCTCATGATGATTTTGCAGCTCTCAGTTTCTCATACAGCCTGGCCTGACCTCAAAAGGGTGTTGTTGTGTTGTTTCCTACTCTATCACACTTTACAAAGTTTTCTCCACAGCCTACGTTAAAGGACAGCTGCTGGATTTCAATCTGTAAAATTCTGCAATTCTGGCAAGACCATTTAATTGATTTGTGGTCATGGAGGAGATGCCAGGTGGATCTGTCTGGAAGAGGAAAAATTTCCTGGTGCTACAAAAATGTAAAAGATGGAAGCACTAGGGCAATTCCATATCAATAAATTCCAAGGTCATCTAGAAGCGACAGCAGAACTGTACCACTGGCAACCTGATCTCAGTTAAGTATTCCATCTTAAAACTGTTGAAATTAAAAGAAGAATGTAAAGTCTGCCTTTTAAAATCACACTTTTGAGGAATTTTTAAGGTCCAGTCACAAGCTCTCCAAAAGTCCTGATTTTCCACCTCTGATCTCCTCTGTTATTTATAGTTTGGGCATTTTATTTATTCACAGCTACAACTCTCCCTACTCCTTCCTCCAGAGGAGTGCCTAGTATTTAAAACATGCATTAAAGGGCTGCTGATACGATGCTAAATCTATTTCTGTCCTTGTAAATACTGCTTTGCTCAGGGGAGCTGAAGCATTTTGGAATCCAACTTTATTTGGCATTCCTATTTTGGAACAAGAATTGCCAAATGCCAGGCACAGCATGTGAGCAGAGCAGGAGCTCCCTCCCAGTGCTACCCCAGTATGACACTGGGGAGGATTCTCTCTGGGAGCTGTCCTTCAGGAACAATTAACGTTACCTCTGCCTCACAAATATCAACAACTGATCAAGTGAAGGCAGCACAAAGTGCTCATAGAGAGAGAAAGAGAGAGAGAACCCTCACCCCTCCCAGAACACCTCAAATGCCTTGCTCGGCAAGGCAGCTCCAGTGCAGTAGTTCAGCAATAAAGGTGGACATATTTTAAGGAAATGTTACATCCTTCCATTGTGCCAAGGGCAAGAAAACTGCTGTTTCTGATTGTTCTTTTCCCTTTGTGCCTTGTGCACCTGCCAAAGAACAGGTGAGCTCTGGGTGAGCTCTGAGTGAGCTCTGAGTGAGCTCCCCAAGCTTCTTGGCTTTCACAGCTCCTTGACGCTTCCTCCAGGCTGCTCCCCATGGGAGATTTTCAGACTCAAAGCCTCTACTGGCTCACTCTTCCCCTCAGAGTTGTCCAAACTGGTTTTCCATCTGCTCCTACATACTTTTCTGAACATTCCTATTCATACTAAATATTGCCAGACACAAGGCCGTATTTTAAATGAAACAATATGTGCAAATGCATGCACATATATTTTTAGCAGACTGCTTCTGTTTTTTCATGTAAATAACCAAGCAAAACAAAATTCAAGAAGAAATTTTAAATGGCTGTTGATTGATTAAATAGAAACAGAATGTGATAACAGAAAAAGCTAATAGTGCCCTGGGAATGATCTTGAGAAATTGAAGTAAAGGTCCAAAATATACAGATGCAATTCAGTAAGGATAAATGCAAAGCACTGCAGTAAGGACTAATCTCCTCCAAAACCAACAAAAAATCCCAACAACAAAGATACAAGAAAAATCTCCATAAAACACAATGGAGGAAAAATGCAAGAAGCACCAATTTTCCAGATAAGGATACCAGAGTCTGGTAGATCACAAATTGAAAACAGCATTATCAGACCACTGCTCCATACCAAACTAACATAAATTAAGTAAGATTACTGATTTTGGATCAGTAAGATCCAGAAGTCATTCCTGTGTCCAGCCTGGCAGTGGCTCTGTTGGAATCGATCATCTGAGCACTGCACTGAAAGTTCACATCCACCACAGACTTCCTGCAGGAGAACAAGAACAACGACCCAAGACCCAACATGATGTCACAGAATCATAATTCTATTGAAATTCCTGAGGAAAAGACTGAAACAGGATTGTGTGTTCTTTAAAAACACATTTCTGTGGTTCTGAGTCTAAACCTGTACATACACAATACAGAGGGGAAGAGAAGGAGTTAATAAATTGTTTATGCTCTGTGGACAAAAGAAAAAGTAATGGGCTCAGCATTCAGCAGGAAAGATTTGGACAAGGCACTAAGAAAACTCATGTGGTGAGGACAGTGGAGAGCTGTGATGCATTGCTTTAGCACGGAAGGCTTTTGGAGAACACACTACAGGAACATTTATCAGGCAAAGCTTGGTGGAAGTTATCTTGCCTTGTGAAAAAGTTATAAACTAGATGGTGTCTTGGGGTTTTTTCAAGACAAATCTTTCCCATAATTTAATATGATGTTTTCCAAAGCTGTCTATTTGTCTGCAATTTTCACCATTTACTCTGCTCTGAGTTAGTCAGATTAATTTGTATTTTCTTCTTCACTTAAATCGTCTCTCAAAGCCCTGTGCCATGGTCACCCATCTTTATGGCTGACTAAAAAGCTGTCTGGACACTGTAAATATTTGCCCTTCTCCAAGCCAGAACCCAGCACCTTCTCAGGAGTCCCAGCCTTGCAGCACAAGGGGAAGAAGTTGTGACTGGAAATCCAATCAGATGGAAACCTTCCACTGAGACTGAATGCTGCACTTATTTCCTTGGAGTGTTAGCACAGCCATAATTCACAGCTGTGTTCATGAAGCTGTGGAAAGCTTCTCGACTGCTTGCAGGGTTTTATTACAGAGCTGCAACCACACAAAATTAATCAAATGTTTCAGCAGCCCAGAATGGTTTAATATTAAGATTTTCTAATTAAATCTGGAGGGGGGTGGGGGGGAATGGTTAAAGGGAAAGATTATTTTAGGTAGAAATTAACCAAAATGTGACTTGATAAATAACCACTTCAACCACTTGAACCTCTGTGTTTTGTTAGCAAAATGTATTAGAAATAGGCTTGAACTAGAAACTGGAACACAAATATCCAATTTGAGAGGAGCTGACATATAAAATTGAACATGGATTCATTTTACAGTTGAAGCCTCTCTGTATTATATCAACCTATGGGCAAAACATATGAACCTTGCCAATTTCCCTTCTTACAGACCAAATAAACAAACAAGAAAATTAATATATTTTAAATAACAATTTTCTAGCTACTCTATTTCTTCCACATTATTTGTTTTCCTCCAAATTTCCTGGGCAACTTCCATTGGGACAGTTTTCAGGCCTTATATTTTGATTTGTATTTTCCTCGGACCTTCTCTTACAAGCCAGGCACCCAAAATGCCAACTTGGCCATTCATTTATTGAAAGAACTGGAGGAACCTTGGCTCTCTGATCATCTTCCTAAGGTACCCAGTGAAAGAGCTGGCTCTGAATACAGAATCTCCTGAGACTTCCAGATTTCACTGCCATACAAATAACCCATGACAGCCCAAATCTACCAATCATGCACTTCTGCAGGAGGATGTTAGAGTCATAAATCCTTTCCACTGTTGCTCAGAAAGTTTGTTTGACTGGACTCTGTCTCATACATCATATGCTGTCTGCTGGATTCAAGGGCACTTTCCAAGCAGACATTTTTAAGTAGGCCAAAGAACTCTTGGACAATATGATAAAGCTGAATTAATCAACTGCACAGTAACATTCAGTAACATTCAGCAAGCATGAGGTTTTGGGGTGTTCTAAACATTAATATAAGGAAGCATATTTAGAACAAATAAAGGTATAAATGATATCCCAACTTCCAAGCCTGAGTTTTGTTCTAATCCAGAGAAGTAGCATGGTAACAATGCTAATTTGAATTCCAAATTAATTTTGGAATTATTAGACAGAGGGAAAATGATGAATCCCCCATTATAAAGTGCATTTGATCCACATGTATAACTTCTGCTATGAGGACCTGGGAATATAAATAATTATCCAGTGAGTGCAATCTGGAGTCGTGGTGCTGGGACACAAGGGGATACAGATTCACAAGGTCCTTCAGAATAATCCAGCAGTGCCAGGAATTAGATTGAACACATTACTGGACTGTAGGATTTGTGCTTCACAGGCTGCACCGTGACACCAGGGCACTCAGTTGTGCCTCTGTCCTTGTGCCCAACTGAAGCATTTTCAGACACCTGCACTTCTCTACCCAGGGAGTTCTCTCACAATAATCGAAGTGACCTCCTTAACTTTGCCCAAATTCAGTTTTCAGTGCAAAAAACACCTTGGCCCGTCTGTGAAATGAGGGTGTAGCTTCCCCACATCCAAGTGCCTGGCAGGGGTACCCTCAGAATCTGAAGCAAACATCCCTGGAACCTTGGACAGCCTTGCTGTGCAGGGGAAGGCAGGGACTTCCTACCCCGGTAGGACGCACAAGCTGTACTTGTATGGTTCTTTATCTCTGCCAGTTTTTCGGGGTAGGCCTTTTAGAAACAAAACCTATTAATCTTCTACCTGAGTTTTTCAATGGTCTTTTAAAAACAAATTTCTGTGAGATTTCTTTCAATTTAATTCCATTGTTTGCTGCACAAACTCCCAGTACCACAACAGTATTTCATTATATTCATAACTGTGTATTTTCCAATAACTGATTGTGATTGGCTATTTTTGGCTTTTTTCTAAAAAAAAAAATTAATTAATTAATTTAAAAACCAAACAAACACCATGCTTACATAATTCTTGGATTCTAGAAGGAAAAAGCATTAAGAGTGAGCAGAGGGAAATTCAAATCATGAAAAGGGTTCACAACCCACAGAACTAACATAAGTTCTGGAAGATTGAATTAACTGATTCTCTCTTGAATAGAGACATCAAATCTTCCTCTTGGCATTTCTGCTGCAAACATCTAATTCTACTCTCATAAAATAACTAATCAGATTCAAAAAGGTTAGGCACAAATTCTAATGATACAGTGCAAATCAAGTACTTTATTTATTTTATATATTCATAATAAATTCAAATAGTTTAAATAACAGCTTTACCCCAGACCCTCAACTCTATATTAGTCATCATTAAAAATCACACATTAACCATTCCCTTGGAGAGAAAGAAACCAATCAGGAATTGTGACAACACAGACCTTGATAATAAATGATGCATATTCCTCATTCTGTCATCATTCTATTTCTCATTCTGTTGTCGTTTTTCATTGAAACTGAGTGATGAAAATACACTGAAATTATAGTTAGATGTAATTGGTCCAATTGAACTGTATCAGAATTCTAACTCTGAACTACTTTTAGAAATAACTGGGGCTTGCGCAAACTGTTGTCTATCTCAGGAGCCAAGTCGTCTGGGGCCGGTGAGGAACCAACTGCCCGAAGTCAGGAGAGACATTCAGACACATCAAATTATTTGTAACAACATTAGCATACTTCTTCCCTCTCACTTGTCTTTCCACTTTCAGGTGCAAATCCTCCCTTGCTCCTTGATAAAAGTGCCCAGACAATCCCTGGACAATCAAGGAAGGGAAAGGCACAGAAGATGCCTTAAAAATCTGTGACAACCATTCTTTCTCTGCTCTCCAAACCACAGTTTTAAGTCCCCACTTAATGAAAACCACCTCCACTTTCACACTAAAAAGAACTCCTGCCACATGACTGACCAATCACATCTTGTTATGTGTAGTAAACATAATTCGTGCCATTCCTTGTATGAAATATGTAATATTGGATACTTGTTATATTATGCTCGTTTGTATTAGGAGTCCCCCCACCCTCGCAGAGAAACCTGGTGTATATTAGAACCCGATTTACACGTAAAAGGATGTGGTTAACCAGGAGATGGGCCGTGTCTGGAGAGATCCGGGAACCCCAGGCGCTGATCATCGCATGAACGACCCGGGATGGATCTCATGGAAATCCTCGGGCAGATCCATGGGAATGCAGCGTTCCCGTAAATTTCATCAAGGGATTCAACAACTCCGGACACTGAATTGTTCTTCTTCAGCACCAAAAAAAAGAAAATCTTATTAACCTATGGACTCTGAATGGAAGAAAAGACTGACTGCCGAAATCTTGGCCTCAGGTGGAATTTTTCCTATTAAAAACCGCTTGTGCCAGGATGGAGGTGTGTGGGCATAGGGGAAAACCTCCTGAGGCTGACTTCTCGTCGCACACCCAGCGTCGATCCCAGGCTGGCTAGATAGAATTTGACCGCTAATAAAATTATTTTTAATTTGGCTGAATAAACTTCTGTTTATAATACATCTCAAAACCCAGAATTAGACGGCCATTATCATCCCTAAATCCAATATTAAAAAGTCCTAATAGGAGCACAAAAGCAGTTGGGTAGTTATAAATAACGAGGAATTGTAACTTTTTTATTCCCTAAGATTTCATGAATAAAGAAGCCAAATTAACAGTCAATGCCAATGAAAAGCAAAGAGACAGCAAATTTTACTGTCCCTCAGCTTTTCTTAATGCATTCGCTCTACTTTAATGATGACACGGATAAATCTCAAGTGCTCCTCATTGCAGGCAATGTGTTCGTGCAAGGTACAAAGAACTGAATAAATTAAAACTTTTACCTTAAAGCACACTCAAGCTCAGTTTGATGCTTTAGCTAGAATAGTAAACCAAATAAATGGGAAAAGCACCACACCCGGTTTAATCAGGCACCAGAAAAGCATATTGAGCTTCCCAAAAAGGGGCGGTCCAAAAAGGACCCAATCACTGCATCCGTATTTTAAGAGCCTGTTACATAATCTGCATCAAAAACCTCTATAAAAGCTCAGCTGGCCAAACATGCTTCTGTTTATTATACTTTTCATCAAAAGAATAAGTCTTTGAAGAAAAGGTTTTGCTGCACTCAATTTAAGTGTGTGCACTTAACTGCACACACTTATTCAACTATTCAACAGTGCAGTCAACTGGAAATTCTTCATCAAAAAGTAGTAATATCATTTTTTCCCTAACTGGAGTTAGGGAAAAAAAAAAAAAGTTTCTATTAAAATAATCTATTTTATTATTTTATTTTTGGTTTCTGTAAAATTAGATATAATTTAAGAGCTCATTCCAATCAAGCACAGATGAATTTTCTTAATTGTCAATTTTCTTTCTTGAAACCCCATCCTATCCAAGTCAAAATTAAGTTGCTCCTGCAGCTTCGCATGCCATAATTGCTGAGTTGCTCAGGCTGATTTACCTATTCTAAGAATACTAAGAGAGTAAGGAAGTGCTGTAAGGCTCATCCTGTGATTAATCACTGCAGGTGCCTTCAGTGGCCTTAATCTCCCATTGTAGAGGTCATTAACAGCCACTAATTGCTCTAAGCAGACTCACCCAGGATCCCATCCGTGCCCAGGAGCAGCACATAAACTCCAGCCTTGGCTTTCAGTTTCAGCTTAAAGCCATTTGTAGATTCTTGTTTCTTCTCCTGTTCTTTTGGTGTCTTAATCTGACATCGACTTGTTGCTTTGCTTTATTTGGTGCCACTCCTGTGCTGTCCCTACTTGGCTCCAGCACTGTGGGACAGTGTCCTGCAGGTATCTCTGGCTCTCCTTGGCTCCCTGCTGGACTTCCCTTGGGGAATAACTGTTCTTGTTATTAATGGGAATACACTCCCAGAGCTAAAGTGATTTCAGCATTTATTATAATAAGGCCTAAAGCAAGGGGGCCCACGGGTCGAGCAGGAGCGTTCCCGTTGAGCGAGGATGCTGCAGAGCTGGTGCTGGATTTCTTCCTTTCTTGAGCAGCGATCTCCCCAATGTTCCAGGTGGAGCTGCACAGTCTTGCTGCCTCGGATGCCCCCTTTTTATCTTGTTTTTTGTTCCTTTGGATTGGTTTCTCTTGGGATCCTGTTGGGATCCTGGTGGGATGTTTAAGGCGGTTGATTGGCCCATTACAGTTCTGTTCAGGCCGGCTTGGGGGGGTGGTGCACTTTACTTAGGTGTAATAGGGTACGTTGAGTACCGTATTTCTTATAACTACCTTTTTACAATATAATAACCAAACCTTCTACCAGTATATGCCTAACAATTATCAACTATTTTACAACCGTTTCTAACCTATTTTTGACAGTTCTCCCCTCTAACTATTTGATTAGGCTTCCAGCCTGCATCAACCTTTTAAAGTTCAACTTCTCCTTTTCTCAGTTTCTCGTACTGTTCAAGGATATCTCTGGCATTCTGATCACTCTGTTCTTTTATTAACATTTCTTTTTTGCCATTTTCCCCTTCCACATTACCTTGCAACATGATGCTGCTTTGGACAATGCTGGTTACTATCCAGAATATACATGGAATTGCACACTGTAGAAATATTACACTTGCTAGTGCACACACCACAGAGCAGGCCATTTTCTTCCACCATTTTACTGTTCCAGGTGAACAAGTTGTCCCAGCAATTGGAGTCTCCAAATAAGGGGTCCATTTTTGCGTTCAGACATAGATTATTTTCCTAATATTTTGAGTAATGTTTTTAATTACATGACTATGGTCATTGATCTCTAGGCAGCATTCTGAAGTATTAAATTTCCCCCAGATCCCTCCTTCCTCTGCAAGAAGGTAATCCACTGCCAGTCGGATCTGGTAAATTATTGATCGTGTTTGTTGCTGCTGCCGGTTTAAGAGATCAATAGTCAGAGTTGTTTGATTGGACATTTTTCAAGTACTGCTTGTAAACAGATTATTTGATTGAGCATGTATACTGGGGTTCTATAGCTCCAGGATCCATCTTGGGCCCAGGTAGCCAGCCCATAAGTATTGATAATCTTTTGTGGGGTCCAAATTCCATTGTTTGAGTTCCACCAATTAAACTCCTTTTCTTTCTGGCCAGATCATCATATACTGGGACTCCCAAGTTTGATTTCATATCCTTAGGCAGTAAGAAAAAGGATAGTTGTATTGCTCCAATTGTGCAAATCCTGGTCCACCCTCCTGTGGGGGAGTTGCGTTCAGGGTTGCGCTTCTTTCAGTGTTTTCCTCAGGACCAGTTTCAAATCTTTATTGTCTCTGCTGGCTATAGTCCATTAGCTTGCCTCAGCTGGGGGTTGTACTGGTCCCTTCACTCGACTTGGATGTGTCCACCCCCAGTTCTTTATTATTACTGCAGTGTTTGTAGTAAGCAGTGCCTGGAAAGGGCCCTCAAAGCCAGTAGTTAGTGGAGTATTTTTCCATGATTAAATCAATACCCAGTCTTCCGGGTTAATACCATGTATTTTACAGTCCAGTGGGGAAGTTTGGGGAAGGTAGCCCTTTTTCCTTAGTTCTTCTAGGGTTTTTGTTACTGTTTCTATATACTTTTGCATTGTTGTCCCCCCTTCTAGATATTCCCCAATACTGTACGGGGTAAGCAAGAAAGGTAGCCCAAATAACATGTTGTAAGAAGACACCCCTAGATCTGTTCTGGGTCTCGTTCTTATTCATAATAGGGCTAGTGGTAAACATTTGAACCAATTCCGTTGGGTTTCTAAGACCACTTTTGTTAAGATATTCTTTAAGGTTTGATTCACCTTCTCGACCCTCACAGAACTCTGAGGGTGCCAAGTGATGTGCAACTCCCACTTAATTCCCAGGGCCCTGATGACTTGTTGCAGAACCCTGGATGTAAAATGTGGGCCATGGTCCGAATAAATAATATTTACTAGCCCATATTGAAATAGAAATTTTTGGAGTTCACTTGAGTTAACAAAATGAATTAAGTATTTATATTTTAGCTTGTAGAGTTATGTGTTGAATTTTAACATTTTACTTAAGAAACATCTACCATGGTACAAAGGGCATAGGAAAATGCAAATTTCTGAAGCTTCTTGCATAAAGAACAATGCCTAAGGATGCAAAGAACCCAGATAAAGAAGCTCCCCTGTCTCCAAGACTATCAAGACTGACAGAATACTCAGATAAGCACTAAAGGACAAAAAGCACATGTGCAAAGGAGAAAAGTTTAAAAGTTCAACCATGAGGAAGACCACGATCTTCAGCTTCAGAGACCACCAGAGACCCCGCAGGACCACCACAGCAAACCACACCTGCCCAGTAGGGCGGGGACCTATTGAGCATGAGAGGAGAGGACAGGCGGGGCCAGGGGTTGAATATGCACGGCAAAGTTCTGCAATGTACTGCATATGGAACACCTTTGTGAATAAAAGTGTGGGTCAGACTGAGGCTCAGGGCACAAGTATTTGGAGAGATATCTCACTTGTGTCGGGTGCTGGCAATACACACCCACTTCAGAACTACCCCAGGTTGTGGAGTCTATTTATTCCGCATAAAGCTTCAGTATCTCAGAATAATTTCTTCCATGAGAACTTTTGTCACAGTTTGGACTGTCTCCCTTCTCGTGGGGAACGCTTCAACCCAGTAGGTTAGATGGTCAACTACAACCAATAGGTGTTTATATCCTTGGGCTGGAGTTAATTCAGTAAAATCAGCCTGAATACTTTGGAAAGGTCTTACAGCTAATTTCTTCCTTCCCGGAGTGGTTTTTCACATCACCTTTTTGTTGACTTCTTGGCAGGTTAGACATTCTCCTGTGATGGATCTGGCTATTTCATATATTCCCATCCCCATGTAATATTTCAGGAAATGATCACATATTCCTTGTATTCCCCAGGGACTTAAAATTTCCTGGTTATTATTCAGTTGAATATTTGTCACCCGTCTGGGGTGCATCCCTTTCCATCCTCTGTTTTTACCCCTCACATTTTCTCTATTTCTTTTAGCTCCTTGTAATTGAAAATTGGTACCCATTCTTCCCTTATTTTTCCCTGGTCTTCTTTTACCCTTAGGACTATGACTGGGTCCCCCATTTCTAAGGCTGCTTCTTTGGCCACCAGGTCTGCTAATTTGTTTCCTTGGATTTCAGGGGTATCCCCTTTTTGGTGGCCTTTAATATGTACCATGGCAATTTCTTTTGGTCTCTGAGGGATTTAAGTGCTTCCCTGATCAGACTTTCATGTGCCAGATTTTTCCCTTTTGAGTTAAGGTATCCCTTCTCTTGCCAGATTTTTCTAAAGGTGTGAGCTATCCCAAAGGTGTATCGAGAATCCATGTAGATTTTCCCTATATTGTCTACTAATAAATCTAAACCTCTCTTTAAGGCATTTATCTCGCAACTTTGTGCAGACCAATTTGAGGGTAATTTCCCTTTTCCTTTGATTTCCCCTGCTTCAATAATGGCATATCCTGATGACCTTTTTCCAATTACAATTTGAGAGGATCCATTTCTAAAGAGGATCCTTCCATATGGTAAAGGGTCTTCTAGGTTTTCTTTTACTTTTGTTTGTATCTCATTTAGCTCTATAAAATTATGCTCTAAATTTTCCATTGGTTCTCCAGTTAGGAATTGAGCAGGATTTAAACATTTTGAGGTGACAATTTCTAGATTCCCAATATCATCAGGGTTATTTCATACCTCAGGTTTGGCTGTCTGTTAGCCACTGAAGAGCTTTTTGGCTTAACACTGTCCTCAAGTGGCGGGGTGCGTGTACTCAAATCCTCCCATTGAATGTAAGCTTTAGAATGTCTTCTAATAAGGTAGCTGTGGCTGCCACAGCTTGAACACAGGCTGGCCACCCTCTTGAAACCAGATCTAATAATTTTGACATTTAAGCCACTGGTTTCCTGCTTCCCCCCCAATCTTGGGTTATTACTCCATATGCTATCCCTTCATTAACATTAACAAACAGATCAAATGGTATTCTAAAATTAGGCAGACTCAAAACTGGGGCTTTCATCAATTGAGCCTTTAAGTCTTGGAACCATTCGGTATCCTCCAGAGTCCATGCCACAGGTTCTGTGCTCATTTATTTTTCATACAAAAATTTTACAGTTTGAGTACACTGATCAATCCATAATTTACAATAGCCCATTAGACCTAATAGATTTCTTACATCTCTTTTAGTCTTGGGTGGTGGAATTGACAGGATCCCTACAACTCTTTCAGGACTGAGCTTTTTGTACCCTTTTTCAATTAGATGTCCCAGGTACTTAACCTCTTCTTCTACAAATTGGAGGTTTTTCTTTGATACTTTTGATCCTTTTTCTCCCAGGAAATTTAGTAAACTTATACTGGCCTGTAGGACCTGTTCTTGATATTTGCCTGATATTAGTAGGTCACCCACATATTGTAGAATTTGTATTTCTTCCCTGGGTACAAAGGATTGGCCGGTTTGCCACCTAACCCCTACTACCTTCTGCTATACACCCTGGTTCCTCCCCTGTTTGGGGCTCTTTGCCTCTGAATTCCTTCAACTTGTGGTTGCATTCCTGTGGCTGCATTCCTACCATGCCTGCCCTCCCTGCCTTATCCTGCTATCTGGACCCTCTACCTTACCTCTCCTGGACCCTCCTGTTACCCTCCAATAAACCCAAGCTGGATTCTCAAAGTATCCTCTCATCATTCCTTGCTCAGCTTTTCACCTACACCATCTGGCATTGAGCATCTGGTGGGCTGAAGGAACTGGTTGTCTTGACCCTGGGGACACTCGTGGGAAGGCAGTCACCCTGGCAGCAATCTAATGATGGTCTTTTCCATTTATCCACCTTCCCTTTATTTTCTGCTCCCCCTTTTGGCTCCCCTCTTCCCACTTCTATGCTTTCTCTTGCTACTGCGGCCATAATTTTTGCTTTTGTTCTGTTCTTCTTCTCATCTCTCCTTAAATAAATTTTCAGAGCTTCCCTTAACAGATTATTAATTTCCCTTTCTTGCTAGTCTTAACAATTTTTCTAATTTCTGTCTAATGTTCAGGCCAAGCTTTGGTAACAAACTGTACTTGTAATAATACTTGGCCCTCTCGTACATCAGGATCAATGTTGGAATGTAACTGAGAATATTGTTTTAATCAATTTAGCCATGCCCCCAGGGATTCATCCTTTTCCTGATTTCCATCAAATGCCAATTTGATATTGCTGCTTTTGGGTACAGATTCTTTTATGCCTCTTATAATTAGGGTTCTGTAGTCTTGCATGTTTCTCCAGCCCTTTTCCTGGTGGAGATTCCAGTTTGGGTCTTCTACAGGGAGCTTTTGCTCACCTGGGGGTCTGGTGTCCCTGCAGACCTTACAAAGCATATCTCCTCTGGGCAGAAGAGGATGTTCCTAATAGAATGCAGCTCCCCACAGGTATATATATTGGGACCCAGGAACTGATCTATCTGCTGTGCTATCCCAACTGTATCTTCCACCAGGCTAACCAGTTCCTTTTAAAATGTTCTTACTTCAGAAGCTGTCAGGGGTGCATTTATAAAACCTATACATCCTACCCCCCCCCCCGCCCAGTGAAACTTCCCTTAGGGGGAGCAGCCTGTCCAGATTTACCTCTGGCCTTACACCACTTTTTGATCTGGTATTACAGTAAGGACCAGCATCTAAAGGGTCATTTGACTGGCTCATTAATTCTTTGTTATCATTTTGGGAGGGTACAGTTGTTAGGTTGGAGGATATATCCAGAGGTTTTTTTCTCAGGGAAAGGTGTTGTATTTTGACATACAGGTTAGCAAGCTGCAGTTAGTGGGTGTAGGATGTGGTGGAGGAAAAGCATCAAAGGGTGGATATATATGAGGGAGTGGAGTTGTTGGAGGGAGTAAAAATGACATGGAGATTCCCTGAGGAGAAGCAGGGATCATTGGAGGGGATAAAGGTAGGTTTTGAGAAGCAGGAGGTTAAGTGTTAAATTGTGGGGTGGTTCGATAGTTTGGAGGAAGAGTTGGTGGGGCTACATAATCAAGGGGATCCCACCTCTTTTGAATAACTCCCTAATTTTCTTTATCCTTTTCCTCTGATTTCTGCTCTTTATCCTTTTTTAGTTTGTATACCTTAGACTCTCCTTCTAAGAATTTGACCCAGCAAGTAACATACTCTAGTTCTTCTGAATAAGGGTTTTCTTGGTTACACACTTGCTGATATAATAAATTATATAACCACTTATCTCTACTTCCACTTCCATACTAGGGCCATTTTAAGGACTTCTGTTGTAATTTCCTCTTTGGCCAATGTTCCACACAATATTAAACCATCCTTACTTGATCTAACTTTTTAGTTGTTTCCCACTTATTCCAGTCAAGCAGTATATCATGAAGGGGGCTTCCTGGAGGAGTATTCTTATTCTTCTCCCTTGGTCGCCCTCTCATCTCCTATGGCTCTGACCCATGGCAACTTTCAGTTACTATAAGTTTTCTGGCTGGTAAATATAACTGCTTACTCTTACCAGCCCTTTTAAAAGCTCTGTCTTACTCCTTTTTTAGCTTAAAAGAGAGAAGTTCCCCTAAAAATCTCTTCCTGTTTATGCAACAGGTCTCCTTGCAACTATTGACTTTGGTGCCATTGGGCACTAGAGTTCTTGTCTAAGGAACCCTTGCTCTTTGTCACTCACACACACATTCATTCACACCTTCAGGCCTGTTCAGTCACACCTCTCGACTTCTGTTTAGCCAAGTTTTTGGCTCTTGTGCCTCGCCCACTTGGACCATGTAAGGTACTTTTTTTGACACTCCAGAGCCTTAAGTACTGATACCCCTAATTTCCCTGCTGACCTAGGTTCAGCACCCTGTAAATGTCCCTTTAATTTATTGGACAGAGGAAGGAAACATTAGCAAACCTCTTAGACTTACACAAAGTGGACCCCTCTTGCCAGAGAATCACTGGTTTGTGTAGGCGCCCTCCCCGCCCCCGACCACTTCCACCTCCCCGAGGTTTGGCCATCTCTCTTCCCTAGAGACAGCTTCAGAGTCAGGGGTTCAGACCTCTGGTCCTTGCCAGAGCTGGACTCCCCACTCCCCTGTACCCTGAGGAATGGGCCACATGACCACCCTTCGCAGCCACGGTGCTATAAAAGTCCATCGATACTGTAGCCCCCCTTGCTTTGGGCTTGCTCTCTGGGCTTCAAGACCGCTGGGCCTCCGGGGAGGCCCCTGAATCTGTTCACCTCTGGTGCCAGTTCACCTGTGAGGCTGTATGTGTGTACTCAAACCTTTGCCACTGCCCCCTACTCGCCCAGGGAGCTGAAGCTGATTTGCGTGTGACTCTCTCCCCACAGTCCCCACATGCCCGGGGAACAACGGCTTGTTTGTGTGTCACTCACACTTTGCCACCGTCCCCTACACGCCCAGGGCAGGGCTTGCCAGGCTTTAACGGGGCCTGCCCAGGTGTCAGAACAAGTAGGAGTGGGGGGCGCCTCATTCAGGCTGCCCTCTTTCACTTCCCTCTGTTCCCAGCCGGTCTACTCGCGGAAGGCCGGAACCATGGTACTAGGAGGTTCTCACTCACTCCGGGGCTCCGAGCCGCGCGAGCTGCTGACCCCATCTCCAGCGCTCTCCACACACACACACTCGCCCCCGTCCCCTCAGCCCCTCCGGCTGCCCGTGGATGGGTGGTACTTACCCGCTAGCGTCCCGCTGCGCTGTGCTCCATTCCCAGATACCGAAACAAGGTCCCTCCGTGGAGCTGGGGAGGGCAGGCAGCCATCCCATCCTCTGGTCTCTGTTGGGCAAGGTCATATCCTGGCGAAGCCCCCAGCTGTTAAAAATGGGAACACACTTCTGGAGCTAAAGTGCTTTCAACATTTATTATAATAAGGCCTAAAGCAAGGGGGCCCATGGGTTGAACAGGAGCGATCCTGTTGAGGATGCTGCAGCACCAGCGCAGGATCTTCTTTCTTTCTTGAGCAGTGATGTCCCCGGTGTTCCAGGTGGAGCTGCACAGATTCACTGGGTCGGATGCCTCCTTTTTATCCTGCTTTTTGTTCCTTTGGATTGGTTTCTGCTGGGATCCTTCATTTGCATGAAGGTTTAAGGCGCTTAATTGGTCCATTACAGTTCTGTCCAGGCTGACTCGTTTAACTTGGGGCAGGGTGGGGGGAATGCTCTTTACTTAGGTGCAATACGGTACTTTGAGAACTGTATTTCTTATACCTACCCTTTTACAATGTAATAATCAAACTAACAGTACATGTTTAACAATTATCAACCATTTTACAACAGTTTCTAATCTATTTTTGACATTACTGTTCTCCTACACTGCTGGCTCCACACAGACATCCAGGTACTCCTGCACACCTGAATCTTAGAATATTTTGTGTCCTTTTCTTCTTCCTGACTCACTCCAGTTTCATTGCAAAACCTCCTCAGCCCTCAAGCAGGCTCAGAAGTCAGCTCTGAGTTCGTAAATAACGCCCCCTGAACAGCACTGCCTCTGGTGTGTCCTCCCTGCATACCCACTCTGCAGCATTCGGGGCATCCAGCTTCCCTGGGAGTGCAGTGCAGCCTCTGTGCTCACCTCAGGGCAGTGGGGTATTGCAAATCCTAACTGGTTCTGCAGTCCCTAAATTACCATTCAGCCGTGGTTACACTGCAAGTGACAGTGGGGAAAAATTAAGTCTTCTCCCTTGAATGACAGGTCATACTGCTCGCTGAGCTGAGCTTCTGCTTCACTTCCTTGGCAGAGAGTAAGTTTTACCTTTTATTTCACCAGTCAGTCCAGAAAAAAAAGGCTAAAATCAGGATGAGGGAATCATAATTCTACTTTAGAAGATCACAGGGTTCTCAGCATTGAAATTCTAGTAGCCAATTTTTCTGTGCACTGCAGAAGAGCAGGAGGCTCTGGGGACTGGTAATGGGGTCTTTTAGCACTGGGTCACTGCTGTGAATCCAGCTCAGGTCAATGAGAATGGCAGCTCATTTGCCTGTGTTAATTTTGCTGATTGCCTCAGTCCTGGTCTGTAGAGCATCAATGGCTACAACTAGCCCATCACCACAACTGCCATTATTCAAACAAATTAATCAATAAATTAAATACCAAACAAAAGGTGCAACAAACCTTACTCTCACTAATAGGCTGCTTCTAACACAAGATCTAAGCCTATGAGTGGAGTTCCTGTAGTCAGAAAAATACAGATTTGCCCTTTTCCCAGTGTAACTACAGCAGATAAGTGGCCATGATTCCATCACTTTGGCACAGGTATATTTTTGATTAAGTCAAAGTTTTATCTTATATAAACAAATGGGAATTTATTGTCTAAAGTTATCTTTGAATAGGGAAGGATTTTTCTGTTACTTTTGAGTTTATTAAAGGCTGTACTGTTAAATATATACGATCTCCCAGAATTTCTTTGGTCTCAGTGAAACTATAGGGAAAGAAGTGCACAGCCAGAGAATATAAACTGTGCTATTTAAGGACACCATAAGCGGGAAAAATTAATAAGTAGACATAATCTCTGTGTACTCAAAAGCCAGTTTCAGACGGTCTAGCACTACAAACATTTAACCTCCTCCATCATATTCACAGCTCTTCCACAATGTCACGACAGCACAAACTAAACTGCATGAGTGCTTTAGCTACATTTTTTTTTCTGAATTGTTTGGCTATCTTTTGAATAGAGACTGAGCTCTGAATACACTTAATGTGTAATACGTGCTTGGGATACACAGAAAAACCTTGGTCGTGTTTAGTTTTCAGCTACAACAGGGGCTCCCTTTGCCTTGGGAAACAATGGCAGAGCAGAGAGCGTGCCAGCACTGCCCTCCTGCCACGCACAGACACGGGGCACATGGGGCAGGGAGTGAGGGCTGGGCCTTTCAGACCTGCAGTGAAAAGCCAAGGTGCAGGTGCCAGAGCGAGCAGGATGCATTATCCCAACTCCAGGTTCCCAAGCACCATGCTGAACCCTGGGAAGGCAGCATTAGCTGTCCCGAGGGGATGGGGAGCTCTGCACTTCTGCTGCAGTGATCCCGTCTGGCCTAATTAAATGATCTGCATTGCCAGGCTTCTGGGGAAAGGCTCATTGTGCTCTCCCATCTGGAGGAGGAGAATGCAGCTGAGGCCTGCTGGAGGGGAGCAAAGTGGAAGAGTCTCCCAGGGACCTGGGATGTGTCTGATGGTTTTAAAAATGCAGGAGCAGCAGGTGAAGATAGAATTTAAGGAAGCATCATCCCTAGTTTTATGAAAATCAGTGACCCACTTTCTGCTTCAGATAAAAGTATCACCTGCAGGTTTAGGGCCTCCTCAGAGCACGAGGCCAATGAAGAACCAAAAAAAGATTTCCTGCAGGATAAATGGTAGTGAAGCAGAACAGGAAGCAGAGTGCAAATGAGGCTCTGGCCACTAATAAGCAATGGCCAGTAAGATAATGAATAGCTGAGAAGAGCAGCAAAACGAGCAAATGCCATACTAATTATGACTGAATATGAAAAAGTGCCAGCATCAATCACTCAGATACTGTAAGTCAGTCCACTGATTGTGTTGCTTTTTCATCTGCTGTCTTCTTTTGCTGAGTGCTTGGAATAATTTTGTACTTTTGCTCTAACTCATAGCAAAACCTGCTTTGCCCTCATGAGGCTTGACTGCCGCTCTGAAATGGTGTCCTGTGGTCCCCAAAGGGGGTGTTCAGGGGGGATGTTTAGCCTGTCACAGTGGTGCACAGCATTTCTCCTCCCTGCTTCCCCAAAGGTGTTGAGTGCTAGGAAGTCCACAGATTTTTTTTTATACAGATAGGGAGGCTTTTGTGTTTGCTTTTTAATATGACCCAATATAATTAGAGGATTGTTATATTTAGATCATGCAGATTTTCAAGTGACAGCCCCACCTGTTAAGTGGTAACAACATTCAAATACTTCTATCATTGAATTCAGGCAAGAAAAAATATTCCTTGTCTTTCACGTTAATGTCTTGTTCTCTTCAGTTAACTCTGTCAATTGGATTTTTTAGAAAATGTTTTGCAAAATACCAAGAATAGTACAATCCCTTTAGACTGAAATGAATTACATCTGCCTATAAAGTGTTGTAGAAGGTGGATTCTTTCCTGCTCTGTATGCACAATAAGTAAGGTTAAAATGTTCTGTTTGAGAGATTTGAACTGGAAGAATAATAATTTGTTGGGCACTGCAACAGAGAGAGTTATTTAACTAATTCTAGTGAATCACATTCAGCTTAAAGATACTGACTTTAAAACTGGAAGCACAGAGTTCTAATAAACTGATTTAATCCATCAGTATTATAGCACATTATGTGAATAATGCAAAATCATGCAGCACACTGACCAAGATCTTTGTGTCTTTCAGGATTTGAGTTACCTCACATTCTTTTACTCATTGTGATGTAGCTCTGAGAAACAGAGATGTTATAACATCTGTTTTTTTATGTTAAAACAGAAGATCATAGCCCTGGCTCAATATATAATTTACATGTGAACTGTGGTTTTCTGTGAATTTAAAATGAACATGTTAAAATGATGGTACACTTGGTAGCATCTTTTCTTGTGCCAATATCAGCCTGAAACACCAGTTCCTTCAAGAGGTTACTGAGTTTCATCAGCTGTCAAAAATATGAAGGTGAACCCCTCAGTACATCTGCAGATTGGACACATTTAATGACATTTTTTTTAAACTGTATTCTCCAGTAAAGCTCTAAATCAGATCACATACCTAAATCTGCAGTGTAATGTGGATAATAGGCACATGCAACCCTAGGCATCAGATTACAGTTCAGTTAAAATAAATCTGCTTGCATGAACCTCAGGTGATGAATACCTACTACTGTTCTTCAAAGAAAAACCTCAGGATAAGAAATTTGCATATGTACATGATGTTTTACCTTGTGATTGCTGTATGCACACAGCTGCATGAGGAACATATGTGTTATTTTTAAGGTCTTTTCCTGTGTATTTGATTGCCCAGTTTATCATAATTCTCTTTTAACCTTCTCCCTGTCTATTTTAATGAGTAAAGTAATTCATTCTAAAATCCTCCCTTTTTTTTTTCTTTCCTGCGCACATATGCAAGCTCTCAAAACTGTAAGGAATATGCATCAGTGTGAAAAGACAGGGATCTCATTGAGCTGATTTGAATTCAGCTCCCAGCTGTGTATCTGTATTGCTGCCCAGTAATTTCTCTGCATTTCCTTTCTGGTCTCTCTCTTCTCTTTGAACACACATTTCCAAGGCCTCTGCTCTGGGGAGAACTGGGGACCACAGCACCCACAGCATCTTACAAAATACCCAGACACAAAACATGAATACAAAGCCATTCTATCACCGTGGGTTTTATCAATTTTTTTTTTTTTTTGGCAATATCATCCACAAAGTCAAAGGAAGCAAGAGGAAAGACTCCCTCTGGTTTACTAGTTTTGGTTCAGATGAAATTCAGAACCAAAATTTTGCTACACCTTTTTATTTTTCTACACCACAGCAGTGATCAGAGCCAAGAGCTTTCTTAAAATTCTTTCTGGAGTTAAAACTCTCCAATTTATAATAAACCTCCACTTGATCACACTAGTGCCAGGCTTGGTTAGTGGCTTTAATTTTTTTTCCTGGGTACCTCAGTGATGCAGAACTCATGTTCTCTGCTGATCACATCCTCATGCTGTGGAGATTCCCCCCTGATATGAGGAGAACTCTGCTGGTGTCAGCAGCACTGGAGACACAACCAGGTTTCCCTTGGCAGTTCTGGCTGATCAGTGCTGAAAGGAGGGAACTGCACAAAACAAACCTGCTGGAACGGGGAACGTGAGAGCAGTGTCAGCAGCAAGTGACGGAGCAGGGAATGCAGCCTGATGGAGCTGCTCTTCTCGTTACTACTGCTGAACCCGGGGACACATCTATACCCAAGTACAATGATTTAAAAGGCTCCTGAAGAGACCATCTGGCTTCTTGTGGCATTTATACTCTTTAATTACTAGCAAAAAATGCCTAAAACTATCGACAGACATCTACACCTATGGTGATGTCATATTTAATTCCTATTATTTATAATGACAATAGCTACTTCCAGATCAGACAATCTCTATCATTTAATGACTTCAGGCAATGCCAAGAGCATTGACCCTCCAGCCAGGCACCAACTGTGAGGAAATATATGCTCCTGAAAGTCATTATCCTAAAATTCAAAGTATCAGACACCACAGTAGAAAAAGGAGAGGATGTTGCTGCATTTGCTTACAGTACTCCAGTTTGGAGTTTGTGCCTTACTCATCTTTGTAATTAGAATGTGTGAACCTATATGGGCATATATATAATAAAAACATTCCTTAGAGGCAGTATTTACACCATTTTTGCTTAGGGAATTTCTCCTTAGGTGCGACTTACAATCAAAGCAAGACTACAGTCCCTGTGTTCAAACTGAGACATATCAAAATTATGTTACAGCAGTGATTTGACCACTTGTCAGATTTTGTGGGTACAGAAGATACAGTGCTGAGTTCAAACTAAGAAATAGCCCTTTCCTTTCAAATACTGTAGTTCTGAGCCACCAAGAAAAAAAAAAAAAGAAAAAAAAAAAGAAAAAAAAAAAAAGAAAAAAAAAACCTGGGTGCTCTTTTCATTATATTAACAGAATGTAATGATAATATTCTCCTGAAACATTTTTGACACATACTGGTTCCATCCTTGCTGCTGGGTTGCATGAAACAACCTAATTATACTAATGCTCAGAGTATACTATAATGTCCCCAAACTTCTTCCTCTCTGCCCTGTCAAGTAAAATGCAATTTGAAATGATCATTGGTGGGAGAATCACATCTGTGTGAACAGTACAGCTGCAGATGTTAATTTTTATTATACTCCACTGGATTTAAATATCTCCAGGTATTGAACATTTACAGTGATTACACCAAGTCCAAAGAAACTGTTAAACAGAAACTGCAATGTTGCATTAAAGAATACATTTCTACATAATTAGTGAAATATCAGAGTTTGCTTCCATTTATGAAACCTTTCTATTTTAGCATTTTTTCAACAAGCACTACTTGTGCAAAGAATGAAAATACTTAATTGAGATATTTACAATAACTTCCCCTGAAGCACAGCTGCCAGGTAGCATCTGATTACCTGCACTCACAGCTAGAAAGCAGATCCAGCAGTTCATGGGGCACAAATATTATGAGAAAATGAAAATAACAACAGCTATTTCAGTGGCTCAACATAGAATTCAGGACCAGCTATAATAAAAGGGTCCTGAATGGATCCCTGTTGGCTCTGCAGCATTCCAAAGGGGTGGCCTGATCACCAAAGGCACACCAAAGCACAGCTGAGTTGGCAGTCCAGGACTCTGCACTGCCATCTGTTCAGCATTCTGAACTGCCAGCCACATCTTATTCCAGTCCAAAAATACATTTTTTATGACAGAAACGTATTTGTCTATGAGCAATTAAGGCAGCTCTAGGAGATGGATTATTACAAGATGCATTTAAGTCACTGCAGTGTTAATGGGATATTCTGAACCAGCCAAAAGAAAACAAGGCTGTTTTCCAAAGTTTAACTGATTTAGAAGGCCTGGTAAAAACAGCCCAACCTACTGCCCTCAATAAAACAACTCAAATTCTGCTCTCTTGGTTCCCCAAGTGTGCCTTTTACCACAGCTGTCTAGGAATATGCACACAGGTTATAAAATTACTGGTGTGTGGTAGTACCAGCAGCAGCAACTCATTTGTCAGGATCATGGAGAGCTTTCTATGGACACTGCCTGCTCTCCCAGGGATGCTTTGGGCTGGAAGGGACCTCAAAGATCATCTCGTTCCAACCCCCTGCCACAGGCACCTTCCACCAGACCATGCTGCTCAGAGCCCTGTGCAGCCTGCCCCACCACTGCCAGGGGTGGGGCATGGATCTTGGGAACAAAGGGGAAAGCAGGGAAAGGAGGGGATTAACAGGAATGGTGATGAGCAGCAGAACAACAGAATTTCTCTTTACAGTGTAACTGGACAGTGCTTGTAGCACTAAGAAATTACCCTTCTTTTTCTGTAGAAAAAGAAGTATCTTTAGTGAAACCAAACATATATGTAGTGAAGCTTATATATATATATTTATTTAAAAAAAAATATATATATATACACATACACATATATATACCTGGTATAAATAGAGCAACTTCTTCAGGATTCCTAAGAAGGAGTGGAGCAGCATCACCTCCTGCCAGCTGCCCAGAGGCAAGGAGGCAGGCTCTGCAATGCTCAACAGGACACAACTGCAGGAGCAGCTCACAGAAGCCCTGACTCCTGAGCAACCTCCCAGACAATGTGCTAGAAAATCAACAATGCTTCCAGTGGAAATTGGTCAACGATTTGACAAAGATTTACCAAAACCATGGAACCAAAGAACAAACAAGTGTTTCTCAGTTGGATCACACTTCTCAGGAAGACCATGAGGTGTGGCTTTTCATTCCCTCATTTTTCCTTCCCACCAGAGCCCTATGGGATGTGTAATTTCCCTTTGGTTCCTTAATAAATATTCCAGATTTTTTTGTCCTTGACATCCTGCTAAAGCATCATCTTTTGTAAGCCATGAAATTAAATGCAGTTCACAATCTTAGTTTGGGACTGAGTCTCTGTTTCACCCTATCTTTTTGCTAAGGCAATGCATAAATCCTCTCCTCCCTGCTTTTTCGTGGTGGATGTCGGGCTTGGGATCCAGTCAGTCAGAACTTACAGGCACTTTGCAGAAGTGATCTTTGATTAGTGCTATTTTTCTAGGGGTATAATGTTGTATAATTGCAATTTTTGTACATCATCTTGGAAATCCAGCCTGGAGCAATTGGGTAATAATTGGCTCCCAAGTTTTTTGGTTTTTTTTTCTTTAATTTGGAAATCAAAATTAATACATCAGCACAACTCCCCCCTCCCCTCAAGTAATACCCATTTCACCCTTTGAATTCATTTTCATTTTTAAATCACTCTGTCAGCTCTTGGCTATCAGTCCTCACTTCAAATATTCAGAGATACTAATCAATTTCTTTCATCATCTACCGAGTGTTTGTTCTAGAAACCATTACTGTTATAGTTTAGAAATCTACCTCAAACGGGTTTTATTTTTTCTGTACTTTTAGCAAAAGATAGCTTCTATCAAGTTTAAGATTACAACAGCAAAGAAAGTGAATAAAGCAGTGCAAAGAGGAGGAACAGTTTCTACACAGCAACAAATTCTGAGCAGATATGAGGGGGTTTTTATAGGAGGCCATTAAGTGGAACATTCATTTCCTCACAGTGCTGCAATTACAGAAATATCTCGTTCTTTATGAAATCCATTTCTGGAACCAAGGTATCACCTACTTGAAACCCTTGTTCATCAAGAGCTTAACACAAGCCTGAATAGTTAGGAGAGAGGAAGCCAGTACAATGGGCTTTGTACCTACAGTGTGCTTTTGTTTTTCCATGCCTCTGTCTTCTCCATTAACAGAAGCTTTACTGGCTGAGAGAATCTATGGCACACTAATGCTACCTGTCATTAAAAAAACCACTAAAAACCACAACCAACCCAAGAAGAATTAAATTCTGCCAAGGTCCAATAAACTGACCTATCACCAGATCAAGGTGGGTAACTACACTGATGCTCAAAGTTTGGTAATTTCACTTGGTAATTTCACAGCTGTCAGATGGCTGTAGGCTTCTCCAAATGCAGATCAGCTTGCCCACTACTCATTTAGGAGATGCTATTTTTAATTTTTAATTTTATTTTTCTAACAAACTCGAATCTTCAAATACCTTGAAGTTTTTTCTAGCCTTTTCAATCACTGTTTAAGGCAACCTGAGGAGCTGAGTTAAGGCTGATTCTGGATGGAAGGAGTTTCTAGCACAGCAGTTATTTGGTTTGACTTCTGCATTTTAACTTTGCTATTTGCACAGGTGTTGCTGCAGTGTGAATGTGAGATACCAGAGATACAAAACTGAGGGGATCCTATGATGTGGGAACCTAAGGTTTGGCATTTCCACAGAGTTGTCAGGTTCTTGCTGCCTGTAAAAGGAATTCTGAATATCTCTGGAGAAAAATGGTAACACTGCAGATTATCTAGGGAAATAAAAACTTTCTGAATTGCAAAACAGAGCAAAGATCAAAGAATTGACAGAGAAAAGGGAAAGCAAAAAGATTCACAAGTAGAATAACAGATTGAGAGCTGTATGAGAGACTTAGAGAAAAAAACTCTGGTCTTTATATAGTAAATTAAACCAAAAAATCCTAGAGAATTTGTAGATAGTGAAAGACTGACATTAATTAAAATTAATAAAGACAAAACCACATTTGAAATGTCTACTGAAATTTTTATTACTTAGCACTACTGATCTCTTCTTGCCCACAGATACCCCAGGTACCTCATGTGAGACTTGTGAGCTCTGTACACCAGGACTCAAGGCTGAGATGACAGACTTAAAACACAGATGGACCTTAGTGACAAGGCTTTCCCGCCTCTCTGAAATCAGAGGCTGTTTGGCAAGCAGAATTACTACACTGTAACATTTTAATTAGTTTACCTCTTCTCAAGCTTTCTGACAGATGTAGATTTTAAAGAGGGATTTGAATGAGGATAGTATATCTGGCAATAGATACTGCACCTAATGAGTCTGAAATCTAATACATGCGGGTTTGCCATAGCACATAAGCTCCTGAATCACACTTCAAAATCCAGAAGCAGTGAAAAGAAACCTCGTGTTATTTTTCAACATGCCCTCACTTTTCAGAACATTACAACTTCTGAAGATCAACAACCGTTTATGCACAATGTAAATATCACATTTCTAAAATTACACAGATTATGTGGCCTTAACACCCCTGCAGAGAGTTTTTGCCTTATGTTTACTTTCTATGAACTACTTCACCACACTTCCTGGTCAGCCCAAAACTTCTCCAGCCATCTAAAGACTGAATCCAATGTGATGCCTCTTGGATTAACTTACACCAGAAGAGGTTTCAGTCCACAGATAAAGCAAACACTGGAACCCAGTTTTGCAGAAATAAGAGCTATAAATATAGGAAAATTCTGCAGATTCCTTTCCCAAACACTTGGAAGTGTTGCCAGCATTTATTTCCCTTTAATTAAATTTTGAGCTGGATGCTGTGACAGATTCCCCTTGCTATGTCTTGTATGCACACCTTCTGTATTATTTAAATATCTTCTCCCCCTTCTCCCACTCCCTACAGATTCACCAAGACATAAAAGGAATCCAGAAAAAAACCTGGCCTTAAGTTCTTATCTTTGAAACCTCAAGGGTGAGTGTATTTGAAATCCACAGTTAGTTTTACAAGAGCTCAACATATGGCGATAGGAAGTTTAATGTGTGTGAAGACCAGCTCTCCTGTCTCCACCAAGAAATGTGAGGAGTATTAAAATACCCATTTTTTTCTTAACATTCCCCTTCTATATTGTCCTAGAAATAGTTATATTACGCCTTTTTGTCTAAAAAACAGTTTAAAACCACTTCCCATTTCTCACATTCATAAACCTAGCTGCTTTAGGGTTTTTTTGGCTCTTAGCAAAATGAACTTTTCCAGCTGTCACTTAATAGCTGGATGTGAACCTGACAACCAAACTGCTCTGTACCTGCTGCTAGCACCACAGGAACCCTTGTCAGACAACAAAAACAAAGAGATTTAAACCAATAATTGTTTCCAAATTCTCATTTTCTCAGTTTTCAGCATACTGACATCCATTGCCATGGAAACAGTCGGAGAGCAGAACAGCAGGGATACAATCTGACCCAGAGGTTCTAGGATTCTTCCAGCTCCCATCACACTGATAACAATTTTCAAGAAGTGACCTCTCTATTTCACCTTTAACAAGAATCAGGAACTTAAAACTTACTCATGCAATAAAACTGAGCTAAAAACCTGCTTCTAATTTTTAAGCTTGGCTTTCAGTCCCAATTTGCATTACTGAATTTCTAGTTGTATGTTAACAGAAGCCATCTAATAGCTTCAGCACAGCCACTATCTCCTCCCAGGGGTGAAAGAGCTCCTGCCTAAAGTGAGGATTTCCCCTTGCACAGTTCACTCTACTTGCAACCCTACAAGCACTCAGCTGCTTCTTTTCATCATGCCCACATTGTGACATTAGGATCTGAACAAGACAGGAACAGAGCTGAGCCAACAGACCCAGGCAGTTCTCAAGACAGCAAGAGATGAACACTGTCATGCTCAGCAGGAAAAGGAAACAGATGCAGCTACCCAGAGTGCAAAAGAGCAGTCTGGAGTCAGAGCTGAAATTCAAATACCAGCCCTGGAACACTTTCTGCTAAGCACAACCATTTCACTATCAGAGGCTTTAATATATTTAAATATTCATTAAGTAAATCTTAAATATTTTAAATTCTATATGGCAGCAATTATTCTGGTCTTTTGATCATAACCTTTTATTTTTGTCACTATATTTCCATAAAGCCTCAAGAGATTTTTACCTACACTTTCAGTGCTCAGCTATCACGGTGCTGATTCAGACCAGCAATACCAGAGGTAAAATCCACAAGGCTCAGTGATGATAGCGATTTTCTTAATGGCTGTTATTTGGAGAACCAATACCAGGACACAATTGGATTGCAAAGATGCTGCACACACTTGAAACAGACTTTAAATTATCCTTGGGGCACCAGCTGCTACTTGAACAACACATTATTCATGTAATATCAACATCACACTTTCATTCTGCACTGGGAATAACTTTGGAGAGGACACCAAAAAACTTCTTAGTTGGAGAGACACTTTTGGCACTCAGGCTATTTCCATTCTAATTTTAAGCACTGAGAACTACGTTAAGTCTACACTAAGTACTCAGGGAAAGCTCATCCTGAGTTTCTTTTGGGGATGCTCAGCAGAAAAGTAGCATATTTTTTCCTCAGGTATTTTTTTCTCTCGATATTCAAGATTTTAAAAAGCACCTTTATAGCCTCCCTGCATTTTCAACATGGATTGAATTGTGCACTTCAGAGACTTTGGCTGCGTTACTTTCATGCAGCTTGCCAAATGCTTTGAAAGGTCTCTGAGTTTGTGAACTCAAGTTCAACAAATTAGAGTGAATGGAGAATTCTGAATTCATGAAAGCCATAGGACATCAATAAAACATAAAGTCTAGTAGGTCAGTCCAGAAGTCAACAAGTCCATTTGGCAGCCACTGAATAATGCCAAGGATGAGGAATGCCAAATAGCAGTGGGAGCTTGTGGCAAGAACAGTCCACTCACTCACACCTTCATTGTGGTACAGAGAGACACCCAGATTGCTCTTTGTCCCTGAATCACTCCAGCCTGAGACTGTACCATCAAGGGGCACTTCTGGTGTGTCATCTTATTTTCTGTGCCATTCTGCACTCACCAGCCACAAACCTGGCTCAGTAAATAGAGCACTGGGATGGTGCAGGAGACGAATTCCATTCTTTCCTAAAGTCCTTTAGCTGAGTGGCACTGGAAGAGCCAGCCATTCCCCATGGCCCTGCAAAATATATTTATCTCTGCAGTATGAGATTACCCAATGGAAACAAAAAACCCAGGCATTATTTTCTTAGCAGGCAACTAAATAAATTAATCGTCTCAATTGAGGGAAAAAAATATTGTCTCACAGATTGTTGTGGTATCAAACTGTCCCCACATCAAAGCTATTTTAATTGGGAATCTTGAAGGGCAGGAACTTTCCTGCAGCTCACAATCTGAACAAAGTAAGTAACAATTAGAAACCAAATAGGCTCTATTAGCCCCCTACTCCTTCAGCTCAGCTACTGACCAGAAAGAGGAAGGCAACTATTCTTTTTTTGGTGTGTAATAGGAGCTCTCCAACCGTGTCTGGCCCAGCAGCCGCCCGTGGGTGTGTGAGCGTGGTTGTCTGGCGCTGTGCTCTTACACAATCCTGCTGGGAATGCTCCTGCTGGGAGCCGTGCCATGGACAACTGCCTTTTCCATCCCAGAAATGTTGGCTATACAATTTCCTTACCTTCTCCTGCTTATCTGGCCCCAAAGCATTTTGTGGTGCTATTTACACCCTCGTGATTTCAACAGGTTCTAACAGAGGATGGGTCCTGTGCTGCACAGACGTAGCAGAGGCATTCTCCAGCCTCAAAGAGCTCCTGATCAGAACAGACCACACACACACGGGAAGGAAAAGTCCTCTTATTTAGAGTCACGACTTAAATTTTCCATCTCTGTCTTCCCCAAGTCTCTTGTTCACTGAGGTGAGTGCCCTGCATGACCTTGGTCAGGATTTTGTCAAACAAATCCACCGTGCAAGTGGTCTTGAAGAGAGGGCAATACCTTCAGCTCTGGCCCAGCCACCTTCAGCAGCAGCTCAGAGCCCTCTTGCCCTCTTGCTTGCGAATTGCCTTGTGCAATTCACTCACTTAGCATCAGGACCTGAGCTCAATGACCAGCCACCAGAACAGCTCCAGGTCAAACTTTGGGTACTGAAAAGAACCAGAAAATAATTGCCTATAGTTAATCTAAGAAGAAAAAGAAAAGGCAATGAAGAAAAAGAGATACAAGAAGAATGCAAAAAAATAATTTAATTTCTTAAAGCTATCTGGGTGAGATTTTGATAAAAATAGTAATTCAATTGACTATTACCATATTCAAAAGAAGGCATGCTTGTTGAGAAAATATTGTGTTGTAAATTTATGAGTTTGGCTGTATTGAGCAGCAGTAAGGCTGTTATTTTATCTTTTTTTTTTTTTTTTTTTCTAGGTTATGAGAGGAGGGATAATCAGGAGTAATTGCTACCTGCTAGGAAATATGGTTGACTAACAGAAGGGAGAAATGAAAGGTATCCTACACACATATCATATTTCTTAAGAATGTATCTTCTCAGGGCCAAGACCACGTTGGTGCACTTCAGCTGCCATCCCTAATGCCAAGCATGAACCTTTGACACTCTGCCATAGCACGTCACATTTATTCATGGTAAGAAACTCAATAGAAATGTATCATTAAAACAACACATGCAAGGAAGTCCACAAACATCAAAGCCTGCATGGAGAGCTGTCAGAAAACAACACAGAGAAAATTGATGTGGGGAGGCAGCAAACAAGCAAGAACTCTGACGGAACAGAGGGAGGCTGCTCTGCTCAGCTGCACTTCTGTGCTTTGCATTGACTTTTCACCAAGGTGAAAAATGGATTTAATCAGCTCCTTGGGGCCTGTGCTTGGCTCTATCAGCCTCTCTATTGACAGCAAGAAAGTAATTTCACTTTTCTGGGAAATAAAAGTGTGGGGCTGAAACAGCAAGATGTGCACCTTGACACCAGAATTATGGGGACTCTTGGCCAGTGGAGTCAACAAAGTCTGTCTCTCTCTCTATAAAATCATGAGCCTCTCTTCCTGCTTGGCTGAAGGAACACTTCTCCAAACACTCTTGCTCTCAGTGAGCTGGGTGTTTTTCCAACATCATCAGCTGCTAAAAAAGTAATTCTGTTTTGTTTCTTTGTGCTGAAAACAAGGCAGCACATTGCCAGATACAGGAGAGGCAGATGACAGAGGAGAATGATAGCCTCCAACTGCAGCACCCAGCCAGGCTGCTTGAAGCACTCCCAGCCAATCTGTCAGCTTGAAGCATCCATCCTAGATCAGGCCATTATTTTGGCAAGTCTAAATGCTTGCCCTTAGCAGACAGAAGCACCAAATATTTCAGGAGAAGATAAATCCTTCCCCCTTGAAACAGCTAATGAGTTGTCCTCTTTTAGGTCAAAAATGCCAGTCCTTATTTCAGCCAGAGATCACTGGAGTTTAATGTTTATATTTAGTCTTGAGTAACAGTACATCAAAGTATTCTTAAATCCTTTCAAAACCCTACAACATTTGTTTAAAAGTGAGAAGTTCCCCACTGAACACCCACCTCAGTTATTCTGGCAACCAAAAACTTACCCATGGCTTGGTACACAGAAGAGAAAGCATTTCCTTTAATATTGATCATCTTTGCTTTCATACTGATCACCTCTCAGGTTTCAGGGTCTTTGTGGGCATTTATAACAGTTTGTGAAGCTATCCATAAATAGGTTTATGTACATATAGGTTTGCAGTGGTTTTATTTGGCAGACACAGAATGAGCAGGGCCATCTCAGCTATGCTGTGATTCAGTATTAGGGTATTCAGTGCATTCAGCCCTTGGAGAGGAAAAGGACAGACATTGGTTCTCTCCCTTCAGTGCTCCAGGACTTCCCCATATCCCAGGAGCTCTGTGGAGGGAAGGGAAGCAGTCTGGCTGCAGGGCAAGCAAAAATGTGTAGAGTTGGACTTACAAGAGACATAAATTAGATCCTCCAGCAAACTGAACTTAAATCTTGTTGGCAGGAGGACCAACAGAATATCGATCGTGTTGGATTTTCCAACAACAAGATTTAGGTCTGCTTTAGAAGAGAGGCAATTACTAAAAAGAGTGAGATCAGAGTTCATGAAGAGCAGCAAATTAGTCAGCAGTGGAAACTCCCCAGTATTTAGATTTATCCCCAAGTTACACACTATGAATCTGTGCAGACAGTAGAGCTGTGTTTATAAAGCAAATTTTTTGAAATTTAGAAGTAGCATGTCCAACTTAAAGAAAACTATCATACATGACTTTTAGAACAGATGTTTAGGTGAAAGACAAAAATAAAAAAAAAAGATTGGACCTTTCTGCTAAGGAAGCAAATAAGAAAAGCTTGAGGACCAAGTCTGCTAACCCACGAAACTACCACTCACCTAGCACAGTATATTACATACAATAGCATGAATGTGCTAAAAAAAGTTGAAGTTTGACTTAGTATTACTTGAAATGTGATGACAAATAATAGTTCTCTGATGCCTGGCCATCTACCTACACTTTTTTATCCAATATTTTTTATCCAATAAATTTTTCCAACATCCAAATAAGTGGGAATACTTTACAGAATTCAGACATATGACTTTGAGTTAAAACACAAATTTTCTTCTTCTAAAGACTTGTCACTGTAACCAACTGGCACAAAAAATGTTGACATTTTGTGGAATCATTTCAGTTTCAGGAAGATTCATCACTGAGACAGCTGACAAATTCCTAAGGCCACTACAAATGGGTCTTTTTAACCATTTTGCCTTGTTCTTTCTAAGTTACAGGCAAGCGAAAACAGAAATTTCAGCATATGGTTTGATTTTTAAATTATTTTTCTTTTTTAGTGAAAGAAAATCTGGAGCTGTGAGGTGTTTGAGGTTTGGCTTTTGTTGGGTTTAACAGGTACACAAGCTTCAAATCCCTCAAGGCTGAAGAATTTCTTTGCCAAATTTCAGCAAGGACAAACAATTTCATTCCAAAGTACGAATCTCAACAATTCAAACCTGTGGTGACAGGAGATGTCATCATAATGGAAATGCAAAATTTTAGCAGTGCAATGAAATAACACTAGCAATATTTTAACCTCATCAATGGGCATCAAATTAAGAAAACCAGGAAAGCTTCAAATGTAACTTTTTAGTGGGTTTATCAAGACATAAAGGATAAAGACATGAATCCTCAGTTTTAAACTAAAATGAACCAACAGAATGATAAACTCATGTGTTTGCTACACAAAACAAACTCGATATCTGAGTACACTATTCACTGGCACAGGGTAAGACAGTGCAGTCTATTTACTGCCTTAGCCAGTCTTTTTCTTACAAACATTTGGTTCCTCCTGCTGGTCAACCTGCCCATTTAATTTCCCTCTCTGGCATAATAAAGGCTTTTCCTAATAGTTGCCCCTGGTTTACAAATCATAACAAGAATGAAAGACTAGGAACTGACTTTTCCATTAATTTCCTTTTGAAGAGCTGACTCTACAGAGGAAACCCAGATAACCCTTCCCTCCCTCCCTGCTCTTAAACCTTTGAGGTTTAAATTTCCTGCAGGCAAGACAGAACCAGAGTAGGAACCACCATTTACAGGGACGTAGCTGGAATTGGTGCTGAGAGGAACCTGAGCTCAGCTCAGCAAAGTGCTGATAATTGGCTCAGCACCCACCTCGTTCAGGCAGGTTTGGGGATAAGTTCAGCCTAAATGGAAAGGGGGCAGAGGTGTGGCTGTGACCACCCCAGGAAGGTCCAGAAGCCACCCCGGTGCCACCAGGGAGGCTTCCCCTGCTGCAGTGGGTCAGGAAATGCCTCAATGAAACTGCTCAGTGAGATGGCTCTGACCCCAGGCTTTGCTCCAAGCTGCCTTTTTCCCATCTCCTCATAATTTGTCTCCCTTCCACTGCCCTAAACATGTATGTGTTCCCTACACCACACAAAGAATAATAAAAAAAAAAAAAATCAGACTCTCTCTGTACAACAGGCTTCAGCTGTGAAGGCCATGAGAGGGATATAAACTAATTTTTACCATTTATCAAGTGATTGGAGGCAAATTTTTCCAGGCAGGTGTCTACAGACACCAGAGGACTGAGATATAATCAATATGACCCAATGAATGCGGCATCCTTTAGCAGCAGGAACACCCCATTTCCATCACAGCAACTCAAATATGGTTTTTAAAGGACATGTAAAGCTGAACACTAACTATTAAACAAGAAAAGAAGAGAAGAAATCACCTATGAGCATAAATTGGGAGATAAAATGCTGCAAGCAACAGCACTTTGGTGGTTGTTTAATCACTTTAAATGGAGTAGTTTTGGAAATGAAGCAGGTCATCTCACTATATTTTTTAATTCTCTATCTTAGGTTCACCTCACCTGGAATATAATAGTCAATGAAATTTAGGGAAAAAATGCTTCAAGTTCACTGAATTTTTTCTTCCTTTCAATTTCCTTTTAGCCAGTTTAGGTACATTTTTGAAGTAGAGGTGAAATACTGTTGGAAAAACTACACCAGGACTACTTTTCAAACTGACTGACACATACAGCATACCTGTGTTTGCAGCTTTGGAAACTTCTGATAAATGAGAGAAAAATACAGGCAAATGCCTATAACAATATTCTAAAGATAATTTTAAATAAGAAAGTATATTTGTGACTGTATTTAACAGTAAAAAGCTATCAAAAAACAGAGGGAAACTGAAACTAGTGCTGCACCATCTCTAACAGCACTCAGCCTTTTCTTTCAAAGGCATATTCTTGCCTGTATATGGATTATTCTTTTTCTACCTAATCCCCTTCTAACTAGCACAAATCCAGCATTTGAATGTGAAGTCAGAAGTATCCCCTGCAGAGGCTGCAGCTGCCAGCTCTGAAATAGCATTTCTTTAGCAATCAGGAAACAGCCTCACCTTTAACAATCTGTTGGAAATGGTATTTCTGGGGTGCAATCCATCCTGGTTTATGTGTGATCATTGCCCAATTTGTTCTTATTATGTTATTAGTGCTGAAAGATGTTTTCCATTAGAGAGTGCAAGCTTTCAGGTTCTTGCTGGCTAAAATATGAAGTTAAAGGCTTTCAGCTCTTCAGGGAGAGACATATTTGCAAACATTTAGATTCTATGGAGCAGATCTCTTTTGCACAGTAGCTTTACTGTTTGGATTTTCAGGTGTCACACATGAAATGAAGTTCCCAGTCTCCCCAGCAACTTTCAGCATCAGCTTTAATAACGTGTTAATACTTCACAAGAAGTTGGATCAATGTATTTGAAACCATAGTTTAAATATTAGACTCACCAACACCAGCACTGTCTGTAGAAACAGCTGATTCACAGGAGGAGTGGCTGGTGCCACATAATTTCATTAAACACTGGTTCCCCGCCCAAAGGAAGTCTGGTGGCAGAGTCCTACAGCTGCCCACTCTGTTTTGGTTGGTTATTCATTGCCAGTGTGAGCAGAATTTGGTCAAACCACAGCTCCAGCCAGTGTCCCCCTCCCAAATGTCCTTGTCACAGCGAACACCTGCACTGCCAGGCACATTCACAAAGTCAGACCCTTGACAGCCACAGAAATGATGTCTTTTGTATCAACTTGCAGCTCTTCTGGGCTGAAATTAAAGGAACTGGGTGCTGCCGGCTGCCTGGATACTCCTCCCAGAACTGCAAGAGCTGTGAGCCTTCAGGCTTAATCTGGCACTTACTGCCAGGTGCAAATCAATAAAACAAGAATTAAAATGTATGTTCCTAACTTGCTGCGGAATTGCTTATTCATACCTTGAGCTGTCTTTTTTTTTTTTTTATTTATTTAATAAGGAAACAAAACCACATCTCTATGCCAATGCCCTTTAATTTGCCTGTGAAGAAACCTGCCCTGGCAAAGAACAGACAGCTCCGAGTCCTTCACAAAGATGTATAGTCACTCATTTTACAGATGACAAAGTGAGGTGACTGCCCAGTTCCACAGTGAGTCTAGAGAAGACACAGAACTAGAACCCAGATATCCTAAATTCTTGGTTTTCCTGCTACATTCATGATGGACAGACAATTTGGTAGCAATCTTGGAGGAAGACATCTCCTGCCAGTTGTTAGTATAACTAATTGCAAAGAAAAATGGTCCCAGGCCAGATACTCATGCAACTGCGTGCCTGTGCTGAGCCAGACCTCTGTGAGATCAAACTCACTGAAGTTTTTCCATTTCTAGTGACAAGAATTAATCCCTTTTTACCATTAGGGCCTTTGCTCTCATAAAACTGAGACCAGCATTACTGACCTTGAGCAAAACACAGTGCCCATACGTGGGAACTTCCTTCCACATGCCCTGCATTTTGTAGGAGAGATTCCTGCTACCCCCATTGTCTTGGTTTGAAAAGACAGGAGTCTGTGAAGGAAGGCAAGAGCCTCCTGTGAAATGGAAAAGGTAATCCCCCTCCCTCCGAATTACCACAATTTCAAAATTAAAAGGCTCTCAGGCAAAGATATGGGAATAGGAATAACAGCTCTTTACTAGGAAAAAACTCATTTCAAAAAAATTTAATTAGTACAAACAAAACTACTGATAGAGTCAGAAACCTGACACCCTGAGGAGTCAGGGTGTTGGTAATAGTCCAGTTAAATGGTGGCTGCTCCTCCTGGAGTGGCAGATGAAATGCTGCTGAAGGGTGAAATCTTTAGAAGAGTGTAGTTTTCTCTGAAGGTCTGGTGATGGAGTAGATGGGCCTGGCCTTCCTCTGGGGATCCAGCAGGGAAGAAGCTGCTTCTCTGGGAATCCAGTGAAGAGGCTGCTCTGATGTCCCAAAAAATGCTGATTTTATGCAGGTAGGGATGCTTGGCTCCTCCCTCTGGGCGGAGCATCTCACAAGGGTTCAATCATGCAGTGAGTCATTCAGTGGCCCATTAACAGAAGATATCTGCCCAGAGGGAGACTTTGTTCTTGGAAGAGATAAGAAAACTGCCTAACTTAACAGGAGATACCTGCCCCACTTCCAACAGATGGCAAATAGAATACATGCTTATCCTAAAGCCAGGACACCCATCAAAACCTGACACCCGTGCCAGCTTCCAAGTGACAAACATAAATTTCAGGTTACGCTAAGGCAATTCTAAGTGTGAAACGATCCAATTATGAACGGCTATTTGCAAAGTACAAAGCTGCTCATGTATTCATTAGAGCCCCAGAGTGCTTCCTAATTCCTTCCTGGAAAATACTGAAAGGAGCTATGGCAGCAGAAACAGGACAACCTGCTTCTCACAAATATAGGCTCATATAGCTCTATACAGGGATATTATATTCTTTTAAAAATTTATATCTTTATTCAAGGGAAATATCTATTTTCCTTTGCTGGTTGATACAGCACATTTCCCCCCAGTGTTTCTACAAAAGGGTTTTGGTGGATCAAAGTTTGACAGCATAAATCTTTACTTTTGGATTAATACCTAGGGGGCAAAATGTCAGAGAAATTTATTTTATATAAAGTTTAGAAGTTGCCAGTTCTTTATGTGATTTTGGCAGTTCACAGGTAATGGGCAGTATCCTCAGTACAAATTTTCAGAGGATTAATTACAAGCCTTAATACATGTGAGATACATATAAGATAACACAATTTGAGAACATAAATACATCTTTTTGCCCCCTAAGTTACTGATTTTTGTTAGGTTTACCAGGCTGCATGAAATAAACTTTTTATTTATTCTCACACAGAAGTTTTGGAACTACCTATAGTAATAACAAAATAATCTATCAGAGTTCCATGATTAAAAGAGGACACCACTCCCAGCACTTCAAAGCAGAAATACAGAATGTTATTTTAAAGTAATCTTTCAAGTACATACAATACAATGTGAATGTGCAAGCCTATGGTGTCTTCAGTAAATATTTCAAACTATTTGAGTCCCAAATGCTCTCAACATTAGCAAGAGAACAAGAGAAGGACTTGAAAAGGTAAACGTTGTTTGTAAGGTGAAGACTTAAATAGACTCCAAAATGGACCATTTAAAATGAACAAATAGCTCAACTGGCTTAAAACAACCATATATTAGCATGCAAACTGTATTTTTAACTTTAAAAGCTTAAAGAAGTCACAGTCAAAACAATGCTATTGCTGCCTTAAACAACAACAGCTGCCAAAACCCAGGGCATAAGGGGCTACTTCCTACTGCATCTTGGCTCTGGTAATCAGACTGGACAGTTCTCCTCTACTCCAACACACGAATGAAAACCAACGTGATCAACCCAGGTGTAAACTAATTAAACCTAGGCAACTCACAGGACTGGGGCCAGACCCCTAAAATATGTTCCTGTTGTTAGGCGCTATGGGAATGAAGGTCTGGTACAAATATATGAGCCAAATCCAGTCTGATGCCAGCCCAGTGAGGCTCCTCGTGCCTGCTGTGCCAGTTCTGCCAGGCACCTGCGTTCTGGGACCTGTTGGGGAGGGTCTTACCATCCCTTGGCAGTCCTGTGCTCAGTCATGCACTGAGCCCACTGCTGGGGAAGCACTGCTTCCTCCTTCCTCAGCTACCTGCAATGGCCCAGCTACGAATTACATGCACAGCACTCCATTCACCAGCTCAATTCTTATATATGAATGTCTTTTTCCATGAAAGACATTCATATATAAGCAAAGAGATCCACATGCTGTTCTATTCCTAAAGAGGCTGGTAACTACTAGTCAATTTGGAACCATTTTTCCTTGGCTGTAACAACTTTTCTAAAAAGGGAAATGTATATCAATATTCAAAGGAGAGTGGTATTTAAGTATTCTGAAACTTTAGGGACACTTAAAACAGTGCTGAGTAGTGTTCGATCCACCTGAAATAAATCTGAAAAGCCATTTAAGTCACTGTCCAGTAGGACAGCAGAACCTAATCCTAATTGCAATTAAAGGCCCTTATATTTTTAAGTCTGAAGAAACAGGATTGGTCCCTGTGGGCAGGGAGATGAGAGGTTGAAGATCAAAATTAATCACTGCAGTGATTCTAAGCAGACGGCCCCTGTAAATCAGGGAGTTACTGATACCCTGAGCAGCTCATCCGAGGAGGCACAGGCTGGGCCGGGCCGGGCAGGATGGGCTGGGCTGAGCTGGACTGGGCTGAGCTGGGCTGGGCTGGGCTGAGCTGAGCTGAGCTGAGCTGAGCTGAGCTGAGCTGAGCTGGGCTGAGCTGGGCTGGGCTGGGCTGAGCTGAGCTGAGTTGAGCTGAGCTGAGCTGGGCTGGGCTGAGCTGGGCTGGGCTGGGCTGAGCTGAGCTGGGCTGAGCTGAGCTGAGCTGAGCTGAGCTGAGCTGAGCTGAGCTGAGCTGAGCTGGGCTGAGCTGGGCTGGGCTGGGCTGAGCTGAGCTGAGCTGAGCTGGGCTGGGCTGAGCTGGGCTGGGCTGAGCTGAGTTGAGCTGAGCTGAGCTGAGCTGAGCTGGGCTGGGCTGGGCTGGGCTGGGCTGGGCTGGGCTGGGCCGGGTCGGGCTGGGCTGGGCCAGGCCAAGTTGAGCTGGGCTGAGCTGGGCTGGGTCAGGCCAAGTTGAGCTGGGCTGAGCTGGGCTGGGCTGCGCTGGGTTGGGCTGAGCTGGGCCGGGCTGGGCTGGGCTGGGCCGGGCTGGGCTGGGCCGGGCTGGGCTGAGCCGGGCTGAGCCGGGCTGAGCTGAGCCAGGCTGCAGGTACAGCCTCTCCCCAAGGCCGTGTTTGTGGCACAGAACCCTCGCTGCAGGGTGTCCTCCCCCAGCCCAGCGTTCAGAGGGGCTGAGGGAGCTCCCTGCCAGCACTCAGGAGTCACTGCCTGCCATTAGAAGTGCCACATGTCCTCCTATGAGCTTTGGGTTTGTTTGACAATTGAAGTGTTTAGTGGAATTGCTTTTAACAAAATCCTGAGAGATCTCAAAAACCTCAAAACTGAGGGGCTCATTTTCCACAGATGGGACCTGCCTGGGTGGAAGCCCACCTGATTCCAAACAATTTGAGGTTCCCAGTGTCTGAAGGAACTCAAGGCCAAGTGTTCTTTTTACTGGGATCATAGTGAACCTTGTGCAAAACAACACATGAGAAAAAATAAATCCTTCAAGGTTTTCTTCCAGAATTCCCAATATCCAAATCTTCCCTTTGGTTCTAAGCTTAGCTACATAAAATGTCCTGACTCCCGACTGCTTACAGAAAGCCATGTTTAATACTTTGCATCTTACACATAAATAATAGTTCACTATTTCATTGCTGATCCTTAGATCTGAAATATACAGTCATGAGTTTGAATGCTGCTATGCCAAAGGAAATATTCCATTTTCATGTTCAGAACTGAAACAAATATTTTTCTCCAACACTTGTTACTGCTTATTCTAATAAATTGCAGCTTTAGTAATAGTTAAATATGGGAAATCACTGGGACTGTAGGCACTCCAAACTCGGTCTGGTTTCAAAACTCTTGAACTTGAGAGGAAGCACTGCATGCAGAGAACCTCCAAGGAGGGTGTATGATGAATCAGCTCAGACTGCAGGAAATCAGCACCAAGAATAGCCTGAGCTTTATATAAAAATCAGTCTGACATGGTCACTGGCTTAGAGTACAATGCAGGAAGTATTTACTGGAGGAAAGATTTTAATAGCATCAACAGCAAGATTTTAATTTTGGTATTATCTGTGATTGTCTCAAAAAGCAGAGAGCTAACCCAGCAGGTTAGCTACCTTCACACTTTAAATGCAGAGCCTCATTCCTAAGGAACAGATTTTTCACCTCAGTAGTATATTAGATTGCATTAGCCACACTCAGAAGTGAAGTAGGTTGAATCTATTTTACCTTCAAACTCTGATTACCTCTGTTTTGCTATTATTTATTATTTAATTTCTTCTGGACCGTAAGAGTCAAAGAAAATAAATTATTATATATTTCTAAATGTTCCCATATTTGATATACTACTTCAATAACACAGTAATTTTATTTTTATCTTCTAGAGAGATATAGGAACAAAGAAATAAAGAAACACAGACTCATAAGTAAGAAAACAAAAGCATAGCTTCAGCTTCCTAAAGCCTCAGAAATTCCATGGCTGTTGTCTAACACAAGTGTTCAAAGCCACCATTATTCCATAATAATTTCTAGAAGGCATCAACAAAAACTCCTACTTTCTCTGTTCTTTTGAAGAAAAAAATCCAAAACGTACTTCACTTATGAATAGTTCCAGTGATCCTCACTATTAATATCTGCATTTCCTACCTCAGCAATACCAAAACCCTTGTAATTGATCAGCTCTATTGTAATCACATTATTAATCCCAATGAGGAGCTTCTGACTGAAATATCTGCTCAGGTCAGTGGAATCGCCTGTGTGAATGACTTACTAGACCATAATCTGACTGAGGATCTCAAAAAGCTCTGAGAAACCTTACATTTGTTAGCACTGTGCATGAAGATGTGATGGATAAAAATTTATGACATAGAAATGCAATATACCCAACTGAATACCCACTTCTTAATATACACATTCAGATAATGGTCTAATTTATGGCCTTATAAAAACCTTTATGTGACCAGTTAGCATTTAGAGCAGTGCTGATCGCAAAGCTCACAGCAGTGCTAATGGCCTGTATTGACCATTAGAGACATTTGAGATAACTCTGGCAAAGATTCCTCAGCCATTTTCCTTCTGATATTCTGATTTCCAGTGTGCTCTGAAAGGTTAAATTCTCCATATCTGAAATTTTCTTTGGGTTTTGGGGGGTTTTCCTTTAAAGGTCAAATCAAACATGGTCTTGTCATTTTTGTGACCATGTTCTGGAAAATTTACGGGTTAGGTTTTTTTTTTTTTTTTTTTTTTTTTTTTTTTTTTTTTTTTTTCTTGTAAGAATTCTTTTGGAGGATCCTGAAAAGTTTTATAATTTGGAGCACAGAAAGCAAGATGGTATTTCTGGTATCAAGTCATATGAAAAACCATGTATTTGATCTCATTTTTACCTTTAGACACACTTCAGTTTATATACACTCGGACTTCACTCAGGTGTGGCATTTTCTAATTCCCAGTGTCCAACTTCCTGGCTTTATAAGGGCTCTTGGCCATGAATATTCAATGTCTGGCAATAAACTTAGAATTCAGTGAGAATTTTGTGAGGACTATATAGATACTGGTTCCTTTCTACATATTGTGTACTGCCAAAAGAATTCAATAGTATTCAATAGCATTCAATAGTGCTGATGTTTGTTAGGGACAACATTTTCTGTCAAACTTCATTGCAATTTGACCTTCTCCAGGCTCAACCTTTCCCAGAACTGCTGTTGGTAAATGTCTGTGCCTCACTGTAACTTCATAATCCAGAAAAATAAACATCAGCACGGAATTTTTATAGGATATAAATAATTGGCTTTTAGAGATCTATGATCATACAGCAGACAGACAAAATAATCATCACATCAATAGTTTTTAAACTTTTCTAAGCAATATGATGAATGTTATAACCTGAGAAACAACAAATTACTGACTGACTCACTGTGTGCTTCATCTTCAAAAGTGATTTCACATCACTTGAAGGACTCCCAAATTAATAAATTTCATCCCTTCAGAATTACACCAAGTACAAGAGATCATAGAAGGTTGGGAAAAAACACCAAGATCATGGAGTCCTACCATTTACAGCACTGCCAAGTCTGCCCTAAATTATCTCCCTCAGTGGCACATTTACATATCTTTTAAATCCCTCCAGGGACGGAGGATCCTGAGCAACCTCTACCAAGGCCTGGCCACCTTTCTGTGAAGAAGCTTTTCCTAATATTCAGTCTAAACCAAGGCTGTTTCTGCTGGTCCTGTCCCTTGCTATCTGGGAGCAGAGCCTGATTCCCACCTAGCTGCCCCATCCTCTACACCTCTCTCTCTGTGCAGAGCCACAAGGTCCCCCCTGAGCCTCCTTTTCTCCAGGCTGAGCCCCTTCCCAGATCCCTCAGTTGATCCTGGTAGGATTTTTGCTCCAGTCCCCTCCCAGCTTTGCTGCCCTGCTCTGGACACACTCCAGCTGCTCAATGTCTTGGAGGAAAGGGCCTAAAATGGATCTGTAGGCCATAGAAGACTCCAAGAATACCATCCCTTGAAAGGAAAGTTTAAATAATTTATGATGTTGCAGTTATTATGAGCCTGAATTACAACATAATTGAGCTGCAACTTCTTTGTGCTTCCTAAAGAGAAAACTCAGGATAAGGCACTCTTTGCAGGAACCACCCCAGTTACAGTCCGGCTGTTGCTCTCAGGCTGCGGCCACAGAGATGGTCCGGCACCGGCGAGGAATCTCCTTCAGGGGCCGGGGCGAGCCATGAGAGTGGCCGCTCAGGGGCTCTAGAGAGACCAGTTGGCAGTGCTATGGGCAGCTGCATGGGCTAACTGCCTGTAGGAGCAACGAGGAATCCCAAAGTGAAGAAACAAGGTAGAGCACACCTTTGTGATATGCCAAAGAAACTTTATTCCTGACGGAGATCAGGGACAAGTACCCTGTAGCAACTTATAAAGGTGTGGGCGTGCATGGGAGTGAACTGTGAACAACCAACGAGGGGAAACTTGGGAGGAGTTCAGAGCTCATAGCAACCACTGGGGAACAAACACGGGAGGGACTAGGTTTCAGGGGCAAATCACTTATAGTATATAGGGTAACTGACAGGGAACATTCTCCAAAAAACTGGTGGGGGGATACAGATTGACAAGCGAGGTGGGTTGTGCAGTTTGGACTGGCATAAGGATATAAGGATAACTGGGGGAGTAGGGAGGTTGGAAGGGGAGGGACAGGCAAGTGGCAGGAAACTTTGGGGTAAATAATTGGGAGATACCAACTGCGAGGGACGGGTATAGGGCTACGTGGAACTAACTTAGTAACACAACATAAAAACACAGACTACCACACCCTGCCAAGGAAGAGCAACCATTGGCCATCACAGAAACAACTTTGTAGTCATTTTCTTCAAGACAGTCCCTCACCTATGCTGGTGTCAAGGATGAGATGAAAATTCACTTTATCCGCTCCAGACCCCCCCAGCACAGTACATGTAACCAGTCCTACAGTCTCATCATCCCTCTCTAGCATGTAACAAGCCAGGAAATAACCAATTCCAAACAATGAGGCTCCATCTCATAGCAAAAGTTATTGTAATTAGTCTCTACGTGATTGACTTTGTGCAATTAAACTTCATTCCATTTCCATTAGTCAAGTCTACAAGGCCATATAGAATTTGCGGATGACAAAATGAGAAAATATTGCCAGTCCTAGAGGAAGACTGCATCATAATTCAGAAATAATTATTCCCTTAAGGCTATCTAAGTCCTCTTTCTGACTTCGTGTCACACACAAATTTTATAATTGTACCCACTTTGTTCTTGTAACAAGGTCACTAATTGAAATATTAGACACGGCTGCTCTCCAGACCAAACCTTGCGAAGCAGTACTAGTAACTTCATTCCAAGAACTTTCCGTTCAATAGAATTCACTAAAACTTCTACTTGACCAAGCTTTTTATCCACTTCATAGTTTTTTAATTCATCCCCATTTTCTCATTCCTTTAGAATAATTTCCCTTGAGGAACTATGTCAAATACTTTGCTTAAATTTAGACAGATTAGGTTCATTGTATTCCCCTTGTTTAAGAAGTCAGCTATCTTAGCAATATATTAAATCAGTCTGATGAAACCTGAACTCAATGGAACTATATACTGAGTTATTCCGTTTACCTCTGAAGCCTTGATTGTTCTTTCATTCAAAACCTAGAGATTTTGCATATCATCAGGGTCAAAGTCATGACTTCATGCATTGCTTATAACTCCCACTTTTGTGAGCATATATTTTTGGTTATTCTCCACCTTATGATATCAGTAGCAGGGGGACACAAAAGCAGTAACAAGAGACAGGTTTCAGGCAGGATCAAGGCAGAGACTTAAGTACAATCCTTAGCATCAGAGAGCTGGACATTAACACGAGTGACTGCTCCCATAACCCCAGCATACACTGTGGCAGAAGTGTGAGCTGCCTTTAACATCACTGAACCTTGGTGTACCAGAAAGTGCAGCACTGCAAAGGTAGAAGATGGTCAGCTTCATCCATTTGGAAGAATTGCCTAAAGATGGGAAGAACAGTGAGGCTGGTGAACCCCACCACAGGCATGATCTGATCCCGACCAGTGAGGAGGGTCTCACACAATGGTTCCCTGGGTCAGAACTGCATATAAATGCCATCTTTATTGCAAAAACAAAGCTATTCTACTGTTTACACAGTAATCCAGCAAAGCACCACACCCCTGAACGACCACACTTTTCCTATCCAGATATCAAAGCAACTGCCAATAACCCAGTACAGAAAGTAGCACATGTAACTGCATGGGGAACAGATACTTTGACAAAAATAATCCTCCGGCTTCTACTTCACCCTCACAATGATCTGTCTGCAGACTTCTGCCTGAAGCTGTAGAAACACCATGGAGCTATTTTTCAGATCACTCACATAAGTGTTGTTATGATTTATCTTGATACAATGGTACCTATTGCTGTTAAGTTTTATCACCTAAATTATTTTTTAAATGAACAGGACCTCACTTACATTGAGTTTTGGAATACCAATAATTTTTTTCCTCAGTAATTTTCTTCTCCCAGCATATTCAGCTGACACTACTCACAGCCAGCCATAGAAGTTTCATCACCAGTGGCCCATGACTTTGCTGTAGGAAGTGCTCTGGGATAAAGTGACTTGAAAGGAACAACCACTGCTAAACTTAAAATGCACTCACTATCTGTAGATATTCTAACATCCAGAGCTATATGGGAACATCTAACCATTCTAAAACATATAATTAGTGGGTTCCACCTGTGAAAAATTCTGTGTGCTCAGGACAGAGATTCTTTATGAACTACAGATTGTAAAGAACAAATCACCAAGAATAAAACAGATTTTGTCATAGCCTGCATGAGCTCAAGAGCTCTACAGGTTATTGGTATTGATTTGACATTCAAAAGAACACTACCCTAATTCTTTCAAGAGCGCCTAACTCAGCAAGAAACACAGTAAAACCATTTAAGTCAGGCTTGGAATGCTACAATAATAGCAAGGTTCGAGTCCTGTCATTGTGAGTTTGAAGCACTAAGCATAGAGTGAGGAAGGAGAGAGATTTTTGAAAGATAGGAAGACTTGAGATACTTCTTGACTTCAGCCCATTCATTATTAATTGGTCTTTGATACACTGGAAAGGTAAAATTGAACTAATGACCACTTAAATGCTGATGTGTTGATGGCTTACAACCATTTGAGAAAAGATTAGAGGACACAAAGCAAGCCCAAGTAGATGAAGTAATCCTGCTGTTGACATGCTTAATTAATCTGAATTCCCACATGTGGAAAGGGTAATCAGATGTACCTCAGTAAGGCCAGGCTCCCTTTCTATCTATAATTTCTTTTAGTTTTTCATCACTTACATTGTTCAAAGCAGGTTGCTTTGGATACTTCTGGAAGTTTACTAGCTATTTGAGAATGTATGTTATGAGCATAATACCTTCCAGGCTGATGTTTCACAAAAAACCCCCAACTTCTACCAATTCAATAAGCAGAAACATTACAAAGCTTTTAAGTGTTTTCCCAGTGAATCTTTCATTTCCATATTGGTTTGGATAAGTTGTTTTACACAAAAATATACCCAGCTGGAGAGCACTTCCAAATTAGAAGTTAATTGATTGCATGGAGGGTAGTAGGGGATGGAGAGAAGACAGCATTGCTACCAAGAGGCATCCTTATAGTCATTAGCTGCAGAAAGAGGCAACCAGAACAAGCAAACCTTTCCAGTAAAGTAACAAGGATTTTTGAACATTTATCTGCTCTCTAATGAGGATATTTCAACCTTTATGAAGCCACACCAGCCACAGATTCTTCAGTGTTGCCTGACATATTGCCAGGTAGAAAACCACACTCTGGAAGGGGTGAATTGATCCAAACAAAGGCAGCTATGCCAGGGGGAGCTGGAGAGAAACACACAGCAAGAGCAGCCTTTTCTTGTGGGGCCTCAACTCCAAACCAGCTCCCCTCTGACAACCACTGTCTCAGCTCTCCAGGGCATCTGAACCCTTTCTGATCAGCTCACTGATAGAAAAAATAAACATCTTGCTACCCATGTCATGCCATAAATGTACCAGAGCTGGCAAAATACAGAATTTGAGCATTGTAAGAGGCTGAGAGACAGGTTCACTCTTGTTCTGCTCCCTCTCCTGGTGTCCACCGGGGAGTTCAACCCTTCAGCAACACTGAGGGGTTTGCTGGGCCTCAGCCTCAAGCTTTATTTCTCATATTCTGTCATTCATTCCCCGCAACAAAATACCTTTTCCCTCATTCTAAAACTCTCTTCTATCAAAAAATAGGTAAATTGTGGGAACAAGCGAGAATGACATACAGAAGGCAGTGTGTGCAGAAGACTTCTTTCTAGACATTATTACTGTTCTGGATGAATCCTGTGTCCAGCTGTGGAGCTTTCAGCACAGGATCCACAGGGGCCTCCCAGAGCAGGGATAAAACACTGGAGCCCCTCTCTGTGAGGAAAGGCTGAGACTGGGGTGGTTCAGCCTGAGGGCAGAAAGCTCTGGGACACCTTACAGCAGGGACCTGGAACAAGAAACTTCACAGGAGGGCCTGCTGCAACAGGAGAAAGGAAAAAGAGAGTAGATTTAGACTGGATACAAGGAAGACATTTTTACAATGAGGCTGGTGAGACAAGGGAACAAGTTACCCAGAAAAGTGATGGATACCCCATCCCTGAATGAATTCAAACCAGGGCTCTGAACAACCTGGTCTAATTTAAAATGTCCCTGTTCACTGCAGGGACAGATTGAACTTGATATCTTTAAAGGTCCCTTTCAACCCAAATTATTCTGATTCTGTGTCTAGCTGCCCTTTAGTTGTGCTTTTTCTTTCTTTCAGATTTCTTCAAGCATGAAAATGTGGGGATTTTCTTGAGGTGGTGAAAATATTAAATCCTGTATATTTGGGGGAGCATGCTAAGCCACACTGGCATGAGAAGGTGAAATATACAGTTGGACAGTAGAAGAAGCACCCTGAGGATCCTTAGTGCTACCAAGATTTGGGGTTGGACTGATCCTGCTGCATCCCACACTAGGGGAATAGAAAAGACAATGGTAAGCAGAAAAGGGATTCAAAGTCTCTCTTACTCACAATTATTAAGGGCAGCTACAGGAAATTCTGTCATCTTTCCTATTAGACTTTCATATCACCTTCCTCCACTTTCAGATTTAAAAAAAAAAAAAAAAAAACGACAGAGTGCAAATGGATTCATTTCAGTGTTATCCAGCAAAGACAGACATGACAAAATGATTGATTTGCATTTGACACAAACCACGTATGGATTATCAACATTTAGCTCCAATTACTGAATTATACTCTGTGATTTGGAGGATGGCTTTCATCAGTCCCATCTGGTCTTCAACTTTTTTCTGTAAGAGGAATCAGGAGTTACAGACACCCTCAACAATTATCAAAAGGAACATGAGGCATGAGTTACTTAGTGATATAAAAATAAAGGCATCTATTTCTGGGTTTGTGATAACTCCAGAGATTATTTTCCATGGCTAAGGATCTTCATTTCTAACTTGAGTATGTTTTCTGTGTCAGACTTCACTTGCATCACCTCAAAGTATCAGAATTTTCTGTCCCAGTTCTCAAAGACAGGAAATTTCCATTGCATCCCATAGGTGTGTGGACACTGGTAGGACCAGCCACAGGGATCCATTTCCCTGCCTTAAGTGATGCCTTCTTGAGGCTGCTTAAAAACAGAGTGTGGTAGATAGGGACAGGCGAACGGAAGACCACGGGATGTGACGGAAAGAGAGAGACCCTTCCCCCTCCCTCTGCCCCACATTATCCATTAACCCCAGGAGCATGTGACCACACCTGCTCCAGTAACTTTCCACTACCGACTAACCCTAGAGACCCCACAACCCCCCTCTGACGTAGCAAAAACCCCCAAGACTATTTAAACCCATGAGATGAGATAATAAAGGCTTTTCGACCGTCTGCCACATTGGTGTCTGCGTGCGTTGATTAGCCCAAGTAGCCTGGGCGAGACCAGGCTGCCGTGCTGTCCCCTGAACCAGGTCGCCAGTTGCCCTTTATAAAGGCAACAACAGAGGCCAGACAAAATTAAGGTAATAGAAAGCAGTTATATTTATTGAAGTGCTCTCAGGTACATTTAGAGCAGATAAAGCCCCCCAGGGGCTACACCCAAAAATGGACCATGGGTCACAGGTTTTCACACTTTTATAAGTTTGGGCCATTTGCATATTGGGGGTTCATCTTCCAATTACAGCTCCAGCTAATGAAGTCATTTACCCCAAGTTTGTTCCCCCAACTCACTTTTGTTTCTATCTCTCTGGCCTGAGGCAGTGAGGTGTCCTTGATTGCCAGGCCTGGAGAGGAATTGCTGTGTCTGCCCAAAATGGGAAAGCAGCAGCTCACACTGGATATGGAGTTTAGAGTTATACACTAAAGAATTGCAGGATTACAAGCATATGAAATATATAAAAGCTAAAATCCTAAGGCATCATAAGGAACGAGAATTTCACTGTCAGTCCCAAGACAGCCTCACAATTCTGGTGAGGACTCAGACACTTGCAGAGAGCTTCAGCCTCCTGAGGCTGAAGTAGTCTGCAGTCTGGGGTCCCCACTCCACCCTCCTACACAGCCGTGGGCTAGGAGCTGCTAGAGCTCAACATTCCATGAGGAGCTGCTAGAGCTCAGCATTCCTATCTCTCTGTCATTCAGAGTATTTTGACACAGCCTAGCTAAATGCAGCAACAAACAAATGCCTGATCTTGCAGTAAGTGGAACTCTGTTTCCTGCCACCAGCTGTTCAGAGGGAAAACCCTACCCAGCACGCCAGAGGTGGCACACACAGAGTGCAAAGTAAAGCCCCAGCTTCTCCACAGAAGGGCTGGCCCAGTGAGCTATGCCCCTGACCTGAGCACAGGAATGAGAGAAGAGATGGAAGGGAAGGACAGGGACAGAGCACAGAGCAGGGATGAGCCACTGGCTATGCTGAGATGGCTCTGGAGCACCCAGGCTCTAACCTGAAGGCGAGTTGCACTTCTGAGCACAGAACCTGCCTGAGTTAAATTTATTTAACCTTTTAAAATCTAAGTGCTGTAGTTTTTGATTTAGCAGCATTTCAGAATCTGTAAGAGACGAGCTATGTACATTAAAATACACAGCTTTGTGTTATAGTTTGTTGTTCCCCTAAAGCAGCACAAGCCATACAGAGAGCTCTGTACACTCAATACCAACGAAAACCAATCGATATGCAAACAAGAAGCAACTTCTGATTTCAGATGCAGCAGGACAACCTCTCATAAGTGAGATGATGCCAGATTCATTCTGACATCAGAGATATGACAGATCAGATTTGCTGCCACAGCCCAATGGCCTGAGCCACTGTGGCAATGCAAATCACCCCAAATCCAGAGAGCCCAGGGAAAGTCAGGAGCAAATATGCAGCAATTTACTCATGCCACTGAGATAAGACAAATTTCCTCAAGAATCTGAAAACTACACGCACTGAATGCAATATTTACCGCAGCTTTTGTGCTTCATTTTTTTGTGTAAAGCTGGAACATTTCTTGTGTTTTCCAACATAGGCTGTTCCCTTCTGCAGGCCACCTCATTATATATTTATGAGACTCCCTTGTCTGCTTCTCCTTTATCTCATTTGTATCAGAAGGGACTCAGTCTCAACGCAGCTCTCAGGGAGAGGGGGAAGGCAGTGATGCATGAAGGAAGTAGAGAACAATACGTATTTTCAAAGAAAGAGAATAGCAAATATCTTAACAAAGGTTCCAAAAGGCAAGCTGAAATATGCTCTTATTTGCAGAAGACAAAATACTTTACAGATGTGAAGTCCTTCCTCCTTTTATGTCATGATCAATATTATTAGTTCCCATGGATCAGAGTAGTATTTCTTCTTTAGAGAAAATAACATGGTTCCTACAGTATCTCCAAAATTTAGAATGGACAAATATAACTAAATGCAGGAACATCCTTAGAATTACAATAGATAATTTTTGCCTCCATCTTTGTTGAAATCTAATATATTTAAATATTCCTAGTATTTTAATTTCCCATACATTAATCAAAAGTACAAGTTAGCCTATGATAACCTTCCCTTTACTTTTGAGTAATTTCTCAGGATATTCTGAACGTCTTCAGCCAGAAACTACCCAAACAACACATTATGTAGTGAAGAAATTCTGACTTTAAAACCCTGCAATAGACTTTAAGTACAATAAGACTTTTCCAGTCCTTGTTCTTCAAAGATCCTTCCCCACATTTATCTCAGCTGCTCCAGCAAATTGCTGAGAGATGGCCTTTGAAATAAAGCTTGCAAAAAGCTCCAAGACTGAAGCACAAGATCTGCAGTTGAATCTGAAATCAGACAAGCGCCAGAGCGGTGCTGGGAGCTCAGCTCTGTGCATCCCCCCCAGTCCAGCCACTGATCCTGGAGTGCTCAGCCAGCTCTTCTCATGCCTGTGTGCAGCAGCATTAAGGGAGGTGCAGCAGGAAAACACCCACGGCAAAAGGGGATATTTCCAGCCAGAAATGGCTGGGTGCACACAAAAGAAGGGTAAACAATTTCCCCAGGTGAAGCCGCTTGTTGGGCCAGTTCACACACCTGTCTCTGTAAATGTCAGTGAGAATATGGATAGATAAGGCAGGAAAATTAGCATATTCCAGCTTTTCAGATTCAGAGAGGAAAATTATATTAAATAGCTCAAAAAAGAAGAGATGAATATAGCTACAGCTCCTATGGCAGGACTGTGCCACTTGTGCCAACTCCGTTGTTCAGGAACGGGAACTTTCCAGTGTGAACTGAATAAGCAGTAATTAATAGCCTGATCACACATATTTATTAGATCATAACATATTATCTACCTGGTGAAACTTTTGATTGAGGGAGAAGTACATCTGTGATCCTGTGCAAGAAAATGGCTGCTGACATCAGATCTGGAGAGAAAAAGTGGAAGACCATACATTGAATGCAAAGAATCTCTAAGTTTGCTGGTGTCTTAGCAGCTCTCTCTATTTTCAGGGCAGATTAACCTTGTCCTCTCACTTTGTCTTCCTTTTCATACATTACCAGAGTGTATCAGCAAGGCCAGCTCTGGCACTCACACTGAGCTGCATGAGTATCTGTGTGAAATGCAAATCCAGAACAAAAAAAGTGATCATTATTTTTTGTCCCACTCACTTGGGCAACAGCGGTTTTTTGCTCACTTTTAATACCATGTATTTCCAATGCAAACACCAGAACTGGGTTAGGGAACAGCACACAAGTGGCCCAAAGGGGAGTTCATTTTGGAGCACCAAAGCAGAGTCATAAAGAGCCAAGCCCGAGACCCTGACACAGGAACCCACAGCAGGATTGTCAACTGAGCTCTTTTCTATTTGGCAGGGAAATGCAAGCTAAACACCACATAAGCACTCCCCTCCTTACAACGTAAATGTATTTTTGCAAACCTATATTTCTCATTTATTCAGGTTTTTTTCAGAAGCAGCTTATTAGTGCTCTGTTCTCCAGTGTGCAAAATCTGGCTTTTCCTCACTTTGGATTTCCTTTAGTTCAGGCTTTTTGGAACAATTGTATGGATTTCTTATTAGCAGTGCCAATGTTTCATTTAAAATATCACTAAAGCCAATTCTATTCTAAAAGTGTGAAAAATCAAGCTGTCATTTCCCGGCTAATTCACTAAGTGTATTTGAGGAGTAAATGATCATTCACTAGACTTTCTGTGTAGGGTACACTTCTGGCACCATTTCAGTGCTAACAAGGATTTTACTGATTTATACCGACATATATTCCATTACAGGCTCTACAGAGGCATTCATAATATTTGAAATTTTTTGGTAGCTTTTTTTTATCATCACTTTCAGATACATGAACAGAATTACATTTTTTAGACAATTTGGTTTGGTAGGCAGTAGATAAATTTGCAGAATGATACATTTGTAGGGAGTACCTACCAATAAATTTCATCCTACAAATCTGGTACAATTTCCTAATAATTTTTATATCAGTTGCTTTAACTTTCCATAGTTTCTCTCCATTTTCAATCTTGATTTCAAGAATGGTGCACAGCACAGCTTAGGTAGAGTATTGGATTCATGGATCAAGAATTCATTGACTTATTACTGCTAAAAGGAATGACATGACTTGGTTATTCTTTATTGTGTTCTGTATTTCTGGATCAGCTCGTCAAACCTATTTTAACCCTTTCTTTGACAAGACAAGGGCAGTCACATTTTACAATAGGTGCATTATATTTTCTGAGATTCTTTCCAGCTTCTAAGTCCATCCTGACACAGCTTCTTTCACAGAAGGAATTTTAAAAATCCCTCCTCAGAATTACTATGAGAAATTATAGTTTTTCTGTTCAAAAATATTTATATCATTTGCTAAAGAAATGCTTCAGAGGAAAATGTGGGAAAAAAATTATTTCTTCCTGATCCTGATGGCACCAGAATGTCACCTTCCTACAGAGAAGCCGGATACCAGACATATACAGAACTTCTGCAGGGCATGGAGAGTCCTACAGGCTTGGCCTGGGACATAAATTTGGGGTTCTATTCTTTCAAAGAATTCCTATTTTACCTTGGCCAAATCACCCAAACTCAGGCCTTCTAAATTCATCTAGATGCTTAAGACTAATCTAAATTAATAGAATCTGTATCCTTTTCCTCCTCCTTCACTTCTTTTTTAAGAAGTAAATCCTTATCCCATACAAATGGAAAGCTGATACACATTTTAAAGACCATCAGTTTCTCTGTAACAAGTGCCAATGATTGATAGCAGAACCATGTTTTTTGAAGCATGTCTTTTGAAGAATTCTTATTCTAACTTAAGGGCAAATTCATTTCTTGAATAAAGCAGTGCCAACGTCATTAACCTCACAGAATTGCAAGTCTTGGCAAAAAAGAAAACCACCTTTTCTACTACTTCTTTGAATGTAATTATTCATGATTAAAGAAAGCTAAATTAGTAGGAAATGTGAATTCAGCTCCATAATGCAATTTCAGAGATATGAGCAGCTGCACCTTTGCTGCAGAGAACTGTAAAATAGAACCCTTTACTGCCTGCTCATAATTCAGAGCTGCTGTGCAGGGGCTCAAGAAGAAGAAAGGAAATGTTAATTATGTTTCTTTTAACCTAACCCTCCTTTAATATACCTGTTTCTAGGAATACCATATCCACAGATGGTTGAAGTGTTCTTGGGTTAAGAATCTTTATTTCAGATGTGAAAAGATTGAAGTCAGGAATTACATTTCCTGTCTATTTATTCTTTCTTTTAAATCTTTTTTCCGAGTATTTTTTGGAGTTTAATACTTCTCTTAAGGCAAGTCCATTAGCTATGTAAGAACTTCAGGCATACTTTTCCTTCTGCAATCCTGTTCACCTCATTGTGCCATTTCCTGCAAATTGCAAAGAAATTGAGTCATTCTAAAAATGGCACTACCAAACTCACTCCCTTCATTTCAATGTCAACATACATTCAAGTTTTCAGGGTTATTTTTTCTCCTCTTTTCTACTGGCTTACTGTCTGACTACCTTTCCTTTCCGAAAGAGGCCAGTCCTTTCTGAAGTTGCTTACCTGTATATCTTGTATTCTAAACAACAATTAGAGGTTAAAGACACCAATGTCTTAACCTTTCTGCACATGCAAGTAATCCTTCCTCCAAGGAGAGGAAGGATTCCACCCTGCTCTCCTCATACATTTTAACCAGTTCTTTATTCAGTCCCATGCTTTACCTCGACGGTTCATAACTTTTATCTTGCAAAGAAATCTCTCATTATTTCCACTGGGGTTTACAGTATTAAATCCCTAAAACTATCAGTCCTGCAGCTGGCACTGAATTGGTCACTTATACAACTCCAAGGGCTCTGTGCTGGAGTTACACTGCTACCAACAAACACCACTATGGGGGGAATGCAGAGAAACTGAAAACAGTAAGGAATCAAATACCAGTTTCCAGCAGTATGGAGGTGTGGGAGCTTTAAAAAGAAATATCTGTTTGTGATGAGTCTCAACACATCTGCAGAAAAGTCTAGGTAGCACAGGAGAAAGATGAAGGGCTGGCTTTGTACATTCTGTTCCCCACTTTTTCTGTAAAATGAGCAGCACAAAGAAATAACACCCACAGTAAAGTCTGCATCACTCTACATAAGGCAATCCTGACTCTGCAAGCTCCAGGAAGAGGCAGACTTAACTCCAGTGAAGTTAGTCATGGACAGCAGCAACTGCATTGAAGCTCTGCTGAGGTAGAGACACTGAAGCCTGGAAAAGCTCAGGGGATGAGAGGACAAAAAGAATGACTACTTTGGATTTTTGTTTATTTGAATTACAGACGCCTAAGGGGAGAAAGAAACAAGCAAACAAGTCTGCTCTGCACTTCACGAATGTTTTCAGCAGAATTACTGTTTCCTTTTCCATTCTTTTCTAATTCAAGTGGTATTTAGGAAAAATCTTTTAAAATTATCTGAACTTCCTTCTCTGGCTGCTGAAACAACTACTAGCTGAACTACTAGCTGAACACAAGGCTTAGCTTTTAACAAACAAGGTATGCAAATCATGATTTTTGTGTCTGTCTTGCTGCATTAAAAATCTCACATATTATGATTGCACATTTTGAGAAGTGTTCTTATTATAAAAATCTCCTAGATTAGCAGAAGCAGTCAAAAGAAACAGTAAAAGTACTCAGTAGAGCAGGAGGAAAGTGCATGTGAAAAGAACAGCAGAGGTAATGTGGACTGGCAAAACCATAAAGTTCAGTGAAAAGGGGGTAAACTGCAAGTGCAGTGAGAGCTGAGTTAAAGAGGGGTACTGAGATGTCTTCTCAGATTCTCTTGGGTCCCCTGGAGACAAAGTTTTGCACCGGGGCAAAACTCAAGTAGCTACTTCATCAAAGAACCAAAGGAGCAATAGAAAAACACACAGATTCCACATTAAGGTGCAGAAGTAACCGTAGTAGCCCATGTGAATGAAAGGGAAGCTGGGATGCCTTGGGAAGACACCCTTGTTTAACTTAAAGTGACACACTGAGACCTTTTCCCACAGTTCTCTGGTTTTTATGTTAACAGCTTTAGTGACATCATCACCGTTCTCCTCCCCAGTTCTAGAATGTTCATGGTTTCTGTTTTCCCCATTGGATCACAGTTATGGACACTCCCCCACTGTATCCCCGTTGGTTGTTCCACCCTGGTCCCGCCTTCATACCTCCCTTGATCCCTTCACCTATTGGCCCTCAGGTTATGAAACCCCACCTACACTGGACTGTTTAAAAACCCTGGACCCTCCCCTGCTTGGGGCTCTTCTCCTGTCCCTGAGCCCTTCAGTGTGCTTGTTGTTAAAACATCACTAGAACTTCATACAGAGAGCCTCTCCTGCCTTTCTCTGCCAGCCTGCAATCTACAGCTGGCAGCGCAAGCGTGCTTGTCTGGGCTATCCACCTTCTCTGGGGGAGCCGCTCTCGGGAAGGTGGCTGTCCCGGCAACATCTGCGGCGCAGACACAAGGAATAGGTCACATCTTCCCTTCCACTCGCAACTGAGGTACTGAGGCCAACATCATCGCACATTGTTCCCAAACATCCGAACTACCTCAGGACTTCCCCAAGGACGCCATTAACTTGGGAGCGGAATTGTGTTTTTTCTTTCAGAGAACATGACACAATATCCATGGGAAAGCTTTAGGAATAGTGTCTCCCTCCTGAATGGCTTTTATGTAAGAGACAGCCATAGCCTGAAGTACAACTAGGCAGATGTGGCATACTTCTGAGGTCTGTACCAGCAGCTACAAAAATATGAGCAAACAAATCTCAGGGACTGAGTCCCTCCTTCATACCCAGATGGTTTCATATTTCAGACAGCTCTCCCTGTACTCTGATCACGTAGTTAATCATAAAGGCCCCATAGCTAGCAAAATATCCTCTTCTTCCAGAGGTACAAAACATTCCTGAAAGGTCAATAGAAGGAACAGCATAAATCATAATAGCAGGCAATTACACCTGCTGCAGCATCAACAAGGTGCTCAGAAGACCAGAAGCTGGTTGATCAATGACTGGAGCAGGGGAATAAAGTAGGTGACCAACAGCTCTGGCAAAGCCCTGGCTGTAGGTGCCTAGAGTTGATCCCTGTTAATGGCAGGTTCCCCCCGCAGAATCCCAGCAGAGCCAGTGGGCAGTGACAGAGATTTCTGCTCAGAGCTCTGCTGGGACACTGAAGCACTGATGGGGTTAGTATGGTGTGCCGCATGTTGAGGATGTGGACTGGGAAATTTAACTGCACTCATTTGCTAAATTCTTGTAAAAATCTTTTCTTAGAGTTTGCTCTCTTTGAATTAACTTCAAGAAATTCTCACAAGGTATCAGACTACTGCAGGTAACCATTTCCAGTGGCTGAGTTTGACTGGAGCCATCCAGAGAAACACGAGACAGCTTTTACAGTCCCGGCCTGTTCTCCCTGTGCTGCACTGCAGCAGAACTCCACCTGCTCCATCCACCTTCAGAAGCATTTACATGCCCTATGCAGAAATGGAGAAATGCTATCCCACCTCCATTGCAAACTTTTCTTCTGCATGAGGTAATTCAGCTAAGAATTTTTTTTTTTTTTTTTGCACATAAAATCATTCTGGTCTTAAGCATCTCTCACAAAAGAACAATTCTGCAGTAAGAATTGACAAGAATCCCCTAAAAAATTATAGATCACAGAATCAAGAACTAATTTTTGCATTCCAATTCCAACAGAAATTCCAATTTCTAGATGAAAAGGTACCTCTGAAAGCAACATAGTTTTCACTTCTGAATTTCTGCCTCTCTGTGCCTCTTCTTTCATGAAGAAAAATTAGTCTTTGTTATTGTATTAGCCAAGAAATCATTGCAATATCTTACAGTTAAAAATTTTCTGCTTTTTCCTTTATGTTGGATATATCAGTTTAGACATATAAAGACTCCATCACTCATATTTCATGTTTAATATACATGAAGTATCAATAATAAATGGGTATCATCTCACATACTGTCCATGTGTTTTTTGAAAATAAATTAATGGCAAACTGTTGAATCTCACTAAAGGGAGATTTTGCAATTTTTATTACAGCATGCAAATAACTGTAATTACTTATGCCACAAAAAATATTAGTAAAAAGTATTTTTGGAAGTCACAGAGCAAAAAATACTTTTTTTAAACAAATAAATCATGAAAATATATACAGGAACAATGCAATCAACTATATTCATAATTACATTTAATGCAACTGAGAATGAAGTTTCCCTAAACCCCACCTGTCTGTTGATTTAAATGGTGCCTTTCATACACTGCAATAAATCTGCAGCTTTCCTAATACAAATCAAAAATATGCAATAGATGAATGGTCCAATGCAGTAATTATGGTACATAATTGCAGTGAAATAATAAACAGCCGCAGCTTGAATAATGTTTCTAGTTGATGACAATGTCAACAATCAAACAGTCAAATACTTTTTCTCCTGAACAAAATTTAGGGAAATGAAAAATACTTAAAACCTCATCCAGGTGACATTCATTGAGTATTTTCCTCATTGTTCAGCAATAACTTCCTTTTTTTTATTTTATACAAGCAAGTCACTGTGTTGCCAGGACATTTTTGTGAGAACATTTGCCTTCACGTAGGCTTGTCAAAAACATTATTTCTCCACTAAACAGAACACAGTAAATTGGACAGACTATTTCTTGATGGCAAGGAAAATAATGTTGTTTACTGGTATTTTTTCTAGGTTTGTACATATAATAAGACTCTGAAATTAGGTCTTTGGGATGGTTAATGAAGTCAAGTAAGCCCATTCATTCTACAGCAGCAGCAATAACTTGTTTTAATTCCATATTAATATAATTTTGCCTGGATTTTTTTTCAAAATAGACCAATTCTGCTCCATTCTGGGGCAAATTATGTACTCTGTGCACATACTGAGCATGCTTTGATAACCAGAGATCCCATTACATGTTTAATAATTGACTATTCAATAGAGCATTGATGCATTTTTGTCTGGAACTAATTCACCTTTGTCTGTGCATCAAGAAGAAAGTACAGTGAATTACAGATACAGTCTTGAAATGTAAAGGCCATATGCTTTATTCATCTCAGGTCTTTTAAACTCCATATTCATGACAGGCACTGCTGGGGAATTAATATCCTGACTTGGATATGCCAGTATATATACAATATGATTTATTAGAGCAATGATTCATTGAAAAGCACCTTGAACCCATCAGAGAGACAGCGCCTTCTGTAACAGGTTTGACCTCACAAATAAATCACTCACTGCTGTATTTGGATAGATGTGTGTGACGTGTCACACTAACAAATATACCCACTGGTTACAGAATTTAAAACACCAAGTTTAACAAACCCACCAAAAGTCTAAAAAATCCACACACAGATGTCTCTGTGGCAGAACAGAGCACAGGAAAGTCCTTACTGTTCATGCAGAGCTGTCATCCCATCACTGCCAGCTTAGGAAGAGACGAACTTAACAGACGGCTTATTCTCAAATGTAGGATGTTTCATCTCACCAAAAATAAACATCTCCAGCACCTCCATTCTCACCAAAAAATTCTAACTAAGGTCAACTAGCCTGCATGGTTTCAAGCACAAACTCACTGATCTAGGTCTCACAACCCCTTTGAATTCAGCCCAGAATGAAAAATAAGACTGAAGAAAACAATCTCTAAAATTTTCAACAAATGGCATTCAATCTCAAGGAGAAAGAGGAGTAATTTTTCCTCCATTGGTAAACATTCTCTCTTAGCTGTACAGTAACCAAACTACTTTTCCATGTTTGGAGGCTGCATGTCTAAAGGTGAATTTGTTGTATATTATGCCATTTAAGCCAGCATCTTCAAGAGCAATAAATTCACATACAAATTATTTTTGTCATTTTGCCACAACTGCACTATCAGCCCCATAGTGCATCTGAATTTTCTCTGACCATAACCAACACTGAATGCCTCACAAGTGAAACAGAAATGCCCTGAAGTAAAGCATCTGTTACTTTTATAGTGATTTGTAAAGTCACAAATGTAGATTTGTCACAAACCAAATCTGGTTAAGGGTTGCTTCTATCTGATAATTATTGCAGTCCAACTCACTGCTATCCTGAATCCTGCTTGGCCAGGATGAATCCTGCATGGCATAAACTAGAGGAACGGGTACAATGAACTTGCAAAAAAATAAAGAATCTTTAATAGCGAAATAACAAATGGAAAAACCTAATTATCTGAGGAGCAAGAGCCAAAGACCTGTGGGCACACCAAATGCACCCAGGTACAGAGGTATCTGAAGGCAAGTGTCCAGTCACGAACTCGGAACATGACCTTATTTGTAACAGGTTGCAAACTAAAAACAAAAACCAGAAACATGACCTAATCTAGAATAGTTCCATTAACATTGACTCCCATGACCACACTCTTCTCACCATGACCCGACTAGGTGCCCTGCCTTCAGTATTCTGTTTTCCATGGCCTGAGGTTGATGCCCTCTGTAAATGCTGCAGAGGAAAAAGTCCCAGCTGGACACGATTCCATAGATAATCTCACCTGTTACACTACCTTGTTACACATACAGGCTGACATAAATCTTGTCATGGAAAAAAACTGATAACATTCAATTTAACATTTTAAGAGATTTCAGATAAGGACTCTGGTATTACTTCACCATTCTTATTCTTAGGAAGTGTTTATCTTCAGATCCCTACAAAGTAGGAAACCATTCCAAATATCTCTTTGCATCGTACTTTAATTTTTGCTGTCTTTGCAGCCATTCCTCCAAATATTTGGGTTTCATCTCTAAGCTTGTTCAAACTGTAACAGACTTTTCCCTGTATTTGGCAGCGGTTTTCCCTCAGAGGGTTTAAGGTTCCTTTAGAATACAAAGCACGCCAAACATTTTCATTCACCAATACACAGCTATGTTTTGAGAGGCATTTATCAAACAAGGTCAGAGTTTTGCCACAGCCATGACAGACCCCACTACACTGATCACTCTGCAGAGATCCCAAGTGAGTGCACTGCTCCCAAAGCCCCATTCTGAGGGTGCACTATCACAGCAGTCACTCACTCACACAAACCCAGGGCAGCATTTGTTAAATTCTGCTTGAGGAATAGCGGCAGACCTGCCCTGTATTGGATAAGTGACTCTTCACTGCTATCATCAAACCCAAAAGCGAGAGTGTTCTGCTACACAAGTGCTTTTTTCACCTAACCACCCTGTGGTGTTTGCTGATGAGCAGGAGAATTTCTTCCCACCTCAAGAAAGAATTTCAAGTCATGTCAGCTACAAGGCCATTGACTCAGCTCTAGAGGTGAGGCCACTGCAAGTACCCCATTGTCCTTTAGGTCTGGAGCAAAACCAAAGTAAAACACTGAGAAGACATGAACTAGGATTTTTAGGAATCTACATTTTTTGCTTTCTAACACATTTGAGATGTCTAAATATCATTTCCCTGTGGACTGTGGATTTGACTACACAGCTATCCAAGTGTTAAACAATTTCATTTGCAATTGGATGCTGGTCTGTGATTTTATTTTATCTTTTACTGATGGGGCCCTCAACAGGCAAAGTCAATTTAGCGATTTTGTGAAGCAAACAATAACTTGCAAGAGATGAATTCAATTCATGGTCCAGTTGAAGTGTTGGGTTTTCCCTGGTGATCTCTCCACATGTTTAATGTGGTTGTGCTGTACTTGGGAATATTTCCACTCTTTCACAGCCTTCTTTGTTGAGAATACCATTGGTTAGCACCATTAGTTCCCAGTGATTTATTTACTTTATGTTTATTTAACAAGATGTGCTCTTTACGCACTTGTGTGGTGTTACAGCCCTGACTTGCTGCACACTCACAGCTTCATCTCTGGTTTTGTTGAGATTGTGATCACAGGCACATGGGTAACAAAGATGGTGGACACTGAAGATCTTAATTACAGAGCCTGTTTTCCCCTGTTTTTTTCTTCAGGAGAACTAATAATAATTTATAACACAGACAGCTGGGGTTTTTTTATGTTACCACATAACTGTTATGTTGTCACTGCATTCAGTAAAACACATCTAGTGAAAATGCTTTCCGTTGATGAGTTCAGGAGATAATGCTTGTTCTGTGTTAGCTGGAAAATTACTGACATTCACTGCATGAGGAATGCTGTTTCCTGAGTGCATACTTCACCTTTTAAAGGGCTTACTGCAAGCTTGGCTGTAGGCTGTACCATTACACACAGCTTTTGTCTTTCATCAACAACAATGGCAATCATCAACACTGCTCTGCAACTCCAGAGATACTTCAGCTGCTCATGGCCTCCAAGTGGTGAGAACAACCAGCAGTTTCTTGTTCCCGAGTTATTCTGTGTTTTTCATAGCTGGCTCTCTTTGTTCTCAGGATGCTATCAAAACAAGTAAAATGCCCCATCCAGGACTAAAATGAAAATGCACTCAGAAATATGTGGGAAAGGAAGATTTTTATGAAGACATTCTTATCTTTAATGAAAAATAGACAAAGCTCTATTTGTCATTTCTGTCTCTGTTTTAATATGCATATATTGTCAACTGTTAGCATATCACAGCCAGCTACACTATTTTGCATTAATAACTAACAATGACAGTTACAAAAGATTTTATGGCTCTCCTAAATGAAAAAAACAAACAACAAAATGAAACACTCCCAAAAAAGAAAAAACAAACAAACAAAAACAAAACAAAAAAAAACCAAAACCAAACCAAACCCATTTAAACACCACCCCCCCCCCCACCTCCCACCCCCACTCCCCCGCCATGTGTGCTTTTCCCAGAGCTTCATATAAAATATTTTTCTCTGCAAGGGTTTATTTTAGCAGTCATCTCTGCAGGAAGAGCAGAGCTCCAGACAAAGTCAGGCACTGCTGCTGGATTCTGAATATGCCGCCGTGTATGGGCAAACCAATTAGTGACTGGCTATAAGTCATCAGGTGCAATTGAAAGGAATCTGCAATCTGGCTTTCCCTTCTCAAGAGGCACTTATCTTCCCATCCATTGCTGCTAGAACTTGGAACTCCTCCGCAGCTGCCATCTGGCATGGAAGTGTGGATCTGGGCCTAAATGAGGAACAATAAAGATGGATGGATGCAAGCCTTGATGCTTTGCTTTGCACAATACAGCTTTGTAAAAGATCCTTTACATTAATTGACACTGAAATCAAGATTTTAAGCATTTTGACTATGCCTCATTGTATAATTTCAAAGTTTATGTAAAATAGATTAAATAATCTTCTAGCTAAGTCACTAAAAACTAAACTGGTGAGGGATGAGAGAAAGAAATCTAGCTGATGAAGATAAAAGAAATACTAGTAAAAACATGGGTAAAATGTGATGTTTACAACACATTTAATTTTTACTCTCTAAAGTACATGTCCTAACATGTACATGTCCTAAATTGCATGTCCTAACAAGGTGTACACATATGAACAAAAAAGAATTAATTTCTTTTTTAAAGTCAAACCATGTTGTGCCTCAATAGTCCTTGAGGAGGATGGCAGTACCAGGTACCCAGGGAAGGCAAGCATATGACTGGCTGCCTCCCCAAAACACAAACCCCATGCTCTCCTGACCAAAAAATCCCACTGTACTAACCAGAGATCAGTTCTAGGATGGGAAAAAAATCTCTCAATTTCCTCCTGACAGCTCCAGGAGAGGAAAAGGAGGTTATATGGCAGGAAAAAAACCTGCTAGTATGGTTTGCTATCAGAAAATAGCAACAAACTTGAGTATTTCAGCAAGCCTGTGTGGCTGTGGCAGCAGAATCAAAGGCTGCAGTACCTCAGTTTCTGAGAGTGGAGAATGATGTGCCTTTACAGCAATTTCTCTCAGAAAAGCAATAATGAAAGTCATATATTATATTCTTTTTTTTTGCATTACACAATTCGGTGTTACAGAGAAGCTATTCTAAAATTTACAGAGCTCCCAAAAAATGCCAGCTCTGGTTCACAACAAACTTTCAAAGTTTGAAATTAGTCTTTGGTCTGCATTGAAAGAACTAAAAATCCTCTCTGTATCTTTTCTAAAGGGAAATGTGTTAGATACCAAATTTTATGAAAACCCAAATGCTTTCCAGTCCTGGACTCATCTCCTTTCTCTGTGCCCTACCTGTGCAAGGGATCAGCGAGCACTCTGCAGTCAGAACATTATCAGAAGAAATATGCCACCATGATACATTTCCATATTGACTCCTGCCACATTTGATGTAAATGCAATTTACTTAAAATCATCAGCACAGGGCACACAGAGATCCAGCAAGTGCTGGTGTTGGACAACACCACAGAGAGAAGTTCTAACTCTGCTGGCTACCCACGATCCACAGTGGGGATGTTACAGCAGCTTTGCTGCACAGAAATATATTACAGATTACAGTAGCAGTATTTTTTTGTCTTGGTCCTTTCTGAATTAGAACAGAGGCATACCAAGAAAACAAGAATGGTTTCCTGTTGATAATGGGATTACTCCCACTTTCAGCTCAGCAAAACTATTAAATCTCAAATTTCCAATGATACAGAGGCTTTAGGTATAGGAAAGCTGACATTTGACAAAAATGGTGCTGTGGTTTTCAGTACAATTATTAGAAATACCTGCAGTTAAATTCTGTAGGTTACAGAAGAACATAGCAGCACACTAATATTCACTAACAGAGATCCCAAAGAATGCATGAATGAAAAGCAAGGTGCCAAATACTTTCATAAAATCCACTTGAAAAAAACAATATCAAATGTCTTATATTAAGAAATCTATTTTTAAATAATCCTACAAAATTTCTCTTGGACGTGCTTTATGTTGTTGTTGTTGCTACATCCAGACATAACCTGAAAATTGTTTTAAATTGGGATTAAAATACCAAAAAACTGTAAGATTTTATCAGCCAGTAATACCACTTACTGTGCTGGAAAGATAATATGGAATGTCATAGAAAGAATTATGAAAACAAAACAAGCTATTTTAGCTCAAATAAAATTCAAAATACAAGTAAATACATAATTCAAATAAAGGAAATTACAAAAACAATTTATACATACTGACATAACTTTACAAACAGTGGAGGATTAAGGAGAGAGAGGAAAACAAATAACCTAAAGCAATTTAAAATGCACATCTGAGACACTCTCTAAAAACAGAAAGAAATGAACCAAACATTTCATTCTCTTCACCTGTGACAAAAAAAAAAAAGACTGCTTTGATGGTCATGGAACCTAAAACAAGTGAAAAATTTTGTTTATCTCCCTTTCTCTGTTTGTATTTTATCTTCTAGATAAGCCTTCCTTTTCAGCCAAGTTAAAAAGTGTTATGATTGTTCTTCGAGCCTTTTTAAGTTGCTTTGGTTTTTTTTCTTGGCTTTCAGACAAAGCTTTGTATTCTGCCCTGTCTCTACCTTAACTCATTTATCTTCTGTGACTTCAGAGGAATCTGCACACCGGAGCCTGTTTTGCTTTGTTTCTGTACTGCAGTTTAGCCTTTTGATTCCTCCCACTTGCCTCGGTAGTACTGGATTTGCTAATGTTTGCCTTTCGTTCCAACAGCAATCAACCAACAGAATGATTTTCATTTGCAAGAGGTCAACATTTTCTTGCCCACATGTATTTATGATATTCTATGTAATGTTCAAAGTAGCTGTAACTGCAGCACTTAATTAGGTTCAAGCTGTGTAAAAGCTGTGCATTTCCTTTACTTGTGTAAAGACAAAGTTGTGTGACTATCAGCAAAGCTTCAAACAAATGCTCTCCAACTCTGCTATGGAGGGGAAAGGTTAATGAACACTTCTCTCATGTCTCTCTTCTCCATCTCATCCCAATAGAATTTTCTTCAGATCTGAGCTACACATCAGAACAGAGCAGATGCCAAGAACTAAAAGATTATTTATTAATTTACAATTACACTCCCTAATTCTACAGCCTCAGTGTGCACAAACTGTGTAAAACCCTGGGAGTTTGCATCTCAAGACCTGCATTAAATGCCAAATTTTCTTATAAAAACCGATTCACAACATCTGGAACAACTTTGGCTTGGAATTCATACTCATAGTTTCACATCTTGACATGGGTATTTTGATTTTTGTTTTACTTAATATTAATATAACAGAATAAATAACATGTTGCTTCAAATTCCCCCTGAAACTAGGCCAGAAACGCATGAAAATAATTCAGTGATAAAGAGCAGCAGCCAGTCCAGTGATTACCATTCCCTTTAGGTAATTGTCAGAACATGACATGCTTCTGTAGCAGTAACCCTGTCTTCATTTGGTTGCTGGAAGGCAGGTTTTAATTAGCCCATCTTTCATTATCACTGGGGAACTTTCTGTGGTCATTTGTTCTTCCCTTGCAGAGAAGCATCTCAGTGCTTCAGCTCTTGTTCACCTTTTTGTCTGGTACTCACCTCTGCCCACATCATCCCTTTACACCACTGTACCTCAGGCATGGTTTGCAATTTCACCCACATCCAGAGGGCTCATGGACAACTCAGCTTAGGATCACACCCAGCTCTCTGTTGCCTTCAGGAAGTTATTCTCACATCTGTTGGAGGATTTCTGAAAGAGAGAGGGCATGATTTATGTTTGGAATGAGATTTGAGCTACTTCAGTCTAGGCCTCAGATACGGGCCTTGGAAGGCCTTCAAGCCCGTGACGCAGTTAGAAATTAGGAGTTTGTGGCGCAGTTAGAAATTATATCAAGGTGTGATTTGAAGCACTGGGTTTTCTGGGTGTGAATTAGTATAGGTTTATAGTGTGAAGTTTAGTCCACCTTAAGACAAAGATAAACAATGTTAGCTTGCCAATGAGAGTGTCTTTGTAAACTGTAAACTATATTGAAGTGTATATAAACTGCCATCTTCTAACTAATAAACAGAGAACGTTTGATTGACCACATTGGCCTGATCTGCATTTGTCCAGTCCAGCTTTCCTGTCTAGTGAGGTCCCTGGATTTGCACTTCTAAAGCATTTTATTTTTGAAATATTTTCTTAAAAACTAATGTGAAGTGGAAACTGTATGTTTAAAGGCAGCTAAGCCAGAAGTGCACATCTGTGGTGCAGTTACAACAAAACTGGTGAAGGACAGAACCTCAGCCAGCACAGAACAGCTCCCACTGGGACCAGTGGAGCCACATTAATTTGTGTTCACTCACCAGTTCATCCTTAGTTTTTCAACCCGATGCACAAGATTTAACATCTGGATTCGTTGTCTTTTCTGTAAATGAAATGTTTCCTTTTATAGGGAGTCATATATTGACAAAATATGTAACAGTAATTCAAACTCTAGAAAGAGGAGCTACTACTTTTCAGAAAAAACTTTTTATGTTTAGTAAGCGTGGTCAGCCAAAATAAGTGGTCCAGGATGGCACGAGATGTCAGTGTCATAAAGTTTTTTAAAATGGACTTTTGTCTGTCAAAGGGGGTTGGGGAATTGCTTTTTCTACTATGTTCTAGATCCTTTTGTAAGAAAGATTATTTATATAGACACATTAGTTCATTTCAAAACTGCTAATCTGGCTTTTCATCATTATATAATCCCAAAAAAAGTTAAGCACCTAGAGTCTGGACTGCTTATGCATAAGAAATTGCTTGCGTAGTCTTTGTCCAACATTCTCTCTGTTTTAGAAAATGACAAAAGTCTCCCTGACACTAACAGTAATAGTTCCCTAATATCTCGAATTGCAAGTTGTAGTCTGTGAAAAATGGAACTTCACATGAACAGACCAGGACCAACAACAAGCATGGAAATGTCATGGAGAAATACACAGCCACACACAATTAAGTTCAATTTCAGCGTTTCCCACATTGCCACTTTATCCCCCTGAAGTTAAACCTCAAAAGTGAAAACTCTGCTCCCAGTCTGAAACCAAAGCTCCACTGCCAAAACCATCTCTTGGCCAGCTTTCAGCAAGGACAGCAAAAGATCTGAAGTACGTCTCATGGCCTCTGTGCAGGAGTGAAGCTTTATTGTTTGCATGTGCATTTCACACAGTAGAGCCTAAAAATGCATTTCACAATCCTATTTATTTTTTAGCATAATGTCAGACCAGAGGAAACTTTCTGTTTCCTTTCATCAGTATGAAAAACAGGATGTTTGTGGTGGACTCTAAACCTGACTGGTGACATTTTGATGTCTCAAGAAACTGGATTAAAATCTAAGAATTAAAGAAGCAAATTATTTAAAACTCTCTGGACTTCACTTTTTGCAAAATCTATTTAACACACTTTCATGATATTGGCGTATTTTGCAAAACGTTCCATAGCCGATGGAGATGACTTTGTGAGGCCACTGGACACAGAGAAAGCTGGGCTTTGTGAAAGGAATAAGATGACTGGCTTTGCAAACACACCGTGTGAATCTCCTTGTAGACAGGGCCAGGGACTCACACACAGGAAAGTGATGGAAGAGACTATCAGTTCTAGAAAATGGTACTAATTGGCACGGACTGCTGCCCAGCCAAGGCCATGTTAAATTCCTCAACTTAGAAAGAACAAAGACTTTACAGAATTATGAACAGTGTTTTGTTACATAAAAGAACAAAAAAAAAAAAAAAAAAAAGGGGGGGTACATAGTAGAGAGGGACATTCGGAGTAGGGGATGTGGGAAGTACCTTGTGAGAACCCCAGCCGATGGGGAAAGCAAAAGGGGGATGTGGATAGGAAATGAGGGCAAAAATGGGGCTGCGTACCCCAGTCATGTGAATGATCCCACAGAAAATGCCCCATGGCCTCTCCCTTTATTTCGACGAAGTTACAGGACTCCTCCGTCTCCTTTTCAGACACAAACCTCCGGCTCTGTGAATTTTCTCACATTACTCCGCGCCTCGCAAGCCGACTTTGCCACGCTGTCAGCACAACCCTGCCGCCACAGGGCCCACCCTCGGGAACAGCCGGAAACCGAAAGTCTGGGAGGTCACCTTCAGGTGACAAAAATACACTTACTGCTGTGCAAGGAGGCGAGGCTGCCGCTGTGACAAAAATACACTTACTGCTGTGCAAGGAGGCGAGGCTGCCGCTGTGCAGCGGCGCTGGGGGAGGCCCGGCCGCGCGGAGCCTGCCCGGGCAGCCGCGGGGCGCCGCCCGTCCTGCGGTAAACACGGACGCGGGGACGGAATGACGGGGCGGAGGAGGGCAGGAGCCGGCCGGAGCCGCCGGAGTCGGGAGCGAGGGGAGCAGGGCAGGAGCCGGCCGGAGCTGCCGGAGTCGGGAGCGAGGGGAGGAAGGCAGGAGCCGGCCGGAGCCGCCGGAGTCGGGCGCGGCTGCGGGCTCGGAGCGGAGCGGGCTGAGGGCACTCAAAGCCTCGGCCGAGGCTGCCGGGCTGGCCACGCCACGCACTGATTAAACGCTTATCCAGCACCATATAGACACATATGTATATTATATTTGCGTGTGTGCGTATGGATGTATGTGTTTTAAAACAGAAAAGTTTTTTTTTCCTTTCTTCCCCCTTCCCTCCCCCAACACCTAGCCAAGTGCAGTGTGAGAGTTAGAGGACAGCAGTAAATATTGTAAACAGTAAACTTTTTGTTTATTTCACCGCGTAACTTACTCGTCTTTTCCCCCGGCTTTAAGAGGGTGCAGCAGCTGCTGTTTGATTTTACAAACAATGCACAGTGTTTGCTTTAAGCTTTGTAGCAATACAATCCACGTGAGCTGGTTTTCCTGGCGTGATTTGCTGCTGCAGTCTGGTTCCACAGTGTGATTGTACCAGTAAACTGCCTTCGTGCCTTTAACTTCAGAAATGCAAATTTTAGAATTTAGCCTAACTATGACACCTAATTAGCATTCAGACAATCTCAAAGACCTTTGAGAAGCCCAGAGCTGTGTGTGGGGAGCACGGAGAACACAACAGGTGACAGTCCTGTCAGAGGGGAATTTGAGCTTATGCCTTTTAAAATAATTTAATGAGACAAACTGGATTTCATAGCAGGGATGATTTCCAAGGATTTAATTCACAGAGTGTTTCAGTCGCTGCTGCTGCACCTGGAGCAGGTGAAGCTGTCAAACCCTAGCTGCTGCCCTGGCCCAGCAGGTGCCACTGGCAGCCTGCCTCAGTCTCAGCAGCCAGGCTCACATCTGTATCCTCCGCACCACACTGCTGATTTAGTGCAATTACCACTCAAATGGCTGTGTGGGTGTCACTCTGCTCACCAAGCGCTGTGCGTTTTTCTGAACAATAATTAGCAGAAATGAAGAAATTTGCTGTGCAGGGTCACGAAGTATAATGGATAACTTGAAAAACATAAAAAATGCCATCCAGCCCAGTGATCTGGCACAGGTCTTGATCTGTGTTCTGGAAATCCTGCCTTATGCCATGAGTGCTATATATAATTATTTTGCATCTGAGTGTTCTGCAGTAGTACTGCTAGGGGTTTCATTAGCTTGCTGCATTTTAAAACCAGCTTTATAAGAGAAAATCTTTGTGATTGAAGATGTTTTCTTTGCTACTTAAATTTATCTTCCATTTATGTGCAAGTTCAGTTTCTGAAATTTGCCTTAGGATATGCTAAGTGTGTTTTGCTAGCTGAAAGAAAATTACAGAGGTGTTGATAGACAAAAAATTACTCTGAACGGCTTCTCAACAGGAACTCTTGAAATTTTAGCAAGAGTTTGTTTTGACAGACAAGTTGGTGCTTTCACTAAATCAGCAATTTGTTTGCTTTAAAATAGGTTCCCAGAGCTGCAGTTCTGTGTGAATCATTTTTTTTCTGTAAATCAATATATTGTGCATTGTGGATGACTGACTCGTACATGCAAACAGAAGGAAGACTACTGGCTGTACTTAGAATAGTTTAGACAATTATTCTGCAGAAGAAGAAAAAGCTTATTTATTAGTGGGATATGGGTACAAAAAATTGGAAGGGAGTTGAGTGTCAGATGTTGAGTGATCACTAGGGATTGTTGGAGCAGTAATTATAAAGATCATACTGCAAGAAATACAAGATACAGGAGATGACCATATTCTTTTGAGTTGTGGAAATGCCGCAAAACTGTGCAGGGAGTGGTGTTGTGTGAGGCCAGTGAAATCCTGCACTACCCAGCAAACACTGGGTACGAGGTCTTGGCCAGTCTGGTCCTTTTTTACTTATTTTTTGTATGGTTCTGGGTTAGTGGAGTATCACTGGCCTTGTCACCAGATGAAACTGCTGCAGAGCTCTGCGTCTAAGCATGGTCAAGTATTTTATGAGCAACTGGGATCTGGGGGTGTTTAGCCTGGAAAAAAGGAGATCAGGGGTGGCTTTATCACTCTACAATTCTCCGACAGGTGGCTGTAGCCGGGTGGGGCTGGTCTCTTTCCCCAGGCAGCACTGACAGAACCAGAGCACACAGCCTCAAGCTGTGCCAAGGGAAATTTAGGTTGGATATTAGGAAGAAATTTTTTAAAGAAAGGACACTAAAGTTCTCAAATGGTCTGCCTGGGGAGGTGGTGGAGTCACCATCCCTGGATGTATTTAACAAAGCCTGGATGTGGCACTGGGTGCCAGGGTTTATTTCAGGTGTTGGAGCTGGGTTGGACTCAATGATCTTTAAGGTCTCTTCCAATCTACTCTTTCTGTGAATTCTGTGAATTAATGCCTTTTGTACAAAATGGGATTATTTCATTATTTTCCCTAATACAGAAAAATAACATTAAGCATGTTATGCTGTGGTTGTCTTTACATGTTTGCTGTTTAAGGGGAGCAGAAAATCTGAAATAACTTCAGAATAGTCAATAAATGCACAAATAGGGATGTTAAAAATATGGGAGTTTACTGTTGATGTGACGGAATAGTGCTTTCTGAATTCTATGTTGCTGGGTTCTTGTATTCCTTGTTGCTGTTCAGTCAATGGGTGGCCTGTAAGGGCGATTATTTTGCAGGATGATTGAGAATGTTAATAACATATAGTATTCCTAAGAATACTAAGAAAAATACATAGGATATTATTGTGGGAGTATTTCTGTGGATATTTATTGATTGGACTCTGGGACCAGACACTCTTGAGCTCCACTGTGGAATCCTAGTTATAAACTTGCAGCAACTCACAGGCTTAAAAAACATGTGTTCTTGACTTGAATTTGCAGGCACAGTTTTGTGTGTGTTGAGAATACAATCTTTGTAAGATTGTGCTAAGCAATAATTCTGCTCAAATTTTTCAGAGTACAAAATTGTTGAAGGCAGTGCCATGTTCATTATTAAATGGAGGTTCAATATATGCATGTATTTCAGACTGCATGAGTCCTGTGCTCAATATATTTGTTGTACTTTGTCAGTGTGTATTTTGTGGTGAATTTTCTGCTTTAGTCCCTTTCAACTTCCAATTTTCTGTAGCAGGAGACCAGCAAGACTTGGGATTGAAAGCTGAAAACAGAGAAGTAGTTTCATTCAGAAGAAAAACTCATTCCAAGTAAATGGAGCTATAAGTCATGTTTATGTTGATTTTAGAGATGTAACTGATAGAGAGGTTTTGTTGGTTCTTCTGTGAAAGGAATACCACCTAAAATGAAGGAATGGCAAGAGTGAAGTGTGGAGACACTTCTGCTGAGGCTGCTTTCTCTGGTTGCCACCAGGGCACTTGGAATTTGGGCCACAGGCAGTTTTCTGTGAGGTGACTTATTCACAGAGAACTTTTTGTTTTGCTGGGAAAATTGCTGCCTGGACAGAGAGGAAGAAGAACTAGTGAGTATCCTCGAAGTGAGCAGGTCTGTCTCAGGCAAAACCCCCTGTGCATTGTTAAAGGCAGCATTTGCTGGGTTTTGAGCCATCTTCTGTGTTACACGTGAAAAAGCCCAGATGATTTTTATAGGCTTGGAGGAGTTGCTGCTCTGGTGAATACTGCAGTGAGGAGGGGAGCAGATCTTGGGGTTTCTCTGAAGCTGCAATGGGACATGTGTTCTCTGACTAAGTCTGGTGTGGGGATTGGAAGGAGCAGCTTCCTGGTTCTGATACAATGAATTTGATAGGAAATCATATATCCTGTCCTGGCTTTCAGTGAAAGTCAAATAAATGGGGTCCACTTGAATCACTGGAATTTAATAATAATAATATGACTCACCATGTGGCCCTGAAAAAGCTATTTGGGAGAGTTACAACATCATATTGGGCTGTGTGTAATATATATGCCCTCCTTGTAAAATCCTTTGTGGCTGGAGTGAGTAACTTCTTGATGAGTAAATAAAATAGTGCCTCAGATTATATGTTTTCAATTTTTCCTCAACCAGGTATATATGTTCATTATTAAAGAGAAGATGGGGATATACAGGTAAATATTTGTCACTGTTGTGGAGGATTTGTTTTGATGACAGGAAATGCTGGGAACTTACTGTCTGGAGTAACTTCTCTATGGCAGCAGAGAATTACTATTATTAACAGCATGAGAAGCTCTCATATCCAGTCATATTTTTAAGCGATATTTGTGTACTGTGGCTGGCTAGGATTTGGATCAGCTACTAAATGTAGTTTTATTTCCTGACTTTCAAATTCTGTCACACAACTCCGATACTCTTAGTGTCATTTGGTGTAACTCAGCTGGTCCCAGTGCATCTGCATGCATTTTTGTGAGGTAATGGTGTGGCCCAGTAAAAGAATTGAATCGGACAGCTTTGAACTTGTTCAAATCTAAATTTCATCTAAATTAATCTAGATTCACCCTCACAGGAGGAGATAATGCTTTAATCGTGTGCTAGGATTTGGTTTCTTTCTGCTTTTTGCAGAAATGTTCCCTCAAGGGTGAGTGACTCATAGCGTGCACATATCAGTGTCTTGTTCTCCAGTTTACTAATTTAACAACTCATGAATCAGACTGTGCTGCTCAGCACTCCATTCTGCTTCTGCTAATTAATCAGATATGGTCCTAACTACTGACTTTCAGCAGAACTTAACTGTGGTCATCTGTAACATCATCTGTTACTGACATATTGTAGGAATATAAACACCAGGAAAAGAACTTGCAGGAACTATCTAATAAAAATCATGATGCTTTGTCCATCATTAAACGTTTTTTATATAGCTTAAGTGTGGCCTCCCCATCTGAAGGTGACTGCCCTTTTCTGCATTGCCACACGATGTCCCTGTTGTTGGAAGCTTCCCAAGCTGTAGACTGGCATTTCTGGGAATGCGCTGCTTGCCCAGGGCTGCTGAACATGGGCCCAGAGCAGGGCACACAGACTCCATGTTTAAACTTTCCCCAGGGTTTGATTTCTCAAGAGAGCTTAGCTGAAAAATCACTTCACTCTCTTTTTTTCTGTTACTTTGTATGGTGTTCTAATGATTTGAAACCCCTCAGGTAATTAATACCAGCTGAGATAGCAACTGAATGAGAAAGTTTTGTTTCAAATACTAAAAGTTGTCCTAGACCTGTTGAATAGGTGCAGGGGGTACCATATTTGGGAATAGTAAAAATAAAAGCATTGTTTGTTTTTTTGGAATATATATGTACGTATGGGGTGATTGTGAGTTTATAGATGTGTAATACCTTGTGAGATGCTTTTTCATTATGCATTTATTTACTGTCAGTACAATCTTGGTTTGTTGTGGGTTTTTTTTCTGTTTTCTTTTTTGGTTTTGTTCTGTTTGTTTGGTGGTGGTTTGATTTTTGAGTTTCCATTGTCAGTACTGTCAAATTACCACTAAAAGTCACGGGTTGAAGTCCTTCCCTGGAGTTTCCAGGGTATAAATTTTTTTTTCCAGAGTTTATACCTTGGAAATATATATGAGTTTATAAATGAGTGTATAAAACTTTGTTTTAGGTGAAAAATACAATAGTCTGTAGAATTAAAAGCAAAGCAAAGGAAATCATTCAGTTGAGATGGCAAATAAAGGAACAACTATGGAAATATAAACTGCACTTGATCAGAACAGGAGGGAGCACAGGAGAGCCGTGAGCCAGCAATGAGAGAGCTCCAGATGCTGATGTTTTGTCCAGTTTCGGGGCAGAAACACCTTCCCCCATTCAATGAAGATATATTTACAGAATTGCTGATACTGATCAAAATAACAGTTTTTGTTTTTTTCTGAATAAAGAAGCTATACATTTTGCATTTGGTTTTCGTGTGTGAGTTTTTGTGTCTGCACGGGGACAGTACACCAGAGGGGAGAGCTGAGAGCAGTGAAAGGAGCTTCCTCCAGCTGCTCCCACTACAGACCATAAAACTATTGCTAGTTTTTAGTGGCTCTACAGCAAGCAAGTCTTTTCTCCCCAGTGTGTCTCCCCTAGTATGATGAAAGGTATGATAAATGAGGAAAGTAGAATAAAAACATTTTAAAACAATTGTTTTATTCAGTACTAGATGCTGGAAGTAGATAGCATTTAATGCTTCAAAGGATTTTCTCAGTAAAAAGGTTTTAAAAGTCACAAATAACAGTATTAACACTTGTTGCTTGGTGCACTGAGTGCTGTTCCATGGTACAGTCCCAGTCTTCAGGTTGTAAATCCTCCATAAACAAACTGATCATGTTGGCAGCTATAAAACATGGACTTGATACAGATTTAACCATTACTATTAGAGTTTTCTAAGAGAAGGGAGGGAAGGGGCGGAGAAGGGACTGGGAACAGTAAGAGGTGGGCTCTGAGCTACAACTACAGTGCAGATGGAGAATGAGATTTGGCTGATCAGAACAAACAGTCTTTGCTGGGTTTGGTCTGTTATCCCAAGACTGGGTTCTGAAGTTTGGGATGCAGGTGTCTTCTGCAGGAAGCCTGTTCTGTTTGATGGGAGGGCTGGAGGCCAGGGAAGAGAGGAGAGTGGTGTTTTTATGATACACAGGTATAAGCAATGTAGAGGTTTCAAATTCTAGGAAAAGACTTTGGATTTGCAGACGTGGATGTGGGACACAATTGTTTTTATCATGCCACTTGTATTCTGGATTAGTTTTAAAAAGAGCTAAGCAAGTAAATAGCTTCAAGCACAATGGATTTAAACTGATTTTTGCTACAGTTTCTGACAGTTTAACCAAATTGTATCAGGGCTGTTTGTAAACACCCCTGCAAGGCTCCTCACGGCTTTTCTATGCCCTGGAGATTTCCTGACACAGGTGTGCTTCCTCTTCACTTGATGCACTGGCCATTGCTCCACAGTGCAGCAGAGGAACCGCACAGGCCAATGCTGATAATCTGGCTGGAAGTGTTTGCCAGCTGGCTCACCCCCAGTGCTGCCTGCCCAGCTCCCAGGAAGTTACACTTTAGGATTGGATGTTACACGTGAGGTTTTGTCATGTGTTGCAAAGGTTCATTGAAAGAAGTTATTAAAAAAAAAAAATCCTTTTGTAGCAGGCCTGCTGTCAGTGGCCACGAAGACACAAGCCATGAAGAACAAAACCTTTCTCTCCAGTAATAGCAAGTTAAAAACTAAAAAGAAGTAAAAAAACATTGTTAGGCTTTAGTAATAGGAATGTAAATTTCTAGAAGTATGTTGTTCTAGGAGTATGTTGTCTGTGTGTGAGGAAGCAGAATGTATTGGTGTTCTCCTGATTAATATCCAGGAACAGCTGTGTTCCTGAGCAGGGCAGGTGCTGAATGCTAGGGCAGGACTGATCTCTGGACACAGTGCTGGTGCTCCAGGAACACCCAGTTCTGGAAACAGCTCCTTTTAGTTCAGGAACCAAGGCCAGACTCCTCTTTCTCAAGTTTGTCTTTTGTTTTAATTTTTTTTTATTTCAGGGAGGAGCTGTAATGTTTTGCTGTCAGGATGAGGAACAGGATTCCTGTCATCCTCCTGGCCTGTGGCTCCTTTAATCCCATCACCAACATGCACATGCGTTTGTTTGAGCTGGCCAGAGACCACCTGCACCAGACAGGTCAGTGAGGGCTGGGAAAAGCAAGAAAGAGTTTTAATACTGACTTAGATCAGCTCTTGCTTTACAGCTGGGTTCATTTTAATATTCTTTACTGATATTAATGTAAAGCTTTCATGGGATATTCAATATAGAAAGTCTGCCATTACCTCAGTGTATAAGCAAGTGTAATGAGTGTTCACACAAAGAGAGTAAAAGTTTTATCAGCAGTTTGAGGATCTTGCTCTTGGCACTGGCTGAACCTTGTGAAATAATATGGTTAATAATTTTGAAACTTAGGAAAATCTTTTATGTTCCAATTCCATGCTTTTCTGATACAATGTGTTTTAATATGAAGAGGAGTTCAGGTAGCAGTTTTGACAGCCAGGGGAAACTGGAGAAGAGATGAAAAATTAATTATTCATTATTTGCCTTCTCTAAGAGGCACTTTATCTATCCTAAAAAAAGATCAGAAAAACGAGATGCCACAGGCTAGAATGTTTTGGCAACAAAAAAGCAAGGTGGTAACACCAGGAATTTAAGAAAGAATCAGAAATGCTATTGGAAAGCTGTGAACTCTAAGCTTGAGCAGTTCCTTAGTTGCTCAAGGATTTTTTTTTTTTTTTTAATTTAATTTGTTGCTAAAATGTGCAGTTATGTTTCTGGAAGTGTTTGAGAGGGAGTCATTATTTGTTGTAATCTGACAGAGAAGATCCTAGGGAGGTGGTTCAGTAGGAACCTTAACAGCAAATAATAGTAAAAGGAATTTAGCAGTCAAATTGAGCAGGGGGAGAGAACCTGGGAACCCACTGTTACCACTGTGCAGTAGAAGCAGCAGCTGCATACTCAGAATATCCTGTGAGGATACTTTGTGATGAGGAGAAATTACAGAGCTGGCTCTGAGAGTAGCCTCAAGTCTCTGCTTTCCTAGAACTAAAATTATTTTGTTGCTCCTGCAGGACTGGAAATAAAGGGTTAAAAAGATATTTTTAATTTACTTTTTTCACTGTAGTTTTATAACTGATTCTGCTGCCTAGGTATGCAAAGAGTAGAAAGGTAATATGAAACCAACTGGTAATTCTGTTTAAGTCATAAATTGTAGTCCAGTAACATTTCTCTTTGCCTTTAAAGAAAGACCAAACTGGGAAATTAATTATTATTCTGTCTGAATCAATTTAATGTCTGGTCTGCTCCAGGGTCCGTTTAGAAAGACTCCACCCATTACTTAGGGTAATTTGCTTAAAACTTAGTAATAATCATATTGAAATTAAATTTTGAAAGGTTGAAATGGAAATTGTGCATTATATTACACCTGATGTCAATGCCTAGTTCTGGGTAGGGTGTGACTTGCCTTTTGGCTTCTTACTTTAATTTATGAAGCCTTACAAGTACAAGGACTTTCTGCATTGGATAATTCCTCTTTGGTGTCTGGGTTGCCTACAGTGTTGTCTTTGCATTTTCTGAAAGCTTAAGCCAGCATGGCAGCAAAGTCAGATCCCTCAGTTTGCCTGCAGAAGCTTGGCCCATGGCGAGCAGAGGTGACTGCATCTTCAGGAGCTCCCAGAGCAGATGTGTGTGTTTGTACTAGGTGTATGGGTGTGTGTGTTTGTATGTGTGGGTACTCAAATCCCATCCGTGGCCCCTCCTCAACAGGGAACAGAATTTCTCAAGCAGAAGGGGTTGGCAGCATGCTATAAAAATGACTGATTCTGGATGCCTCTTTTATAGCAGAACCAATCCTACTCAGGAAATTTATTGGTCATTCTCTCATGGTTTTAGCCCTGTTTCCATTTCTGGGGTTAGCAGGGAAGGAGAGGAGAAATTGGAGCTTATTTGCTGAGAATAAGCAGCAACTGCAGCCTGGGAGTTGACAGAGGGGTGGAGAATAGGGGTTGTCCAACTTGAGGCAGCAGTGATTTCCTTTTCAGAGGGAACAGTGCACCTTGGAGCTGACATCCATACTGGATGCCGGAAACGAGAGAGAAATTAATTAATTGGTGTGAGGGACATGTTTCCTAGGCTTGAGAATGGCTTCCTCCTCCTGCTGCTTCAGTAGTGCTGCTCCATCACAAATCAGGCTGAAATGATGAGTTGGGCCATAGCTTGGCTGGAGTTCAGTCACCAACCCCAGAAGTGTTCAAAGGACATGTAGACGTGGCACTTGGGGACATGTTCTAGTGCTGGGTTACTGGTTGGACTCAGTGATCTTAGAGAGCTTTTCCAGCCTCAACAGCTCCAGGATTCTGTGACTTTAGAAGCGGGTTTCACTGCCATGAATGACATGACCATCCTTGATGTGCATCCTGACTGACATCTCCAGTAATTCTGTCTGCCAGCTTTTTGGACATCACATCAGTTTTTAATGCTGCCTAATCTTATTTTTCATACTTCCCTATTTTAAGTAAGACATTTTATTGGGTTTCTGATACTTTAAGTGCAGTTTCATTGACACATGTCAAGTAATTTATCCTTCCTCTGTTAATATCAGCCAATAAATCTTGTCATGCTGCCTTTTAAATACAACACATAGCTGTATGCACCTGAATGACTAAAATCATTCTCTTTATCTGGATTTTCTGTCTACTCATCTGAATCTGGCACTTTACACATCCTCAGACACAGTTAAAATTTTCCAATATTCAGTCCCTTGTTTTAAAATTGTTTTTTGAAAATTGCAGTGACTGTGGCAGATGCCTTTAGAGTCTATTAATACCTAATGTCAGGCACTTTTACTTCTCTGTGACTGTATTCCTCATTTTACCATAAAGACCAATGAAATAGTACTAGAATAAATCTATCTGGGATATTTTAATCTTGTTTCCCAAGTGTCGCCAGTGGAGGATACTTACATCCCCAGTTTTCCAGGTGAGACCAAAAGGGATGCCGGTCAAAGTAGGAGAGTGTGAAAGACAAGATACTTTATCTGTGGCAAGACAAATACGAGGGAAAGGTGAAGGATAATGAGTTATTATCTTACGAAAACTGGGGACAATGTGACACCATTAGTGGGTTGCTATCGCAGTCTGGCTTGCTGCAACCCCGAGTCCGGTCCAGCCAGGGGGAGCATGGCAAAAACAGAGGGATGGGAACGATGAACTTGCCCAAAAATAAAGATCTTTAATAGCAAAATAGCAAACACAAAAACTGCACAGTCTGAGGGGCAAGATCCAACGACAGGGGGGCGTGGGGAACATAACAAGATAGAGGGGTATTCTGAGGATGAGGGTCCGATCACCAACGCGAGCTCAGAACATGGCCTTCAATGTGACGGGTTCCGAACAAACTGAGAACAAGGACCAGAAACATGACCTAATATAGAATAGTCCCATTACATCCTATTAACATACTGACTCTCATGACCACACACTTCTCACCATGACCTGACCAGGTATCTCCCTTTCAGTATCCCACTTGCCATGGTCTCAGGTTGATACCTCCTGTATATGCTACTGAGGCTGAACCACTGCTCATCCCAGCCAGCCACATTCCCACAGGTTCTGTCAGATGCACCCCTGTTCACTGGGTAGGGTAACAACAGGAAGCTGCAGAGCTTCTCTTGGGGGACTTTCCCTTGACACTGAGAGGAAAATGAGTAGTGAGCAAGAGTTAAGTGTATGGAAATGTTTCATTTATTTGCTTTTCTGTAGTGGTTATTTACTTTTATTATTTATTTCTGGCATAATGTCTCACAGTGAATTCCAGACTTACCACCAGAAGAAATTAATCTTCAGAAGCTCCACCAAAATACACAATTTTGTATGAAATTGGCATTTGATAAATTTTCTTTAGTATTAATATGCTAATTAAGCATTATGATTTGTATTAGTGTTTGTGACAATTTACAGTGACACCTTGATAACAGAAAACTAAATACCTATTTTCCTTAATAATTTACTTTAACATGTTTGAGGGGCAGTTTGTGTTTCATTCCTTTTGTAATATTTAGTTTTCTGAGCACTAGCCAGTTCTCCTAAACAGTTCTTAGAGAATCTAAGTTCATAGCAAGAAGAATTTTTTTGCTGCTTTTGGTAGGTGTATTTTAAAAAACAAAGCCACTTGAGGGCCTGGAGGACTGTTACATATATTTAGAACAAGCAATAATAACAAACTACATGATGAAAGGAAATAGTATTCCAGAGAAATAGAATTTGAAGATAATTCTAGACCAAGGAAGGTATGAAACAACTTATAATAATTTATGGGAGAGAGAAGAGAATTGCAGTGGACATTAAGAAAAGCCCAGGGTGACAGAATTTAATGATTTGCTCTTTGCACACTTGCCAAAACTGAGGGGCATATTTGAACAGTGAACTTTTAAATTACTGAATGGGAAACAAGTTATTTAGAGCCAGTAATAAGATTATTTCCTATATTTTGACAGCTAAATCTTGTGTTTCTGTGTGGAAGGCTCTCATGCATCCTGTTTGCACAGTGCTTGGCTACTCCATTGTGGATCTTCTCAAGCCATTCCTGTGTTTGACTCTCTGAAGTGTTACCAACCTTGATTTTTCTCTTCCAGTCGGTTTCATTTCTGCTTGGGAACAAGCTGATATGGCTCCAGAAGCCCTTATCTCATCCCATTTATGCAGCTCTAGAGCTGATTAGAGACTAAAATCTTTCCATCTCACAAGGATGTGGCAGACCCATATGCTTGGTTAGCATGAGCTCACAGAAATACAATTTTTTTCATTTAGTGTATTCATTTAAGTTATAAGGGAAGACCTTATATCCATAGAAACATAAGAACATAAAACATGGAAAATGAAACATGGAAAATAAAATCATCATGTAGGAAAAACTTTTTAATAAGGTTAACGTAGTAGTGAATTCAAGCTGCAGTTTCCTTCCCTTTAAATGAGAAATGAATTTAAACTGTAATTTCTTTCCCTTTAAATGACAACTTGTTATATCACTGTATAATACCAAAGTACGAGAGAATGATTGTTGTTCATAAATCAAGTGGAATTATTTCCAATTTCAAATCAAGTGATGGACTTAATTATATACACATCTTTGCATGATTCTGGAAAATTTTATCTTGCTCATTTTGCTTGTTATGAGACTAGTTTAAAACAGGATGGTTTGAACTGTCATCTTAAGAGGATGCAAATCTCATTGCATCTTACTGCTGGTTTTTTAAGTCAGATTCAGTGAAGTTCTTTTGAAAATTTTATTACATCAAAATAAATGTGACATTACTAGAGTGACATTTTCATGTTGGAATATTGAATTGTCATATGCCAGTATCAGAAAAGTCAGAGGTGTTCTTTTCCTTACAAAGCAATAAAAGTAGCATGCTGCATTGAAGTTTCTTTGTTAAAATAATTCAAGTAGAAAAAAAGAAGAGGGGTTTTTTCCCTCTTCAGTATCATATTTATCATAGTTATTTGAAATGCATGTGTTACATTAGCAGTAATTTTGTTCATTTCTGTTCAGTTGAAACACTCTCCTCTCAATTTCTCGAGGCTTGCAGCTTGTGGTGGTGCTTTATTTTTGTTTCCTGGTTTGGGGCCAACAAACCAGTCTGTTGTGTTAATGGTTATGTTGTGTTACAGGGGTAGAAAACCAGGGGCATATTGTCAAATGCATTTAACATGGTCAGCCAAATAGAAAGGCATTTAGTGGCTGCTGATCTGATGTGAGGAGCACAGTGCTCCAAGTCTCATTTTAGACTCCATTAGCCCCATCTTTGTGCTTGTATCTTCCGATTTGTCTGAATCACATCTATCACAGCTGCAGTAATATGCTGGAATTCGTGCTTTAACACAAAGAAAGTCACAATGATTCTGATAAATAACAATGATCAAATATCTAAGAACAAAGAAGTAGTCAGTTAAGTCATTCTTTGCTCTGGCTATATGAAAGCTGTACTAATTGGACTATGAAACCTAATTCTATCCAACTTCGATAGTTTGCAACATCAATTATGATTATGTCTGCATGGTTTAAAATTGTCTCTTTACTCAGCTTTCCTTTTTTGGGTAATTTATTAGGATAAACGTGATAGTAATTGTAAGCAGTTCACAGAGGAACCAAACATCTGCATTTTAATATTTTAATTTCTAGGAATGGATTAATAACAAAACCCAAATCAAGTTGTTCATAGCATCTTAAAACTTTGATTTTCTAATCATAACCATGGAAGTTACCCTTTGAAAAGGTTGGACGAGGTGAGCTCCCAAGTCCCTATCCACCCTAAATTTTCAAGATTCTGTGAAGAGAAACTAATTTTTATTTTTTCTTTTCTTTTTTCCCAAAGGAAGATACCAGGTGATTGAAGGCATAATGTCTCCTGTCAGTGACAGCTATGGGAAGAAAGGCTTGGTGTCAGCAAGGCACCGGGTGACAATGGCCAAACTTGCCCTGGAGACGTCTGACTGGATCCGGGTGGATCCCTGGGAGAGCGAGCAGGACACGTGGACAGAGACAGTAAAAGTATTAAGGTGATTACATTATCTTCTTCCTGTCTTTATGAAATTACTGACTGCCAAAAATCTGCCAGGCTGTCATATCAATGCACAGAACTTGCTCCTTTAAAACACCCAGGCAAGTCAGGACTCCCCACCAGGAATCTTTCATTTGCTTTCCCCAGACCTGTGCAATAATCATGGTACTGCCCTCCTGTCCTTCAAGTAGTTGGATGCATGTGGGAAGCCTCTGCAAAATGATGGCCACTGCTGGTTTCTGCAGGAAAAGTACCTGCCTCTCTTGTTACCTTTCTTGGGTGTAAGACCCTAAGCAAGTGATAGAGAGCTTGTGATCAGAAAGTAAGTAAGTTCACAAATTATGCTGTTCTTCAGGAGCATCTCTGTTCCACGTTAGCCATGGTAGCAGTATTATGCCTCCAGGTTTATCTGTTCACACATCTTTGTAAAGTTTTCTTATTAACTCTAATGGTGAATTAAGCCCAAGCCCATAACTGCTGATGTTTTCTTCAAAATCTCGGAGTTCACTTTGGTTTTGTGCTCGGAGGCGAAATTAAACAAGTTGTCCAAAACTTGATGCAAGGACCTTGAAACATGTTCTTTCTGTATGGTAATAAATGCATATGGGACAGGGATTGAAAACACAAACTTCTTGTGCTACCTGATCTTTGGAAAAGGTGCTACAGAAGGTAATTGATACCAATAAACTGGAAACCTTCAGGGAAGTCTACAGCAAATGTGCTGTAAGAGCTATCACCGATTCTTCATTTTTATCCCAATTTTCTAGGTTACTTTCTAAGTAGAAACAGGTGTTCAAGGCTTTAAATTGTGCCCTCCAACAGCTGCCCCAAAAGCTCTTGTGGTTCTTTGTGAAAGCAGTTAAAAGTCAGACCTGTTACTTTACAAAAGCATCCATAAGAATTCACTAGAAACTTACAAGACAAAGTAGAGCCTTTTAGATCTGTTTTTATTTGCTTCCCTGAAGGAACACAGACATCCAGTTGCTCCTTTTGCCCCTTCCCTCCAAGCAGCAGAGCTGGATCAGGGTGGGAGGTTCTCTATCTTTGCAGAAAACTATATTCTTTCTCTAATCATAACTGCATGTCCCAGTTTGAGAAGTCACCAAGTGCTGTCCTACAGTATAGCCTGGGTATGGGGCTTTTGTTCAAATCTTCAGTTCAGTCAAACCATTTTCCTCCAGAGAAGCAGTCTCAGATCTTACAGATCAGGTCTTGCTCAGCTCCAACTGAAGTGAGTACTGCTTGCAAGACTGGGTTTGTAAATTATAAATCCACTTCAGAGTTCTTCAGGATAAGAAATCCTGTAAGTAAAAACTTATATGTATAATTTTCTGCTCAGGCAATGTGGTATGAACAGCCAAACTTCCCATCTGCCTAGTAAGTGAACTTCTAGTTATATTAGGAAATCCACAAAACATTAAAATGGCTGCTTGTAAAGGAGAGAAATGAGCTTAAATCTTGTTTTGTCCACAAATGACAAAGCAAGATGTGTATTAATGAGCTGAACCTTGTCCCTTGAATGGGGAAGCAGCATTCTGATGAAATACAGGTGTTTGTGCTTTACACTGTATTTTACGTGTCACAGGTGAAAAAAATATTTTAAAAGAGCAGGTCCTTAACAAGTATAAATAGGCAATGGTTTATTGCAGAGTTGTTGTTCTTCACATGCATTCAGAGTTAATCTATAGGTTCTGCACTCCTCAAAAATCCAAGGACTAACTGCTGCCTTCACAATAAGCTCTCTCAGGTAGGAAACTTCAGTAGCAATAAAAAGAGATTTTCCTATTGCAAGGCAGAGGAAATCATTATTGTACCTAAGTGTCTCTTCTTATCAGTAGTTTGAGTTGTACACTTAACTGCAGTAGAACATTTAGTCCTGAAACACATGAATGGCCTTTCCCTACAGTACTTATTTTAACTGAACACGATAAAAATGTCACATTTCATCAAAACCTGTGGATTTTGCAGAGGGCCCCAAGTAGTTGTGACACAGTTATTAAAGAATTTAATGCAGCAAAGCTCAAATCCCACTTATGGCAGTGCTATTAAATGAGTATGGAAATCTTGGAGACTATCCCAAGGCTTTTCTTAGGAGGAGGGAACATAATAGAGCCGTTTCCACATAGCTGCTGTTTATGAGTATTCCTAGACAAGGAAGCACTATTGTCAGTAGGCAAAGGACTGCATTCATTGCTCTTGTGGATTTGATTGGCATGCAGCTATAATACGCAGTAATTAAAAATTGGCAAAGATCTGCATTACCCAACTTCTGATTTAGCTCTATAGTCACTCAAAGCTTCATACACAGTTCAGAAAGCGCTTGAGAAGCTGGCAGATGGGTTTGTCCTTTTTGCTGTAATCTAAAGTAATGCAACCCCACTTGCTCCAGCCCTTGAGCTGCTGAGCAGACCCGGGCAGCTCAGATTTTGCAATGTTTGTAACATTGGTCGTGGGGAGCTCTTTGCCAAACGTTCTTGGTTTTGAATCCTGGCCCAAGAATGTCAGAGCACGACACACAGTTGGTGTGCTTGGCTATACATAGCAGCAGCCTGTTTACAGCAAGGCAGGGTTAAAATTAGGTGTGTGGGAAGGCACAGACCAAGCTCCTGGTACCCACTCTCTGCTGCCATATGTGCCTCACCTCTTGGCTGTGCAGTTTCTCTGGCCAGTGGCTGAGCACCAGAAATCACTGGAGGCTGCTTTGCAGCCTGCCTGGGTGTAGGTTCTTGACACATATGCAGTTTATTCCTGTGGCTAAAGTGTTTGCACAATTAGAAGAGTGTACTTTTAAATCACTAACCTGTGAATTCCTTCCTTACAGCAGACATTCCAAGGGTCAGCTGGGGCTTTGTACATGCACTGGATTCAGACTGTTCCTTGAAACTCAGAACCTTTGTGTTGCTGCAGTTGGATAAGAGCTGATGGTCACTGTGGCTCTATATATGCTGCACAGAAATTGGACATGGCCTTGATTCTGTGTCTGCTTGTGCTGCTTGACCAGGAGCTTGTATCCTTGAAGCAATGTTGGCTTGTGTGAATATGAGCAATGCTTAGGCCTGGCTCAGGATGGTACAAGGCAGGGACTGTTCTAAACAAGCAAGGAAGTGCTAATTTGGAAGGAAAAGGCCACTGCCAAGAGGTGGCAATACCATTATTGCAGGGAGGCACCAGGGATGAAGAATGATAAAGTAGCAGAAACCTGGAAAAACATGCAAAGGGATCCTTGCCTGCCTTCCTGGATCTCAACTCAGTAAAATTAGAAGCACAGCAGATGTTAAAAATCTTACGAGAGTTTTTAGTTTATTGGAATTGAGATTCTTCCAATTACAATAAACAGGAAAACAGCAAGGTAAAAACTCAGGGAACATACCTTTATGGAGAAGAGGAGGAGAGAGAACAAGAATGTCTCCTCCTCAAAACAGAGCACACATTACAAAACCACTATAATGAGGGGTTGTATTTAGTCAAGAAATTACAGCTAGTGATTGAAGTGAGATTTAGTCATGTTTCAGGCAGAAAAACTCCTCTATGTTTTAAATGTAGTAGCTACCAAAATTGCCATAATGGTAGAATTTTAAAAAGAATTTACAAACCAAGATGCAATCAAGGAGATTGCATGTGAGTTCTACAAAATGTAACTACGTTGATACTAATCTCATGGCAGCATAAAATGTGCCAAATTCCTAAAGAATGATATTCCAATCCAAAGGGCATAAAAGTAGACCCTGTACTGGAATCGGAAAGTGTCAGGTAATCACTTTGTTGCATCTCTGAGAATTACCTCACACAGAAGCCTTTATTTTAAATGCAGGCACCATTATAATGAAGCACTTAGAGCATTCCAGTCCAAGAAGGAGTTCACAAGAAACAAACATCCCACAGAAAGCTCTACGGGGAACTCCCTTTCTTGCCAGCAACCAGGTTGGTTCATGACTGCAAACATGATGCTGTGTTTAGCATTAAAAACTGTACAGCTTTACCAGATTAGTAGCAAGAAAATTGAACATAGTAGCTGGTGAGTTTTGATGGTTGGAGCTGCATGGCAAAACCAAGCCATGCCAAATGCCAACATAACTTCTAGGGCAGTTGTTCTGTAATAGCTCCCACACAGATAAGAGACCCTGGAGCTGTATTAATTCTTGATTTTATAAGCAGCTCTTTAGCTCTGTCAGAGATGTATGTTGTGGCCCTGCTTGTTTTGCAAAGCACAGAATACATTAATAAAAAATACGAAAAAATATGAAAAATACAGGGATTGCTTAGAATTCTACCTCTAGTGTTAGCTAATGGACAAAGTATATGGATAGCACAGTAGTGATGCTGCCATGTTGATGTTTGCTGTCCAGAAAAACTCCTGTTGGCAGTAGAGGCACAGCAAGCTCTGGAAACAATGTCAGTTTTAAGTTCCCTATCTAATCATCTTCCCTAGCCCTATGGCTTGCTAGGATGCTGCTGCATTTCTGATACATTGCCTTTTTCCTCTAGTGTTATAGCGTCTCGTGGACATGAATAATACATTTCAGCTGTTCCCAGTTCTTGAGGAGTTGTATCTTTACAGTTGGTGGTGGAAAGAAGTCACACTTTTGACACATCATCAGTGGAATGTTTCTTACATTCTGAATCTTTCCTTTAAAGTGTTAGTAGAAGACTTGCAGATGTGCTAACCATCAAATAAGTGTAAAGTGAAGGCAAATCTTCATCTTTCCCCTTCATCTCACGTGAATAGAAAGCTGTGAAACTACCTGGTCAATATTTGCACAACACTCAGGTGGAACAATGACAAATGCTGTGGAAGAACTTTGAGGAGAGAGTTCTGTGCTGGGGCTTAGGCAGGGAACAGCAAAAATAGAGACAATAAAGAACAGCAGGGCAGGATGGTGTGGTGTAGTCAGGTTCAACCAAGTCTAATCTTCCTGCTAAAGTACTTCTTTTTATTTGCTTCGTCCCCTTTTTGGATTGCTTGAGTGGAGTAAAAATTCTCCTTTAGCTGTGTACAGATAATATTCAGTATGCTTTGAATGATGATGAAGTAGGTGTTAAAGTAGTTGTGACCAGACAAAAACTTAAACTGAATTTTTCTTGCAACCTTCTGAAAAAAAGCCTGGAGTAAAGGTGAATTATTTAATTTAATTTTTTTTTTTTTTAAATCTAAAGTGATGAGTTAAAACTGATTTTAAGTATAAACTTGCTAGAAGACTGAGAAAGGATAAGACATCTGTTATTTCTTTTTGTCTTTCCAGTTCTACCAGAATTAAAGCTGCTCTGTGGGGCTGATTTTCTACAGACATTTAAGACACCCAATCTCTGGAAGGAAGAAGACATTGAAGAAATAGTGGGAAAGTTTGGTTTGGTCTGCATTAGCCGGGTTGGCTCTGATCCATCTCAGTTCATCCAGGAATCAGACCTTTTATCTAAATTTCAGCATAATATTTTTCTGGTGAGAGAGTGGATCCAGAATGAAGTCAGTGCAACGCAGATCCGCTCTGCCCTGTGCAGAGGGCTGAGTGTGAAATATCTCATCCCAGACTCTGTTATTGCCTACATTGCACAGCACAACATCTACACAGCAGAGAGCGAGCGCAGGAATGAGGGGCACCTGCTGCAGCCTCTCAGGCTGCAAAACACAACCATAAACCCTCTGAGGGACTGATTTCTGCACTGTGTGCCATGTCAGACCAGGATCTTTGTCATGTAGATTTCTTGAGAAAGTTGTTTCTTATTAATAATGAAGGGAATGTCCAAAATTTCTTGAAATCATGTGGTGTTTTAAGTCCATGAATCTGTGTGTGGTAGTGTTCAAGAAAATTGGGATGCTCAGCTGTGTAGCTTAAAATGTTACACAAAGAACGGCTTCCTTGTGAAAATAAAAGAAAGGAGATATTAGGAGATATTCACAATAAATATTGGTATTTCAATAATTTCATCAAGTCAATAAATATGACTTAAGGGTCAAATATAATATTTTCCTAACTTGCAATTCTGCAATCCTTACTGTTCTAAACCAGAAAAATACAATGAACCATAACTTGAGACAGAGAGATATGTTTAAATATATATTACTTCTAAACTTTGACTTTATAAGACCCTGAATAGCTTTTTGATTTCTGGTGATTTATCCAAGATGTGGATATCAATCTTTCTTTCATGCAAGCACTTAAAAATGCACATTCTACTTCTGCCACTTCTGAGGCTCCAGGTTCTCAAATGACAGGCAGTCCTCATCCCCACATTTAAAGCGGTGTCTTGGTTTGAAAAGACAGGTATCTGCTGAGGAAGGCAGGAGCCTCCCTTGGAATGGAAAATGTAAATCCCCTACCTCCGAATTATTATAAATGTGAAATTAAGGGGCTCTCATACAAAGATATGAGGTTAGGAATAACAGTTCTTTACTAGTGTGCATAAATAATAAATTTTTAAAAATGTAAAACTACAACTTATTAGGGAAAATGTAGTAGTAAGAAAACACTGCGGGAGTCAGAACAGGCCCTGGCCCCCTGTGTGTCAGGGAGGTGGCAGCAGCCCCATCCCAGGGTGGCTCAGCCCTCCTGCAGTGCCAGCTGTGCTTCTGCTGGAGCAGGATCCTGCACAAGGGGGGAGTTTTCCTCTGGAGCTCCAGGGCTGGGGGAGATGGGCCTGGGCTCCTCTGGGAATGCAGTGGGAAGAAAGCTGCTCCTCTGGGAATGCAGTGGGAAGAAAGCTGCTCCTCTGGGAATGCAGTGGGGAAGAAAGCTGCTCCTCTGGGAATGCAGTGGGCGAAGGCTGCAGTGGTGTTCCAAAAATCAGATTGTATCCAGGTAGGACTGCTTGGCTCCTCCCCCTGGGTGGAGCATCTCCCAATGCGATGATAGAATTATATCAGACCTTTTATCCGAAAGTGACACTGCAGTGACACTCAATGGCCCATTAACAGAAGGTATTTCCTAGAGAGAGAACTGGTTGCGGAAGAGATAAAGAAAACTGCCCCACCTGGTTTTAACAAATGGTGATAAAATACACACTTCTGGTTACATCTTGCATTGCAACCTAAGACAAGTGGGTTTCTTTTCTTCTCTGATACAAAGTCTTCTCAAGAGCAAGCAATTGCCAAAATCCCAGAGGAGAGCAAATATCCTGTAGGGGCCTCAGTTGTACCACATGCAAACATCTGAGAGGCTCAGTACTTGAGCTCGGATGTTAGTGGGGAAAATCCGTGCTCCTCTCTGCTGGTTGCCTGTTAATGCTGATTGAGTGTCTCTCATTTCTGACAGGAGTCACTTTCAGAGAATACAGAACTCTATAAACTGCTCCCTCTGTGTTTCAGAGCTCCTCAACTGAAAGCATTCATGCAGCAGTGATGTAGCATTTATCACTGTACAGAGTAACCACTGCTTTCTAATACAAGTTTCCACCTAACTGGTCTTTCTGAGCCCCCAGCTGGCCAAACAGCTTCCACTGCTGGTGTGGGAGGATGGATTATAGGAGGAGACAGTGCTGAAGGCAATCTCACCCCTGAGGAGTTGCAGCTGGACTAATTACCAAAGAGTAGGAATAGACCTGCCCTTAATAGAGCACAGCTGTGTCCAATAAGGCCTGCCCATAGTAGGGCACATCTGTGTCCAATAAGGATGGTCCAGTGAGGATGGATGTTATAAAAGAATAGGTTAGCTGATCAAGACAGAGTTGGAGTCAGTTGGCTGTGCAGCTGTGAGGAGTAAGGGTCAGATGGTTGTGCTAGGGACAGAAGGGGTCAGGTGTTCATGTTAGGGACAGTAAGGGTCAGTATGTGCTGCTAGGGACAGATGGGGTCAGGCACTTGTGCTCAGGACAGGAAGTCAGCCAGCTGAGCAGAAGAAAAAGAAAAGGGTCAGGGTTGCGAGAAGCTGTCTATGAGAACTCACAGAGAGGTGGTCTGAAAGTCTTGCAGTAAGATAATAACCTAACAGTGACAGTCAGTTCCCATCCACCGTCAGCTGGTGCCAAGCACCATCGCCAACAATTAGTGGCCTGTATAGGGATGAGTTCTGACATGGTGGCTCTTTAGGATTCAGGAGCTTGTGGAACAAGGAATAACAGACACAAATGGCTTTGACTGAAAAGGTCTGTATGATTGTTTTCTTGAAAGAAAGCATAAAGTAGTTGAAACCTATTCAAGAAAGAAGAATTTGGCTCAAAAAGCACACAAGATAAGCACTTGTATAACTTTGGCTAATACCCTAAACTAAAGCTATTTGAAAGGGGTTTTCTTCTGAGTGGTGTGAAGAATGAAGAGTAATATGGTTAAAACGGATTTCCCTTATACAAGTGATATGAAAGGTGAATATTTCATTCGTTTTAAATCAAGTCATCCTGCTGTCATTAGAAATCTCGGAGGTTCAGTCTTGTAGAAGGATTTAAAGGCAGCACTTCAATAATAATCGGATTAGAAGGACTTGCATAGCTCCATGGTCTAAAAACAAGATAAAAGAAACCAGAGTTCAAACTTGCCACAAAGCAAGGCAGTGAGTTGTGTGGTGCAGAATCAACCCACGGTTCTGAGCCAGTGATTTTGGCAATCACCTGAAGCAGGGATGCCTGCAGACTTCAATGGGTACTGGAAAATGGTCAGCAATGACAATTTTGAGGAGTATCTGAAAGCACTGGGTAAGGTTCCCTTCAAACTTCTTGAATGAATAATCAATGCCACCTGTCTTATTCTTTATGTGAATCTATTTTTTCTTGTACAGTCATAAGTCATCTTTGTGAGAAGTATTTTTTTTCAGAAATGCACTTTAAGGATTGCCTTAAGCAAAATAGTTTTGCCTTAAGCAGACTCTACTTCTTACCATCTTGAAGCTTACATTAACAGACATTAAACTACATAGCTTGAAGAGGTATGTGGTGGATTCCAAACATTAAAAAATCTATAATTTGAAAAGCAGTAACATTTTTATATTTAATAAAGGTTCTATGTAGTATTTAATGCAATTTTGTGTGTTTGTATTTGATGTTGTGTTAGTATCTCTATAGAAATATTGTAGGCCTTATTAACTGTCAGATACAAATGGTATTTTTTATAGCTTTCACATAATTGGAAAATTGAAACATTATTTAAGTTATAAGAATTAGGTTACATACTTTTTCTGGATCAGAAGGCTGGTTTGAAGGATTTAGATATCTATTTATCTTTGTTCATTTCAGTTCTTCCTAGAAGCGACAACCTCCTTCTTGTGGAAGACTTTCCTGGATAAAAATAACTCTCTTTCTTTTTCAGATGTAAATGTTGCTGTAAGAAAAATAGCAAACTTACTAAAGCCCGACAAGGAAATCCTTCAAAACGGGGATCATATGATCATTAAAACACTAAGCACTTTTAGAAACTACATCATGGAATTTGATGTAGGGAAGGAGTTTGAGGAGGATTTGTCTGGGGTGGATGATCGCAAGTGCATGGTAAGAAGTAGAACTTCAACATGGACAAAATGAATATTGATAACTTGAGACCTTTCACGGAACCATCCTGGTTCTAACCATTCTGGTGACCATTCCTGAAATTAATTCTGTACTTCTCAGTTTGCCAAGAGGTACCTACAGTTTTGAGCATGCCTTTATATTAGAGGAATGCTAATTTAAATCAGGAGCACAAAGCAATTTTATCAATCAGTGAATAATAACCTCAGTGAAGCTCTACTCATTTAAACTGGGATGTTTGGTAGTCAAAATGACATCTAGGGTCACTTCCAGAACCTCTTTAATGAGTAAGGTTTTACAGTAGAGGAAATCCACTGATTGCAAGGTCAGGCATTGCTCCTGTGTGAGAATGGCCAAGTGCTTAAAGATCGCCTGGGTGTTCTTATTAGAGTACACACTTAATTAGCCCCCTGGAACAAATCTTACTGAAATGAATAAGCAAACAGTGAGGACTTTGTTTTACAATAGCTCTGTTTTATGAGGTCTTTTTTTGCCTTTTAATTTAGGAACGGCAAATATCAATTTACAGAGGAAAAACTTGAGAATAGCAAGTTCTCACCTATTAGTTTGGCAGCATGACACTGGCAATATTCTACAGCTAGGAAGCTGACAAAATTATCTCAGGAGGGACTCTAGAGGAGAAATCTCATAAAAGAGATTTCATTCTGAAAAAGATAGTGCTATTTAAAACCAATACTTTTCTCTCACACTAAAATTTGCAAATTATGGTAGGAATCTGATTATGGTAGGAAAGGAAAAAATTAGAAAACCACAGAAAAAGAATGGTTGGCTATTGAGTGCCTCAGCAAATCCCTCTGTAGTCCTTGTTCCAGAGGGTACAAGTTGGATAAGAGTGCAGAATCCAACATTCACGGAAGGGAGGAGCAGGTGCATTTGTGTTTAGGAAAGTGCCCCAATGGCACCTTGTGATTTTGGCTACTGGAATGCTCTTAGGATACTGAGGTCCAGATTCACTGAACACTTATGAGCCCAAGGAAAGATTTAAGACTGAGGTAATTAAATTACCATCCAAGGTAGCAAGGTTCAAAACATCTACTCCAAAGGTTTGTGTGTGCATGGAACTGTCCATGTGTAAGCATTATCTGTATTTGAATACCATTAATTCCCATCTGAAGGAGAACTAAACCATCCTCTGCATGATGGAAAGAAGTAATATTTTATTATTTTTAACAAAGCAAAATTATCTTATTTTGCTAAATTGAGTGATAAGGGGAGGATTCAAAATGTTAAACCAGAAAGAAGAAACTAGAGAGAGAGAATTTCAGTCACTACAGCAGCTGATTGATTTGGCATAGAAGCTAGTTCAGCGTACTTTCAAAGGTTACTCAAACATTTCTCTGTTTACAGTTTAGTGGGAAATGCTTATTCAGCCTTGGAAGCAGAAGGTATCAGCAGCTTCCTGCCTGTTGCAAACAAACAAACAAAAACCCCAAACAACCAGGGCTAGTCGCTGTCTCTGATTGGGTTTTTTTTAAGAAGGACTTAGGGATGTAGTTCCACAAAACTCCCCCAGATATCTCTGTGTCTCTCTGTGGTCTCCAGCTGTAGCTGGACAGTCCAGGTCACTGACCACTGGTGCTCCATTTGCCTTGTAGCAGCACATCATGCTTTATAGTCCAATTTTCTTATTAAAGAATTCTTTTCTACATGAGACCTGTGTTTTTTCAATGGCAAAACAGTACAAGAAACTGTCTTGCTGAAGGGACTTCTGTCCAAATCTGATAACCATCATGTCAGGCAAAATTTGCATTTGTTAAGCAGCAAAACGACTCCAACAGTGCAGAAGGAGTCTTGTGGGAGAAGAGTTATGGACCTTATAAGAGATACTGGGCCACTCCCTGTGTGGTGTTAGAAAGAAAACCAGCATAAAAGCAAACGTTAAATATCATTCTTGGTGTTCCATTTGCTCATGTGGAGCCTGTGGAACTGCATGCCATAAAAGGCTTAATCATTAATAGTCAGCCTGTGTAATGGGAGAGGTTGTGAATCAATTATTGTTATTTATATTGTGGACTGAGCAGACCACTGGGCAAGTTTTATCCAAGGAGCTCAATACATGAGCAGTACAAAGTAACATGGATAAGACAAATTACGCATTAAACATTAATTAATACAGCAGAGCAATCATCAGGAGACTAACAAAAATAACCTTAGAATTAATCCTTCCTAGACCTATAGATTGTTTTTTTCTTTTAATGAAGAATATATCATCTAGTTAGAGTTAACATATCTGTAAAAATAATATCAGCACAGTGGACAGGTTAGATCCAGTGTGTAATTCACTGAAATTGTGTTCACCTTTCAGTTGTAAAACTTATCCTTGTGCTAATCAGGGTAGAGTGTAACTACAGTAATTCCAAATCAGTTCTGTCCGTGAGGAGGAAATGCTAAAAGTTTTGCTGATAGTTATTTTTGCTGTTGGAGTTTTGACATTAGGAACTTGATAGTCTTGTGATAGTACAAGCACTGTCCTCCTTTGCAGTTAGGGTTTTTTAAATTTTTATAGTTGGTCACTCCTGGGAGCCTGTCTGAACTTTCTGGATCAGGGTAATAATTGAGAAGGGTAAACCTTAACAATATCAGTTTGTCCTTCTTCTGACCCTCAGCCTGGCTTTCTTGCATGCACATGTTTTTGGGTGACTTTGGCTGGCATGATAGAGGGAACAGCAGCTGGTGACATCAGGTCCTTTAGGATGCTGTTTCTGTTGGGAAGTGAAAATTTGCAACTTTGGAAAATCTAAAGCCCTGCAGTTTAGTTAAAGATGCAGTTTCTGTGTTCTGCAGAACCGAAGATGGGGATAGTTGAGCACAGGAGAGATCACAAATGACACTTGGTATCAATGCTTCTCAGGCTTTCCACCCAGGATTGGGTCTCCTAGATAAAAGTTAAATCTATTCACTTGGCAATTTTGTGAAGGAGATCTTTCTGCAACTTCAGTTCATACTTAACTATGCAGGGTTGTTAAAAACTTGGCAGTTTCAAGTACAAACGTAAAATGAAAGTTCAGGAGCATCTTTAATTCCTTGCAAATGTTCCAAGGTGTACGTTAGATGGTGTAGGAGGAAGTTTAGAATATTAATGTGTGTTACATTTTTTTCTCACATGACTTGAATTGGAGCATGTAGTCAAGTTCCTACTGCTTGGGAGGGTTTGTGCATAATTTTAATTGGCAACATATTACCAGATGGAGAATGTACCGAGACAGAAATTTAAAGTTAAATGGAGAGGTCTTGGTTTGGTATTTCTCACCCTGAGTCTTTGATCCTGCCATCTTAATTCTCAGTGAAGCTCCAGTCTCATCATGAAATCTCAATTTTAAAGAGAATTTCTACAATCTCAAATTGTGATTAATTTAGCATCTCAGGTGTTGCTCTAAGTATGAAACTTTGTTTCATGTATATAAACATTACTGTGAAAATAATTTACTATGCATGCAAGAGGAAGACCCTATTTAAACAATTAATCCAAAACCATCTCTGAAAGTATCTCTCATTTATCAGTATAGTTTTGCTTCCCTTTTTCACTGTCAGTGATAACCAGTGAAACACCTACAGTGTGAAATATGTACCAGCACATAGGAACAAGGCACATAAGCCTTCTGTACCTTCACGGTGTAATTTACATAGTGTTTAGTAAAGAAATTATGAAAAAGTTAACTGAAAAACCTTAAAATGCTGAAACAAAGGCTGAAATTTCAAATTGCAAGTCTTTGCATCCAATAAATCAAAGCAGTTTGAAAATTGGATAGCTCAGATGCAAAAATTACTTTCCTAAAATTTTTAGTTTTCTAATGACTCTGCTGCTAAAGTCTGAGAAGACTTTTCCATTATAATTATTCTCTGCTGTTCAGCCATTTGAAAGACTGAATTGCTTTATCTTATGCTATGCAGAATTAATCACTTTTGACAGAGGCTAATGTGTTAAAAAAATCAAGAAAGATTTTATATTCTAAATATAGAAGAGCAGAATTTCTTGGATAACTGAGAACAGTTGTGTTATCACTGAGTATTTGTCCATGCATATGAGAGGTGCTTTGGTAACTCAGAACCTTGTGCTCTCTGATACAGTAATTTTCTTCTTCCATTGAAGCAGGAAATGAAATGACAAAGGCAGGGAACTGGGAAGCAGAGAAAACTGAAGAATTTTAAACTGAATGTGGGAAATAATACATCTTAACCTTTTAGTTATCTAAACCTGAATATAAGTGGGATATAACCATGAATAAGTTATCAAGTGGGTGTTTAGGTTTCCTTTATTGGAACTATCAGAACTTACAGTCTTAGATAAGACTTGCTGGGGTGGGGTAGGGTGAAGAGGATTTGGGAGTTGTGGAATTCCCCTCATCAAATCTAGAATACTTCTTGCCATGTGAAATGTCAGTGTTTGAAACAGCCACACAAGGACTGTTCACAGACACCTGACTGTGCCATGTCCTGCTGAAGGGAGGGAAGTTGTTCAAAACTGATCATGGCTCTGTTTTAATTAACAAACGTGCCTAATGTGACACTGATTCCTCTCAGCTTTGTACTCAGTAGAACTGCAGTGGAGGTAGTTGTTCTGGCCATAATTTGAGTTATACCACTGCAAGGTCAGAATAAAACCCTATTACAAAATCACATGGTTCAGGAATCTTATTTAACTATGTAGGCAGGTTCCTCTGTTACACAAATGGAATTCACAGCTGTTAATCTAGTCCTGAGCTGGTTTGGGAATTAAGACTTTGCTGCCAGAAAAACAACAACCAACAAACAACATTCCAGTACATGGAATTACAGGAGGGATCTCCCACAGAGTGAGAAGATTCAAAATAAATTGTGCCTGTCTAGTGAGATGCAAGATCAGCAATATGTCTTTACTCAATCCCTCTGATTTAGCTGTTTTATTCTTTACCCTTCCAGTGCTGCCCTATTGGGCTTGTAAGTATTTTCTCATATAGTTTTGTGGAACAAGCATTATTCTAGAATCACTGGGGCTGGTCTTCTCTCAGATTTAGTGCCTCCTGTCTCTTTGCAGTACTGTAACTGCCTCAGTTCCTCATTGGCATAATCCCTGATTTTTTTTATTTTTGGGGGAGGGAGGTGTAATTTAAAAGAGGTGGACTTGAAGATAGTTTTCTGTTGGTATTTCTGGCCCTTTACAAACTGCTCTCAAAAAAAAGGTGGAGAAAAGTCCTCCAGTCAACCCTCTGAGGATCCAGAGAGCAGAAGTCCATCCTGGGCTCATCTCAGGCTCTGTCAGGATGGACTCTGGTCTGTTCTGTCTGTGCCTCAGGAGGAGGAGCAGTTTCCTTTTGCCTGCCTTGTCCCACCCTACTTGCTCCTTGGGCATTAGTCCCTTCCTGCAATTGATGTGCTCAGCACATTTGCACAGTGATAGCAAATGAGATGATCAGAATCTTTGGCCATATGAATGTCATAAACTTCACATTGTGCAGGGTTGGATTCCTGTCTAAACCACGAGGCTGATTAGAAGCTTTGGAGCTAGTTATTCACAGAACTGCTTCTAGCATAAGCAAGCTCTGCAGGGAAAGTGGGTTTGGATAGGTTTAGCATTTCAGCTAATTTTGTGCTGAAAAAAAGCATTCAGCTTTTTGTGACCTCTAAAAAGCTCTTAGAGTTGTGAATGCAGAAAGAGCAACCAGAATCTGCTGAAAAGCTGAGAACCAGACTTAACAAATCCAATTTTGAATGACAAACCATTAGTGTTATGTAGAATTGTATCTTGCCAAAATTACACAGGGGATAAATCTGTTATAGCCATTAAGTTAAACAGTAAGTGTCTTGGAATCGATTCTGATCTTTGCACAGAGTGAATTGGATGTGATGGGTTTTACTCTTTTTTCTGGCATGGGATATACACAAGTTATCCTGGTTTTGTATTACTTGTATACAATTTTATTCAGTAAGAAAAAAAGCCACCATTCCTAAGAAATAAGACAGTATGCACTGTCTAAAATATTGATTCTCCTCCTCTCCCCACATATTGTCAGCTGCATAGCGCAGAGCTTTGCACCTTCATTTTCCTACTCTCTGGAACATATCTTTGCTTTGCTTATCTTATGAGCAAGGATTCAAAACAAGGCATTGGAACATTTAGGATCTGACTACAGTTTACTTTTCATCTAGGTTTTTTCAGTCCTAAGCCCCTTTTCTAGCAGTGCTACCCCTGGAGATGCTGACAATGACAGAAACAAAGGAGACTTTGCCATGACTGGGCTACAGCGTGGCTAAATAGGTTCAGCCTTTGGCCAGCACCATGGTCTGGAGATAAAGGCCAGGAATTGTTCTGTTGGGTTTCTTGTTGTTTTCTCAGTAGTTTCTGCTGCTGAACTTCCAGATGCAGATGTGATGAGATAAAAGGGGTTTCACGGGGAGGTGACAAAGCTGCCCATTGCTGTAGCCCCTGGAGCAGCCTCCTGCACAGAGGCCATAGGGAGTGACCACCTGGCAGAATTCCCTCTCACAGCTACACTGGACTTTGTCTGGGGCATCAACATGAGTTTATTCTATCAACATTTCATTTTTTCCTCAAAAAAGCTGCTTACAAGAGGTTTTTGTATCCCTTTGATACTTAGTACAGATGAAATGGTTTATCTTGAGAATGGTTTATCTTGCTGTGTTTGACGAAAAGTTCTAGGATATTTTCTTTGGTGTTATTTACAAGACACAGCTCAAATTGGATTTTTCTGTTTCATCTGACCTAAAAAACTTTACTGTCCATTTTTTTAATCCTTCTTAGATCATAATTACAGTTGTAAAATGTGCTGTCATTCTCCCAAGCAGAGGCTTACTGGCTGAAGATGGAGCATGGAGTGTGGTGCATGCCTAGCTTTGCAGTCATTTGGTGTTCCATATATAGAGACAACATTGAGGAAAGCAGGAGAAAAACAAAACTGATGCTGCTGTGTTTGTGCTACAGATAGGAAATCAATAACATATTTTTGATGAAAGGTAGGAGCTGCAATTCATACTTGTAAAGTCAATGTGTCAAAAATCTATGTAGCATTAACAAAAAATATTCATGAACTACTTGGGTAGAAGTTTTTTTTCCCATTCATCTGTAAAATCCATTCTGTGCCCTCAGCTGCTGAGCCTCTGACCCAAGCAGGCACACAGGAATTGCCAGCAGGAAAATGAGAAATACTGAGCAGAGCCAGCACCAAATGTCTTTGCACTTAGACCTCACTGGGAAATGCAAAGTACTCTGATAACATGTTTGATGACTATTTCAGTAAATTACAAAAGTCACTGTCTCTGCCAGTGTATCAGGATAATTTGCCACTCGAACCTGAAGTTGTGCAACATTTCACTACAGTTGCTGCTACTAAAGAAAAAGCAGATATGTAGTAAAGAATTTGTTTAGGGGTTACTAAATATTTCATTTAATAAATCTACCTTGTCTCATAAATGGAAACAGTAATGAGAATACTTTAATTATTGTTTCCTCCAACTTTAATATTCAGGAATATTGAGGTGGTGCTATGTATACGAATTTAAAACTTCATAACACAAAGAGATTAAATCACTAACAAAAGTATGTGGATGCCCAAGTAATAAAAGGAAAATATCAAAGCACACAAAAAGTGAAACACTACAGAAACCATACCGTAAAAGTAAATAAAATTTGAACATTTTTTCATGTACTCAGGCTTCAAAGGCTTTTTCACTTCCCAGACGAGCTCCATTCTCTAGTATTATACCTCAAGAACAAAGTGTACATAATCTGAAAAATGTGCAGTATTGGTGGTTGGATTTTTTGGGAAGAGTTAAATTGAGGCAAGAGTCCCTAGTTTTTACCTCACTCTTTCCCCTTTTCTGGCATTCCTTTAGTATTATTGATAGAACTTGACTAATTGTACCCATCACCATTCTCTGTTGAAGTTTCCTACAGAATTCCATGCACATGACCTAGGAAGTGGTCATCTTAGGGTTAAGTATGAGCAGATGGTAAGTAAGCAAGATTCAAGCTTGCTTATGGTGAACTAGATAATGTATTATGGAAAGGAATGAACAACAAGCTTCCATTTATTATCAAGTAGTACAAGGTTCTCAGAAAGGCAAAGCTCAGTTGTAGAGAAATGCTCCATTTTCAGCTGTTAGTTCTGTTACTGGAAACTGCAGCTCTGCAGTGTGCCCCGAGTTTGCCTGGCTGTGCCGTGCTGGGGAGGAGGGGAAGGACAGGAGCTGTGGGAGCAGCCTGGGCTGCCGTGTCCCCCAGCCCAGGAGGATTTTCAGCCCTTCTGGGCAGCTGGCAGCAGCTCTGTAATCAGGCAGCCCTTAGGTAATGCTATTACCAAAATGGGGGCAAACAAGGTTCTTCACAAAGGCATACTTTGCTAAGAAAAGTAGCTTTACATAAAAGGTGAAGTGTTTGTTTATCTTGGGAGTGTGTGACAGGAAGAGCCAAAGGGTCACACAGAGCTACCCTAGCAGCCTGCAAGCTCCTGATTATACCATGGCAATATACTGATCCAGCCTCAAAAATAGATCCTTGCTCATTGATACAGCAAGAGGGATAATTCACACAATGTTTGCCCTACAGTATTTCTGGAGTATTGTTTTTATGTTCTGATTCAAATATTTGGGAATGTTGTAAGGCAAGTGTTGCTCTGGTTTAGGTGTTGCAGAGGGTGGAATGTTGGCAGCAGCCAGTGCACATTAACAGCTGGAGCAACTTCAACCTCAGCTAACACTCTCTGTGTGTCTCAGTAGAGATATTTGAGATGGAAGGACATGTTTTAATCTGAGTTAAAAGAGAATTTTGTCTTTTGTGTATTAGTTTAATAAAAGTGACATTGAGACATTACAGTTTGACCTAAAGACAGGGTACAGATGCCACTGATTAATCTTACTATCATAAAGTAGTTGTTCCTGCTAACAAAGAAAATGACATTATGTTCTCTTGCAATGTATTCTGCCCTTTATAACCTTCAGAACTACATACAGAAATCAGGAATTGTGCGGTTTACTCATATCCCCTCAGTATTATATATTTCTCAAAGGGAAGGCAGAGGATACCTGAGAATATTGTCTGATAAGACAGCTTGGTTAATGTCTGTGGGTTTAGACTCTTTGTGGTTATCACCAAATTGCAAAAAGCAATTTCTAATCTTGACTGGAAAAGCAAAAAAAAAAAAAAAAAAATCCTGAGGAAAAAAGTGTGTTATTTTCTGAGATGAATCAATTTCAAACACCCTTGGAGACTAAAAGTTAACATTTCTTTGTGCTGTTACAAATATTTCTCTATGTCCCCCAAGTGTACTAAGTCAGGGTAACACTCACAACTGATTTGAACATTAGTGGGACCAATGAAGTTGGATTCTATTTTATCATGGTGTTTTGCCTCTGAATTCACATCATTCATTGTCTGTTGCATTCATTTTTTAGAATCAGAAGTTTGTAGATATGTTAACTTATAATTTACACGTTATTCACTTTGACTCCTATTATTTGTTATCTTCTGTCTTTTCAGTGGGTGTGTACAGATTGAGATATGAGAGAGGATTTAGGTTATGGTGACCACATTAACTACAGTTTTACCCAAATGTGTTGTTCCTTCCTGCATTAGCATTTTTTGCATTAGAAGGATATGGTTTCATAAAATGTTATCTACTGCTTGGTTTAAATATATCACTTTACAAAAGAGAACAGAAGAATTTGTGAATGCATTTCCTAAATTAGAGAGATTTTTAGCAAGGACATGGGAGTTTGTTTCTCAGAGCCCCCATGTGGTGCAGACAGACTGATGGGATCAATCCCATTGCCTTGCCCATGATTATCTATCCTGGCACTCTGGAGTGACTCATTTTCCATGCTGGTTTAGTCTAAAGCTTCCCACAGGAGGAGGCTGCTGCCTGCACTCATTCAAAGATAGTGGCTGCCATGGTTATTATTTAAGAATTAATTGTTTGTGACATACACAGATTAAATTAATAGGTCTGGATAGGTTTTCAGTGTTGAACTGGGTTTAATTACCAGAAGGAAGAATGTAGGCTGATTTCTTCTCTTAGGAACTACAAGATGGATGCAGGAATTGTCCTTTAATGACAGATCAGAATTCTTCATCTCTCCATATCTGACTGCTCATGCAAGCAGTGGCTGAAGACTTTTACAAGGTAGACAGCAATTCCGTATTTAGTCCTCACAGTGCCTTCAAACAAGCTGAAGGCCATGTGCTAATATTAATGTTAAACTATCCTCATGGAGCACAAACTGTCACCACTCTTCCCTCTTTAAGTGTATTACAGAGCACTGCTTCTCTTTGTCGTAGGGAGATGGGAAAGGCAAATTGTCTGTAAATGCTGACCAGAGGAACAGGCTGCAGGATGCACTGTGATACCATGAGGGAGTTTTATGAATCAGGCTTTCCTGAAATCCTCAGGACAGCAGCAATATTCACAGAAGTGCAGGATTCATTACTGCACCTGACTCTTGACTTACTCTGCCAGTCCTGGCTCGAGAAGTTCCCCAGCCTCAGTTGCAAGAGGCGGGATGCTGCCAAAGCCACCAAATTTGTGACTCTTCCAAACCACTCTGCTGGGTGAAGGAAGGCAGATTGAGACATGAAGAAAAGCCAGCTCAGTATTCAAAAGCTTTTTTCATCCACAGGAAATGGGAATTGTTCTCAGGTAGTGCAGCTGGGGAATCATTCTTAGGGTGGAAATAACCAAACTGAATCTTAAGTTTTCAGCTCCTTTTGAAAATACAGTGTTAGGCTGAAGGGCCCTTCTGCTGCTGCATTTTTCAGCAGGGAGAGAGGAATGTGTTCTTACACAATGGTTTTGATGGTATTTTTTCTTGCTTTATCTCATCCCTCCAGTTTTTGGCTGGCATTTGAGCAGCAACTTTCTGTTCAAGCTCATTTCTTTGGTAATTATCCTAAGTGGTACAACACTATCCAATCATACTTTTTATGAGACACACTCATCATTAGAGATAAGTTTTGCTTCACAGAAACTAATCATAATATCAGAGAATATTACAGTAATACCAAACATGTCTGTTTTGTTAGACTACTGTGTCTTGGGATGGAGATAAGCTGCTCTGTGTACAGAATGGAGAGAAGGAAGGCCGTGGCTGGACCCAGTGGATTGAAGGAGATGAAATGCACTTGGTAAGATCATGTAAGAGGTTTTGAATGCCCCTCCATTCAAATAGCTAGATATAACACAGCAGGGAATCTGCTATGTCGTTTTGGCTTACTTTGACATAATTGGGTATTGGTGCAGCATTTGACTTGTTTCTAAAGCAACAATTTCATTTGGACCCATTATGTTTTTATGTCTCTTTCAAAGCCTGACCATTTTGAATGCTATTTCTATGCTCAGTGCCTGTCCAGACTCAACCAGGCTGAAATGTTCACACGAGGAAGACATTTATCAGAATGTCCCTCACAGTCTGTAAAATGCTCAGTATGGGAGCTGTGAAACTGAGCACCCACAAATAAGGGAAAATGACAAAATTGTTCTTTTAAAATAATTGTAGGCCACACTACATTATAGCCTAGAGAACTAAATCAGCAATTAAGCTTTTGAAATTGATGATTTTTTTCAGATCATCATTTTTATCTTTCTAAATTAACAGGACCTGAAAGAAGATGCGTGTTCTTTTGTCCTATAACTCTTTATAGCATCCTCGCTCTCTCATCAGCGTGGGTAAAAGGCAGTGTTCCTGCTGGGATAATAAACTCCAACCTCGATTTCTGCTCACTGTGCAGTGCTGTTAGCATTCAGCAGTCTAAATGGATATCTTCTAAATGTTCAAATCAGTAGCAGAGTTATCAAATCTTTGTAGAAGTACCCCAAGCACCTTATTACTAAACATAATTTTGGGGAAGTATTGGTGGTTCTAGAATGCAGTTGTCTGCCAGCAGAGGAGCTGTAAGGGCTGTGCCTGCTGCCATGGACCTGCCTGCTGTGTAAATGAGGACTTCATAGCTGAGGCCATGGGCTCACCTGAAAGAGGGGAGGCAGCAGGAAAAGGAGATGCCCAAATTCCCTGTGCAGGCACATTCCCTCCAAGAAGCACCAGTGAGTGTTTCCACACTCCTCCCAGCTGCACCAGCAGGCAGGGCCATGGCAGCAGGCACAGCCCTTACATCTCCTCTGCTGGCAGGCAGGTCCAGCTGCCCAGCACAGTGCCTGGCCCCAAGTTCAGCTCACACCTGGCTGCCCTCAGTCCTGCACATCTGTGCCTTCCCCTTGCACAGAAACAATGGCACCAGCTGCTCCTGGACTGGCATCCTGCTTTCTGGCCTTTGCTAGCTACCAGGCATTATCTCTTCCCACCTCCTGTCCCCAGCACCAATTCCTTCAGCCCTGGTTTCTGCTGTCCTTATTCTGATTCCTGCTCTAGCCATACAGCCTGGCCCTGGACCTCCATGCCCAGACCACTTTATAGACTTGTCAGGAGGTTGATTTTGGAAGTCAGAACTTCAGAATCTGTTGCTCAAATACTTGTGTCTAGAGCCAGTTTAGGTAGCCCAGAGTAACCTGATTGCTCTGATGTTCCTTTTGAGAAGGCTGGGAGGAATTCTGGATCATACCTGCAAGTTCATGCATTCACTCATTGGCACTTGGAAAATTTACCACAATCCCATGTATGCAGAAGTCAGTACAAAATTAATTAATGCAAAGGAAGTAACCAAGTATTTTAGAGCGCACTCCTCGATCTTTCTATTTTCTCACTTCTGTTATTTCATTAATTTCAAAAGATGTCCCCTTTATTTCTCTAATCCCTGTTAATGCAGCTCTCTCCATTAATAGTACAATAGAGTCCCTTTAGGATATTATTTTTGACCAGCTAAGAATACTAAGTCCCGTCCTTTTGAGAGAGCTTTAATACAATGAGTAGTTACATTTAAAGAATTGATACTTCAATAGCTTTATGATCCTATTGAACTTTACACAATGAGCCAAGTGTTAACTTATTCTTTTCACAGTTCTGCAGAAAGTAGGACCACATCCTTTAGTAGTTTATCGCTCCCTATTTTCTTCATTTCATTCTGTGGTCTGTACTTTGTAGTTCTTTTTAGATTTTATTTTATGTGAGTGACTTATTTGACCATTCCCCATTTCCTTTTGAGTTTTATTGCCCTTTTCTATTGTATTGATTGCTTCTGCTCTGTAGTTTTTGTCACTGTCAGCAGGTCTCTCAGCCCTTATTGCACACTCCTTCTTCTGGAGTGAACAGAACAGGTCCTAACCAAAGTCACTGCATCAGTCTCTTGTTCCACCAACTCAACATGAAGCACTTTCTCTTATTGGGGTCGAGCAAAATATGTCAATTAAAATTATTGACCTGGTTTAAGGTTTTTTAAAGTCATTTTATCAAAGTCCCCTCTAAGAATTGTGCATAACTTAATCAAAATATTCTGGGAGCTTTATTAAAAATCTCATCTTGAGCTGGGAAGTGTATCCCTTCTGCTAGGTCATGCATGAGCACAGTCTTTATGTACCTTAAGAGCTTCCACACTCTTTTTTCTTGCACCTAAACCTTGCCACAGGCACATGCCCCAGGCACACACCTGTGTGCACTTCTCAGGTTAAATTTGAGGAGTTTCAGGAATGAACAGGCAAACAGCAGCAGCCTCACAAATCCCAGCCCAGGATGGGAACTCTGCCCCTACTCATGCCCAGCTCACAGAGGTGCAGAGATCATCAAGGGGGTTTCCAAAGCTCCTGTGGAACTCAAAGAATCAGCTTTATGCATCCAGGGTTCTCAGGCAAACCCTCAGTGCTCTGCTGGTTGACAGGCCTGGAGCAAATCTGTACAGTCACCTGCCTTTGGTAGCCAGGAGCTCTGTGTTGCTGAAGTGACCCTGATTTCTGAATTTGCAGCTTGAGCTACCAGTTGTCACCACACAGATTTAGAGCTGGCGAGGCAAATCCATCCCCACTGCTTTATGTATCCGAAACAGATAATGCCCATTCCAAAGGCCTAAAGCAGTTGCCTATTATTCACTGCAAATCAAGAATGATGCACCAGGAATGTATTTGGCCCTTTAAGATCCGAGATCCCAAAATCACTTCCCTTGCTCCACCTTTTAATAGGAAACAAACCCAAACCCCAATGTTTTCTTTTAGGATGAAAAATAGGCTAAAATATGTACAAGCCTCTCATTTTAATTTAATAGAAAATCGTGAATTCAAATTCAGCTGGACGTACACACAAATCTATAATGTTTGTGTCGTAAGTAAAAATTGTGGTTTCTAATTATTTTCTCTTCCTAGGAAATAAGAGTTTGTGGAGTCACATGTAAGCAGGTCTTTAAGAAGGTGCAGTGAGCTACTGCTGCTACAGGAGTGAAGAACAATAGAATTTACTGACTTGCCAGCTCCAAATGCTAGTACTGAGCATCGTCAGCAGCAAGAGCAAACACAGAGATGAATATTACATTAGAACCATATAGCTGGAATAAAATATTTTTAGGAAATTGAAAAAAATGACTACAAATAAAACTATTTTTAGAAATGCCAATTAAAGATACTAAATTCTCTAAATGTGTGCATACCATAATTCTCGACTATGCCAAAAAAGGACTATTAGGTATAAAACAAGATGCTGGAGGTTTAGACCTTGTAAGCTACTTTTTACTCTCAGTAGACATCACTCTTTCAGAGCCTTAGCCTTGTTTTCACATGGTGAACTGCAGTTTTAAGGAAGCAAATGAGAGCTGTAGGATGCAGCTTGCACTTAAATCCTGAATTCACTGAAGCCAGTAAGAATGTTACCATTAGCTCTGGTGGAGTAGATATATACTGGAAGTGTTCCATCAAAATAAAAGTCTCATTTCTCAGAATAAGTAAATTTATGGATCAATGCCTTGGAAAAAACAATGCTTACAAAAGGGGCAGTGCTTTTCCAAATGCTTTAGCCAATATCTGCCCATGCATTTTTTTTGTTGTTGTTCGGGAGACACTGAGAGTAAGGTCATAGCTAGAAATTGTCTATAACTGTACACACACCACACAGAGGATGAGACCAGCATTTCTTAGTACAATATCATTTGCAGATATTTTATGCCCATCATAGTCCCATGTTCTTGTGCAGACTGAGCATAGGAGAGCCTTGGCCTGGCAGTTGAAATCACAACACTGATCAAACCTCAGTGAGGGGCCAGATTTTCAGTCCATCAGCACACCGGATACAGTGAGCACCACCAGGTCATATCAAATTCAAAAAGGTGTAAATTCATAAAGCTTTAGCATGTAACCCAGAATTTCAGTGTCTCCTGTAGCAGCTGTTATCAGCCATTTTCAGGGACTCAGTCAGTGGGGAACTCACCACAGCAGAGCCTGCTCTGAAGTGGGAGCATCCCTTTCCCTGCTCTGCTGCAGCTCCTCTGCTTAGCCCTGCTTTTGCCTTCCCTGGGGACTCAGTGCTGACTGAGGCAGTTTAGACCTGTAAATGGAAAAATGCTGCCATCCTCTACTAACCAGAGACTGTTTTAAAACATGCATTGTTATTAATCCTGTTTAGGAAAGTTGGGAGCCTGACTCAGAGACTCACAGAATGGCCTGGAATGGAAGGGACCTCAGGGATCCAGCCTGCCTTCTATGGGCAGGGACACAGCACAAAGAAAAGGAGGTTCAGAAACAGCCATTGTAAAGTCAAAAATGAAAAAATTTGTTTTCTTGGGAGATTATTGGACACAGAACCTTTTTTCCTTAAAGTTTCTAATTATTGATTTCATGATCATGGACACCCTCCAGGTATCTTTCCACTCTTCAGCCCTAAGGAGATCAAGAGAACAAACAAGTAACTGTAATAAAGCGATGGCTCACACCTCCATCCCCAGATAAACCTGGCAGAATTTTTTTTTAATGCTTAACACTGAGAGAGACCTTCTTGGAAATTTAGTTTTCCTTCAATAGAACTTGGCAGTTCATAACCCTTAATTCACCAGCTGTCTTCTAATTTTTGCCTGCAGTTCTCTCCAGTCTTTTATAACATTCACAAACTCTTTTTGCAGAAGGTTGTAAGTGGATAAATTAACATCTAGCTAAGTAAATCCAATTGTTAAAAGCTATTATTATTGTAATCAAACAGACAGCTTTTCTCCTTTGGGTCATTTGGTACAAGGGCAAATTTAGCACCATACTAATAACTACTGGCTTATCAAGCAGAAGCAATGTAACCTGCTGCTAACTATGGAGGAAAGGCAAGCCCACAAAGCACTTCCACATCTCATGGATGGAAAATACAGGAACTTCAGAAATGTTTAACTTTGAATAGATTCTCTTCAGATCATCTCAATTGCTTGTCATTATAATTGTAACCTCTTATCTCACTGCAGCAACCCTTTCCCTTGGAAAAGGAAATTATGTTCATCTATTGCTTCCGCAACTATGCTTTCCAATCAATGTGTGTAAAATTACCCATGCTGTTTCCATGAACCTTTAACAACTGTTATCATGAAATGTAATTTAAAACTTTCTCCACAAAATAGATGCTTACTGAATGTATAGCATTCACCAATTACTTGACAGACATCTGCCTCCCTGACTATTTCATAACTGCTTAGTAACCAAGACCTTCATAAGAATTCATTTCCAGATTTTCTTGTGACTCAGGAAACAAACTTCATATTGATTTTCTTCATCTGCAACAGAATTTCAGCCATGGTTTGCCAATATCCACTCTGTATTTCTACAGAACTGCAATACCTTCAGATAATGGACATCTTATATTTTGTTAGGAAAGACCAGTGCCTACAGAAGTAGTGTGAATGGAAAGTAGAAACAAAACAGGCTTTTCCCATTGTTGAGAAAACACTTTTTCTTTAAGTGAACCCACAACCTACAGGTACATTACAATGTAATTCCTCCCACCAAACAGCCATTCCCTGTTTTGTCCATGCCACTCAGGTTTTCTTTATCCCTTTCAGTGTAAAAACTTGGCTGTTCCCATCTCTTGCAATCTAAGCCATGGAAACAAGAACTGAAAGAAGAGTTGGGGTTATAGCCTACATTTATGCAACAGTCCAGCTGTGAAGGCTGGGGAAGAGTTCCTCAGTGTGATCTGTGTAAAAGTTTTACTGTAAAATAATAACGGGCTGAATGGCCAATTCCTCACAAGGAGAAAGAGCCTCAGATTCCCAAAGACTGTCCCATGGGAGAGCTCTGGAGCACAGCAGAGTCCTGGCGTGGCTTGGATGTGCTCCCCTGGGTACATCCAGCTCCATCAATGTCTGTCATTTTCTTGGCTCTCCTCTATGAAACTTGACAGTAAAAAGCAAGAGTTCACCACTGCAACATTAATAAACCTTCCTAGAATGTATCATTTTGTATTATATTCTCTTTTGGACAGCCTCATCTGTAACCACAGAACAGATTCTCAGCTATTCATCCTTTCACCCTCTATCAGTAGCACATTTGTCTTGGATTATTATCTGGGTGGTATAGCTATTTCTATTTTAAGAAGTTTTTTTCACCTCAAAGCAAATGTTTATTTAAATAATTTGCTCCTGTCTAGCAAAAAATGCATACAAAATTAGAGTCCCTTTAGTACCATGTATTACTAAGGCAAGCTTTTTCTCTATATTAATAGCTAATAATAAGAATCCACACTGAAAAATTAAGCAAAATGGCATTTCAGTTCTTCACCAAGCCCTTCAATAAGACTGCCTGGCATTTAAGTTTCTGCACCATGGAGGCAAAATAAAATCCCCTCCTTCAATGGCAACATCTTATTAAAGGAAGGGAGGAAAGAAGGATAGGAAACAGTTTGTAACTATTGACTCTACACTTATTTACATAACAAAAGGCCATTTGTCTTGTGGTACACCCTGATCATAGTGCTGAGCAAATAAAAGGTCAATATTGTGACAAGAGCATTCCAAATTTAAAATATTTTATTTTAACGTTCAGCTATTTGACATTTCCAGATTGGAGCAGAAGCATGAGCAGTTATTTATGTGCCCATCAGCATTACAGAGTAGCTAACATTTAAAAGTTGTGTGTGCATGTGCAGAACACATGATTACACAGAGCATGGTTATCAGCAGCACACTGCAAAGATAGGCATTCCTTTAAATGCTTTCAGCCTCATTTCCAGAGCTTTGTTGTGCCCGTTTGATTGTCCTTTCTTTCCCCTCCCTTTCCAGCTACAAAAGGCAACAGTGCAGAAGAGCAGAGGTGAAACACAAGGAGTGATGGAGACTTAATGCAAAATTATACTGAAGCTTGGACTTTAAATAGAAAAGTTCCTCTCCATCCTGTTGTTCCCACTGAATTTTTCTCTCGTGCAAGTCAGGATTTACTACAAAAAGAAAGTGTTCATAACACAGTACAGTCACCATTGTGATTTGGTGAGGCTTAGAACCACAGCACATGGGGAGAACTCACTGGAATTTAACATTGCATCAATTGTAACAAGACTCACAATACTTCCTTGTCCCCTTCTCTAATTTGAAATCACCAGGACTTGAGTTATACTTTTTTACCAAGGCACTGATGCTTGTCATCCATAACCATTCCAATTTCCAACACTTCTCTCCAGTTGGGGGTGCTAAGGGCATGCAGAGGAAGTTAACACAACTCAGTAGAACTTCTGTGAAATGACTGTGTGATCTTTCACTCATCCTGCCATGAAACATGTTGCCATTCTTGATGCTGGCATTTCCAAGGTTATTTTTGTAGAAGAAAATGAAAGAAAAGTGCCATTTTATGAGTGTTACAACAACACAGAAAGAGCTTGCTCAGACAGAGCACTGAGCAACTTCTCCACACACCCAGCTTTGGGTACAACAAGGTAATGCAGTTTCTCCATTGTCACACTGATGCCAATGTTCATCAGAGACAATTACTCAGAGCAATCCTTAAGGGCAGCATATGGTCTGAAGTAGCCCTGGCTGGGAAGCCAAGCCCTCACTACCCCTTGATTCTAACATGTGTTCATTATTTCAGCTACAAACACAGACACTCTCAGTTTCTCTTTGGAATTGGCAATAAACACAGAACAGACTGTCCCAAGGCTCTGCAGCAGTAACTCATCATCCCCGCTTTGCCTGAGCTCAGCTTAGCCAGTCTGAGACATGGGGGCTGGCAGGAGACAGACAAGCAAGAGCTGCACACGAGGTTTCACACCCTGAAATGATGCAGAAACTGATGATTCATTCCCAATCAAGCCAAACAAAAAAGAAGTAGAACATCAGAGTTGCCTAGCAAAATAACCTGTGAACAGTCCAGTTCCACCTCCTTACAGACTAAAAGCCCCAAAATTCCACTAGAAGCTTTCTTTGCCATCTTTTGTGTGATTGAACAAAAAGGAAAATTACTCCCAAACACAGATGCAGAATTATTTCAGATAATATTTTTTTTCAACATATGTTCAACCCTTTATAAAGTATTTTTCTCTCACAGCAAGTCCACCTTGTAGACATTTGAATTATCACATTACACAAAATTCCATTTCTGGTTCCACCTGTCAGCATGGAAGCATCTATTTTTGGCTGTCTTTCCAAATGTATTTTTAGAACCAAAGAAACAAGGACATATTTAAACTGCTGAAGGTCACGCAAAATCCTTACCAGGTGCTTAACTTTGAATTAAAATTAACCGTTTAAAAGTATCTAATTTGCTTGAATATCCTGTGGATATTTTTAGGAGAGCCTTTTTGCCTCTTCAGCCAGCAAAAATGCTTTGAATATCTGATTAATGTCACACAGTACTTCCCACTGCAGATTGTGTAACTTCAGGGACATCTAGGTCCTTCTCAGTCCCATATTCCCCTGAAGTGATTGGTTCTCCATACCCATTAGACACTAAAAATTTGAAAAGGGAATGTCCAAATCTTAGTCAAGTGAAGGTAAATGTAGAACATATCCCCAGGCAAGTGATACTGTTCTTCTTTTAAGTACACCCTGCACAATGAAAAGGGGAAAAAAAGGCCCCACAACAGCAAAATCATCAATAGCAAAATAAATACAGCTTTCAGTCACAGAGATGAGCAATGGTTCATTGCAGCTCATCTCTGAAGCATCAAGCTTCAAGGCACTGGATCATGAGAAAAAAAAAATGTACTAGGCATGCACAGAAAATGGCTCTTTTTGTAAGAGATATTTCTTTGTGAACTCAAGCTCTTCCTGGAGCCACTACAAATTTTTTTTGAGTGCATTTTGTTTTGTTGTGCAGCAGGCGCGTTCCACCAGACAAAAAATAATTGTTGATGAAACAGCTGGGCAGAACAATATTTTTCCTTTTTTCATATTCCCTTTTTAGTGTAAGTACTCCTTAATTTTATAGAATTCAGTTTTTTAAAGATGTACCAATTTTAAAGATGTACCACAGGTCATTTTGGTGCTTATTTGCCTATAATTTGGTCTTTTCACAATGAAAGTACTTTCTGAAATAACACTTTTTCATTCATTTTTTATCTTTTGACAAGACAACAAAACTACCTGTAATTTTGCCAAGGATTTCAAAAGTAGGTATTTCTGTGTTTAAGATTGATTAATTACCTTCCATGTTAAGATTAATGCAAGTATGTTTCCTTGTTGTATTAAAATCTCTAAATTCAACCTACTGTCTACATTGCAAATGCCCTTGAATGGGATTCTGCAAGGGACTGAGATCTCTGCCTTGATATGGGAGCTATAAAAGCACAATTCTATCACTGGCAGAAAGAAAAAAGTTATTTTGATGTGCTGAGGAGATAAAAGGGAGATTAGCCAGCAGCTGCTGGGTCAGACACTAATGAAAATGTATTAATGAGGGGGAAAGGAACAGTCTTGGGCTGCTTTTGATAAATCTAAACTTCCAAAGCATCCAATTAGAGACTGGCTGTGGTAAGTGTGTGTGTAACAGCCAGCAGGGAGAGGTTATAATGATGATGTGATGTGTTCTTTGAGACTCTAGCTACACCTGACTGCCACAGAGCAGCAGAGTCCTGAGTTGTGAGGGAAAGGTCTGCTGGGCAGAGATGCCAAATCCACCTTGGGAGGCCACGAGCACATTCCCAGGGGTGGCAGGCAGGGCCAAATTCCCAGCCCTGCTCACAGGCCTCCAGCCCCTCAGCCACTTTGTCACTGCCACTCTTCCAGCGTGCTGCTCTGTGAGCCCTCAGCCCTGCTGCCTGAAGACGTAGCTGTAGGAGTCACGAGGAGGAAAAGGAATCTTTTTTCCCCCCCCTATGCTGAATATTGTTTTAACAGACATATTTTCTACCTTGAAATGCCCCCTGGTTTCCATCTGCTGATAGCAGAGCAAATTCATGCAGCAGCACTCTCCCCAAAAGTTCTCCCCATCTTTCAGCTGGAAGCAATGGAGCACAGTACCCTGATAACCAAGACTCCTCCTTTCCCTGACAGGAGTGTCTTTTACCAGCAACAGAGGCTATGATAAACATCACTCTAATAGAAAAATAGGTTGCTGCAACGACTTTGCTTTATGTTTGGCAAGTTAGAAAAAACTGCCCAGTTATCCATATTTTTACAAGTAACACATTTCATTTCAGCACAGGATTTTGTTTTCCCACTGCTGTGAAGGGAGACTCCTCATGAGGAGTCTAATGGTGCTGAAGAAATACCGCCCAGCACAAACTCCTTTTTCACAGCAGAAGTCTGAGCTGACACTTTACTTGTGCTGTTCCCACACCCCTGGCAGCCTGTACTCATGAACAGGAGACACTTGTATCCATACTGGGTTTTGCTCTGATCAAACCCCAGATCACCTGGAAATTTCCATAAAATCATGATAGAGCCAAAAGCTACTGTAACTGTAACTTCAAATACAGTCTAAAAGGGGCAGGTGGGGAAAATCTCTAGAGACCAGAGTGGACACTTTCATGTTGTAGTAAAAAGCAAATTGTTTTAGCAAGACAGAGGTAAACATGGCTGTTCTACCTTATCCATCCAGCTTTCTTCAGTTCCTTTTGGAATCATTCTAGGCAAGCTATTTTTCCTTCCTTCCTTCCTTCCTTCCTTCCTTCCTTCCTTCCTTCCTTCCTTCCTTCCTTCCTTCCTTCCTTCCTTCCTTCCTTCCTTCCTTCCTTCCTTCCTTCCTTCCTTCCTTCCTTCCTTCCTTCCTTCCTTCCTTCCTTCCTTCCTTCCTTCCTTCCTTCCTTCCTTCCTTCCTTCCTTCCTTCCTTCCTTCCTTCCTTCCTTCCTTCCTTCCTTCCTTCCTTCCTTCCTTCCTTCCTTCCTTCCTTCCTTCCTTCCTTCCTTCCTTCCTTCCTTCCTTCCTTCCTTCCTTCCTTCCTTCCTTCCTTCCTTCCTCCTTCCTTCCTTCCCTCCTTCCTTCCTTCCCTCCTTCCTCCTTCCTTCCTTCCTCCTTCCTTCCTTCCTCCTTCCTTCCTTCCCTCCTTCCTTCCTTCCTTCCTTCCTTCCTTCCTTCCTTCCTTCCTTCCTTCCTTCCTTCCTTCCTTCCTTCCTTCCTTCCTTCCTTCCTTCCTTCCTTCCTTCCTTCCTTCCTTCCTTCCTTCCTTCCTTCCTTCCTTCCTTCCTTCCTTCCTTCCTTCCTTCCTTCCTTCCTTCCTTCCTTCCTTCCTTCCTTCCTTCCTTCCTTCCTTCCTTCCCTCCTTCCTTCCCTCCTTCCTTCCTTCCCTCCTTCCTTCCCTCCTTCCTTCCTTCCTTCCTTCCTTCCTTCCTTCCTTCCTTCCTTCCTTCCTTCCTATATAAAAAATTCACTTGTGTAGTTCTCCAGTTTCTCAGAAGCTTTTAATGTGAATTTGGAACAGTAAATTTCAATGCTCTATTGAAAGTAACTTGCTACAGGACAAGCTGGCTTGTACTGGGCAGTTAATTCAGTTATAAATAAACCCAGCCCAGTTCCATAAACTGGCCCCTGGGTTGGCATACAGGGACTTCACCCAATCATGTTCCATCCAAAGCTGCAGAATCTCACTGCTCAGAGATCTGGGAGGTGTTAAGACCAGACCAATGAGCATTTTAGACTGGGGTGTTTCAAACCCCCTGTATAAGGCAGGGTTCAAACAATAAAACTCCCTCTGCTGCCACATGGGCTTTGGGTGTGTGTGGTCTCTGTCTCTGACCTACCCCCCCTACACATTACAGTAACTCTCCTTATCAATTGATTAATTTTTTTTCACATATGAACTGGAGAAACACATAATGAATATTTCTCTGAACTTCTGGGAATCCTTTCATGATTTGAGGTTATATTTAGGTCTCAGTTTTCCATTGACAATGTCAATAAAATGGATATAAATGCTTCTTCCCCTGCTTTGCATGTATGTGCATCCAGTAACTGAAACCACGTGGCTTCCCTTCTGTTAAGAACCAGTCCTGTCTGGGAGAAATCTTAACTTCAGCAATGTATCTTGGATTGTCTTGCTTGGCCCATCCCCAACAGCTGATGGATTACATTCATGCCTTAGGAGGCAGCTTGCAGTGTCACATGTACTGCATTTTAACAGCACTGAGGGGACAAACTCGTTGAACTACTGCAGAAAATATTGGGATTTTTCAACTTTAGTTTTTTTTTAAAGATTAAATTTTTATCCTAAGTGCTATTTCTATCAAAAAATTGCCAACTTAGAGCCAGGAATCCACCAAAAGATCAAACAGATATCTAAATGCCACTCTTACCACAAAAAATTATTTTCCCATGTTCCAGGGTGCCTTGGAGAGTTGCACTGGCTCATTCCTCAAACAGGGTGGGGTAGAACAAAGCCAGAGCCTTTCCCACAGAAGGGAAAGGGGACGCAGGGACACAGAATTACCTACACAGCGCTGTGAGAAGAGCACATTAATGAGATTTATTTCACTGAGGATCCCCTAATCAACAGGACATAATGACCTGCCATTCTGAGAGGTGGAGCAACACAGGATGAGGCCACTCACAGTTACCCTGATTTGCTGCTGGCTCTCTGAGCTGGTGTTTTTTTCTATCTGAAGCAGTAAAAGGGATTTATGGCAAAAAGAAAGCAGAAATAGATACACTCACCTATCCAGGAATTTTCCTGGAGAGGGGTAATAGTTCTGGAACTGCTCTTCACTGATAGCAGCACAGTGAAGGAACACAGGCTGAGTGTTGGTGGGGATTTCCATCAATAGCTCTGGAGACAGCTTGCAGCCCTCTGGGACACTGGCCTTAACTCCTTGAGTTACCACAAGAATGGTTCTAACCTTCCTCTAGATGGCTACAGTGAACCCAAAATTGGGCACTAATTGCAACAGCTGATACAACCTTTTCTCTTCATCTGGATTCTAGAACTGGAAGTAAAATCTTTCTGTCATTGAATTCTATCACTTATGAGTTATGTGGAAACTTGAGGTCTAAGATATTTGAAAGTATCTCTAAAAGTGTTATTCAGATGAGGTAAAGAGGATTGTTTCTGTCTGACAAAATTGAATCTTTAAAATATTCTTCTAATGGATGAGAGACCCTGCATTAAAATGGCATTTCAGCTTTTATGATCAAGCATGAACAAGCCAAAGGAGATACCTGTTTTCTTAGCTAAATTGTGCTTGTTGTGGAAGTTTCAAAGAAAAAACTTCAGATTTCTTTCTATAGATTCTACTAATTCAAAATCCATCCATCAGTATTCCAGTTCAATGTCTAAGTGAAACAAACTTTAACTAATAAAGATAAGAAGTGGCAGTTGCAATTACAAAACTTTGCTACAGAATAAATACAATTAAGGTATAGATTACAGTTACATATATTAATGCATAGTTCATGCAGGGAATTCACGTCCTAAAAAAATCTTTTAAGGGAAAATTTAACCTTAATGGCCATGACAAAGCACTTGAATGGGGTTCAGATTTTCCATGCACGCTGGAGTTAGTCCAGAAGGCTTCAGTGCAGAATGTAGAAGGTTCTGCTCACTGATTGCTCTGCCTGGTGGCTCCTTTCATGACCTTGGCCAAACCATGTTTTCTCCTCATTTTTTCTGATTTCACAAAGGCTGATGATTTTTATCTGCTTCCTCAAAGCCTGAATAAAGAGCTTTGAATAAGTGCTCAGGAGAACAAACAAACAAAGAAATTCAGTATTCTTCATTTATTTTGAAAATCAAGGTCGGTCAGTTTTATCCACTGGCTAATAGTTCTCTAGAGCATAATATTTCAAAATGTAAACCACCTTAATAAAAATGAGTTCTCAAGGCAATAGAGTCCACTGGATTATATTTTTCATGTTATCAGTAATAAAATCACAAGTGACATTATGAAGCCTCTAAAAGATAAGCTGAAGTCCTCAGTTAAGAGAGGAGGGAGGCTTTTGATTAATAATGTGTGTAACATCTGCATCCAACTGCATCAACAAAATCAGATGGAGCAGGAGAGGTGAAAATTACTGAAAAAAGACAAAACCTCCATGGCTGAAAAACAATTACTTTATTTCTAAGAGTGATTTAAAGCATATTTTGTACATCTTTGCTGAAGTTGAAGGTAAACACAAAATGTGCTGAACTGGCATAACTGACCTCTGTGTGCCCTGTGTACACTGTAGCCTTTTTCCCAACCTGGAAATGAAAGTCAAGATCATTTTAGTAATGTAAGAGCAGATCTTTATTTGGAGGTCTTCAGGGGCAGATATGGAAAAATGTTCAGCCTTGGTTCCCAGGAAGAGCCAAGACAGCACAGGGGCCTTGTAGCTCCTAGAGCTTGGAGATCTGGAATTTGTTTTTTATTTCTGCCTAGGGAAAAGTACTGGGAAAATTTGTCCCCTACAGAATAGGTGACAGAGTACAGATATATGTGCAAAGGATACAGAGAACATAGAAAAGAAAAAAAAAGCAAAACCCAAACTGGTATCAACACCCTCATCCTCCCACAGCATCTGCACCCCGTCCCTGGTTTGTCATGAGGCGTCAGACAAGTTCCTGTTCTGAGATGGGAATGAGGGAATTCCCCCTTCTCTTAGGTGTCAACAAGTTTGTCCCTGCAGATCTCTGCTCTGGCATGATCACCTGAGAGCTGACACCAAATAATAAGTGTTTGGGCAACAAGAACTCTATGTACAACTGGCCTTCCATTCCCTCCCTGGGAATGCTGCCATTGCCTCTCTGGAGGGCTGAAGGCAGCAGTGAAGCCCAGCTCTGGGAATGCTGCCATTGCCTCTCTGGAGGGCTGAAGGCAGCAGTCACAGCAGGGGTCACAGCCAAACCTGCAGCTCCAAGGCGCTGAAGGGGGCTCGCTCATACCGAGTGTGCCCGACGCAGTGAGAAAGGCTGGGATCAGCCAGGGATGGCCAAGGGAGAGCAGGGCCAGGCAACGCTGGGGGCAGGCAACCCCCACATGGGCCAGCAAACCGTATTTGCTGAGCCCCTTTTGCACACAAAACATTGGGGTTCTGTCCCCTCCTGCTGTACACGCCTCTCCTCCTGCTCCTGCCACATCCTGCTGAGCTCCCCGGGCCGCAGCTGAGGCCTGCAGGACATCTCACATGGACAAGGAGCCCGCTGCCTCCTGCCAGAGCACTCCTGGTGCTCGGAACGTGTCCTGGTGTTTGTGCAGAAAGAGCCCCAGCCTGCGGGACAGCACCTCTGACAGCTTCTGCAGCAGCAGCCATCACTGACTACATTGCAAGAGATTAATTTTCTAAAAAAGTTAAAATAAACCTAGTGAGTGCAATGTGCTAACAAGTTAAAAATAATAATAGGTGTCTGTGACCATGCTGCTGCTATCTGAATCCTTCGGGGGGATTCAGTTGCTAAGAACAATTTACGCAGTTTGCCATACTCCCATGTGTTAAACAACCAAATAACTACAGGCAAAAGTCCCAGCTGTCAAGCATGAGGAGTGTAGGGGTTGCTTGGGGGAGTACCAGGCATTTCTCTCCTGTGTTATATCTGCATATTGGATAATTTAAAAGAAAAATTAAATGAGGCAAGGGCAGAGTGGGAAGCATGTTACAGACTCTTCAAAACACCATCCCCTAAAGTTTACAAGGAAAATTCCATTTGACTGGTCCTGCTGTGCTTTATATAGAGCTCTGACAGAAGAACTTTTTCAAGGGGAATGCACTTGCAGCTCTTTCAGACAGGAAAAATGAGCTTTGCTCACCTACCCAGATATAATTTCTCTCTGGGCAGGTCTCAGACACAATGGGAGGAACTGTAAGTGTTGGAAGCAGCATCCATGACTGCTGACTCTTCCACACAAACAGCATTTGGGTGTTTTCTATAAGAGCTTTTCCTTTCAAACTGCCTCTAATCAATCCTGATTCATAGGAACGAGGCAAGCAATGCCATCTTTGTTTCTTTGTGCACAGATAAAGACTGGAAAATTATTTAGGCAGAAGTCTTTAGCAGAAGTCAGCTGATTTTTTGTGACTTTTCTTTATTTCCAAGGACTTAGTATTCAGCCATACATCTGAGCCTTGTATTGAAAAAAATATATGAGCTCAGCGTTTCGTTTTTAGCAAGTGGTTTTGCAAGAAAAGGGTGCTGAGAACAAAACAGTCATGACAATTAGGAGAGGGCACCTTATTTCATTTCTCCAAATGTAGATTTTTCCATGGGAAGGTAATATTCTTTTGCCATTTTAAAAGTTTCTCTCTGTGTGTAGAGTACATAAACAATAAATAAAGCACAAAGAATAATTTATAAGATTTCAAGTAGATAATAAGTAAAAATTTGAAAACTTTGTTGAGAGGCAGGTCAGTCTAACTGGCAAGGTAGAGCTGAGTTGGAACTCTCCACCCAGGGCTTTCAGGCAATGGTGTGAGCTGTACCTGTGCTGTGCCCTGGCACCCTGTGATTTAGGCAGGCATCTGCCTGTGGTGGAGGTACTGTCTCTCAAGATATTGATTCATAAACTGAATATTCTCTTTGCGGACCTTAGTGCAACACTTTTTTAAAGCTCATGAAGCATCACAGAACTCTGTCAAGTCAATATTTCATGTTTTATTAATTCCCTACTTAGCCAGTTCTCTGATTGGTTAAATGTAGTGTCTGTAAACCTCCTGGTTGTATTTTTACCTGAAAAGCTCAAAATGCTAATTTAGGCTGATGGATAAACATGTGCTTAGAAAATACATATATTGGGGGGAAAATATGAAAGAATTAATAAGGGATGAGCATAACCAAAACACTGTGGGGAAAAGCTGTACAAGTATATGTCTATACTGTTAACAAGTTATGAAATTTTGTGCAAAGGATGTATCCATGTCATAATTCATTCTCTCAGAACGTGCCTAGCTCTGCACATCTACAGCAATGGAGCCTTCTGTTACTCTATTAATGGACATTAATTGCTGATGGTCACATGATGGTCACATACAGCTTCAATCTCTTCCCCACCTCATCAAAATGAGTGTTACACAGGAAGTAAACTATGTCAGAACTGAAATCAGTGAGCATCTAAAGTATCCCACCTAAATATAAAATCTAAATATATCTAAATATAATCTAAATATATCTAAAATATCAGAGCACTTGCTCTGATTCTAGGAGGTGACAGTTGTAGACAGTCTGATATATTCTTATTTTTACAGGACCTTTTTATATATACAAAAAATGTGTAAATAGTAATCATGTATTATTGACATTGATGCAACACAGAGGCTAAGAAAGATGTGCAAAATCCAAATATTGCAGAAGTGTTACATAATACACTACAGAACAAGAGGGGTTTAATTTTCACTTTCAATGTGGCATCACTCATAGAGTTCCATCTGGAATTTCTGAGTGGAAGCAAACACATCAGCTGTAGATGTGATCAGCCCAATAAATCGTGCTGGAGATGAGACAAGTTCTCATCCATGTAAAGCTGTCAACTTCCCTGGATAAACTGCTCTGCAGACCAAGTGCACCCCACAGTTAGGGCTGCAGGTCATTTCCTGGGCATTCCCACAGGAATTCAGCTCCAGCTTCCAGTTCCCTCTGCCTTTGCCCCATTGAAAACCCTCCCAGGGCTCCTACAAGTACAGATCAGGCTGCTTCTTTTCCTTGTCTTAAATTAGCTCCTTAAGTTGAGGCATTTTTAAGAACTCAACTCCCAGAAACTCTCAACTTTCTTTGGGTTTGTTTTGAGGGTTTTTTTAATCCCTGTACAAAGTTTCAGCATTTGTGGAATTTTGCCTTAAATTCTTAAATTTTGACAAAGTAATGGCACAGAAGAGAAATCATAAGAACAGTAACTCTTCCCTTTACTTATTTCTGAGTTGAAGATCTAGACCTTAATACCTTTTCTAGTACATTTTAAAAAAATATTCCTATTTAAAAAAAAAAAAAAAGGAGAAGAAGGCAAAGAGTTCAAGAAGTTTTTTACTTTTGGTCACTTCAGTTATTGTCTCCATAGAACCATCTGTACATTATCTTGACTGATTAAAACCACATAACATAAAACCTTATCCTAAATTAATTTGCTTTTAGTACTTACTTTAAATTCCAATAAAGTTTGACTGCACATTCTCCATTCTGACACATTCTGAATGTGCTTATCTGCACAACTGAAATCCATGTTTTTCTCCACAACTATGTATAAATTAGATTTCCAATGCAAACTGACATGTTTCGGAGGAATTACAAAATCATTTTCAGGGCAGAATTGATACTAAGTATGATTGCTTTTGATTTCATTTATATTTGCTAAACTTGTTCTTAAACCAAAACAAAAATATGGAAGTGTAGCGGTATAAGTATAGCTATTGTTATATGGCAGATATATTGAAAATCAAACAAAAGCAAAAATATTTTGAAGAAGAGTATTCTTCTTAGACAGGCAGGAGTTTCCTGCCCTGTCTAACATTTGTTTCACATTCACAACTTCCATAACCTTTAAGTGGGAGTTCTGGATGGGTCAGTTCTGTAAGACTCAAATTCATAAGGCAAAGTGACATGTAGAAAGGAGCTAAAAGCCAATTCACCTTGGAAACTTTAACTGGGTTGTACAGTTTGCCACAATGTTCAATATATTTCAAAGGTATCCCGTAATAGCCAGCAGTTCTCTACAAAGGTCACTGTAAAATCATATCCTGTATTACTTCATATTTCTGAAATTGTTCCTTGTCTGCCAGCTGTTCCGCTGAACTTTGTCAATGAAAGCAAATTTTCCAGGGTTATCACTCTGCCCCTTCAACTGCATTATCTCTAAAGCCATAAACCTGAGTGGAGGAAAAGGTCTGGAAAGGTTTATAAAAGATTCCCTGAGCAGAGATTGTTTTCAGCCTCTCCTCCCGAGCTGAAGCTGGGTTTAGGCTCTCGCCACCATGCCTGCCGATTACAATGGGACCTGGGAAATGGTGACCAATGAAAACTTTGAAGGCTACATGGTTGCTTTAGGTAAATGACAAAATATTACTTATATCAAGTGAAAATGGTTCAATTCTCAGTCAAATCCTTCTAAAAATTAATGAGCGTTTTCTGTAATGTACATTGTGGCATTAAGGGTTTCTGCCAATCACATTACAAATCAAGTAATTGTTTTCAAAATTGCAATGATCTCAATATATAAGCAAAAGAAGGCTTGTAGCCACAGATGTTATTCTTTATTTAGATAAATGAAAAAAATGGATGTAAGTGGGGGGAAAAGCCCCAAACCAACAAGTTTTCAGATCTAAAAGCTCTTTTTCACTCCTGGTGTATTCATACTGTTACAGTGGAGCCACAAGCTGGTTAAAGAGGAATAAGATATTCTACAGCAGTAAGGTAACAATAATGCCAGTATTTAATTAGTGCTTTGAACTAATTATGGTACAGAGATGAAAAATTTGACACTTTAACTGATTTTCCACTAGTTTTACCAAAGAAATTTAATCCTAATTGATTGATCTGTTCAGATTGAAATAGAAGAAATACATAAATACATAAACATAAACTCTCATCATTATTCATCAACAACTGAAAGCAGCTGTAATTTTCTCAAAGTTTTAACTGTCTTAAGAGAGAAAGGCAAGCTTCACTATTCATGGTTTTTAGCTATTGCATTTGTGGACAAAACAATCAATAACTTCAGGGACATCTGTAAATAATATGCATATACACTTGTGAGGGACAAAAAGAGAGAGTGCTTGAAAATGAGAATGATTGGGATAATGAGAATGATTAGGACAATGTCTTGAATTTCAGGGGAAAGATACACATTATTGGAGTGATTTTTGTGCATATGTGCATATATAAACTATAAATTATATGTACACAATCAGCTATAGTAATTTAAAACTGCCAGTGAATAAGCAAAAATAACCCAACACCAAAACCACTGCAAAGATGCATATGCTGTAGGTGATTCTCAGAAAGAAATGGCTGGGAAAGGGTGAAAAGTTATTCTTCTCCTCTTTTTCTCAACATTTAACATTTTGTAGATATTTTAAGTTACAATGTGCTCAGATTCAAAGCACACTGAGGTTTTGAGGGATCTTTAAAATTCATCTGTCCTTTTAATTAATGCATACACATTTCTATTACTTTAATTAAAGATTAGTTTTGCCCTCTAAGTCAGAAAGTTTGATTTTATCATAAACACGTTACAAAGTACTTAAATATACCGTAATAGAACTACATATCATTTTTATTGCTTATATAGTTCAAAATGCAGTTATGAAAACCCTGTTTTAATAAAACCTGCCTGATTTTTCTCCAGGAGCTACAAGACCAATATATTAGTCAGAAATAGCATTTCTTTAGAGGTCTAGACATTTTTCCCTCAGAGAGAACTAAATTTTATCTTGCCTGGCTATGAATCAGCCCCAGAGATACCTTTAATCCACCACAGCAGATAAAATATACCCAAGAAGTCTTGAATATAAATACTGAACAAGACCATTATTCCCCATGTTTAAAAGTCACATTTTTTTCAAGCCTGTCCTCTTACTCAATTCCAATAGTGCTTCCCAAGTAGGATAATGAATCTAGCAAAGGAAAAGGGCTCCATTAGCGAGGGAGTTGCTGGCTGGCAGTGATTAACGCCCAGGTGAACGCACCGGAGGATGGCCGCACGCCAAACCCATCTTTCATTCCCCTGCAGAGGCATGGCAGCTGATTTCATGGGCATGCAGCACCACAATAAGGTTCCCTGGCAGCTGGTCAGAAATATTTCTTGCAGATGGTGATGCTGCTGGCTCTAGGGGCTGGTGGGCAGCCTGGGATGGTGCCAGGGATGTTCTCCCTTTGGTGCCAGCAGAGCTTCCCATGCCAAGCAGCTGCGTGCAGTATCGTGTCAGTCCTCATCATGAACAAAATAAGGGGGTCCAGGAGATCAGCACTGCAGGAAATGTTTGACAGAATATGAAACAGAAACTGTCAAATGCTCTACACGGATACGTTTGTGACTTTTGACTTTGAATTTATCTCCTTTTGAACTGCAATTTATTTGTGGGTCTGCTAATGAACAATTATGGATTTCACTTTTTGATTGTTTCTTTTTTCATTAATATAATTTTCATTCTTTTAAGCTAATTCATTAACCTCTTGTATACTCCCAGACTACAGGTTCATCATACAAGTAACACATCCAGGTCCTCTTGATTACACACTTATTCTCCTTTGATTGCATACCCAGTCTAACATGCTAAATCTCTGATAAGGAGTGTTACTCTGAGGTCCTTCTTTAGTGAGACAAAAAAAGGCACTGTCAGGCTTAATAGCCCCTCTTTTTTCACATTCTCGAAAAAATTCAGGTGATTAAACACACCAGCATTTATTCACTCCTGGCTGTATGTTCACAACATTAGCACAGATATCCCATTAATAAATAAATTTACTATCAGTGGAAGAGACTCAGGTTGAAAGTGTACTTGTAAACACAAGATGGTTTTTATTTGAAATTATCTTTTTCTCTGAAAAATGCCACAGGTAAAAGCATTTGTGGAACTGTGTTTCACTTGCTTTATTTTTTAATGTGTAAATTTAAACGCTGTGGGGCTTTATTTTCATTAGCAAATACTGGAATTTTCACTCTTTTTTCTGGTTTTTGACAGGTATTGATTTTGCAACTCGTAAGATTGCAAAACACTTGAAACAAACAAAGGAGATTGTTCAAAATGGAGACAATTTTAAAACAAGAACACTCAGTACATTCAGAAACTATGATGTGGATTACACGGTGGGAGTGGAGTTTGAGGAGCACACCAAAGGACTGGATAACCGAGTGGTAAAGGTAAAAACTCAGGACCTGGTATCTGTTCATACTGCAGTCAGCACCAGGAGCCTGCAGTTGCCAAAATCAGCTGAATACATTCAGTAAAGCCCCAACATTTTACAGACATCAGAGGATTATTATAAAGCAGAAGTAATTTGCATCCTGAGACAGTTTTCTTTCCTGCTACAAGCATTTATTAGAAATGTAAATCAGGATGGCTACTGAGATACATGAGGACAATCATTAACTGGGTTTTTCTAGTAGGGGATTTTTCCAGCTTTTCCCATACACCTTATATATCTAGAAAGCAGCAGAATTGTATTTTTATCTATGCATCCTCCTTAAGGAAACTGGGGGTTGATCCCTGTGAATTTAGGACTGCGTCAATAAAACTTTTCATTTTGGGATGGCTGGGTTTTCACCAGTCAGTCTCAGCTGGGCAGTTTAACAGTTAGACATTGTTAAAAATAACCCTGCACTCAGCTTTTACTGTTAGGGGAGCTTTGGGAAGGGGCAAGAAAACGATGTGAGCCAAAGCCTGCAGTGTGGCGGGGCAGGAGGGCAGGAGGGCAGCAGTGGCTGCTCCACTGCCCTGGGGATAATTGGAGTAACCTGAGCTCAGAACTGCCCCAGGAAGCTGTGGCCATTTGTTCAGACACCTTTCAGGGAGACTTGTGGACAACACCTGTATCAAGGGCCCTGTTGTACCCCTGCCCTACCTCCTGTGGCAGAGTCAGTTCCTGGGGGATTCAAACAAGGCTCTCTCAGAGAAGTCAGGGAGGAGAAAAACACACACAAGCACTGATTCACTTCCTTAATTCAGTTTCATGTTTCTGTATCAATACTGCCTCTGTTTTACTTTCTTCTCACCCTAAAAGCTTAAGCAACACTTTCAGATGTAGAAAGGCCAGTAGATCTTAAATTTTCATTGGCTGTCCCTGTAGGAGCCTAATCCAGCATCCCCTTCCTCCTTTGGTCATTATTCACTGAATCTCTGCTGATTCCCACACCTCTATTGCCACATCTCTATTCTGCCACTCAGCTCACAGATGCCAAACTCTGAGAAGCTGAGATCAAAACTCTCTGGCAACAAGACCTGTTGGTTTTGGCAATTGCCACAGGAAAAGTGGCAACATAAAGGACATGTTTATATTTGAACTCACATCATCCCTCAATGGAGGGGCACAAATTTAGCAGAAGACATGGTTTGTTCACCATGGATCACTTTTAATTCTCAAACTAATTTTGTGCAGTGTAATTCCTATGATTTCTTTCAAATTATTTCTCATTCACAGCACTGCAAGCCATCAAAGAGTAAGGCACATATTTTTTCACTATCCTGAACATCCCTATATTTAAATTTTCTTTCTGTTTCCTTGTCCAGTGGGCACTGAGCGGTACTAATTCCTGTGTCAAAGTCTATGCTTAAAAACACTGCTCCCACATCTCTTCAGATCAGTGGAAGGCATTACTGAGGATCTAAGGACTCAGCTTCATCACTCCTGAAATCCATTACTTAATGCTCTTCAAATGCTCATCACCACTACAAAAGCCTTGCTCTGCAAAGAGGGAGGGAGGGAGGGAGGGAGGGAGGGAGAAAGGAAGGGAGGAAGGGAGGAAGGGAGGAAGGGAGGAAGGGAGGAAGGGAGGAAGGGAGGAAGGGAGGGAGGAAGGGAGGAAGGGAGGAAGGGAGGAAGGGAGGAAGGGAGGAAGGGAGGAAGGGAGGAAGAGGAAGGAAGGAAGGAAGGAAGGAAGGAAGGAAGGAAGGAAGGAAGGAAGGAAGGAAGGAAGGAAGGAAGGAAGGAAGGAAGGAAGGAAGGAAGGAAGGAAGGAAGGAAGGAAGGAAGGAAGGAAGGAACTCAACTCCTTCCTGGATAAAACCCTAGGGTGCATTTATAATTATTTTTGCCTAATATTCATTTCTAAACAAATAATGTTATTTATTTCCAGAGAGGAGAAGGAAAAAGTATGCATGTCATGCCATTACTTTCTGAATTGCTCTAAAAGTATTTTCTGGTCATTCTATTAACAAAACAATGCCTCAAACACATTAAAGTTAGATGAAGGTAATAAAATTGGTAGGCAACATTTAAATGTAAAGAGGGCATGGATAATTTAAAGAGCATGTAGCTTGAAAATTCTGTAAATAAGAAAGAAATTAACTGAAATTGAATGAGTTTTGTCTCATTATTAATCGAAAGCTGCCTCATAAGAGAAATAAATCATCCAGTGCTGGACTAGAAAATAAATTAAGCTCCCAATACACTTGGAGCATTATAATAACTGAGCTTTCATGGACTGTAACTGGTGTCTAATAAGGAGTTGTCTGATACATGGCTAAATACGTCCCTAAAGGACAGTGGTTCAAATGCAGAACAATTCCAACAAAGTTGCTTTGAATGTACTCTGGCACATCTGTAGACAGATAATTCAGATAATCCTGTGAAGAGAACTTTTCCTTGCTGAGGTTATCCTGCTCCTGGACAAGAATCAGCACACCCAGTACCCTGTCTGCTGCTGCCAGACTGAATCATGCCAGAGCAGGAGATGGTTGACTGTGGAAGGGATCTCCTGAGAACACCAGGTCCAACCTGTCTGCCCAGGCAGGGTCAGCCACTTTGTCTGGTTTATGATCACACCTCTTTAAATTGCTTATTAATTGTTTTAATACTGTAGGAACTGACATGTGAAGACCAAGTGTGCCATCAGACATTTAAGAAATTACAGTAAAATATACAAACAAATATAGTCTATGAGATGATAGTAATGTACTGTTCCTCTTGTTACTTTATGCAGAGCTAGAAAAGGTTAGCATTGCACTTTGCAATACAAGCCTTCAAATATTCACTCATGAAACCCTATAACTTTTTTCATTAATGGCTTTAAACAGCAAGGAAAAAATGCTCTTTACTTGTATTGCACCAGTAGCTGTAAACACACTCAACAATTTACCAGTTAATGTGAACACTTGTTGCTCATGTATGTGAAAAAACACATGGAAATGACAACTAAGCACTGAAAAATCTTCCCTCTGTCACGCTGTTGTCATCCTGAATGCATTTGGGTTTTGTTTAAATGCTTTGGGGGTTTTTTATGAGGAAGTTGGAGAATGATAGGAAGCAACTGTAATTGTACATTCATATTGTTTGAACTTATTTTTATGTGTTCATAAACTTCTGGCTAATGTGAGTTAATTATCTGATTCATGCAGTCCCTGGTGACCTGGGATGGTGACAAACTGGTCTGTGTTCAGAAAGGCGAGAAGAACAACAGGGGCTGGAAGCACTGGATTGAAGGAGACATCCTGCATCTGGTAAGGGCTGCTCCACAGATCCACAGCACATCACTGAGGCTGCAGCATAGGCTCAGGTTTTCCATTTCAAAGGATTTGTTATTTTTTTCTAGTTAGAAAGGTCTTTAGACAGTTCTGATCTTTGAACTCTGAGGAAATTTCTCCTCCACTTCAACTCAGGAATTTTCAGTTTCTGTCCACCTGCTCTCAATTAAGTTATAGCCCTGCAGTGTTTTGTTTTTTTTTTTTTCTCCAATCCACTTCCCTCCAGCTCTCAACCCTTCCTGTTACACTGCAGCTCTAACATAATCTTATCCTTATATAATCACTGTGGAGGGGCGGGGCAAAGGAAGAAAAAAACCCACTCAGATTGCAAGATAAATGTTATTCTTTTTTCTGAGCAAAGCAATATGAAATTTTAGTACACTGTGCTGTAATACAGGTCAGAAACCCCTGAATATTCAAGAGGATCCCACAAACAGCCTATACTACAATTATTTTTTCTTAGTTCAATAATAAATTCAGACATCTAAAGTAGCAAGCCCAAAGATAGATGTGGTGAGTCCAAGAGAGGCCAGAAAAGCCTGTGCAGGAAATCAACAATCAGTGATGTGCAGAACGATTTCAAAAATAACAGTATTGTAGAATCACAGAATCATTAAGGTTGGAAAGGACCTCCCAAGATCACGAAGTCCCAACTTTGAACACCACCATGTCCATTAACCCATATCACAAAGTGCCACATCTACTCATTTTTTGAACATTTCTCATAATGATAATGATTGCAGAGTTCCCTGGAAAAGCAATCAGGAAACGAGTGTGACAATACTGGGTGGCACAGTAGGTGGATGGAGAGAGACTCTTGAGAAGAGCCCATTGTTCTGTCCTAAGCGTTGCTGCAAGCAGTCTGCTCCTTCACAGGTTTGCTCTACACGTGCTTGGTGTGGGCAGTGACATTGGCTCCCACTTCTGTGCCTGAAAGGGCAAAGACAGGAACCCAAAACCACCCAACTAAAATCACCTATCCAGTACACTTCTCCAGCTCTGTCTGAACACACATTCAAAAGCTGACTTAAAATGTTCTACATGCTGGCACCAAGATCTAGACTGAGGCTGGTGGAAACAAAGCCAAGCAGATCCTTACAGCAGTCTTCAGAACGTGTCCTGCAGGTCTGGCCCATTGCTGGCCACCAAGGCAGCTCCAGTCCCTCTAAAGCCCTGCTTGGCTCAGGAATGCTGCCTGATGGCACCAACCAAACTGGCTGCATTGCAATGTGCCAGCCTTTAGGGGGCTACTGCAGCCCTGGGCAGCAATGGTGCATTGTTCTGGCCCCGAGAAACAGCTGGGCACACCTCTGAAGCAAATCAGCTTTTTAAAGCATTCCTCTTTTTTTATTTATTTCCTTATTTCAGTGAATCTCATGAATTTTGAGGTAACATGAATTATAAACTATTACAGTATATTGTTTTAATAACAGAACATGAAAATGCCTTGAATTAAAGCAAAATTTTAATGCATTGTTCATGTTTATTCTTCTTAGAGTTCAATTCATGTATCAAAAACTAATTATGGCAACATGAGGTGCATACCTGCTGTTTGGTTACATAGAGTGCACTTTTCTTACTGTTCTCTGTTTCATAAGCATGTTTTTAATGCAATGGCTCAGTTGTAGCAATTTCTGGTGGGGTCTGATATATTTGCAAAATAAAACTTCTACCACTATATACTTACTAATTGTTTTAATACTGTAGGAACTGACATGTGAAGACCAGGTGTGCCATCAGACATTTAAGAAGAAGAACTAAAATGGAGCAGAAAGCCTCCCAGATCTTCATCACAATGTTATGCTGTCCTGTTTTGTCTAAAAAGAAGAATGAAGCCAGATTTTCATCCCTTTGACTCTTCTGTGTGGAGATATTATGTGCCTGTTTATGGAAGCAAACACATTTTATAGAAATAACATCAAATAGTTACAAACCTCATAAATTCCTTTGCCTTTCAGTCTAGAGTTAAATAAAAGTAATTGTCTTCCAAATTATGTTTCCCTACATCTTTATAATGACTTCCAGAGGAATGTCCATTAGCAACAAGGCTGAAAATTAACAGTCACAATTATTTCAGTCACAGTCTATGTCTCCACAGTGCTGTATTATCATAATGTCTCTGGGTGACTGAGCAACACTGGATATTCACTGGACTGTTTCTATTTAATGTAGTCCTGGATCACTAACTCCACAGTTTCAGGCGACAAAATGCCTCACTGAGCACAATACATGTCCTTTCACATCAGGACTGTTCCTTGGATTTGGCCCAGGTCTAAAGCTGCTGCTGGTTATCACCAGATCAATATCTCATGGCCTTTGTGAAGCGCTGCAGTTACTCAGTGTGATCCTAATATGGATCAATGACAATCCTGTAACTTCCAGTTAGAACTGGCAGCCTAATTACCATCCCAGTGGACAAATCTGCTGTTTGAAGCAAATCCTGCATTGAAGAGTTGCTCCATGGTATGAAAACTAAGGCACACTTAGGACTGTGAGAGGAAAACTGCAGAGTATACAAAGTCTGCATGTTCCCTGTGCAGAAAGAGTGCCCAGCATGCTGCAATCTTCACCTTGTGCTACTTTCAGAGACTGTAAAAAGAAAAATCTTTTCCATGCAATTCTTCTCAGTTTTATTCAGGGTTTTTCAAAAGAGTTCATATTCTTTGCTAAAGGCAAGTTTAAGTTAACCATGGATGATGAACACTACTTCAGTAGATAGAAACTTTTATTATTCAACAAAATGTGTGCACACCTTCCCCAGAAGATCTTGTATGCCCAAAAGCTCATCTGCTTTTTCCCGATGACATGAATTATTCTAATAAAATAGACTGTCTTCATACAACATGGCTTTCAGATAAAAAAAACTTTCATATCAGCTTTAGCACTGTTAAGTTCCCACTTGTCCATAGACCCCCATCCTCTGTTTAGTATGGGAGGAATGAAAATCCACTAAACAGATCAGTGGAAGTACAGAAAATATGTGAAAAAGCTTTGGCAGAAATGGAGTAGCATATGCTTTCTCCTCATCTCCACCTGCTCCTCAGCCCACTCGCTCACTGTCAATAGCTCAGGGTAGGAAAGGAGGGAGTCTCCCAGCTGACAACTAGGTTACATCTGCAAAAATCTGATTAATATATTAAACAGCAATACTTCTATGGCCATTGCCATTATCCTGGTTCCAGCTGGGATTAAGCTAATTTTCATTTTAGTAGCTAGTACAGTAGTGTGTTTTGGATTTAGTATGAGAATAATATTAATATCACACTGATGGTTTAGTTGTTGCTTACTAGTGCTTCCTCTAAGTCAAGGACTCCAGGTTCCCTGTTCTGCCTGTGAGGAGGGGCACGAGAAGCTGGGAGGGAGCAGAACCAGGACAGCAGGCCCAAACTGGCCAAAGGGATATTCCACACCGCAGAACATCATGCTGAGCATATAAAGCTGCAAGAAGGAAGAGGGAAAACTGTTGTGTTCGGAATGGCATTCCCCAATAATTCCTTGGTTTTCCTGAGAGCTGTTACATGCGATGGACCCCATGGAACCGGCTTGTGCATGCAGCCTTTTCTTCACCCGTCAAACTGTCTTTAGCTCAGCCCTGGAGCTCTCTCAGGGATTGGCTCTGTGGTGCTTAGTTGCCAGCTGGAATTAAGTTACAACGGGCATAGAAGTGTATATGTCAGGATATTTTTAAGAATTGGAATTTGCTTCTCCTGATAAAAGTTGACTTGGTATCAAACTTCCTGTGTCCGTTGCCTGGGCAATGCTTTTATGTTAGCTTGCACAGAAGAAACTGCACTTGGAGTTAGTAAACTCCTTGTTTTGTCTTATTCAACCCTGACCTGGACTTTCAGTAGAAATGTATTTAATTCACAGTCTAAGTCTCTGCTAGTCACAAGGATAAGAAAGTACCACAGCTCATTAAGCTTTCAAATATTATCAGAATGCAATCACTAGGAAAGAAAGCGTGCATGTTTTAATCAGTGACATTTCTCCTGGTTGGTACTTGCCAGGAGTAACCCTGTTTGTAAATTCACACCAAATCATAAATCCAAAGAAAACCTTTCATATATCACAAGGAACTACCATCAATTCAGTAATGATGAGTCTGAAGAGGGAAAGCAAACATTCTTCAGCTGGTTTCTTATTATGCTCACTAGTTCTGTCTAATGGTTGTGGTTCAGAAGTAAAGGAAGCTGGGAATTGAGCACAAGTAGACTTTAATTGGGAGGAAACTGGATTGACCCTATTTTTTTTTTGCCTACCTTAAAAATGAAAATTTCAGACTTTTTAACGGGAAGTGATGAAATATGCAAGCTTTTTTACTCTCCAAAGCAACATTTTATTTTTGCACAGACTGATACACAAGAACTTGCAGCATCCTTTACAACTGCATGCACAGTGCTGGAGACAGAGCAGATACTCATTTTGTTGCATTATAATTCCTTCCAAAGTTATCCTTGTTTGTATCATATTTGTGATGTTAGGCTGGTCTCTAAGCTGCTCAGAGTCCCTTATCTCCTTGTCAGCAGATTAAATACTTGTGCTGGAGGAACAGACCTTGCTGGTAAATCAAAGAATGTTAATTCACATTTTTTCAGCCCTCTGGCACACAGTGCTGTTTCAGCTGTTTTGAAGGATTACCATTTGCATGGATTCTTTTCCTCACAGAGAATATTGCTCAAATACAGCCCCAGGAAGGGAATTTATCAGCAACCTTCTGATCCAGTGTAGTGGGTTGACCCTGGGTGGATTCTTGGAACCCACCAGAGCCTCTCTCTCACTCCCCTCTGCAGCTGCACAGAGGAGACAAAAAACAACAAAGGGTTCATGGGCTGAGACAAGGACTGGCAGAGACATCCCTCACCAGACACCATCACGGGCAAAACAGGCTCTAATTAGAGATATCAATTGACTTTATCACTCACAAAACAGAGCAGGACAATGAGAAGCAAAATCAAACCCTGAAAACACCTTTCTCCCACCCCTCCCTCCTTCCCAGCTCTACCTCCTGACCACAGTGGTGCCCACGGGCTGTGGGGGGAACTCTCCATTCCCTGTGGATCCCCACGGGCTGTGGGTGGTCTCTGCATCCCTGTGGATCCCCGTGGGCTGTGGGTGGTCTCTGCATCCCTGTGGATCCCCACGGGCTGTGAGTGGATCTGTGGATCCCCACGGGCTGTGGATGGATCCCCACGGGCTGTGGGGGGATCTCTCCATTCCCTGTGGATCCCCACGGGCTATGGGGGGATCTCTGCATCCCTGTGGATCCCCACGGGCTGTGGGGGGATCCCCACGGGCTGTGGGGGGATCCCCACGGGCTGTGGGTGGTCTCTGCCTCCCCCATGCCCCCCTGGGCTGCAGCTGCCCCACCTGGGGCTGCACCTGGGGCTGCAGAGGAGCCCCAGCCCCGGTGCCTGGAGCTCTCCTGCCCCCTTCCCCCTGCCCCTGCTGGTGCTCCTCTCACCTTCTCACCCCACAGCTGTGCAGTTTCCTTTTTCTCTCTTCCCAAATCTGCTCTCCCAGAGGTGCTGCCACCATTTCTGACTGACCAGCCTGGCCAGCAGCACGTCCTTCTCTGGAGCTGCCAGATTGGCCCTGCTGGACACAGAGGAAGCTTCCAGCAGCTGCCCACAGAAGCCACCCCTGGAGCTCCCACCCTGCCAAAGCTTGGCCATGCAAACCCAATAAATCCAGAACAGAAAAACCTGAACAACCTAAAACCACTTCCTCGTGAGTGCCGCACTGGGGAAAGAATCACTACCATAACCTGCTACTGAGCTTTTCAAATGACAATGACAAAGCTGTTCGGAACAAATGTTTATGGTGGAATTTCTAAAAGCCTCTGCACTGAGCCAATTTTTTTTCCAAAAAGTTAAGCATTTTATTGCAAACTGCTAAAAGAAGAGAGCAGCACTGCAGGCAGAGGCTGTAGAGTAACGTTGTTAAAGCTGCTACCAGTTGTGCTCTGGGGCAAAGCCCTACAGTGCTGTCTTCCTCTGCAGCTCTGGAGGGTCACACACACGCACAGAATGCCTTCCCAATTTGCCGTGGATATCCTGGATGCTCTTCTGCTCTGCTGCTTGTGAAAGATACTCCACTGCCATCTGGCAAGAAGTCTGAGGTTTTTAAATCAACATTTACTTCAAAACCTGATGGAGACATAATTAAATTTTAAAATATGTTGCTTAGTAAGATTTATTTGTATTCTTCTAAGCAAGGGTATATACTTTTCTTTAGTGGGGAGAGATTGATAGAAAGGATTTCTTTAGCAAGGTTTTTTCTCACTAGAAGACATTATTTTCTTTAATTTGTGACTGATGTAAAGGGCAGAGGTTGCAGATACTTTAATTTCAGCTTGCTGATTACTTCTTCATTATGCAGATTGTGAGGGTTAGAAGAAATCATTTTGTGAAAATGAGATTTAAAATAATACTAATGAGACAAGCTTTTCAATAGCTGCAAATTTTTTTCAGTTATTCTCTAAATAGCACATTTGCTTTAATTATATCTCACAGTGCAGTGCTTCAGTCACCATTAAATAGAAATGGGAATGCAATAGATAGCAGTAGATATCCTAGAGATCTTCAAGGTGGAGGAATCCATGGAAAGATGAGGAGCCTCATTTTATGAGAGAGCAAACGTGGCTTCACTTGGAGAAAGAATATAAACATGGAAGGAATAGGGGCACACTCCATGCTTCAGGAGAGGAAAGGATCGACAGGACAAGAAGGAGTAGCCTGGAACTGTAGCATGGAAACTGCAGGTGGCCACCAGACAGTGCCTCTGCTCTCCAAAGAGCTGAAGGGCTGGAAGAGACCAGCAGATGAGCCTGAAGAGTCTCTGTGGTCCCACCGCAGAATCCACATTCTGTCAGCAAACCTATCCGTGTGCCTGCAGCAACACTTGGCAAAAAGACCGGCAACAAGATCCCACAGATACTACAATTCTGACTGCTTTTATGGGGGAAAAGGGTCAAATAGAGCCCTGCAGTAAGAGAAAAGCTACTAATGTATGGCAAGACCCAGAAACAGGAACATTGGAAGTTCCCTTTACCTGTTTTCATGCTACTGTACTTGGGATTTCTGCTGCGTTTGGCTTAGGTTGCAGTCTTCCACAGAAAGGCTTCCTGAATGTCTGATAAACCCTTTTCCTGTAAACTTAGTTATGACTTCAGAATTAAATCATGGCATGGAAGTTAAATGGGATGGCTCCCTGTGAAAGCTGCAACAGGCATACTTTGAACTGCTTTTTAATGCGCAGCGCCCTCGCTGCCTTTGTCACTGCACCCAAAGTTAATTGTTTTCCTGTAATTTCTTAATTGCCTTCCCCTGCCACCTCTATTTCATTCACTTTTGGATATACACATGTACCATATCCATGGATATATATATATATTTATGCATCTTTACACACGCATGTATTCACATCCAGGGGTTAGAAGGCTTCATAGGTGCCCACGATATTTGTTTGCCTACACCCACACATCTTTTGAACCAGTTGCCCAGGGCAGACTGGTCAAGCAAACCTGACTGTAAAGTATAAAGTCTCTAAATATAATATTTCTACAATATTATGTGAAAATTAATAGCATGATAGAACATCTCCAGTAAAAGAAAGGCTACTGGGTGAGCTCATGTTCATCAAGTCCCAAAAAACCATTTAGGATAAATGCCTGCAACAATGGAAAACCTTCAGCTGGATGCCAATGAACTTAAGCATGAGATAAAATCCCCTAGAAACCAAGCTTTGGTGGTTCTGCTGCTCACAGCAGTACTTGCTTCATTGTCTACTTTACAATATTTAATATTTGTTCTATTTACTAAATGATATGACTTGTCTTTTTCTGGCTGTCTCTATAGGAACTGACTTGTTTTTTCAAAATTTGCTCATCTTCCCCTACACAGGTGTAGGGGAAAAGAACTTTACCAACGAAAGTATATGTTTTCTCTTGGAGGTGCCATAAAGCCAAAGATTACTTAAATTTCCTTATGACCAGACTAAAGCAGTGCTCTTCCAACAGGGCAGCAGTCCTAAAGGCCATCTGAAGAGTTCAGTGTGCCTTTTCTATGTTGCCTGAACAGCCCCCCACTCCATGGTCCTGCTTCCCAGCTTGAGCAGAGAAAGGTTATTGAGCTTTGGCACAAAAGTGAGCCAGAGTCACAATAAAAGTCAATTGGTGTAACAAGACAACAGTAGGTTCTCAAAATATATAATTTTATCTTTTCTTGATATGGTTTTAGTTAATTTTAAGCTTTTGAAATAATTATAAGGGTGTCGAACTGAGTATTGGAGCTTGTTTTGCAAGTAGTTCTACTTAAGCCAGAGAACTTGCAGGGAGTCCTTTATTCAGTTCAGTCAGATCTGATCCTGATCAGGCCTCTACTGAAAACAGACTGCAGACTCTGAAGCTGCAGATTTAATGCATTCAAAGTATCAGGGTCAGAAAAATGTGTATTGCTATTCCCTGCTGTTGATACAATAAATGAATGCAGTGAAATTCCTGAATGTTTAGAGAAAGGGTTTTAAGTTAAACATTTTTCTTTTTGCTTAGATATTGAAAAGAAGCAGCTAAAAATAAAGGCAAAAATAAAGGCATAAGACATACGGCACTTTTTTCTGTAATTTAAAAAAAGTGAGAGTTTACATTTATTTATATGCATACATATTATATTGTATTCTTTTAATGATCAGGTATAACTTAATTTAAATTAGAGTTTCATTTTCTAAACACTTTTGAGAAGACAAAAGCAGTCAAAGAGTCAGGAAAATCACCTGGAGGATGAGCTTTACTGGTTAGAGGATTGAGGCAGAGTTGAATTGCTCCCTTCATAAAATAACAGCCTTGATTCTCTGAAAACACAGATTGCTGTTTGCTACTAATGGGTGCTTTGTGTAGCATTTCAGCAAATTGCTTTCCTTGATGGCATAAACTGAATACACAGCAAACATGAGCACTTAGTTAAAATGTTAGCACAGCCAGAGTTGCTAAACAAAAATAACTGCTTTCCAGCAAGGCCTTGGATGATCAGAACAGAAGGATTTCTGTTTTAGGGGACTTGTGTCATCCAAAACAAGAAGCAGCCCCAGTTTTACTATGGCCATGTTGATTGTACAGGGGCTCTGCAGAAGAGCAAAGGGACATAGCTGGGGTCAAGGGACAGTGGCAGGAGGAGCTGAACCCTTGACCAGACCACTGTGGTCCCAGTGGAAGCCCAGGCAGCTCCAGCCTTCCCCTGAGCTTGGCCTTCCAGGTTTTATAACTGCCTTCTTCATAAGGATAAACCTCTAGATGCTGTTAATACAGTTTTAGTCATCTGTTTCAAATAAGAAAGTCAATCCCTCACAAAGTCACAAAAAAAAAAAAAAAAAAAAAAAAAAAAAAAAAAGAAAATCAACCTATTTTGCTTACTCTCAATATAAACAAATATAAGCAAGGTCATGCATGAAAACACCATAACAGCTTCTCAGATCTCAGGTTCTATTTATAAAGTATGTGTCAGAACTTGGTACCTGTCCTACTTGCAAAGAATTTAAATAAAAAGAGACCCAGAACATATTTGGAATCTTCCAGTGAAAAATCGAACACATTTTGGCACCTTGGAATGGGTTAAATAAGGCTCAAATAGCTCACCTCACCCTGCAGATTTGTTTCTTAAAGGGATTGACACAGATTAAAATTCTTTCATAGAATAAATCAGTATCACAACAGTGCAACCATTTATCTAATAATCCGGGCTTGCAACTTATTCCAAATATTTGCAGTCCTCTGCCTTGATGGGCAGCAATAGAACAACCAAGAGTTCTCAGTCCATCCACTCTGGATAGAACTGTGCAGCCAAGTGTGTTCACAGCCTCGCACCCAGCAGCCAGGTACCCCTAAATAAGTAATTTTCTCAAATAGTAGGTCAATGCTAGAGCATTTGAAGGACATGTTTTGTTTATTTTTCTGGATTCCACTTGGATATAAGGACAAAAATATGAAAATATTTCTATCAATTGATCTCACTGTGTTAAAAGGTTATAATTTATCCTTCTTCCCTGACCACTCCATAGGTTTGGTAATGAAACCATTAAACCATTACTATCATATCCTTCCCTGCCAGCTGCCTCAGCAGTAATTAATCTCCACTGACTGAGGATCATAAAGGTGCTTTTATCACCATTTTCCCCCTGCATTATAATGATTATATAGCAAAAAAAAAAAAAAAAAAAAAAAAAAAAAAAGAGAATCAGAGAACATCTTTTGTTCTCTGTTGAGAGAACAACTCTCTATTGAAATCTTCTCAACAGGAGAAGATTTCATGTGAGAACTTCTATATCCAGTTCAATGTCAGGTCTTCTTATCTGGCAGTATTTAGAGAGCAAAAGAAAAGAAATGTCTTGGTTTCTGTAGTTTTCTGTGAAGTGTGAGGTTGTAACTTTCAGAACTTACTTAGAGCCACAAAAGAATTTGCAACATCTACTCTGGAGATAAATGCTTTAATTTAGTGATTTTTTAGTGCAATAAGCACTTTTTTTCTATACTATTACCTTCAGCATAGAAAAATTTCCTCAAAGTCTTGTCTACACTGCAAAGGCTTATTGCCAAAAAACTCTTTTTGTCACAAATCTATAAACACAAACATGATGACAGCCAGCAAAACCCAGTTTTTGTCTTGTGCAAATCAAATCTACTTTCCCAAACAGCAGAATTCTCTGAGCCAACACACAATCACTAAAGATCCTGCTGACAGAATGACATTGTCTCCAGTGTTATTTTGCAAACATTTCCAGCTTCTATTTGCAGCCAGAGTCAATCTTCTGAATCCCATTTCAGAGGAGCTTCCAAACAACTCCAGCACTAATTTCTAATACATTGGAATGTAACACTATTCATCAGTTGGCATGGAATAGTTCACGTCGAAAATCAGGCAGCATTTTCACTCAAGTAAGTTTGTAACTAATTTTAAAAAGTATCAAACACCTCTTCCAGTTACAAACCCATACAACAAGCCTTGATTTTGTCAGCAAAACAGAACAGAGCAAAATCCTAAAATCTGTTCTATCTGGTGGTTTTGTAATGGGTGTAGTGCAGCCCCTGGACACAGCAAAGGGTATCACAAAGGGAAAAAGCCTTGTTGGTCGGTTTGATGCATTCCCATGCCGTTGTCTGCCCACGTATATTTACATTGAAGAACTGCTGAACTAAAATATAGGGAATTCACCTTTTATCATTGAAAGACTGGAGTTAAAAGGCATCAGTGAAAAATTAAATAATTTTATTTACTTCTGCGTAAGACATTAAAAACTATCGTTTAGAAATATGTGATAAATATTCTTTCCCAGACTGATTTACTACAAAGCCAGTTTTGGGATTTTGTGTCCAGACATCAGAGAGGAAAAAGAAATGGAGATGAACAGAATCAAGGCGCCATCGAGTGGTGAATCTTGTACTCACACTGCCCTCTTCCCTCAAACCAAAAATAGTCATCATTGCCATACCTCTGTGGAAAACTGAATAACATCCTTGTCATTTCTTTTTCAGAACAGAACTGTTAAGATCATTTTTGTACTCATAACCTATCACAAATTTCCAAGTGCTTTTACTTTGGGGGGATGAAATTCCAAAAACACACTGGCTACATGTTGTTAAAACTCCTCAGTTTTAATTTGGGAAGCCATATAAGAAATAATCCATCTCCATTTTCGATAGATGAATTGAAAGGATATAAAAATATGTGTGAGTGATAGTAATTATCACTGCTTGGAGGGAGGGTGAAGCTGACTCTATTACAGAATGGCAAGAACATCAGCATACGAGTTGAACCAGAAGCCTCTAGCATTAAAAGCCTAAACTTTTTTAGTCTAAACTGAGACTCTGTACTCATCAATAGATTTTATACTTCATCTCTGGGAATGAATTTGTCCAGAATATCTGAATGCTGCAAATCCTATGTCAGGTTCCATTTATGTAATATACTGAGCAAGAATTGAAAAAGAGCTATTCAAAGCTAAAATAATTCATTGCTATAGTCTGAGTTTAGAAATTCAACCAATAGGCAGAGATTGTTGAGATAACTTGCAGTCTTCAGACTACACAAAGAAAGTACACGCCACACACTAATATTTGTTGAATTTTTTAATATATGATTGTATCTCTGAAAAAAATAATGATTCAGGTCCTACTAGAAATGGGGAACATTACATTTGTTACATTTGCCTCTGGAAGTATGTTATTTATGTGTGATTATTGTAAAAGAGCACGGATAAAATTTAATATAGCTTTCATCATGGCCTCCTCTCCTACATAAACAACTTGTTGCTGGGTTATTGTGAAGAAAAATCTTCGGATATGAAGACACACATTCAGTGCTGCAGAAATGCCACAGAATCCTGTGTGCTGCTGGTTTTCTGAACACAATGCAAACTCATAAACCATGTACCTATGCAGCTCCAATCATAAATACAGAGGACTTTGACCTTTCCTAGAAAAACACCTACATATTACACTGCTGCAAACAAATTTTAAAATAATGATAGATTTAAAAAAGAGTTCCAAACCTGTTGACAAAGCCACCTTCCATTTGACAGGCACATCTTGAGAGAATAGTGTTGGATTCTGGTCACATTTGGGGTTTCTAGAAGGTTCTTCTGACACCCTGTGTAAATAACCAAGACAGCAGCAGGGTTTGGTGTTCTGAGCCTAGCACACCACAAGGCTGAGCTGCATTTGAACCCATGGGGAAACGACTGCTATCAAATGATGAAGACAAAAAGACTTCGTGCCTTGGGATCTAAGTGACAACAGTCCTTCCAACCCAATCCCCTTTCCTTTGTTTGCTAATGAAAAGCACAAGTGGAAGGTAGGGTCTGATATCACTGCACTGCCACAAAAGCAGTTTTACATCATTGCTATTCCCTTGTGACAGACACCTGGTAGGCTGTTGGATAGGATATTGAGATCCTTGGATTCTGGATTGTTCTGGACATTGTACAGACACTGCAGTAGGAGCTGAAGCCTCACCGCTGCATTTGGAAAATGCAAAACTGCCAGATCAAGAGAAAACAACCTACTTCCTTCCTTTACACAGTCAATTATCAAAGTCTGGCCACGAACCTTTCACGTTGACCCAGTGTCCATAGTGCTGCTCTTAAATTTCCTTTTATTACCACTTTGTATCTGGATAAAAAATAACTCTATCTCCATTTTGTCTAGCTTTAATAGAAAACAAACACATCGTTCTCAGTTTTCCAGGATGCTGACAACCCATGCTATTCAATAAACAATTTTTGCAAGCTTATGGAAAATCTGATGCTGCATCATTTCCTTAGAATGCTCTGTAGTCAACAGCGGTAAGTTAAAAATACATAATAGCAAATAAAAATGGAAATCACAGATTCTCTCTGTCCTGAAATCAATGTCATTACAGAAATTTTTAAGGAGCTATTGGACTGATACTCCTCAGACAAGAAGAAATCATTTTGGGATTTCTAGTTCATGTTATCTCAAGACTATATTCAGGGCAAACTACACTGCTCACTGAATCAGATCTTAGGAACAGTTTGGCAGGTTTGAAGATGAGCAGAGAAAATGGAGTAAGTTTATCTGAAGCCTCAAAACTCAGCCAAAGAGCATTAGCAGCAACATTTTATTAAAGTGGAAGGCATTGTAAATCTGATAAAGAAAGAAATTACAAGCTCCAAACTTGGAATACCTGGGAGGATATAAACTGCTGCCTTCTGAAGCACTTCTGTGGGTTAAGGCCTGCCCTATTGCCACCAGTCTTAATGGAAATGGAATCATGCCAGAATTGGAACTGTGGCCTCCAGGAAATAAAACAAGAAGTAAGTGTTAGTAAATCAGGAGCACTAACAGGTCAATCAGGATGGTTCTTGCTAAGTGATTACATGAATGACATAAAGATAGCACTTATCTAATGAATCAAATGGGCCCAAAGAAGCTGTAGCACAAGAGGTCAAGAACTGGAGTCTTTATATTATGTACAACACTTTGGTCTCTCTCACTAACAACCTTTTTTTTCTCAGAGTTGTCTGTTTAAAGACATCTCTCCTTGTTATTAGCATGTGGGTATCACATACTACACTGCTACAATAATTAATACTTTAGATTTTCTCTTTAAATTAAATCTGTATCAGACGCTGCTGAAAGTATGCTGATAATCTTGTTGCTGAGTTTAAATAAGGTGGTATTTGTGCTCACTTAAAATCCTTAAAAATAGTAAACCTTTCTACTGAAATTTGAAAACAGTCTGAAATATGTTATCTTGTTGAGATTAAGACACCCAGTACAAAAATCCAAACCCACGTGGCTTAGGTTTGGCAGAATCGTGAGTTGAAAAGGCAGATGTGTAATGAAAGTGTCAGGCAATATTATTTTAGATGACACAAAATACAAATTTTCCAATCTCTCCTTTACTGACTGCAGTAGCTCATTCCTCTGCATGCACCACATACATGATTGCATTAGAAGGAACAACCATTTTTGGAAACAACTATTTTAGGCACCATCAGGCTGCTACAGGCAGGTTGCACATTTTGGAGGGGATGGGGTTATATTTTTTCTAATCTGAACTCTAGCCTTTTGGCAGTTTTTATCTTTATTGGCATTTAAATTCCTCATTATTCTAGTCAGGTTAATGTTTGGTGTGTGAGTCAGGATTGTATCCAAGGCTGGGATGTTTCCAAGAGAGTTTAGAGACACGCTGGGCAGCTCAGACTAAAGGAGACAAAGTGCATTCCACACCACTGCTGCGCCTGAGCCACCACAGAGTGAAATGCTGTCCTAACAAGGGAGGCTTTAATTAAGATTTACAGCGGGGTTTGTCTCACAGCTCTGCCACCTACACGTTAATAACACCTTTCCTTTAAACCCACCATGTTCCATCAATCTTCACTGGCTGCCAAGTTAAGGCTGCAACGAGTTTTGCTTCAGTTCACTGCACTGCAAGTATTAACTCCTGGCAAACAGCAGCACAGAACATTAATTCCACATGAAATAAACACTTCACAATACTGTGGAGCTGACCTGAAGAGGTGAGTGCCTCTGTTTCTCCTAAAAGAAAGGACTTTATGAGAACAACACAGTGCTTAAGGTTACAGGGTAGCTCAGGTAGGGAATTGGCAAACCACCAGCAGCAGCTCAGCCAGCCAAGCCCCGAGGCCCTGGGGAGCTGAGCCCCAGGTAAATTGCAGAGATCCCACAAGGTGCCACAGAACCCTGTGAGGAGAACCTGCAGTGCCTGAAGCCTGGAGAAAGAATTTGTGTCCTGGGTACATCAGTCAGGGCAAAGAAACCCTGGACCCCAGGACTGAGCTGCCTACTGCAGCAAGTAGCAGCACACGTTATATTCATTGCATATAAATATTACATGTAATACATGTACATTACATTATATTTATTACATCTATTATTATATTAATAATAAATTACATTTATTATTTATTTCTAGGTATGGCTCTACCTGACAGCAGTCCAGAGCTGAATAGGAATTTTCACACATATGGGAAGTGCCACATATGACTATCGTTTGCAGACCTCTAGTCTGGAGAGAAAAAGAAAGTGAACTGTATTTTATTGTTAAAACAGCATTTAGAATTCATTTGGTACACTAAGGACAAACAATTGGTGCTTGCGATTGGTATCCCAAACTGCTTTCATCTTCTTCTCTGAAATAATGATACTGTACTTTTTTTTTAACCTTAACATGCTATATCCTACTTCCAAAAAACCTTTTTATTGCCAAACATATTCAAAACCTGCCAATAATTTTTGAGCCAAAAGAATCTAAGCTGAAAACTCAGAGAAGTAAGGTTGAGTGGATTGCCTCTCCTGAGAGACAAATATTTGGGTAATAAAAAAAGTCCTTTTTAGTGCTTTGCATTGAGAACTTTCAACAGATTTTGAAGTAGCTTTGCACCTACAGGAAATGTGTCCTGCAACACCCTATTAGCAGTTCCTCTATTACACACTTGCAGAAACACCTATATCCAGCCTTACAGAAATGCTGGCTGTGCTCCTAACAGGAAGGCAATTGTGGAATGGCCATTCCCACTGCACTGAAAATGTTCTGTACAACTTTATTCTGGGTTTTGAAGGAAGCTAGGATGCACTCTTCTCATCTGCAGCCAACTCATCATTTCCCTGCCTCACCCTCTCCCCTCCCCTTCCCCTGTCTGTGGTCTATAACGTATCTGGTAGCTGGAGGAGACAGCAAACTCAGGTTTGTGCCCTTCCTCCAGAGTAAAGAAAATGCCAGGCCTGGGAGGAAAGAGCCAAATGCCCAGCCCAGGTGTGTTGCTCCAGGTGAGCTGCAGCAGGTGCTACTGCAGAGCCAGGCAGGCAGAGGTGAGCAAGGGACACTGAGGAACAATGCCCACAAGGAACAGAGTTACCTCTCTTTACCACTCTGCAATAAAACACTGCATTGGGGTTTTTTACCTGGAAACTATCTTTCAGTAAACAAGCACAGGAATAGCTGTTGAGTTACACAAAACACCTGAAACAGAGATTGTGTTCTCATGTAACCCCACGCCATGGTTCCAGGGTTTTGTATGCAGCCCCTGGTGAAACAGTGGTCAGTACAGGGCACACAGGAAACCACAGGAAAGGCAAACCAATACATATCATATTCCCTCTGTATACCCATTTAATTTCCACAATGGATCATGGTTTGTACTCAGAACTCATACTCGTAAACTTGCCTCTAACAGCTTGTGAGACGTATTTCTTATTTCAAATTTAATTGCTTTTTTTCATTTCTTCTTTCCTTCTGTAAGGTCAGTCTTGGCTTATACCCTGTGCTTTTTCTCTCCCCCTTAGCTTTTCTATTACTACAACTTCCCAGGAAAAGCTAACAACAAAATAATTTCTTCTTTTCTCTGCTGTTATTTTCTTGACTAACAAGCTCTACTCCTTCATCTTTCCCTTACCTTGCTGACCATCTCTAATTGCCCTGTAATGGTCTTATCTCTCTCTCGACAGGGCTTCATTGAGTTTTTCAATATACAGCACATAATGTGTGCTGTATACCCCCCACCATCTACATTCTGTATTACGGTCACTTTCCTCTATGTCTCTTCTTTTCCTCTACATCTCTTACACCTCAGCCATCTAAAAATCCTGAACTACACTCAAAATTCATACATTTTACTGAAATTGTTCCTTTTAGGCAGGGTTATCCTGATTCTGCATCCTCAGATTCTGTACTCAAACATTTTAAGTGTTATTCATTACATTGTATAATCATCCCTGTAATGAATTAAAAGTGAAAAGCAAGACATAAAGAAAGCTGAAAGTCTAAACTCATCCATAGCAGTTGACAATATTGTGCCCCTTTTCTTGCTTCAGGCCTTTCTCTTCTCACTTTTCATCAGACTTGTAGGGTATTTTTAAAATTTAATTATCTGTCTTTTCTCCCTCAGAGTGAAAATCATAAGAATTGTAGTAACTGTTCTGTCTCTCTCGCTTTGGTTTGTTTATGTCCTTCAGACTGTAAACACTCCAGGCCAGTGCAATCCTTGCCCTGTTGTGGGATAGAGGACACAGGCCTCCTAGTCTCCAGGTGAACACTTGTATCAAAAGGATAATTTTCTTTAACTGGATACTAATGAATTTAAAGATCCTCCGTGTTATTCGTCTCCTTTCTACAACAAAATGTGGGGGATGCAATTTTTAGAGATGGAACTTCAGTCTGGGAGTGAGGTAGGAGAAACTCCCTCAAGAGTCGTTCCCTGTGCTCTGGTGCTTCCCAAAGCTCACAATCCCCATGTTTCTGTTAGATGCTGTTTGGAATTGCAGCAATTTTAGCTGGCAAAATGATTGAGAGAAGTGTCACCTTGCCTGTCTCGGGGCCTGCAGCACTGACCAGGCCCACGTGTTTGCGTTCGAGAGAGACGGGCCCGCTGGGCTCCCCGGCAGGCCGGCCCCGAGCGCTGTCACCGGGCTCGGGTCCCTCGGCAGTGCCACCGCGGCACAGCGGGAGCGGCACTGCGGAGAGCCTCACACCGCCCCGCCGAGCGCCCCACAGGGCACTGAGGGGACACGGGCTGGGCACGGCAGTACGGAACAGCAGCCGAGCAGTTCGGCTGCTCGGGAGTGTCCGAAGCAGTCCCGATGGAGGCGGGATGGATGCCGTGAGAGTGCCTCAGGACACTTGCTCTGCTCGGCCTGCAGGAGACTCACAGCAATCTCCAGCATCCTCCGGGGGGGAAGCGAGGGGCCAGCAGCGATCTCTGCTCTGTAGTGACAGCGACAGCACCTGAGGGGACGGCAGAGAGCCGGGTCAGGAGAGGCTGAGGCTGGAAATCAGGAAAAAGTCGTTCTCACGGAGGCTGGACACCCAACAGGCTCCGCAGGGCGGGGGGCACAGCACCAAGCCTGGCAGGGTTCAGAAGGTGCCGGTAAACGCTCTCAGACACACGGGGTGCCGCTCGGGGTGCGGAGTGAGGGCCCGAGCTGGGTTCCTCGGTCCCGGAGGTGCCGTCCCGCGCTCTGTCCCCGCAGCCCCGAGCGGCCCCGAGCGGCCCGGAGCGGCCCGGAGCCGGCCCCACAACCCCCAGCCGGCCCCGCGCCGACTACAACTCCCACCCTGCCCCGCGCCATGCCGCGGGGCCCGGCGCCGCCGACTACATGTCCCGGCATGCCACGGGAGCGCCTCGCTCTCGCGAGGCTGCGGGGCGCCGCGGCGGCGCCGTGGCGAGAGCGGAGCCCCGGAAGCTCCACGTCGGTGATCGGGCCCGGAGCGGGGCCGGAGCGGGGCCGGGGCCGGAGCGGGGACGACGGGCGGCTGCTCGGCACAGCGGGGCCATGGTGAGCGACAGACAGGGCACGGGGGCGCCTCGGTGACCATCCGAGCCGGCCCCGGCGAGGCAGCGCGACCCCGCGCTGGGCGGACCGAGGGCATGGGGGGCCGGGCCGGGCCGGGCCGGGCCGGGCCGGGGCGGCGGCAGCAGCAGCAGCAGCAGCAGCAGCAGCAGCAGCAGCAGCAGCAGCAGCAGCAGCAGTGTGGTGCTGCCCGTGGTGTTCTCAGCCCAGGCAGCGGCTGTCCCGGGCTCGGGGTGCGTGTCGCATCTCGGGACGCATCCCGTCCCTCGGGAGCTGCGGGTCCCAGCGGTTCCCGGGATAAGCGCGGAGCCAAGTGTAGCTGTGCCTGCCTTTCTGCTGTTTGCAGCAGGAGAGGTGAACCCAAATTCATCTCCACATCCCATGTCACAGCTGTGGTACAGGTGCTACCTGATAACCAGGTGCTTCTTTTTCCTTGCAGTGTCTGACAGATAACTGCAGGTTTTATTAATACGTGCAGTGTTCTTTGGTCAGCCATTATCCACTGAGTTCTGTGAGATAAAAGCAGCGTTAAATGATCTCCAGTGAGTGTCTAAAGGAATCCATAATGCCTCAAATGTATTAGAAAATTACTTTGCTAGACTTCATGCATTTTAAATACTCTGGCTGTACATTGCCAGTGATTAAAGTGGAAGGTCAGAGCCGACTTTGTAAGAGAAAGACTTAAACTTTTCCCTGATGTCAGTTTCTACAAGACAGTGTTCCGTTCTAAAACATAATTTTTGAATTGTGAATGGCAGTAAATTTATAATGGGCAAATGTTGTTTGGGCTCTATTGTGGTAGTGATTTTTCTTCCTGGTTTGTCAGGTGAAGTAGCAGGAAGATTTATTTTCTAATATTTGTATTAGAAGCAAGTTCTTTTAGCTTTGCTTTCATAGTTCAGGGACACCAGGAGGATGTGCAGTGCATTTTTGTTTTTTTTTTTTACTCTGCTGGTGATACTTCTGCAGTATGAAGAAATTCTGGATGTCACAGAATTAAATTAAGCAGAGCAACTGCCATTGGTGGGATATGACCTACAAAAACAGATACACAGAGAGAAAAGAGTAGTAACCATCTGTCTGCATGGACAGCGGGATTGAGTCCTTTCATTCTCAGAGTGAACTGCAGCTCTCCTTTTCCTTTTTCTGAGCTGGTTTGCTGTGAAATCACCTGGTACTCCCAATTGTTTCCCCCAGCCTCTGCGACTGGACATCAAGCGGAAGCTGACGGCCCGCTCTGACCGTGTGAAGAGCGTGGACCTGCATCCCACGGAGCCATGGATGCTGGCCAGCCTCTACAACGGCAGTGTCTGTGTTTGGAACCATGAGACACAGGTGAGGGCTTTAGCTGGACCTTGTTGTGAAATGTGCGTAACTGACGGATGTTATCTGGTGCTGGAAAACTGAATTTGTACAGGATTCTCAGTCACTGCTGCTAACTGACTGTGCTCCCTCTGGCTGAGTACAGGAGTCACTGTATCAGCAGACAAGGAAGTGACATAGTGGACACCATTAAGAAAATAGAAAGAGCTCATTTCAAAGTCAGGATTTTCTCCAGTGCTATAAACTGTAACTGTTTTTATTTTCAGACTTTGGTGAAGAATTTTGAAGTGTGTGACCTGCCTGTGAGAGCTGCCAAGTTCGTGGCAAGGAAGAACTGGGTTGTTACTGGAGCTGTAAGCTGTTTCCTCTTGTGATTTCCTATTCAGCTGCACTTTCTCTGATCAATTTTCATCCCATTGTTTTCTGCATCACGGAATAATCTGATGTGATACGATTTTGTAGAGGAGAAGGGAATACAGTTTCCCAGAAGTTTTCTCCTTTAAGGAAGCTTAGAAGCTTAAATTTTCATTTCAAAAGGGAGCAACCTGCTAAGGTGACTGACTTTGCAGGTAATACCAGGTAGATGGAGTTCAGCTTTTACTGCCATCTGGAATGTACTCAGCACAGAGTTCTGACTCAGTATCATATGTGCTACTTTAACTCAGATTAAACTATTGACAGTCCTAGGTAAGATAAATTTGAAATTGCTTTCTACTTTTTTTCTTGGTTATATTAAAAATAATTTTTTAGTTTTGCTCACCACTAGAAAAAAATGTCTGCTTTTATTCCGTGAATGTACCTTGAGAGGAATAGTTGTATTCTGATCTTGGTAACACATTTTTCTTTATGGAGTCAATATTTTTTGGCTAAATTAAGGTAATGCCTAAATATTTTTGTCTCAACATTTACTTCCTAGTCTTCTGCCCTGTACCCAGTGTAAAAATGTATTTTAATTTCATTACCATATGCTGCCATGACTCAGTTACTTGTAAAAATGAAAATTTGGTTGAAGTTTTTTCCAATTCATAAATGACTTGAAACAGCAGTGTGTCATTTATAGCCTTCTGAATCCACGTATAATTTGTATCATTGGCAAGAAAAAATCCTAAACATTTTGTTGTCTTTAATGGTGGAATGTTTTTTCCTAGCTCCCCGGCATTGCACGGAGGGTGGACTGCACAAGAGATTTCTTTTCATGTGGCTTTTTCTGCCTTTTCCAGGATGACATGCAGATCAGAGTTTTTAATTACAACACCCTGGAAAGAGTTCACATGTTTGAGGCCCATTCCGACTACATCCGGTGCATTGCAGTGCACCCCACGCAGCCCTTCATCCTCACGAGCAGTGGTGAGTCCTGTGGGATCTTTGCATGTTCAGCTCTTCTCAGGCTCCTGTTTCTTGTGGAGTGAGGGCTTGCAGGTCTTCTTGGGAAGACTCAGGAGTCCTTGAGCAAGAAGCCAATATGACAGTTGTAATTTTGTTGTTTCTTGGTAGATGCATTCATGTTTTTTTAATGGAATATCAGCTGCACTTAAAATTTAAAATATAATGGCTTGTGTTCTTGTCAGAGAAGAGCAAAGAGCCTTCTCTCTTATTATCTCCCAGAGGAAACATTTGTATATGTGCTAATTAGCGTGGCAGACTCTCAAATAACAGTTCAGGTTGTGTTTTTTAAAAAGTTTCATTGTGGCTTGGAGTAAGATTTTAGCTGGGAATCTGACTTGAAAGCAACAGACAGCTTTCATCTCCCTGTGGTCCTTCTGCGAGGACTGATAATCCTATAGATGCAAACAGATTATTAGCAGTGCCTCCTGTCCATACTCTACCATGAAATTCTGGAGGATTATGCACTTTGAGGAGGTTGTTATCACCCACTGAAGCTTGCTGGTTTGTTGTTTGTGTTTTTTTCCAGATGACATGCTGATCAAACTCTGGGACTGGGACAAGAAATGGTCTTGTTCTCAGGTGTTTGAAGGGCACACCCATTACGTCATGCAGATTGTCATAAACCCAAAAGACAATAACCAGTTTGCCAGTGCTTCTTTGGATAGGACAATTAAGGTAGGGAAACGATATTTATGGTTTTTTAGTCATTAAGTGATTTTATTAGTGTACACAAACCAAAATCCTGTATGGATGATAGGTCAGTATTCTTAAAAGCAGGTGCAGTAAATAGAATTTTGACTGAAAAATTCACTAAATATACCAGATTATCTGTTGCCTCTAACAATTGAAAAATAGTTCTTTAAACTCTTTTAAGTACTGTATTTCCATTTGGACTGCACAGAAAAATGGAGAGAAGTAATGGTTTTATTTTCAATGAGTAATTTATGAGTATTTAAACTGTATAGCGGATAAATACTTTAACTGTGCACTAAAAACTGAAACTCAACCCTGGTAAAGGTGTCCTTGGCTGTCTGTGCATGGAATTGTTTCCAGAGATGCCTTCAGCCTTCTCATGGTCTCATCTGCTGTGCAGCTGTTACTAAATATCTGTGACTACAGATTTGCAGCCACTGAGCAGTAATACCTCCTCAGATTTCCTGTACATTCTCAGTATATTGGCTGTAAAAAGCCAGCACTGATTTCATATGGCCACAGATGTTGAGATCAGGTGCACATAAATGTTGATTTGATGTGATAAACATGAGAAGACACTAGTATATATACACTTGACTTGCTTCATTTTGATTCCTCATTTAACATGAGATTTTATATTCTTTAGTGTAACTGGAAAAAATAAAATTCAGGACATGGAGGAAACTCATGTATAATAGCAATTAGTTACTAGCTATTTTTATAAACACATAGTACTTCTTAAAAACAGTGCTTTATATAGTTTCATATCCTTAAAAAAAAGTTTAAAGCAACTAATTTCAATGTTTAGAGGTATGAGCAGAGAGCATGGGCAATTCAAGATGTTATTTGTGTTTATTGGGGGAAGGACTGCTGAGCAGTTGTTGAGGTTTTTCACCTAAGAAAACAATTGTCTTTGGAATTCTGTGTTACTTCTCTTTGGACTTGAGAAGTACTTCTGGATACCTGTTGTGTGTGCCAGGGATGACCTGGACACAGCAGGTTGCTGGGTACAGGTGGTTGTGTTTTACTGGTCAGGTGTGGCAGCTTGGATCATCCTCTCCCAATTTCACCTTGGAAGGCCATGAGAAAGGAGTGAACTGCATTGACTATTACAGTGGTGGGGACAAGCCATACCTCATTTCTGGGGCAGATGACCGCCTGGTGAAGATCTGGGACTACCAGGTGTGTGCTCAGCTCTTCAAAAGTCTTTGTGCAGGCTGACACCTTTGGTATAAAGTTTCTGTTGTTAGATTTTTTTTCTTGTGACAAATTGATTCCCTGCCTTTTAGGCCTCATGTTCATGGATTGAGCTGTTCCTCCTTTATGTTCAAGTGTAAATATTGCTCATGTATCAACTCTTTCCATCCTTCCACCTCTCTTTTTTCCTTCATTCTTTATAGCTTTCTGTTTCATCCTGTACGCACTGGCACAGTACCATCTGTGGCACGCACACCCATGCAGTGCTTCTACCCCCAAACAGGGCAGGAGTGATGAGGTGCTCTGTTTGAATGCTCCTCAGGAAAGAGATCTAATCCAGGGATTCACTTCTGTTGCTGGAGCCTAGAGTTCCTAAGTTCTTCCTGTCTACGGGTCTGAATGGCCACAAGGGCAAGACAGAAGTTGTTAGGTGGTACTTTCTGGTCACTAAAACTTACTGCCCTGGTTGAAGCTGGCACTGTTAATTTAAGTATTCAATGCAGTCATGAGTAGTACACAAGAGTGCTTGAGATTTTGCCACCATATGCAGCTGGAGACACTATACATGCTCCAGTGTAAGTTACCTCAAGCATGTCTCACAAGTGTGTGAATGAACATTCTTACCAAAGACCTAAATTAGATGTATTTTCACCTCTGATGCAATGGTTGGTTATGACTTTTTTTTTTTGCAGTGAACTCAGCTTTCTATCATGCTTTAATGTGTTGTGCAATGCAGCTCTGAGAAAGCCTATTTTCTAGCCATAAACACATCTGAACATAGAGGAAAACACTTCTGTCAAGGGAAGTATTTTCTTCTGGGCAGGAGGTACAGCTCAATGCAATCACCTTTTAATAGCTTAGTGCTGTTGTTTGAACACCTTGCAAATGTTAGAAATCTATAGAATTTTCAGATCAATTTGGGAGAGTTGTTTTTTTTTTTTTAAGAAATAAGGGTTAAAATGTGGCATTATGTTCTCTTTCTTTCAGAATAAAACTTGTGTTCAGACACTAGAGGGCCACGCTCAGAACGTGTCGTGTGTCAGCTTCCATCCGGAGCTGCCCATCATCATCACTGGCTCTGAAGATGGTAACTTTGGGTTTTCTGGTGTAGAAAGGACAAGAAAAGAACTGAGGGGAGAGCTCTTGTGGTGGTGTGGCTGCACCCCTGCTGCCCTCCCACGGAGATGAAAGGATCCGTCCCTGTGTTTTTCTCCAGGCACGGTGCGGATCTGGCACTCCAGCACTTACCGCCTGGAGAGCACCCTGAACTACGGCATGGAGAGGGTCTGGTGTGTGGCCAGCCTGAGGGGCTCCAACAACGTGGCTTTGGGCTATGATGAAGGCAGCATCATTGTTAAGGTACAGTTAATGGGTGGAAGTGAGACACTGTGATTCATTGCTGTCCTGTGTGCACAACACCTGGTTTCTCATTCTGGGACAATACGTAAAATACTGACATTTTGGCATTTTAGTTGGCATTTCTTGATAGAGATCGGCTATTTCACTTGCTATTTTCTACTGAAAAGAAAAGCAACAATGTATTTTTTCCATAGCCTCACTTCTTTCTTACTTTCTAGCTTGGTCGTGAAGAACCTGCCATGTCCATGGATGCAAATGGAAAAATTATTTGGGCTAAACATTCCGAAGTCCAACAGGCTAACTTGAAAGCTATGGGAGATGCTGAAATCAAAGATGGAGAGAGGTTGCCACTGGCTGTGAAGGATATGGGCAGCTGTGAAATCTATCCTCAGACGATCCAGCACAACCCTAATGGACGGTAACACATTCCTTCATCACTTCTCTTGAACTGGTTGGGTTTCTTTTGTTAGCAGGTTCAAATAAAAGGGATGCAGGGTCCAAGAGGTGCTCAGTGGAGACCAGAAGGAGCATGACTCAGGAAGGAAATGGAGTTCCTTGACTTTTTAGGCATATATAAAGCTCATGCTTTGTGTTTCAGTGATAACCTTGGGCATGGGAGCCTTTACAGATAATCTGCCTTCTTGCTGCTGCCTGCTGACCTGGACACAGATACCTGACAAGTGCCTCTCTCTCCTGCCCCAGGTTCGTGGTGGTGTGTGGTGATGGTGAATACATCATCTATACAGCCATGGCTCTGAGGAACAAGAGCTTTGGTTCTGCACAGGAGTTTGTGTGGGCACATGACTCTTCAGAGTAAGTCTTGAAAGTTTTTTTCCTTTCCTTTGTATTACATATGCTGCTGCTAATTTAGTTTTTAGGCCATGCAGACCCAAAACAAAAAATGAACTTTCAGTAGTTGTCCTGCTTGCAAAGTTTGGACTTTTAGCACTCTGCTTGTTTTAGAAGATAACTCAAATGCAGTTGTTTTATAGCAGCTTTTGGTTTAGTAATTTCCTACTTTGGAAACTAAATAATTGTTTTGTTTATTTAAAATTTAATCTCTATTTAGGTATGCAATCAGGGAGAGCAACAGTGTTGTAAAGATATTTAAAAATTTCAAAGAGAAGAAGTCCTTCAAGCCTGATTTTGGAGCCGAAGGTAAGTACTTTAAAAATAGATATGCTGGTGTGGTTTTTGCACAATGTGGATTTCTTCCACCTTTATTTTCTTGCAGGCATCTATGGTGGCTTTCTGTTGGGAGTCAGATCTGTCAATGGCCTGGCATTCTATGACTGGGAGAATACAGAGCTGATTCGCAGGATTGAAATCCAGCCCAAACATGTGAGTTTCTGCATGGCACTGAAGATACTACCTGTTTGGGTTTACTGATTTATATTTTCTTTATTAAACTGGTTTTCTTGCATGAAGCAAAGCTGTCAATAAAAAAAATAATAATTTGAGTTTATCTTAGTCATGTAGCAGAAAGGGCAGAAAAATTCCTGTATGTGTTGGCTTCTCAGTCCTAAAGCTTCTAGAGTTGTTGTGTTTTACCCTTAATTCCTACATAATCCTTCTTAGCCTGGGGTGTGTAACACTGCCACTGTTGATTCTGCTGTCACAGATTTTCTGGTCTGACTCGGGTGAGCTTGTGTGCATTGCTACGGAAGAGTCATTCTTCATTCTCAAGTACCTGTCAGAAAAGGTGGCAGCAGCCCAAGAAACACATGAAGGTGTCACTGAAGATGGAATTGAAGATGCCTTTGAGGTACCTTATATTTAAAAAGTGGAATGAGATTAGAGATGGTAGAAGCAAGAGAGTGCGACAAACTTAGTCCTTAACACCGTCGAATTTAAGTGTTAGTTTCCAGACCATTTTTAATATCATACATTGTGCACCTGCCTGAGAACATTTAATAATTTTTATGGGATTCATGAGGAGTGTATTCCTGTCTGAAACCCAGCATAATAGACCTTGATGCCTGCATTTCTCTTCATCGGTTCACTATTGTCAGAGTTATACAGATTTTTTTTTAAAACACACTTTTGGGTCATTGCTTAATTTCTTTTTCTAAAATTTTAAAGTTTTGAAATGCTATTTAAGTTTGAGAAGTGAAAAAAAACCCCATGTGGTGAATCAAAATTTCAGAAGGAAAGTTACCTTTGATTGTCTTGCTTAATGCTTAGTTTGGAGCTTGTTTCCTAGATTTATAATTGGCTTAGTTAGGAATTAGGGTAGCATCCAAGTAAAAGGAAATTATCATTTATGTACTTCCAATCTGTATCTAAACATATTTGCAACTTGCCCAACTATTTAAGTATAGAATATGGAATTATATTTTAAATTACAGTAGTCTTCCTGCTACCTAGAAGTACCTTTTTATGCATCTAATTACCCAAAATTTGCTTTGCAGGTTCTTGGTGAGATCCAGGAGATTGTGAAAACAGGTCTGTGGGTCGGTGACTGCTTTATTTACACCAGTTCTGTGAACAGACTCAACTACTACGTTGGAGGAGAGATTGTCACCATTGCCCACCTGGACAGGTGAGTTGCTGCTTCAGCTAAAGTGTTCAAGGTTCTCTCAGTGAAAGGGGGTTCAAGGTGAACCCTGGCAGCTGCTGCTGTGCCCTGCTTTAGCACCAGAGGTGGGAACAAGTGGGACAGCAGTGCAATTCTGAGGGATGAACAGTGCTCTCTGAAAGAGTGCATCCAGGAAAAGCAGAGTGTTTGATGGGATTATCCTTGCTACCATAAAAACTACTGGAATGTTTTTTTCAAGACTGTTTGTGTGGATCTGTTGAAGCTGAGTGCTCTTTGTTTTGTTTCAGAACAATGTATCTCCTGGGGTACATCCCCAAGGACAACAGGCTGTATCTGGGTGATAAAGAGCTAAACATTGTTAGTTACTCCCTGCTGGTCTCAGTGCTTGAATATCAAACCGCTGTGATGAGGAGAGATTTCAGCATGGCTGACAAAGTTCTTCCCACAATCCCAAAAGAACAGAGAACCAGGGTCGCACATTTTCTTGAAAAACAGGCAAGAAAACTACTTCTTAGTTATTCTGCTAAATAAATCAGTTTGTTCACATTCTTAATTGAGTTTGCTAAGCAAAACCCAGTGATATTATCTGTGAACATTAACTCGTTAATTATCCTGCTTGTTTGAGAACACTGTAACCTTCTGTTCAGAGTGCTTTTGTTAAAGTATTTAGGATTATGTTTGACCTGACAGGTCTCAGCTTCACTGTCAGATTTTTATTTTAGGGCTTCAAACAACAAGCTCTTGCAGTATCTACAGATCCAGAGCATCGTTTTGAACTTGCTCTTCAGCTTGGAGAATTAAAAATAGCCTATCAGCTTGCAGTGGAAGCAGAGGTAACAATACAAATTTGGGTGATTCATCCTGGATTCTGAGTGTTAGCAGGTGTCTGAGAGGCCCTTTAAGAAAATGCAGTGGTATGTGGGGATACAACTCCCTAAACACAACTGAAATGCCTCCAATTCCTTTGATGAAGTTCTTCTGCCTGTAATTCAAAGGAATCTAAGCTGTGGAATGGGGGGACAAAGAATAGTGTCTGCTCAGAAAGCTACAGGAACTCCTGGAGAATATGAAACTTGAATCCAGAACCAAGCCTTAATCTCCAGGACTTAACAGGGAGAGGAGGAAAGATACGGCTGAAGCCTTCAGACCTTTGTTCTAGCTTTGGCAAACTTAAACTGCTGCACTAAAAAACTGATTTGTCCCCATCATTCTTATGCAGAGAGTCGATCTCATACTTCCTAAGCAAGTTATTTAGAAGAAATGTTAACTCAGTTAACCTTTCAGTATTGGGAGTTTTAAGAGATTGTTATAGGTAAATTTCCAGAGTTATGCCTGCCTCCCCCCCCCTCCCCATGTTTACTGAGAAGCTGTTTATTTTATGTAATGTAGGGATCTCTTAACACTCACTGTGTCATGCTGGGAAGCTGCAATAATCACAGTACCTCAGTGGGAAGACAGGTGTAGTCATGGGATACAGCACCTTCACAAGTCAACTTACATTTTCATACTGAGTGCTCTGAAAACCTTTAGATGCTGTTCAGAAATGTGAGTGGTTTGGTTTTTTCTTTCCCTCCCTCTCCCCTTTTTGTACAATCAGTCAGAACAGAAGTGGAAGCAGCTTGCAGAGCTTGCCATCAGTAAATGCCAGTTTGGCTTAGCCCAGGAGTGTCTCCACCATGCCCAAGACTACGGAGGGCTGCTGCTCCTGGCCACAGCTTCAGGGAATGCCAGCATGGTGAACAAGTTGGCCGAAGGTGCAGAAAAGGATGGCAAGAATAATGTAGCATTTATGAGCTACTTCCTGCAGGGAAAGTAAGTAGCAAATGAGCTTCTGATTGTTCTGTTCTTCTTTCTCAAGTGCTGAGACCCTCGGGTTCTTCAAGTGGTTAACTTCAGCTAACTGAAAACTTCATGGAGAAAGATGGGCATAGGACCTTCTCAGAAATGCTCATTCTATGATGACTACTAGTTTTAAAATCTGAAATGAAAGCACCTTAAAGTAATGGAATAGAATAAACAGCTTTCTAATACAAGAATTTACCTCTATTAAGTTTACTGGTTCATATCACATTTTGAAATCTTTTTAGGCTTGATTCCTGTTTGGAGCTCCTGATCAAAACTGGGCGTCTCCCTGAAGCTGCTTTCCTTGCACGGACGTATTTGCCGAGCCAGGTTTCAAGGTAATTTCTAAGCATGTGCAGAGCATGAGCTGTGTTGTCTAAATGAGCTGTCTGTAACAAATCTGGTTTATGTCTCCAGGGTTGTTAAACTCTGGCGGGAGAACCTCTCTAAAGTCAATCAAAAGGCTGCTGAGTCCCTTGCTGATCCTACAGAATATGAAAATCTTTTCCCTGGATTAAAGGAAGCTTTTGTTGCTGAAGAGTACGTTAAGCAAAGTCTTACTGACTTGCGACCAGCCAGGGAATATCCCCTTGTCACTGTAAGTAGAACGTTTTATTGTCTCTAGAAAAATAACATTTGGTGCTGTGTAAAATCACCTCTAAGCAACTCAGTGCAACACTTAAATGTCTGGGTTTTTTTTTTTAACTTTTAGCCAAACGAAGAAAGAAACTTACTTGAAGAAGCAAAAGGATTTGAACCCTCTGGAATAATGACATCTCAGGTCAGTGACTGATGAATCTAATGGAGAATTTTGCTATCTTACAGTAACATCTATCCTGGAGAATATTTCACTGGTAATGGACAAATTTTTGCTTTTATTACCTTGACTGTAAGTGCTGCAGTTGGCTTCATGTTCTTTTGCTTCAGATTTTTTTTAATCTACATCTGTACCAACTAACAGCTTCTTGACTGTGAAATTATTTGTGTGCTTCCTCACCTTGGGTAACCCTGTATAGAGTGAGTAGTTCTAGAGTCTTTCAGTTGAATTAATCCTACAGAAAAGTAACTCCAATTGCATTTACAAATACTGCCTTGACTGCAGCTGATTTTCTAAAAGCTCAGTAGCTGGAAATGGAAACTCTTGCCTATTACAGCAATGACAAATGCTCTGTGTTCTTCACTAGTGTGCCCTATGTTTATGGAATAACACTGCTCAGTAACTAACTGACCAGGAATCCTACTCAGGTACTCGAACATAGGTTCTAATCAATGTCTGAAGTAACGAACTAATTTTTTTACCACCTCAGTAGTCCAATTCTTATGCAGAAAATAGGACAACTATAAGGTATAAGCATACAGATTGAAACAAACACTTAAAGCTTTTCAGAGCCTTAGGAGAAGATGACAACTTCTAATTTTGCACAAGTCAAATACACTACATTGTATGTGAAAATCATAATGTGAGGGTTTCTTAAAGGCAGTAATGCTGGCACAACTCTTTAGAGGCTATAAACATCTAAAATCAAAACTGTACTGGAAACTGAAGGAGAAACAGAAAAGCTACAACTCTCCATTGTCTGTACATTTTTCCTCATAGGATATGCACTATAAAACATAGTTTTGGACATCCCTGACAGAGCAGAGAGGTTAGGTTACTTTCAAGCCTCTGTAGTCACTCTTTGCCACTTGTGCATCATAGGAAATACTATTGAAGCACAATCAAACTTGTCTACTCATTTGTTAAAGACAATAACATTGTCTGGACTACCTATGGAAACAAAAGGAAAGAACTGAGAACTAGCTTGCCGTAGAAGCTGACAACAAGACCTCAGTTCATCTTTGCATTCGGCTCATGATTGCATAGAAGCCCTGAGCCCCAGTTTCCTCTTACAGCTGAGGCTGAATATGGGACATTTGTAGGAGACAGATTAATTCTAGAATTAAATACAGTTTTGAATAGTACCATTGCTTCAGTAAGAGTACTGACTGATGAATTATCTTAATGTAAAACTTGTGCACAAGTGAAGCAAGAAGAAAGTGTTAAACCATTATAGGATTTGGAACACAAAGCCCAGCAACTACTAAAATCTGCTGTCAGTCTCAACTAACTTAGTCTCTCCTGCTGAAGATGTTGAAAATCACTAACAACACTTCAGTATTTAAAATGAACTGTTAATTTCTGTAGGTTCTCATTTTATCAGTTCCATCATCAACTGCATCAAATATACTGGGGAGGGAAATAATGGAGTGAGGACTAGAATCTTTTCTGATAGAGAAGATATGGCTCAAGAGTAACTAAGGGAAGCTGAAAGAGACCCACTGGGCAAGGGGCAGTAGAGGTCTGCTGTTGTTTACCTGCTTTTGTTGAAAGAAAACTAAAGGAATTTCTTTGGCATTAGAAGAAGGCTGAAGAACCAGTTCCCTCTCCTAAACAGGAAGTGATGAAGACAGTTGTGCAGAATTCTGATAACCTTCCAGCAAGAGATCAAAAGGTACCCAGTTTTATGAGGGGAAATATAAGCTCTCAATTCATTTTATAGTAAAGACTTCAATGAGTGTGATTTAACCAAGCTACTGCACACGTGACTCTGGCAGTGCCAGAGCAGTGTTCAGAGCCCTGCACACAGTAACAGACCAGTTCAGCAGGTGGGGGTGACACGGGGTGTTCAAACCTAGCTGCTCACAGCATGGTAAAGAGCTGCACTGGTGGAAGAGGCTTCCTCACCGAGCAGGCAGCTGCTCTCCAGCCTCCTTTAGCACTTGAGTTCCTCATGAGGCCTTGGCTGTGGTTTGCAGTGTGCAGACCCATCCATCCCATAAGGTGCATCACATGTAACCACAATGGTATCTCCCTCATCCAGTCATTTCTCTCCCTAGACACTGCTGGACCTGGAAGATGACTTAGATAACTTGGATCTGGAGGATATTGATACCACAGATATCAATCTGGATGAAGAGATCTTAGATGAGTGAACATCCCTTTACAGATGACCAAATCAGGAAATAATTTGGTCAAAACCCAGAGGAATGAAGTTCTGTGGATTAAGTGCTCCAAGTTATTTTTTTATATCACAAGCGGACCAAGTACATGTAGAAGGAAGCATACAGCTAGCAACTGTACAAAGAGAATCAGCTTCCAGTATGTTGAAATTCAAGATGGAAGCCTCCTCCAGAACATACTACAGAATGTTTTCATTTATCAAGTGATTCAATAAATCCTTTTAAACGTTCTGCTCCTCAGTCCTCCATTCAGTAGTAGTATTTACTAAATATAGTACAATTCTTAAGACTAACCCAGCTTCCATAGTGTATATTCCAAATCTGTGAAAGAGGAGCACAGTAGCTGAAAAATAGTATTTTAACGTGACTATTCTCAGCACCTACACTGAGGTATGTGATTGTGTTTTCACTGTGCTGCCATCTAGCACTGGTAACCATCAATATCAGCTCAGTTACTCTTTCAGACACTACTTCAGCTAAAAGCTCCAGCAGAGCAGTGATACAGCTTAAGGGTTAGAAGTGGTGTTTGTTACACCCTTTCCTAAACGAAGCAGTCCAGACCCTGCACTTACCTCAGTAACTAAAATGAACTGTGGGCAATTCCTTAGATTTAAGATGCAACAATAAAAAAAATTGAACTTAGGGTACCGTGTCAGCAAAAATAAGTCATGATGGCTGCTCTAAGTTCACTTACAGAACTTTTCAAAAGGAACTGCTGTACTGATTCATATGTATTTCAGTTAAGAAAGATACATTCTATAGCAGTCATTTTCAAGCATTTATTGTGGAATCCTGTACAGAAAATGCTTATAAACAGACTTAAAACTTCTGATGAGCTGAGATTTACTTCATGAAGCTGAAGAAGTAGCCATTGCTTCTTCATAAGCCTGCAGGGCCAGCTGAATATAACCTTCTCTCTGGGATTCAGTTTTCACAAATACCTGCAGCCATGGCAGGAGAGAGGTTAATGTAACAGCAGAATCATCATGCCAGTGGCAGATCAGCCACCCACAACTGAAATCCTGGTGCAGCTGTACATACAGAGTTTAAAAACCCCAGCGTGGCACATAAAAGAGTTCTGGTTAAGTATCTGCTTCCTAAGGTAAGGAGAAATTTAACTACTAAATAGGGTTCTGCTGCTTGAAAAGCTGTCTTCTGCAGGTTACATAGCTTAAAGCAGAAAAGCTTACCTTGATCAGATCAACTCCTTGAAGTTTCTGTTCCTTAGCTGCCTTTGCTGACTGACATTCAGGGTGAAGCATATGATATAGTGTAATTAAACTTGTAGCATCATCCAGCCTAAACAAATAAAGGCTCATTTTAGCAATTCCTTTCTCTTCAGAATATTTATAGAGAGTGTATTTTGTAATGTACTTTGCATAGCACAGGCTCTCAAACTGCTGGTTCCACTGAGTATCTAATCCCTGGAATACACAGGCAAATACCTACATGTATCCCTGCTGAAGTCTGCTAGCCTGTTCAGCAGTAATACAGCTGACATCCTTCTGAAAATATAATTAATTACTAATAATGAATATTTAGTGGAGTTTTCTAACACTGACTGTGATGACCAGTATGTTTTACAGAAGCAGCATTAGAAATCCTGTGACACTGAGCTCTCAGCTGAGTTTAAAACTACTTACGTTTGTGGCAGAAAAAGACATTCCAAACGCTGCTTGTTTAAATTGGCCAGATACATGAGTTTTCCCTTTACCAATCTGATTCTAAACCAGGAACTTTCCTGATTTCTCCATATGCTCGGGTTTAAAAGCAAGATCTGACCATCTGTTTCAAGTTTCTAACTGAAACAGCAGGAAATAAATGCCATTATCACTGCAACTTGTACTTCTGACTGTACAAATTTCTCCCAGCTCTAATGACATTTTGAACTTCAGGGAACTTTGAATAACTTTAGCACCATGTTTTATAGAAATTCATCCATTTAAAATGAAACCTTATCTACATGTTCCTAAGCTACCTAGGAATTGCTCAAAAACCTAGAGTGTATCAGTTCTATAAGCCAAAACTGAGCTCAGTATGGAAATGCCAGACTTCAAGATCAGAAGTGCTCAGAGCTGGAAGTGTTCTGACAATTACATGGGAAACAAAAATAAAAACCCAAAAACTACAGAAGGCTAATTTCTGCAGAAACCTATATATACCCTACAACTTCATGGACTGTTACTGCTCCTGTACAGCTAACAGTAGCTACACAGCTAACTGTTAGTTAGAGCTGGCCTAAAAAATCATGCAAGTGAGAACTATCCTACATCTGCCAGAAATACTTGTTTTATTGTTGAAAGGCAGTACTTTTTCTAAGGCAAGGCAGGATGTTGGGAAGGATAGATAAATATGATTGCCTAGCAGAAGAACCACAATAGTACAGCCAGGATGAATATCATGTCCCCTACTGGCTGGACAATGCCCTTACCTACAGAGGGGTCCAAAAGCCAAATGGACTGTTTCATCTCACCTCCCAGAATGTATGGGTCACCCCACACCTGTAACCCTCCCCTGAAACATCAAGTGCCTGTAACCCCATTGGCCCAAGTCTTGTTCCAGCCCACCTTGAAGCCCCCTGATAAGGGGTCTCCGAGGGGCCAGACGCCCTCTTGAAACTTGCTCTCTCCTCCTGGACCCCCCCCCCCCCTTTTGGAACTCCCTGCTCTTCCCTTTGTCTCTCCCCTCCTCCATCACCTCAGGCCCTGCCACGTGCTCCGTCTGGCTGCTCGAGGCAGGACCTTTCACCATCCCGAATAAACCTTATCTTCTAAGAGCAACCAACAGAGATCTCTCGTCTGTATCCACCCAAACCGTCCTGGAGCATCATACATCTCTACAGCAGGATTCCGAAGTGGTGCCGGGCTGTACTTACAGGTCTCTGTTGATCATGTCTATGAGTAAGCCATCTGCCTTCTTCCTGCTGAGCAGGTACCACACCATGCCCCCGAAGTGCCTGGTTGAGCGCAGCAGGTCGTACTTGCCGTGTTTCTCGATGTCCTCGTAGGTGCGGTGGTGAACCTGTGCACATACACGCTTGTTTGCAGAACTGGAGCCTGGTGACAGCTTTCCCCCTGTACCTCTCAGTTTTTAATCCTTTTCATTTCCCTAAGGTGCAGGGGTAAGCCACATGCTGAACCATATGCCTGTTATTATTCAGGGTAACACCGGGCTAGCCGAGTCCTTGGTACTTAGGCATAGACATCCTTATGGTAAAAGGAAGCTAAATCCTGTCTCCTGAACTTTTGGGGAGACAGGGACATAAGCCCTGGTCCTTCTCTGCACTGTGGCCAAGCTGCAGCTATTCTTTCAGGAGAAAAATACTAGAGCAAGGAGCTGTGAAACTTAGGAAAAAAAGTTACTTGAAAAATTGCCTAATACAAGTAACAACTTCTCAAATCACTGAGAACATTACAGTTTAAAGAGAAGTAAACATTTTAAAAGCAAGTGTAGACTAACATTTACCAGCAGCTATAGCTACTAATTTTATTCTGCTGGAACTGTATTTTTGGAGCTGGTCTTTGTCAAAAATAATACTTTGTGCACAGTGCTCTTTCTCAAAATGCACTTTGTCAGCTCCCTAGCTGTTCCTACTAGCTCCTAAGCCAGCAGTCAGTGTGACTTCAGCAGCAAAACTCTGTTCAGAGCCCCTGACAAGTGTTACCATCAATTCTGCTTTGCTACCAAAAGTACCTGAATAAAGACCATTTTTGTATGTGCAGTACCTTTCTAGGCTGGCGAAAATTACTCGTGCAAAATCCTCTTTTACTGTTCTGCATAAAAATAAACCCCAAAACTCATCACAAGATAATCTCTATGGGAAAATTAGAGCACATATGACCAACACCCCTGTTCCCCAGATAAATATTTATGTTTACAAAATAAACCCTACAATTCTCCACTAGGTTTTTTTTGTTTTTTTTTTTCCTTTGCTAGAAAAATAGAAAGTGAACTCACTCTTATATAGTCAGGTGAATCTGGCTCAAACTGAGCAATGCACATGTTCAGGACATCTTCGTGACGGTCTTGCTGAAATACAGTCTGAAACAGCAGTTTGGATTCAGGGGTAGATTATGTAATCGCACCATCCCAACATCCCAAAATCAAAACAGCAGCCACAACTCTGTTCTGGACAGTATTTACAATGAGTAACCCCTTCATCAAAAGACAAAATGGACAGAAGTACAGCAATTGCCTTGATGACATTAATATAATGTTGCTTGGTTTTTGATTCTGAAACACCAGTTCACATTTCCAGATTAAATGTACAATTGTTTCTAGTATGACACAGTATTACACCTACCTAGGATGTACCTGGCCCTGACCTGGAACTTTATTTCAAGTATTTCAACCAAGTAATAATGACAGGCAACTGTCAAAACAGATTTCAAGCAACTATACACACCCATGCAGAATGGATTATTCCAAGTTACTCTGCCCAGAGAGCAGAGTTTCACTGTCAGACTGCAATGAAGTAAAAGTGCTCAGTTTCAAAGCCAAGAAGAGCTTACCCCAAGGTTCTCATCCTTGAATAATGCTGGGGGAATCACCCTGCGCCCTTCCTTTGGGAAGAATATCTGGATCATCCTGTCTCGTTCCTCCCAGGTGGCTTTGCGTAACACCCCGTTTGGTTCTCTAACTACAATGAAACGTTCCTGCAAATGAGGTAAAAAACAAACATTGTCTAAAGCCTTCTCTCTTCATAGCCAGGACCATCCTAAAAAAAACCCTCATTTGTCAAAGTCTTTCTACTCCTAAAGTCACCCTAGTAACACCAGTTTCTACCTGACTGTTGCCATGTGCCAGATTGATCATTTCTGCCTTACTACCTGCTGAATAAGCGCTGGTTTTGAACCTCAGTTTTGCTGTCTGACAACTGTGCATGTGCCAATGCTGAAAGCCATGGCTCTGGGAAGTTTAGAGACAACATGACCCACACCCAGACAGAAAGTTAGCCTGATTTTATCATTTAATAACCCATACAAAAATTAGGAACGCAAGTGTCGTGCACTTTTGTACCTTTTTTCCAGAGGTAGGCTAGAATAAAGTAAGAGCAAGTGCAAGGCAAAAAATACAACAAATTAAACAATATACTCAGATCTGTTCAGAAGCATAACTGCTTTAGGGTGGCAAATGGGAAAGTTTGCTGGACAGGAAAGTTTTCAGTATGGTTGTTGAAGGTTGGGTTTTTCTTGTTACATTTGGAACTTCTTCCCATTGAGTTGCTAAGAAGTACTGATGGCTGGGTGCTCTGTTTTTTGGGAGTTTTCTTGCGGGGGGACAGAGATACCATGAGAATAGAGGCATGTAAATGACAGCGCTGGAGAGTTGGGGACTCTCTCTCTCACTCTTTGGCATGGGAGGAGGACGGCCCGGCTGTCACTTACTGTGGGGACAATTCACCGGCACCGCTGGAGCTCAGCCCTAAGGGACCGATCATCGTCTGCTCGTGTGCCCCGGGAACCCCGAGCCCCGTGTGCCCCGGCAATGCCCCGTGTGCCCCGGGAACCCCGAGCCCCGTGTGCCCCGGCAATCCCCCGTGTGCCCTGGGAACCCCGAGCCCCGTGTGCCCCGGCAATGCCCCGTGTGCCCCGGCAATGCCCCGTGTGCCCGGGCAATCCCCCGTGTGCCCCGGGAACCCCGAGCCCCGTGTGCCCCGGCAATCCCGAGCCCCGTCTCTCCCGGCCCTGCCCGGAGCCGGGCCGCCGCTGCTCCGTCCCCGCTGTTTCTTTGCTCCTGCTCTACACCGTGGTCCCGCAGTTCCAGCTACCGCCGTGAAACCCCTGGTACATCTCACCCCCCAGCCCGGGATTTTGCTCATTCCTGCCACTGTGACCGTAACTGCACCAAAGGGGGAAGTGCCTGCAGTCGAGAAGACTCTTACCGGCTCCCTGCTCCTGTTTGTTGTTAGTGCTGTAGTTACTGGGTTTTGTTTGCCTTGTTATACATCCTAGTAAAGAACTGTTATTCCTATTCCCATATCTTTGCTGAGTGCTCCTTAATTTCAAAATTAGAATTATTTGGAGGGAGGGGGTTCACATTCTCCATTCCAAGGGAGGCTTTCTGCCTTCCCTAGCAGACACCTGTCTTTCAAACCAAGACAATGGTGCAGCAGGAGGATAAACAGCAGTTTCCTGGAGAAAGCTCTCAAGAGTAATAAATGGAAGACTGGGCAGTTCATTTCAGAGGATCATCACTATGTGCACGTTTGAACCATGAAGGGTTCCTGGAGTCAGAACTTGGTTAAGAATTTTTCTGGCCTCTGGTACTTAAAGACAATTGAGATGTTTAATTACACAAAGGAAAATTTATCCTTATACTCCCCAATTCCATTAGACAACTATTTCTTCACAGCTTTCCTGGAAACTCATTCATCATTTCCACACCTTTCCACCAGATCTTTGCAAGTGTGGAGTAGTTCCATCTTACAAAGGAATCCAGTCTGACAGAAATCTTCTAGGAGCATGGAAGAACTCACCAGTCCTAGCATATCACATGCACCTGCTTATAAAATAATTAACTACTTACCATACAGCTTTCCTATGTCTGCTTTTGAGTAGCAGAATGTAATTTATGATTATCAGTTAGAAGCAGGTATTTAGAAACACATTTTTCTCTACTGCCTTGTACCAGACTGAACTTTCAACTCCTCAGCCCTTTCCAAACTGACCCATCTACATTTGCATTAAAGCTTATTTTGGGAACAAAAATACTGTTGATCACGTTACTTACACGATGTGGAATGGAGTAACTTAAATCTGTAAACACATATTTTGCAGTTTCAGTTCCTTCAAGGACTTTGTCTTCTGCTAAGACATCATCAATTGGCTCTCGTTCATTCAAAATAGGGGGCATGATTAGTTTTGTTTTAGCTTCCTCAATGGCTTTTCTTGTGGCCTTGTAGGGGAAAAAAAGTAGTTTAATTTTACAACTAAAAATATCATCCTACTGGAAAGATAATATACAATTTAAGGACAAATATTTTCATTTAGAAGCTTGGTTTTCTTCTTCTGCAGTTGAGAAAAAATGAGACACCAATTCTACCTCTAGGTAGGTGAATTTCATGAAAACAATTTACCACCACTAAAACCTGGACAAAATGCTAGCAGAAGTTACAAAACTACAACAGACAAACACCAACTTTATTTTAGGTGTTTTTCCATGGTAAATTTCCCCCAAAATACAAACCACAACCAACAGTTTGTATATGGCTACAGCAGAACTGGCTTAAATCAGGCCCTTTATCATCCTGAATGAAGTCAGACCAAAGGGGAGAGGGAGAAAAAAAGTAGTCAAAGAATTCCCAGGGCTATAACTTAAGTATCATATGAAGGTGTTTGACAGAGTTAGGAAGCATTAAGAGGTTAATAAAGAGAAACTATCACTCAAAAAAGATCAGTTTTTCTCCCATATTCCATCAAAATCGCACACAACTGGACAAACCAAACTACTGCAAATGAAGAAACATTGATTTACACTGATTTAGGGAATAATCCGAAACAAAGTAAAGAAACCAGAACGTTTTCAAATGCAGCGGTAAGGAACGCAGAAATATGGGCTATTACAGGCATTTTGCTAAAATCAACACTTACTTCCGAAGGAAGCAGAGCAGCCTACCTCTTCCAGCTGAGCTTCGGTCATCAGCTTGTAGTGGGGCGGCTTGAGGCCCTTTTTCACAGGCCGGAACACCTTGTGCAGGTCGAGTCCCGTCATTTTGTAAAGCAGCGTCTGAACCGCTTCGTCCGTGAAGGCGGGCTTGTCCTGGGCGGTCTTTCCCTCTGCGGGAGAGGGCGCACGCTGTTACCGGGGCTGAAGGGGTACCACGGTCACCCCTGCCCTCACGGCTCCTCCCGCCCGCATCCCTCCCCGCCCCGCATCCCTCCCCACGCGTTCCGCAGCCGCCCAGCACCGCGCGGGACAGCTGGGCCCCGAGGCCGGGCCGGCCGGCAGGCAGGGCGCTGGGGGTGCCCCGGGTCCCCTCGCGTACCGCCCGCATCCGCGGCCAGCGCCCGCCGCGCGGGGAGCGCCCGCAGCGCCCGCAGCCGCGCGGGGAGCGCCGCCACCCGCGCCCTCAGCGCCGCCATCTTCGCTCCGCCCCTGCCGCCCCGCGGCGCGCCGGGAAATGGAGGCACGGTGGGACCGGCCAGCCCGGCTCCTCCTGCCCTGCGCGCCAGTCACGCCTGGGCCGAGAGTCACCTCGTGTGCCGGGAGTCGTATCCTATAGCTGAAAGCGTTGTCGAAGTGCTTCTTGAACTCAGACAGCCTTGGCGCTGTGACCACTGCCCTGCAGAGCCTGTTCCAGTGCCTGGCCGCTCTGCGTGAAAAACCTTTCCGTACTATCCAACCTAAACCTCCCCTGACCCAGCTTCCGGCCGTTCTCTCGGGTGCTGTCACTGGTCGCCAGAGAGCAGAGACCAGTGCCTGCCCCTCATGAGGAAGCTGTAGATGGCTACGAGGTCTCCCCTGAGTCGCCTCCCGGCGCGGGGGACGCGCGGTCCCGAGGCAAAGGGCAGAGCGTTGTTGCTCCAGGCGCTCTGGGCGCCTTTGCGCTGTTAACGCGCTGCGGGGTGCCTGCGGGAGCGCGTGTGCCCGGCTCCCTCAGCCCCAGGCGCGGGGCAGGGCTGCGGCCTTCCTTCTCAGCGGGGAGTCGGGAAAGCGGGGGGATTGAGCCACTGTGCGGGATTAAAGCGCTGTACCCGCGGGTCCGGATGGCTGCGGGCGGCGGTGGGTGCGCTGCACCGGCAGCTGCCCGCTGTGAGGAGCACCCCCGCCCCGCGGCCGGGCAGGCTGCCCCGGAGGGAGGAACATGAAACATTAAAGCCCACCCGGCTCTGTCTGTGCCGCTCCGGGCCGGGCAGGCTGCCCCGGAGGGAGGAACATGAAACATTAAAGCCCACCCGGCTCTGTCTGTGCCGCTCCGGGCCGGGCAGGCTGCCCCGGAGGGAGGAACATGAAACATTAAAGCCCACCCGGCTCTGTCTGTGCCGCTCCGGGCCGGGCAGGCTGCCCCGGAGGGAGGAACATGAAACATTAAAGCCCACCCGGCTCTGTCTGTGCCGCTCCGGGCCGGGCAGGCTGCCCCGGAGGCAGGAACATGAAACATTAAAGCCCACCCGGCTCTGTCAGCGCCGCTCCGGCCCCGCGCCGTGCCCGGGGGCGCCTGCCCTGCGCGGGGCACCGGCCTCGTCAGCCCGGCCTTGGCCCCACTGCCGCGGGTGGGGAGCAGCTGCTGCCCTCGTGTTCAGGGAGCTTTAACGCTTTTATGAATAAATGAAAATACATAACCGCACTTAACCATAAAACCAAAATTAGCGTTATACTCAATAATTATGACACATCGGCTCTAAAGTCTGTGACGAAGCGATACTGACTTCTTATAACTGGGCCTGTTTCAGGGAGCTGTAAATTTATTATGACTTTAAGTTTATTTATTCTAGCCGGTCTGTATATCTTCCATTGTGAATTTCAGTCTTACAGACTGTGCTTAGGGAGGCGTGAAACCGAATTTGATCTCAAAGACCTCTTCCAGTATTGATTATTCTATTATTCTCTTATCAGCAGGCAGGCAAGTCTGTGTCCAAGAGCCCGGAAAGCCTCAAGTTCTGGAATATCAAAGCCACCCATCAGTTCAAGCTGGCTTCTGCCTTCCCATTGAAACAGGAAGGATTTAATCTCCAGGAGGAGCAACACAAGTAATGTGCTTATGTTCTGTAGAGCTCCAGCTGTTTTAAACTTTAGAGGGTTGTTCATTGCTTTGCCAGATCAAAGTCTAAGTTATACTACTTTTGAAAATGACAATTAGATGTCTGGGAGAAAATGAAGCTTTTAAAATGTGTATTGGTTTTAGTTAAAATAAAGTTAAGTATCAGCTTTTAAAAAGTGTATTTGTTTCTTATAATTGGTGATCTTTGTACGGGGGAGCATTCCTGTTTTTCTCAGCCTTATATCCAAACACATGCTCTGGGTTGAATTTAATATTCAGCCTTTTCAATATCCTGGCCTTGTCAGGAAGGTTGCAGGAGGATATGTTGTTCTCATATTTGCCTTGCTACAACTAAGTTGAAATTACTGGTTATTGCAGAGAGCAAATGAAACCCTTAATATTATTTTAATGCCATTTTGTGCAGAATTTATTTAAATAATGCTAAGAAATTGAAAAATAATTTTGATGAAATGGAGAAGGTGTTGTTTTTCAGTTCTTGCATGGAAGATCTCTGGAGTGAGAGCTATACCCTATAAGGGAATTGGGAAGTTTTTTGGCAACATGCCTAAAAGCCACTTCAGACCTGTTCATAAGTTTGGATGGCAAGCCAACGTCCATTTTAATTCACAAAAGTGCTTAGAAAAACAACAGAATTTATTGGGCAATATCCAGGAGAGGTTAAATTCACATTCAGTCTGTACTGGAGTAGTAACAGCTGCTGTGAGGATTAACCTTTTTGATTGGTGGGATGAAAGGAAATATTAACTAACTATACTGTAGATGGAAGTATAGTAGGTTAACATAATTTATAAAGTAGGATCATTTATAATGGGTAGGTTGGTTATATTTTATTCTGGTTTAAATTTGTACTAAAGTGACAGCTTTAAGTAGGATATTTTATATTGATGTAGTTAAAAATGTAACACCAGCTTGAAGAATCGGTGGTGTAAAAATCAATAATGAAATAAAGAATCTTTCTGAGCTTTTGTTATTATTTTCAATGCATCCCAGGATAGTTGCTGTTAGGAAATTGCAACCATCTGATGATGGGTGGATGTCCCAGTGAAACCCATTGGTGGTCCAAGTCTGGATTCTACTGGGAAAGTGTCTATGCAAAATTACCTGCACAGTTGGCATTAATTTCCTTTTCACTGACAGTTTCAGGAGCACAAAAGGATCAGAAGGCTGCTGATCAGAGTGCACCAGTTGGCTGACATCTCAGGGAAAGAGGAGACAAACGAGGAGCTTGGGCGCTTGTGTTGTTGCTTTGCTTATTTAATTGATAAAATAAGGGACTGTAGTTTACTTGTCTTCCTGAAGCATAAATATGTCAAATTAGTAATGAGAAGTTGTTTGGAAGGAAGAATTCTTTCTTGGGAAAAATACAAAATGTCAAGTTTGGTAACTGTGCACCCAATTGTTATGTGAAGAACACAGAGTGAACCCAGTCAGGCTGTGCATGTGTTCACAGTTGATGATGTGACCTTTTTAGAGTTAATAGTCGGTTCTCTTGATCCTGATAAGAAAAAAATCTGGCAATGCTGTGGAACATTATTCTGAAGGACACAATGGACCAGGTTGGAAGCTCTTTTTACTAAACCTGCATTGGTTAGTCTGAAGATAAATTATTTTTTCCAGAGAAGGCATAGAGTTCTGACATAGGAGCGATGACACAAACCTTACTATATCATCAAACCAGTTTTTAGAGGAATTAAATACTACACATGGTTTTTTTTCACCACGTACATTGAGGGAGTAGGTGTTTTTTGCTAAAATTGTTGGAGTTGTCATTTTCAATAGGATTTCCTATTTTCAGAGTTGCCTGCTGAACCTCAGGTGCTGGAGCTCAGCTACAACATTCTCACCCTGTGTGCCAGCTGCCTTCTGCTGCTGCAAACATCCCCAGGGACAGGGCCTGAGGAAACGCGATGCAAAAGGCTCCTAAAGCTGCTCCCTTGGTGCTGTCACTTGTAGCAAGTGCTCCTGGTCAGCACAGGCTGAAGACCAAATGCCCCTCGAGGTTTTATTTGTGCCGTGACTATTTGACATCCGTGTTTCAATTCAAAGGGGAAATGACAAAGCAGGAAGGATTATCTGTGCTCTTTATTTTCAGTTTTCAGCCTTGTTTCAGCCACGATTGCCCTGCACTCTGTGCTGTATTCCTGTGGGCCACGGCGGGGCAGGAGCGAGGGCTTAGAGCAAGGGGAAGTGCCTTAGGAGCTGCAGAGGGTAATGTAAATAAACTGTTTTCATTAATGACCCACATTTGCCTCTGTCTCACATAAAGCTGCCATAATCTCACTTTAGTAATGATAAATTAGATACACACAAAGACTGTCTCCACTAGTTGGGATTACATACATTATTTATAGTAGGAATATAAATTCCACTTCAGTTTTTATTGTTTTCTTTGCTACACTATAAGGGCTTGAGCCAAAGCCCATTGAAGTCCTTTCCTAACTTCAGCGTGCTCTGAATTAAGAGTCCCTATTTTTCAAATTAGTTTTAAAATTTCTTTCTCCTCTTGTAATACTTATCTTTTAAAAATAGTTATAAAGGAAAGAAATAATAGTACATATTCAGTATTATTCAAAGTGAGGTATAGTTTCAGTAACTGTTTTTTTCCCCATTCTTAATAGTTTTTAACTTTCCTCTACATCCTATCACAATTTCAAGTCCTGTCCTTCTGAATCCAAGTGCTTGCCAAGGCACTATGAACTGTAAATCTGGTGTGCAGCACAAACTGTTAGGTGTGGGCAGGTGGGTTGTGTGATCCCTTTGTTTTCACAGGAGAAGGAAGAGCAATATCCTGGCACATTTGTTGGTTTGTTTTGTTCTTTGGGCACAGAAAAATTAGAAGATGGCACTCTCCAATTCAAAGGTTAATTATAATATTTTCCTTCTCTCCTGTTGCTAGCTCAAGTAGTCAATACCTTGTTCTCGTAATTGTATTTTTATCTGGTTTTCAATTAAATCTGACACCTGAGAGAATCTTCTGAAACCAAAACTGTCCAAATTAAACCTAGATGTGTGTTGTGTGTATTGCCTGGCTTGTTGTCAAAGTTTGCATAAAAATCTAAATCCCATGTGTCTGCTAGTTACACTTTTTCATGTTTTGTCATCCTTAAAAAGAAGCCTAGATGTCTGGTTTTCCTGCTTTTTTTTTTTTTTTAAATCCAAGTTTCATCTGGGCTATTGTCTAATTTTATGGTTTTCAATTTAATCATTTTCTCAATTAATTTACCTGGCAAAGAAACACATCCTCCTAGTTCTAAACTGGTTCAATAACACTCAGTGATAACAGCCAATTTTTGTTTCTTCCAGCCTGTTCTTGATTTTATTAATAGGCAACTACTTCACACTTCAGTTGCCTCAGAAGGTGAATATATTTGTCTTCTTGTGACTTGTAACAGTTAAATATATTAATTTTGTTTCTAAAACTGGTTCTGTTTCTGTAATTTTTTTTGATTATTTTTTGCCAGTTTAACACCAACCATCTTGTTGCTTAGTGATGCCAAGAAACTACTCTTATCTGCATGCCATACCCTTCTCAAGTTCTTTTTCCCCCTGAGACTCATCTGTCTAGGATTCTTTTACAATTTCACTTCTCCTTCTATGCAATTATTTTTCTTTAGGTCTCTCAATTGTTCTTCATAGTACCCCTAAGCCTTCCTGCCTTCATATTACTTGGAATTCATCTGGATTTATTAGGATTTGTTTTGTCACCTTGATTCTTCTTTTCTCTTTCCCCAAATTAAATTTTTTGGAAATAGCTCCTGTAGTTTGCTATTTAACAGTCTGCGCTTTTAAATTTACTTTGTTATTGTTGATAAAGGGCAATTTGTACCTTTGGCTTGCTGTCATATATATAAATAGCCTGCATGATAAGGCCAACTTTTTTAACTATTTCATACCAATATCACACTATTTAAAATAGAATCACCTCTCTTTTAAAGGTGGCTCTGGAGATGTGTTTGTGTGTTTTTTTCCTTCTGTCTTTTTCTTATTATTTCCTTTGGATCCAGACTGTAATACAAATTATATTTGCTTAGGCAAACCCATTGCGCATTTGAAAAAGTCATTTTAAAGACAGGATCCTAGGGGTCTGACAGAACAGCTAAACCAGCTGTGCTCTCCAGTACAAACAACACATAAATCTATAGTATCTTTTCTTCAGGATCAAATAAGTGAAAGAAAAGCCTCAGAAAGTAAAATATATTTTTATCTCACAGAAGCAGAACTAAAAGAATTTTGTGTCAGTTAAAATCTTAGCCATTCCTGTTAGACTCGTAAAATCCAAAACTTTTTTCATTTTAAGCAGAAGCATTTTCGTTTGCTAATCAAACCACTCCCTTTACCTGTTTGATATAAAGGTTGTCTTTAGGTCGAGGCAAAAATGGTTATTCATCTCTTTAGTGAAGAGTCAATCTCACAAGAACGTTTCCCAGTTCTAACTGATTTGCTCGAGTAGAAAGGAAGCAAGAAAATTCTAGAAACTGAAACAGAAATATAATTAATTTGGTCAAATAGTTACCAGATTATTTTCTACATTTATTTCCAAGTGAACTTCTTGACATTCATTAGGTTGCTCACTGGAGCTAATAAGAAGACTTCCATCCATTTTTTGACAAACTGTCTGATTGGAGAACGAGATGTCACCAGATGATTTCCAGCAGAGCCACGACCAAAAATGATTTAGCTGGTGTTATCCCTGCTGTATTTGGGGCAAAATATATATGTATGCTCTTCGTAAATTGTTTTAAACCTGTGCAACTGAGGAAGCGATTGCATTTATGGTTCTGGGGATTTTCAGAGGGTGTTTATGGGTAGAGCCCTGCATTTCTACAGGGCTTTCTCCTGCATGCCCTGCAGAAATGGAATGGGCACTAACAGATGTCAGGGTTTGTACACCGGGGTGGAACAACTGCTGTCATTTTGTGAAGGCACATATTTCATATCTTAATAAATAATATAGCTGGGCAGCTGGAGGCATCTAGTACAGTTTTATTAAATGCTCTAAGGGGAAAAAAAGCCAGCAAACAGCCAAGCATGGCAAGGGAAATATTAGTGACAGAAACGTAAAACACAGACCTGACTCTGCCCTGTGCACAATGCACGGTGTCCCCATTGTCAGAGGGATGAGGGTGGGACACACAGAGCAGGGAATTCTTTCATTGTTGGGGAAGAGGATTAAAAACAACCCTACAGCAAGCAAACAGACGGAAAATTAAAATAAAAAGTGAAAAGTGCTAGAAGTCCAAGTGTTTTTGTCTGGTTAGGTCTTATTTGTTTATTTAATTTTTTTACAACTGCACAGGAAAAGGGAATGTCTTGGTCTTCCCTTTTATTTACCCAATTCTAGGCAGGCTGTCTCTGATTCCTCCCCTTATATCCACTCAAAATACATACATTATATCTTTTCATAAACAACTTCAGTATATTATCTAAGTGAAAAAAATGAATCCATTTTCTTTTTGGTTATTGAGTTAAGTCACAGAGGGACCCACTGAGTTCCAGACCCTCTGAAGGAAAAAATGGAAGCAGAATCTTCCCACTTTGTTAGCAGCAAACCTCCAGATTGTCACAGCTTTTCAGGTACATGCAGCCTCAAGATGCAGTTTTATATCTGCCCAAAACTGATCTTAGACTTTCCTGTTCCCTCTGTTCAAGCCCTCCCTAAAAACATTTTGTTCTTCATAACAAAAGTCACTAAACAGAGTCAATAATTTTCTTATGAATTTTGATTAACAGCGCAGTAGTTTGTGACACAGAAATTCAGGATCTGACTCTGAAAGGGAGCTTAGATAGAAAAGCAAACTGAATTCCATCTGTTTTGAGTCTCTGGCGCAGCACGGACCTCTCCTAAACCTTGCAAGGTATTTTACTGAGATGCAGCCAAGCCAAGGGAATTTCACAGGAGACTTTGGCAGCACTGAGACAATTTCACTTTCGTAGGGAGGCAGGGGAGTTTTCCATTGATACATACCAATTAAGCAGAGTATTGCTTGGAGGGTTTTGTGTAACAGTCCAAAATTAACTGTGCAATTTTTATGCTCATTTCTGCCTGAAGGACTAATATTTACCCTTAAAGCAGAGCATCATTTGAATTAGTCTTTCATTCTTTTTCCTGCTCCTTTCCTCTCTCTTTTTTTCATTGTAGATCCAATTAAACTTCTAAATGGTGATACAATATGTGCAATTTACTATATTATCTAAATATGATTATATTTTCTTCTAATGGTAGTTCAACATTGCTTACAGTCAAACATTCTTTTGCTTTCTCCTCATAGTTTACTCAGTCCAATCTCGAAAAAAAAAAAAGAAAAGAAAAAGAAAAAGAAAAAGAAAAAGGAAAAGAAAAGAAAAGAAAAGAAAAGAAAAGAAAAGAAAAGAAAAGAAAAGAAAAGAAAAGAAAAGAAAAGAAAAGAAAAGAAAAGAAAAGAAAAGAAAAGAAAAGAAATCTTTCTTGTCATCTCTTAGATGCAATTGTTTTATCATGTAGTACTGCACTTGTGAAAACCAAAACTGATCCGTGTTTGCTGTTGCGAACTGCTTTGGAATATCCTTTGCAAGGTGTCGCTGTCGCTGCGGTGTGGCCTCGGGCGCTAGATGGCAATGTGGCTGTGCGACATCAGCGAACGGCAGCAGCAAATCTCAGCACGTGAGAGAATCCTCATGTTTCAAAAATATTTGTAATATTGCCTTCTTATTATGAAAACAATTATAATGTGTAAATGCTCCTTTTTTGCAGTCTAAAAGCTTTAAAAAGTTTCTTTTCCCTGCATTTTGACTACACGGGGAACATTTCTTAATGAGTTCGACTGGTGAGTACAACATTTACCCGTTTTTTTTGTCTACTGTAAAGCTCTCCGATTGATTAATGTATCAAAAGGCAGAATTTTCAGCTCCTGGCATCGTCAGCGTGTTCCTTACCATGAAAGAGGAAGGAGGAATGACAGGATGTTGCCCTCCCCTCTCTCCTCAATTAACCTTTTACCAGGTGTCAGGGCAATGATGAGAATGGACATTTAAAGACTCAGGTAAAAGCAAAAGGTGTTAGATGGCAATAGCAACTTTATATCCCTATTTTGAGCTATGGAGCCATCCTGAAGACAACCAGTGCAACAGGTGTCACTCTGTCAGTGTTTGAATGCTATTGATGACTTCAAAAGAAGTGGCTTCAAAACCACTGACCCTGCACAACTGACAGCTGCTGAAGGACCCGATCCTGCACAGGCTCTCTAGACAATATTGTGTGCATTTTGGGAATGGAGCTGAACCCCTTGTGGTGTGTTGCTACTTTTCCATGTCATATCCTACCTCTGTCCCACTGCTTCAGGCCTCCCTCTTGACCAGCCTGTGTGGGTCACTTTTTATCAAGATAAGCTGGTGCCCTATGTTTGTCAGGGTTAATGATCTCACTTTGCAGACAGGCAGGAAGAAATAATTTCTGAAGGAATTTTGCATGGAGTGTATTATTGCTGTTCAGACGAGGGGGAAATCAGGAAGGGTGAGGGCCCACCATGGTTGTCAGGGGTGGGCATTCTGCTTAAGGTACTCCAGAATGGTTTATTGCTCCCGCACTGGAGTGTCTGTGGGGCAGGAAGGGTTTGTGTCTGCAGGTGTGTCTGCCTCTGCGACAGGAGGGTGAAAAGGCTGTTTGAGCTGTGCTCTGATGGAATTGAAGGGCCATCCATGGCCTGTGGCTCCTGCTAGAATGTAGGATGAAGGGAGCACTGTCTCATTCTTTCTCTTCTCAGAGGCAATGCTGCTTTCCATGCCCAAAAGGAGAAGCAGAGCCCAGAGCAGGCATTTGATTTCCAGTTTCTCTCTGTTGGCTTCTCCATCCTAGTGCAGCAACCAGTGCTGTCTTGTGATAAACACCAGCAGTCATTACATTGGGAAAAGAAGCTTGGATGGGAAAACTAATATACTTATGGCCTTTATTAATGACCCTTCTCTGTCCCCAGTCTCTTTTTACTGTTGGTCTCTCTGCTCCATGTTCCCCACTGGTGCTTTGTTTTGACATTTTTGACCACTCATGCACTTCCTTTTTTTCCCACCCATTGTGTCTTTCTGTCCTCCTCTCCTTTTTCTGGTAATAGGACATATCACTGTGGCATTTGGTTTTGTTTGGTCGGGACTGACACCAGTTCCCACTGAAAACATTTTGGTTTGGGTACTCATAACTTCTCTGTGTAAGTGCAAACCTCTCATGGCTACAATCTTTTATTTCTCAATGAGGAATGAAAGCAAGTAAAGCCCTTGTTTAGTGGAAATGAGATTTGGGACTTCCTGCAGACTGATCAACTGTAAAGTTAAAGCTGAACATTTTGGAGAGCAGTGCTAAAGTAAAACAAAATACACCCAATGAATCATGAAAGAATTTTCCTGAGGCTTGAACTTTTGGGGTTTTCTTTCAATGATTCAAAATAAAATAGGAACCTAAACTGGCCACAGAGCTGTCCCCATCCTCTTGCAAAGCAATCAGTCTCGGAGCAAGCAGATCTATCCCATGAGCTCATGCTGACTCCAAACTGTGTCCCCAGTGCTTTAACAGCCGAGGGTTCTGTGCCTCCCCTCGGCCAGGGAGGCCACCTGTGCTAGGGGCTGGGGCAGGGCAGGAGCCGCAGCCCAGCCCACGCCAGGAGCCCCCGGAGACTGGCTGGGCCCTGCTGTGCTCTGCCTTGGAAGACAAGCAGGGCACAGATACTGCTTGGGAACAAAGCTGTCCTTTGAGGTTATCTCAATGACCAGGTGATATCCCCTCCCTACAGGAGGAATTTTTCCTCCCATCCTTCCCACTGATGGCACCAGTGCAGAGGACACAGAACTGAGTGTGCTGTGTCTGGGGAGGTGTCCATGTGCCTCAGGGATCTTCAGCTGGTGGGGGGAAACTCTTCACAACACCCTTTCCAAATCAGTTCGTTTTAATAGCAGCTAAGTGCCCTCAAGTCTCCTACATATGTTTTCAGTGAGAAAATGGCCAAGCAACAACTGAAGCCCTTCAGAGAAACAGGACATCCTGAGCTGTGGCAGATGGACTTCCTGTACACAATTTTAATGAAAATTTTCAACAATAGCTCTGTGCATGTTCTTAGAGGGGTTAGCAAGTGCACATGTTTATGTATACACACACACTGTGCAATGCTACACAAGCTTTTTAAAATAACATACAAAATACTCGGTATATTTTACTGGAAGAAATTTGTGTTGCATATATATATATAGATAGATATATATATGCAACACAAATTTTATATATAAAAATATATATTTTTTTATATATATACTGTGTTATGACATGAGGCAGGATTAGGTGGAGAGAAAATTTCAGGACATGGGTGGCCACAGTTGAAGGTCTTACAGGGAGTGTTTAGTAAAATATCCTTGGAACAACAAATTAAAATAAATGAAGAATAAAGTTAACCGAAGTATCAGTGAACATAAACAAATTTTCATGCTAAACAAACAATCCAAGGAAGCCAAAGTGCAATAATTAGAAAGGGATAATTATGCTTCCTCGACTTCCTAAAAGAGCCATGTCAGATTTTCTGTAATTTCCTAAATGTACAATGTAAAATGCTGGCAAAAAATGACAAACCCCTGTTAAAGTTTATGATATACAAGAAACTACTCTGGCTGAGGGCCTGTTTCATAGCAATAAAGACATAGCAAATTTTTTTAAAAATTAAAATATTTTAAAGTTGCTCTCTGCTATAACACAAAAATATCTGGAAATTTAACATATAAGAAAACAAAACAGTTGCAATACTGTCATTTAGACAGGACTGTGGTAACATATTTATCCAGTCATTGACTGTGTTGTCTTTAGCTCACAAGTTTTCCTCTTTTGAAGGAGATTTTTTTTTTTTAATCTTTGTGATTGCTAATTTCAGTTCATTTCTGAGGTACGAGTTTTCTAGGAAGAAAAACAGATGGACACTGTTCTAATGTCAGTTATCTGGAACTGTTCTGTGGAACTCAGTTTAGATTTTGAAGGAATGCTCTGAGGTAATAAACTATTCTTATGATATTTTAACAAAATTACATTGTTGTCAAAATGCAGTAACAGCACGAAAAACATATTTATTAAAAACCTCTCTGCATTTTTTTTAATATAGTAAACAATCTGGTCTTCCCATCCCTTCTGGATGAGCTGAACCTCATACCCATGCTTAAAATGACCCAACCATAATTGCAGCATTTCCCTCAGCCTCTCTTTTGTGTTTTTGTTGTCCTGTATTCTCAGAAAGGAGTCAGCATTAGAAGCCCACAAACACAGTGAAAAATACATGCCCCAAAGTTGATGCAGTCATAACTGGGAGGCTTTTCTGTTGTTCCTGTTAGCACAGTGTGGAGAAGCCTTCCCAAGGTGCTTTAGACAGACCAAGGCTATAAAAGAGCAGCACTCAATGTTTTGTTTTAAAAGTTCGAGTCATACTTAGAACTACAATAAAGTAAATACTTTTTGTTTTTCTAATCTCAAATGAAGATGTGAAAAGGCTCTCCCATTTTGTGTTTCCAAACTGGAACCTGGTTTTGGTGTTCCTGGGAAGTAAAGGACTGTGGGCAGGGAGCATTTGCTCCGTGGTCAGCTGGAACAGCTGAGCCCTGACAGTCTGTGCCTGTGGCAACTCCACTTGCAGACCAAGAACAACAGCCCCAGGTAATTTATAACTGCATTTAACACACACTCAAGAATAGGAACAAGTAGCAAAACTTGTGCTAGAAAATGTGGATGCAGGTGAGCAGGGTTTGTTTAGATCGATGGATGTGGATTCTGGAAAAGAGAATATAAGATTCTTAAAGAATCTAATACAGCATCAGAGGAAAAAATAATGGGAACAATAAGTGACAATGAGATGCATTTTACTAGGACAGACATTTGCATGGCCTGTGCTATGTCCAAGAGTCATAGAACTTAAACATGTAGACTTTAGGAAGATGTTTGTTTTATACCTCAAGTCAGAAATCTTTTTACTGTCAATGTCTTTAGGGTCACAGTGGATTTAAACAGAAAAATTATGTCCAGAATATTTTTGTTCTACTGTCCTTAGAGCTCTTAGGAAGGGGAAAACCCACTGCCAGTCTAACACTGCACCTCTTTAGGATCTGTGGGATGCCTAATGTCTTGTAATGGGTAATTAGACATGTTACTGGGAATATTCCTGTAGGTCTCTGTAGGAGCTAGTGAAGAGCAAGAGGGCTGATAAGTGGCCCTGAATCAGGAGAAGGTTTGTTTGTTTGGATGATGTTGGAATTTGCTCAGTGACTCTGCTTCCTGCACACTGCTTGGAAGGTGAAGCTGCACATGGGGCTGAGGAGGAAGAGGATGAGTGTGAGCAGACAGACACAACCATTTCAATGCAGGGCAAGAGTTTGTTGGGATTTGCCTCCACACCAGGAGAAAACTTACAGTGGAGAAAAGCATCCTGTGGCCCTGTATCCTAAACTTTTTGTTCTATTATAAAGCTTTAATTTTAAGGTTTCCATTTCCATCTCTAATCAAATCTGAATTCAAAGCTGAGCCTGAAGCTCAGGACACAAGCTGTTATCCTGCTTCCTGTTTTATTTCCAGAGTTGTGCTGCTTGTGGGACTGAATAGGATCACTAGTCACTTTCAAGTTAGGATTTCAGTGATTGGTTTTTTACAATTGCCCAGCAGATCCAGTGGAGCTGGATATCTTTGAGAAACCAGATGCCTCATTTTCAGTGGTTAAATGTGGTTTCAGGTTTCCTAGAAATTTAATCCCACAACTGTCTACAAAGACAATTTGTACCAAAAGCTGTGATTTAGGGTTATATGTATATAGCTTTATGTTACCACATCTTTCTTCTTGAGGATGATTTAAGATATTGGGATGCAATATTATTTTATGACACAAGTTTCCAATTCCAGTCTTGTCTTTCTCTGAAAATGAAAGTTCAAACAAGTAATTCTTCAGCTGAATATTAGATGCACATACTAAAATAAATCACTACAGAAGTTTGATAAATTCTTCACATAGATCAAAGTCAAAATAAGGCTTTTCTAGACTGCATTTTCCATAAATAACCAAAAGCTGCAAATGCATTACAAACTCGGTTAGCATCCAAGCATCTATTAACATCATGAAACAAGTAGAAACACCTACTGTGATTCAATAACTCTCTTGTCTAGAGGGTAGGAAATTCGATTGGGTAATGCCAGATCCTTGTTAACTGAACTTGAGAGCATCATTGAACTGTCTTCCAGAGGCTTTATTTCCCTTGCAGGTAGCAACACTGAGTAGAAACAAAATAGCTCAGAACACAAGTGATCAAAAGGGATCATCTAGGAGCACCAGACAAGTGACCTAAAACATGAAGTGGTTTATTATGGATTAGTTATATTAATTTTGGGATAGTCCTCAGAGTCTGAGTGGAGCCATCTCTCCAGCCAGAAGAACCCAAAAATGTATGATCTCCCAACAGGAAGACATGGGATTTATTTTGTTTTGCTCAAATCTCAGACATTAAGTCACGCAGTCCTGAGAAATAAAGCTGACCTGTTGAAATTATCATACTGCTTTCTGTAACTGAAAACTCTGGGCTAACTTAGCTGAGCATGTGAAGGTGCCTTTTAGAGGAATGAGTGTCTTGGTTTCCCACAGCTGGACTGCACAAGGAGAATGTACTCTGTGTGACAACTGAAAAGGAGGTGTCGTTCAAAAAATTACAAGGCCTCTATATCCCCCTTTAGCTTTTAGGCTTGGAAGAAAGTAGGAAAATGAAGTCTTGGCTTCCAGTGGAGACAAATTTCTGTTTCCTGCTTCCAGCAGTGTCACAAGTGCACTTTCACTGGAGTGCATGTCCTTTTTATTCCCTCCCTGCCAGCTTCTGGGGACGGGGGTGTTGCCTGCCTTGGTGCCTATTGTTGCCCAGGCTGCTTGTGATCATTATTTCACCTGCATTAGACCTGGCTCTGCTGTTTCTTCTGTACAAAAGCTGCACCAATAACACCTCCCTTAGTGTTAATTAGCTCACACTGTACAGGAGGGTTGAGATATGGGTATGAGCTGCTCTCACAGGAACAAGACCCCATGGCTGAAGTTAACCCCACAGGACTTTCTTAAAGCCATGCAGGAAATCTGTGACAGATCCCAGAATAAAGCACAGATTTCCTGTCTCTTTCACTTGAGCTGTAACTACACCAGGCCCAGAATTTCTTAGCTGAGGAAAGTGCTGTCCAATATTATCTTTCTTTTTCTGGTATACTGTTGCTTCAGTTCACTGCACAAGTTGCTGCCATATGTTAGGCTGTGCCTGTTCACCCTGTGACTCTTTTTTTATTGTATTTTATAGAACATGCATGAGTCTTGTAAGGTGAGCAGTGGTAATGCTGAGTACAACTACTCCATCATTTAAATAAGCAAACCTCAATACAAGTGAGTATTTGCAGGTGAAGGTAATTTATTGTCTGAGACCCTCTTCAAACAAAACTGCCCATACTTCTAATCTAAATAGCACTCATAGAAGCAGGTTTGGTACATATCAAATAATAACTACCTGTGATAAGATAATTCATACTGATAATGTTAAATTATTTGAATAAGTAATTTTCCTTTGTGCATATGCCACTTTGTACTTTGTAAAATTGGCATGTTCTGTTGTTCTCAAGCATCATTCCTCTTCAATGAATTATAAATTAACTAATCCAGGGAAAGTAACTAGTGGTTCTATAATTGAATGAGATGCTTGGAACATACTATTACTTTTACTAGGGCTTGAGAAAGGCAAGTTGGAGGAATTTGGTTTGCTCTTTGGGTATCTTAGATGTTCACATGGACTGCCAAATGTTTCTTTTCTTTTTTTTTTTTTTTTTAATTAGTTTGCCTCTAGGTTAAACATTAATAGTTTTCATTCTGTGCTTCTCAATTTGCCATCATATGGTTCTTCTTTAGATAGCATTACTTGTACAAATTCCAGCCGAAGCAGAGTCAGTAATCTTCAGCCAGTCTTGACAGCATTTCTAATGCAGTACAGCTATGGAATTTCATTCTATCTTCTTGTTGCTAAATAACTGAACAGAAACATGGAAACAAATGAGGTTTGTGTGTGAACACCCTCTTCTTAATTTATAACATGGTATTTAGATCACGTATTAATGGTGTGATTGTTTTGAATGCAAGACCTTTGTAGACTTCAGTGGGCAATTTCAAAAACAGGATGCTGAAGGTTTGTGCTCTACAGATGTTTAAAAACAAAACCTAACTTCCAGCACAGAAACTGATGCATGAGTCTGCAGGGAGCTGCTCTGAGTGGAACCCAACAAGTGCTGACATGAGGGACACCCAAGGACACCTGCCTGGTGCACTCTCCCCAACATACTGGGGCCCAAGAAGCTTTTCCCATGGAGCAGATGTGGGTCCACAAGAGGGTGGGTGCTTTGCCATAGCCCCTGGCTCCTTCTACAGCCAAGAACAGTGAGCACCGATGTGCAGAAATCCTTTGCTCTGCAGGGATGGGTTCCCTCCCACTCCCCATTATCCTGGTGGGCCTTGCCTGACTCCACACAGCTCTCTGTGCACCGTGCAGGCTGGCTCCCATTTCAGCCTGGCTTTCCCTTTACTGTTCTGGTTCCCATTTCAGAGAATAATGGACAGCCAGCTGGATTACAATTGTTTTCATGTAAGGTTGATTACTTTTTGTTGTGGGAAAAGGTACTCTTTGGGGTGAGTGCTACCACTGTAACATCTGTACTGATTCTGAAGCAGTACATACATCACATACCGCCCTGCAAAATAAAACAGAAAACATCAACTTAAGGGATGGCACTGTTCGCTTGAGCCCATTACAAGGCAGGAGGATAATGAAGATGAAGATTTGAAGGATGATGGGGAGGGGGATGACATCTCCCTCAGAGAGCTTTAATGAACACGAGAGGGACGTGGCACAGATCCAGATACTGAACTCCAGCTTAAAACAGTGTAAAGGGGAAGGGTCTTAACCCAGGTTATCAAATTCTTAGACTGTGACAAAGCATTAAGAGAGTTAGCACTCAAAAGGTAAAACTTCAGTCTGAATATGCTTTTGAGAAAGAGTATGCTGTAGTTCTTAATTAGCAGAGCTGAACTGCTCCATGTTCATTTGATAGCTGTCTCTAGACTCCCTTTTATCTTTGTAGTTTAGAAATACTTATACGTCTCTGTAGTTGTAGCACTGTATGTCTCTGTAGCTGTAGCATCGTTCTTACAATGTGATGTGATTAGCAATTTATGTCATTATTTTGATTGCAATTAAGACAAGTTAAAGAGAATACAAACCAGCTTCAGTTAGAATATTCAATCTTTTCCATAAGGTACCCTTTATTTAATCTGGTTGCTTACAACGGTTCTGCCTGGTTAATGAGGCTACATGCAGAAGTGGTGTTAGCAGAAACCATCAGGTCTCTTCATGCTGCTGTTTTTAGTAAGTCTGATTTCTTTGTGAAAAACAGCTGTTTTGTACTTGGACTATCTGAGTTCAAAGACATAAACAGCAAACCTCATAGTTCTGAAGTCAGAAAGCTGTTTAGTTCTATGAGACTAAGGATTGATTGCAGGATTAGAATATCCCTAATAACAGCTGGCTGCATCTGGAGAGTTCTGCAGCCATAGATTCCTTCTTCATCTTGTTACAGTCATTGGTTTCTATTTTTTCTTTCTACATTGATCTGAGATACAAATAATTTTTTAAAATTCAGTTAAATTTCCCAAATGAAACTTAACCGGTGCTTTATAACCAAATATAACCATCATGTTCCTATACACACTTTGCAAATTTGAGAAAAACTCAAATCTCATCTGCTTTGTATGGAGTGTATGCATAAATAATTAATAATGCATATCATAAAATAGTAGCAATTAAAAGAATAAAAATGCAATCAGTGATGTTTAACACAGGCACAGGATTTCAATTTTATATGTGATGAAGAACATCCACTTCAGTTCTTACTGTTCTTACTGTAGTTGTCTGTGGAAGCACCTGATCACCGTGAACAACAACAGCCATTCTCAATTTACTGCCTAAAATGGCTCTTTTTCCCCTCCTAATTCCTGTTTGTTGTTTGTGTACATCCAGTGCCTATTTTATGGAAAAGGACAGACCTATTTTAATACCTTCCTGATTTACAGATCCAATTCTGCCAGGCAAGAAGGAGCTGGTTTACACCAGGTAAACACAAACCCATTTATAAGCAGAATGAAGTGCTCACCCCAGGAGCTGTGCACCCAAACCTACACCTTGGCTTTACAAACCAAGCAGGGGCTGCAGGGCTGCCCCCAGCAAGGGCAACCCACTTTGCCAAGTAGCTTTCCCCACTGCAGAACTCTTGGGGAAGGACAGCAGTTGCCAGGTGAGGTTCTGCTGCCTGCAGGGATGCAGTCAGCTGGTGGAGAGGTGTGCTCCTGGCAGCAAGGGAGGCAGGAGCTGAGGCAGTGCAGCTGCAGTGCTTTATCAGAAAACTTGATATTCCACCTCCTGTTGAGTTACTTGTTTGCCAAGTTGCTCATATGTCAGCACTTGCAGTTTAAGATTCCTCATGTTCTTAATGGCATGGACAGGATGCACTTGCAGTGATATTTTTCCCCCACAGATAATTCAGGCTGTTCTGCACCTCTGCAAAGCAATCATCCAAAGCTGGTGGGCAGGATTGCTTTTCCTCAAATGAGTGGGTTTTACTCAGTTCAAAGCTAATATGTACTAATGTCCCTTAGTTGCTGATTGTTTTTATTTTGTCTAATAATTATTTTAAAAGTAGAATTTTTAACCATTGCACTTACATGATTTTATAAGGATTTATTATCAAACCACCTGTATTCAGTGCTTTAATGCAGGCTGAAAATAAGTCGTGCGATATTCTCTGGAAAGGAAACCATTCTCTTTCTAGAAACATCTGTTATTGTGCCACTTTGAAAACAGAGTTTCACTGTTTTCTCAGAAAGTGAGCAAAGATAAATGTAGAGCTTGACAGTAAAAAATGGAATAGAACTGCTTAGATCACCAGGTATATCCTAAAATGCTTTAGACAGACAATAAAAGATGAATTTTCTTGCAGAACAATTTAGCCTAAGCTCTTTCTAATCTTCACACACGTGGAATCAGCAGCCTCTACACATATTTGAAATAGGTAAGAAAAAAGTTATGGCTTTTTTTTTTTATTTCTGATTTGCAGTTTTAAAAGAAATGCTGTGCTGCTCGCCTTGATGCTTTGGAATCACAAAAAGCATTTTTAGTTTTATTCCAGTGGATATTTTCTCTTGTTTGTTATTTTTTGCAGAATGACTAATGGGATCTTAAAAACATTCCTGAAACCTTCTTGGTTTCAGGAAGGTTTCTGAACTGAGTTCAGAATTGTTGTAGGCTAAAAAATCAGCATTCCCAGGGAATATCCATAGAAATGGGAGCTGTGAGTAACAGAGAGGGTCACCCCTTAGTCCTCCTTCTACCCCTTGGTGCTGTCATTGCTGCCTCCTCACTGTGAAGGAGAAACTAGATCAGGAGCAATGCAAGTGCTACTAAAATGTTATTCTTTAAGATGTTCTTCCCCCAAAACCATCATTCCCCTTTATTGGAAAAGCTGCTTTCTGCAGCATCCTGTCCTCTAAGCTTCCTGAAATGATATTGAAAAGTGCAGGGCATACCTGCTGAGTCAGCTGCTGCTTTGTTGGAAAACCAACTGAGGGGGGGGCTGGAGAAGGGGAAGTAAAAATACCCTGGTGCAGAGAGTTCACTGCAGAGTCAGTTCAATAAAACTTGTGCTTCCCAGTCCTGGCAATGCATTTGGACATTTCAAAGAGCCTGATAAACAGCAATAGCCTTGTCTCCCACACATTAAAGCTTCATCGTGACATTGCATGAAAAGAAGCAAAACCTGGCAGCACAGTAAAGCAAAGGGTAAGGTGCTCCTTGGATGGGTCAAGGTGCTCTGAGCTGCTCTTGCTTTGCTGAAATAACAGCGTTGCTTTTCTGGCAGCAGAACATCTGTAACCTCTGTCTGCCTCAAAGCAGCACATCTGTTCACAGTTATGGGTCAGTACCCGACAGGAAGCTCACCCATACTGCACTCAGAGATGCTGGATCGCAGCTCCCAAAAAGCATTCCTAAAACTTTAATTAGTGAAGGAACACAGGATAAAATGAATGCAAATCAAAGCCATGAGAGTTAAAGCCCTAAAAATTTGCTTTTAACCTGATGAACATCTAGACAGCTGTAGGCAAACATTCATCATGTTTTATTCAATGCTGTATTTCTTTATTGATTTCAGTTAAAATTCCAGATTCTAAAAAGTACCAAGGAATAAAACTTACATTGGTAGTGCTGCAAAGATCCTAAAGAGCCTGGGCTGTCTGATCACAATGAATTCACAGCACAGCATGTTTTCTGCAGTCATTCCTGTCTTGCCAGCCCAGAGAAGCTGCAGTGCTTCCCTGTCAGGCAGCTTCTTGGAAGTTCTTCCAGCTTTAGGGGGAATGTTGAAACATACAGCACACACAGTTTGCAGCAACATTAAAATCAGTTTACTGGTGCTACAGTTGCCCTGCAAAGAGAACATTTACTTGTTTTGGTTCTCTTACCTCTGAAAATAGATTTCGAGCAGATTGAGATGTATATTTTCAGTTCAAAAATATGTAGGCCTATACACATGCAGCTTTCTAATTATAATTATCAAATTATAATATAATTATAATTTAATATAACTGAATCCAGTTATTCCAAGTCTGATTTAACTGGAATACAGAAATATTTCTGAGAATGGTAGAACTAAAACCTTTTGTCCTGTGGCAGGAAAGACAGATCAGAAAGCAATTTAGAAAACTAAAATTTAAAACTAAAATTTAAAACTAAAATTTCATAACATCATCCAATTGCTTTGTTCAAAAGAATTCATGAACTTGTTTGAAAATACAAATAATACTACAAAATATACTAAGCTGACATTTTGTTTGGTTCTGCTTCTTGATAATCTTAACTATGAGGCTGACCTTGCTATCCACTTACACCCATTTAATGTAGTCCAGTTTTATTGCTGTGTCTGGGAATGAGCTGATAATGCTGACATTTTCCTATAGGATGCCTGACTTTTCAGCTGCTGGAAATATGGTGTTAATCTTCCACTAAAAAAAGGAAATTACACTTTCATTTTCCTATTTCCTTGAAGCACAGGCACTTCAGCATTTCAGTGCTCTAGCACTGTGTCTATTCTGTGAACTTTAAATTCTATCATGAAGACCCTGAAGGAGGTCACTGGTGTAGACAATGACTTCTAACACAGTAAAGTTGTAATTGCTAAAACAAGTTAATCTGATGACTAATCTTTTGTTCTTAATTGGCTGTCATGACTTATAACAAGCAAACTCACTATGGCACTATATGCATTCATTTGTGTGGCAGGAAGTGCTTTATAACCTCAAGAAATAATGTCTAAAATATGCCTGGGACATAAAAATGTCCAAGTTATTTACAGAAAGAGACCTGGGAGGTTTATAATGTGCTCATCTCTGGCTTAACTCTCTTCTAATTGCAGTTAATAAAATGCCTCCCCTTCCCACACTTTGAAGGGCAGTGATGTTCCTGCTGAGAAAGTTGTGGCTGAACCTGGAGCTCCTGACACTTAGGGGATACCCAGGGAAAAATCTGTCTCTGTTGCAGGAATTTCATCTGCGCACTTGCCAACCACATACTGGACTCCAGAAAATCACTACACTACGTTGGACAAACTCCTGCTCTGCAGCAAAAGCTTGAACTCATGCCTAATATTTATGCAGTATGACATGGAGAAATTATTGATATATTATTGAATGGCATGATTCAGTCCTTTTAACCCTTGAATATCAGTGTTTTTCTTGTGCAGTGCTGGGTACCTTCAAAGTGCATAAATAGAAAACATCAGTAATCCCACAGAGTCATCAGATAAAACTAAACAAAAACTTTTGCTACTATGTATTAGCTCTTTTTGCTAATAAATCTAACAGTAGAATACTTATAGGTATATGAATAATACCAGTTTAAGGTTTAAATTGATAGTTAAGCTGTAAATATGAGACCATGAGATGTGAGGGAAGAGCTTTTGGCATGGATTCTGTGTTCAAGTGTCCTGTCAGCTTCCTGAGCTTGATAAACAGTTCCAGTTACCTGGCTTCAGACATCACTTTGCAAAGATCTTGGTGCACAGGTCAGCTGATCCTCTATATGCAAGTACTTCAGAGCCAGCCTGTAAAATATTACCTGCTGGGCATAATGCAGAGGATAGCAGCCATTATGGGTATGGGGTTAAAAAATGTACAGAAACACAATTGTGACAAATCTTCTTGCAATTGCTCTTATGGCACCAAGGTCAGGAAGGTATATGAGAGGCAATGAGTACCTGGTTTTCTATAGAAAAGACTTTTACTAATTTTTTTTCTGTGCACAGGTTGAGGGGGAAGAAGAGCCTTTCAGTGATCATAATTAAGCATCAAGAAGCTTAGTTCAGAATTAAGAAATATAAACAAGGCAAAACTGATGAACATCTATTTGAAGGCTGGGATTTGAACTAAAGGAGTTACCACAGCCAATGTAGTTAGATCCTAGGCTTCCTATAGCAGAAAAAAACTTGAGTTTCCTCTTAAAAAATAACTTTTATTTCAATGACTATGTGTGCTGTCTGGCAGGATATACAAAATCTCAAAGTGCACCATGGGTTGCAATGGCTGAAACAGTTAGTGTAGTAAGCTGTTTATGTAACTCTTTTTTTCCAAAATATTCAGGGCAGCTAATTTCTTATGCTTGCTTTCTTTGGAACCTGAACTTTGTTAGTAGTTAGTGTAAGATGTAGCAAGATCCTTGTTAGCTTCAGGTTTGCATCATTTCCAAATAGAACATCATAAAGTTCTACTGAGCAAGTGGTTCAGAAATGGAATCAGAAAGTCTCATCAGCCCCTGGATGCCTTGCACGTGATTGGTGCTGCATGTAAAAATCCACTAGAGTAACCTGTAAGGATTTCTCTGTAAACACAGTAGCACACAGACAAGAAAGCTGGCAAAAGCCTTGAGAACAGTTAAAGTGCAGAAGGCAATGATTTATATTGATGTTTAAAGCTGGAGAGGAGCATATGATTGTTTTATCAAACATTCGGAATTTTCCCAGAGAAACTTTGCTGCTTTTGTTGATAAGTGCACAGCTGACCGGTTGCTTTTCACTCTAGCAAATTCTTCTGCTGATTGATAGCTCAGTTAATTTCAGAAGGAGCCTTCCTGCTGTAGGTGCAGCTGTGAGTTCTAATCAAGGGAAGCAATTAATTGCTATCTCTGTGGTACAGAGGAGCCAACTGAAGAACCAAATGTACTGAGAACAGTCCTCAGCAGATAACTGAGAAGAGTGAAATCCTGCCTAATATTTACTCGTGTAACATTCCCTTAAGTATTTATAACTGGATTTGTCAGTACTACTCAGTCAAGATTTCTGTTTTCATTATTTTTAATTTTACTTGGTTTAGCAGTTAGTAAGAGGGATTAAACAAGGAAGACCTTATACTGCAATTAAGTTAAATAACTGACTCCCACATTTTCAGTCTGGATACAATATTAGGATCCTGTGTCCCAGGTAGCCTTTTAAACATTATCTGCCACAGCTTTCAGGGAGAGCAAGTTTGATGCCAGGTCATATAAACTCAATGTCAGCATATCAAACAATACCACTAGAGTAAAAACTTGTCATGATTATGTCTTTCTGTGTTCAGATAAAACGGGTAAAATTCTAAAACTTCTGTGACTGCTAATATTGACAGTCACATGAGTAAGAAGAAGAAATCTGTTGTAGTTTTTCAGAAGTGACTAACTACAATGTAAAAATAGGATCATTGAATACAGTTGCTGACCTGGTCTGTAATATGCTTTCACACACAATTTTTCACTTTAATGTCAGTTGAATTCTGTTCTTGCAGAGTGGAAAAGCAGCACTTAAATGAAAAAAAAGTGATAATCATTTAAGCAAAGGAAGATATAAAAAGTTTATCTCATATGAGGCTAATCCAATAATACCCCTTGTATTAATACTCTATATAAAGAAAAAGAATTTTCTATTAAAAAACAGTATATAAAAAGCCAGGGTTCTTCAACAGGTATTGGTCATACCTCTTAAAACTGCTCCCCTTAAGTAAAATGAAGACCCAAGATAACCTTCCCAACACTAGCTCTGACTCACCCTATATTTTGATTTTCATTATCTCATTTGCATGATGCACTTGCAACTGATAAGAGAAAGGAATTGTGCCCATGTTTCGAGAGCTGGGGCCTGCCTGGCCTCCCGCTGCTCCTGATCTTGCAAATTGCAAGGCTACAATTGCATGTGCAGGTTCACCAGATCAGCTAAATTGTACTGGCTTAGAATTGAACTAAAAGGAATTAAGGCTTGCTGAAAGTTTTAATCCCACAGCAGAAGGAAGTGGTTACTGAGTCTCCTTTTTTTCAGTTGTCAGACTAAAGTTTAGGAAGTGTTCAGGTATGCTTGGGGCAATTTAAGAATGCACACAAATATACTCATTGAGATGCCTGTGGGTGGTGCTTTTCAGTGATTCCTAAAATTGCTTATCAAATGTTTTAATAGAATTTTTCCCTCTTTCCAGAATAGGGTGAAGGTAAGGTTAATAGAGACATTTCGTTTATTCTAGAAGAAAGTACCTTGATATGTAAAGCTAATCTTGCTTTTGGAGCAGAGGTGAGGGAAATTCCTGCATTTAGCCATGACTTTCTTGTGTGTAAAGTGAAGCCTGTGCCTAGGCAACCAGAATACACCTGCTTGTTGAAATCAAGTTAGGATTGCTGATTTCTGGAGATGTTGTGACGCTGCTGCTGGCACTGCCAGGTTGGCTGGGCACTGCATTATTGCCCCCAGCTCCCCACAGGAGCTGCTCCCTGCAGCTCCTTCTTTTGCATGCAGAACTTACACCTGGCTCATCTGACAATTTTAAAGGAACTTTCTAATGATGTAGGAAGGAAGTTTGAGGTTTAAAAATCCATTCATCACAGACAAGCAGTTTGAGCACTGAAATGAGCTGGGGACTGCTTGAGTCACGGAATTCAGGATCCAGCAGTGGAGAAGAGCCATATTTAATTCAGAGGAGGACAAAGAAGAGCTGTTCTCTTTTCTCTCATAGATAGCAAACTGTAAAACTTCCCCTAATGTGCCATAATATCCATATAGGCTTTCGTGTGAGACAAATTGTGTGGTGTCAGTTACACAGAGGAAAGCAGGCAGGATGGGAAAGGCAAGCTTTTAAAGTCTGGCAAATTCTGTTCTTATTCATCCAAAGTTAAAATTAATTGCCTTTGGATCAGTAGTCCATTAATTGCGAAGGCTGCTTCTCTGGTTTCAGCTTTTAATAATCAAGACAGCTTTCCAAGAGTTCACTCTGCATCCAGCTTTTTCATTTAGATCTGTTTGGAAAAGTGATTCTGGAAAAAGTCAGATTCTAAAGCCAAATTTGTACTGGGGCAAGCTCTGCTGATGGCAAGAAATTTCCACTGGTGCAGATTTGAGCTAACTTTTGCATTGTCCCTTTATAAATAACTGTCTGTGCCAGCCCACCAGCAGGTGGGTCAGAAATGGTCTGTTCATATGGTTACTTGAAAGTATAAAAGCACCGATTATTTCAGACACACAGACACTGGTGATGTTTATAATAAATTCTGCTTCCTATTTGCTGTTACTAATATTTAGCTCATTGCTCTTAAAAAAAAAAATAATAATAAAGTGCTTCCTTCTATGCCTAAAATCCACTATGTTTTATTTCCTATCCTGGCATAGAAGAACTTTCAAGATGGTAGAAATAATTTTGGGACAGCAAAATGTCACAGTGGGTTTTTTTATTCCATCCAACAAAGAGAGAAATATTTTAACTGCAAAATACTTGGTCAAGATGTGCTTCTGTACCCAAGTAAATTCCCCGTGTTTGCCAAGAAAAAAACCAACCCTGCAGAACAAAAGAAAGCTTGGAATGAATAAAAAGTTCAATAGGAGTAGATGCTATCAGAGCTGCTCTTTTACTTGAAAGGAACATGAAAAACCTTTTCCTATAATCTCTTAGACGACACTAACTTCTCAGAAAATCCTCGTGTCTGTAATGTGGTATGCATGGTCAGTTACTCCCAGGCAGAAAGAGACTGAGCGCTTCTCTTTTAACCTCCCATCTCTCTGGTTTCAGCACCGTGGGGATTTGGGAGTCTGCAGCAGTGGTCCAGGCAAGCACAATGTTGTCAGTGGCAAAGGTGAAATGTCTCCTACTCCTTCACCTCCAGCACTTTGCTCCATGACACAACCACTGCTCCCTCAGCTGTGTCAGAGGGCACAGCCAGGCCTTGAGTGGTGCCACAGAGCTCTGTTTAGGAATAAACACACATTATTCAGATTTTTTAAATTACTGCTGCATCCACAGCTGACTTTAACCTCTTCCTTCTAACCAGCTGGATCTGTGCACTACCTTTACTTCTGACAGTTGACAAAGAGATGTGTAAAATCTGTAACTTCTGATGTTCTCAGTTGTTCCCTTTTAATAATGGAAAGCTCCTACATATTTTGAAAGGAATATTGACATCTGTTTTGACAGTGTTGGTTAAGTGTTTTCATTGTAATTATTCTTGAAAAAGGAAAAGCAGTTTGAAATGCAGATCTAGGCTGGGTTCCAACTGGGATAATTACATGCTACCTCCCTTTAATCCCCCTCCAACATTGTTTCCTCTGATGTTCCTTAGCTGCTGGGTTCAAACCATTGTTCACTGCTGCTTAGCAGAGCCCCTGTTCCTTTCAGAGATGGGTAGACATTTTTGCATATTATTACGTTAATCAAGGAGTCCTGTAGTTCCAAAATTGCTCAGTTTTGGGCCCACACCTCAGGGCAGAACACAGCTGATCCAAGGAAATCCTCCTGCAGCTCTTCAGGTATGGAATCCCAGCACAGCTCAGCTTGGAGGCACCCCCAAGGATCAGCACACAGCTGCTGTGTTTCCCCTCTCTTTAAGGTGAAACTGAAGTAAACTCTTCAATATCTATTGAAGTAATCCAGGGATTTGATTAATCAGCTGGGTGGCTTTGAGCCTGCTTTGGCCTGACTGTCTGTCTAAGGAGCAGGACAAACTGCTGATGGCTCCCAGTGTCATGGGCAGGACAGGGAACACAGGGTGATCAGAGAACTGATCCATTTACCTTCTCAAAAATACCAGGATCTCTCTCACACTTGCTTAGTCTGGCCAACACATGAAAGAAAATGACTTTGAATTTTTTATCCACAAGGAGTGCTTGAAAAAGGAAGCATCTTTCTTTCTCTGTGATTTAGCCTTTCTATCAGCACCTGGTCCTCCAGAAACACAATATCCTTGGTTCTATGGCACCTCCCCTCTGCTTCGCCGCTGAGATGAGAGTCTTGCAGCTATCTCAGGGTGGGAAAGGCTGTTTTGTTTCCTTCAGCCAAATCAGTAGCCTTGTTTTCAGAACAGAAAGTCACTGATGGGAGTAACAGTTCCTTTTGGTGAGAACTGAACTTGGTTCCAGTGTAAGGCTTGTGATAAATGTCGCCTCCATGGTTCCACTGAACCAAAACAACTTGGCACTGCCAGGCAATTAAAATGTAAACAGTGAAGATTAGACTGTATTGGGAAAAAAAAAAAAAAAAAAAAAAAAAAAAAAAAAAAAACCAAAAAACAAACTGAGATAACTATATTGACTAAATTGCAGTTGGGGCAGGTCAGAGTCCCAACATAAAACCTGGACCAAAGTCCTGTCTGAATCAAAAAGGGATGAATTAGCAGCTGATAATGTAGGAAAAAGGGACATGACTTTCCTCTTTGGAATTCTGATCCCACTGATGTGGCATGGACTCTCCTGTCTCTTCCAGAAAGATGAACTGCTTTGCTATCTTTTTTCCCTTTCAATTTACAAGAAATTTCTATTTACAAGGCAGTGGAGAACCAAACGGACTTGAGCACTGTATTGCAGATGATGTGGCGGAATGTGGAGGATGAGCTGGTTGAGTCAGTGGTGTGTACAGTGTTTACTTCTTTTGGAAATAAGCAGGGAGTTTAAAGTGAAAAAAACAGCTTCCTCAATATTGGGCCTTTTTACTGTCTTTTAAACTCTCCACTAAAACTCACATTTTTGCAAGTTTGTGAAATCACTGCACAAGATGTGGCAGATCACTGATTGTTGTGTCACAGTAACAATAATATGAGGTTCTTCATCTCCCTCTCCCTCTTTTCACTGTAGTTCTGCTGGGATAAAGTGCCTTGTACATTGAACTGTAAATCTGGGGACACTGGTAAAATCCTTCCTGTTCCAGTGACCTCCATGGAGCTACACTGGTTCATATATATTTAAATATTTGTATATTTGGTCGATAGCCTGGTCCACTAAGGTGATGGGCACTAAAGGGTGCAGGAGAATTATCCAAGATTCACAGGGACTCAGGAGAGTGTAAAATGGGAAGGAACACTCAAGAGGTGTACTCTGTGTTTCAGGAGTAGTTGACTGAAGAGTCACATCTGGTCCCATTGAGAAGGGAATTCAACATGCACAAAAAATTGTTACTTGAAGACCAGGGAAAAAAGCTTAAACACATTAATTGGCAGACTGGGTAAGAAAATGGGAATTTTCCAGAGAATGTGTTGTCAATAGAGAAAAGAAAGTAGCATGGCTTGAAAGACAAATCCAGTTCCTAATCTAAATGCAAAAATCGGAAAAAAAGGAAAATTATAGTATGTGTAGCACAAAAAACCATCAGAGTGATAACACTGTCAGTCAAATGGGTGGGTGATGGCTGATTCCATAGCTGTGGAGTTACTGACATAATGTAGGAGTAATAAAGCCTTTTGCAGTCACTGGAGAATTAAGTTTGCTGCATTTTAATGTTACGCAAATGTGTGATATTCTTGGGCTTTACTTCATTTGTTAGCAGAAAGTATCTAGAGAATGCAAAATGAAATTTTTGTTAGCTCCAATCATAATGAGTCATTTGTAAACAAGCATAAAAGCTTAGAGACATAAATTCATTACTTTAACATCAATGCTAAAGTTCTTTTGAGACTGATTTTTTGACCACTTTTAGTTTCTGTGGCCGCAGAGATCTAACTTTGGTTTTTCAGCCAGAAGTTTATTGGAGGAATTTTAACAAAAAACCTGGGGTGTTTCACTTTCAGCACAATTTATCTTACATGATAGGTTTTATAATCTTCCTTACAAACTCTGTACCTTCCCAAGTTCTGGTAATGAGCACTGTGTATCCAGAAAATTACAGTTCATGCTGGTTTTAGTTCCTGGAGAGGTTCACTTTTGAAATTTGAGTGAATTTCCATGTTCAGACCAAAACTGGCACGTGCACACCAACAACCACATGTGTCTGCCTACACACACACATCTGCAATAATAAATTGTAAATCTGCTTTTCAACTGAAAAACCTTGCAAAGGCCTATTTTGATATTTTCTAAACACAGTATCATTCTTTTTAGTTTGAAATTGTTCTCAGAGCTAATGATTTAATCAAAATTATTTAAAATCTGCATATAGTAACCCAAATTTCTCAGTTTCACATGGGAGGATTTCTGGAATCTCAAGCATGCTCATCTAACAGAAGTTCCCCACCTATTTTTGCTTTCCAAATTGAAGTTATTAAATGTAGTGTGAAGTGTTGTCCTGATTTGCTATGGTACGAAGACTTTGACAAAAATTCCTTTAATTTCAATGTTATGGGAGATAAGTTATTTAAATGTAAGCCTCGTTAAATCATAGAATAGTCATGATATTCTGAGTATCACTGTATGGAGTTCAAAGTGCACCTCTCACAAATGCACCTGAAAACAAAACCAAGGCACAGAAGTAAGGTTTATTGGTCACTCCTTTATATTACCTGCTTCAGAGGCCCCTTCACCCACAGCCAATGTATTTTTTCTTCTGCAGAAAGAAATACAAATTCCTTTTCAGACCAGAGGAGTTGTCAGAATCCAGCAAACCTACATGACCAGTGATTAATTGGGAAAGAAAACAGATTAACTGATTGCATCTTTTGCTCCCACAAATGGACTGTGTGACAATCATGAACTTTTATCTCACGGATCCTGATATTTGACCATTCTTGTTATGTAGAGCAAGTAAGGGAATAGTTTTTTTTATTTCTTTAGCATGATTTAAGGGCACCTCTATTTAACTCATATATAGTTTCATTTATCACAAGCTTTGTAAAATACTGTGCTTGGTAGTATTCAGGGCACCAAGTTCCAGAAAGCATTGCTGTGCTCCTGTCAATACAGATGTAAAACTGGGTTCCTGGTCTTCCAAAATATTTTTTTTTTTTTGCAAAATCACTGCAAGAGCTGGGCATGCCTGGAATGCAGTAGTTGACCAATTGATTTCCATTGGTCTGTCCTCAATTTTCAAGCAAAAAGATCTCTTTTGGTTGCTTGGTGTGATATGCTAAGGCCAGTTCCCAGCCAATGGCAAGAAGCAGCACTGCAATATTCACATCAGCAGAAATTGTGTTACCCTGGCAGCTGCTGGGCAGAGCCATCATATTCGTGCAGCTCTCCAGGCAGCCTGAGCCACTGAGTCAGGAACTGAAAATGGGACTGGAATGCCCAAAAAACCATCTGCAACATCACCTGGTGGGGGTTGGGAAAGTAGAATTGTTGGGGTTTTCTGCACTTTGGTTTTTAATCTTATGGTATTTTAATGGAGCATGAAATGTGCTCCAAAAAAAACCCCAAAGTTTTAAGTGAGTTTTTGAGACCTCTGGGGTAGTTTATTCCTGATAAGATGGAAATTCATGAGATCAGTCAGATGGAAGCTCATATGAAGAGGGGTTAGACACAAATTCCAGTATTTTCCTAGCAGTTTTCCCCTTTTAATTGCCTTGGGTTTTTATAGATTCGGTGGCTACTGAAGAGTTGGAGGAGCACTGGCACTGCTTTTTGGGGCCTGGGGTATCTCAGGTTTCCCATTCTGGGTAAGTGTTATTGCTCTTTCTGAAAGCAAGCACCAGGAGAGTTCGATATCCAGTGTGCCAACCCACTCTGAAAAAGTGGAAATAGCAATTTTCTGCTGAAATTCTGATGGTAAAGGACAGACATTGAGTAACAGAGACTGATGGACAAGTATAATGTGTAAAAGCTACAAGAGCAACTATTTAGAAAAGTTGACAGCTATAAATATAACACATTAAAAATTAATTTACAATGTTCAGCCTGTCTGTCCCACTTTTCTGTCTGGGACCTGTGTTAACATTATACACTTAAGACATTATATCATTATTCTTATTTTAATGCATTTCATGCTGATAGATTTAATATAAACAGAGGTGCTGACAGGAGCTTCAGTTTAAACAGGTTTAAATGTGAATTTGACTTTATGATTCTCATCAGGGAAAAAGACTAAACAGTTTAAGTTGATTAAATTTTCTTAAAGCTGCAGCAAAATATAATGAAAGCCATTTGTGCGTTTTTTTTCAGGAAAAATTGAGTGGCTCGGTGTTAGTGACTGACAGCTTGGTGCAATGAATTCTTTTCTTGTGAAACCGAGTCAAAACAGTTTCTATTTTTCATAAACTTCTGCAAGGTATTTTCAATTTTCTGATTTTCAGAGGAAGCGTAGCTTGCCCATTTAAGAGTGGGCTTATTCGACCAAACGATATATGTCAAATTACTAAAAATACAGATAGTACCAGATATTCCTTAAATATTATGTTTTCTTGTGCTATGGACATCACAGTGATCAATTTTTTTCTTCCTCTTTTTAAAATTAAATTTCTCCTTTTTTAAATTTTATTTATGAAGTGTTGTGATTAGGTAAAGCCTGGGCTCTGACTCAGCCTGAATACTTGTTTAAGCATGGACCAGATTCAGAGCATGGTCTATCACATGAGAAAATGTGGTGGTGTGAACTTAGAAATAATTAATGGGTCAGGCTCTGGCTAAAGCTGATATATGTTTACTAGAAGTTACTTTTGCACAAGAAAAAATGTAACGTTCCTGCTCTGAAACAAAGCCATTTAAACTATATTTAAGGGGAATACTGTATCCATACACAGACTTTGTTGTAATCTTTTCCCTGGAGCAGGATCTGAGTTGCACTGAGTGTGCAGTTGCATTTTGCATTGGAAATGTCATTGCCATGGAAATGTCACCTTCAACATTCCCAGCTGTGCAGTGGTTTCTCAGTGTAGAGGATTGCCCATCACAGTGTGAGGACATCCTTGTTCACAGGTAGCTTTGGGACCAAAAACCAGAGGTATTGGCCCACGGCTGAACACCTGAGAAGGGTAAGAGCCACCTGACCAGCTCAAGGGATCCCGGGCTGCACCCCCACACAAATCAGCTCACTTCATGTAGAGCTCTAGGAAAGCTTCAGCTTTATTTTTGGTCAGAAAGTGATTCATGCTCTTCCTGTTCTTGCAAATTACAGAAATATGCCTTCACAAAAACTCAGTCCTTTTTGACATGTTCTTAGGAATTATTTAATATTCTTGGCTCCAGTATGTCCTATTTCATAGGACAGGAACTGGGAGACAAATGCTTTGAGTCTTTGTACGGATTGTTTTTGAAGTCGCCTGAAAAATCAGATTAGACATCACAGCCTGTGTCACTTTTCAGTGCACTCTATTAAACTTGCAACAACTTGCTGCAAGTTTGTTTGACATCTTTTACCCCACTGGTGTTAAAAGTCATGCAAGTCCACAGATGTTAACTTTGGAAAATAACTTTCCATAATAAATCAGTTTAAATTATATTCCTGGTTAGAGATAACGTGGTTACTGGTCAGTTCAAATACTTGGCCACTGGTTCCCTGTGACTTCATGAGAAATCACATCTCTGCTCTGTGCCTCAGTTTCCCTTTACCTCTCCATCTGCTGATCTGCCACACCTTGTGTTTGGAACAAATTTAGAAACTTAGAGAAAGAGCAAAATGCTTTCCTTTGAGTGTATATTATCAGGTAAAATTACTTTTTCTACATTTTTGTATGTAGAAAATAAGGGAAATTTTCACGCCTGGTGTGTCAAACTCAGTTCTCTTGGTGACCAAGAGTCTGCATTTAGGTGGACATTGGAAAAATCTTTCAGGTGTGTTTTCAAATTTTCTTTTGATCCACCAACCTTCATTCTATCACAGTGAGCAACAGAATCTCAGCTGTTTCTTCACTAGCTCAAAAACTTATTATTAGCTCTGTCATTCTCTAATTTTTAAGGCATATTTTTGGCATCAGTTCCTTCACTTCTTGGCCATTTTTTTGAGCATAAAATAAGACCACAGCAGCTTCCACACTTGCCAGGCCTGCAATAGGAAGTATCCTTAGGGATAACTGTCTCAATATTTGGAAACATATCCCTCTGGTGTCACTAGATTTCAAGTTTCCGAGGATATCTTTGGACAGTCCCACTATTAAATTTATTCAGAAAGTCACAGGGGTCAGTGAGTGCATGGGAAAAAGGATCAGTAGGAGCAGTAAAGGCAACCATATGTAAGGATTCACTGCAGTGAGAGATTCCAGCCTGGTGAAAATGACCCTGGAACCAAGGCTTGGGCTGCTGCCTCGCAGCTTTGCCAGGTATTAGAAGTTACAAATGTTTGTGATCTGCCCATGCCCCTAACTCAGAGTGGCTGAGGTCTGTTAGAGGCTGCAAGGACGGTGCCCCTGGCACACCCCAACTGTCCCTCTGCCCAGCTGGGCATCATCAGTGTGGGCAGGAGCAGCTCTGCCTGACAGGACCTGGGGGTGGCACTGGCTCAGAGGCACCAGCACAGGACAAGAATGACGTGATTTCTGTTGGAGAATACAGTATTTAACCAGGGCTTGTTGTTTAATTGCGGTGCTCATTTATACATTTGCTTATTACCAGAGACAGAGTGAAAAATCTGGCAAGGAACCTCAGTGGTAAATGGATTTTGTCTTGCATAAAATGACCATCTCTGTGTCAGCTATCAAAGCTGTGAAAGCATGCTTGGAGCCACCCCAAATATAACATTGCTATTAACTTCCTCTTCACTTAGCCATAATTGCCTCATGAATTGGAATGTGCAACTCCAACTGGCTTCCTTGGAGGACAGAAATCTTCTCTTCTTGCCATGCAGAATAAAATAGTAAGTAGCAAATAAAATAAATGTTTTTCATTATAAGGAAATTCTTCTTTCTGTGAAAACTTTCTTGTGGAAAGTAATAGATGCAGGATTAAAAAAGAGAGAGCAAAAATGATCTGCAACAAGACATTAAAATATTTTCCTGAATCCAATCCACCCACTCATTTGTAAAACATGCAGTAACTAGATCTGAAACAAAGGACAATAAAGATAAACAGCTGGACACTGAACAATTAGCAATACAATTAGTCATGAATACTTCTTTCCCCTGTATGCAAAGTTATTGTGAAAGAGAAAAAGAGAATCCTTCTGAGCAGCTCTTTAATGTGTATTTTTAAAATGCATTCACAGTGTAATTCAGAAATGTGCTGGGCTGCATGTTTGTATCTGCAATGCCTTCTCTGACAGCAAAGACCACACAGATTGCTTTGGGATGTGGAGCTATTCTCTCCAGACATTTTTTTTTTTCAATTTTCTTCTTTTGAATTATTTCTAGGTCTTAATTCTAATTCTGTGCAATACCTAGTATAAAGCACAGACTGGAAGGACTTGCAGAGGGCATGGATTTTTAAATCATGTAAAGCTCTTTCAGGCATGGATTTTTACAGATACATGTTAGCACATAAAAAGTAGAAAACCAGTGTCTTGGATGGTTTTCCTGGTCCCCCCGCCCTCTGAAGTCCTGTTGTAATCAATGCAAAGACTACAAAAAATTTCAGGAAGGCTGGATCTGATCTTAAATCCTTCAGGGATGGGGACCAGTTGCATATACCTGTAGCACTTTAAAAAATATTAGCATTATAATCTCAGACTTCACTGTCCCAGAGCCTCTGCCCAAGCCAGGACAGGTGTTTAGGGTCAAACTTTGGGCATCTCAAGGCCTGTTTTGCAATAATGTGTGAATGCACACTCAGGTTGTGGCCCTGAGCCTCTCTGTGCTCTCAGCACTGGCTGAGCTCCACACCCACCTCATGCAGAGTTCTGCACCCCAAGGAAAGTTGGAATTAGTGATGTGGCAGCTGGGGCTCACCTGAGCAGTGTGAGGACATAGGAATGGGGTGTGTGCATGCCTGATCCATTTGGCTGGGCTTCCTTTTTATGACAGGGGCTTTCCTACAATCAGTGCAGAGAAATGGCCAGAGAAGTTCATCTGCTCCGTGTACCTACCTCAGGTGAAAGGAACTGGAGACTAAAAATTTCTGATTATGATTGCTTCATTTCCAAACCTGTTCTAGCTAAGGAGTAAACTTGGGATATTTGTGGACGAAGGATATTGCTCTGCATTTTAAAAACCTCAACCCCCCCCCCCCCCCCGACCCCATTTCTGAAAAAGAAACTTGTCTCCGTGTGACACAGAGCACTCCTTAATCCAGCAGTGAATGTTGCACAGGTGTACAGCTACAATTTTGTTGACAGCAAAAGTGTTAAAAACAATATAACAGAACTTTAAGATCTTTCATTGCTACACAGCCATGAGTCCATGAAAGTATTCCAGCAGATGTGGCAGAGAAGCAATGAAAGAAATTCAATAAAAATACTCACGTTTTTGCCTAAAGTGGCATCAGAGGCAGAGTTTGTCACAAACTTCAGACAAGAAACCTTATGAAAATGACAAGCTCGTACACAGACATGTGTCAGTAGAAACTCCAGGGTTTATTTTATAAGCATTCACTTAAGCACTGCACAACAGAAATGTAACACTTCCCTGTTGCTATTCTCACATTTCATAACAGTGCACAGAGAATTCCATTTTGATGTTCTCAGAATTTATGTGATGTCTGAATTGAAGAGAGTCTGAAATGCACTGCTCTGCTGGGGTGAAGGAAATCATCACTTTCATGTTTGTTGGGCTCCAATAACCTTTTTGAACAGGATCCCATGCTGATGCTGGTGCTGTTCAGGGGCTGGACCAGGAAATATGTTGTTACTTCTTGGCTTCAGAAAACTGGAAAAGCATATGCACTTCTGGGTCTGTTTTTTCCCACCAGCAGCCTTTGGTATGAGGTTTTCTTATATCCTTTTAAAGTGGAAAAAACAAATATTTGCAATCCTTTCCTATTGACTTCATGAAGCCCATGCACACCTTAAATTCTTCATCTGCATGGGGTATGGTGAAGATTACAGGCTTTTCCTCCATCCCACAGATCTGATCTTAATGTAGGATTTCCAGAGAGGAGTTTAGACTTTTTTCTTCTTCATAGGCCTCCCATGCCTCTTCATACTGCAAACGATCAAAAGTTTAAATTTTCAGACTGTGGTGATCTCTGATCAGATAGACTGAACATTGCTGTCTACCAGCGTCTCTTGAAAGTTCTCCCTTTTCTAAAGATCATTTTCCAAACAAACTGCTTGGATTTCAACTACAAACTCAGCCAAACACAGCTGACTGCTCTGTGACAGTGAGATCTTCCTGGACCACACTTCTCAGCAATGCTGGGAGCCAGGGATTAAAGTCTCTTTCCATCCACACAGACAACCACAAGTGGCCTGAAGACTTAAAGTGTCTTCACAAGTGGGGCTTATGCTACACAAATTATTTTCCTGTTCCAATTCTCATGGATAGGGTGACTGTTGAAACAAGAGTCATGTATTTTCAAATTCAATCCTCACTGAGGTTACATTCAGAAATTATATAAACCTAATTTTTATAGCAGAATTTACTGTAAGAATTACCAAAAATTTAAGCATGCCTGTGATAAGCTACATTAGATACAATCAAATTCTTTTTTGCTAATTCAGCTGAGCAAATGGAAGACATAAGCAGCCTTTTCATCCTCTGCTTCTCTGTCTTGTGAACTGTGCAGTCTAGAATTCCACCCCAAAATAAACACATATCAGCAATTCACTAAATGCGTAAACAGCTCCTAAAGCTGTGTGTGCTTATTTAGTCACACTTCTGTAGAGGGTTCACGTAGATATATAAAACTTAATGCAGAGAAAGAGGGTCTTTTATGTTTATATTGAATTGCCAAAGTGAAATCCCAAGATTATTAAAAGTGGAAATGCAGGTTCTAGGCCATTTGAAGTATCAGTTTGTGAAAACATCCCCTTGTTCTTCTGTGTGACTGATATAAATACTACTTCAGCAGTTATATAAATATTGGTTGCCCCAGTAAAGAAATGTGTAGGCTAAATTAATGAAATAATTACAAATTCCATCATGTTTGGCATAAAAACTCCTAGATGGAGTAGGGATGTGTATTTTCATTGGTTTACTCGTTTCTGCTAGGACGTTTTATGATCATGCACAAAGCTTGCCTGAACATAGTATGGAAGTGGATTATCAGAAAATCTGGATATTGTCAACCACCATGAGAGAAAAACTTCCCAAGGTGGAAGGGAAGTGCAATTCAGCCTATTTGAATGCACCTGAGATATCCTCTGGAATACCACAGGTTTCTTAGTGGTTAAATCCTTTCCCAGAGCCACAACTTACAGAGCTGAAAGTGTCCCTGTCTGTTCTACCAAAGAACACATTCAAATGCTTTTTTCCCAGTGTGGAAAGCTGCCTCACAGCCTTTGATGAGCAGCAGACACTTGTTAAACACTGCCATTAAAGAGCTTCCAGCATAACATCTTATGCCTGTATAAGCAAACAATTTGTCAAGCAGGAAAGAACAATTTTGGTTGTCTGCCATCTGCCTTTTGAAGGCCCGTCCCTCTTGCAGCAAAAAGTGCTTAATTCTGCACTTAAAGGGGCAGGAGACATTGTTGCCAGAATTGCTATCTCAATTGCCACGTTATTTGTTTCTGTTGCAATAGTTCTGCAATGAGGTTTTGCAGCTTTACACTCCCCAGGAAAAAAAAAAAAAAATATATAGGCTGCCACAAAAAAAGGAGAAATCTGAGCAGACTGAGGCAAAGCTCTCATTTGCATGTAGGGAGGGACTGTGGAGCATCAGTCATTCAGGTGTTCAGACAGAAGAGCAGGGTGAGGCTGAAGAGAGGCAGAGGCAGACTTTGCTGCAGTTCTTAGGAGATCTCTCATTTGTTACAAGAAGTGCTAATTATTTTTAGGAGCAGAGCATTCATTGCTCATAATCACTCTGAGTAAAGTATTCCCTGGGCCTGGTCCCAGAGGCCTTACAGCTAAAGTGTGACAGAAACATCAGCAGAGTAGTTAGAGACCAGAGGGAAGGCAGGGAGATGCCGAGGCTCGGTGTGATGTGCAATTTACCTGTAAAATACATTTCATCATCTCATGAGCAAATGACGCAGCGTGGGGACCTGAGCAGACCCAGGTCTGGCATTTCACAGAAATGTTCCTGTTAAGGAATTAAGCAGGAAGATATCTCAGGTTACAAGAATTTCTTGGGGTCAGAATGGGATGAGCCCTTTTGTAACCTAAGGTGTTCCTGACCAGATAAAAGTTCTTTAAAAGTATGGTGTTATTTGAGATAATACAGTTGATCAAATACTGTTGTATAGTCCCATAACAATTATCTATTTTGGACATTTCTACAAAATTATGAATGCTTGGCTTTCTAATAGACAATTTGTTTCAAGCACCCACTGTATTTACTAACTGTCTATGGGGAAGCAGATAGATCTATATATAGATAGATATATGTATGCCCTTCTTACTTTCCTTTTCTTCTTTTTCAGATTTTTTCTGACCTCTGGGTATGTTGAACTGTTTTTAGGTAGAAACCTACAGTTTATGATTAATCAATAAAAGGATTTTTGGTTTTTTATAGCATATGCAAATTGTCTTTGACGGTCAGCATGATTCTGTTTGGTGTGGTTCTCATTTTAAAAAGAAAAATATACTGTTAGCTGCCATAAAACAAAACCAAATCCTTAAATGAAAAAAAAAATCAATAAATAATATTTAATACAGGCACATGGAAGATATTTGCATGTTTCTTTGTGGCTTCACCTAATAATAAATAGATTTTCATAGCTGTTAGAAAGCTACTGCTGTAATGTGTGTTAGAGCTGCCAAGGTCCATTTCCCAGGACTGGGCAGGATCATTTCTCAGTCAGAACTGCTGCTCTCTGTGCTCCCCACTTTTATGTTGTACATCAGACTCGGCTTTCAGAGCAGAGAGGCTCCAGCCTCTCTCAAGGCAGGATGATTGAGTTCTCCTAATTAGGACTTTCATACCCAGTGTTCCCGGGGTTTGGCCCCCGTCCATCCCCTGGAGAAGGTTTGCAGCCTGTACACTGAGGAATTCAGTGCATGTCTATTGGCAAACAGCTTTTCTTCATCTTTCCTCTCCTTGCCTATAAATACCATTTAAAAAGCACTTATGTGGCTTGGTTGAGAAAGTAATATGCATCAGGCGTTCCCTCTCCTGAAACATTTTCCTCCTAGAACTGCTCAGTGATTTTTCTCCTGTTCTCCCCTGCTCCCTTTTCCAATCTGTTCTTATTCCACTGCCCTTCTTTCTCCCAAATCCTTTTCAGAAAGCAAAAAGCAGGGAGTGATGGCTGAGCCACACATTTTAGCAAATGGCTGAGCCCTTCCTTGGCACTCAGCTTGTGGAAGAGATTGAAAGGACCTCCCTGACTGTGAAATGAGAGACAGAGGAGAGACCCCTGCACTTCATTGAGTAAGAGCTTGCCTAGAGTGGGAATTAAAGGAAGCACAGTAATGATTCCTGGGGGCTGGTGCTGTGTGGATGAAGCTTTTGTCAGCCTGAGCAGTTCCTGCACTGCACAGGCAGCAGTGTTCTCTCTTTAGAATGCTTTGTAGCTGGGATCCTGCTAAGCAGCTACTGCAGAAATAATTATATAAATCCCATCTTTTAAGCTGGATGCACCTTAGGTAGGTGCACTTCAAAAAAAAGTGTGTAGGATCCCTCATTGCACAGCACCTCAGCACCCCTAGGGACATGGGCATGTCCCTACATCACACTCTCAGCGCAGCTGGGAAGTTACAAGGCTGAAATGAAAGCTCATTTTGGCATTGGCACAGATGGAACATTACCAAAAAAGAGTTACTGTGTGTTTGCAGTATCTCTGGGCACTGGTGACAGGATCACTGCTTGTTCCACATTGGCTTTCTGGAGCAAAGAGCTCCAGCTCTGTCTGCCCAACTCAGGGAATTTGGATTGGAAGTGAAGCTGCAGCACGTACATTAATAATTTTCTTCAGTAACATGTTTATTCATTTCCATTCTGCCACTGCTGGGTCAGAGTTTTTGGCAGGAAAGTACAATATTTGGCACAACCCCCACGTTCTGTGTGCAATGTATTTGTGTTGCATATAACACCCATGCAGCAGTCTGCACAAACACCTGAAACTGGATCAGCATGAAGTGATTCAGTGCTTTTGGTAGCAGCAGGCTGCTCAGTGAGTCCCACTCTCAAAGCTGTGTCCAGCAGGTGCCAGTGGAAGAATCCCAAGGATTTCCCTGCCTACCTGTGAGGCTCAGCCATTGCTCTGTGCACCACAGGAGCTGGAGCCCCCCAGGCAAGGAGCTGCAGCATTGCAGGTTCAGTTTGCAGAGGCAGGTATTTAATTGTCTCCTTCTGTCTTTCTCCAAGAGATGATTCCTGCCAATTATTAAATATGGTATTAAGTTTCATGGGTGCCTCTTGCTTCATGGCAAATTTTCCAGTGAAAACTCCTCTTTTTTGAAATTGTTAATTGTCAGCACCCTGACACTGTGGTGGTGGTGTTTGCTGAAGGGAATGTGCAATTTCTCATTAGCCATGGTGCCCTGCTCGTTTCATTTGAATTTCAGTTTAGGTTTTCTGATAATTGTATTGTGCATCGGAGTTTGCAGTTTGCTCTGAATGTTCACACGCTGCAGCACTGCAGCAAAGGCTGAAAGTCACAGACTTTACTTCAATGAAAGTCCCATTGAGAAGGAACATGAATATTTTTTTTCAGACTCACATTTCTCAGTATTTCTACTATTTTTTCTTTTTAACACAGAGCCCATTCGAAGTGCCCTGTGGCCATATTTATGACATGAGGCAGAGCAAGTAGATTTAGTTGTGTATTTTGTAACCGAAGCCTACACTGCTTTCTAACCTGTTTCTTATGGAGTAACAGAATGTCTAATTTGACTAATTTAGTTTCAACCATAAAAAAGAAAACGTGGGGGAAATGCAGTAATTGACAAAACATAAATTATTATTTCCCTGAAGCCAAAGTGTCACTATGCAAAGAAAAAAGTTATTCTTTGATTAGAGATTCTAGGATGAGGTTTCTCTCTTCTTTTTTTCTGTATTTTGGTGTCTTTTAGTTTTTATAATTTTGAGGAAAATGTCTAAGCAAATATATTCAAATTATTACTCCACAAATACCAACAAAAATTGTCTGTTTCTTTAAACATAAAATAGGAGACTTCTTAAAGATGGGGATTTTGTTCAAATTTTGTACAAAGTTTATTAGCCAGGCAGCTATTTCTCATCAAGATACAGCCAAACAAGAAAAGAAAAATCCATCATAAATCCTTTCATTTGCAGTGGACAAAATAAGTAGAAAATAAAGGAAAGCTTGTTTAGAGAAGAAAATTTCCTTTGTTTTTATTCTCTACTGACTCTATCGCATATCTATTTTTAAACAATTAACAGAGAGTACCAAAACCTCCCTCTTCACAATCAAAAATATTCCTGTCTAAACCAAACATGTGAGACTTCTGGTATGAAGACTTCAATTCTTTAGGCATAATCAGCAAACAAGAAATATTTACCTTTTGGCCTGGAGTAGGAGATACAGGACTGCGACACAGAGTTATTCACAGCTTTCCCAAGAAATCTTTGCATTTTACCGTTTTGCATTTTACTTTTGAACACTTGCATTTTAAGCTTATTTTTTAGCCTGATGTACCCCTGGGTGTGAGGAAGGAAGGTTTGAAATATATGTACTCTATATGTTCAATGTGCAAGAGAAGAGGGCAAGGAATTTTGAGATGCAAGTGCTTGTTAAGTGCCACCTTTTTTTCACAGTCTCTGTTCTCTTCCGAAGAAAAAGTGTTCCCATGACACACAGAGCTATGGTCTGCCCTTCCTGCTCCTTCTGCCCTGTGTCCTCTGCCAGGGGGTGGATTTTCTGGAATATGGAAAACTCCAATAATGAACAAATGTTCACAGCAGCACCACAAGAAAAGTCAGAGGCTGCAACTTCTGTTTCACTTCAGAGTGCAGTAGAAAACTCTGAGTTCAATTTCCAGGCAGCCTGACAGTTGGGTTGAGTTTCATTTAACCAGATGGCCCTTCTGAATAAATGCTTGCTGCTCTGCCTGTAAGGATGAGTTACAGGTACATTAAATACTTACGGGTTTGGAGATTTTATGTTTTTGAAAAGACCAAGGTGGGCAGAGGAGGAAAGGCTTAGAGAGAAGTAACAGTGCTCTATTGCTGCTGTGGTTTGTGGTGTGAGTGTCCCTCCTGCCTGGAGCAGGGTTCGCCTTCCCAGGGTCAGCATGCTGCTGGGGAAACCAGGGCTCTGTGGGATGCACCTGGGATGGAAAGGGGGATTCTGCACTTAACAGAGAGACAAACAGCAGCACAGCAGCACGGGCTGCCTGGCAGCCACATGAAGGCTTTCGGGTTAGGACGGCTGAGCTTTGGCTTTTGCCTCCCAGTTTGTGTCACCAGCAGCTCCTGTGTGACTGCAGCAGCACTTCCACGTGTGGAGCTCAGTCACACAGCCCCAGCACCAGGCTGACACACTGAACTTTAATCAGAAACACTGAACATTAATCAGAAACACTGAACGTTCATCTGGGCATGCAGTGGGATGATTACAGCAAAACTAACAGAGAAATACAGGGAAAAGTTGCTCAAATGAGAAAAATGGTTGTGATGTTCAGACAGAGATGTGAACCTTGTCTTTTCTCTCAGCAATGATATCAGCTTAGTGGGGCATAACCACAGCAAGCTTTCCCGAAGATCATTGAAGTTATATATTCTATATAATTATATTGCACTACTGTATCTTTGTTACTACAAAATAATTTAAAAGGCTGCGTGTATAAAATAAAATTCATACTTCTCCTATGAAACTCATCTCTAGAAACATAAAAATGTAAGCCAAACATACATATGCACAGACAACTTTTCTAATATGAATTTGATACTCTCTGTGTGTGTATCAATTACATCCAAGTCATATTCCTGGTCCTCGGTTCAGTCATTGCAGTGCTGTAGTCATATATAACATGTCACACAAACCCCTGGTGAGAGGTTTTGTTCTGCACTTTTTAAGTCTGTTCTCTAGCTGAGTTATAACTGTGTTCTTGCTAATGTTCATCATTTTGGCTAAATTTTAGTCTCTTGTGTTGGCAACTGATTAAATACTGCAGAGCTTCATTAGGCCAGTGATGCCTTCTCGACTGCACAATTATATTCCAAGATTTGCACTAAGTCTGAGGACTCACCTTTTTTATATTTTCCAACACTTTATGAGCAGGAACACCCCAAAGAGTAGCAATTGTTCTGTCAAATGTCTGTGATGTTTCCCTCTGTTGTATTTCTATTCAGTTACAGACACACTTGGTGGCATGCAATGTTTGCCTGGCATCCCTCTCCATCCGTCAGAAACTAGAATCACTTCAGAAATTCTAACACAGCTCATAGGAAAGAACTGCTCCTTCTGCGAGCACTCCAAGTGTCTGCCACTTGAGCAAGGTCTGCTTGTATCTATAGCTCATGGTGGACTGAACTCAGAAAATGCTTTGTGTTGGAAAAAATCAGGAAAGCAATTCTTAAAAGTATATCAAATGGAGCTATAGCTTTAAAATGAAACAACCAAAAAAGGAACTTAAAATCTTTTCTCACTGAAATGAAATTAAATGATCTGTCAGATTTTGCAGTAAGCTGATATTATTGTAATGCTTTTTAATCTGACACACTTTCACAAGAACCCATTGTCCCAGCAGAATCCTCTGACACAGAGCTAATTTGGAGAAGATCTGAGAGTATGATGCAATATCAGCTGCATTTGCATAACTTATCACAGTTTTCATTTGAAATCGCTCGTTAAGACTCATGTTACTGTTTGGAAAGTTACTCAGTTCTTTCCTTTTCAAACTTTGAAGCACATTAATATGCTGGGAATAAAAAAGAAGCTGAAGATGACAGTAGATATGGAATTACAGTGTTATTCATAACAAATGGAAGATTTCAGGCTAGGACACTAATTGAAAATTCTGAGCTGACAAGTAAACAAATGATTTTTTTCTACATATAGAAATAAGAATTTGCAGTGCCCACTTTATTTTCTTGCTATTTAATTTATTCTAATAAAATAGTTTTGCTGAATTCTTTCTTAAGTTTCTGGAACTAAAATCTTAGCAGTTCATTTAAACATCTTCAGACACCGCCTAGAAAATTATTATCATTTTAGTGTTTAAAAAGATGCATATCAGAGAAATAATTCTGAGATATCAGAGAAAGAATCTAAAAAAATCTTGTTTGGAAAAAGAAAATTAATTTTCAACATAACAAGTATTTTCTTCTTTAAGCGCTAGTTTTGTTTTTGAATTTGTTCCCATACATTACTATATTAAATTTTGTTCTAGTTAAAGCAAAAGCCATCCACTTGTTTTCCATTAGAAATATTGTACAGAAAAATATGAAGTAAATTAAATCACCCCTTTCTGCTCTTTCTCTTTAACTGTATTCAGTAAGTCATTTTAAAATCAATAAAATCCTGAAACTCAACAGACATTTTTCAAAATGGTATTTATATGCTTAAAATACATTTTCTTACCATATACAGTAGTTGAAATGATTCAGTTACACTAAAAATATTTCTAAAGTGTCCCACAGAATTCCTTGTGAAGTATTACTCAGATCTGTCAGCATTATAAATTGGCTTCATAAAATGGCACTAAAAAAAGTGAAAGCACCAGGATTACATTGCACTTGTTCTCTTCACATATTAAAAATATGTTAAATGCGAGTGTGTCAGAGGAAAAAAATGAACTCCCACACGCGCACTTAACAATTTCATTTCGGTACCAGCAGTGGCGGCTGCGAGCTGAGGCCGCGGGCTGGGTACGGATGGAAATGCAGCGATGTCTGGGGCAAATGTTAAGTTGAAATGGACAGCATTTTAAATCTGTTTTGCCACTCAGATGTATGGAATCCACAGAGCTCTGACAAAGCCGAGCCTTGCAGACTTGACAGATTCAGCCCAGAGTTCGACCAGTCAGGTTAAATTTCCTGACCCACTTCTTCTACTCTGATTGTGACCATTGCCCAGAAAAAAACAGAGAAAGGAAAAAAATTCACCCACACACAGGCCTCCAAAAGGATAATCATGGAAGTTACATTTCTTTAGTGCAAATTCTTATTCAACCTGTTAAAAAAGAATTAACAAGAGGAAAAATCTTGAACCAAGGCTTCAAGGTTTGATTTTATTATTAAAAATTTAAAAGGTGGTCTTGATAATGAAAACTACCTTCACTAACAGGACTGAATCTTGTTTGCAGTGAAACTGATTTGAGAGTTTTCATCGTTTGCTTTGTGCTGTGGCTTTTTTCCTCATATGAAAGAAAAGCAGTGCTAACACATCTCATGAGTGCTCAGAGCAGAAAGTTGTAGGAATCCAGGCAGGAAAGGGAAGTGAGGGTGAGCACAGGAGTTGTGAGCGAGCACTGGAACAGATCCACACTGCCTCCACAGCTCCCCAGAGAATCACTCCACCAGTGAAACTCTCCTGTGGAACTTTCTTTTGCGGGGTTCTGCAGGACACTTACCCAGACCAAGCAGAAAAAAAACCCTGCTTGGTATTTTTCTGGCGAACCCCCAGCTAGTTTTACTTGAAACTTCCTTATTTCTTCACCTGTTGGTTTTTAAATACATGTAATGCATGTATACAATAGCTTTGTTTTAAATATTTGCTATGAGATTAAAATAAGATTTTAATTTTTGGTATGCTCTTGATGTTCAAAAAGTGTAGGATGGAGAGCATTATTAGCTATCTGCTGGTTGACAAGGGGGCAGGATTAGGTTTCTTTAAGGGAATTACACTTTTGATGACCCCACTACATATAAAACATGTTAGCTAATGGGGGTGCAGAGGGGGCAGATCTAAGTGTTTGATCAGGAAATCCTGCATGAGCATATTGGATGGAAATTTGATTAGTAACCTTAGTGACAAGGGGATCAGATCCACTCTCAACATACAATCAGATCTGGCAGTACATGCTTTTTTGTCTCTTTGAAGGAAGGGAACATTTGTACAGAATCAAGGCAGCGTATTGGATAATTTAAAAAGCTGTTACATATTGAAACCTGGAAAATCACCTTTTTTGTTTTATTTTGGAAATATGCTTGCAGTTATCCTGGTGTGGTTTTTCTTACTAAGAAAAATAAAAAAAGCCCACCAAAACCAAAAGAAGAAAAGAGTAAGACTTTTCAGATTTACTAGAAATATTTCTAGAAAATAGGCTTTTTAAAATGTATTTGTGTTTTACCTCAGTGTTGTAAAGAATGCTGAAAAAGAACAGAATTTTAAAAAACCTTGTAATTCCCTAATATTTGTGTAAATGTATCATTATGGTCTTACACTGGTTGTAAGCATTATATCTGCCAAGGAAGCTGATTTAGTTTTGAAAGCCAGTTTATTTTTAAGATGACTAAGGCATGCAATAGAGTTTTTAACTAATGTGTTAAAAATAAATTTCTCTGTTTTGATAGGAAAGCCCTTTTCTTTGTGCTTGACTTTTCAAAGGAGCTCAGAATGGCTGCAGGAATCAGGTAGGCTGCTTTTTCCTTAGTGAGGAGTGGAAATTGAGGATGAGGATGTGCTAGGTGAGGAATGGAAATTGAGGACGATGATGTGCTGGGTGAGCAGTGGAAATTGAGGATGAGGATGTGCTGGGTGAGGAGTGGAAACTGAGGATGAGGATGTGCTGGGTGAGGAGTGGAAACTGAGGATGAGGATGTGCTGAGCACCAGCCAAGCATTTGGACACAGGGTTTGCTTTAGGAAGGACCAAGGCAAGCTCCAGACCTGTTGCTCTGCACCTTGTGTTGAAGGACTGGGGAGGAGGAAGCAGCTCAGGGAGTGCCTGTGGGCTCCTCTCTGTGCCTGTGACCCTCTGAGTGTCTCCTGGGCCATGGCAGGAACAGCCAGGACTGGCACATGCGGGGCAGGAAATTTGCTGATACTGCCCCACCATAAAGAGGAGAGCCCAGGGTTCAGATGCTGCCTCTGCTGCTGACCTTAAACCAGTAGTTTCCTATCCCTTTGCTCCCTCTTCTGCTGCCCTGCTCTGCTTTGGGTTCCAGTGATGGAGGGTGGGATGAGGGCTTGGAGCATCAGCAGAACTTTTAGCACTGGTAGCTGTCAGACTGTGCTGTAGGGTCAGGGTGCTACTGCTTTAGAAATAAGATTTCACAGGCAATCCTGGCACCACAGCAAGGCAGGCTGTTCCTGTGCTTTAAACTGGATGTAGACTTCAGTTCTCATTTACTTGGGATTTTCATCTTTTCAAGGACAATTGTATGGAAATTCAGGATGTGAAATCAGCCTTTGAGTTATAAAACGAAAAGCACGTCAAAGTTTCCAGCGTGCTGTGGAAAAAAATACTCAGAGTATCCTTTTTATATAAAGTCCACTGCTAGAAGTAATTAAGTAATAACATCTGATGACACAAGGACTGTCATCTGTTTAGACTCAAAAGAACTGGAGAGCTCAGGGAGCCTGGGTATCAGATAACAGAAATGCTGCGTGGCGCAGCTCCGCAGCAGATCCGTTCTTGAAGTGGATGGGAATTAACGAGGAAAACCCTAATTGTTAAAAATCTGTGCATTCAGGAAATATAGACAACTGGCTTGGGAACGGTTCTGAGCAGCCCCAGGCCTCAGACTGGCATTGCTGCTGTGATGGAGGTGGGAATCTCTGCCTTTCTTGCACATACTTACAGAGGAGTCAGACCCAGCAATCTGAACCAGGCACATGCACGGTCTTCAGACACGCTGAAGAATTTGCAACTTATTTTCTAAAAGTACTTAGATGAGTACTAGCCTTTCCAGTGAGCTTGATGACATTATTTATTTTATACAACAGTCTCATGAGAACACCCAATAGTTTCATTGTAATTAATTCATCTAATATTTCAAAAATAATACACCCAGCAGTTTCGAGCTCCTGCCATTAAGATACAGTAAATGTTTAAGCTTGGCTTTTTTCATTTTACTACTTGATGTCAAAATATTTAAAATTGTTTTCTCCTTATAGCTAATATTAATTTTTTCTCTTTTTAATACCATAGTCCTAATTGCAGAGAGTTATAAAGGAATGACAAAATATAGTGGAAAAAAAGGTTCTGATCGGATTATAAAGGCTAACAACTAACCAGCAAAGTGGAACTTTTTTTTAACACCATCCAGTGATGTCACCAGTTTGAGGTTTCTCTGGGACTTTATTAAAATGTTTGTGACAGAGCCAATGTAAACCATCCTAAATCTAACACAGAGCTGAAAGGGCTGATTTTAGGGAATGCGAAGATATGGATCATTGGGTCTGTCGAAGCGGCATCTTGAGCCAATTATTGGTGTCATCTTGAGCCAATTTAATCAATCCAAGGGGGACTCGAAGGGGGTGGGGGTGCAGGGTTGCAAGTGTTGGTCAAACATTCTGGCAAAAAGGGATTTGTTGTAACAGCAACCTACCTCTGGTGTGTTGACTTACTTCCTCCAGCCCTGGGTTTGTGCACGCTGTAAATAACTGATCAATCAGTTCAGCTGCTCTCAGGGCTTTAATTGCAGGCTAAATTTGTAGAAGATGTGTTTGCATGTACACAAATGTGAGCTTGAATTTATTTAAGACACTTGCAGAGTGGAGGTAATTTAGCGTAAAAGAACCTGAAATCTCATACGGTGTTACTTTCAAAATAGCAAAAGTGTACAAATACATTTCTAAAGAGTAACATCTACTGACATTATCTAAGCCTGATCATGCACACAAATAAGTTTGAGAGTTGTAATTCCTATGACAGAAACTACTCACACAGTGGAAAAGCTACTCAGTGGAGGAAAGGTAATTTGCAACACAACTGCTATCAACAGAGAATTGAAGTGAGAAGTGCTCTTAAAGCTTAATAATGTGATTTTGTTTTATCCTGCCAGACTCACAGCAGCAGTTTTGAGTCAGAAAATCTACGTTAATAAATACTTAATTTAAATTCTACTCAAAGCATCTTTTAAAGATTTTTTTTTTGTTTCCTTTTTCTGCTTTAATATAATGGCATGGGTAAGAGAGGTTTTCATGAGTTAAAATGCCACAGTCTCCCTCATTCAGTAAAACAAAATGAATCCTCGTCACTGTGATTTTTCACCTCAATGAGCATTTGCAAGTCAGAGTACCACACATTCTCCTGTTGTAACCACACATGCAGTTGTAATTTATAATGTGTCTGTGCTTGAATATAATTGAAATCTTGGGCCAAAAATGGTTCCCAGTAGTTTTGCAATTTGCACCTCTCATTATTTTAAAGGTAGAGAGATTGTTAATCTCTATTCAATAAGAATTGAGAGAATGAAATATAAATAGATATAGGTAACAGTAAGAACAAACAGTAGAAACAGCAGAGAAATCCTTGCATACTGGGATAAAAATACATTTCTTACATAGGATTAAAGTAGTATGTGTATTTTAAGTATGTCTCATAAAGATTATCTATCAAACTAAATTAGTGAGAAGGGGATATTTGTTTTGGACAAGATGTCTTGGAAAAGCAATTTCTGTGTTTTGGAACTGTGAACACTGCAGCAAGTTGTGTCACTGCAGCACAGACAATGCAATGAGGTGGAATGTGAGATGAGCTGATAAAATAAAAGCTAACATTTAAAGGCACTCAGCTTTGCCATGGCATCTGTGCTGTTCAAACAAATGGCCATTTGCTTTAATATATCCCAGAAAATCAGCAAAGAGCACTCAGGGGAGTGTCCAGACCCAGCCTCTGCTTCCTTGCTGCAACCAGCCCGTGTGGAAATAGCAGTGAAAAGTGAAAATAGCAGTGAGCACAGGGCAGGGTCTCTGTGGTGCATTCACTGAGCTCTGCCCCGCTGCTCAGTGCATGTTCCTCTCCAGAATAAAGGATGGAGAGGTTCAGGCAGGCAGGGAAGGCTGCTGTGTGTTCTGGGGGTGTTCCAGCACCTCTCTGCAGCAGGATCTGCCTCTGCAACAGAGCAAGGAAAAGCTGGGACAGCAGAGCAGTAACTTAGGCAAAAGTACAAGGAATCTGTTAAACACTTCAGTCAATGAGATTGGATCTTTCAAACGTCTTGACTTGTTCAACAGAGAATTAATTCTGTGTTTCACCAGCAGAAAAATGTTGATTATAAATTTAAGATGCAAGGTATGTCAGTTTACAAGAATCACATAGAAATTCCTACTCTTCAATGCACTCACAGCTCAAAAATATTATTAGTGCTTGATTTGTCAGTAAAAATCCTTCTTATATTTATAAATAGTATTATACTTTTTATCACTCCTACCCAGTGTACCTTTTCATCTGAGAGTGACATATTTGTGATGGTTCAACTTCAGCTATAATCTGCAGGCTCTAGGTCTGTGATTTATTATTTGCTCTAAAAGATCAGGCTCAGAGTTTAAACGTCCCTAGCTGAAAGTTTATACCAGTCAGGACAGAAAATTATTCTCTATGCCTAGGTTGAAGTACATTACTTCTTTATTGAATTAATTATGATAAGGATCATAACTTTAAACTAGGGGTGAGGTGCTGGCTTTCTACTAGGATTGCTTGAAGCAATTTTCATCTGAACATTTTTGTAGAGTTATTGAGTCTGGCAGGTCTGAACTTTATGAAAGAGTAACTTTCTCCCCAACTTAAAAGACATTGGACATTTATCCAGGCAAAGGTTTACCATATCCCATGTCTGCAGCCAGAAAAATTTGCACTGCATACTGAACAAATAACTACAGAACCAAATTAAACACATCTTATGAGCTTTTAAAATAAAAGCAATGCTGGCTCTTTCCCTGAGGGATCAATCAGGGCACTGAATTAATATGACAGATTTACTTATTTTTTGTTTGTTTGAAGTAGAAGTCTAAAATGATTTTTGGTCAAGGAGGAATTAGTCTACTGAACATGTATACATGAGTCTACTGAACCATGCATATTCAGTGACAAATTTTATGTCTCTATCAGATCGGGAAAATGTTGGGCTTCAAAAGCAGGTAAAGATGTTAATCCTACAATGACTGCACCCCTCTGATTGGATTAAAAAGCCCAGGAACAACGGAAGGAAATTACAGATCTTTGAAAACTTAAAAAGCAGCTAAGAAAGAAAAAAAAACATTCAGTTTGAGAAAAGCAGGTTCCAATAACTGTTCTGTTGTCTTGAGCCACAGAGAGTTTGTGCAATACTATAAACAAGAGATCCTCTGGGAAATCTATGGTTTAAGTGATTTGCCTAGAATTACTTAAGAATTCTGTGGCTCAGATTGGATTAGGAATGATTTATTTGGGTGAGAGGTGGTTATTTTTTCATCCATTTTGTGTTTTATTACCTTCCTTACATCTACTTTTTCAGAGACAAGAGGCTCCCATCAAACACCCTCAGTTATGTAAGTGCTTAAAACCAGTAAACAGTTACTTAGTCTAACATTTTAAAATAGCAGCGCTGTTTCTATTACACAAAGACTAAGTCTCAACTGAACTTTTCCTTGGCATTATTTTATAATAGAAAAGATTAATCTTTTAAATCTTCAGAATTCTCAAAATATTTTTGTGCCTCTTTTATGCCACTAAGTCAAATAACAGGAATAATGTCCAAGGTATCTTTTTTTTTCATCTTTATTTTGCTGTTTTTCCCAATTTCTGTCCTGGAAAGTTAAGAGTAGGAGAGACAATAATCTGTAGCAAAACCTCTCTACATTTTATAAACTTTCTGACTATGGAAAGAGGAGGGGATTTCAGCCTTTATAGCATTACTTTCATATACATTTTTGTTTGAGTTCTGTAATTTGTTAGTTCAACACCCACTTTGACATTATAAATTATACTAGAATAATCTTGAGAACTGGAGCACTGAAGTAGCAAATACAATTACCATTTTAACTTATAAACATTATTAAAAGCTTTGTCCTGCGATGGCAACAGAGAGAAATGAGGATGTGCTTATTTACTAAAGAGGGAGAGAAGAATCCTGGGCTGGAACTCAATGGATTGGTATTTATAGGTGTTTAAAACCATCCTTAAAATGTTCTTGTCTCATTGAAATGCTGGAATTAGAGGCACAGCTCCCCTTGTCTTCCATGGGAAAACTGAGTTTACCTTGCCAGGTCAGTAAATCTCTCAGTTCTGCTGCATTTCCCATTATTCTCCTGTTGCACATTGCAGCCATGGAGTGGCAGGACCTCCCCAGGCTGAGCAGCCTGGAACCACCACAGCAGCTGAGCCCATCCCATGGCCAAGGAGCTGAGAGCATCCAGTGCCTGCTGTGCTCCTTGGGGAACAGGGAAAAGAACATTCCTGGCACCGCTTTTGGGGGGCTCCTGCTGCCAGCTCTTCAAATCCTTGCATCTCATGGGACACTCAGTGCTCAGCTGAAGTTTTAGAGACAATTGCCAGCAAAGCAAGGAAATAATGACCACAAGAGAGAAATTTTACTGATCTGATAAGGTCCCTTCTTAAATTGTACATGCAGGCTTGGTCATTCCAGATCAAAAATGTGTAGCAGATTCAGAAAAGTTGTGGAATAGTGCCACAAGTATTACCAAAGGGGGCAAAACAGAGGAGGATTCTCTCTTGAAAGAGATAATCTGTGGACAGACATTAGATATAACAGAAGTTCATAGAAAATTCATAATAATGTCAAGTAAATACTATGAATAAGGAGAGTTAGAAATGTGTATTTGTTGTTTCTCCCAAAATCAGACTTATATGCTGCTAGGTGATTTTTTGAGAATAGATTTAAGACCAAAAAAAAAAAAAAAAAAAAAAAAAAAAAAAAAAAAAAAAGTCCCCTTTTCCAGAAACTTAATAACTGTACAATAAAATTTATAACCATCAGATGTTTAGGAGTAAAGCAGGATCTCAAAATGGAACTATAAAGGCTTGTGGAGGGTAGTCAATAAGTGGCATCTAAACAAAGTGCTGACTTTAGCCCTAGAAACTCTTCATCCATTGGTTTCTGGATGCTGGGAAGTTCCCCTGGGTACCCCTGGATCACAGCCTCAGCTTCTGCCTTTCCTCAAGGCCTTGCTGCTGGCAGCTCTGCAAGGCTGGACTCAGGCAGCCTTGTCATGGATGTCCATCCCTGCTCTGGAGCAGCCACTGCCATTATCCTTCCACTTACCCAGCTGTGCTTTATGAGTTTGGCCTCAAGTGGATTTGTAAGAGATCGAATTTATCCTGCACCTTGCTGCTCTTGGCAGCGCACCCTGCCTGGATCTGGTGCATGGAAAACCCGGCCTTTCATGTCCCTGGCTCCAGCAGCACATCCACTGCCAGGTGAAAGTGCTGATCACACGAGGCAGAATTCAGAATGCTCCCTGGGAGCACAATCAGGACTTGATTTGTACTGAGCTTCTCTTCAGCCCAGAACTCATTTGAACACCAGCACTGCCAGGCTGTTGATGTGGCTGTTTCGTGTCCTCACCCCCTGCTATCTCTGATTTCATGTCTTTACACTCTGATATCTCTGATTTCATGTCTTTACCCCCTGATATCTCAATCTTTGGAGGCCGGTTCTTGCCTGAGGCACTAAGCAAAGCACCAGAAGCACCATGTCCCTCCTAAGCCTCTCTTTTCTGGCACATGTGTGAGCTTTTCCTCCATTGTATCTGGTCCTCAGGACTCACAGACCCATGTGAGCAAGTTCTGAGGTTACCATCTCCTCTCCCAGCCTGTTTCAAGCCATAGGGAAATAGAACAACACTTACAAAATAGGATGAAATATCTCAGAATCTCAAATCAGGCAGACTATTTATTTCTGTTTTCCTATTAACTGTGGGTGACCAGTCCTTAGTGATTTTGTATCCTTTTCATACCTGTTGCCATTTTGATTCCCACTCTTCCTCCTGCACAAAGCATGAGCTGGTGACAGGCAATATCCCCTGCTCTTTACTAATAATTTGATAGCACCATGTGGGGGCCATCACCTGATCCTCACACTGCCCTGTTTAGGCAATTGGTTATTTTTGCAGCATTTTTCTCCAGCCCTCTCTACATGAGGCAGTGACTGGTCTCACACTTCCATCCTGTGGTTTAAAGTATAACTATATTTTAGGCTTTTCTCATTTATAGTGCATTTTCAAATGCCTCATTACTGGTACTGAATATAACTAGCATGACACAAGAAGGGCTTTGTGACTCCTGAAGAGAAGAGTGAATGGATACAAAGGTGTCCATTGGGTGCTACTTCCTTATTCCTAGTTATATATAAAAATATAACTATATATAACTATAAATAGCTATAAATAACAATATATAATAGTTATATATATATATATATATATATAAATAACTATATATTATAGTTTTATATATATAGCTAATATAAATAACTATATATAACTATAAATCACCTGATTTATTTGAGGACCCTTTTATTTCTATTTGTTTATACTTGCATTATTTCTTTTCTGATGAAACAGACCTATAATCTCTAATATCCTGACAGATGGAAACAGTGTTTGTGTGCCTCTGGGGCAATGTCTCACTCATCAACACTGTAATCCTTTACTCCAAAGAAGCTGCTTTGCTTTTCTCCTTTCTACCTCAGTAGCACACCCTCTGCTGCTGCTGAGGAGCATTTCTGAAATGATGTAATCACTGAATTTCTTCTTTCCTACTGCCAGTCATTGCCTTACTTTGAGATGCCTGCTGCAATGCTGGTGACATGTTTGGGTTAGCTTTTGTTAGCTCTGTATTCTGTCTCTCTGTTCTTAAAATATTTTGAATTTTGTTTGGAAGATACTGTATCAAAGCTGACTGCTTCCATAAACTCCATTCTTGAACAGTGTGAATTTCAATATTTGGCAAACGTTCATTTCCGGATTTTCTTATATCTCTTTCCAAAATTTTGCCTTGAATTTCAATAATTATCAGATCTTTTGCTGAGGACTCATCCCTTCCCTGTAATTGGCTTCTTAATTTATGATTAGCAAAGTCTTTTATCCCCATATTTTTCTGTTTTTCTTTGTTTTCCTTTCTATCCCTCAGCTCAGGTCCTCTCATGCTTCTTTAATGCAATTAACTAATGGCCAGCTCTCTCGCCTTGATTAGCGCAGCAGCTCCTGCTATCAGGAGCACAGATCAGTTCTGCCCGTTCTCCCTGGGGCTCTGGCTGGGGACCACATCTGGGAGCACATCTGGGAGCGCTGGCAGGCCGAGGGCTCCGAGCCGTGTCCCCGTGGCTCCAGCCCCGGGTCCTGCCCAGGCTGAGGCAGCTTCCAGGCCTGCTCCTGGGCCTTCCCAACCTGTTCCTCCATGGGAGCGGCTTGAAAACGGTTGTGCCCTTTGAGCCTTCCCCAGGGGCTTTCTCTGAACTGTTTTGATACGTAAGGTGATTTTTCTAAGAGCCTGAGGAAGCAAACCAAAGTGATAAAAGCGTTGCATTCAGCAATAACTGTGCTATTGATAGGTGAGATGTTGTTGTGGTATCAAACATTCCCCATCAAAGGGGAGTCCAGCTCTCTCTTTTTCCATACCCCAGCAGTGGTACCAAATATTCCCCATTTCAGGGACCTCCAGCTCTCTCCTTTTCCATGCCCCAGCAGTGGTACCAAATATTCCCCATTCCAGGGACCTCCAGCTCTCTCTTTTTCCATGCCCCAGCAGTGGTACCAAACATTCCCCATTCCAGGGACCTCCAGCTCTCTCTTTTTCCATGCCCCAGCAGTGGTACCAAACATTCCCCATTCCAGGGACCTCCAGCTCTCTCTTTTTCCATGCCCCAGCAGTGGTACCAAATATTCCCCATTCCAGGGACCTCCAGCTCTCTCTTTTTCCATGCCCCAGCGGTGCATCTGAGCAGAAGGACAGAGCTCAGCCCTTCCCCACTGCTGGGCACCCCTGAGCCTTTGGCCCCCGGGCTCTTGGACAACACATTTGGCCACGTGGTGTGGAGGGAGATGGTTTGTGGGTGACTTTTTCCCTCCCCTATAATAATTAATTGATTCCTCATAAGGGAGAATTTTAGCTTCTATTGTTTTAGAAAAAAATCCTTTCCACTGCACCAAAATATAATTTTTTTTTTCTGAGGCAGCTGCAATGCTTTTCTGACAGACAGATGTGGAGTTCGGTCCTGATCTGCAAGACCCTTCAAGCCCTCTGAGTTTACTTTGTTATCTTTTCCCAACAAATAGACAAAAGGCTTCTTGAGAAGACTTTTAGCATTTTGCATGAAGAATTTTGATAAAACTGCTGCATATTTATTTGTCTCTGATAATCACTCTGGGGTTTTTGCATGCATTTAGCCTTTCTCTTTTAATTTTGGAGTACTTTATTTTTTAATTCTGATGCTTTATAGTTAACTTTGCTAATAGGGGTTTTCTCCTAGCACCACCTTATATTTTGTACAGAATGCAGAAAGCCAAATTCTTCTCTTAACACACTTACTTGGCTCTACAGTGTAGTAATACTGCATTCTTGGTGTTTATAAGGCTGTTTTTCATGTTTGGAAGCTATTGCTGCATTTGTCTTTAATTTTGCTCTGCTTTTTGCACTCTGCTGTAAATTAATGCAGTGTTTAGAAGTGACAGAAACCTATTTTAACACCATCCTTAAGTCTCAGTGCACTGGGCATGCCAGGAGTGATGTAAAACAGCCCTCCTACCTTTTTGTTTAGAAAAATCACCAGCGATTAATCTTTGTTTGCAAATTCATAGGAAAAACCAAAAGATGGCTAAAAATTTCTTTGGGTGCATCTCTGTACTTAAAACCTGAAATTCAGAGGCTCTTCAAGCATTAAAGCACTTATACCTGTTATCTTCTAAAATGCTGAACTGACAGTCTCTCCTTGGTGGTTCCCTGCACAGTTTTGGTATCAGTCAGTGCAGCTCTAAACTTGGCCTGTTCAGCCCAAATGCCAATAGATTGGAGCCTTTGAATACTATTTTCTTTTTTTTTTTTTTTTTTTTTTTTTTTTTTTTTTTTTATTTTATTTTAAGGTCTTCTGTTATGGGAAAAATAAGATTAAATATCAGTGACACTGAAGTACAAATTAAATCAGCTTTCCTAACCTGTTTTAAGTTTCACTGAAGATGGCAAAGCCTGGTGGTAAAGCACTTGTGATTTCCCAGCAATGTGAATCCCAGGCACCCTATCACTGATAACAGAACGTCCTGCTCGAGGACACTGCACAGTGATCCTACTTGTTTACATTTCTTATTAAAAACTGAGAGAATGAATTTGAAATTTATCTTGCATGTTAAGGACAAGCCTCAACAATGTCAGCATGTTCTCACATTGTGAAAACAAAAAAAAGAAAAAAAAAAGAGAAAATCAATGAAGTTTTAATACAGAAGGTATTTGAGCTTGCATATTCACATCAAACCCTCCTTGGTATCAAGTATGTGACTTGATGGCAGTGATTAATGCGCTATTTACTGGTGCCAGCAAGGTTTGGGCAGATGGAGAAGGCAGCAGCCCTGCAAATATGCCCTTAGAGCAGGTTTATTTTAGCACTGGACTGACTGCTCCATCCTTAGCAGCTGCCCAGGGGCTCTGCTGCAGCCCAGCCCGGAGCAAAATCCTCTGGAGGAGTCAGTGAGGGCTGAGCTCTGCTGTGCATTAATGAACAGAGCCACCCTGCCCAGGGCCAGCCCAGCTCTCAGCCTCTGCCTGCCAGGCAGGAACTCGTGCTGGGACATTTCTGATGGCAAGGCAGAGCATTGCTGGGAATGCCCAAATAGCTTTAGCTGCTCTGAAACAGAGATTTGCAATATTGTGATGGTGGATATCAGCAAAAAACAGAACTGAAAGGTTCAGGCTGGGGCTCTCCTACAAGAACAGCTGATCTTATGAAATATTTTTATTTTTTGCTAACACAGTTCTGAGTCTTGTGAGAACTGCACATAGTTGGGTTCTAAGCTAAATTTTTAAGATCCCAGTAAAATCTGTTCAGAGCTAGATATTCCTAGGACCTGAGGAGAAGCTGTGTTTGTTATTTGTGTTACCCACTGCAGGGAGGAGTTCTGAACCAGCTCTCTCTAAATTCAGGGCTGCACTGGAGGGTAACAGTGAACAAATGTGTCTGAACAGACTCTGCACCACACTGAAGGTCAAATTCTGATGACACAAACTAAAAAAGCTGTGCTTATGACTCTCTGACTCTAATTAAACCTTTGCTTCAGTAAGTATGTTATAAATGAGCCTTCTTCACCAGAGCTGAGCCCAAGCAGTGAGCTCAGGAGCCAGAGGAAAATAACATTTCTGTTTCAGTAAATAGAAGCAGCCCTTTGAGGAGACACAGAAATAAAGGCAGGATAAAAGACCCCTGGGTTCAGAGCCCCAGGTGCTGCTCTCAGTGGCAGAGAAGGAAAGCCACCCTCATGTTTGTATTTTCTGTGTCAGTGCATGAAATGTTCCAGCGGCTGTTTCAGGACAGCCAGGATTAACTTCAGTGGATACCTGGCCATGGAACAGGCTCAGGGCTTTTGCAGAAGTGCTGCAGTAAATGACAGGAGCACGTGGCTGTAACCCCAAACAGTGTTGTGAAGGCCTTTATCCAGAAGCCAAGTTTACAGATTTTGCAAAGACATTAAAAAAAAAACACTGTAACTTTTAATATAAACACAATTAACTAACATAATATTTATGCAATTTTCTTTTCATTTCACTCAATGCATATACCACACATGAATCAGAGTTTACTTTAAACAGTTGGCTTTGGGATACCATTATCATTCTTATCAAGAATTAAATTTTCTGGTGTGAGTAACTTCCTTGCTTAGCTCAAATACATGTCCTGAGCTGAGCACCTGCTCCAAAGGGTTTCAGGATCTGTTCAGCCTCTTTGACTGAAGAGCTGGTTGGGTACAGGCAGCTGCCTTCAAGGTTCAGACAGACAGGGGTGATATTTTCCTCACCATGCTCCATCTCCAGTTGTTCCAGCAGGACAACAGAAATCTTTCACTGTGAAACTGAGTAAGGATTGAGTAATGGGTGTAGAAATTTCTCTTAAAGCAGCAGCCAGCATTACTATAATCCCTGCTGGGTTAGTGAGAGTTCTGGCTGGGAAGAACTGTGGGGCATCTCCCTCAGAAGATATTCCTTACTTGATAAACCTTTTTGAATTTAGTCAAAAAAATAAGCAAAATTTTTACGGTGTAGAAACTAAAGCACAGACTTTACACAAATCAATCAATCCCATAAACAAACAACCAATTAATAACCACAGTGGTTTGTTTATATACTAGCGTGATGAGAAGAAATCTAAAATCCAAGTATATCACAAATTCCCTCCTTTATCCTGTATCAGAAATGTCATTTCTTTTCTTTTCCTGTTTTCCTTACCCTGCCAAGCAAAGTGGATATTTTATTGAATTATTATTGAAATAATTCTCTTTTTCTTCTCACATACTGTATGGTTATTGAGTGTCTCTGGATCCTCTAGTGTTTTGCCTTCATCAGAAAATGCCTCACTGCTGAGAAATGACAGAGAAAGAATGGAAGTCACTGGCAAAGCATAAAAAAGCAAACAAACATCCTGCCCGATGTGCCCTTACATGGATCCAAAGCCCATTGTCCTGAAATAGCACTACACAGGATACCACTGCACAGGGAGAGTTTCAAAGTTTCCCAGTCCATAGCTAAAAGCAGCCCTGAAACTCATTGCACGGAGAATCTCTCCACAGCAGGTGATCCAGCACTGGCATTCACAGGAGAGGTGGGGAGAGAACGTGGGGCTGCTGCACTCAGGTAATTCCAGGGCTGAGGGACAAAGCAAGGGGCTGGCACAGCTTTTGCAGCTGTCCTCGAGCTCTCCATCCAGCTCCTTCTCCATCACCTGCTGCTAGGGAATTCAGCATCCTTATTAAGCACAAAACAGTAGAGTTAGACAAATGATTTTTTTTAAAATTCTAGCATTCAGGAGTAAGGGAATGCCAGGATCAAGCCTGCCACTATGATTTTCACAGAATCATGACATGGTTTGGCTTGGAAGGGATTTCTGGAGATCATCTAGTCCAACCCCCCTGCCAAAGGAGGTTCACCTGGAATCTGCTTTGGTATCTCCAGAGCAGGAGACAATTCTATTTCTCGCATAGGACCCTTGCACTACCCAGGAGGGAGGCTTGGCCTGTGTGAGATGACACTGCTGATGAATCAGAGCCAAGGCTGTCCCTAGGTTCACTTTCTTACCTCAGCTGGAAGGCATAGAGTGAATGATGCAGAGACAAAAGAAATCAGAGGAGAGAAAAATGGAGAAGTGTTCCTATATTTCATCATATTAACACCTAAAGGGGTAATTAGCAGATTATAAATATATTCATCAGAGAGAAAAATTGCCTGTAATGGTAATGAATACTCAAAGGTAAAGTTTATCTCACAAGTCTTCTTGTGAGCTCACAAACAACTGTTAAGCTGTTTGCAAACTAAGGAAAACTAAAAAGCATTCCAAGTCCTGGAAACTTCAAACTGCTCGTGTGACTCAACCTTACTCACACATGCACACAAAAAGAGGTGTTTTGGCCCAGATGAAGCATTCAGTCTTACCCATTTTCAGGCTAATCCATTAGTGGATTTGGGGCTGTTTCTTGGAAGATTGAGTGGTGGATATTAATAGATTCTAGGTGAGGAACTCTCCTCTTAGATGTGTCTGTGGGCTACATTATGGAGGTGGCTGAGGCTTTGAGCTACAGCTCCCTGCAATCCCAAGGAAATGAACATCACCCCTGTTTATGAAAAGAACCAAAAGTCTGCATGACCTTTCTCTTCAAGTCCATGTGGGCAGGATGGGGAGCCCAGGTCCTCCCACCCATTGCCTGACACCCCAGAAATGGATGTCCTCACCCCCATTAGTTACTAATGTATTTACAAAATCCCTAGGACATGCTGTGCTCTCCTCACCCTGGTTATATTCCAAATTATTCAGTAATACCTAGTCCTCTATATTAATGAGAAAAGAATTATGAGAGGACTCAGTAAAGGTGGCAGATAGTTAACCCTTGTGCTGCTGCAACATTCCTGCTCACACAGGGGAGGAGACAACACTCAGACAGCTCAGCATGCCAGGGTGCTTTTATATACTAGCATGATGAGACGAAATCTAAAATCCAAGTATATCACAAATTTCCTTCTTTATCCTATACCAGACATGTAATTTCTTTCCTTTTCCTGTTTTTCTCACCCTGCTGGGCAAAGTCAATATTTCATTGAATTATTATTGAAATAACTTTCTTTTTCTTCTCACATACTGCATGGTTATTGTCTCTGGATCCTCTAGTGTTTTGCCTTCATCAGAAAATGCCTCAGAGTGTCAGTGGGAGCAGCTTTCCAAAGGGAGAAGGCTTCTGTAGGTGCAGCTCCAGAGAACGTGGAGAAATAGAGTTCTGAGTTGGCTCAGAGCTCAGGGAAATCAGGATCTCTTGAGCAGCTCCCCCGACTCTGCAATTTCAGGGTGATGCATTGTACAAGCTGTGTTTTCTGAGCTGTGGTTTTTCCCTGCTCCAAGGTGGGAGACTTCTCATTAGCCCGACCTAGCGAGGGGTCACCTTCCTTCTGTGCTGCAGAGAGGGGAGAGAACCCCCAGGCTGTTTGCTCAGTGTCAGGGAACCAAGGTGCACAAAGGCTCCTGTGTTCACTCCTGTCTGGGCTGTTGGAGGGGTTGGCTCACTCCAAGAATGCCACGGACCTGTTCATTGTAGGAGTCTCTATAGAAACCTGTGACAAGCAACCCCCTTTTGTCACCTGTGCTGGGTGCCTGTGCCACCCCCGTGTGAAATGCAGGTCAGCCACTTTTCTGTCTGAAATACTACAGGAATCCTAGGCTAGGGATGAGAACACAGCAAGTCCAAATTTATCTTTTGTATCTTTGTTTACCTTCTGTATCTTCTGCAAGATACCTCCTGAGCCAAAGGCCCAGGGCGTCAATGGGACTGCAGTTATCAAACTCTTGTCCCTGATCTGAGCAGACTCTGGCTCAACTTTTCTATGTATCCCTGGCTCCCTGATGGAATTAATCACTCATGTATAAAATAGTGAGAGTCCATACAAATAATAAACAAGTCCAATCTCATCCCTCAACTTCATTGCATTGGCAGTTGTACAGCATTTAGAATTTGTGTGCATTTCTGACAGTGATCATCTCCAGGATTACATTAGAGATTCAGGAATCTGCTTTTGTGTATCTCATGTTTGTCAAAATTATCACAATAAATTAAGTACAGGAGCCTTATGATACACTCAAATGAAGCCAACAGTCCTGTCTAGTCCCAGAATTCCTAATACAGATGCAAGGACTGAGTAGGGAAACAGCATCAGTGTGGAAACTGTTATGGAAAAAAAATGAGAAAAATGGAAGCAACTTCTGTGGTCGTACTGATTCTCTTGTTTTCTGAGACACTGCCAAATCATGTGTGAAGACAGAGCTTAAAAACAGTCTTTGGGAGCTTGTTGAAGTCTAGCACTTCTTTAGGTGACTAAGTATGGACATGAGCTCTTGAACAGAGGGTAAACATTCTCTCTTAGGCTGTATATCTACATTTTCCTTCCAGTTAAGAGTTTGGTGAAAAACATGAAGGAAATGTGTACTTTTGCATTAATAATATCAAGAAGTGATGTAGAAAAAAATCAGCATACAAAGCCCAACTCATAGTGGAAGCTTTTCTGTTCTTTTCAAATAAAACTGGCTCAGCTTATATCAAAGCAATAAAGAACTAAAATAGAAATAGAAATAGATCAGAACATGTATATTCTGCAAGACTGTTTACTCTCCATCAGAGTATTTAAAAGAGTTCCAAGACAGGCACAATTAGTCTTTGAATCTATTATGTTTGAACAGGTTAGCTTTGTTGCAGAATAACTTTAGAGTCCTTTGTGCAGTGACTGGAAAAAATTACTTAGAAAATGTATTTGAAATGCTGGAATCAGGCAAGACCCCTTAGCTGTTATTGGTTTTGGGTCTCCAACTAGAACTTTTGAGAGAGCCTCTGACTGGATGCAAATCAGGAAATAAAACTTGGTGGCATCACTTGATGTTTGTGCGTCAAAACACCGACATGAGTTTGATTTAGCACCAAGGCTGAAAACTGCTGCCTTGACAATCCTGCAGTTTATTAATCCATGGATAATACTGACAGGGACTGCACACCTGTTGCAAGAGCTGTATCTACAAAAATCATCTGAGGATGTCCTCAGCTCCCGGAGTAAATGCTACCAGGCAATTTCAGGTTATTAAACTGATGTACCCAGTTTATATAGACATAAAAACTGTCTAGATTTGCTTTCTGAACATCTTTCTATGTTGTGAAATGCATCTGTTTCAATTTACTTCTATTTTCATTATCTTTCCATAGAGGCCAGATTCAGCATGTCCTATCTGTGATGGCTCAATTTCTTATTACTACAGAAATATCCAGACACCAGCAGAAGGTTTTACAGCCTCCAGGCAGCATGTTTGGAATCAGAGAAATAACTGAGAAACAACATGGAGAATGAGGAGAAATATGAAGAGTATCTATTTTTAGAAGCTAAAATATCTTTGTATTTAATTACACTGAGTTCCTATCTTGTGCAATCCATGTACCCTATGAACATGAAAAGGAACAATCTGGAGCCTGTTTAAATGTGGTCATCTGGTGTGAATCTTTCAGGCAACTCATTCTGCCATTGTGATTACTTTCCACTCTCACATGCCATTTAATATTGGAAGAAGCAATATAGTTCTGTGTGGTTGTGGTCTATCCAATATCAGTGTGTCACTGGGAAGTTAAAATCCCATTGAAGCCAGAAATGTAAATCTGCCAGACCTCCCAAGAGCACTGAAAGCTTCTTTTTCTCCCTCTGTGCTTTAACGTGTGGACAAGATAACATCACATCTTTCCTGTCTAGGAAATCATTCTCTGTGCTCATTCCTAAAAACTTGTCCCTCTTTCACCTTCTTCTTCAAAGGAGGATTGCTTTTCTGAACCCTCTTGGTTCCTTTTGAGCTTTCCTTTTGTGGGTAAATAAAAATTAAGGTGTGCAGATACAGAAATTTTGTAGGATCCTGCCATTCTACCTGACAAGGTCCTGTAATTTTATCTGTCATTTTTTTAAAGAACTCTTTTCAGCTAGTGACCTTTTAAATTCCATTTATTAGTGAGGAAATTAAAATGTCTGCAGGTTTGGGGATTTACATGCTTTTTAGTAAATATTATATGCATCTTGTTTTACTTAAGTGATGTTATGCTGGTCAGCTTCATAGAGTTACATTAGGAAAGGCTGGGAAGAAGCAAACAAAGCTTGGCAATGAATTGATCACATCATAAATTGTGCTTTTATGCCTGGGGAACTGGATCTAACCAAGCTAACCAAGCTAGGAGAGTATTCTGGTGCCTAAACTGAAGTCTGTGAGCAGAAAAAAGGCAGAACCATCAAAGATCCCTGCCTAGGAAAGAAGAGAAATGAGGAACATCTGAAAGAAACACCAGGAGCATACTGTAGTAAAATAATTTGGACCTTCACAGAAACTTCAGCATAGGAACTGCAGATTAACAAAGACGGCAAAGAAAGGTCAGGTTTAGCACAGTCTGCACACAAACTTATGTTTTTTTGTCTTTTGTTGTGTATCTTTGGTTGAATAAAGGTGAATAAATAGGAAAGTTATTTCCCTGTCATTTTTCCAATCCCAGTGTCCCTGCACAGCTTAACACTCTGTGTGCCAGGTACAGAGAGCCCAGCTGGCTGCAGAATAAATGAACATTTTGGCAACAGCCACAGAGGCTTCCCCTGGGCATGCTCTGGCCACAGACTGGAGAGAGACCACAGGAGATCACCTGTGTCTGAGTCTGACACAGGGACTGTGCTGATCTTACCCTTCTGCGCTCCAGAAAGGAGCTTTCAGTCTAAGACAAAGTCACAAAACTTCCCAGTAATATTTATTATTTATGTACAATTATTTAGAGAAAATCTAAGCTTGAATCCGGACAGTCACAACAGTCAGGTTCTGAGGGGATTCTGTGTAGTCTTTTATAAATTAGGAATAAAATGACCAACTTGCTCCCAAGAACCTGTAGTTGATTTTCTCAAGTACATGAGGCATAAACTAGCCCTGAGCAGAGCAAATCCACACTGCTGCCATTTGGAAGAGCAGATCACATCAGCTGAAGACTTGCCAAATCAATTCTGTGTTTAATGCTGTGAGCCAGTGGGGCAAACTCATGTCTTCTGTGATAATACCATTAAAGACTTATTATTTTGATAAATCACAGGAGGCAAAGGTCATGATCTCCTGGGAACTTGGACTTCAAGCTGTTTTGCTCAGGATTTCTATATTTAACTTTACTGCTGAGTTACTACAGACATGTGCTTTGCCTCTCTTTCTTTCAATTGTGTTTCTTCTCTTACCTACGATTCTTGGAAACATTTTGGTGACTTATTTTAAAATATTTAATCCAGCAAATTACCTTTCCTAATATGCTTTCATGTGATCAGTATATACTAGGGAGAAAAGATGAACTGGAGGAAAAATTCTTTGAGCTCTTTGGGTGTGTTTTACACACTGGGATTATTTAATACAAAGATGCTGCTGAGGACTGAAGGGTTAGATTAGGAACTGCCATTGGTGAAAATTTGGGGAACATGTCTAGTTAAACAATCTGAGAAATCTGTGTTGGAGAAATATCATCTAAAATTGGTCATTTGAGGAATTTATTCATTATGCACAGGATATAAGCAGCTACGTTCCTATCACAATGGTGGTTGTTGATCTCCACAATACAAACCTCAGTTATTGGCTGAATTTGGGGTCATTCAGAGGCAATTCTGGGGAGTTACTCTCAGTTCATTACATTGATCCTTCTCTTAGCTCCTTAACGAAGCAGTGCTGACAAGAAGACTAAAACCAGTTTGTTGGAATGGGTTTAATTCCCAGCACTGCAGAAGTTGTACCAGCAAAGGGCTTTGGAGGGGTGTGAGCTGCATCTCCCTGAGGGGTGCAAATGCACTTTGGGTTTAAGCTGCAGCTGTTCCCTGTGGCCCAGCATCCCAGCAGGCAAGGAAAGGAGCTGGTGGAGCCTCTCCTTTCTCCTCTGCCCTTGAGGGCAAGGACCTGTGAGTCTGAAGCAGAGGAGGGTGAGCCTGACCCTCTCAGGCAGCACATGCTCCTGCCATGAGGGGATGGAGCAAAGCAGGAACACTTTTGGCAATATAGGATCTGCTTGTAGGAACAAAATGCCATTTTAACCATTTAAAACAAGAGACTGCACCCAGCACAGCCCTGTCCCTGGGGACTGACCAGGACAACTTTAGCCCTTTCGAGAACAAAGGAGAGGCCTTGCTGCAAGAGCTCAGTGCCCTTTCACAGGCATCCTAGCAAAGGAATGACTTTTTATTTATTTATTTTATGTCTCCAGCTCAGCTTTGATGAGAGGTTCCTTGACTTTTCTGTAGAGGCTGCGTTTCCTGTCTGATATAATACTGAAGATGAAGACTGGCTCCTTCTCCTGTTTCCTTCCTACAGACCAAAAGGAGACCCTTCCAAAGTATGCAGCCTTTAATCTGGAGGCAAATACAGGCCCCATTTGTAGCCCTTCTCTCTTCTACAATTACAAGAGTTGCTGCTGGCAGGTAACAATTTTCTATCTCATTTAATCCTTTCTACCTCCTTACTTCACTTCTATTGTGCTACAGAGAGATTGACTTTTATGCTGAGCTGCTGCCTGTGTATCATCATGGCACTGGGGATAAGTAAACACACATTTAAGCCAATAAATTAGCACGACTTCAGCAATCCTTGTTTTATTCAGCATGGCAATCTTACAGCACGTTCAGTTTCAAATGGTAGGGTGTTTCATGACCAGTTTTTAGATACATGGGATCAAATATATATTTATGTATTAATTATTACTTTATTATGATATTATTTCTAATATTACTACTATTGATAATAACAGTAGTGGTATTATTAATTCCCTGTGAATTTGACTGCAAGTCACTCGAGAATTTTTCCACTAAGTGGCCAATGTGATGATTATTGCAAATAGTGAGAAATTATATTGAATACTTCAGAGAATGCTGGGATAAGCCTTTTTTGGTCATATTTTTGTACCGATAAGCTGTGAAATAAGACACATTCTTTCACAGTATGAAATCCACACGAGAGGCCTTACAGGCTGATGAATAATCATTATCATTATGTTTATTGGCGAAATATTAAGTTGATGAAATAAGGAGGGAGAAAAAGCCCCAGTAATTTAATGGAGGTGGAGACTCCTACCCCTCCTGCATCCTGACTAACGTGGTGCTCCTTGGGCCATGGGTTTGAAGGCACTTTTTTCCCCCCCCTGTGCCTTGTAATGTTCCTGTAACATTTCTAGTCATTTCTTCTTTGTTGAAGTTGTGAAAGCTGGAAATTTTTTTATGTGGTTTGGTAGCACTGTGAATTACACATGGCAAGTTATAACTTTAATGTTATTTGGCATATTATACTTTTAGAAATTGGTGCTCCTTCACCTGGGATCTTAGCAAAATTCACAGATGTTTTGGAAGAGTGTACTTTACTGTCTCTTCTGCCCTCTTATGGAACTGCTCACAAACATTGAAGACTTAATCCAGCTCCTTGCAGTGGGACATTTGCCACTGATTCAATAGTACTTGGGCCAGGCTCTTCCTTTGAAGGGAAAGGAAGACAAATGCCTTACAAAGAGATGTGTTGAGCAGGTGAATAGCACAGAAAAGATGAGTGGAAGATGAGGAGTGGCCAGTTCTTAGCACCTCAGGAAGGACAGAGAAGTACAATTTACAGGTATGCATCAGACAGCTCCGGGGCTGGCAGTAGCTCTGCATATTCCCAAGGACTTTTTGGGTTTTTGTTGGGTTTTTTTTTTCTTTTTTTTCTTTTTTGGTTGGTTTTGTTGTTGTTGTTGGTTGGTTGTTTTTTGGTTTTTTTTTTTCTTTTGAGAAGTCACTGTGGGTTATTCTATCTTCATTTAAGGAAACAGTTTTTAATTTGTGTCCCTGTTCATGAGAGTCTGGCCATGGAGTTCAGGTTCATGTAGCTGCCACCTCCATAAGAGCTAAAAGAAGCAATCTTTTTATCCTGTGACATTCTCATCCCTTCCCCCTCAGTCTCAGTTTAGGGAAAACTGAGTAAATGTGTTGTAGTTGTTTGAGCAGCAGCTTCTGTTCCGATTCACTTTCTCACTAGAAGATGAAATTCCAAGGGTTCTATTGCTTTCTGAAGATCTACAGCTCATGCTCTGTTGTGTCACAGTTACCTTCTTCCCAGCTATTATCTTCTACCTTCTAGAGCTGAATTGTGACCAGTGGGGGTGGGGGAGGGTTTTAATCAGGCAGGGGAAAATTACCCAAGAAACTCCTGTTTGAAAATAATGCAGTATGGCTATGGAGCAACTTCTGTCACTATTTTCTCGTGCTCATGGTGATAGGTACTGCCTGTCCATGCAAACCTGAGGGACTCTGGTGGAAATCAGAGCATGAAAAGTGAATTGTTTCCTTACTGCAATATACTGATAATCCTTATAGGACATTTTCAGTTGTTTTCTCTGTGCATGTGATATAGAAAATGGAAGCATGACATGAAAATACTCTGTTTGGAAAAGCTGAAGATTCTGTTTGATAAACAGGACAAAAGTATGCATAAGACTTGAACATTCCCTTTTTGGGTCAATGCCTTGTCATTTTCTTCCCTTGGACTAAAATCTCAGCATGTTTTTAGGCATCCAAGTCCTGGTCTGAGCTCACAGATGAAGAATGGGAGGATGAATCTGACTGTCAGGCATTCTGTCTCTGCCCACCTGTCTTGTCACCCACACGTGCCCACTGCTTTTGTGTGCTGGTTTTCCATGCAAAAGACCAACACACATCAGGTGATTTGTTCTCTTCCAGTCTTCTACAGAAGACTGAGTTTAGTTTCTCAAAAACTGTTGAGGCTCAGATGCCTCCCGTAATTCCCATATTTGATGATGCCATAGGAGCAAAAACAGTCGAATGCACTTTGCCATCATCCCTCCCTCCATCTGTTCCAAACTTCTGCCCATGGTCCTGTCCAGATTTGGATATCCAGAGAAGAGAAATGCAAAACTGAGTCATTTACTAAGGGCATTTTGTCCCCTGTGGATCTTTGGCTGTAGGAGTGTGAGGAGGAGGAGGGTTCAAAGCAAAGGGCAGCTCAGGGCAGGGCAGGGCTCTGTCCTGTTCTCTGCACTGGCTCAGCACTGTGGGCTCCTCTCCCCTCTGTGGGAAGGCTGAGCCCTCTACTCCTGTAGGACCAGCAACTGGAAAAGACCCCTACCTGAGCCTTATTAATGTAGCAGCTGAAACTCATTCCTGCTCTTTTATTCTTCTTGTGGGATCCTGATTTCCAATCATTTTTCCATAGAGCCCACTGCTTTAAGGACTCTTTGATGTTCACGTCATTGTCACCAAAGTCTGAGGGAATAACACTTGGAGCTCTTACTTTGGCTTCTACCACTTCCACCTGCACCAGTTACACTTCTGGTCTTACACTGACAGTGGTCCTCTTGTGTTCTGGGCCCAGTTAGTAAAAAAACATCTTGTTCAGCATGACTGGAAAAGAGCCTCAATATTTTACCTTTAGATAACTGGAAGGAAGTGGGGTAGAGAGAAGGAGGAGAGGAGAACTCTAAAGGACATTCAAAGTAAAGATCTTCTTCTCTGAAGTCATTCTGTTGCCTAAAATTAACAGTGAGAGCCCAAACTGGTGAGCACTGGCTTTTAAACTGGTGAGCTCTGGCCATGGACCTTCAGCAGGGATGGAAGCTGTGCACAGCTGGGCTGAGTCCTAGGAGCTGATTCTGGAGCTGTGGTGTGAGTCCAGGCTTTGCAGGGAGCAGGCTGCAGTGGGATGGCTTTATTATGAACATTTTATCTGGATAAAATTCAGTTGGTACTTACTGAATATAAATGAGTGCATAATATGAAGATCACACAATTTATGTAATTAAAGATTGGTACAGAACACTAGTTAGAAATGGAAATTATTTTCCAGTGATGGCTTTTACTGAAATTGAACTGATCAGTTTCCCAAAATTCATAGACATAGACACAAATTTGTTGTCATTTATGGATAATAAATTACTCACATTATATTATAAACAAATCATCTTACCCCTTTGGGCTTTATTTTCTTAGTCAGAACCTTTTTGCAGCCCTGCTCCGGAGCAGAGGGAGCGCTGTCCTTGCTGTGGGAGCAGTCTGTCAGCTGTGATCAGATGTGCTGCTTGCTGCACGGCACAAACTCAACCTGATGCCTCCTACCCAGGAGAGCGGCCGGCAGGAAGTTCCAGCTGAGGTTCACAGTTCCAAAGTCCACAACCTTCTAATATTTTCAAGGTTTCAAGTGTTTTACACAGGTCAACACATGGTCTGCTTCTCCTTAAAGTTCACTACAGTTTAGCAACATAGCCAGCTCCAGGGTTTGGAGAGAGAGAAAAGTACATTTATGTAAAAGAACTTGGTTTTGTAATTTTTATGGCTTAAACATTTTAGCAAAATCTCACCAGGAATCAGACTCGGTCATGAGAAGTACACAGGGTTCCCTTTGAGTCAGTGAAACAGTTAATTTACATCAGGTGAGGATCTGACCTGAATTTGTGTCACCTCTGATGCAGCAGTTCCGGAGCTGCCTTACTCTCACATATGGAATCCTATCACTGCTCTATCAAAGATGTAATTAAAAACCTGCCATAACAAATGTGCACTATGCCCTACCGAGCTCTCGTGCTGACAAACTGCCAGAGGGGAAGAGTTTGATCTTTTCCTCAGTGTGGCTTGCCTCTGGTCCTGAAGGTTTTCTCAAAGGGCTGAGGAGAAGAAGCCCTGCTGGAGCAGGAGAGGCAGCCAGAGCAGCAGCAGCCAGAGCAGCCAGCCTTCCCCAGGACAGCCCGCTGGAGACAGGCAGAGCCCAGCACCGAGCACAGCTTGGTTTATGGTGATAGCAGCTCCTTTCTGCTGAGACTGAGAGCGGCAGAGCCCTGCCCCAGCTGCTGCTTCTGGGTGGTCTGCAAGGCTGACTTCAAATAGCGGCCAGGGCAGTACAACAGCATGGAAGTGTCAGAGACATGAGGAGCTCTGGCAAGGTCCTTATCAGCACACTGGCCTCCAGTTTTTGACCAGCTACGCACTGAGGAGGAGCAGAACAAGCCACCATTCCTGCCTAAAAATCCTCGGGCAAGTGTGCATATAAAAGAAAACAGTATACACGGCATTTCTTTGAATAAATGAGTTCTCAAACACAGTAATTATGATCAAAAGTTAGCAAGTATCTTCATCTACTTGCCAAATATAATAATCTCCTACAAAATCATAGCTGATAAAAGCATGCTGGTCTTGAGTGGTGGCAGGACAGAGGATGAGCATAGGAATTGTTTATAGATATGAAACACCCAATTCATTTATTCAGTTCTTTTTTTGTTTGTATTCCTACAAAAATTTTCTATATATCTCTTTATTTCAGCACTCAAAATAAATTCTTATATGACCATTATTCATATTATTCAATAAAAAAATCTGAAACCAACCTAATCAGAATGCATATAAAAGAACCCTTGATGTTAACATGCAGAATATCACAATCCCCAAATGGATACTTAAACAAAACTGTAAGAAATTATTTTGTCTAAGGACTGTGTCCAGAGTCCCCAGAAATGGGGATATTTTTATGATTCACTTAGATTTGCATCATGTCATAAGTGAGCCACAGATTTTATAAAACATATCAGTTATTTACAGCAGGCAGAAACTCTGCTTTTGCTGTGTGGAACAAATGTATTGTTTTAAAATCACATGGAAGAAGATGGCTGCCACTTTGTTTAGAAAATTTGCAAAGCTTTAAAGCAGGGGTGAAATTGTCTGCTCATTTTACTTGTGAGCAGCTGGGCATGTATGAGTAAAATGATTTGTGAACTTCAGCACTGCTTTAAATAGTTACAAGACTAAATATTTTATTGGGAATAGACAAAGAGATATTAAAGACAAAATGTTTTCATTCAAAAAAAGTACATAAAATCTGAATTTTTTAGCATTTCTTTTGCTGACATTGCTTCAAAATAATTAGATTTGAAAATATGTTATTTTCAATGATACTGCATTAATTTTATTAACTTTTTTTTTCTCAGTGGGAGAACTTAAAATGTATCCAGAGTTCTTTCTGCACCAAAGGCTAAGATAGAAGGAAAAAAAAAATCACCTGGGAATGTTAAAATTCAAAGACCTAAATGTATCTATGACATATTCCAGCTGCATACAAAATGCACTTAATCCTGTGCAGAGAACTTGGCATTCAAACCAGCAGCCCTAATAAACAGAGCTCCGTGTTTCCATTTGCTATTAGTGCCCTTCACTTCTGTCTGCTGAGGGAAAGGTTTGTGTCCAGACAAAACTCCTGCTGGGTGGAACAGCAGAGCACACTCTGTCAGTGTTATCAGTGTCTTTCAATGTGGAACATATTTAACTTGACACAGGAGTAGAAAGAAAAGTAGAAATGGGACTTGTGAGCTGAAGTAAAAATGAACTGAGCTCTGTGATATCTCTCAGGAGCAGAGAGGCAGAGGATACTGAGGTAGTGGTACCCTCAGTATCCCAGATCATGGAGGAAAAGTTCCTTTTGTCCAAGTACACTGAGGCAAAGGCTGGAATTTGGGAGGAACCCGAGTTCCCTGTGGGTCCTGCACACAGCAGACCCAAAACCAGAACCACCAGGATCCCTGGCTGGCAGCAGAGAGTGAGTCTCTTACTCCATAGCTAAAATCCTCTTTTCTCCTGAGACCCACGGAGTCCTCCAGCTCCTCGGGGCCAGTTCTACTGTGAAACCAGAACTACAAACAGTTCTGCAGTGGAACCAGAGCAGGCTCCCAAACTTCAGCCTGATCTTACAGCGAACCTCTGGCCAGTGAGGGCCATTAAGGCCAATTAGTATAATCACAGCCCAGCCAAGGCAATGTAAGTGTGTCTTGACTGAAAAATTCAGTTCCTAGCCTGGCTAGCTGGGAGCTCAGAAGTCCTTAGTTAACAGTTATTGATAGCTTACAATGAGTGAACTGAAGTTTTAGGATGACATTTTAATTTTCAGAGTTAGTCCTGTTTATGTATCAGAATATTTATCCCTTGTCAAACTGAAAAAATTCTAAAATACAAAAATAGTTTGGGGAGTTATCCCACCTTATAATATGGAAGCAACATTAATAAGCATTCGAGATGCCTTTCCAAGTATTCAGAGTTATTTTATTATTGTAGTCATACCTTTAGTAAGCTAGCAAAATTCTATGTGTTCATAACATTTGTTTTTCAGGTAATAGAAATTTGCTTCTTTCATTGTAACATAAGTTGAAGTGCTGTATTTTGAAACAATTGGAACAAAAGAATTTGTCATGCCATTGTATCTATCTAAATCAGACAATTGCTACCTCTGATGGTCTCAAAAAAACAAATTTCAGATAGGCTGAGTGCTAAAGAAATGTAGAAATTATTTTATAACCACTTAAAATGATTGCAGTTTCTGGTGAAAAGGTGTATACTTCCGTTTTATACTAATGCTCCTGCTACTACACAAAGTTGAAACTAAAGTTTAATACAACTTTTCAAACCAGTGAGGAGAGTGAAATAGATTTCAACTCTGGCAGTGCAATGTGAAGCAGTTCCTCTTCCCTCCAGCTCTTCAGGACCAGCAAGGGAATTTGTGATCATGGGCCCACCCAAGGGAGGGTGGGCAGCAAGAACCTCAGAACTGGCTTGGATTGTTGCAGTGGGTTACTTCTAATCTTGCACACCACAAAATGCATTAATTCAGTTTCCAAGGTGTTCAGAGCAAGAGTTTACCCAAATAAGGATCTGTTCCTGTATGTGCCTTTTACCTGTTTTTAAGGCAAGAAGGTGCCTCAGTGAATGTCTGACATGTCCTGCCACTGCCACAGGGCTCTGCCTGCATCTCTGGGACCCACACAGTGCCCAGAATCTGTGCCCAGGCAGAGCCCCCGGAGCTGCTGCTGCTTTCTCCATGCTGGGTTCCTGGCTCTGAAGGTGCAGAGGGAAGGACAGACAGACAAATGCAGGGGAGCAGTTTGTGACCCCTCACAGAGCCAGCTGCACCCAAGGCTGAGGCTCTGGCTGGTGCCTTTGCTCCTGCAGGAGGGCAGCAGAAAGGAGGCAGGGAAGCTGCAAGGCTCGGGATTGCTCTGGGCTCAGCCCCGCTGCCACGGCCTAACCAGGGCTCTGACACGGCACCATCAGCCATGGCACCATCAGCCATGGCCTAACCAGGGCTCTGACACGGCACCATCAGCCACGGCCCCATCAGCCACAGCCTAACCAGGGCTCTGACACGGCCCCATCAGCCACAGCCTAACCAGGGCTCTGACACGGCACCATCAGCCATGGCCTAACCAGGGCTCTGACACGGCACCATCAGCCACGGCCCCATCAGCCACAGCCTAACCAGGGCTCTGACATGGCACCATCAGCCATGGCCTAACCAGGGCTCTGACACAGCCTAACCAGGGCTCTGACACGGCACCGTCAGCCACGGCACCATCAGCCATGGCCTAACCAGGGCTCTGACACGGCACCATCAGCCACGGCCTAACCAGGGCTCTGACACAGCACCATCAGCTCCAGCACCATCAGCCATGGCCTAACCAGGGCTCTGACATGGCACCATCAGCCACGGCACCATCAGCCACGGCCTAACCAGGGCTCTGCCACGGCCTAACCAGGGCTCTGACACGGCACCATCAGCCACGGCACCATCAGCCATGGCCTAACCAGGGCTCTGACACGGCACCATCAGCCACGGCCTAACCAGGGCTCTGCCACGGCCTAACCAGGGCTCTGACACGGCACCATCAGCTCCAGCACCATCAGCCATGGCCTAACCAGGGCTCTGACACAGCACCATCAGCCATGGCCTAACCAGGGCACTGACACGGCCTAACCAGGGCTCTGACACGGCACCATCAGCTCCAGCACCATCAGCCACGGCCTAAGCAGGGCTCTGACACAGCACCGTGAGCTCCCGAGTCCATCCTTAGCCTGGGATTCACTGGGATTTTTTCTTCCTCTTTGAAGGGAAGTTTACTGATCCTACACTAATTTCAGATTAGTAAAAGAATCTCAGGGCTAATAACTTCATCACTTTCATGGTGAAAACAAAAGCTGCCCATGATGGAAAACTGCATTGTGAGAGAGAAGAAAAGCCAGTTTCACACAAAGTTGGTTTGTTTTTTTTTTTAATTATCATGACATTTTTGAGAGCAAAAGTTATCAAGGCTGGATTGGTGTCCTCAGTGCCGGGGATTAACAATCTATGAGTACTTTTATGTGATCCACTTTTATCTCTTTACAGAGGTGTGGTCTGGCCTTATGAAATTCCTGTTGAAACCACATGAATAACATCTAGATTGGTCCTTTATTGCTGAGAAATATTTTTGGGGTCCGAAATTCTGTGCAGCATAAAAATTATCTGTCTGATTAGTGAGCATTAACACTTTTTAAGAATGCATTCTAATTTTGCTTTGATTTTTAAAACCCAAATATTATAATAGTTAATTTACTATACATTCTGCAAATGTTCATTTGTAAGTTTCATACTTGTTCCTATATTAATATTTTGGGGAAAAAAGTTAAACAGTTACATGTTAGTTTAATTTTAACTGCAATATATTCTTCCCAAGGCCATGCCTTTTTTAATTAAAAAAATAAAAATTAGGGACAGGAATGTGTACTGGCTTGGCACCTGAATTTCTTGGGCTTGATTAAAATAAAGTATATCCCACTGATATTTCTAAACTTTTGAAGTAAACAACAGCATTTCTGATTTCTGTGGAATGAGGCCGTCCCTCTCACAGATGATGGAAGTCTTTCGCATTTGTGTAGTTTTGTTGTATTTAATGAATAAGCACCAATATGAAGGGATCTCCCTGGACTTCTGTCCTTGCTGCCATCTCCTGCCATTCTTCTCCCAGATCCCCTGCAAGGCACTGGAGCTCTGTTCCTCTTAGGATCATTAAAAATTTATTTGCAAGTTCCCTTTCCAGAAAACAAAATATTTGTTAACATGTTGTATTTGCAAGCAGCATTCAAAAGTTTTATCATATAGTCAAAAAGCTGTAAATAGCATTTGGTAAAAGGAAAGTTTTGCAGCTCGGGACACTGGCAAACAAAAAGAAACAAAATTCAGTTGAAACATTTTAGTATTTCTGAATTTGTTTCCTCTCAGAGTTAGCAACTGGCATGGTTGAGATGCAAAAACAAACAGAAAAGCTCCCACTTTTGTTCTCACTTAATCATGAATTTCATTTGAATGTTTTCAGGCTTGCTCGAGTGCAGCACATTTTGTGCACTGCTGAGATGCTGAGTGAGCAAAGTGTGCTTGGCTTCAGGTGCTCCTCTGCTGCAGGAAGGTGAAGTGATTTACTGGCTGTGTCTTCCTGTGGTGATGTCTGAAAGCGACACAAACACACAGTAACAATTAGCAGTGCTCGGAGAAGTGTTGACACCAATTCCTAGAGGAGATTATTTACTCCTAGTGCTGACCTGTCAATAAACAACGCTAAACTCTACCGAGAAACGACAAGGCTTTAGTGTGTAAGTGCTTTTGTTTGCCAGTGTTGCTGAGTCTTTCTTTCCATCTGGCCCAGGTCCTGGGAGCTTTATGGTTATGCCCATTGATAAAGGCCAGGTGGGCAAGTTTTGTGAGCTGTCTGTCACTTCTTCAGACATGGGACGTGGCTGCAGTGGAGAGAAAAGCAGGGAAACAAAAGGAGTGGGCAGGGGAGCAGAATTCCTCTCATTCCCAGCCCCTTCTCCTGTTCAAGCTCAGCAACACCTGGATGTTCCCTCAGTAACGCTGCTCTGGGATTCCCTGGCAGCTGCTGGGAGCAGCAGCAGCCTCTTTCATCAGGAAATATCCCGAGGGTGCTCCCAGGGCTCGGGGAGATGCCTGTGCTAACTGAGCTGTGCTGCCCAGCAGGGGCTGCTTGCTGTGCTTTGTCTGAGAGCCTCCCTCTAAAATGATGCATTCTCCTTTGCAGGAAAGGATGTTCACATACAGTGTGTCGTTACTGGCTAGGTGGGGTGTTAGTCTGGTGTTTGTAACAACTTTAAGTCACTTTTCTCACAGCTTGCTGAGCATTAGCTCATTTTTGTACCATGGGAGTCCCTGTCTTGGTGTCTCGGTTAATTGAGATGAATTGTGTAGGACAGAAGGCACTTCGTGCTCTTTGTCATAAACCATGTATCTATAATTTAAACCTGGGATCTTTCCTTACAGAGCACAGACCTCAAGGCTTGTAGTAACTTTTGGCTGCTCTTCTTTTCAGGATTTGTATTAATGACATCTCTGTCCTCTTGGACAAAAGCACCCAAAAAAAACCAGCCAGACATTCTTAAATATAGGTGTAAGATGCAGAAAGACATTTAACAAAATGAAACTTCAATAATGATTAGGATGTAGATTTTGTTTAGGTCTAGCACTTACTGAATCTGTGTTTTAGCCAAGCAAGCTTTGCCAAAGCAGATTGGGTCAAGCCTGTTTTACTGATTTGAAGATGGTGTTAACTCCATCAAGGAGGTGAACTGGTCCTTGGATTTCCAATGTCACCTGCAGTGAACAGGTGGCTATTTACAGCAGTGTTTACTAAAGAGGTACTTAGGATAATATTTACTAAGAGAGCAGAGGAGAGAGAAAGCAGCCAAATGTTTTGGTTGCTCTGGAATTCATCCCTTGTCAGCCTGAGGGACAGTGGTCTCAAGAGAGAGCAGTGAAGCTGCAGTTTTATGTCCCTTCCCCACTTTCCTTCCTCAGCACCCCCACAGAACAAGTGATGACTTTTACCCTGCTTGTGCTGAGGAGATCCTTTGCTAATCAGCTGGAGTGGAAAGCAGATGATCATATCTACTCCATACATTCTCACTGAGACTTCACTGAGGGCTAAACTGAGCTTCATTACGCGCTGTTTCCATATTGCAGGGGGTCCTTGAGAGGTCATTGCTGCAAGTTCTCCTTTTCTATAAAAGTCTGCAGGTGTTTCAAAAGTGCTGGGAGTAAAATACATGTGCTTATCAATGTTCTCTGGAAAGCATCTTAAGAATCTGAATTTTCCTAAGCCTCAGGTATTCATCTATGAATTTTAAAGGCTATTGAGTGATTCAGCTGAACTTGTATCTCTCTCTGCTTGTGAAAATAATTTTGGAACAATGTCTGACTTACGTTTAGTGGGAGAAGCAATGGATGTATTGCATCTTGCAGAGTATCTGGCACGGCCCATTGTCCTTAATCTCTAGTTTTGAAAATACATCCAAGTGTTTCTGTAGTTTAAAGTTTCCACTGTTTTTCCTCCTCGATGAATAGAAATAATAGATTTCAGACACATTTATTAATTTCAATTTTGAATGCCATAAAAAATTGTGTTATTTCAGTGTTTTGTTAACTCGTGATTATTTTGCCCATTTTTAGAGATTTAAATGTTTCTGTAGAGTGCTTGACAAAAGTTCAGGAGCTCCTTAGGAACTGTTAGGTTCAGGAGAGCCTTTCCATCACTGTCTTTAGGAACTGAATCAAGCTAATAGCCTGTGTTTCCACCTCCTCTGAACCTAAAGGGCTTTCAAACCTTGATCCTAAATGAGACTGAACTGAGAAAATCCTGACTGGGAGTCTCATCAAAACCACTGGAAATGCTTCATTGCTGTCAAGGTAGAAAAGCTTGCTCTCAGTCTTGGCCTCTTTGAACAGCTGAATTTTTGTTTCCTTCTTACATGGAAATAGTGAGTTTGTAGACAAACTTTGCTTTGCAGTAGTTGTGAAACTAATTAAAGTGTGAAGTCTTGGAAGTGATACTCTTTGAGCAGTGTATTGAGCAAGAGGGGGAGCACATCAGTAACTGTTTTCATCGCTGCTTTTTCTAAACAGGAAAAGTAATTAAAAATCAAGAACCCTCTTATCATTATTTTCCCTTTTTTTTTTTCAGGGGAAAAAACTCTGCTCTAGCTGTGGTGAGCTATACATGGATGAAGACTACTTAGAACAAGAGTGTCAAAGTTACTTCCATTCTTTGAAAGTTCACAACTTATTTTAGATTGTTGTACTGCTCACAATTAACTTTATTCTCTCGACAAGAAAAGTGAAAAAATTACTAAATATATGCTGGAGATACAAGTTAAAATTTCACTTATAATTAGGTGCTCAGCACATGACTGAGGCCAGTTCAGAGGAAGAACATTGGCCAAAAGCCCACGGGCTAAGGGCAGCATCCAGACACGGGCTCAGCACAGAGCTGTGGAAAGCACTGGAGAGCTGGCTAGCACAGGAGCACTGCAGGAATGCTTTCCTCTCAATTAGTCCATGTAATTGCCTGGTGTCAGAGCAATACTGTAAAGCAGACTTGCAACGTGAGACCCATGAACAAGGAGATCTACCTTCAGTCTTAGACACTAATTGAGGTCAAATCACATAACTGGAAAGCTTCTGAGGTAAAAGCAGTGTCAATTAGATTTCCTAATGCAGATCCTACTGCATTTTATTGTCAAAATTAGATAAATTACCTGTTACTGGCTAGATCTCAGTTTCCCAGAAAAAAAAAAAATATATATATATATAATAACCTATTTTTTAAAGGAAACTATTTGGTGGATACAAAACCAAAAGAAAGACTGGTTGACAAGACCCGTGGGCAAACTGCTGGTTACCCAGGTACTGTCAGCATGAGCTGGATTTTAGTTTTGTATTTATGGAAAGGAAAGGCACAAAAGGCACTGGGGAAATGAAGATGTGCGGTTTGTGTAGCCCAGCACACTTAGGGAGCAGTGTGACTGTGTTTTTAAGATAATGCCCATGTAATCAAGCATTGTACATAATGTTGGGTCAGCATTCTGCAGCTAATTCAACACTCTGCTGTGCTCCGTAGAAAATCAGCAGGTTTATACCCCCAGGTAGTTATAAAATAGACCCTGGAAACAACCAGCTTGAATAGAAACAAAGTAAAATCAACTGTAAACCGAAAACTGAGAGAGTTTATTATCTTTCATAGTTGTCATGTCTTTAATTTCATGTTTGTGCTGGAATGGTGATGTCTGCAGTGCTTACTGGAGGATCAGGATCCTTCCAAAGGTTTTGAGATCAGCATTTAGTTCTGTGAAAGTCTGAATTAACACACCATTGCCATGAGAAAGGCAAAACTGGTTTGGAAGCAGACTCCTTAGAAAATCAGCATAAATGAGACTGCTAGCAAATGTGAAACATGCTGTTAGATTTTGGACCTTTCAAAGACATGTATTTTGAGATAAATGTGCAATAAAGCCTGTGTTTAATCTAGGAAGAGGAGCAGTATTCTACTGGTAAAAAGCAGAAGGAAAATAAATTGCATCATCTATAACCTTTGCAGTCATAGGCTCAATGAACAGAACATCAAAACCAAATGTAAGGAAAACAAGCCTCTGTATTCAATTTACCTAGTGATATCCGGCCTTACAAGAAGCTTTAAGTATATTCATTCTTTAGCTGCAGTGTGAAAAAATCAGTACTGAGCTCAGTCTTCAGTGGATGAGTGTATCTAGGGGAAAAAATTGCTTAAAGCCAGATCCAAGGTCCGTCAAAATGACTGGAAATAGTCCCAGAGACTCCAGGGATTGTAGATCAGGCTCTCAAACACGTAAATGAAAGTTTGATTGCTTTGGTGAGCAATATTTCTGTTAATCATCCAGCAAAAGAGATCTGATTATTTGGAACAGTAAAACAGCCATTTGGTTCCTGACAGAATACAATGCATGTTTGAGCATATCAAATGTGTTTGGAGTTAGGGAAGGAAGAATCTCGGGATGTTTGGGTTTGGTTTGGATACGCATCCAGAGCCCGCGTGTTTGCTGAAGCTGCTCACCCTGCACCGAGGGCTGGGCAAGGAGCAGCCCTGCCAGGCCTGCCCAGGGCCAGGGAGCCAAAAGTACCAGAGCAGCCAGAATGCTGCAAAAGGAACAGGGAACTGCGGGCAGAGGCTTTTGGAACAAGTGTCTTCTGGAGAGAACTCAGCCTTCCACAATGCTGGTGTGAAGAGAACAGCTTGACTCCAGCTCTGCTGCCATGCAAGAGGCTCTGAGGCCACTGTCCCCTCTGGCACACCCTCCTGAGGCCACTGTCCCCTCTGCCACGTCCTCCTCCCCTGCTGCAGCCATGGCTCTGTGTGCCCTGAGGCTCCTGCAGGACTTTGGGCTTTGGTGGTAACACAGAAATTTCTCTTTTGGAGTAACGTGAAAATGTTTCAGGTGTTTGCCCTCAGTTTCCTTTGAGATGCATGTATGTGCATGGGGACATAGAAGAGGGATGGTGGAGAACAAAATCTGGAATTTTCTTTACCTTCCAGTCCTGCCCAGATTAGGTTCTTCCCTAACCTGGTTCAATGGCTCCGTTTTATCTCCTTGCTGGGTGCTTGAGGATGTAAGAAGTACTGATGTCCTTCCCCTTACTAAAATTAGGAAGCTTTGGTTTTGTGTCTGGGAGAATCTGACCATGGTTAGGCATGGTGAAAACTAGAAGGTACTAGAAAACTAGATGTGGAGACAAAACTCCCCATGCAATGCTTACTTGCTTGCTGCTGGAAAAAATCCTTACTGCAGGAGGAATACAAAATAAGGAGAATGAAGCCTTCAATGCATAGTTCAAAAGATTTTTTTTTTATTCTGATGCCAGTGCAAAATACCAATGATTTTCTGCTTGTGACAGAGCTCATAAGAAATGGTACCTTAAGGAGCTTGTGTTGACAAAATATCTGAATTCCTGTTTTCCACTGAGGTGAAACTGGCCCAGTGGAAGAACTGACATACCTTAACTCAGAGACTGTGCCTGGAGTCCTGTGTGAGTGTGTGCATTCTTGCTAAATTTGTCACTCGGAGCTGGGAGGGTGAGTCTGACAGCTCATGCAGCTCTGTCACAGCCATGACACAAATCTGCACCTGATTTAGAGAAGTTCTGCTCTTCTGAGAATTCCTTTCTCAAGCAGAAACCACCCAGATAAATTTTATTTGATAGATAATTAGAGTTTAAGTAGATAAATATGTATCTGAGGACAGTGTATTAACCTGCGGATATTAAATGAAAAATTGGTTCATTGATTCCTTTTGAAAAGGACCATAAAAGCATCACTCTGAAGACAGCTGTCATCTTTTATTGGCCTGGGTCATGTGTGGAGTTTTTTGTTTGTTTTTTAAGGAGAGGAGTAAAAATCTTTTTTGGCAAGGTTTCTTTATCTGAGAATCTCTGATTAGGAATGTTGTGCTTTAGTTATCCTGGTGCCTGGTTCTGGGCCAGGATTTGTCAGGATGGAGGATGTTCACAATGATGGTGTTCTTTTTGCCTCTAGTAATGGTTTTTCCTAATAGGGCAAGCTCAGAAGGCTCATGACCATGAAGGGAATAATGGGAAAGGAAGTTTCAGTGGGATTTTTTTTGTTTGCCTTTTTTAAAAAAAGGAGACGGAGACAAAGGATGGAGTTAATATAAAATCCTGCTCTCCAGTTAGCCTAGGAGATGACCTGCAGTTTTTGGAATTACGGTATGTTCAAAGATATGTCACTGAAATAATGTAATGCCACAGACATTAGGCCATAATGACCCAAAAAAGTATGTGTTTAGTAGTTTGCAGCTGGAGTCAAGGAAGGAGCAAAACCGCTTGAAGTGAGCCAGAGCTGCACATTCTGAAAACCATTCTTGCATTTGGACAGTGGCTGAGAAAACATCCCCAGCTAACTGTGTGCCTTTGGTTTAGATTAAATGCCACAGGATCAGTGGCCTGCAAGGGTGCAAGGAGAGCTTGGACAAAGCATTTCTGATTTTTTGTGTAGCTGTCAACTGTGATCTGAAAGATCACTACCGTAGTCCCCATCAACGGTGGTCTGGAATTTTACAGGGTGGGATTTTTATTTGTGGTTTTTTTTAATCAAAGAGAAAGGACTTGTGAGAAAAAGGAATTTATATGGATCACCCAGAATAGGTAAAGGTCTTCTGTATGTCCTCAAATACTTTCTGATGACCATAAGGTCTAAATAAGCATAGCTGTGTGCTCAATAGTTTACTGAATTAGAGATTAATTTATGTATACCTTGAATTTCAAGAGTCTAATGTGGCCTTATATATTATTGTTAATCTTACCTGTGCTCATCCATGCAGCCCTCTTGGTGAAAGCAGCAATGTGAAGAGCTGAAGTCGCTCTTGGTAGCACCACAGTTTTCCTGGTGCCTGCCTCAGCACTGGGCACAGCCAGGGATTTCAGATGTATTAATTGCTCTAACAGCCAGATGATTTTCCTGATAGGGCATCTACCTTTCCTGGTGTCCAATTTACCAGTGCTTGGCATGATGCATCCAAGATTTCACATCAAAGCTTTTTTTAGAGTTGTTTTTTATCTCCATATGTTGTCTTACTCTTCCTCAAAGCAGTTTTAGGAGTGCACCTCATACCTGCATGACTGCCTGTCCCTTCAGCTGATGGTGTCTTTCTGCACTTGCTTGTAAGTGAAACCAATATTCCAACACTGTTGCCTTCCTTGGTGTGGGGTAGGAATCACCTAATGTAAATTTGAGGTGTTTCAAAGCACCTGTCATTGCCTTGCTCCACAAGTGAGTGCAAATTTTCATTTGATGCTTTTGCTGGAGGGGGCTTTGTGTTTTACTGAGCCCTCAGTTTGTTCCAGAGGCATTGGCTGAGCTAATAAGGGACCATCTAGTCCTACAAACCTGGCCTGTTTTCCTGTATCTAATCACACTTATCGGCAGTTATCCCAAAAGTGAAGGCAGTATGCAGAATTAAGTACAAAAGTGGTTCTCATGTGGCTAAAAAGCATCCACATTGGCGTTCTTTTTTTTGCCCTGGAATGTTAATGCTGTGGTGTTTGGGTGTTTTGAACACAAAATGTTTTTCGTTTCCCCCACGGTAGTCTGGTCTCCGTATGTAAGGCAATTCCAAGGATAGTCTGTTCCAGAACATCTTTGGTTAATAAGAAGCTGAAAGATAAGCCTTGTGATAATTGATAAGTCATTAGCAGGACTCTAGTTCATCAGATAAGGCAATTAATGGTTTCATATTTCCTAAAAAGTGGCAGTGTTGGGCTGAGTCACTGCAAGACGTAAGATGAGGAATTGTTTTGCGATCCAGTTTGAATGCAGGACAGATTTACATCCCATGTAAGCATACACGTGTTTTTTTCTGCAATCCATACCTTGGCTTTCCAATCATTTTCATTGACATTGAATACTCAGTTGAATGCTTGTGTTATGAAGAATTCATATTTTATTCACTCAGATTTTGTACTGCAGGAGCTGTTGTTTGTTCTCACTTCTCTTATGTGTGCTAATCATTGGGCTGTCACAATGAAAAGGTGTTTCACTTTTTTAACTGTGTAGGTGTTAGAAATATGGATTATGATTTGAACATCATGGAATCAAGTCATTCCATAACTAGATTACAAATAAGGAAAAAATATTTTCAGAATTAATTCCAAATTTCTTACGGATTTATTTATGAATTTGAAATCCAATTTTTTTCAGCTGGTTAGAACCAAAATTTTCACTTACCTTGTATTGTATAAAAGTTCAAAACACTGTGAAGACAGTAACACAGCACAACTTGTATATTCAGAGCTCTTTGTATTGGTACTGAGAATTTTACTGAGAATTGTGCTTTGAACACCAGCAAGCTGAAGTGCTACATCTTTGAGGCAATGTTGATCAGAAGAATTGGGTCTTAATTTCAAAACATCAACTGAACAGAACAGCTACAAAATGACAGTTTTGGTGGAGAGCTTTAGTCTTGCAATATGATTTCTAGAAAAAGTCACTTTTACTGAAATGAGTAAGTCAGGAGGTAGTTTGAAGATGATTTGTGTCAGGAGGTTTGCTGGAATTGACCGTGGAGCCAAGGAGCCAACGCAGCCACTTTGACTTTGCAGTAGAACTGCAGCCCCAGCTCTTCCCTTCTGAAGAAAGTGATCAGGATCAAAGACAACAAGTTGCTTCGGGAGTCTTTTTTGCTTTCTCGTTTGGTGTTGTTCCAATCCCAGCTGGGGTTTAAAATGCAGATGATGGCTGGAACTGCAGCTCAGCCTCCCAAAGGAGCAGTCGGAAGCTGTGGACTTTGGTCCCTGTCCCCTGTGAAGGTGAATGATCCTTGCTGTTCTGCCTCCATCCAGTCCTTCCATCTTCTCCTGAGAAACATCCCTGAGTGTTTCATACTGGGTTTGATGAATGAGCATTCTATACTGAATAAAAATTCCTACTGACTCTTAGTCTTACTTGTTTTGGAAAAGATTGCACAAATGGCACACAAATTCCTTGCTTACAGCAAAGCAAAGATAAGAGAGGAGATAACATCCCAGCTGAATTGACGGATGAACTCTGGTGGCATTGCTGTTGAAAAGCAGATTTATTTTTAGCCTATTTCCCTCTGTCATAGGGGTAAGAGCTTGCTGGACCCAGCAGGCATGTCAGGAGAATTGTGACTCTGAAGGCTCAGTCTGTATCGCAGTGCCTCAGTTGGAAGCCCCCTTTTGGGAATCCTACAAACACTATGTTGTTCAAATATTGAGTAATTCTTGTATGAAAAATATTATGGCCACCTACTATACTATGGGGAGATTTTCTGGGCATATAATAATGTACCCAGAATGAATTACTGTCGCTGCTTTCAACCTGTGTCTTTGAGAGTAAAAAAATTATATCTGCTATTGTATGCATCCATCTTAAAGGCGCAGCACATAAAGCTTGTCATTTGCCGTGGGGAAAGCAGATCCCAGCTGCACAGGCTGCTGCTCTGCCAGTGTGCAGTGGAGCCGATGTCCAGAGGGTAGATAAGGATCATGCTCTTATTAGCATACAACTTAAGGAGTTAATTGCAGCGCTTAAGAGAGCTGATAGCATCTCAAACTACAGCCCTGAAAGTGTCAGAGGAGGAATAACAGTAATATGACTGTTTGATTTAAAGAGATGGGAACACATCCTCTGCTGATAAAAACCAATATCGCTGGTGTTGCCAGAGCTCAACTTGCTGTGCAAGGCAATGTCAGAAGCTACTGGAAAGAGCTGTTTGAAGCCTGTCATGGCTGGAGCCCACTAAACATGTGTTAAAGCTCCCTCTGACTCAGTATTGAAGCTACAGCTGTCACATAAATAATAACAACTTATTTTTATAAATACTTTACTCCTGAGATCATTCCTTTTGAAAGGCTTGGAACATCCTAAAGAAACAGACAACTGAAAGGTGGCAGAATATGGCCTAGACTTACTAATTTTGAAATGCAGTTCCAAAGGTGATATTCCAGTTTGCTAGCAGTCTGTCTGTAAAGCACGTTGTTTGGGCTGTAATATAATACAGTTCCATTCATCTCAAGTGATGCCTATGAAGTCATTTGCACGGTGCTGAGGGCACTAAGCCTCCTGGTGCAGGGGGTGAAAGAGAAGACAGAGAGGAGCACGGGGTGGATGGAGGTGTTGGCGTTACTGAAAATGTCTCAGGATCTGTCAGGTCCAAACCTGTCCCTGGGAAGTCTGGAGACAGAAGTGTAAACACTGGCTCTTAACTCTTCAGGGAGCTGAAGTGTGTTTACTGTGTTCACTGGCAACTTCACTGCAGAGAAAGCAGGAAGGAAAAATAAGAAAATACTCTCCTATTTAAACTCACAATTTGTAGCAGCCACTCTTGGGCCATCCCAGTTTAAGGTCTCTGTGGCAAAGCTTGGTGTCACCATTGTCCTGTTGCACCAGTACACAGTGACTTGGAACAGTGGCTTCGTCCTGCTTTCCCTGGAAATCAGGAGGGCATTGGCAGAGTCACAGCTCCTTCCCAAGACTCCTCCTGGCCCAGAGCAGCTGGCTACCACCCCTTACACAAGGCTGAGCAAAAATGCTCAGTATCAGCCTGCAGCAGAAGAGCTTTGAACCTCTTATAATCTTTGAACCTTTTATAACCTTCTTACTTCAGTAAGTTAACACCTCCTATTCTAATTGAGTGCCTTAAAAAATTTTTGTTCAGTCTAGGACTGTGCAAAAATTAAAAAGGCATTCTGAAGTGTGCACATTTCTAATTAACGAGGGAATAATATCCTTAAGACAGACAATTCCTGAAATTTCATTTTTATTACAGAGTGCTTTAGGCAGTGATTATTCACAGTGACTTCTGCTGTTCTTCTCTTGCATCTGGCAGATCAATTGGCAGAGACAATTTGCTGGAGCACCAATGTCACTATTTAATCCTCAGTATACACTTGCAGGAAGGTAGCAGAGAAGTGTCTGAGCCAACTTCAAAGACTGTCACTTGAAGAAGAAATCCACGTCTTTGCAGCAATTAGTGACAATAGAGACATGCACCTGTGGTGTGGAGCTTTGACTCAGAAAAGCTGATCTAAAAAACCTTTAAGCACCCAGGATTTCTAGTCCTAGGTTTGAAGAACTGACAGAAATGACCTGTTCACCTCTGAGCTGGTGACCTACAGGTGGAAGGAGTATTGTTAGAGGCATGTAAGAAGAATGTAAGGCTGTGTTGTTTTGATGTTTAAGCTATCCATTTCATCTTGGTGCAAGAATAACAAAGAGGTGCTCTGCCTGATGAAAGGCAAAGCTGCACTTGAGTTAACTCAGCTACAAAGCTAATTTTTGCAAATATTTTTACAGTCTGCATAGTGGAGGTGTTAATTCATTTCCCAAATCAAAACCCAAGTCAAGGATTTTAAGACTCCTACTGTCTTTATGTGTGTTCTGTTGTCTCTAAGCCTTTTTAAATTGGAGTAACAAGATTTTTTTTAAAAAATTAATAATGCAGAACTCTGACTTCAGTGGCAGGAGTTTCAAGACATAATATACTTCCAGATCCTTGATTCTTGTGGATTGTGTTACCAGAGCTCAGCAAGGTGGTGCCAGGGAAGCCGTGTGGCAGCGAAGCTCTCTGCAGAACAGTTCATTTAGGAGCTGCTGCTCATTAAGGAACTATTGACAGCCAAAAGGCAGAGAAGTCATAATCCACCTTCTGACAAGATCTCGGGGCAGTCAGCTGCCTCGATGTGGCAAATTCATGCTGGATGTGGCTGGTATTAATACTCCAGGAGGCACCAAAGGAGAATTACAGCAGTGCTGCATTGCCAAATGGGAAGGTAAGAACCATCACTGTTTGCTTCAAGTGTTTGAGGTTGACAGAAATCTCCTAAATGATCCCCACTGCCAGATTTTAAATTGGGAAGGAGGAAGGGGGAGAAGGAAATGGATGACCATGGGGAATTTGGCCAGTGGCATGTTTTAGGATGGCAAAAACTATGAACACTGGGGTAACAGCATGAGGAATCCCTGTGTATGTGCTAACATGCAGTGTTTGTTATTGAAATCTGTGCTTGTTTCTATAGAATTCAGTGGGAATGCAGAATTCTCAATAACTGCTGTCCCTGGGGAGGCAAACAGGCTGAGCATGGGGAGCCCTGCCATGCACATGGCTTGGGGTAGTGCCAGGAGATGCCAGCGTGAGGTTGGTCAGGGTCTAGGACTGCATGAGATCCAGCAGTTGTTTGAAATAGATTTTAAATGTTTGACAGGATGGCTGATCCTTGCTTCATGCATACATGCTTACATACAGTGTTTCTCAGAATTAGCAAGTAGAAGGTTCCAAGGGTGACAGAACCATATTTATCCAATAATAAAGAAAATGAGTTGAAAATATACTTCCAGAGTCCAGCATCTCTTAGCATTGTAATCCCACAGCACTTTGCATAAAATATTTGGTGTTTTTCAGCAAGAAGCCTATATTTTTTATGTGACAACTCACTGGAATGGAAAAAATACTCACAGTGTGGATTAGTGAGTAAAATTTAATTTTATTTAAGCATTAGCTACCAGTTGCTGCTTAGAAATTTTGTTTCAAACTGAATTAAAATGCCAAAATTGTACAGCATCTGTCTTCCCAAAGAGTTACCAAGTTTTAGAGGATACACCAAAAAGTCACATGAAACTGGAGCAGCTAATTTCAAAATGATTTTAATAATGCCTGATCCATTTGAATTTAAGCAGATGAAGGATAAGCTGAAGCAGGGATAAACTGAAAGGCCATGTGCCGAGTCCCTTCATTATCTATGTGACTAGAAACTGCTCTGCTTTAGCATCTGCTGTCTCTTCTTTGCTATCTCCCTCTTTAATTTTCCTAAATGGCTGGTGCACTGCTGCTGAGATAAGGTATTTAATATGGGAAAGGATTTAGATGTTCCTACAAGACCAGCCTAGCCTCCTTTTTTTTTTTTAAATGTCATCTTGATTTGTGCTTTTTTTCTTCTCTCTAAGTGATGGGCATAGGGATTATGAAATGAATCTGGTAGCTAAATTTCACTAATAAAGTTCTTGTCTCTAGTGATAACATAAATAACAAATTGGTTCATAGCAAAATTCCAGACAGCAATCATTATGAGAAGATGCATAAGCTAAACCACATATTAGGAACATTACTCCTAAAATAGACATTTCAGAAGATGTAGGGCTACATATACTTCATTTTAAATAAAGTTACCTAATTTAACTTGTTTATTATATTCTTTATATTAAAAAATATAATAGATATATGCCTGCCCCTTCTGTTTCTTAAAACTCATCCTGTAGCAATTCCATGGACTGACTCCATTAAGAACTAAAGTTTGGTAGCTCCCCCAGGAGTGTATTTTTCAGGGAGCAATCCTAACAGTATGCCACATTCTGGCACCCCTACAAATGCTGAGCAGCAGCTTCCTCCAGATGTGTTCTGCACACGGCTGGGAGACAACCCTGCACAGATCTGCTCTTCTGGGCACCAAAGGAGGTGTCCACACACATTTCAGTGGGATCAGAAATGCATTTCTGGAGTCAGTCTCCCCTTATCCCTGCTCACTCTGCATTGAGTCACTTGGAGCTCCCAAACAAAGCCAGAAAAACATGCTTCAGAAATACAATTGCAGTGCTGCAGCCATAACTGGGGTCTCAGCTGTGGGGAGCAGATTAGAGCCAGTCTGAAGAACGAGGCTCAGGCTGAGTCTGGTGTCCACAGTGCCCCACATCAGCCTCTGCACCCTGCAGATCTGTTCCCATTGCTCAGCAAAACTTGCAAGGGCAGACAGAGCTCAAGGGTAACAGGAAATGCAAAGGCATTACAGCAAAGTGTTCACATTCCAAATAGCTGTGTAACCTGAATTCTGGCCCCTGTGTTTGCATATCACAGAAGATTTCAATGTCACAACCGCCCATTGAGTGGTTCTGCAAAATTTCTTGCTTCAGTCAATGCATTCCATTGACTCTTACTGGGGAAGGAGACAGAAAATCATTATTTCACTATCAACGTCAGTACATTTTTAAAATTCAAATACATTTGTTGCTGCAGAATGCATTTGCTATAACATTTTGCTTTAATAATGGTGAGGCACATTCTGGTATTACCAGCATAAACCTGTGACAAAGTGCCCAGACCACCTTGGACCCAGAGCTGAATGAGGCAGAAGATTTCTGAATGCAGATTCTCACATCTGGACTGAGCAGTGAACAGGAGAGCTCAGAGCAAACTCCCACTGAGCTTCCCAGGGCAGAGACGAGAGTCTGCAGGATTAGCACAGATGCATTTGGAGGATGATAACCTCCAAAAAAGAAAGCAATGAATTTTCTGGTGCCCACCTGAACTAAAATCTGTGTGATGTTGTGTTTCAGCTGACAGCTCACCCTCTGGTGGCACCACCCCACAACTGACAGACAGCATTAAAAACTTGTTCAGATGTGCAGGAGCACTGGATAATCGCTTGTACAGAGATTTGAGGGTGTTGAATCATAGGTACACTTAAAACTCCAGAGCTTGAGTCTTGTAATAGATATTTTAACCCTTTTGGTTTGAAGTGTAAGCTAGTAGGGCAGATGATACTGGACAAGGAAAGATCTGATCCTTGAATAAAGCTTGGAAGGCAGAGAACTGATATTTTGGTAGGCAGAGAATGCCAGATCCCTGGAAGGAGCTCAGGTCACATAATACAACATCACTACAGTAGTTCCTTGATTTTCCTGAAAAGAGAGCCACAGGGTGCAGAGTTTACCCCACAAAAGTGGGTGTTTTTTTATAACTTGCCTCTTTATAAACACCTGTCTCAGAAATTAAAATTAAGAGTTTAATCTCCTGGTTTGCCATAGAAGCAGCTCTTCCAGTGTCTGAAAGAAGCACAAGCTTGCAGTAGCCTGTTCTGGAAATTCTCTGGTACCTCTTTGTAGCTAGAGGGAGGAAATTAATGGATGCAGCTGCTAATCCTATAATATTCTAATGAAAACTTCATTTTTACTTAAACTTAGCTTTTATGGGCTTCCTGCTTGTGAATAACACTTGGTAGGAAAATGATCCTAGTTGTTAAAGCAGTGTGGACAGAGAGATAATTTCAGAGACTTGATCTCAGTTTCTCCCTGGAGGGAGAAATGAGGCATAAGACATCCAGAATTGGAAACTCAAAGGTTGACAGCAACAACCAGTGCTGCTTTTAGGTGACTTCAGGAGAGTTGTGTTCCAAAACAAAATGTTTTCCTCACTGCAGTGTATGAAGGATTTTTGTTGTAATGTCCTGGTTCTTTGTGTCACGTGAGATCAGTGCCTAAGGCAGACGTGTGGAGGACAGCCTCTGCTCCAGAGGGAGCACAATTTCTGCCCTTCATTTAAAATGAGTGTTACTCCCTTTCCTATTGAATTGCACTAGCTAAGTCTCACCAGTTTGGGCTGTCGTTGCCAAGGTGCTTTCTGCATTTAGTATGTGGAGACTTGAATTGATTTCCACTGCAGAAGAGGATAGAGAATGCAATCCATTACTGGAGATTGGGTGTGCCCCTCCAAGCAGCTGAGGAGCATCTGCTTCAGGCTTTGAACCTCTGCACCTGAAGAATATTTGGTTTATGGTATAGTTCAGGCTATGTTGATGAAAATAATTAAAGAGCACTTCAATTCTTCAGAGTGAAGGCCTCTAGCTAATGTTTACTGTGATGATAACATAAAATGCCAGGAAGCAAAATTTTTTTGAAAAGTTTTTAATAACCAGAACACAGAGTTTTGAATATTAGACATTTACAGGCAGCTCAAGTAACTATAGTTTTTACAAGAGGAGTAGATGTCAATAAAGGTGTTTTTTCAAGGGGTAGTCTGCTATTGACAAAAGAGTTCTACTGCAAGAGAGAGGTGGAGGAGAGATGGATCCAGTTGTGGACTGGAACTGCTCTTTACTGTTTCCATTTTTGAGAAATTATCACTGGCAATCAGCCATCTCCTTGGCTTTAGGATGAGGGTGTTTTGGGGCAAGTATCAAAATATAGCTCTGGAGACAAGCTCTGACATGGATCTCATTTATCCCTGTCTTGGAACTGGAAGATGTGTGTGCTCCGAGGAAACCCAGCAAATGCCAGCAGGAGAAAAGACTGGAAAGTAAAACACGAGGTCATGGGGGGAAATGAAAGAGATTCGGAAGATCATTTAGTCAAGTCTTGTGGGTTTAGTGTAATACCACAAATACAATGCTCTGAGCATTTTGAGGCCTCCTTCTTTATAATTCAACACCACATGCTGAATTTTCACTTCTGCGGTTGAGATGCTTTGGAGTCACCTTGATCTATTTTACAGCTTTTTTTCAATATTTTATGTAGGTTGTTTGGGTCTTTTTGGCTTTTACCTTTCTGTGATGGGAGAGATAATGTTGGCAGAATACAGAACAGTTAAAAGATGCTCTCTCAATCTTCATGGAAATTCCAGTTATTTTCTGCTTTTGTTGTAAACTAGTGGTGAAATTGTTCAGAAACCAACACACGGAGCTGAGCATCTTTAAAACACCTTTGTCTCCTGTTGAATTAATTACCAAAGAAAAAGTAAGTATGCTTTCAATTTTTCTCATTGCTGCTAATTCTAGGACAATGTTACATTGTATATTAATAAGTAGAAAATAATTTCAGTGAAAGGATAGGAAAGTGTCTTAACATTAGAAGACTATAGGTCTCAAATTTGCTTTGAAAGTTTGTATCGTTGCCTAAAATATTATTGCATCAGGATTCTGGTATGGGTTTTGTGCTAGGCTGTCTGAGGATGTACTCAGTCTTCATGCTGTTGAAATTATTGAAGCTTGAACAATTTATACCAGCAGTGCCCAGCTTTTCGCTTGAAGTTTTGAACTCTGTAATTGCCCAGAGCCGTAAATATTTTCTGTGATGCTGTGGGGTTCTGTCCTTGCGTGGTGAAGGAGAAGGCAGTGTTTGTGAGGGGAAATGTCAGAGCTCTCAGCATGAACTCGTCCCTGTCCTGCTGGGGAGCCCAATCACACCCAGCTCTGCCCCTGGGACCTGCTCGGGCTGCACTCACCAGTGCAGAGGCTGAGGGGCAAATAGAAACGGGACATGAGCAGTCTTGTTTACTCAGTTAAGGAGTAGTTAATACCAGTGTGATTCAGACTAGTGGGGAGGCCTGGCCTGTGGTTGTTTAGATTTTCTGCTGTGATGAGTCTTCTGGTAACAGACCCTGAACCAGGACACACATGAAGTCCTAAAACCTGGTAACTTAGCCTAAAAGTATAGAAAACCAGTTTATTTTTCCTGTCAAGTAATTAAATGCACTAACAGAGCAGAGAGGAGATTAAGGTGGAGTTTGTCATAAAGATCTGTAAATATTCAGTGAGACACTTTTGTCTCATTGATCAAGTTACAGACTCTATTCTATCCTGCCCTTTTAGATATCTGGTGATTATTCTTAAAAAAGAAGTTATTAACCTTAATCTAAACTACTTACCTGTAAACTTAGAATAATTTTATCCAAGGGGGCCTTTCAGCACAAATTAGGTTTTGAAAACCACTGGTTCCCATTATTATTAATATTTGCAGAAAGCTGTTCCCAGAAATATTTATCTGCAAAATGCTGCTTGTTCCAAGAGTTTTACTTGGTTGTGCATCTTGCTTATCATTTGTTAGCATGTGATTTTCCAGGGTCCAGTACTAAGGCAGACAAGGGTAATTGTTCTTCAAGTGTTGCCATTATCTTACTTGAGATTTCCCATTATGAAATGCCCTTAAATCAGTGTCTCTCAAAGAATCAGATTAGTGCCTGATTAGATCTGTCAAATTTCATCTTCCAAAGTGTTTTGTGCCAGATTTGGATTTGAGGATGGATACTTAGAGTATTAGAAGTTAATATATGGCACAATTGAAAGCTCTGTTGGGTAATTGCATTTTTCATTTTGAATTTGTTACCCTAGCAAGTACAGTAGGGCACAAATGAAAGGTTCTAATATCAGAAAATTTACTACATGATGTCATGCACTGCATCCCTCCCAGAAGAATTCACGTTAATTGTCACAGATCCCTGCCAAAATCATGAGCAGTGTGCAGTAATGAAATCCTAATAGCAGACAGCTGGGTTTAAAGGCACATACCCAATGGCTTCAGCATTTTTCAAAGAAGTTACTCCTGCAAGGGCTCTGAACTCCTGTCTGACCCACTGAGGGAAGGGATGCTGCTCTGCCAGCAGCTCTGCAGAGCTCTGCAGTCTCTGCACATTCTGTGTGGGGTGGGAAAAGGGGCACTGGACCCACCTCTCTCCCAGTTTCCCTCAATGCCTGGCTAAGCCCAAGGGAAACGTCTGCCTCTACACTAATTTGAACTGCATCACAACTTTCTAATTATCCCTTACCTTCTATTTTCCCAGACTCCAGCCCTGGGAAGACCATTCTCTGATGTGTGTTTGTTTATAAATGGGTCATTTCCATGGGGCTTTGCGCTCTCCAGTTAGCTTCAAAACCTAAACTGTGTGTGGAGGAGTCTGCCACCTCACTGCAGACACTGGCTCCCTTGTTTTCTTGGGTGAGGAGCATACCCCGACAAGCACCTTCTTTCCTGAGACTAACTTGTGGATCATAGGGACATTCTAAGGTCACCTTCACAGCTCACAGTCCCAGACAGAAAGAAGGGGAGCCATCACCATTCTTTTGGGATCCTAAAAAAACACCAATTTTAATATACCAGTCCACCTGCTTCATGTCATGAAGAAGTAAACTCTGCAGGTAGATGTACTCAGTGGTACCAGCACGCATTCATAGATCAATTCTTCTCCTGTGTTTGGAATTTGATTTCTCACTACCTGTTTACCAATCATCTGAGAGGGTGACATTTTTTATCAGTATCTACAGCCCTGTATGGATCTATTTGGAACCCCCATATTAGTTTTCTGCTGCCAAGCCTTACCTATTGATGTGCTGATCACACCTTGGAGGAGACTACAACCTTGTACCCCAAAGCACTGGTGTGAGCTGTCCACCCAAGAGGAGTGAGCTGTCCCTGCAGGGTGAAGCTGTGGAAGGTAATCCCAGGGCATATTGGCACCAGCAGAGAGAGGTCCATGTGCCCCCTGAGACTGCTGTGGCAGCACCTCCTGTGCTGGGCAGTGGGTAAGGAGGCAGAGTGCAGCAGGGCCCCCAGGCACTTTGTGTCCTGGCTGGAATTTTGCACTGTGTGCTGCAGAAGGACATGCAGGTGCAGACACACCCTTCCTACACCACCTGCACTAGGAGATGGTTTTCATCCCTGCTATCAGTGATATTTCTGTGATATTTCAGTGATATCTCCAGCCTCTTATGCCCTTTGATAAGGACAGCCACCACAGTTTCATACCTCCTGCTTGTCAAGGCAGTGCACACGCCAGGTAGAACAATAATAAATCAGGAACCCCTTGTGGAGGTGGTGGCAATCCTACACAGACACTGCTCCTGGGCACAGAAAAGCCCCACTGTTCCCTGCTCCAGAAACAGAGCTGGCAGCCCTGGACTAGGAAACCTCTTCTGATATGGCAGGCCAAGTGAGACTTCTGTTTGAACACCAATAAATATGGGTCATAAAGGGAACTTGCCAGCAGCATGGTGAAGATTGGGGTGGGGCTGCAGATTGTGTGCCTTGCCATGGGGAAAATCACGCTGCTGAAATCAGCAGTAATGTTAGAAAATGCTCCCTTGGGCATAGACAGATTTCTCCAGGTTCGGTAAAACATTTGAGAGATAGATATATAGGTGGAAATATCTGATTTATTTATTTCAATTTCTAAGTAGTAGGTGAGTATATTGTAATCTGGGCAAATCAATCCCTTCCTACACCACCTGCACTAGGAGATGGTTTTCATCCCTGATATCAGTGATATTTCTGTGATATTTCAGTGATATCTCCAGGCTCTTATGCCCTTTGATAAGGACAGCCACCACAGTTTCATACCACCTGCTTGTCAAGGCAGTGCATATGCCAGGTGGAACAATAATAAATCAGCTCAGGCAGAAGTTCTTGCTACTCCTTCTTTCTCTCTATAATGTATTCCAGTGTAAACGTGCCATGTTGCACATGTTGTTTTAGCTATTTACACCGTCCTACTTCATGTTTTTCTTTTAGCATATTGGTAAATGCGCAAGCAAAACAATATTAGAGCAGGGAATGCAACAATTGGTTTCTAAGAGACATCTCAAAATGAAAATTATAAAGCAGCAACTCCACTGTCAGAGGCTTGGCTATATAAACAAAAGTTAATATTAGATGTTTCTCAGTTCTGATTGGAGGAGGGAGAGTGGACAGGTCATGCTGATTATTTTTGGTTTTACAGAGCACCAATGTAAAAATTAAGAGAGTAGCCAAAGAGAATGAATACACACATGAAGAAAGGGAATTTTCAGGGAAGTGAGTAATAAAAAGCAGAATAGAAATGAAAAATTAAGTCTATGCAGCAGTGAAGGGTGGCTCTCAGCAACTGGATAGGGGAAGTAGAAAGGTGGCTGCCAAATAGAACTGAACTCTTCTTTTCATTGTTTTGATGTAACTATACATCTGTATGTGAGTGGGTGTGGAAGGCATGGCATTTATATTTCCTGTGACAACTCCAAACCAGTCTGGGTGTTGGACACAGGGCATAGGGTGGCTTCCTGTGCTCCCATGGGATTTCCCCCGTGTGCTCCCTGCTGCTGTCCTTCCACAGGTGCCTGGGTACTGCCTGCCCACGGGCTGTGCCCAGCTGCAGCGTTCCTGCTGAAATGGTCACAGCTGGGCTTGAGCCAAAGGGCTGCGTCTCCTTGCTGCCACATGGGATGCCAGCTCTCTGGCAACAATACAGCTTGTTTTTAAATTTATTTTAAAATTTAAATATTTTAATTTTTTTTTTAATTTTCAATTTTTTTTTTCTTGCCAGCAGGGAAAAAGCATTGCATTCTGTTCACAACACTTACTAAAAGAGGAGAGTACAAAAATTCTGTTAATTCCTTTTTGTAGTGAGTTCAGCAGTACTTTTACCTCTGTTTAATGTAAGGGTATCTTTTGCTTCTGTGGATGCCTTTTGGTATCTTTGTTTCAGAATAATTAGTGGTATTTTGGTAAAGGGGAGGTGGGGTCTGTAGACTTCCCAAATGCACTGTGATTGTCCTTATCTGATTTCTGTGGCTTTCCTCACAAAACAGAGCAAGGTCTGGGAAAGCAAAGGAGAATTGCCAAGAGAGAGAAGAGTCGTGCCAAGGCCCAGCGTTGCAGCAGAGCTTGCAGAGCTCATCCAGCCGGGCTGTGCCCTGGTGTGGGGTCCTGGCGCACGCAGGAGCCCAGCTCTGGGTGTGCTGCCAGTGCCAGTGGCATTTACAGCCCAGGTCTCTGTCAGGCCTCCCAGAGACACTGATGTGGGCAAGCTGGCAGCCCTGGGCTTTGTGCCCCCAGCACATGGGTGCCAGGTGTTCTGTCCCAGCCTGTGACCTGCAGAGATCTGCAGAGGGGCTCTGTGACCACGCTGACACGTCCCACGTCACGGATCAGCCTCGCCGCAAGAGCTCAGGCATGAGGCTCCGTCTCCTCTCTAGTGCGGGCTCTGCTGCACTGGTTTTCCTTAATAAGCCAAATATTGCCATCTAGAATTGAAGGAGTTTTTCTCATCCCCTCACTGCTGAGAGCTGGTGTAATGAGAAGCAGCAGAAATGACCTCTAGAGTTTGTGCAGCCCGATGAGCTTTCACGAGGCTTTCGAATGCCATGAGTTCCACACAAATGACTATAAATAATTGCCTAGGTTGGCCTGACCTCGGGTTGTCTGAGAAGATGATCTGATAATGGCACGAGTGACTCTGGTTCTGTTCTGAAGATGAGATCCCGTTTAGGATTATACTTATTTGAACTCTCTGTAATTTAAGAAGGAAGCTTTCTGCATGCGCCAGTACTGGAAACACATTCTGAGCACAGAGGTCACTGATGTGGCAGTTGAAATCATCATGAAATAAGTCACTTGGGACACGAGTTTAAGCAGAACTGAAAAGTTACCTCCTGTTTGACAGTGCAGTTTTCTTGCCCCGGTCTCTCAGCCCTGGTCAGAGCTGCCAAGTTTTGTATTAACTCCTCAGTTCTGCAGCGTGGCTCGGGCAGGTCCGGCTCTGCAGGACCCCAGCAGGGAGCTCTGCACACCTGGGGTCTCACCAGCCTGAGAGCAGCCTGCAGAAGGGCAAGCTGGGCACCAGCTCCTTCCCTGGGGGCATCCTTGCCTCCTTTCCTTTCAGTGGCAGCTGTGTGTGCGCATTTCCAAGAATTACAAACCAATTTCATGCAAAGTGGTTTGAGAAAGAAGAAATTATTGACAAAAATGGCCTTTATTACAACCTTGCTTAGTCATGCTTTTCTTTTTTTTCCTGACAAGTTATGAACAATTAAACTGACTCGCTGATTTTTAATGTCCTTCCCAGCCCTAATGATTCTATGAATCTTTTCCCCTGTAATTTCTGTTTTGTTGAATGCATGGTGTGAGGAGTAGTTCCATTACTTCCTGTCTGTCCACCCCAAGTGCTCAGAACTCACTTTTCATAACACATGATCTTCACATGTAACAAAATAATTATTTTGGTTTTGATGTGTTACAGTGCCCTCAGTCACAGAAAGAAAGATGAGAAACTTCTTCTTTGACAAAGTGTCAAAATTTCCAAGTTGAAATATCCTAAAACAATCCTCTCAAAGCAGGTGAAAAGTGCCGTTAAAACGCTGGATTTGGTAGCAGTTTCTCAAATCAGCCGTGTCTGTGACTTGGTGTGCCATTGCTGCAAATTTTTGGGTTTTCCAGCAAATGATTTATAGATACTGATGTTGAAGGCAGCAACTTAGGCAATGTGCTGCTGGGAGGGGCATAAACCACTTCAAAAAATGGCCCAGAGCCCAGCAAACCAGGACTGATGCTGCCAGTGGAGGTGTTTGGAGTTACTGATGGTTGTACATGCAGCAGAAAAAAGTTTGGGAACTCCCTGGCTTGGAATAAAGAATTCCCTGAAGGTAGATGGTCTGTACAGATTAACTGTGGCCTTAGCAGCCAGGCTGTCAGTAAATTGTTTTGTTACTGGTGCTATCTGAAAGTCTTTAAACCTCATACAAGACTGGGAGAAAGCTCTGGAGAGATTTGTGTATTATTTATGTATTTTCATTTCTTCCCAAATGACTTTAAAAATAATTTAATATTACTGTTTTGAGTAATTTCCTAAGAAGCCTGTGAAAACTTTAATTCTTCCACTTTGCTGCATTTTCTGAAAGGCAGAGCTCTGCTTATCCTTTCTTTGCTTGGCCAAGAGTAATGTGTTGAGGGACATATCTGTATTTGGGGAAGCCTTGGGGCTCATTTCATTGTGGCCGTAGTAATAATATGGACCATAAATAGTGCAAACTGATTTATCATAAGCAGACCCACTTGGGGAGGGAGGCAAATTTAATCAGATTTAATTTTTAATTATGAGGAGACTGCAAAGGCTTTATAGGTGTGAGAGAGTGACAGAAGAGGACGTCCATAGTGCCTATTTCTGCTCTTCATCAACTCTTTGTAATGTGTTAGCTGAGATTTTCAAAATATCTGCAGTATTTCATCACATTTTCCACTGAGGTGTGATGGGCTTAGATAAGTTTAAATACCATGTTCAGAAAAAGGAAAAAAAGATTGAAAATATTTCCAGTCCTTACTGCAGTGTCCCACGGTACATTGGTGTGAGGAGAAGGAAAAGACAGGTGAGATCTACTGCATGGCTGGGCAAGCTTCCAAGAGCATTAACATTTTATTTTAAGAGATGAATAAAACCCTCCAAATTGCTGTAGACTTGGCAGGTAAGGGTTGTTATGCTTCATCTTGCCTCTTGGCCAGAAAGCTCAGGGAGTGGGAGCGTGCCAGATACGGCAGTCTTCCCCACTACCTGAATTTAATTTAAACCATTCTGTGCAGCCCTGATTTTAATCCTTTCATTTTGGTTTTGAGTTACCGCATATATGGCACAATGGAAATATTTTTTCAAACTTAAATTAGAAACATATTTTAGGAGACAAAAAAAGTGCCTGTCTTTTATGCAGAATGAAACATCTTTAACTGTTAGAAGAAGTAGAGCCACTGGACCATTTTACTTGAAAAGTTTGATTATTAGTAGAAAAATGTGGATTTTTCTTTTTGTTTCCCTTTCCTTCTTCCAGTTGCACACGTTGCACAGAGTGTTTCTTCAGGGTGGACAAAAATATCTTTTTAAAATAACTAGAGATAGAAGTGGGAAGTGTCAAAGGTAAAAAAAAATAAATGTAGTATGTTCATCTTCTGTTTTACACTCTGCATGTAAAAGTAATGGCAGGGTTTTTTAAATTCTACTGAGATCTTTTTATTTGCCATAAATTATGTCAGTTTTCATCACCTCCAGGAATACATATTTCCAGGATATACCATCGACTTTTGCTCTAAATGCAGTGCAGAACAGGAAGTATAAATGCTTGATCCAAGTAAAAATGGTGGAAAGAGGATGGGTTGCAAGTGGATCTTCAGTTTTGCTGCCCAAGTTGGCCTTGTTTCTTCCACAAAGAAAAGTAAGAGGCCAGCTCAATAGAGAAAAAAGGTCATTTTCCACCCCATTTTAAAAAATATACTCAGGGTGTTTTTTGAGGCTACAAAGTATAGAAAATTCAGATCTTTGTGGAACTGCCACAGAACACCTATGAGGAGCACAGGGGAAACCTGCTGGAGCAGTTATCAGCAATTCACCTTCAAAGGGATTAATGGATATATTGGGTGGGATTTCAGAGATCCTGGCTGTGGCTGGTCCATCAGAAGCACAGCTGGAAGATGGAGGAGTGTGGTTTAAATGTGCAGGATTCTGGTCCAGGATGAGTGTGTGGGAGCACTCTGACCACGACTGGGCATTTCACAGAGCATGAGCACCAACGGGGCTGATTCAGCGTTGAGGATGTTTGGAGGTCTGGAAATGTCACTCAAGGCCTAAATCACTGCAGTGATGCTCATTTACTTGCTGTGAGTAATTCTTAGAATCTAATAAAAGTGAGGGTTTGGGGTTTTTTCATGCAGATTTATTAGTAAATCAGATGTGTGTTAATGTAATTTATGCACTTTTTAATGCTTGCATGTTGGCAGCAGACCTTGGAAACAGAAAGGAATATTTGCTATGCAATTGTGGTCAAAGGACCGTCCTTAATTCTTTGATGGATCATTTAGAGCCAACTCCAGAAGGAATGTGCCTGAGCATCAAGGCTGTAAGGACACACCCTGATGAACAGCACCAGCTTCTCTGTGGTCTAGATGCCAAATTGTTGGTATGGGGGTTGTCTTACCACACTGCTGGTGGTACTTGTTTCAGCACAAATATATAAACACTTGACAGTTTTAGAAAGATGACTTTGAGAAGTGTGTCTTCTGAGAAATCCACATTAGGTGATCTGGTTTGGTTTCATAGATTATGTGAATAAGGACACTGGAAAAATGGCTTAATTCTCTTGTGCCTGGGAAATGGTGGAGGGAGCAGATTGAAATGTGGCTTGCCTGAGTGCTGGAATGCAGAGCAGGTCATGCAGTCACCCATGGGTGTTGGCCAGGATCACATCTGACACGGTCACAATGAAAGGCGAAGCAAACTGAAGCAGGGAAAGGGACTGGCAGGGTATCTCTGGTGGAGAAAGCTTATCTCCAACGTGCTGGCTACCCTGGCAAAGTGGGGAAAGGCCAATTAGCTCTGCTTGTCCTTCCCTTCCTGTTGTTCTCAGCCTGGGTGTGAGCCACTCACAATTTCTTAAGGCTTTGAGCAATGAGCTGCTTTTTCTAAGGACTACCAGGAAATCATTTAATAAGCCAGGGGGAGGGAGAAGCTTCCTGTTCTAGTTAGTCCCTACATAATTCCCAAACTAAAAAGAGAAGCCAGACCACCAGCCCCAGTGTCCTTACCGTGCTCCTCTGACAGTGAAGATCTACCCAAAGTGATCACATCCCCATGGATCTCAGTTTCCTCTCAGCTGGACCCCTAAAAGTTACAATTCTTACAAAGGATGAATAAGTTGAGTGTTTTCTTGCAGTTGCATGTAGTGGAAGTGCTTCCAAGGCCATGACTGTGGATTAGCTCTGTGCAGAGGGGCTGCATCAGAACCTCGAGGCCATTTGCAGCCTCACACACACTCCATGACAAACTGGGCTCAGGTGAAGCCTATTTTACAATGCACAGGAAAAAAGATAATGGAGATTGATGTATCTTTGTCTTGTCTTACACCTTTTAGTATCAATATAAACTTCATTACTTTGGTCTGTGAACACAAGGCCTTTATTCCTTTTAATCCTCGCGATACCGAGATGGATGCCAAGAAATTCACCTCGTGTGTGAGTGCCAGGGGCTGAGCAGTGCAAGCCCAAGTTCAGTTTCAGTGAAAATCTGCATGACTTCCTTGTGCTCCCTGCCAGCAGCTGGGCAGCCCCTCCAGCTCCCTGCCCTGGGCTTCGCTCTGGCACTGACTGCAGCAAAGTGTCTGCACCAAACACCCTGGGGCCAGGTGGACCAGGTCCTGCTCTGGACATGGCTAAAATGCATAAGGCACTTAGATTTATCTTACTGATGCTTTTAGTGGATTTATCCCCAGATTTGTTTTTCAGGTCTTACTGTCTACCAGAAAATTTGAAATCCACTTGTGAATTCACTAAAGCATGTGTGTGCTTGTTTAAAGTTGTGTAAAAGTATCATTTTATTGATTTGAGTGGGTGAATGGGAAACACCAATTTTGTCAAAAGCCCGGGGTAAATTTAAAGCTTTTAATGCTGTAACAGTCCCACTGAAGAGTTGCACAAAAAGTCTAGTGTATTTCTAAAAAAAGACTCACTAGATAGGATTTCATATTAAAAGTGGTACTGACTAAATTTGCACTGTTAAGGGAGAGAAATATAAACCCTGCTGTGCTTCCAAGCCTATCAATAGTATTATTCAATAACTGAAGGTAAATCCTATGCTGAAGACCTGGCAGTGGTGCTCTGGCAGAAGTGTGTGTTTGTTTCTGGAGCAGACATCCTCCACTGCTGAGGAGCCTCTTGGAAAGCACAACATTTCAGAGGGGTCCTGAGGAAGGATGTGACAAAGCTCTGCAAGATGTGACATCTGGTGCATGGCCTGGTTCCAGTGACCCAGGGCCCCTGTCAGGTACAGTGATGGGTTCAGTTTTATTGAGGTCTTTAACAAATTTCAGATGACTTAATTAAAATCATGAGTGTGCAACTTTGTCTCCACTGGGGGTTCGCTTCTTTGTGCTGCACAGCACATTTAGGTGCTATTTGAATTTTGCTAACTGCTTACTTGACAGCACTGAAAGATTAGAAATTTGTGTTCTTTAAAATCTGAGAGAAGTTTGGTAGGTGTAGCATATGTTGTTAGATTTTGCTCTCCTTCTGCTTTCCAAGACAGGTGTGTTTATTGTTGTAGACTTGTACATCTGCATTTCCATTCTGTAATTACCAGTTTTTTAAAAGTCCCCAAAATCATGACGTTCACCTAAAATGCATCTCAGTGCAATATATTTTACTGCTTTTTTTTTTCATTTTCTACTTCTAACAAGAGCCAAAAAACACACCTTTATTTGAAATAATTGATTGTTTGCAACATAGAAATTGCAGTCTTCTGTGGCTCCAAGAGTGAAGACTTTATTGAAAGTACAAGAAATTGCAAAAACAAAGAAAAATTAGTGTTTAGTAGAGCTCAGCCTGATATTCTTTAGTAAGACTGGAACTGTGAGGCAATCCTTGCAGTGGTGGCTGCAGTGAGCTGGCAGTAGGAGCTGGAAAAGAGGGCACAGGGAAAGCAGCTGAAAAACCAACATTTTTCAATTAAAAATATTTTTTTCAATTAAAAATAAACCGTTCCATGGCTGCTTCTGTTGGTTTTATATGCTTCCATGTCTATGCTTTTCAGAAGTTACAGATTATTTGTCCTTTATGATTTTTCCTCAGTCATTCCAGTAAATTTTTCCTCTGTTATTCGTTATTGCTGAGCTGCTCAAGTAGGGGAAGATTTGTTTGCTTGTTTTTATTTTGTTTTCCTCTTGAGATGCTCTGTCTGGAATTTCCAAGCAAAGGCAAACTTTTGGGGTGAAACTTCTGCTGGCAAGGGTTGGAGTGGTTATTTCAAATAGCTGTGGAAAGTCCCTTAGATACACAACTATTCATAATGATGAGGATATATTATCAATCTGCCAGCAGTTTGCTTGGGACACAAATATACACACAAGACCATTGATTGAAATGTCTGACCTGAGCTTTTGTATCCAGGAAAAAGTTGTTTATTTTATCCCTTGACAGTGTCAAAATACCTCCACCACAGATTTGTAGAACCTGTGTTTTTTCACCACACTTTCCTTATTTTTTCCTGAACCAAATTCTTATAAGATGTTCTCTTCTCAGTATAAACCCACTAGTCTGCCTTCCCCCTTAACCTCCAAGGATTTAGTTTGTGAGGGGGAAGTGTTTAAAAATAATTCCAGATATGGCAGAACAGCCTGTATCCTTTCTATAGAGTAACTGACATCAGACTTCTGAGTTCACAAAATGGTCAACAAAAGATCAGGAAAAATATCTAAGGATTGTGAAGGGCAAACATTTTTTTCCTCTTTCCTTTAGAGCGAAAAGGAGACAGCACAAAGCAGGAGTACATTTTCAGACTGTGGAAGGCTGACACACACCTTTTACTAAAACTATTGTGATTTTCTAGCCTAAAGTACTACCCAACCTCCTAAAAGCTTCACCTCTGAGGATACTCTGGCTCTGCTGCAATACCAGGTTAATAAACAGATGAAGGGCCCTGTGCATGAGCAGGGCTAAAGAGAAAAAGGGAAATCTCTCCTGTTTCCTTGTGCCTGAGCTGGTGGCACACGGTACCCTTGTGCAGGGCTGGGTGGGGGCTGTATTTTGCTCCTGTTAGAGGGGGTGTGAGGAGATGCAGCCTGAGAAGTCCTTCAGACCAGGGAATGCGTGCCTGCAGGGCAGCCCAGTGACTGCTGTGGCTCCCGTGGCTTTTCCACGTGGAGGGCAGAAAGAGGGAGCCAAACTGGGACACACAGGACAAAAGCTGAGGAGGAGGTGTGGGAGGGGGCAGGAATTGATTTAACAGAGGGAGCTCTGTGGCTTGCTCCTGTTCCAGGACGAGGTGCCATTGCCACCCAGCCAGGAGCAGCAGCAGCCTGGGGTCACTCGGTGCTGTCCTGCTCACGTTGACCTTGCACAGCGTTCTCATTGAATTTTTTTATTTGAAGGAAACACCTGAGTGCTTGAGGACAGGGCAGGCAGCAGAGGGGAGTTATTTCCCTATGCCCAGATCTGAGGTACTCCAAAATCCCAAACCTGACAAGTGAGAGGCTCCAAAGAGCAAGGCAAGGACATGGTCAGTGCCTGCCAGGCCGTGATGCCCAGCAGGACCCAGGGCAGGGAGGACAGCAAATGTTTGCAAACACTCAGCTGAAAACCTTCCCTCACTGCAGGGCTGCATACCAAGAGCTGCAAATGTACCAGCAGCGCAGATTTTCCTTCACTTAGTGTTTTTCCTGGTATGTTTTAGAAATGTTGAGTGTGGCTTTGGAGACTTTGAAGTGATTCATTTGGAAGCACCACTGGATCGATGTTACTCTTAATGTGTGCACACAGCAGTGGAGACCCATCTGATGTGTTTTCTCATGCTCTCCTGTCTAACAATGCCAGAACTTCTTGTGAATTGACACCTGCTAGCACCAATATTTTACATTTGCCAAATTTCTTGGCTTAACTTAGTTTTAGAAAGACTAAACCTTGAAATAAGAATTTCTTTTTTAACTAGAAATTTAAATTACTTTTTTTCCTGGCATATAAGACTAGACAGGGAAAATAACACACCCTTTTTCCCAAAGCAATGGCTACATTCATATATGCATATATACAGCCACGCCAAATCTTTCTAAACATTATGAGCATATTCTTTCCCTCTGCTGTTTGCTAACAAAATTTTCCAGATTCTTGTCCTGTTCAGGAGATAAACTGCTATAGTTAATAAAGCATTTTCTGGGCGCTTTCCCTTTGTCTTACGGACTGGAAGTTGCTTGGGCAGCTCCGGGGATGCTCGGGCTGCGCAGCTCGCCCGGCGCCGGGCTCAGCGCTCGCTCCGGCGCTCGCCGCTTCACTGATGCCCCCTTCTGCCCTGCTCGCCTCACACCACGGCAGCCCAACTGCTCTGGGTGCAGGAAAACCCTCCTAGTTTGGGTTTGGATGCAGGAAACCCTCCTTCGGCCGGCACTGGGGTTTGGGTGCGGGAAAACCCTCCTTTGGCCGGCACTGGGGTTTGGGTGCGGGAAAACACTTCTTGGGCACAGCACTGGGGTTTGGGCACAGCACTGGGATTTGGGTGCGGGAAAACCCTCCTTTGGCACGGCACTGGGGTTTGGGGGCAGTAAAACCCTAAAACCCTCCTTGGGCACAGCACTGGGGTTTGGACACAGCACTGGGGTTTGGGTGCAGGAAAACCCTAAAACCCTCCTTTGGCACAGCACTGGGGTTTGGGGGCAGTAAAACCCTAAAACCCTCCTTGGGCACAGCACTGGGGTTTGGGCACAGGAAAACCCTAAAACCCTCCTTTGGCACGGCACTGGGGTTTGGGGGCAGGAAACCCTCCTTTGGCACAGCACTGGGGTTTGGGGGCAGTAAAACCCTCCTTTGGCACGGCACTGGGGTTTGGGGGCAGTAAAACCCTCCTTGGGCACAGCACTGGGGTTTGGGGGCAGTAAAACCCTAAAACCATCCTTTGGCACGGCACTGGGGTTTGAGCGCTGCCGGCTGGGCTCGGAGAACGCACCCGATTCCCGCAGTGCCGGCCCGTTCATCATCAGTCATTTGCCTTTTCTGCAAGTCAGAAATCCATCCTGTGAATGCACGAGGAATACGCTGAAGGAAGGAGGTGGGAATGAGTTCATCCATTGGAAATCTTTGTGTGTGAGAGACCAAAAAGCTCTAAAAAGCACATTTGGCTTTCAGTTTTCAGTTGTGTGGTCACCCATGCACTTTTAGCCAATGTATCATATCGGAATTTAGTTCCTCCTCACAAATAAAATTAACAGACTATCTTTGAAAAATTGGGTCTGTTCTCTGTGACTGTTCTTTTTCACTTTCTTCTCCAACAACCCCTTTAGGGTGACCCAGGAGTGCACATCCCCTGTCCAGGCTCCCCTTTAGGGTGACCCAGGAGTGCACATCCCCTGTCCAGGCTCCCCTTTAGGGTGACCCAAGGGTGCACATCCCCTGTCCAGGCTCCCCTTTAGGGGACCCAGGAGTGCACATCCCCTGTCCAGGCTCCCCTTTAGGGGACCCAGGAGTGCACATCCCATGTCCAGGGACTCTCCTGGAATGGCCATTCTGGGAAATATCTGTGCACAGACTGCTCCTTATCCTGTGAGGCCTCTCCTCCCTGTGGCATTCAAGGGAGCTCCTGCTGCACAGAAAAGAGAGTTCCCAAAAAGGTTATTACTTCTGTAACAGACACCACAAGAGCAAAGAGTGTGGGTGCTTGGGAAATAAAAAAAAAAAAAAAAAAAAAATTAAATTTTTTTAATTAAAAAAAACCCCACGCAAACTCTTGTCAATTCAAAATATGGAAATATGGATGAGAGGATACAGGCTGCTTTAATTCAGCATGTAAAGGGAGTGAAGGGAATAATGCCATAGAGACAGGACACAAAACATTCCTCAGTTTTAGGGACTTTTAGGAAAAGATATATATGGAAATGTTTCTGCATGTTTTCCAACGCAATGCAAAGATGGTATCACTGTTTCCCACCATCAGCTGCAGTGATACAGAACCACTGTGGAAGAAGGTTTTAGTCACTGCACTATCTTTGTTTTACAATATTAAGTGTAGTTACCAATTACATGGAATGATCTCTCTTCTAGGTCAAACTCTTTGTATTGTAATGACAGCTTGACATAAAATGATTTAATGACTAAAATGAAAAATGGTTCAATATTTCAACCCTCATATCACAAACAATTTAGAAATTGAAAAGAATAACATAGAATTCGCATATTTTTCAAAAACTCATTAAAACAACCCTCTTAGGTCCAGTTAACACTGACATTTAAATTGATCTTAGGTTTTAACAAAACACCTGGGTTTTTTTAAGGAAAAAAATACCAACCTAATTGAAGTAAAGCCTTTGTATCTGAAGTTTTTGCCTGTGTCCTGATATAGCTGTCCCTGAGATGGAAATTTCTGCTTCTCCCTGTAAACAGCAGTGAGAACAGGCAGAGGCATCTCCTTCCCACCACCAGGGCTCCCGGGATGTTGACACACAGGAGTGGCAGAGAGGAAGGTGCAAACAGACGAAAATCCCAGCTGAATGAGTGGGGTTTTAATCTTCTTGCACCTGTTTCCAGGAGGGAGTGTGACACTGATAGGGTGCAGAAAGGAATGTTACAACCTGGGCAGCAGGATGTGGGTGGAGGCTGGAGTCCCAAGGGGGAGTGGGATGGGGGAGGAAGAAGCAGGAGCTTGCATTGTATTTCTGACCTTGAATTTAGAAGAATTTGGTATATTGAAGACAATAATTTAAGAGAAAGAAAATAATTTAGGAGACATTTTTAGGTACGTCGTTTACTGAGGAAAAGAGGTATTGACCTGCATGATGTGAATGTAGCAACTTCTGAAATAGCTTCATTTCCAAAAGCAGTTGCAGCGAGACCACAGAACTGACTCTGCTGAGAGGATTTCATGCACAGCAGAATCTGATCTTACCTCCCAGGCTAATTGCCTGAGCACAGAGTGGGGATTTAATTAATGGTCAGGAGTAGGACACTGAGAGGAAGAACCATCCCAGCCAGGGTTGCTGTGAGATTGGAGAGCAGTGCAGCCCCTGCAGAGGGCTCTGCCCTGGAGGTGCTGATACCCCTCGGGGACAGGGGACAACGCACAGAAGGGCTGCTGGAAGGTTTTTCAGCACCACTTTGCCATCTCCAGTACCAGGGCCCTGAACCCTCATGGTCACAGGGGCTGAAGCCAGGCTTCAGAGGAGCCTGCTTGCATTTCCAGCCAGCCCTCTGTTCCTCAGTGGCCTTTTCCATTCCAGTGATAGGATTGTGACAAATGGCTAAAATCCTCTGCTCTGCAGTGTTTCTGGAGCTTTGTGAACCTGCTCCTTTCCAGCACACCCCTGGGTCCCGTGCTGGCTGCTCCCTGGCCAGTGCTGGCAGCTCCAGCTGCTGGATTATTGCCCAGCTGCACTCAGAGTCCTCTGAAACGATGCAGAGCATAGATGAATTTCAAATTGTGCTTAAAATCCTATGTTATTGCTATAAATCCTTGGGTTTTTTTCCCTTTTGCTCTCTTTTGGGTGGACTCCTAGCAAGTTTGACAGGAGCACGGGATATTTTTGATATATGGCATCAGGTCTGTTAGTTCAGAAACCCCACACAGAAGCTTGTTTTTAGAAAGAGAGAAAATAAGATTAAACAGGACAGTGAATGCTGTTATGAAGGAATGAAAATATTTTCATTACCAGAGTATTTGTATGTCAACAGCTGATAGGGAATGATGTGAGACATTCCCAGAAGGACTCCCAAAGATTTTTTCCTTGTGTAATAGACCAATTAGCAGAGCCTAGATTAAATGAACAATGTCACATTGCTTCTTGCATTAAGAAAGTGTGACATTCAGTCTCTTTATCTAGTAAATATTTGCATTTTTTATCCTTGGGACTTCGGTTATACTGCTTTCAACAGCTCTATGTTCCCAAGTAATACAGGGAAAATGGTAGCTTGTCCAGCATAACTTTCAGACATATAGATGCATTTCTCTGATGTAGTGTAAATTTTCAAATATTTATTAATGAGAAGCTCTTGGAACACATGCACATGTGAAAAGGAGGGGATATTAAACTCTGCTAACACAGAACTTGTAATATTTTTAAGCTGACTTCATGGGTTAATAAAGGAGGAAATGAGCAAATTCAGTTTCAGACTGCTGCCCAGCTCTCCTGGAGCAGCCCTTGAACTAACCCAAAAGATATTATTTGATTTACAGTTTTTTTCCAATATTAAAGTGACTTGGATAAATTTTAGTCTTTTTCTAGAGGAAACAGCTGAATAAGTAGATTTAAAAATTAATGCTATTAGAAAAAAAATATTTGCAGTGTAGCTTTGTTTTCTTAGCAGCTTTTAGATTCCACTGCAGAAGAGGCTGGTTTTTCGTGACAGGGCTCTGTTAGGAATTAATGTTGGTTTGCAGTGGGTGGAAGAAATTGCAATAGATTTAAAGAGCTTTAACATTTAATTGAATTCAGTTTCCATACACCTTTTCTATTTCCACATCCCTGAAAATTTGCACAAGTTAATTGTCAGTTAATGCCTCTGCTCTTTCTCAGGTGAGTAATTGAAGCAGGTTATAATTCAGAATCAGATGCTCATTTGGAAGTGATGTGATCTGCATCTCCTGTCAGTTACGTGAATTCATTGAAAAAAGGCAATGGAATGTTATTCCAGTTCAGCATTCAAAGGACCTGCATTTCACAGGGTAGTCCTGTCATCCAAATCTTCACTCTGGTTCATCCGCTGATGTGTTTCTACCTCATCTTCACCTTCTTCCTCAAATCTGTTCCTTTTGCTGATGGCTCTTTCTGAATACAGAGCACAAAACCTGTTCCTCAGGTCACAGGAACACTTGAGAGAAGAACAGTTAATTCCATGAGAGATATTTATCAATAACATTGCAATATGCTCCAGAAAAGATACAGGACTGCTGTCTGCTACACTTACATATTGTCATCCTTCCCTTAAAACCTTCCAATATTGCCACAGGTGGGAGTTTCAGAAGGGCTTATGTAGCCCTAAATAACTGCATTTTTAATCTTCACTCATGTTCCAGGGGGACATTCTTTCAGGGATGTCCAGGAGGTGCTTTGGGACTAAATATAAGATGTCCTTATTTTTTTCAGATTTTTTTCTGAAAAAATTTTTTCAGGTTTTTCAGATTTTCTCCTGAGGTTCTTTGGTTTCTTCTCTTCTGCTGTTCCTGGGTTTGAGGATTCTAGCTGACACCATTTCTGGCAGCTGAATTCTGGTTTGTTAGATCATCAGATCAAAACAGGGACATCATGGGAACCTGCCTTCTATGTACAAAATTCATAAAATGTGCATGCCATAAGGGAAGGTTGAATTGTGTCAGAAAATCCCAGTTTTCTCCTTTTCCACCTCATCGGTAGCTACTCAAGGCGTTTACAGCATTTGCTGCATTTTGCACCTATTTAGAAGTGCAGATTTCTCTGCATCTCTGTGTTTCTTTGAGAGGTGTGTGTGCGTGTAAATGTGTGCAGGAAAGACCATTTATCTTCTACTCTCCGTAAAATATTTTTATTTTATGTATAGTCTAATAAATTAAATATTCTATATATGGATGGCACCTCTCTAGAGCAAAGCTGAAATAATACAAATATGAGCATTGTTCCTGCCCCTCCCTTGGCCACTTGAAAAAATCCCAGAATGTGAAGGTCCTTCCCTGGAAATTAATCCAGCCCCATGGATATTCCTTCCTGCAGGAAAAAAGGAGCAGGTACCAAGTTAAATAGGGTCCTGCTTTCCATCCAGAAGGGTAAGTGTGAATATAAAGAAGTTAAAACAGTGCCTAATGTTGATTAGCTAATAGTCACATTTGAAATAGGCTCTTCCCACCCCTGAATATTGCTGGGGTCACTTGGAAGAGGAATGACTGCAGGGATTTCACTCAGGGTGGGGATCCACAGGCAAAAATGCAGTGAATAACTTGTGTGGTATTCTACCCGCTGAAGAGGAGCCTTCACCTCTTGCTGGAGTTTTTTGGCATCTAGAAGAGCTTATCTTCAAGCAGCATGTAGAGTGTAAGGTGAATTGCAAAAGAGGAATGCAGACAGCTTCTCCTATCAGCACATTGTTTTGGTTAGAACTCCACTGGAGTTCTGTAAAAATGCGCTTGGGGGAAGAGAAACAAGACAAAGTCAGCCTGTCCTCTGGGTTTGCTTAGTTAATCAAACAAGCTTATTGGGAAATTAACACTTCTGGGCTTAGAAAAGAATTGCTATTTTATTTTTCAGGTGCCTTCAAACACTGTAGCCAGCCATCTGAATAACAACCTGGCACAAAAATAAGCTCTAGCACCTCTGCCTGTAAATGCAAAGGTTGGGGGGCCAAGGGCCTGCATTGTCAGTACTGGCATGGCACATTACTTGGAGAAAGGAATATATTTTAGGCCTGACTTCTTGTGAGTGACTATGGATCTTGCAGCACCCTGGATGTTGGCAGGAGCAAAACTCTCAGCAAATGACCTTTTCTATGATATTTTCTGCTTTATTTTAAATTTATCTGATAACTTCCACCAATATTAGCTGTGACTTTTATAAAACTTTTATAAGACTTTTGCGACTTCTATAAAACCACCTTCTAAGAACTGTCTGCTTGCAAGGCTGGATGTCCTGCGCTTCCCTCTCCTGAGCACAACAGTGTGACTCTCACAGCATCCTCCATGCAAAGACCCTCCTGGAAATTTCAGATGCATTTTTCAGTAGTAGATTAAAATGTGGTCTTGCATTTTCTAACTCATTTTTGCAGGGAATTAAGCCCTTCCAAAAAGTATGAACCTGCTTGATGTGTTGGCTGTTTCACAGTGCCAGCACTGAGAAACACCCCTGGCTCTGCTGCCTCAATCCCTTGCCCTGGATCCCAAACCTCTCTCCCCAAATGATGGTGGTGGTCCCCACCCAGAACAACTCCTTGAATTCTCTTTCAGCAACCTTGCCACCATTCCATCTAATTCCCTTTTCTTCCTTGCCCTTGGAGCTTCCCTCTTCTGTGATTTTCCTCACCAGCTTGAGGAGCACAGGGGTTTTAGCGATCGCTGGCTGTTTCCTCAGCTGTTTTCACACACTTTACGTTCTGAGGGTTTGTATCTTATCCCTGAGAAGCAGGACTGTATTGCACTTCTCAGTGACCTGAAGCATGGAAAGCAGAGCCTCTAATTTCCAACTCATTTAAAGCTGTGTTAAAATCTAGGTTATCATTTTGGTAATAAGTCTCCTCAGCTGGGGA